>NW_026947498.1:12387632-13720132 GCF_034190915.1 Cavia porcellus
TTCAAATATGTAAGATTCCTAGAAAGTTGTTTCAGTAATATGATTAAAAATTTAAGAGGGAAAGTATATCCTTTGGTGTTGTCTCCAGAGAATAATAGGCATATTCAATCTGGCATTTAAATACATGTAAATGTGCTTTTAGTTTCACTCCATACAGGCTCACTTGCAATTGAGTGTAAACCGGCTGCAAAATTTAGATGAGAACAAATGAGAACATGATAACTGTATTGAAACATAGAATGGGATATTTGGTAATTTAAAATCTTTTCTGTGTAATATTAAATAGCAAAAGTATTCACGATAAATAGAAAAATTTCAAATACTATCAAAAATAACAATGGGTACAACAAAAAACTAGGTAGCATGTGTATAAGTGTTAATTCTATGTAGTGGCAGTCATCATTTTTAACTTAGCATACATATCAATGCGTGGAATACACTATTATGAGTAAGTATTAACGTTTTCCTGATTTTAATGATGATATTGTTAAGGCAAAAAAAAGTGCTTAATTTCTTATCTGACTTCATACAGATGACAGAGATTGATCTTGAACTCAAATTCCAGTTGTGGGCCTTGAGAAAGTGCTCTACGCTGTGTAATTTTAAACATACACCGCCATGTGCAAAAAAAACCACACATATCCTTACACAGTTACTTATATAGAGAAAAGGAAATGATGACAACCACTGGAAAATGGAAATGTTTTCTTTCACCAAGAAGACAAACCCAGTTTTGATAGTGTATGAACAAAGTAATCATCTCTAGATATGCTTTCTCTTCATTTTTCTATGGTGCTAACAATACTCTCTGTTTCTATGCTTATAAAACCAGGTTAGTCATCATTTTCCATGCGACAAATTCTACAATGTGCCACAAATGTATGAATGAATAATTTTATGATGTACTATTAGATATTTTACCATAATATTATCTTTAGTAATTTTTCTCTGAAATAATAGTCTTTTGAAACTGGGACAAGATTATATTTCTTTATGTAGATACTATTTATCAAAATGCCCCTTACTAAAAACTTACCTAATACTGACTTGCTCCAAATCGACCTTTCCTATTCTGATAGGTGAGTCAGGAACTGTGATTGGGCAATAGTTGGATACTGTTGGGTTTTTCCAACTGAAGGCATTAATGAGAGATTAAAAAGCAAAAAGTAAGGAGATCACATAACTGTTCCTCTCTGGCTCTGATTCTACGCCTTTGATCTTGGACAGTGACTCCTTGTACTATGTCTCTTTCAACCCTCAGCCTCTTTTGGTACAACAACACCTTTAGCCCCAGTTTATCTGACAGTATTTTCCCTGTGTTCTTCCATGCAAAAGGTGCTAGCGAGTAGTTACAGTTTCTCATTTCCAAGTTACTGCACTTTTTCCTTGTGTTCCTCTAGCCTACTAATATCCATGTCAGACATCTTACTTAAAATTTATTCATTTGAAAACACCTAGTACAGTTTCTGTATTTTTGTATTAGAATTGACTAGTTCCCTCTTACTGAATGACACAGTAAGTTTCCATCAATAAAAGTAGATTCTGGAGAAAGTACAAAGAAAAGTGTAAACAGAGCATTTCTTTACACATTCTATTAGCTTACCTTATATGTATAAAGAGATTATTTATAGATTATCTAAATTTTATTGAGCTAAGTACCTAATACTTAAATTAACAGTGATTTTTCAAAGAAATTCTTACAGATCGATGCTATAACTTTGTACACACTACAGAAAATGGACTAAGGCCGAGATTTCACTAAAATGCTACTACATAGTAGAATATATGAGAAGAAGCTATTTGTCAAGAATATAAACAGTGGTAAGGTATATTGTACATGTAAAAACACATAGGAAATGGAAATAAGAAGGTAAGGTCTTCTATTTTCCTAGTCTATGAGACACAATGTTAGCAGTTGATAATGATGTTGAGGAGAAGAATGTTAGGATGGTTAGGAAGGGAAGGTAATGGAAAAGTGAACAGGTTGACAAGAATGCAATAACATATATTTCTACATTAATGAATGGATTGAAGTTATTGTTTATGAATTTAAAGTGATATGAATCAATATTATTGTGTAATTTTCACCAGTTAATTAAGGAGTTTTCTGGAGTGCAAAAGGTAAATTATTTCATTTCCTGTGAAGTGAGATTTACCTGAGACTAAGAACAAGAAGAAGTTCAAGAGAGTAGAGAGTAAAACCCAAGAATGTGTGGCTGTTAACCATGCTGTTCAAACCGAGACAAAGATGGCACTGGGCATTGAAAAGGCACAGGAATGTAGTCCTGCCTGAAAGTTGTGATGAGATGGAAAAATTCAGGGCATCTCAGAGTGGAGAGACTTAGTTAAAGAGGAGTGAGTGGTCTGTGATTTGGAAGCTTGATGTCATCACAGGAGTGAAGTAGTATTTGGGCAAGAAACAGAAAGGAACCTGCAAACACATGCTGACTCGGGGAGTGTGGAGGATGATCAGATAGTCACTGCATCAGGAATAGGGCAAAAACGTATGGACATATCAATTATTTTTATGTCAGAGCTGGGGCAGTGCCATAAGTCAAGCATTTTAAAAGTTTTAGGAGAGAGCAGAAAGGACAGAAATTACTCCAAGAAGCAGGCAGGCTTTCAGTTCTCCCATGGGAGGTGGACAATATATCTAAGCACAGTGCTGGAGGAGAGTGGACATTCTGGTAGAAAATGCTACAAATAACTTTGCACTGAGAACTGATATCAGAGAGGCTTTAGTGGTATAGTAAGGAACTTGAATTCCTTTGATAAGCAACAGACTATTGGAAGCCTTTTGAAGCCATATTATATTGTTTATTATCGAGAAGGAATAATGAATGAAACTTTTGTGCTAAAAAAAGTGAACAAGATAAAAATATTGGGAATGTTGAATCAAATGAATGTTTGGTGAAAGTTTTGCAACAGTACGTGTAATAAAAGTAAAGTTGGATATAATAAGGTCCTATTGTAAGTCACGGTAGAAGAAAAGTGTACATATGTTAATTGTCACAAATAACTATAAACTTCAGTGGCAACACTGGCTCATTGCTGAGACAAAACTTGACACTCAAACAATATGGGGAAATATTTATTTAGCTCAGTTTGTGGAGATTTCAGTCCATCATCAACTGGCTCCAAGGCAGGAAGGCACATTACATGGCAGAGGGGCACAGGTCATAGTGGAAGAAGATCACAAAATCAACAAGGGAGAGAGGCCATATTTTTTCTGTCCCTTATGTCGTGTACAGCCTACACACCATACAGCAGGTGTAGCACACACACCCTTAACCCTCGCCAGAACTATGCCAAACCAATCAGTGGACTGATTTTCTAATCACACACCCTTAATTCCAGGATCATTTATGCTAGATCCAGCCATCCCTGAAAATGCTCTGTAATTGCATGGGGCTTTAGGGGTACATCTAGACACAAACCATAATGTCAGACAAACTAAGCATTGCTTTTGTTAGTTCGCTAGGTAGATGACTTTCAGCTCTTTGACTTGTCTGGGATTACTAACCTGTCTAGTGACCATTTCACGGATGCTGATCTAGTGGATGGTCTTTACTAAAATCACAAGGGCAACTTGATTGAGGTTTTCAACATCTTTTCCTTTGATGGACTATTCTTGGCACTTCTCGTGTCAATGAAACAGGTCAAAAGCAAAGTGGAAAATTACACTTGTACAATATAGTACTTGGGGCCCATTCCTGAGAAAGTCTAAATTCCTATTCTTGTACCAATACTTCCCTCCCCAAGAATAGTTTTCTACTTTTAACAAGTGTCATGAGTATTCCCCTTAGTAATAGGAAATATAATCTTTAATAAAAAAGCCCTCAACTGGTTGAAGACATATTGCTTTCTGGAGTCAGAGAGCCTAAGTTTGCACCCTGAGTGTACTAAATATTATGTCTGGTCCTGAGTCATATAATTGGTTTCTTTTTCTAAAGTGTAGTTATAATATTTACTTGAAAGTATCATTTTGAATACAGAATGATGCATTTGGCATAATGATGAATACAGACTAACTGCTCAGTAAATGCCTTTCTCACCAATTCTTTTGTCTCTCTCAACCATTCAACCATGTGTGGTGTGTGTGTGTGTGTGTGTGTGTGTGTGTGTGTGTGTGTACTAAATGTTCTTTTTATTTTAAAGAGTAAAAATGCTTATTTGGTTATTGTAGGAGGGTATAATATGTGATCCCTAAATATGCCCTTTTTCATAAGGATTTTTTTAAATGCAGTTATAGTAGAAGTTCTGAAAGCAGAGTAGAAACTACTCTCATGAAAAATAAGTTTACATACAAGAGGTGGTCTCCATTTACAGGGGACCTTTCAAAATCAGGAAGAGAAAGATTATTGGATCACTACTGATTCTTATCAATGGAGAAGGCACTGGACTTAAGTGGTTATAACACAAACCTCACTTTTTTAACACACGTTTTTCCTGATTACTTTCCTATAACTAACTTTCCCTAAATCCTTCTTTCTTTGTTTCAGCAAATGACGGCAGTATTATTTGTAAGCCTAAATTTTTTCATTAAAAAAATTAAAAGAAAGAAGAAGATTAAGATAAAAGAGGACATCACAACATAATAACACAGGTCAGAACAGAACAATTTAAGCAACATAGTGTTTCACCACAAGATAACTCGACAGAACAGTAGCTACCATAGTGTCTCTGTCCTTGAAATATTTGAGTATAACTTTGTGTATTATAGCATCAAACACAACATGACAGTGAAAACCATTCAAGAGAATGAAAGTATTACAGGGTATTTAGAACCAACTAACATAAAATGAACAATGCTTTCTATATTATCTACTTGTATATAAAAATGTTGTTTATACTATCACATATAATAAAATCTATTAAGATACAACATGATAAACCAATGGAGACAGAACAACAAAAGCTTCATGAGACTTCAAAATAAGATGATATTATATCACCACTAGGTATTTTGAAGTCTTATTTTCTTAAAAATAATTTTCATACCTTCACAGACAATAAAACAACCCAGAATAGAACCATTTCAATTAATGAAAACATTACATGGCTACGAAGCAATATAATGGGGAATCATGTTTACTATAAACTTTTGTGTTTTCTTACCATTTCTTACACTAGGAAAACCATTCAGTATTTATACATGTGAATTTGATTTATTTCGCTTATGTGTAAGGTCTCAAGCTGCACCCAATTAAATAAATATCCCAATGTGATCATTCTTTATAGCTGAGTAGTACTCCGTTGTATAAAAATACCACAACTTTTTTATCCATTTCTCAGTTGATGGACACTTAGGTTTTTTCCAAGATTTGTCCATTACAAATTGTGCTGCTATAAACATGGGTGCACATATGTCACTGTGGTATGATGCTTTCAGTTTTTCTGGGAATATGTCTAGAAGTAGAATAGCTGGAACAAATGGGAATTCCAATCCCAGCTTTTTGAGAAATCTCCAAACTGACCTCCACAATGGTTGCACCAGTCTACACTCCTACCACCAGTGCAAGAGAGTTCCTTTTTCCCCACAGCCACTCCAGCATTTGTTGTTGTTGCTTTTCTTGATCCTAGCCATTCTTTCAGGAGTGAGATGAAATCTCAGCATGGTTTAATTTACATTTCTCTAATGACTAATAATGATGAACATTTTTTCCATGTATTTATTTGCCATTGTATTTCTTCATCTGAGTATTGTGTCTTCATCTCAGATGCCCATTTTTAGATTGGATCTTTGAATTTTGGGGGTGTGATTTTTTAAATTCTTTATATATTTTAGACAGAAGTCCTTTGTCTGAGGCACAGTTCACTAAGATTTTTCCCAGTTTGTGGGTTTTCTTTTCACTGTGCTGGAGATTTCTTTTGATGTGCAGAAAATTTTTTATTAAAAATTGATATTTTCAGTGTTTTATAATTTTCCTTGTATAGGTCTTTCACTTCTTTTGTGAGAGTAATTCCTAAATATTTCATTTATTTGGTTGCTAGTGTGAAGGGTGTGGCTTCTCTTATTTCTCTCTCTGTGATTTTCTTCTTAGTGTAGAGAAATGTTATTGATTTTTGAGCATTGATTTTGTTTCCAGCTACATTGCTGAATTTATTTATTATATCTAGGAGTCTTCCAATGGAGATTTGGGGGTTTTCTATGTAAAGTATCATGTCATCCACAAATAATGATAATTTAAATTCTTCTCTTCCTGTCTTTACCCCGTTTATTTCTGTCTTGTCTAATTGCTCTGGCTACTATTTCAAGTACTGTATTAAATAGGAGCGGTGATAAGGGACATCCTTGTCTTGTGCCTGATTTTAAGGTAAAGGCCTTCAATTTTTGGCCATTTAGTATAACACTGGCTGTTGGTTTGTCATAGATGGCCTTTATTAATTTGAGGTAAAGACCATCTATTCCAAATTTCTGTAAGTTTCTTATCATAAATGAATGTTGGACCTTATCAAAAGTTTTTCTGCATCTATGAAAATGATCATGTGATTCTTACTTTTGGCTTTATTGATACAGTGGATTACATTTATTGATTTACGTATGTTGAAACATCACTGCATGCCTGGGATGAATCCCGCTTTTTCATGGTGTATAATCTTCTTGATGATTTGCTGCATCCTCTTTGACAGTATTTTATTGAGGATTTTTGTGTCTGTGTTCATTAGGGAGATTGGCCTGTAGTTATCTTTTATAGTTGGGTCTTTCTCAGATTTTGTTACTAGAGTAATATTTGCTTCCAGAAATGACTTAGGAAGGATTGCTTCCCTTTCAATTTCATTTGAAGAATTTGAGGAGTGTCAGCAGTAAGTTTTCTTTGTATTTCTTGTAGAATTCCGCAGTGAATTTGTCTTGGCCTAGGCTCTTCTTTGTAGGTAAGGACTTAATTATATTATCGATTTCATTAATAGATATTGGGTTATTCAGCAGTTTTACATCTTCCTGACCTGGCTTTGGTACTTCATATGTTTCTAGGAATCTATCTATTTCTTGTGTGTTATTAATCCTATGAGTGTAGAGGTTTTCAAAATAGGTGTTGATGATCTTCTGTATTTCTACAGAGTCTGTAGTGATTTTGCCTTTTTCATTCCTTATTGCATGAATTTGAGCTTTTTCTTCCTTTTTTAAAATAAGGTTGGCTAGGGGCTTATCAATTTCATTTATTCTTTCAAAGAACCAACTCTTTGATTCATTGATTCTTTGGATTGTTTTCTTAGTCTCTATTGCATTAATTTCTGCTCTGATTTTTATAATTTCCTGACTTCTTTTGGCTTTGGGCTTGACTTGCTCTTCTTTTTCTAGATATTTGAGGTGTAGCATCAGGCTATTCATTTTGTTTTCCTGATGTAGGAACTCAGTGCAATAAACTTCCCTCTGAGGACAGCTTTCATTGCATCCTACAGATTCTGGTAAGTTGTATTTGTATTTTTGTTTGCTTGTAGGTATTGCTTAATTTCTTCTTTAATTTCCCCTGTGACCCACTGATTACTCAAGAGTGTGTTATTCAGTTTCCATGTTTTTGTGGTATTTTTGTTTTATCTTTTATCATTAATTTCTAATTACATGGTGCTATGATCCATAACATATATGGGATAATTTCAACTCTTTTGCATTTATTTAAGTATGTTTTGTGTGCTAATATATGATCTATTTTAGAGAATGTTCCATGTACTGATGAGAAGAATGTGTATTCTGATGTTCAGTGGAACACTCTGTGTTTATCAATCAAGTACATTTGTTCACATTTGTGATTCAGTTCTGTTATTTCTTTTGTGATTTTATGTCTCAATCTGTCCCTTGGTTTCAATGGTGTGTTAAGGTCTCATATTATAATTGTGTTACTGCTAATTTGGTTTTTAATTTTGGTTAATACTTGCTTTATATAACTGGATGCTCTGGAATTTGGTGCATATATATTTAAGATTGTTGTCTCTTCCTTTTGAAGTTTTCCCTTAACCAGTATATAATGACCTTCTTTATCTCTTCTGATCATTATTGAATTGAAGTTCACATTGTCTGCAAACAGAATAGCTACTCACTTTTTTGGGGGGGAGGTCCTGTTGCATGAAGTATTGTTTTTAATCTTTTGACTTTCAGTCTGTGAGTATCTTTTTTGGTTAGATGGGTTTCTTGTAGACAGCATATGGTTGGATGTTGCCTCTTGATCCCTTCTTCCAGTCTGTTTCTTTTAATTGGTGCATTGAGACCATTTACATTAATGGTTATAACTGTTATATGTTGGTTTCTCATTGAAATGTTATTTTTTGCTGTTGAATCATTTTCCTTCCATTCTGCTTAATTGTCTGCTTTGCTTAATTGTGTTTTCCTAAGTGTATCCAAACTGTCTTTCAGTATTCTTTGCAGAGTTGGCTTGGTGATCATGAAGTTCTTCATCTGTTCTTTGTCATGAAAGTATCTTATTTCTCCATCAATTTTGAAGAACAGTTTTGCAGGGTACATGAGTCTAGGTTGAAAATCATTTTCCTTTAGAATCTGAAATGCTTCACTCCATGCTCTTCTTGACTTTATTGTTTGTACTGAGAAGTCTGCTGTGATTCTCATAGGTTTTCCTTATATGTGATCTGTCTTTTCTCTCTGACAGCTTTTAATATTCTATTCTTATATTGGATTTCTGGGATGGTGATTATTGTATGTCTGGGTGTAGTTTTATTTTGGTTATGACTATTTGGAGTTCTGTATGCTTCACTGATCCTGACGTCAGTTTCCGTTCTCATGTTTGGGAAACTTTCAGCTATTACTTCTCTAAATATCCTCTTGACATCCTTTATGTTGTCCCCTTCTTTTTCATTTATCCTTATCAATTGTATGTTGTTTTCTTTGTGTCATCTTGCAGTTTTTGAATTGTTATTTCCTGATTTCTTGTTATTTTTAAAAGTCCTTTCCTTTTCTGTTCACTGGCTGCAATCTTGTCTTCGAGTTCTGAAATTCTATCTTAACTTTTGTTGAGGTGTTTTTTACAATTTTCAATGTAATTTTTGATTTCCTGTATATCCCTTTGCACCTGCCTTATGTATTCTGTTTGTTTCTTATATTGTTCATCCAGGTTTCCTACCTTTTTGTTTGGTTACTCCAATTTTTTTTAACTGTGTCTGCTTCAGATATGTTCTGCATCTCTTTCATTATTTTTATCATCTCTTCTTTTACCTGGGAGATTTTTTCTAGTTTGAATTCCTTTAAAGCTTGCTGGAGTTGCTTCTTTATTTCAGTTGCTATTATTTCAGATATTTCAGGTGTATGGCATATATTTTCTTCTACGTACATAGCTCCTAAGGTTTCTTGGAATGGGCTGGAGGTTTGAGATTGCATTTGGGTCTTTTACTTTGTCATTTTCTTATATTTCTATGCTTCGAGTATGTTCCAAGGCTTCCTCTGGATATGTTAGAAATTGTGTCTTGTGCCCTAGGCTCCTGGGACTGAATGGGAATGCTGAGCCTGGTCCAATTAGGCCCTTAAGCCCTCCCGTGCCACCTTCAGTGTTTCAGGTAGCTGGGCAGGCACCTAACCACTGTGGATGATGGGTTGAAGCTCTCCCCAGTCGAAGACCAATGCCTTGAAGCTCACTTTACCTACTCTCTAATCCTGTAATTGAAGGTCACGTGGCATAATATAGTTTATCCACAAAACCTCCCAAGGCTAGTCTTTCCTGCCTGGGCTCTGGATAGGTCCTTGAGCTCCAGAAGAGATGATCTTAAAGTCTCCCAGGACTGAGATTAGTGCAAATTTATCTCCTCTGCCACTGAATTTCCCAGTTTGTAGAAGGTCACTGGGCATGTCCTGGGCAGGCCTGAAACCTGCCAAGCACAGCCTAGTTGGGCTGGACTCTGTGCATTCTTGAGCTCCAGAAGATATCTTTTTAAAGTCTACTCAGTGCTCTCGGGATGGTGGGGATTCACTCCAGACACCAGCTGAGTTTCCCAGTTTGGTTTGGAGAAGGTTACTGCACGTGTCCTGGGCAGGCCTGAAGCCTGCCAAGCACAGCCTGGGAGAAAGAACATGGCATGCAAATAACAGCAGCCACGGAGGCTCTCTGAGATTACCAGTTTAGAATCCAGGAGCGGTGCCGTGTGAGGAATCCTACGTGAGGGGAGATGTACTCTGCCCACCCAGGAACAAAGTAAGCTGAGAGAACCCAACTGGAAATGCAATCCTGATGCTATAAAAGGAACAGATAAGATCTCAGTGTGGAAGCTGGATCCCCTGCCATTGGAAGCCACAATTTGTATTTCCTGCTGCCGATACTGTGTCCCAGTCTGCACGGCAGGGAGGGAGACGTGCAAAAGCTCTGAGAGCTGGAATCTGCGAACCAAATAACTTTGAGAGCGGGACTGGCAGGGAGCCCTGCATTGACCTGTGGTGAGTGAGAGAAGTCGGGACCCTTTCATAGACTAGGAGGCTCCAACAGAGGACATTCTGGGATTGAGCAGACTAGCTGGAACAGGGCCCTGCAGTGACTTTAGTCGCATATTCCCCTTTCAAGCAGGAGTGGTGGGGAGCATTTGGCTGATGACGCCACAGACCAATATCCTGTAGGCTAACCCAAATCAGTTCCCTGCACCTGGAGGTGCACCCTAGCAGTGAAACATTCAGGAGTTTGACCTGAAGGGGCAGGCCCAGCAGAGGCAGCCCAGGTCTGTGTCTCCCTAGTACAATGCAGTGGACAGGAACACCTAGCCAGCAGATTCAAATAAACTGCAACAGACAAAGAGAGAGAAAAAAAAACTGGGCCTCCTACAGAGGCTTGTATGGAAGGAACAAAAAGTTTGGGAAAAGGGAGCAACAAGAAAGGGTCCTCAGTCCCTAATCCTGAGAACACTGATCCAGGAAAGGTAAATGCAAAAGAGAATCAAGACAGAAAACATACAATATCAGACATGGCACCTATAGATATAAAGTGGTATCTCCGGAGCCTCATAGACGAGTTCAAAAATGAAGTATTTAATAAATTAAAGCAAGAAATAAGTAGAATAGTTAGAGAAATGCTAAGCACTGCCCAAGAAAAAACAGATGGTGGAATGGAAGGACAGAAAAAAAGGGGAGAATTGTTTGATGGAGAAAATAGAGAAAACATAGAAAACATGAAGCAGGTTCACAGAGATTACCAGGAAACTAAAAACTCTATTGAAAGCTGGCAAAACAGCTTGAAAGAAACTAAGGATAGATTATCAGAACTGGAGGACAGATTTGTAAGGTAGGAGCATGAAATGAAAAACCTCTTAAAAAAACCAAGAAAACAAACAGCAATAATACAAAGACTAGAAGATGATAAGATGATCAACAACCTTAGAATTAAGAACATAAAAGAAGAAGTAGGGACTCAAACAAATGAACTACAAAAGCTATTCACAGAAACGATAAGGAGAACTTCCCTAATTTAGCAAAAGGTAAAGATACTAAGATGTATGAGGCATACAGGACCCCAGCCACCTACAACCCAAACAGAGCTACACCCAGGCATATAATAATCAAAATTCTAGAAATCCAATATAAGAACAGAATATTAAAAGCTATCAGAGACAAGAAACAGATCACTTACAAGGGAATACCCATCAGAATTACAGCCGACTTCTCGGCACAAACCATCAAATCATGAAGAGTGTGGGGGGAAATACTTCAAGCTTTGAAAGATAATAACCTCCAGCCAAGATTGATATAGCCTGCACAACTGTCCCTAGAAACTGATGGAAAAACAAGGTGCTTCCAGGATAAAGAGGAACTAGGGGAATTTGCAACCACCAATTCAACTCTATAGAGATTACTGCAGGATATTCTAAAAATGAAAAATACCAAGATTCCAGAAACAGTGGCAGAGCGGCCACAATGAATGGAGCAGAAAGTGAAATGAAGAGGACAAACTGACAACTAATGACAGAAAAAGAGCTCAACAGAAATGAGGCAGAGAAGGTTGAATGGTAGGAACAGCCATTTTGGAGAAAACAAGACATCATAATAGGTAGTGCTGATTTAATATCCTCTTGTTTTGAAGTCCCGTCAAGCTTTTGTTCTTTTGTCTCCATGGGTTTTAACGTGTTGTATCTTATTGGATTTTATTATATGTGATAATATAAACAAAAACTTTTATAGACAAGGCGATTATACAGAAACCATTGTTCATTTTCTGTTAGTTGATTCTAAATAGCCTGTAATACTGTCATTCTCTTGAATGGTTTTACATTGTCTTGATATGTTTGATGCTACAGTATACGAAGTTATACCCAAAGATTTTAAGGGAAGAGACACTATGGTAATTACAATTTTGTCGAGATTATCTTGTGGTGAAACACTATTTTGCTTAAATGGCTATGTTTTGACCTGCACTGTTTTGTTGTTATGCCCTCTTTTTTTTTAATCTCAATCTCCTTTTTATTATCTACTTTTTCATTTTTATCCTTTTAATTAAGGGAAAAATAAATAAAAACAGCAGGATATATTATAGTAACCCACTTTGATTTCCTATTAACTTGATTTGAAACTCTGTATTGCTCTCACCATCTTGTTTTGACTGATTTTCCTCTATTCTGTTATGTTCAATAGTACCAAGTTTGAAAGTATAGGCAACAGCTATGAAGACAATAAGATGCATTGTGATGCCCATTCTGGTTGACTTTTATCTTCATTTGAGGTCTTCTAATGTCTCCAATGTTTTGGTTTTATTGGTCTTATTCTATACTGTTTTGTTCAATTTTATTATAACTAATGATATAAGCAATTCTTTTTAAGATAACAAGAGGCATTATGGTAATCATTGTTGATCACCCTTGTTTTTACATTATGTATTATGTCCATCCTTTTGATTTGACTGACTCTGTCCTGGTATGTCACATTTGGTTTTACTTTCTTCAAAAAAAAAATGTAATAAGAACTGTGGGCGTAATAAACCCAAAATGTGTAATTGTCATTGTACAAAAGAAAGGAAAAAAAAGTTCTCTAAAAGATATAACTACATATATATTTAAGTGTATAAGACAGATAACAATATTACTGAGTTTTGTTGGATCATTGAACAAAACTGTTTGCAGTCTCACTGTTTGAAAGTCCCTTCTATATGCTTTAATTTTGTAATTTCAACCATTATTTCTAAGATGACAATATGTAATTAACTAGTGATTTCCTACTGTTTATTTTTTCTGAAATTCTGTATAACTTGTACCCTTTTTCTGTTTTTTTTTCTTTTTTCTCATTAAATAAAATTAAAAAAAAAAGCACAGCCTAGTGTAGCTGGACTCTGGGCAGGTCCTTGAGCTCTGGATTAGATGTTCTTAGAGTCTCCCTGGGTCTCAGGATGGCATGTGGACTTACCCCAGCCAGCTGTCTCTAAGCCTAAATTCAAGCCACTTATTTGACATTTATTAATTTCTCAGAGTATCTTCCTTGTTTCCATGAGCTATACATTCAATTAATAATACATTACTTTTCCTTCCCTACAGTGCAATGGTACAAACAAGGAAAAAGATGCATTCTTGAATATTTTGCTTTTTCTCCAGAAAAAGATCAATGACAGGGCATTGCAATGCTTGTGCAAATTCTGTTGATACATTTCAAAATGCTATGTAAATGTTAAATCCCTATTACAGATTTCCCATGCCTATTTGCCTATTGATGACATCTGTGGATTCTCTACTGTCTTATTTTTTGTAATTTGTGCCATGAATTTTAAAACTTTCTACAATCTAATTTTGAAGAAACTAAACAGGATGAAATTAAAGAATGACTGAGTGATGTTTAATCACCTCAAGGTTAAAAGTGACAAGAAGAAGAATGAATAAGTCAGTAGCTGTGCTCTTGAAATAAGGTAATAAAAGCAAGAAGGAGTGCATTACTTATCATACAACTTTGACTTCACCAATTTAAATGAAGATGAATACAGATATGTCAGTCTTTATAAAAGTACTTCTGTAAAAATATGTAGAATAAGTTATACTATGGAGTTTTTCTGTGGTGTATTAAATGCCATTGTTTGGGTATTACTTGTTGTACTTGATAATTTCCAGTGATTCAATTTTTCACTAGTTTTATATTTAAGTACTATCCACCTGAATACAAATAATGCTTTATATAAAATCAAATGTATAGTAGACTGGTAATCAACCTTTAGGTAAGTGGATGAGTCTGTGACTATCAGTTTTTAAGTAGATATCTATAAAAACTAACTCTTTTGCAGTTTAAAAATTATCAGTTTTATTTATAAAGACACTGGGCTAATTTATCAGTGGAGCAAGATAGTATTTGTGATGATTCAGTAGAGAGACACTGGCTTTTATTTTTCAAAATAATTTCTAACCTACGTGAACTGAAATTTATCCTCTTGTGAAAAAGGGAAAACTTTCCAAAATTGTTGTTGTAGACGCAAATAATTGTAGCAGAAATTACTGTTGTTAGTGACCCATCTTATATTTATATATGAAACTGTATTTAAAAACTCATTAGTATGGTAATAAATTAAAGACAAATTTTCCTGCCACAAGTATTAATAATGGGGAAGTCAGAGAACAAGTGTTTCTCAGCATAAAGTTCAGTTAATCTGTGGTCCATCCCACAGATCGGTCTGTAGGCTTCGCCTAGAGAGGGGACAGGGATGGGGGGCTGGGCAAGAGAAAAGAGAGATGGAGACAAGGCGGGATTCCATTCAAGTCTCATTTATTCTTAAAATGGCTACAACTTATATGGGGTGAAGGCGGGCCAATGGGGCAGGAAGAGGGCACAGAGTGTTATCTGATAGGTCATTGTCACATCCAGATATATGACATAAGCAGGAGAGGATTATGGGTAATGTAGGCAGACATGAAGATCATGGGAAATGTAGGCAGACACAGCAGAGGCCCACAGGAGGGGCCTCTGTGAGATAAGGTGGCAGCAGTGAGATATGCTGCTCCCTACAAATCTGGATAAATTTTACCACTATTTAAGGTTTTCTTCAGTTGCTAGTTTCATGACTTACATACCTAACTGAAATATCCCACAGAACACTGATGATTGACATAGATATCTGTCCATCTATATGATTTAAAACACAAAGCAAATGCTCTGCTAACCAGAATTTTTCCTTAGAATTTCTGTTGTACTTGAATTTAATAGCTACTGCTTCAGACATTAATGCTATGAGTGTGAGCATACCACCTCAGAAATAGCTTTACCGAAATAACATTAAACTGAGAAAAGGGTCCTGTGCTTGACATCTATTATTGGTACTAACTTCACACCTCTCAGTCTCTGCTTCCTCACTGATAAAGGAAAGAAATTGAACTTGGTGATCTGTAAGATAAATTAAAACTCTAAAACTTTGTAATCCTACAGTGAGTCATTATCACCTCAGTGAAAAAGCCCAATTCCCAGAAATAATCAACATGCTAAGTGATTAGAACTGTAATTTTGTTTGTGTCACTTAAAGAAACATCTAGGACAATGTGTTCTCATAAAAGGTCAGGAGAAAAATGATGCAAAATCTTATTTTACTGCAATTGGAAATAATGATAAAATTCATTGCATGGAAGTTGACCAGGCACCTGACTTCCAATCAGGGAGGCTGGCCGGTATTGGACCCATAAACCAAATAGGTCAAGTCAGGCTCATGACACTATAATCACCTAATAAAATCTAGGGGCTCCATTAAAGAAATTTCAAGCAAGAATGGGCCATGTGAGGCATTCAAATAGATCCAAACAATAAACAAAAATAATTACTATCAGATTTATATAGTCCTAGGATGAAAAAAAAAAGAATTTATGAAGTTAATATGTGTGAGAGAGGAACACTAGTAATAAGGTAGGATGAAAACAAATGAAGGAATGAATTGTGAACATTTCTAGGAAGCAGGAATTCCAAAGAGAAGTGAGAGGAAAGCAAGTGAATAAAAAAGACAGTGAACTGGACAAGTAAATAAACATTTCCCTTTTCCAGAATTGTAAGAAAAAGCTTTGCTTCAAAGAATTAAATAAGGGCCTGGGGATTTAGCTCAGCAGCATAAGTGCCTGCCTTGCAAGCAGGCAGTCGTGAGCTCAATTCCCGGTACTGATAAAAAGGAAAAAGACAAAAAAAAAAAAAATTAATTTTGAAAAATCACAATTCTAAAATTTCTATTAAGACACTTAGAGTTTATAAATACTTAAATTTTAACCCTTTTTAAAGAAAAGGAGTCAGCTTATTTATTTTTATTTATTTAGTTACTTATAGAACCTAAAAATTCTATAAAATGTGTTTTGAAGGAGGTTTTTTAAAGGATAGAAAGATAAGAGAACAAGAAGTTACAGGAAACAATAAAAAGAATATAACAGTTCCTTGTCTGAAGTATTGTCACTATTTTTCTGCCTTTCTCCAATGGATTGTAAGGAATTCTATTCATGTTCATAAAAACTAGCTCATGCTTCCTCGTTAGTGAATGGGCATCTCAGCATCTTACCATGATTTTCGTATTTCACAGTGTCTATTAATGACTGTAGTATCAGGGTGAAAATGTTCTCTGCAGCCAACTAACTTGTATGTCTACAAGTACAATTGTTTGACTTCCCAAGAGAGATTAAGCATATAGTTATAAGTTTTAAAAAATGATTTAAAAAAAAAAGTTTTGTTTCCTATGTTGTATCAATTTTTCCCTAAAATTATTTTGGGTGTACATTTCAAATGAGGAGTGACTAAGCAAGAAATGCTAGTGTTTTGCTCTTAACGGGATACATTAAACCTGACCTTCCCTTTTACATTTGGCCTTAGTCACATAAGCATCGTTACTGTCTTTTTAATTGTGTCTATATTATTTTTGCAATCTCTGTGGACAAGAATGAAACTTAATAATAACTGGTGTACACATTTTAAATATTTAGCAAATTTGGCTAACATAGTTATTTTCTCATATGAATTGCACAAAGGCTGCTATGCTTTTCTTAGCATTCCTTTAAAATTTCAATCCTAATAAATTCAAACCCAGAATATCAACTAAGCCATTTTTGGAAGTACTCATAAATAGGTAAATTAGGGGTTAAGTAGGTCATTCAAGCTATGGAGAGAAATTTATACCATGCCCGGAGCATGTGTTCAAGGACTAGATAGTTTAAAAGGTTGAATCCAAGTTAGCAACTTCCAAATAGGAAATACTGTATTGAATTACAGCTTCACATAGACTCACTTTATATGTCTTTGTAAATTAGTGGGATGAGATACAGTTTTCCTGTAATGGCTTTCCATTTCTTTTAGTTTCTTAGTAAAGATATTGTCAGTCTGTTTTCTCTGAATTTTCCTTACTGGATACTTCAAAAAGCAGGAAATCTTCAGAGGTAGAGATTTTCCGTTTCTGGATTGGATTTAAATTCTAAGACAATGAAAATACTGTTTCTTTCTCTGGGATGTTGCAGTCACGGTACCTATCTAAGACCATGGGATTTATATTATCAGTGCTTTGTAATTTATCCCACCATGTGGATTGGGAACACCTAAGTATCATCATGGTGCCCAGTGGGAATTTGGTCTTACAAAATCAGGACCAGATGTTACTCTGTCTTCTGCAATAACTGTGTGTAATAACAGACCTATAAATCTCCTGCCTGAAAATATCTATAAAAATGAGGCAGACTATCTTATTAGCTTGTAAGTAGGGTAAATTCTAATGTATTGTTTCTGATATGCCAAGTTTATTTGTGTTTCAGGAAATTGCTTAATAGTTTTCCTTGACTATATTGTATTTCTACAATGTTTTTAGAAATTTTTCTCTTTCTTATAATGCATTTTTATTATGTGAATAATATACATTTACAGTAAAAAATTAGAGTAATTATGAAATATATATATACATATAAAATTAAAGATGCCCATAATTATATCAGAAAAATCATTACCATTATTTTGCATATATTCTTAGGAGTATTCCTTAGGGTGAGACACACCCACATACCTAGTATGAGACACACTGCATACTGAAATACAGCTTTATCTTTTGAGAACACAGAGCACATGTTGCTGTACTGGATACACCATTTGTAGAGCCCCATCTGTGCTTTCATGTTTATAATTCCCCATTTGATTAAGCATCATTAATGATTTGCAAAACATTGCCTTTTGGTTTTATTAAAACCATTCCTCTATCTCAGCTCCTGTAAGTTATATTTTAGAATAATATTTATTTTATATACCTTATCTCTATGAGGTTATTTATTGTCATTGCTTTTGCATTCAGTACTGACTCTCACTACATAATTCAGGCTGGCTTATACTGCTTGTGTAGGTCATGTTGGTTTATAATTTGTATCTTCCTGCATAAGCATCCCCTGTGGTAGGATTACAGGTATGATTACTGCTTAAGTAAGCTCAGCACTGCAATAGAATAAAGTTTGTACTTTTGCACTATTTTTTCAGCCTGGAATATCACATTTAGAAATACTTATTCATACTATAAGATTTTATTTTATCATATTGTCCTTAACATATACTTAATCACATTGCAATAGTGAAGTTAGGATGTAATATTTCCAAAAATTATGATGCTTATCATTTACTAGATATTTACTATGGTGAGGTACTTTTCTAAGTAATAGATATTTATGATGTCACTAAAATCTCAATTTTTTTCATGTACTAGTATTATTTTCCTCATTTTAATAATGTACTAATAAAGTAGATCACGTGTAATTGGAACCTAATGCTACTTTTGTCATTGAGCTACATAACTATATAGGCCATACCCATGTTTATTTTTAGAATATTTCTGTTGATAAATTATTAATTTTAATTGTTTGAGTTGCGTTAAACAAATGAACACCTAACAGGAAAGAATTATAAAAATAAAATATTACATTTTTAGTATTTATTGAGGATTTATAAAAAGTATCCAAATTTTCAATATTGACTCATTTATGGTGTACAAAGTCTAAAAAAGAATAACAGAAATAAATTCCTGTATGTACTACATTGAAAATACCAAAAGCACTCTACAAAAAAATTACCTTTACCTAGTTATTTTTCCTAACACAGTCTTCACACGTGATAACGCTACGTTTCATATACATACAACGTTTACAGACATACACCAGCTTTCCAAGCCTTTTTGTAGGATATGTGTTACTTGTGATATCTTACTCTTTTGTCAAGAGGTCCTATTTATGTTCTGGAATGTTTAGTTAACAAGAACATAAGATATCAGTAAATTAAAGTATTAAATTCTCAATATACATTACATATTTAGAATAAACATTAACATTTTTAACAGTTGTGTATTTGTTTACAAAATCTAAGAGATAACATCAAAAATAAATTCCTATGTGAACTGCGATGAAGATACCATTAGCACTTTATAAAAAATCTTTATTACCCTTAAAAAGAAAGTAAAATGTCAATAAAATAAAATATCAAATATGTAATGAGAGCTTCAAATGGACATTCTTACATCATCTGTTTACTTGTTTACAAAACCTAAGATATAACATCAGACATAAAAGTATATGTGGACTACAATGAAAATACAGTAGACCTATGTTTTCAGTTCAGTTAACAAGCTGAAAAATAAATACATTGTTAAATAAAGCGAGTGGTGCATAAGGAACATTTTACTTGTATCTCAGCCTTTGTGTATGTCACAACATCTGGTAGCCTTTTGCCTGTTATGATTTCCGATGTTGGATGGCAGTGCTGGAACTCTCTCCAGTGTTTCACCTCTGCTAAAATCCTCACTATATTTTCAGACCTAGTCTAATGCTGGATCACTACATGTGGTTTTGTGATCATTTTGTAACATTTGGACTAGTCAAACATGTATTCAAATTGCTATTTTTTTTTATGTGAATCAAGGAGGTTTGTGTTCCCTGTGCCTGTGTCAGTTGATACATGTTCCACTACACCGTCACAGAAACTTTGGCCTCACATGATCAGTGTCAAAGTTGTCATCATCACCATCATCATCATCATCATCATCATCATCATCATCCCATACTGCTCTTCTTCTATGAAAGCATGTATTTTACTATAATGGATCATCTTCATCATCCATGCATAAGAAATCTGTTTCACTTTTGACCTCCTCCAAAATTTGCAAATCTTTTTTATGGTACAGAACTGTGCTACTTCTACCAGAGAAATCAAAAGAAAATCTTTGTTCAAAATAATGAATTGTAGAGTGGTGTGGGTATAATATACCTTCTGTGATGCCCAGGCAAACATATGCAAAAACTGTTCCACAGAGCATAATGTGGTTGTAAATCCTGGTGTGACACTTAGGCACACATGTATCCACCTTGCATTCTTTTCATTGTACAAAGCAAATAAACACACAGATTGCTTCCAATATCCTGCAGGGAAAGGTACCGAGACCACAGTCAGCTACTATTATACTAAAGTGTTATTATTATACTAAAGTATAGTAAAAATTTAGAAAAGTAAGGAGTATGCATGTGGCACCCTCTGTTATACGCTTGATCTTCTGAGATAAGTAGATTACAAAGCTAATAGTTACACACTGTATAGTCTGACCCCTAGAATATTTTGTGCACAACCATATTATGTGTCTTCAAGAACTGATCGAATTTCTGATTACTTTTTCTTTAATCACCTCTGTCCTTATACACTAATTAAAATTCCTTTTTATGGTATGTGTTGCTCAAATCTGGACTTGATTCTTTTTCTGGGCTTTTTTTCTGTGACAAGATTCCCACCTCCTAATGTTGTGCCTTATGAAAGAGATGCTGTGTGAGAACATAAGTTTTTCCACTTGAATCCTTGAGTATTAGATAATTCACCTCCTCTGGCATATTAAAATGTGTATGACTAATGTACAAAGGCTTTTATGATTTGTTTAGGAGACACCAACAGTGCTAGGGAATAAGCAGACATAGGAGGAACAGCATCAATCTATCACGGTCATTCTCATCATGGTGTGTTGGAAGAATGGCGTTACCCACAGAGAGTGTCTTAAAGCTCATCCTAGAGTGAGAGCTGTTGGCAGACATTCTTCTAGATTTGCACTGAAGGAAGTGAATCAAACGGAGCTCTTGGTTCACAGAGAAGGAGTGTTTTCAGGTCCATCACAGGGGATAACTGTCTCCCAAGGACATCCTGTTTAAGGAATCATTGGGAAGAATGATAAAAAAAAATGTTACTTTGGTTGACTTATTTGTGGTATATTATTTTTGACTAGATCAAATGTTGGAGTTACTCTTTTATTAGTCTCTCTTGTTAATACTGAAGCATGGGGTTTCCTCTTGCCAGCTCGATCCAGGCATATTTTCCAGATAGAACTAGCAGTTTTCTTAACTCACACTCAGTCTTTCCCAGCTCCTTAAATTTGGATCACAGTGCTGCATTAGAATTTGGCAAGTGCACTGCACTCCTGACATTATCTTAGACTCCAACTTTTACTTCTTTATGCTTCAAAGCTCTTTTGTTCTTGTTTATGTCAAACTTTGCTGAGATTTTTTTCTCTTTATAGTGCTATGTACTCTGAGACTGAAAAGTTCAAGAAAAAATAATGTTATTCTCCAAGACTTACATAAATCTTTACATGTTAGAAATTAAAGTCTTGACCTGGGTTATTAATAATTTCCAATAATATGTGCTAATTTCATATTAATACTGTAAATACTATTTCATTTAATGAAAGAATTGCACTTTTAGATTCTGATAGAGGAGATAATAAAATGTAATAATTTTATAAGCATCAATTCTTCATGTGGTGTGTTTTGTGTAGCATGGTCTAAAATTGTTTTTAGATACTGTTATATGAATCAGGAGATCCTTGATTCATTAGGTTTTAACTGGAAACACTCCCACATTTTTTGCATTCTAGTATCTACATTCTGTATATAAAATGCCATAAAAATATGCTACCAAATATAAATTCTTTTATTTTTCTGTAGCTGGATATTACAAAAGGATTCCTGAATGTCTTCATCCCCACAATGTGCCAGTGAGTATCAGAAAACAGCAACAACTGTACTCTACATGATTCTTCACCCAGTCGTAACAACCATTTTGATGGTGTGTGCCATCTGGACTTGAGTGTATTTTTCACAGACTATAAGTGAAACTCATAGTGAAACTTTGTTTACAGAGCACATGATTTGTTATTGTTATTAAATATTGACAGTGGTGTGAATCAGGCATTGATAATCAAATAAGGTACATTCTCTTTTGTGAAAAGTTTGAAGATAGATCATATTTACTTTTTATTTTTATACTTTATATTATTTTTGAGACTTGGATTGGTTGGGGTAAAATTACAACTAGTCATTTAATGAATTATGCCATCAATGTTATTTCTTTTCTTCTAAAATATATGCTTTTTAAAAATTATTGCTTACAAAAGAATTCAGATGGGAAATGCTATGGATATTTTTTCTTCAAGAATCCACTTGAAGCACGATATTGAGTTTTAATATGTATACATACTTTCCCATATACTTTCCTCAGAGGAAAATGAAGAAGTAAAATACTTTACAATCAGTGAGACAGAATCCATTTTTGTATACTAAAAAAGTTGATGGATCTTGATTTTGAAAGATGGAAAACTATATATGTAAAGGGGAAAGGATATACAGAAAACTTTAGTACTGTATGCTTAATTTTGCTATAAATATGAACTGCTCTAAAATAGGGGATACTATAATTTTCAAGAGTAAAATTAAAACTTCCATTGACCTAGCAATCCTATACTGTGCATACAGCTAACTCAAATGATCTTAGGATGTGAAACAGACACCTGAGTTCCCATGTCCACTGTGGCATTATTCAAAATATCTGAGCTATGAACTGAATTTAAGTGTCTATCACTGATGGATGGATAAAGAAATGTGCTACATATACACAGGGAGTACTGTTCAGACTTTTAAAATAAAATAAAAACCTACATTTTTTTGAAACATGAGAGAACCCAGATGGCGCTGTGTTAAATGAAATATAGAAAGACAATTATCACATGACGTCCCTTATATGCAGAATCTAAGAAGGTGAACTTATAGAAGTAGAGAAGACAATAGTTCTCAGAATTTTGAGGGACAGGATATGTTTGGGAAGATGCTGATCAAAGGATACAGAACTTCAGTCAAATTAAGAAATATTGCACTATACTTAATTACAACATATTGTATTTCTTGAACATTACGAAGATAGTAAATTGTAAGTGTTCTCATCAAAAAATGAGTATGTAAGATAATGAACGTATAGATTAACCTGACTTAGCCATACTCTAATGTATACTTATTTTAAAACATTATTGCTTATAAGTAAAAATCCCTACTAAAAAGTTAACAAATATTGTAATATACTTATTAAGGTTTTAAACATTTTCAGGGTGTGCTTCCAAGTTTTCTGTAAATTCTTTCAACAAACTTATTGAGATAAGTAGCTTTTAGTGAGGTGCTGTTTTATTCGGTGAAGACACTGACATAGTAATCATAAAAGACTCTTGAGGCCACATAGATTTATTTTCGGCTTCACAGATTATGACCCTAGTCAATTTTTAAATAAGTACTTATTTCAATTATCAAATTTTGGCCATCTTTTTATAGAAATGGAATACAGTTCCTTTTGGATTTTAACATATTCTCTGAATTGAGAAAAGAACTCTATTATATTTCATTTAACTTTTTGTACCACTCTCATTGATTTTCTCCTTCACTTCATCCCTTTAGAAACATCCAGGGCACATCTAAAATGCAGAGAATAATCTGGTCACGCCTGGATCATAGCATGATGATAACTTTCTGACCCTGAATGTCATTACAGTCCTTCAAACTCAATAAATCTCAGCTGAATAATCCCACAGCCTTTCTCCTTTTAAAAATAGTACAATAACTCATCCAATAGCTCAAATCAAGAACCTGAAAGAGGGTGAGAGGGTAATGTTTGACTAAAGAAAGCAGAGAGAATATTTATGGTAGTGGAAACATCCTGTACAGTTCTTTGGTCGTGGTACATGACACTATTCATTTGTAGAAGCTCAGAGTACTTCTTACCATTCACAGTAAACTTAATATAGGCAAGCTTAAAAATCATCAGGACTCTCAGAAGATATGAGGAAGGAATGATGTCTGTAACAGAATGAATAACTGTCTAGTGCAACTATGACAATTTCATTGAAAAACTAGAATGTTTTCCCTGAAGTGGGTTTAAAGAAAAGTGTCAATGAAGTAACATTCAATAATGATATTTTGCTAGGAAACTGCAGAATAAAGAATAACAAATACTAATACATAAACACCCTCTCCTGATTGGTAAAACTGCTTCTCTCAGACATACAAGTCAGAAATATGAGTGCTGCACATGAAGCTTTAGAATGAACAAGTGAGTAAAACGGTGACAGGTACTTGATGCTGGTCTTCATTGATTTCAAAGGAAGATAAGATATTAGCCAGGAGGGAGATTAAAATAAGCCATGTAATTCTAGATCAGAGTCAAAGATGCAGCATGAATTCATGTTTCAGTTTAATACTGATACAAATGAACCACTCCATAAATAATTGACCAATTATAGATAATTATTAGTGCATTCATGAATTAGTGTGTGTGTGTTTGCATGCATATATTTTTTTCTAGATATGTTCACTGAGAAATCCCAAAAGTAATGATTAATATTCCAGTGAGCAAAATCAGTTTCCAGTCCTTTGTTCCTAGTTCTATTGGTGAATAAATGAAAAATGATTGATCCTGTATCTGGGAAAGCATGTATAAAATAATCACGATGCAAGCTGTAGTGGCAAAAAGGAAGGAAATTTTCAAGAGGCAAAATAATGTATTAGTTTGTCATGGAGACAAACACGCACCAATTTTAAGAAGTCCCCAGAGCTGGAATGATAGGAGCACAAAGTAAAAGTCATTGGGTTTATACTTCTAAGTATAAAATCATTAACTATGACTCATTGATAATGTAAAAGACACATAATAAATATCTATATGGAAAACAGAGAATAATTTTCTACAAAAAGCCCTAATAATTTAGACATACTATTAAAGAGTTGGGGCTTAATGATATCCCTGTACCTATACTTAGAGATTTTTAAAATTTTAGCACAAAGAATAGAGTGCAAAAAGATGTTATGAGAATATAACTTTATAATAGAAAAAATGGGCTGGCTAATTTGGTAGATGATCGAAGTTAACTTTAGTGATGTCATTATTAGGATGTACTCTGCAGTTAATATGATATGAATATTACTTTATGTGACTGTCCTACCAAAACAGCATAACTTGTCAGTCTTGTACATGACATTATTCATTTGCAGAAGCCTAGAGTACTTCTCACCTTACCTCAGTCTATTCATGCAAAAAAAAAAAAATTCATTTGACAAACTCAAATGCAAAATATCTGGTCAATACTCATCATAATCAAATATTCTTTAAAATATCTGGTCAATACTCTATCAAAGTCAACAAAAGTAGAAATAAGGAAATTGTTAAATACCTGATGAGGATAATAAGAAATAACTACTATTTGTAAGGTGATATTCTGAGCTGAAATTTTAGGAGAGTAAAAGAAACCAGGAAGAAAATAAGTTGTATAAGAGTGATGTATAAATATTGGCTCTACAGTTGAGACAAAACTAGAGCACAGTCACATAAGAATGTCACAATGAGAAAACTGGGTAAAATGTACACTGAAAATCACAGGGCGAGGACTTTAGCTCAGCCACACTAGTGCCTGCCTGGCAAGCCTGAGGTTGTGAGTTTGATCCTCGGAAAAATAAACAAACACAAAACATAGCAAAACAAAACTCTTCTAAAATTTTTAAATTTATTTAAATAAGTTAAAAATTTGCTCTCATTTCCTTCCCCTCGATCAATATAGTTTGTTGCTTTGGGCCTAAAATCATTTAAATATATTTATTTTCTCCCATCTGAGTGTCTATCACACTTGTCAAAGACCCTGTCATCTCTTGTTTGGTCTATTCCAGGGGCCCCCATTTTCCTTTTTCCCTGATAAGCCACTTACTACATAGTATCAAGAATATGTTAGAAATATGAAATTTTACAACACATCATTTAAAAATATATTTTATTACTATGCCGTAAAACCTAAATACTTTATTGAATTAGGATATCATTATAGCAGATGAACACAGACATTTCATTAGGGGTGAAACATTAGGTGTTAATTTTTACTCCCAAAAAGTCCAGATCAACTTTCCTTGCATTGATTGGCACTTTTTCAAGTAGAAAACTAATAACCTGAGCTCCTAGGGTTCTGCACAATTCCATAGTCGACTTCTAAATCAAACCTAGGGAAAATGTGTGGAAAATTGGGTGAGAGATTTTAGGCCTGCAAGTAGCATGAAACACTTACGTCTATATTTTTCTGGTTACTCTGAGTTATTCAATGGTAACTAATAACAAAGAAAGTTGGAAAATATGGTCATTTGGATTAAATCTCTAGAGGGATTAGGTGAAGTAATCTATTTTACAGTTTCTTCCAGAACTTGCTATGATTTTCATTGTTTCCTATGAAGGGATCTCTGGGATTAGGCCATTTATATCTCAGATCTTCATGGAACTGGATATTTAAGTTCTATACACCTCGTTGTGGCCTTTAAATTGCCCAATTTCTGCATCTATAGTTTTGGATTCTTTATAAATCACCCTGTCAGTTTCAGTGTATTCATCCTAGGGAAATTCTACCTTAATCATCAATTTAAAATGTTTCTCTGCTCTTCTCTATTTTACCAGAGCTTCTTAGTATTTCAAACACGTATCACAAGCATGTTATACTTTCTTTTAAATACTCATTTATTACTTGCTTCCCTGCAAATTTGAGGATTTGGCTTTCTTGTTAAATGTTCTGTCGTCAGTGCCAGAAGTGCTGTTTCTTAATTTTAAAAAAAAATTCTTTTTTGAATATCTACATGTGCAAAAAAATTGACCTGAATTAAGTGAAAAGACTAAAAATGAAAGAACTAATTCTTTTTGGAAGGAATAAAAAAAAAGCATAAGAAAAGACATCCAGAAATTTATATGAGGGGAAACTCAACTGGGGATAGAAAGCAGAGTTCAGATTCTTATCAAGGCTTCTGATAAATCACAAGGCTTCATTTTAGAATTGCAGAGCAGCTCAAATTAGTAGTCAAGTGGTTCTGTACATAATGTGATGCAATTTCCCCAGAAATAAAACTGTACAGCTTCTTCAAGGATTTTTTCCAGCCATTTCTCTTTTGTTTTGTAAACTGGAAGGCTATTCACTTAATTAGGGAACAAACTGGAACTGAAAACAGAAATCATGCTATTTGCTGTCTCCAAATGTTGCATCACTCTTTTGTCTTTTTTATTATAACCTTCTTTCAATTGATTTGTTAAACACATTTTAGTAATGTTAATAAACTGAAGAAAGTCTTTGATGATTGAAAGTTTGGAATAAAGTATTGGAGTTTAAATATGCAGTTACTTACTGTTTGTTTATTAAGATAAAAGTTTTTGGGGATGGGGTTATAGCTTTTGGGGCAGGTATATAGCTACATGTCATAGCATCTGCCTGGCAAGCATGAGGTCCAAGTTCAATTCCTGGTTAAAAAAAAAAAAGTATATGTTATGAGTACTGTGTGAGCTATAAGCTTTCATGAAGGGGTATTTATTAATATAAAATTGAACATACATGCATTCTATGCTCAGTAAAAATATATGCATAATGGTCTCTATTATTTAATAATTTACTATTCTTAAAAGACAAAAATGAAATTTCTTATAAAAAGCAATGATATATAAAATGATCTTTAGGAAATATCTTTTAAAGAAGTAAAGTCATATTAGAACCATCAACTTTTAATTGTGTTTTCAAAGTCCAGCTAATTCCATTTTTTGCTTTAAAGGAATAATATCAATAGCTCAATAATTTTCTCAGTTCTTAGATCTTATGAACTTGTACTGTGATTTACAATTTTAATGGTGAGGTTTCCTTTTCATATTTGAACCGTCTCTTCATGAACTGGCTTCTCTTTCAGTTTGTGAATAACAACAACATTTTAGAAATGTGAATAGTTGTAGAGGTCACAGGAAGAAAATTTTGTGCAGCATAAATTCAAATCAATTCTCTATCTTAAAGGGTTAGGCACGACTTTATCTCTGGATCATCCAGTACACTACAAGTAGGAATGAAGCTGTATTAGCAAAGGAGAAAAGTATCTGTGTTTTGGCAAAAATAAAACCACACAGATAATTTGCAAAGATGTGTGTATTCAGATATGAAAATTTATAGAAATTATAAAATGTGAGGTCAGAACCATTCCTTAACATCAATTAGGTTTTCATATAGAGATATTCATAAAGTGTACTCTGCACATGCTTTAGAAATGCTGGATTCTCACCATATACTATAGAAGTATTGCAGAAAACAGTATCTGTTGAGGCAACTATTAGAAAGAAACAACTTAGGGTGATATAGAGGTTGTGTAGCTCATGGAGTGGCAGGCAGAAGGCAGAGAACCTGCTTTCCATCTTTCACTTTATGTTCCATCCAGAAGCCTATTGTAACCTTATCCACTGCGGACATTCCTGGTATCCACACCTAGAACTATGCTAATTCCAATCAGTGCACTAATTCAGATAGCACACACCTTTAATCCATATTCACACATT
Source organism: Cavia porcellus (assembly GCF_034190915.1). NCBI lineage: Eukaryota > Metazoa > Chordata > Mammalia > Rodentia > Caviidae > Cavia > Cavia porcellus. Next base: position 12,416,179 of record NW_026947498.1, read on the forward strand.
CTAGATCCAGTCAGCTCTGAAAACCTCCATCTATGAGCTCATGAGGCTCTAGAGAGATAGCTCTACTATAGAGGGAGGGCAAAGAACCCCATGGATGCTGAAAATAGGATAAGCAAGCTTTATTAGCCAGCAGGTGACTCCCTGCATGGAGTCCAAAAGGTTGAATCCTGGGACAGGATGGTTAAAGATTACATAGGAGTCGTGTTCTGGGCTGAGGAACAGTCTAACACCTCCTTCCTTATTTGGCTTGGTTTGGCCACAGTTGCGTGCCATTCCCTTATTTGGCTTGTCCCAGTGATGGTTACATACCATTCACTTATGTGGCCTGGCCCAACTTCCCGAGAGACTTCTTTTTTTTTTTTTATTTTTTTATTTTTTTTATTTACTTTTCTTTTTTTTTTTTATTTAAAGAAAAGGAAACGAAAAAAAAATACATGGAGATTAAAAAAAAGGGTAGAAATAATTCTAAATTACAGACAAACAAAAGGTAAGAAATTGCCAGTTGATAAGTTACAAATTGTCATCTTCGAAATGGCTGTTCAGGTTATAGAATTAAAGTATATAGAATGACCTTCAAAAAACTGACCCTACAAACCATTCTGCTCTATGATTGAACAAAAGCTCCGTAATATGATTATCAGTCCCACCTATTTGTTTTACATCTCTAAGAGGATAAGGTTAACCATATCAAAACAGAACAGAACATTTAAAAAAAAAAATAAAAAACAATTTAAAGAAATACAGATTTCAAAGCAAGTCCACTGGAGATCTACCTTATCTAACTGTCTCTAGCTTCTTACAAATAGTTGTCCCTAACTTCACCCACTTTCTATACTTATTGCATATTATAGAACTAATCAAATCATTACAGGATGATGGAGTCTTTTTAGGTCCTCAAGTTCCAAATTAGGGAAGACAATACCAACTACCATCGCATCTCTCATTCTCTTTGTGATAGCCGTCCCCATCTCTGCATATGCTGAAGTTGAGCTGAAGAAACCAGTCCAGAGTCATTTTAATCAGCAAGCAATAGATTGCTAGAATTTATATTATAATGCTACAAAATAAGCCTCGGGTTTTTCAGGTCTCTTTCTCAGAGTATTTGTTCCTATCCTCTCTGTATTATAGGGAAAACCAAGTCATAACAAGACAACGAAACAATTTCCTAGATAAACATGCAATGGATAGGACTTATAAAACTATAATATAAATGATCTTCCGTAGCTACTATGTTTTCTCTTGTTATTTTCAATAGATTTGTCGACAACACTGGCTTATTATAGTTAAACATACTATCACCTATTTTTATAAAAACTTATCTTTGACTGCATTGTAGTATTTGAGAGCTGTTACTGATTCATACCAGTATGGATATCCTTTACATCTTGTCATGCTCAGAGTAGTTTCCTCTACTTTTAGGGTTGATTCTAACATGCATACCGATTTCAAATAGGATCAGTCAAGGCCAACCAATAGTCTTATGATTCAGATACAATTAAGATCAGTCATAGTAAGACAATGTAAGTAATACAGAATTTCAGCCTAAGTCAATAGGAAAGTAAGGATAGTTGCCGTGGTATAACCTGCTATTTTTGGTTCTAGAGGTCTGTGTCCTCAAATCTGATATGAGTGGACAGACCAGAACAAATTTAATTCAATCTAAATATGTCACTAGGACTACTGTGTCTTTTAAATCGTTATACACCATTAGCAATGACCTCTGCTTTTTTTTTTTTAAATATAGTTTCAGAGCTGTCTCTACTAAAGACTAGCTTACTGTCTCTGCCTCATGTCTGCTACTCCACTTTTCTGCTATAATTTGTCCACCTTATTCCCTCATTCCATGGTCTGCCCTGTTCACTGAGGCTTCTCTGCCACTGTAGCTGTAATCCTGATATCTCTTCCTCTCTTTCTCTGTAATGTCCTTCAGCGCTCTCTGTAGGGTTGGATTGGTGGCCACGAACTCCCACAGTTCCTCCTTGTCTTGAAAGTATCTTATTTCTTCATTAATTTTTAGAGAGAGTTTTGACGGATATATGAACTTAGGTTGCATATTTTTTTCCTTCAGGACTTGGAATATTTCTCCCCACTCCCTTCTTGACTTAAGAGTTTGTGTTGATAAGTCTGCTGTTATTTTGATAGATTTCCCGTTATAGGTAACCTGCATCCTTTCTCTGGCTGCTTTTAATATTCTGTTTTTTTGGTGGATTTCTGGGATCTCGATTATTATATGCCTAGGCGTAGATCTGTTTTGGTTGTAGGTAGCTGGCGTTCTGTATGCTTCTTTTATCTGGATATCATTTCTTTTTGCTATACGTGGGAAATTTTGCTTTAATATCTCTGTGAATATTTTTTGTATTTCATTTTTGGATGTTCCTGCTTCCTCACTCACATTCTTTATTCTTAGGTTATGTATCTTTTTATCATCTTCCAGTTTTAGAATTGCTTCTTTCTGGTTCCTTGTTATTTTTAAGAGGCTTTTTCTTTCACGTTCATAAGCCCTAAATCTCTCTTCAAGTTTCAGAAGGTTGTCTTTAGTTTCTGTCAAGGCATTTTGCCAATATTCAATGGAGTTCTGAGTTTCCTGATATTCTCTTTGGATCTGTTTCATGTATTCTAAGTTATGCTTAAATTCTTCTTCAGATGCTTCTCTTTCTTTTCTGATTTCCTCAGTTCTTCCATCTGTGTTCTCTTGGGTGGGGCTTGTCATTTCTTTAATTAATCTCTTTATATCTTGCCTCACTTGGATCAGGAGTACATCTTTAAATTCCTCTATGAGATCATGTAAGTACTTTTTAATTTCGGCTGATGCTGTGTTGAGTAGAGGATGGTTACTGTGCTTGTTCTCTTCAGTGTTTAGTTCTCTTGGGTTTAATTTCTCCTGTTGAACAGCTGGAGGTTTTTTTTTTATTTTTATCTCTTGTCATGTTTCTGGCTTCTTTCAGACTGTCCTGGAGTTCTCTGGCCCTCTCCGAATTGCTTAGGGCCTTTCAGAAGCATGCTGGCTTGAGTTTTTGCTGTCCTCCCCAATTTGCTGTTATCTGGGGTAGGCTGGGATGTAGGGGCGGTACAGTCTAGTCTCTAGCCTCTGTGTCAGTTAGTTCATAAATTAGGCTGTACTTTCTGGTTGTCACTGAGTTGTGACTATTTTGTATCTGCTTATTGGGCCCCAAGCAGAGGCTTGGTTTAGCCCCAGAAGCTCCTGCCAGTTCTCTTTGAATCAGAAGCAGCTGAGTAATGGCACAGGATTCTGCCCAGGTCCCAGCCGTTCTCTTCCAAACCTCTCTGTGATAGGTGCACCAGAAAAGCAGATCTGCCCAAAACAAAGATGGCTCCCACTAAGTTCTCTGTGTGGAGCTGAAGCCAACAAGTAATCAGGCTCTGCCAGGACTCAAGATGTCTTCCACCAGCCCTCCCTACAGGGGGACCTGGTGATGTTACCAAGCTGCGATTTCTGCCGCCAGGCTAATATGTCTGCACCAGACTCTGTGTTATTGATTTCCCCGTGGTGGCAGGCCAGCTGTTCTCTGGTCAAACCCAGCAGCGGCGGAGTTTTCTGTACTCACCAGAGTCCGGTGCAAGTCCTCGTTCCGGGACCGCCGCACACCAAGCTGTCCACTTTTCCCCCACTCGCGGCTCAGCGCTGACCGGTCAGATTTCTGTGCACCGTTTAGATTTGAATCACCAGAGCTTTGTACATCCGCTCTGGTGCAGCGGTGCAGAACTGGCTGCTACTTGGAGTCTCGATCTGGGTCTCAGTTTCCCGCGGTCTCCAAAAGCAACTCAGCTTTTCGTGCTGGGTCCACGAGTCTGTTTGTTGATTTAAGGGCGCGGGATTTGTAGCCTCCGGTCTCAGCACGACTTTAAATCCTCCAGTTGTACTGTCTTGGTTAATAAGAATCGCTATCGATTTGTCTGGTCCTCTCCATGCTGTCTTTTTTTATCTTTGAGTTTGAATTCTCTGGAGAGATTCTTCGCTCGATCCCCTAGCTCGCCGCCATTTTCCAATCCCACCGAGAGACTTCTTTGATAGTGGTGAGGCACTGGGTGGGGGATTGGCTTGTTTCCAAAACATCTGCTGGGCTCAGGGTCAAAAGTTTACAAAGCAAAGGAAAATGGTGTCCAGGAGCAAGATGGCATTAGGTTAGCTAAGATGCAACATTCTTTTCACTATAACAGTAGTATTAGTAGTGGTAGAGGTGTTTCTGGGTTGGTACACATCAGTTTGGTTTGATTTGAGGAGTGATTAGAAGTTCAGGAGAAAGAAATAATGTATTTAAAGAAAACAAAAAATTTGGATTCCTTCCAAAAATACTATGGTAGCCAGATGGAATATGAGAACATAAAAGAATAATTTTTAAAAGTGGGAAACGTACATCTAGAACAAAATCTAGGATAGGTGCTAACTAAACCTTTTAATTTGATTTAACATCTCAGAGTAAATTTTTATATAAATAAATTGAGTTTTAAAAGCTCAACATTTACTGTAATTCAGAGTCATTTGATCCATGATTTTTGCCTTTCAGTCTTAATGCTTAAATTCTTAGCAAAGAGATGTTTTTCTACTTCTTATACTAGTATCTAAAGTCTAGTATGTTTAATGTTACTTTAGATAAATATAAATGCTACAAATACATTTTTCAAGTATGAAACCTTGCTATAATTCCTTTAAACATCAAAAATTTTAACCTTTCCTATAGGTGCAGAAATTTCTTCTCTCCTGATGCCTACTGTTCAGTACACTTTGGTTATTAAAAATATACATATTATGCACTTTAGTAATGGACAGAATTTTAAATCATTCAATAAGAATAACTTAAAAATTATAAGTCCATACTACTTTACATGCAATTCATAATGAAAAATATCATGTTACTTCAAAATTTAAAAAGAGTATTTTTCTTTTGGACATAATTTTCAGTTTCATAGACATGATCATTCAGATGGTGGGGTGAATTCCAAAAAAAAGACAAAAGCCTTGGATGTTATGTTGATTTCGATCAAGTAAGAAAAACAATTTTTCCTCATTTTTCTTTCATGGTTTTCATCATGAGAAAGTCAATTTTTCAAACAAAATTTTTGTGCATCTCAGTAGGAGGGGCTGAAGTCAACAGGTCACTGAAGTTTGCAGAAAAGCTCAGGGCTCTTTGGTTGAAGGGGTGGTTACTAACTGAAATAAAGATGAATGAAAATCATCCTTTATTTGGCACAAAGAAATTTTCTTGCATTTTCTTTACTAAAAAAACAATGCAATCACTTCTACTTGTCACACACAACTTGCTTATTACATCTGTACAGACTCAGTGATTTTCCTTTCTCAATCACACAAGTGCAGTCTTCCTCCCAATGGAGTTTAACAATGAATTAATCAGGTGCTGGATCTATTGGGGCAAGATGACTGGTCATTCTTTTCTTTTCCCTGCTCAATACTTTGTCAAAAATGTAAAGCTAAAACTCCTGGAGTTTTGTCAAGTCATACTTCACAAAGCATCAAATGTATATATTTTAAAAATACCTGCCTCCACATAAACAGCGTAAATTCAGTTTCTGTGACTGGTATGTTCTCTTAATGAGTGAAAACCTGATTAACCTGATTCCTCAGCTCTAAACAAAAAAAAACCCTTTAAGAGATTTAAGTAACCTCACAGAGAGACCAACTATCTCTTCTGCTCAGCAAAAAGATGTTATGAATTTCAGTTAATAGTTATTTGAGTGGAATACACTTCTTCTTTCAAGAAATTTTATTTTTCAGAGATATTTTATATGAGTTGTTTCTTTGCTCAGATTTCATTGACACCTTTTCCAGGGCTTTTCCTCCCTCTGGTGAAGTTTCCTTCTTATCAGTCAGATAAATTCCATTTGGCCTTAAAAAGGCTTCTGCCGAGGCAGTAAAATCCTCTTTGCAACACAAGAGCCATTCTTTAATTTCAGGCAGTCCCCCCTGGGACAGGGACACATTTGCACAGAAAATGGGTAGGAGAGTGAACCCTTTTGGAGTTTTATATAATCAAATTTCTCCTTTTAATTATTTCCGCTTAGGTCACTGTACCAGGCTAAAGCCACCCATTTCCATTTTTCTCCTAAAATGACTAAGCTATCCAGGCTATCCATTTACATGGGACATAAGAGTCCTTCTACATAGGAAAGAAATGTCTAAAGTTGAATTTTATTTCAACAAGCTGCTAATATCCTGGGTACTTTACATTTTCTTTTGATTTTTTTTTTCCTATTCTGGGGTAGGTATTGTAGAATAAATATATAGCTTTGAATAAATATTTGAATGATTCTATTTTTAAAGGTGAATTTTTCAATGATAAAATAAAAGCTGAACTTACTAACTTACTTTAACAATCAGTTCTTCCCTTGAAAGTGCATGTATTGTTTGGTACTTAATTTTACTGCCTGGAGATGAGAAGCAAAGGACTAGATGTAATGATAAGAGGCTGTCAATGAGTAAAGGTAACAAGTTCAGAAGAGAGAAATGTATAGAAAACACAAGCTGTCAGAAATGCAAATGGAAATGCTCATACCAGAATAATCCATCTTCTGCTTCCTAAAATTTTCTCTCAAAATTTGAGATGTAACTTCGGATTCACTGTGTGCTGATCCTCATTCATAATTCTCCTCCTCTTCAATCCCGAGATCTGATTTACCCCTTATGTATATCTTTCTCTCTTTCTTAGCTGAATAGCATCACTGTCAGTTTGGCATGTCAGAAATCACAGAGTTGTGTCTACCTTATCCCTGTTCCACATGACCGAGTTTGGTTTCATGAGGACAGCAGACAATATTCTATTGGGTCAGATAAATCCAATTATTTTATCTGATTGGCTCTGCTCAATTTTTAATTTAATGCTTATAAACTTACCATGATATATAATGTAGTTTCTGCCTATCAGGATCTCCTCCACCTGCCACATTTATGCCCTGAGAATTATTTTGCAAGATTGGAGTTATGTGTAACTGAGCCACTGAGTTAACAAACTAAATCATGTTTGGATCCTATAGCTAAGATTTTAAGGCACAGTCTCATATTCATAAAAATCTATCGAAAGCCCTGAGACTGCCAGCTTTAGATTTTATTCCCACGAGTCACTTTGTAATGGAGAGTCCATAGTTAAGTGTCAGAGTCTGTGAATTATTTTTACTGCTCTAATTGTTCTTTGCTAATAACAGATTCATTCTCTGACAAGTAAGATTAGTCACAGGTTATCACATTTTCTCCTAAATTTAAAGAAATATGTGAAACATACCTCACACTGAATATTTTCCTAAAGAAAATATACTTCTGTCCACATTTCTATAATGTGACACCAGGTCTTTTCTAGCAATATTTTAATAGATAAGACATTACATTAAAAATACCATTTTAGTCATATTTTTAACTTATTAAGTGATGTTGAAGATTGATGAATTTTGTAATATTCCACATGTAATGATAGTTACCTCCAATGATATACTTAAGATTTATGTACACATATATATTTAAATATGGTACTGTACTTGTGAACTTTCATCTTTCTAGATGCTTGTGAATTTAAATATATATACATTTTATAAAGAAATATCACATCCCTGAAAGAACTCCAAGAACTCCAACTCTGATTCTGGACCTCAAATTCCCCAATATTCTGCTAGTAATAATGGTTTTTTGGTAAACTTTTTTGGTTGTTGTTTGTTCCTGTTACTGTACGGCTTTCTTGACTTAGTGTCAATTGCTTTTAAATGACTACTTAGAGATCCTACAAATACTATTTCTATCACTTGAGCCACATTTCTCTAAAATTTTAAGTACCACTGAAATACTTTGCTAACTCTATGGTGATTTTTTTTGACTCAAAACCAAAGATGTTGAGTTTATCACTTGAAGGATATATCGTGATAAAAGTTTTTATGCCTTTAGCACAGTTTTGTTTATTGCCACAATACCAGTGTTTCTGATATTCTATTCATGTCCCTCACATACGCAAAATATTCTGATGTAATAAAATAACTCTTCATACTTCTAATTTGATAAACTGTTTAAGGGATTAAGTTTACCACCTTTTTTGACATTGTTTCAAGACCTTTATTGGCAGGATTTTTATTCCTAAAAATAGAAATTGAGTATTCTATGCTGTCATTTTAACTTATTCAGACTATTATGAAGTTGTATCTTGAGGACACAAGATTCATATGTTGAAGCCCTAACATCACAAAGGGGCCATAATTGGCACTAAGACACTTGAAGATGTAATTAAGTTAACATAAGGCCGTTAGGATGAATCCTGACTTGCTAGAGCCGTTGTTCTTACAAGAAGAGAAAATTTGAATGGACAGAGAAACCAGGCATGTGTGCACAACACAACAATGAAGTGAACAGGCAGTATCTGTAAGGCAAGGCGAGAGGCTTGGGGAGGCACCGACTTTGTTGTGTCTTTGATATGGACTTATGGACTCTAAGCTGTTAACAATTGATTTCCGTTGTTTAAACCATCTAGTCTCTGGAGGGTAACCCTAGCAAGTTAATGCATAGATCAGTGAATTACCTATAAAATACTTGAGATAATGATTTAATTTAGATACACCAAACTAACTGAATTGATGTATTTTAAGACAAGTTAGGAGAAATAATAGAGGGAGTGTTAAACCTGGCCTTTTTGTTGTGTGAGAGCCACTGGGAAGGTTCCACTCTGTACGCTAACTGTGAAATTCAAATACACTGTGAATTCATTAGTTTTAAAACTCTAGTCAATTCAAGGATTAATGAAAAATATAAAGTATTGATTTCTATAGAACTGCAAGCACTGTTAGATTAGTTATGTTTATTGAAAAAGAAGAATGGCTTAAAGATGAAGGTTACTGAAAAGCAGAATTAAAACCTTCACTCTCAGTGATTTTCATTCACGGGAAAGACATGGAAATTACAGCAAACACACATGGTCTTGAATCTCAACTGTGCCATGTTCTTCTTGCAAGATGTTGGGAAATAGCTTGCCTCTCCTTCTTGATTATAGTAAATACAAGCATCTTTTCTTTATAAATTAAAGAGCTGTCCTTCACATGCTATTGGTAAGATCACATATACTCTATGTATTATCACCTAATAGGATTTTTACCCTCTGTAAAGAATCGCTATGCTCGCAGCTTAAAAAAAATATCATCTGGTTTAGAACACTGAATAAATGGATTAAGAAAAGATTCCAAGACTGGGTAAAATTAGGGAAAGATATCCACACATACACAGCAAGAAAAGATAATTACATGAAGTTAAAGATTCATGAGATGGTCCCATACTGTGTACATTGCAAAGTTGGTTACTATTTAACTGTTGATTTCCTATATTTATGGTTACTTTATTAGTTATCTTTTTGACACACAAATCTGTTCAGTTATCTGTTATCAGACATTAGCACCGCTTTTTGCTTTTGTTATTACTTTGAACATTTTTTCCCACAGATTTCAGGGAAGAGCAATACGTTGTAAGCTGAAGATATTCATACCACCACAATCTGAGAAAGTTGTTTACTTGGACTGTATTTATCAGCGGATGAATATATTTTATAAGTTATCAAACAATTATTAGAAATAAAATTAAAATAAACCAGTTAATTAGTAAATCTGGGATACACTTTGCCAGTTAGTTGCTAATTTAAAGGAGAGAGAAGAGAGTGCATGCAAACAGAATTTTGGAAAATTTTGACTTCTGGAGAAGGGTGAATTATTCTAACTTAGTAAAGTTGTAGTGGTATCAGAGACTGGAGCTGTATCGAATACATCTCCAGTTTACCTAGTGATAAGATACTTACCTTAAGATGAATATAGCAAAGGAGAAAGAGGAATTCAAACAAAATAATCAATAATTAGAAGAGATTCTTTAAGCAGTCTGATGAGTTACTCTTTGGAGAAATTCCAGAGGAGGGTCCATGCCATGAATAAAAATGGAGTTTATCAGAGAAAAGCATGACTCATGCACAGAAAGGGCACCATGCTTGAGAGGGCTGCCAGCTGAAGCTGAGTCTCCCACTTCTCCTGGTGGCTTCCACTCCATTTGTAACTTTAGTCTTTTCTGCCTTTCAGCATCCCAGACTGGAGAGTGTAAAGTTTGAGAACAAAACGGCAAATCTCACCCTTCCCATTATCTGTAAAAGACGAATGGGGCATTTATATCAATTACAGTCAAGTACATTTCACCTTGATCCATTTGCTTTACTTCTACCCATGATATTCTTGTTCATCTAAAACTAAGATCTGTGCAATAAATTTACATTATGTGTGTTAAAAAGTAACTTAATTAAAATTGTAGAGAGAATTATGGTTTTGCACATTGTGGAATGAATATTTATATGCATTTTAAGGTCAGAGCAGTCACTTTGTATGTCAGTGCTTCATGCTGGTGCCTGTTAGTCAAAATGAAATGCTTGTTATTAAGGAATTTCTAGAACAATATGCAAGTCCGGGGTGGAAAATTGCTTGTGTTGACCGAGGAATTAAAAAGAAGTTCAGGGATTTCTCAAGTGTGTTTAATATTATACAATCAGTGTAGGATACCTCTGGCTGACGTGGAATAGAGCGGGCTCTTGGAGTACTTCAACGCTGTTCCCTCATGAGGAGCCTTTGCAAACAGTTGTCAATTTCTTTTCAAGCCTGGTAACCAATCAAACCTGGTCTCCCTGCATTCTGGAAGACATGTTACTGTGCTGTCTGGTTAACAGCAGAAAACCTCAACTCCAATTACCTATGTGCAGCACTAACTCCTCTACAACATCACCTACAACCCATGAATAAAATAAATTGAAATGTACTCGGTCCTTTGAGGACTTTTGGTAGAATAATCAGCCTAACATGAAATAAGAAACCTGTGTGTACATCATTTTAGTGAAGGGCTGAAAAAAAGGCAGGCACAAGCAAGTAGATTGTAAATAACTTAGTAAAAATTAAGAGATGAGGCTGGGGGTGGTGGCGCATGCCTGTAATCCCAGCACTCAGGAGGCCGAAGTAGGAGGGTTGCAGAGAGTTTGAGGCCAGCCTGGGCTGCAAAGTGAGTTCAAAGCCATCCTGAACTCCAGAGACACACTGTCTCCAAAAGAAGAAACAAAAACAAAACAAAACTAAGTGATGGATTTTTCCATGTTATACATAATAAATTTTCAATTTATACATTGTATTCTAATCACATAAGGTTTCTGGCTCTGCTTGATTTAATAGTTATGGAAAAATAATTATATAAGATAATTATGAAATAATTATAGAAAAGGCACCCTCACAAAACTTACATTTAAAAATTCACTTTATTTCTAACACACAAATTATATACACAAATTAGTTATTGGGTATCATACGAATTTTCAGTGTATGTACACCTTGAGTAATATTAAAATCAGGGTAATCATTATCTTCTCAAGAATTTCCTGTGTCCTTATGGTGAAAACATGTAAAATTCTTTTTTCCTGATTTTTCATTTAAAGAACAGAATGTGTCATTTATGTAGACCTCTATTGAGACTGATTGATATATCTATGCATGATAGTACAATTTAACTGACCATCATGCAGTGCTTGCTAATCGACTTTTCTCTGTCCTATCTGTCCCGCTCTCCTCACCCTCTCATAACTGCCATTCTATTCACAACTCTGTGAGATGAATTTTTTTATAAATCGTGTGCTTTGCTGCTGTTTAGGGCTCCGTGACAAAGGCAGTTTAATAATCCATGTAGTCCCTTTGATGGTTGCATTATTTCATCAAATTTCTTGGAAGACCAGTTGTATTCTTGGCAGTTAGCATGACTAATGCCAAAGATATTTGTGAAAGTGGCTACTACTCAGAAAACTTGAACCAACTCTAGTTGTGAGAAAGACGAGCATTGTGAAGCAGAGCTATTTAAATGAGTTCATGCAGTTCTTGCTAAGAATTTATCTTTGAATTTTTAGGATTTTCCTTTTCTGAGTTGCATGGAAAGTATGGTGAGATTAAAAATGCAGTTTGCAAAATTGCATAAATTTGCCCCTCACATTGATTTTTGGCTGAAAATTGAACCCTACAAGATTTTCACATTTATCTAAATTCATGGCCATTCCTTAATTTTGTTAACTATGCTTCCTGTGCATAAGGAAAAAAAAATCTAGCATTTAAACTTCAAAGTTTAATATTTATTTCTGTCTTGTTTTTTCTCTTGCTTGGCAAAGAGTGCTTGTCCAGATCCAGCATGTTTCTGGAAAAGGAAAGATCGAAGACACTAGGGTAAACAAATGATTGAACAAAGCAACCCCCCACTTGTTTTATGCTTTGGACTGTGTTGACCCCAAGCCTGTATGACCTCTTGCCATCTTTCCCTACCACCTCCTCTCCTCTCCTGTCTCCATTCATCTCAAAGGTTTCAGATAACTAATCACACAGCTCTGCTTTTATCAAGCCTCTGTCTAGAGAGGCCTTTTAAATAATTAGTCTTTTTGCAAGTATTCAAAGATGTAATGCATTTTGCCAGGATTGCAAAACTTCTGTAGATTTCTTGCTTCCTGTTAGATCTGCATTAACCCAGTCTTTCAAGGATTTATTTTCAAGTACTGGGGAACACAGACAGAAGATGGCACTGTTGATCCATGATTAAAAAGTCAGCAATCACCTGCTTAGAAAAAACAGCAGTCCTTTCTGTGCTAGAAAACCAGAGTATTATTAGAAACCAAGGGAAACTACATATACAACTTGAGAAAACTTTTGAACAATAGGAAATATAGATTTAAAATCAAATAAATTAAATGATCAGTGGAAAAGTCTTAATGATCATAGAATATTAAGGAAATAACTCAATTCTAATGGAACTCAATTCTGCCACATGTAGTAAAAATGACACTCCCTGTTTGGGTCCCTTAATTTAAACTGTAAGACCTTAGGCAAGTTATCTAAGCTCAAAATCTAAGTGTTCTTATAATAAAATAGTGGTAATGTTGCCAATTCTATCCGATCATTTTACAAAATGAATGTGCATTATAATGAAAGTTCATTAATAATGCAATATTGTTAGTCTTTGGTTTCTTGTTAATAACTCTATCACCTCCAAATAATATGCATAAAAGGAATTAATTACCAATCTTGAACTTTAGAGAGTATGACTAGTTCAATCTTTACTGTAATTATAGAAATTAATTCAATTATCTCAGAGTTTTGAATGTATCTCATCAATAAGAGTAATTTTATTTAGATTTCTATAGCAGTTATTGAATAAGCTACTTTCCTTGGACCAATATAAATTAAAGCATGATTCTTTGATGTTTCATACCATTTACCATTATAATTATAAATATTCCCTCATAGACTATGTTTCCTTTGAGGAGGTTAAATGGGAAAATTTAGCACATGTAAAGCATGTTGTCTTTGTGGGCTCCTCAAAATTCAAGAAAAGAAAATTATTAGGCTTTTTCTGCACTAATTAATCATGAACAATTTACATATGCATACATATGAAAGAATGACATGTTCAATCTTTTAATAATTAACTTTTCTGTAAGACTAACAAGTTTAAATGATTTTTCAAAATTATTCAATTTTAAAACATTTATGTCCATGACTGCCTCCCATTGGGTAGAGCTATTCACCAAAAACCTATTTTCTCCTTGTGACACACAGCAGCCTACATTTTTTGGTCCATTCGAGGTGAGATGAGTCTGACTGAACTTCTGCCAGTAGAATGTGCATGGAAACAATGTATTGTCTTTCGATTTGCATTTGGAAAGTATATGCTTTCACCCTCAAAGATCTATTTTTCTTCTATTTTTGCATACAAATTCCAGACAGCCCCTAAAGGATGAAAGACGTATGCAATGGGAAGAATATGTGTTACTGAATCTACAAGCAAATATTTCACTCATGGCCCAGTAATTGTTGGGTAAGTGGAGAATAAACTTCTCTTTGGTGTAATAGTATTACCTAAATGCATACTGCTGTACAAAATGAGCTAACAGATTCATGGGAGCGTGTGACCTATTACATCATTATTTAGTGCTTTTTAGGCTGAGGTAGGTATATCAAGTAATAAATGCCTTTGATACGAAAGACATGACTCTGCTCGTTTATCTCATCAGTAATTCAGTGGAGTGAATTAATTTGTTTTCTTAAATTAAAAATACCAAATAATAGCTGATTGAGTGCTAATGTTTGCATGCATTTGCAGTTATGTGGGTCTCTCATTACACTGCTGCTACATTTCCTTCATTTTCCATCTATAGAGTTAGGGAAAAATATTCAAAGCTGAAATTGATGGCTGCCACTTATACTTCACATAAAGTGAAAAGAGACCTAATATTTATTTCCTATTACTTTTTCTCTTTCCTTCAGAGTCTAAAATTCAGAAAGAAAGAAAGGTTAGAAATGCTTGAGTTGTGGTTTTACCTTTGATATATAAGAGACAACCTGAAGAGATGTCTGTTGAGCAGAACACATACGCAGCCATTAATGGTGCAGAAAGAAATAAAGGCCGAGAGATAAGCAAATAATTTAGAGCCATGCCTCTCTGAATATTAAGGTAAGTTGAAATATGTTTGATAGGTGTTGAGGGAGGAAGACATAGTGTCTTTAAAAGAAGAGTGGTTGGGTAATTTTTAATAAAGCTCAGTGTATCCAAATGCTTTCGTGTAGTTTGTAGTCAAAGCCACGTGCTGATTCCTTTCCATCTTCTGCTCCTCTTTTGCCGCACTGGGTCTCAGGAGGGTGGTAGATATAGATTTTTTTATGGCTTTCAGTTGTACTTGGACACGGGAGATAATTACAGAAAACTGGATAATAAAAGGAGAGGGAGGACAGAGTAACTGTTCACTTCCTCCTTCCAGGATCCAGGAGAGCCCCGAGAACACTCCCAGCTCCCAACTGGCTTCCTTACATCTCTCTGTGCCCTTTTGGTCTAGGAGAATGGCTTTTGCATTTTTGGCAGTCTCTGAACCGTCTCCATTTTTTTGTTCTCAACTGCTAAAAAGTCTTTTCAGTTAAACCATCCTAAGGGGACGTAAGTCCTGCCAACATGTATATTCATGGAGATCGTTGCTGCTGGTGGGATGTTACAGACAAAGTTCTTAGGTTAGGCTTGATCTGGTCTTCATGTTTATTTAAAAGACCTTAAAAGGAAAATTGAAATTGAAATTATGCTAATGATAGACATCAAAGCACAAAGATGGTCTGTACCCAGAGAACATGGAGATATCATTCCATGTACATGCAATGATTGCGAACCTATATATAACCATGGTCAATGTAATTAACATTTTAGTGCCTAAGCATTTACTCCATGTGTTTCTATATTGTAATACTTTAAATGTACAAAACATAATCATTATGCAATTATTCAAGCCTCACCCCTAGCAGCTTCTGAAGTGTGAGAGTCTAAGGCTTTCAGGTTTTAGTGTTATGTGTGAAGTGAAGCATATGAGTATTCTTTACCAGAAAGCATAGAAGAAATTGCCACAGGAATGAAATTAATATAAGACCAATAGTTAATCAGAATAGATTCTCCTGGCTAGAAATAACTGTATGCATGTAAGCTGCTTGGGAACTTTGAGAGATCTTGGGACAATGCTAAGTTTTTCACAAAAGTGGGGTTAGTCAATAAAGCCAATTTTAAAGAAAGAAAATAATTACCAGAAATGCTAGCTCATATCTTAATAATGTTATTGATGGCACTTACCACAACACAGTAGAAAAAAAAATTTTATCAGGACTGCTGCTTTGCATAGGAACCACAGCAGTAAGATTTTCCTGTAGGGAATAAAGTTGGAGCTCAACTCCAAATAAAGTATCTACAAGTGAAAACCTATAGCTAAGGAGCATGGTGAAGGGCAATGTATGAAAAATTACTAATAAAATCAGGTGTAAGGGAGATTTTGGTTACAACTCCCTAACAGGATTCTTTATGCCAGGGTGAAATGATCACATCTCATCTGAATGAATGTGAAGGATGAGGAATAGAAACATGATGATTATCCGAGTGATTTCATATGAGTCATTCTTGCTAAACTGACTTTCTAAGTGTCCTTGCTAAAATCAGATTTTACAAGGATGTGCTCAGATAAGCCTCAGAAAATGTTCAGGAACCTGAGTAGAGTTTCATTGAACAAAGACAGGTCTATATTAAAGTTGATGTCCTACACATGGATTTATGGTTTAAAATTTTGCATTCAAGTTTACATAATCCTTAGATTTATGTTTTTAAAAGTTTTATTTCAGATTAGTTTCAGCTTTATATAAATAAATCTTTTAAGCGTATTATAGAGTTGCAGTGTACCCTATGTGTTTCTCCATTGTTAAAACTTTACATCAGTGTAGGGTACGTTTTACAATTAAAATGTATATTGATATCAGGGGCTGGAGGTTTAGCTCAGCGGCATAAGCACCTGCCTTGGAAGCAGGCAGTCATGAGTTCGATCCCCGGTACCGATAAAAAGGAAAAAGACAAAAAAAAAAAAAATCATAAACAATTAAAATGTATATTGATATCAGTAACTAACATTCATGATTTAGTCAGATTTCCAAAAATATTTTAAATTAAGAATTTATTCATTTAAGAGTACTAATCTCATGAAGACAGATCTAGCATCATGGCTGCCCAATCTAGCCCCCAGCACCAAAAACCATTTCATTGGGAATCAAAATTTCAGCATATGAATTTGGGAGGGACACTCACATTCAACCCATAGTCACAAAGGACCTAGTGTCATAAAATTCAAATCCGCATTTCTATTCATCTAAATACTCAAAATCCATAAACTTTTTCCCTCATATCCATTAGAGAAAGTCTACAATAGCCTTCATAAATTGTGAGTGGAAAGGTAAACCGATACTTGTACTGGAGCTACCTGGATATTCATCATCGAAGGAAAATGTGCTTTTTTTTTTTTTTCTTTTTGGTACCAGGGATCAAACTTACAAGAGCATTGGGGCAGAGGCCAGGTTTGAGCCTTTCCCAGCATGTCTGCCTGCCTTGGCTCAGCTCTCCACCAAGCTATAATTAACAATCAACTGTCATTAGATGACACTGTAGCAGATCTCTCTCATAAATGAAACGGTAAAATTAATAAAACAAGCCATCCTCCAAAAATCAGATGGCATTAGACATTCTAACAAAATAAAGAGATACTTATATATGACAAATAAATGACAAGTCAGTTCCTAAAGTTGCCTGGAACTTATCCTTTTTATGGGAAGCCATTACTAAAGTTAGGATCATAAATACCCTGTTGATTATATTATTTCACTCCTGCATACTTAATTGGGTCTACAGATACTAGATCCCAAGACAAAAGGCTAAACTTGGCCTTCAGACCCCACAGGGAGACCTTCTTAATATGGCTTTTCATATTTTCAACAACAGAGATAAAAAATTTAACAATCTGATCTTTTAGCAGTGACACTTGGAGCTCTGAGACAAGGTGGAGCTGTCTCAGTCCCTCCTGGACCATGGTTTTGAATGCAGCAGAAGGACATTGGGCAAGAGAGTGCCCCATCCTGGTATTCCTCTGGGGCCTTACCCCAGGGGTACTGGACTGTCCTACCCACCAGAGAGTGGCTAAGCCATTCTCCTAACTTCTATCCCTCACAGGAAATGCCAACACTGCCAGATTCATCACTGAAAGATCTGCTTGGACTTGCTGCTGAAGACTGATGGGCTCAGGGCTCACAGCCCCCATTAAGGTTTCCTTCTCAGAGCACCATGTCCCACTAGATGTCTCAGGTAAGACATTCTCTATATTTGTGGACATAGAGGCCATGTATAGGGTTCTTCCTGAGCTTTCAGGCCACTTAAGTCCTCAGTCTCTATAGGGGGTATTGACAGCCAACCTATATAGCCTTTACAGACAGGGCCTATTTCATGAAAGTTCCAGACTGCTTCTTCTCTGGTCTATCCCACAGTTTGAGATACCTCTAATTCCACCTGTACTGCCCTTGCCATGCCTATTTTAATTCATCTCAGGGATCCTTCAATTTTTCCGTGTGTTCTCCAATATTCTATAGCTTCCAAACATTTACAGGGACTTAAACCTGTAATTAAGTACCTTTTAGACAATGGTTTTCTAAAATCTACCCATTCAACCTATAATACTCCTATTCTCCTGGTATCCAAGCCTGATGTTTTCTATTTTCTGGTACAGGACATTAAGGTAATCAATAGTGCTGTTATCCCAACCCACCCAGTGGTGCCAAATCCTTATGCCATGCTCTCATATCCCTCCCTCCACCACTCACTTTACAGTCCTAAATCTTAAAGATGTCTTTGTATTCCTTTGTGTTTACACAGACTGACCCTGACACTCAGGTCTCAACAGCTTACATCTGTTATCTTTAGTAAAACCTCTCCTCAGGGATAGATAGCACCCCCTTCTTTTCTGAATCACCAATTTCTCAGACACAACCCTGGTCAAGAATGACAGATAAATTTTGTATTCTCACCTTTGTTTGTACTTTTCCAGGATACATAAAAGCCTTTCCCACAACCAGGGAGACTGCTGATATACTTACTAAAGTCCTGTTACATAAAACCATTGCAAGGACTACAACCAAGGTGGAGTGGCCCCTACCTGGTCTTCTTGGCAGCCTCAACAGCGGTCAAAGTTGCTAGACTGCCATCTTGGTTTCACATCACTCAGGCTAAGTGGTGCCCTCCCAGCCCTAGATCTAACCATAGTTTTGCCCGCTCATCTCCACCTCACCAAGGCCTCACAGCCACAACTCTCAGGCTAAGTCATGTTTGTTTTGTTGTCCGATTTGGTTCCTAATTTCTTACACTCTATTAATTATCTTTTTTATAAAGGTATCTTTTTATAAAGATATCTTTTTTATAAAGATATCTTTTTTATAAAGATATCTTTTTTATAAAGACTGTTGAGAAAGACTCTCAACAGTCTTTCCTAAAGACCCCCACATCATGCATGTCAGAGACAAGTCTTATACCTACTTACCCTCTTTTACCCTTTCAGATGGGGGAGTGATCACCTCTCATAACTTCACTCCTCCTATCCCCACACTTATTTTTCAGAATTCTACCTCACCATGGAAATGATTCTACCTCAACATGAACCTGATAAAATAGCATATCTAAATCAAAGGCACCTTTCCTTCTCCCTCGCCTGGGTCCTTAAATATGTTAGTGGCCTGACTCCTCATAATACCTTGTCTCTTTGTTTTTCTAGTCTAATGTGTGAGCATTCACCAGTGATAAAGTTTTCCTGGTTAAAACACCTGACACCAGGGGCTGGGGATTTAGCTCAGCGGCATAAGCGCCTGCCTTGCAAACAGGCAGTCATGAGTTCGATCCCTGGTACCGATAAAAATGAAAAAGACAAATAAATAAATAAATAAATAAAATAAAACACCTGGCACCGGCATCTACTTGGGCATCAAGTGTCATCCCGTTGACCCTCCTAAACCCCAGTATAATGCCCCCTTTCAGAGGAATCAGTAAAAAAAAAAAAAAAAAAAAAAAAAAAAAAAAATTCGCCCTTTTTCCTAATAATAAAAAGATGGGAATGAAAGGATTTTGCCCTAACTGATATGTTGTAATGGTGGGAGGCGCTGGGAGGTGAAAGGTCATCTTCCCTACCCCTAAGCAATTTACCTGTGGTGCAAAATGAATTCCAATGGGCTATCTGTGCATCAGTAATGCCCCTTAGGCTCCACCCCAAACCTAAGCTGAATGTATGCCCCCAACCACGTGTCTAGCAGAGAGAAAGCCAGACCCTGGAGGTCATGGAGTCTCTCTCCACATTCTTAAAATAAAGGCCACTTTTATTTCGTATTTCTTATCTTCTTAGCTGTGCTGAAAATTTTATCACTGTGCTGCTGAACAGCATCTATGGCCAGAAGCACAATATTTTTGAATCTCCTTTCCCTACTTCAATTGGCTGACAGTCTGAGGAAATCTTCTCATAGGATGAGCTGTGTTTTGAAGTGTCTTCCAGTGCCCAGTAATTTGTTGTATGTGTTTATGCATCCACAGTACAAATTTTCAGTCTTGGAGGAACAGGCACATTTATTACACTGTCTTCATCTTCTTTTGCTTTTGTTGAAGCTCATTGTGTACATGAAAAATGTTCCTGTGAATTGCAAAGAGGAGTAAGAAAGAAAAGAAACACCTTGGTCATATTCTTTATATATTTTTTTCTTTTTCCTCTAGTTCAGATATGTTCCATTAGTTCACTATTTCCTCAAGAAAAATGCCACATTTCTACCTTTCTTAATTACTGTCCTCATTATATATTATATATGATGTACATATATATGATATATGATATATATATATATGTTACTTTATATAATTTTAATATACTATTTTTTCACGGTTCATCCAGTGAATATCTCACAACAAATGAGTTAGCATTAATACAAGATTAAATTTTATACAAAATATCTTTTATATGATTCATTTCCTTCTTCCTTCTGTTGTATTATTTTATGTCAGTCAGAACACATCATATATTCTGTGTCCATCAACAGAGATTTATAATTACTTCTTTATGTAGCTGTATCTTGAATCAGAAAAAAAGGAGATTTACAGATCAATATACATTCATCCTTCCTTTTTAGATTTATAAAGATATCTTCCTTTTTAGATTTAAGTCGTTATCTTTGCCAGTGATCTTTATTTTCCTGTGGATCTGAGTTACTGTATAGTCTCCTTTTTTCTAGCCTGACTGCCTGCAGTTAGCATTTCTTGGGAGGCAGCTCGGTAGTAGAAAATTCTGTTATGTTTATCTGAGAATGTTCATTTCTGCTATGTAAGGTAGGAAAAGTTGATGGAAGTATTGATTTTTTGCTTTGAATATATCCTCATATCTCTTTTGGTCCACATGATTTTTCACAAAAATTCAATGTTTAATTTATTTTAAAAAGTAGGTAATATATTGTCACTCTCTTTCTGTTCTCAAGATTCACTTTGATTTTGGCTTTGGACAGTTTTTAAGTATCTACCCATAGGTTTTCCTACATGGTGTTTACCTAGTTCCTTGGATTTGTAAATTAAGGGTTATATCAAATTTACAAAGCTCTGGGCAATTGCTCCTCAAATATTATTTCTGCAAGTTACTCTGTCTCCTCTCCGTTTAGCATATCTTGATGCTATGGATGGCCTCTCATTTTGTTTCTCAGTCTCTATTCATAATTCTATCCATAATTTCATCTTTATGCATAACAAATTGAATTCTTGCAAATGACCTGTCCTTAAGTTAACTTATTCTTTCCTCTGAAAGCTCAGTTTTTTACTTAAACTTGCTATAGATATTTTCATTTAACTTATTATAATTTCAAACTAAAGACTTTTCTTTGTTTGGTTATTAGTCCATCAGTCTTAAAATTTCTATCTCTTTATGTGTAGTCACTATCTATTGAGACACACTCTTCTTAATTCTTTGAAAATGATTTCTTTAGTTACATGAAAAATTGTGAAATAGTTCATTTAAATGTTTTAAAAATTTTTATTATATCTAATGTCTAGACTTCCTTGGAGGAAGTAATGCTGCAGGCAGCTGAGTTAGAAATATTACAGGCAGTGACATAGGACTAGGTCCTCAATGGAGCTAATGCAGACACCTGGCAGCAACCTGAGATGCTGAGGCCTCTTGCTGTGGGCCCGGCCTCAATAAGACCATACAAATGGGCCCTTATACTGGGATTGATACCTTAAATAGTTCCCATCTCCCTAGGAAAGAGTCACAGCTCTGTAACAATGCCCACTTTCTAGTGACTGGCTTCCTCATGTGTTCCTAATGGAATCAATTTCACCTGAACTGTTGATCTCATTGGCTAACTATAGTTATGTTCCACCTTGAACCCATGGTTTTACTCTATAAAAGTCCCTAGAAAAGACCAAGTTCCTGACAACCCACTCAGGACCTTTTCTGTCTCTCTTCAGACAGAAGCTTCCTTTCTCTCAATAAATATATTCTACTCTTCACCTCCATTGTTCCTAAAATTCATTCTTCAGTTTCAGAGAACACGAACTCACAAATATAGTAGGTTGGGCATTTCGTTCCCCTATATCAGTAACTATTGATTGTTTTATTTCATATATGTGAACTTTTTTTATTTCTTTGTGCATCTTATTTTTTATTAAAAATTGAACATTTTAAATAGAATAACATTGCATATTTGGAAATCAGTGTTCCCTTTCTCTGTTTATGGGACTTCTTGTTTTTGTAGATGTTTTCGTTTATTGAGTGACTTTTATGAAATAAGCCTATAAAATCAATATTCTTTGTTGTTTCTGCCATTGAAGGATATGTGTGTGTGTGTGTGTGTGTGTGTGTGTGTGTGTGTGTGTGTTTGTTTTTTTTTCAAATAGTGGTGAGATAATGATTGGACAGAATTTTCTAAAGAGCCTACGTCAATATGTTTTCCAGGCTATGTTAAAGGGTTCTTTGTGTTCTTCACTGTGGAACTCTTTTGCATCTGGCATCCAGTGACACCTCTGTTTTAGCCTTCACATCTAATTTGATCAGAGCTTCTTTTCTGTGAGACAGAAGTGATTCCTTGTAAGCTAATCAGGTTGTTTTCCAAAGATGCTCATGACCCTGGGGATATATGCAGCCAACACACATGGGTGGATATCTACGTTATCAGGAATAAATTAGTTTGAAATCTAGTTATGAAGCCGAATTTCAATAATTTTCTTTTTTGCCCTCCCATTTCTCCAACATTTTCCTACAGTTGTTTTCAATAACTGTCCTAAAACAAAGGCTATGCCCACTGGGGAGCTGTTGGTTAGTTTAGATAAAGGCAGCCTTGCAAAGAGCATCTCTCTGGGACTGAGCAGTCACTTCACACAGTGGGAATTCTCTGGAAGGAAGCTTTGACAGAGCTACCACCTTACCCTGCTATCGTCAGTGTTTGCCAGGCTGTTGTTTTTCATTTTGATTTTGAAAGTTTTATTTTCAAAACCACCACAAAACTGAAAAGCACTAACTGAGACTATATTGCATCACCATTAGTCCTACTGTTCTTGCCAATTTTGATCTTTTCTTGCTCAAATATTCTGAAGATAGTTGTTGAGGATCTTGTTAACTCTAGAGTTTGAAAAACCTTAACTTTGACATGTTTTTCCTATTTATGTCATTGGTTTTATGGAGAAGAACAGTCTTTGAAGGGTCTCAGTCTTCCATCTCTGAGAAGCTCTGTTATATATTTGAGTTTAAAGTAACTTGATCCTTCAGACCAAAATACTAAATGAAATAAATCAGGTGCACAAATTTAAAATCACATGATTTCTGTAACATAAGAAACCTAAAATATGAATAAAGAGCAAAATAAAAATATGGGAAGCATAACAAGATGTGGAGGGAATAGGTAGATGAGAAAAAATTGAAGGAAAAATGCAAATAGAACTTTTGCAAATGGGAAAGTGATGAAATGTTGCAAGGAACAGAGAGGTGGAAGGGGTAAGGAAAAAAAGAATTTTCCAACTCCTCATCAAAATGTTGTGATTATGTCCTGCAAACATAAAAATAAATTAAAAGAAGAAAAAAAATCGTAGATGGATAAGCTAGAAAAATTCCTGAGGCTGGGAATAGCAGTTTGTAGGAAGAGATTAGCTCCAGATGAGGCCAGGAAGTGGTCATCTGGCCACATGTTTTAGTTTTGTCTTTATTCTGGTGGTAGAGGAAAGTCACGGGAGCGTCTCAGAGGAAGGTAGGCCAAAACATTTGCGGAGATCAGTTAGGGAGGAAAGGAAGATGACTGCTTGCTGTGTATGGAAGAAAGGGAGAAAGAAAGAAGTGGATATAATTGCAAAATATTTAGGAAATAAAATGGATTAGGCTTCTGCTGGATTGAACAGAATGTTTCAGAGTGAAGTGCACAAAGGGGCATGCTTTCCTTCCTTCACATTACGGTTCTGCTCTCTTGGCTGAAGCATCTGACAGCTATGGCTAGCATTTCATCCTCTCTAGTGCGTGTACAAGGCCCGTCTCTTTCTCCCTATCTCTTTCTCTTTCCCTTCCTGTCTTGCTTTCTTCTTTCTTTCCTCTCCTTCCTTGCTGACTGACATAACACAAAGAATACTTTTCCACAAAAGCTCTTGTTTACAAGACAGGAAAGAGGAAACACTGAAAAATGTTTAGTGTTGAAAAAAAAACATGATCAAACACAATTTCTATCTCCTATTCTCATAATTTTTGGACATCTACACATAAATTTTATATGCTTTTAACAATAACAGCTCTGGGTTTTCTTGAAATAGTATCTTGATGCTTATTATGAGTGTTAAATTACCAATAAGTTAAAAATATTTTCTTTAAGAAGAATGGAAAAGGAATTAGAAAACTGAGAAGTTTAGAAAGAACAGGGATTGATGTAAGTTGGGGAATATGTACTTACTGTGATTTTTAATGTCATAACATGTATATGCTAATTATCATAATTAATTTAAAAAGTTATATATTTAAACTTCTATTTTTATCTTTATAGCAGGTTTTGTCTATACACCAATCTCTCATCCATCTATCTTTTTTACTTTCACATACATCAAACACCTATATATTGTATTAGTCAAAGTTATGGAGAAGCACAAATGTTATCATCCATGTTTATAAATGCACATAAAGCCCAGAGTGGTGGCAAACACATGTAATGCCAGCATTCAGTAGGCTGAGACAAGAGAATTGCTGTGAGATGAAGGCTAATTTAGGCTACATAGTGAGATCAAGGCCAGCCTGGATTACATAGCAGGACATTGTTTAAAAAAAAACACAAAATATTAAACAAATATATGTATATCCACACATGTGTCTACATAGGACAAAAGACAAGTTTATTTTAAGCACCAGGCTCATATGATTATGGGTGACTTGTAAATTCAAAATCCATAGACAGACTAGCAGGGTACACATTAATGCAAGAGTTTATCTAGTTCAGAGTCTGAGTTTCTTAGGAGTTGATGAAAACAGCACAAATTTCATTGTTACAGTCTTGATGATAATTTGCTCTTCCCTAATATACTTCAGAATGTGCTCTGAAGGTCTTCAACTAGTTGGGTAACCAAAGCATATCAAAGAACATTATGTGCTTTATTCAAAGTCCACTGATCTCATGTCAGTCACATGTGAAAGTTACCTTTACCGCAATAAACAGACTGGTATTTGACCAACAACTGGCATAGTGTTTCAGCCAACTTGGCATATAAATTTAACTACCATGTATACCTTATATGGTAGTTAATCTTAATTATCATCTTAATTGGATTCCAAAGCATCTGGACAACAAGTGAGGCAGATTTCTGGATGTGCATGTGTGGGGATGCTTCCACTGTGAGTGGCATGTGAGAGAACAAGTGAAGGGGAGATGCGACTGGCCCTAAACGTGGGCAGTGGTGTTCAGTAGATAGGTGATCCAGATGGGACAAAAACAAGAGCAAGAGGAAGCCCACCGGCAGTCAGGCTCTCCCTCTCCCTCTCTCCCCCTGCTGCAGCTGTAAGTTGAGCAGCTTTATTGTGCTATGTCCTTCCTTCTATTTTGATGATCTGATTCGAACTAAAACCATGGAAACATTTTTTTTTTAACTGATGGACTGAAACCCCAGAAACCATGAGCCAAAATCAATCCTTCCTTATTTTTCACATGGAAATATGTGTTTGAAAACTGACTAATAGAATCTGAGAATTTTGGGTTTAAAAATGATATTCACTTGTTTAATTGGGTTAAAGGGAGAATATGCCAGTGAAAACACAACCATTACCCTCACATCATACACTTTAACACCATCTATCCTGAAGGTAGGTAAGAAAATTCACGTAGGGGCTGTGAAAATAGCAGAATTTCTGTTAAACAACACTTTCAACAACTTCAAGAGAGCACATTTCAGAGTTCAGACTCCATGATACAAATAAATAAATAGACTTTAAGTTAAGAGCTTGAAATTTGGGACTGCCACATGTCCTCAAAGATCTTCATCTTTGTGAAAGTATTGGAAAACTATAGCTATTTGAAACTTTATTCTATTTGAGAGAGAAAAAAAAAAAAACGAGTCCATCAACATAGCTATAAAGTTAAACAGAGGATCCTTCTGTGACTGATATATGAAGACTCAGCTTTAGTTTCAGGTCTCTTTTCAGAATAGCGGGTTATCTCCATCACAGCAGTAGGAAGCAGTGTGATGTGGTGAATATTTTAGAATTAACTGTGGTTAAGCAGCAATAAGAAGGCCGAGAAAGTTCAGTATAAGCCTCATCGCTAAACTTCTCAGGGCTAGGCTAGGTGACTTTAAGGTCCTATTTCACTTTAAGATTATATGGCTCTAAAATTTATATCCCCTGAAGTAAAAATAAATTTTGTCTTAAAATTTCCCCTTTTAGCTACGCCTGTGAGGCTTTAAATTAGCATACACTTCAGCATATCTCAGTATTTTGATTTTTAATATTACATTTAAAGCATTATGCATGGAGCGTAAAGTTTCAGGGAGACTTTATTTTTAGTTGCTGTACTTATTTTTTTCTTTTGTTCAATGCCATGTTTCCTATTTCAAATTCTACCCATTTAGGAATTTGTAAAGCAGGCAAGGTAAAATTTTTGTTTGTTTGTTTGTTTGTTTGTTTTAATTTTATTTAAGAGGAAAAAGAGAAAAACACAAAACAAAACAAAGTGGTGTAAGGTTACACATAATACAGAACTACAAAAAAAAAACATAACAGTAAGAAATCACCTATTAATAGATTACGTATTATCATCTTGGAAATAGTTGCTCACATCACAGTATCAAAGAATACAAAGTAGACATTCAAACAGAGAGACTGCAAACAGCTGTGTTCAATGATCCAAAAACATTAATATAGTCAGCTATTTAACACCCCTAAACACACTTGCTGTTAATATCCGTTAGAGCTCTTTTTTTTCCTCCCTCTCTTTTTTACAACAAAATTTACACATTTTGTATTTTATTACTCCTTAGTTCTTATTACTTTTTTTGGGGGGGGGGAAGAGCATAAAGTCAAATATGGCAAAACAAAGCTGTCAGTCAAAACCAAGGATAGACATAGCACATGATGTAGAACAGAGTTCAAGGTTATTAACAATGGTTATCAACGTTGTCTCTTGTTTCCTTAAAAAGAATTGTCTATCTCATTAGATATTATAAAGTTGGACAAAACAGTAGAGAACAAGACCAATAAAACTTAGGCATTGTAAACATTACAGGACTTCCAAAGGAGACAATAGTCAAACCAGAATGGGCATCTTAGTGAATCTTATTGCCTTCAAAGTAGTTGCCTATACCCTCAAACTTGATACTATCACACAGAATGGAACAGAGTCTAATCAGTCAAAACAAGATCGTGGGAGTATTACAGGACTTCAAAACAAGTTAATAGGAAATCAAAAAGAGTTACTATTATATATACTAATTTTTAAAATTTTTCCCTTAATTAAAATAAACATAAGAAATAACTAAATAATTTTTCTAAAGAATAGTAGTTACCATAGTGTCTGTCTTTTTCCTTGAAATATTTGGATAAAACTTCATATACTATAGCTTCAAATATTTCCATATCAAGAAGCCCAGAATAAAGCCTTTCTAATTAATAAGTGAAAACTTTATAAGGCTTCAAGGCCACATAATGGGGAATCATGATTACCACATATTTTTATATATTTGAATCATTACTTACATTAGGGAAACTATTCGGTATTCATACATGCGAGATTGATTTATTTCACTTATGAGTATGGTCTCAAGCTGCGCCCATTTATTGATAAATATCTCAATGTGATCCTTCTTTATAGCTGAATAATACTCCATTGTATAGAAATACCACAACTTTTTTATCCATTCCTCAGTTGATGGACACTTGGGTTGTTTCCAAGATCTGGCAATTACAAATTGTGCTGCTATAAACATAGGTGCACATATTTCACTGTGGTATGATGCTTTCAGTTCTTCTGGGAATATGCCTAGAAGTGGAATAGCTGGAATAAATGGTATTTCCAATCCCAACTTTTTGAGAAATCTCCAGACAGACCTCCACAAAGGCTGTACCAGTCTACACTCCCACCAACAGTGCAGGAGAGTTCCTTTTTCCCCACAGCCTCTCCAGCATTTGTTGTTGTTGGTTTTCTTGATCCTGGCCATTCTTTCAGGAGTGAGATGGTATCTCAGTGTGGTTTTAATTTGCATTTCTCTAATGACCAATGATGATGAGCATTTTTTCATGTATTTATTTGCCATTTGCATTTCTTCATCTGAGAATTGCGTATTCATCTCAGATGCCCATTTTTGGATTGGATCTTTGAATTTTAGAGGTCTGAGTTCTTTTAATTCTTTATATGTTTTAGACAAGAGTCCCTTGTCTGAGAGAGAGTTCACTAAAATCTTTTCCCACTTTGTGGGTTTTCTTTTCACTATGCTGGAGATTTCTTTTGACATGCAGAAACTTTTTAATAAGAAGTGGTCCCAGTTATTGATTCTGGGAAGTATTTCCCGTGTGGTTTGAGTCCTGTTCATGAATTCTCTACCTACTTCCATGTCTCCAAGGTTTCTACCCAATTTGTCTTCCAATAGATTTAGTGTTTCTATTTTAATATTCAGATCTTTGACCCATTTAGATTTTAATTTAGTACATGGTGATAGACATGGGTCTAGCTTTAGTTTTCGGCAAATGGAGAGCCAGTTTTTCCAGCACCATTTATTAAAGAGACTGTCGTTCTTCCAGTGAACCTGCTTGGCTCTTTTATCAAAGATAAGGTGGTTGAGTGTGTTTGTAGTTGTGGTTGTATCTTCTAATCTATTCCATTGATCTTCAGCTCTGTTTTGATTCCAATACCAAGTTGATTTTACTACTGTTGCTTTGTAGTATAATTTCAAGTCAGGGATTGTGATGCCTCCTGCTTTGTCTTTGCTGCTTAGAATTGACTTTGCAATTCTAGGTCTCTTCTGATTCCAGATGAAATTTAGGAGTGATTTCTCTAGATCTATAAGGTATGTTGATGGTATTTCTATTGGGATTGCATTGAATCTGTATAACAGTTTTGGGAGAATGGCCATCTTCACAATGTTTGTTCTTCCTATCCATGAGCAAGGGATGTCTTTCCATTTTCTGAGATCATTTTCAATTTCCCTTTTCAGTTTATTATAGTTTTCACTGTATAAGTCTTTCACTTCTTTCGTAAGAGTAATTCCTAAATATTTAATTTTTTTTGCTTGCTAATGTGAATAGTCCAGTTTCTCTTATTTCCCTCTCTGTGATTTTGTTGTTTGTGTATAGGAATGCTATTGATTTCTGAGTATTGATTTTTTATCCAGCCACATTACTGAATTTATTTATTGTATCTAAGAGTCTTTCAATGGAGTTTAGGGGGTCTTCTATGTAGAGTATCATGTCATCTGAAAACAATGATAACTTAACTTCTTCTTTTCCTATCTTTACCCCTTTTATTTCTCTTTCTTGCCTAATTGCTCTGGCTAGTACTTCCAGTACTATATTAAATAGGAGTGGTGATAAAGGACATCCTTGTCTTGTGCCTGATTTTAAAGTAAAGGCTTTCAATTTTTGGCCATTTAGTATGATGCTGGCTGTTGGTTTGTCATAAATGGCCTTTATTATATTGAGGTAAAACCATCTATTCCAATTTTCTGTAAAGTTTTTATCATGAATAAATGTTGGACCTTATCGAAGGCTTTTTCTGCATCTATAGAAATGATCATGTGATTCTTATTTTTGGCTTTATTGATATGGTGGATTACATTTATTGATTTGCGTATGTTGAACCATCCTTGCATTCCTGGGATGAATCCCACTTGGTCATGGTGTATAAACTTCTTGATGATTTGCTGGATCCTATTTGCCAATATTTTATTGAGGATTTTTGCAACTGTGTTCATTAGGGAGATCGGTCTATAGTTCTCTTTTTTATTTGGGTCTTTCTCAGGTTTTGGTACTAGAGTAATATTTGCTTGCAGGAATGACTTAGGAAGGATTGCTTCCCTTTGAATTTCATTGAATACTTTGAGGAGTGTCGGCATTAGGTCTTCTTTGTATTTCTTGTAGAATTCTGCAGTGAATCCATCTGGGCCTGGGCACTTCTTGGTGGGTAAGGACTTAATTACATTTTCAATTTCATTAACAGAGATTGGGTTATTCAACAGTTTTACATCCTCTTGATCTAGCTTTGGCACTTCATATGCTTCTAAGAATCTGTCTATTTCTTCTGTGTTATTAAACTTTTGAGAGTAGAGGTTTTCGAAATAAGTGTTGATGATCTTCTGTATTTCTATTGGGTCTGTAGTGATTTCTCCTTTTTCATTTCTTATTGCATGAATTTGAGCTTTTTCTTCCCTTTTAAAAATAAGGTTGGCTAGGGGCTTATCGATTTTATTTATTCTTTCAAAGAACCAACTCTTTGATTCGTTGATTCTTTGGATTGTTTTCTTAGTCTCTATTGCATTGATTTCTGCTCTGATTTTTATAATTTCCTCTCTTCTTTTGGCTTTGGGCTTGACTTGCTCTTCTTTTTCTAGCTGTTTGAGGTGTAGCATCAAGTTATTTATTTGTATTCGTTCTGTTTTCCTGATGTGGGAACTCAGTGCAATAAATTTTCCTCTCAGGACGGCTTTCATTGCATCCCACAGATTCCGGTAAGTTGTATCTGCATTTTCATTTTCTTTTAGGTATTGTTTAATTTCTTCTTTAATTTCTTCTGTGACCCACTGATTACTCAAGAGTGTGTTATTCAGTTTCCATGTGTTTGTGGGATTTTTGCAGTATCTTTTATCATTAATTTCTAATTTCAGAGCGCTATGATCCGATAATATGCAAGGGATGATTTCAGCTCTTTTGCACTTGTTTAAATATGTTCTGTGAGCTAATATATGGTCTATTTTAGAAAATGATCCATGTACTGCTGAGAAGAATGTGTATTCTGATGTTGTTGGGTGGAACATTCTGTATATGTCTATCAAACCCATTTGTTCACAGGTATGATTCAGTTCTGTTATTTCTTTGCTCATTTTCTGTCTGGTTGATCTGTCCCTTGGTGTCAATGGCGTATTAAGGTCTCCTGTTTCAATTGTGTTACTGATAATTTGAGTTTTCATTTCTGTTAATAATTGTTTTATATAACTGGGTGCTCTGGAGTTTGGTGCGTATATATTTAAGATAGTTATCTCTTCCTCTTGGAGTTTTCCCCTTACGAGTATGTAGTGACCTTCTTTATCCTTTATGGTCATTGTTGGTTTAAAGTTCACGTTGTATGCAAACAGAATGGCTACTCCTGCCTTTTTTTTTTTGGATTCTCGCTGCATGAAGAATTGTTTTCCATCCTTTGACTTTCAGTCTGTGAGTATCCTTCTGGGTTAGATGGGTTTCCTGTAAACAGCATATGGTTGGATTTTGTTTCTTGATCCATTCTGCTAGTCTGTTTCTTTTGATTGGTGCATTGAGACCATTTACATTAATGGTTATTACTGTTAAATGCTGGTTAATTGTAGGAATCTTATCTCTCTGCTGTTGCATCTTTATCTTTCTGTTCTGTTTAATTATTTGCTTTGCTTAGTGGTTTTTTCCTTTGTGTATCTAAACTGACTTTCAATATTTTTTGCAGGGTTGGTTTGGTGTTCATGAAGTTCTTCAGCTGTTCTTTGTCATGGAAGTATTGTATTTCACCATTTATTTTGAATGATAGTTTTGCAAGATATATCAGTCTAGGTTGGAAATCATTTTGCTTTAGGATCTGGAATACTTCACTCCATGCTCTTCTTGACTTTATTGTTTGTGCTGAGAAGTCTGCTGTGATTCTGATAGGTTTTCCTTTATAAGTGATCTGTCTTTTCTCTCTGACCGCTTTTAATAATCTATTCTTGTGTTGGATTTCTGGGATGGTGATTATTATATGCCTGAGTGTAGTTTTATTTTGGTTATGATTATTTGGAGTTCTATATGCTTCACTGATCCTGATGTCAGTTTCTGATCTCATGCTTGGGAAATTTTCAGCTATTACTTCTCTAAATATCCTCTTGATATCCTTTATGTTGTCTCCTTCTTTTTCATTAATCCCTATCATTCTTATGTTATTCTTCTTTGCATCGTCTTGCAGTTGTTGAATTGTTGTTTCCTGATTCCTTGTTATTTTAAAAAGATCTTTCCTTTCCTGTTCACTAGCTGCAATCCTGTCTTCAAGGTCTGAAATTCTATCTTCACTTTCATTAAGGCGGTTTTTACAACTTTCAGTGGAGTTTTTTATTTCCTGTATATCTCTGTGCATCTGCATTATGTATTCTGTTTGTTTCTTATATTGCTCGTCTAGGGATTCTATCTTTTTGTTTAGTTCCTCCAATTTTTTAATCTGTGTTTTCTTTAGATATATTTAGAATCTCTTTCAGTTCTTTTATCATTTCTTGTTTTATCTGGGAAATTATTTTGAGTTTGAATTTCTTTAAAGCTTCCTGGAGTTGCTTGTCAACTTCAGTAGCTATTGTGTCTGATATATGAGGTGGATGGGATATATTTTCTTCTAAATACATTTCCTCCTAGGGTTTCCTGAGATGGGCTGGAGGTTTGAGGTTGTAATTTGGTCTTTCGTTTTGTCATTTTCCTATATTTCTGTGTTTCAAGTGTTATTTGAAAGCTTCCTCAGGATCTGTTGAAAATCCCCTTCTATGTTTGCAGCTACTGAGACTCTGGCACCACGCTACCCCAAGCCATTGGGCCTGCAGAACCAATGGCCCTCCTCTGCTTGTTCAGAACTCTGCAGTTCCAGACAAGCTGGGCCTCAGGGACACTGTGCACCTACCTGCCCCTTGGAAGCTCCACAGCTCTTCATTCGCAGCCGGGTTAGGGTACTCACCACAGGCTGCAGTGCCTCAGGAGCCTGTGATCCCTCCCTGCTTGCAGAGATATCCACAGTCCTCCAGACAAAGGAAGGGGCTTCTGCAGGCACTCCAGATCCACCCAGCTCCTCCTCTGCACACCGATGGCTAGGCGCGGCTGGGCTCGGGTATAATGTAGGCCCGCCCACCCATGGGGAGCTCAGCAGACCTCCAAATGTAGCCGGGATGGGGAGGCTGATTTAGTGGTCTCTAACCTGCTGCTCCACTTAACTGCACCCGGAAGCCACAGGCCAAGGTGCCTCAGGAACCTGAGATCCCTCCCTGCTTGCAGAGATATTCAGTCCTCCAGACAAAGGAAGGGGCTTCTGCTGGCACTGTTTTGTTTGTTTGTTGCCATTTTCTTTCTAGGTCACTGTATGCAAGCATGGAGACCCCACGATGGCATAAAATTTGGGAAGCTGGGAGGTAAGTACCTTACTTAAAACATGAGTCTTATGGAGGCAAAATAAGGAGCTTCCTATAGCTCCCAAGTCTTTGGATATCATTAGTCTACATATTTCATTCATCTTAAAGAGGGCACTTACATAGGCTGCCAATGCTGTTTTTCAAATGTTTGGAAAAGATAAAATCATTAAAATTTAATATTTTCACTATTCCCTAGAAAAAGAGATTTGTAATATCTAAATATATAATTTATAACTTGGATTATAATGTAAGTGGCACAGTATGTGTATCAATTTGGTCAATCATTTGATGGTAAGCCATACTGGTGATTAACATTTAAACTTAGTATTTGATGAACAGGATATCAGGATAAAAAATAGACATTTTGTTGACTATCTTAGTTTCATGTTTGTTTTTATATTTCCTTCATTTGTTAATGTGCATAAATATTTTTGGAATATAGCTCTCCTTGTCTAAAACTAGCACTTAAAAGACGGCTTTTGTATAATTTTTCTGTGTCAAGAACTCCTACAGTTATGCTACAATAAAATGCTGTAATAAATTTAGAATGATGTGGAAGTTCTACTACTGTGTTGAATTCTAATCTATGATCTACAAACTCACTTTCAAATTTGAATATATGAGTCAGTCCTTTGAGTGACTTACAATAATAAGCATACAATGCTCAGTGTAGAGAAAAAAAAAAAAAAAACATTTCCAAGACATAATTCCAGCTTGTGAGTAGTTTCCATCATAAACTAAAGAAAGACAAAAGGTGTCCCAGAAATTGAAAGGAAGTAACTTTTAACACAATTTATCAGTATATATATATATATATATATATATATATATATATGGTACTGGTTGTGGCCCAAATATATAAATGATAAAACATAAATAAAGTTCTGATTATATGAATGAAAATCTAATCTTAGATTTTGTAAAATATTCCAATACAAAATTTTAATTTATAAAATATTAGTTTTATTATTTGTTACAAATAAGTTTTAAGAATCAAAAACTAGCACTCAATGCCTGAAGTTGATAGCAAGTTAGTCCGAGAAATAATATCCACAGTATCGATGCTTCATCCTCATAATGGTATCTAGGGTTTCTTGACATACAATTTACTTGGGTCTTTGTCATTTATGCTGCTAAATCTGCTCACAAATATTTTATGGTAAGTAGTCAGATTGAGCCTTTAAGAATTCAGTAAAGTTGTAATCCCAAACTTGTTGAGCATATAGAGGAATGGAAATAATTTTGTTTTCTTGGCTCCTACTCTGATTTTACACTTTAAAATTAGATTTCACTCAATGACTTCCAAACAGTTTCATATTCTGCCTTCATCAATTGTGTCCTGTTTGTGCTTCCTTTTTTTTTTTTTTTAAGTATCACAGACTCCAAAATAAATTACTTGAATTGAAAGGGAAATCTATTGAGCATTTTGTTTGGAAATGGAATATTGGAGTCAGATTAAGTATATATGATTTACAGGATACATGCTAGAATCTGAAAATCACATGGAGATTCTCATGATGTAGCCAATGGTACCCTGTTTTAACAACACAAATTATATTTTAAAAATAAAATAGTCAATTATAAAATTTCATGCTTTGAAATTGTACATATTGTTTCCAGTTGAGTAATTTAAAATATACAGTATTTCGGTATGAACTAGAAGCACACATACATACACAGGCATCTGTTCACATGCACTTGTGTGTATTCGAAGCCTACAAACAAATATCCTTTGTAAATATTTTGTAATGACAAAACCATGAAGAAATGAATTAAGCCATTAGCAAATTTAATTTTTTATGAGAACAAAATTATATGTCAAAAATACTTTTTTTCAGTTTTAGCTTCTTAATACATGTGAGTGGCACACATTGCTTGCATTCCTTATGGGAACATTTTAAGTCCTTTTTTCATCTCCTCTCATCTTCTTTTCCCTCCCTCTGCACCCATCTCTTGATCGCCTTCATTTGTGTGCGTGTGCATGTGTTTTAAGATTTTTAATCAAAAAGAAATATCTAAAGTGACATGGGAGAAATGGCTCAAGAAATTTGAAATCAATCTTTGAGCATTAGAAATATTTTAGGGATGAGTGACAGTTTTAAAGTTCATAAAGAAGGAAAAAGAAAAATTTCGATTCAGGCCAATCAAGCATCTAAACAGGACAGAGACAGAACTAAGATAGCTAATAACTTTATCACAGAACATTCTTATGTTTGAATACCAAACTACAAATAATTAAATAATGATACTGAATTGGGAATTTCTTGGTAACCAAATTATTCAAGGAAATACTTTGCTCATCTGGGAAAAGAATTGTCTTACCAGGTTATTAGTTTGTCCATCGAAACTCACCCAAGACCCTTGAATCCCCATGTTCAACAGTCTCCAAGAACTTAGGGACTTTCTTAAGTTTGTCCAGTTCTTTACCTTTAAAAAGTTTCCTGAAATTACTCAAAATTATACTTCCAAAGATACTGTTCTTCCTCCATCCTAAGGTTGTCCTTTTGACTTGTTATTGGAAGTGGAAATGTCACTTGCTCTCAAGTTGAACAAATTTAGTTTTCTGTGGTTTAGGCCCAGCCTTTGATCTCACAAGTTCCATATGTGTTGACAGTTCATCACATGAGGACACAGTAGACATTTTTTTTTTAAAGATGGGAAAAAGAGCCATGTAAGCTTTCCCAAGTGACTGACATAGAATACATCTTCAAAGCATCACAGAAAATGAAAAAACGACTTCAGAAGAAAATGTAAGGTTAGTTTGAAGACATTCATCTTCAGCAAAGCACAGAACCACTCAACTGAGAAATGACAAAGAATTGTAGGAAAGAAATGAACAGGCACGCTCAGACACTCAAGCACATCGAATAAAACAAATCGTGAACAATGGAATTCATTAAAATCTCCAGATAAAATCCTGCTGATAACTATGGGTTTAACTGATATCTACAAATACTATATAGATACTGAGACAGGGATGTGGGGAAGAGACAAAAACAGGAAATGAAAGTCTTTCAATCTGTGAGTCAGAAGTTGATGAGTTCCAGTGATGATGGTAGTTTGGTAAAGATTCATAAACTGGAAATGATCATGATGTGGCATCTACATTTATCACTGAAATTATGACCGTCTTTGACTTTCCCACAAGCAGACCTGAGCATGAGTCTGTAGGTCAGGAAGATATTTTTGGGGAGAAATAGTCCTTAAAGATGAAAAGATACCCTTTAAAGATGAAAAAGACTCATATCTACAGTATTTGTAAATCTTTAAGGAATACATGAATTACTTGAAAGTCTTTGGGCAAATAAAACTCAGATTCGTTAGTCCTTGAAGAGGCCTGAGTTCATCCTACAGTGGTTGTAGGTGATGCATAGACTAGGACTAGACATGTGATATGGAGTGTGTTTACATAGTTATGGAGTAGGAACTGGGAGACATGAGGAGGTGAAGACTTTCCTGGAAGAAGGTGCAGGCGAAGGCACAAGACTGGTAATGAGGACAAGGAGCTGAGTTTAGCAAAACATCAAGGTGGAACCAATCTGTATCTTATGTGGATGTGCATTTATAATCATCTTTGCACATGTTCATATCAAGCTGGTTCCTAGAACTCTGCCAGTTTCAGAGAAGTATGAAGAAGCACAGAGCAAACTGGCCTTAGGAAACCAGCTATGGACGGCTGACCTTACTGTTGGAATCCTCTGTGTCGGTTAATAGCGCTATTTCCACTCTTTTCTCAAGTCAGGGGTCCTGGGTGCATCACTTATTCTTGTTACTTAGCCTCCATGTCCAGTCTATCTAATGCCCACTTATAGTCCACTTTCCAATTCCATTAGCTTTTTTAAAATCTCAGTATCACAACTGTGAATCCTCTTTACTTCTTCCTTGAATGGGTATGGCTCAGGTATTCTTCGAATCACTACTTTCCTTCTCGTATCCAATCCACGTGATAGCCAGAGTAGACTTTTGAACTGAAGGAGTAAACTAGGTATGAAATCAGACCTTTACATGTCTACATGAAGGTGCATCAGATTCCTGCCTTTACCTCTCCTCTCAATATCTCCTGTTCTCTGGGCCACGACTGCCAAATGTGAGCAAAATTTTGCTGAATTCCTGTGTGGGCCTGATGGAAGCTTTCTTTGTGCTCTCTTTAAAATTGCTTTTGTCTGCGCACACACACATATATATAGTCACAACATAAAGGAGCTCAGACTTTTACAGTGAAAACCATAATGTTTAAAACTGTATAATTAAATATATATGAGGTTCATAAGGATGCTAAATTACATGAGTCAAATATATTTTTTTTTTCTTTGTGAAAAGGGTCTCACTATGCAGTTGAGGCTGGCCTTGAGCTTACTTTACAGCACAGGCTGGTCTTAAACTTGCAATGATTCTCCTGCTTCAGCCTCACAAGTGCTGTGCCACTGTGCCCTTCTGAGTCAAATCTAAATTTAACTGCAAAAATTAATAAAGGAAAACTATTTCTTTACCAATTTAATTGATGTGGAAAAGTCTCATTTTTATTAAGATTACTATATTATTGCAGGTAAAATATAAACAATTACAGTTTTGAGAAGATGCAGAAATTATAGTTTTGAGAGAAACCAAATGTTATGTGAGATAAAACCTACCATCAAAAATTATTGGTTAATGTTACAGCCTTCACAATATGTTGTGAAATCAGAAGCAGCTACACTTGAAAATATTTGTACAAAAGATGAATTTAATGCATAATGTAATATGATGCTCCTGTAATATTTAGAAAATGATTCATCTGTTCGACTCAGAGTCAAGTACATTTTCGTGATGATGTAAGACCCAGAGTCCATAGAAAAATGCAAGGATATGAAGTTGCTGTACCAGGAAAAGGGCTTCTAGACAGAGCGGACAAGTGTAGGGACAATAACATACAGTAACATATGTCTATTGGGGACCATTCTTGGGTGGCTACCTTTCAGCTGTTTTTGTTTGAGACTGGCCATCTGTATTTATTTTCACTTTCGTTTAATGATTCTGATGCATAGAACTCTTAAGGAGGCAATGCAGGAGAGCACAACCTTTAGGTTTATAGTGAAGAGATGTGCATCTTCCTCTGAATCACAAGGGTCTCCTTTCTTCTCAGGTCTCATGGCTAGTGATTTTGACATGATCAGGGGGTAATTCTGATTTCACCTTTTGTCCTTCTCTACCCTGCTGTTTGCTATTGACTGGCAATTAAGTTTGCATTTTAGATTTACACGTTAGGCATGCTCAGTTAAAATAGGATTTCTGATGGTGGTAGGGGTGCAAAGAACCTAGTTGAAGAGTCACCTAATTAGTGATGACAAGGGGAATGCGTGGAACAGGAAATGACTAATCAGGCTCTGACAGAGCCACGTCCAGTGGATACAATGGGAACTGAGTAGAGCCAGAAGGTGGTTGGCATCCTCAGATGGGACCTCTGGGAAACGTGTACCAGAGGGGAAGGACAATCTGAGGTCCTGAGTTTGCAAGGGGCCAAATGGGTTTGTCTGTTCATGAGGTGGATAGAAGAGGCCTAGCCTGGTCAGACTAGGGCAACCAAGTAAGGTGGAGTGTTGAAGTGGACACAAATATTGTCTCAGGAAACAAAGTCTGTCCAATAGGGAGCATGGGAATGCTGAGGACGAGTTCCGTAGCTGACCAAGTCCTCTGAAGACAACACCCCAGCTGAGGCAGATGGGGACAGGCTATAGGCTCTCACTTCCTTTCTAGGCTCTTTTGCCAACCTTAGCAATGAAAGTTCTCTTTAGCAAGAGTTACTGCTTGGAATGTCTTTGATCCTTTGTTTCACAAAGCCTTGCTAGGTTTCCTGTGTTTACCTCAGATTTTCTCTTTACTTTGTCTCATGCCCCCTAAAGCTGTCTGAAATCCAACAAATATTGGCAATCAGAGAAGTCTTTGTCTTACCTCCAATAGAGTTCTGACTTCCTGGACTCCGCAAACCATATTTTCATTTTAGCTTTATATAATCTTTTTCTGTAAACTTGTCTCTAAGGTCTGCAGCCTAACCAGCTCCCGACATGGCAGAAAATTATCACTGTATTGAGGTGAGTAGGGTGTTAAGGTAGCCTTGTCCTAGACTGAAAGGAGTTGTAACTTCACCTCTTTGTAGATGAAGTGGGGAATAGAAGTTCACTACAGCGGGCATCAAAATACCCTTATAATCTTAAAGCACTTCTATTTAAAAGAAAACATAAATTAGCCTAGAAAATTTTACTTTGGAAATAAGTTTGCTTTTTAAATTCTTCACACACTAATAACACAGATGGTTTACCAGCCCAATTCATGTTTCAAGAGGGCTAACATATATATATCTATATCTATATCTATATCTATATCTATATCTATATCTATATCTATATCTATCTATCTATATATATATATATATATATATGTATATATATATTCAATTTGACTTGGAATGTAATAACCATCATTTTTCATTTCCCTATTTCTTTCTGAAAATTGTTTATATGTAAATGCAGTCAAAATTTAAAAAAAAATCTTTAGAACCTTGTCTGGAGGTAAGGTAGTATAATTCACAAAAATGTAACTAATACTTAGGATTTTTGACATTTGCAAAAGACATATTTCTTCCTTGCTAGACAAGTTGCAAGTCTTATTTCCCTCCTCAGACTTGTTGAGAGTGCGTGTCATGAGTCAGGGAAATGAGAGAAACACTGCTCATTCAGGAATAAGTCAGGAAGCAAATCAGGAGCGGGGCTTATTGAAGTTTCTGAAGAATTGTATTTCTGATAAGCTCTATTGCAGGAAAAACATCACAATTCGATTTAGTAAAATCAGAGGTTAGTAGTAAGGGAATCATGGGAAAATAAAAAAAAATAACTTTATTTATAAAATATTCCTTTTCCACTGAAATTTCCATGGTGTATTGCAGATAAAACTGTACTAAGGGTGACAGAAGCACATAAAGATGTTGATTGGTTTCTAGCCTTGAAAATGAAGATGGCATTTGCTGCCTCTCTGCTTAGATGTGAATTCAGGGATTAGCTTTTCCCCTAGTCAATTTCCATGATGACAAGATCAAAGTGCTGCATTCGCCTGTGTTTTAGGTCTTAGTGGAGAGCTGAAGTCATGGGAAAATCTAGTAGAGACCGAAAGGGTAATTTTTTGGTAACTCATTGTTAGAATTTCATTCATATGAGATGTTCACCATTTTCTGTTTTGTGCCATTTTAGAACTCATTCTGAAAAAGGTTGTTTGTATTGCTCCTTTGCCTATCAAGAGCTGAGTCCTTCAGACTGTTTTAATCATTTGTATTAAGTGCTCTTTTATATCCCCCTTGGAATGACATGTGCCTGTGACCATAAGCATAGAACAATGAACGCAATGTTGAAAATGAACATTTCAGAAAGAAAACGATCGTTGTGGTTAGACTTTTATAACATTCCATAGAATTAGCAAGAATGATATTTGAAGGCCAGCAAAGTAAGAATCAGACTAAATCCGATAAAATAACACACACAATTCACAGAATATATTCTGTCCATGTTTATGTTCTTGTATGGGTGGGATAGATGAGAAGGAAAGGAGTAGGAGTATAGATGCATGAAATAATTTCACAATTAATTATTTCTTCAGAGAAACCAGATCATTGAAGATAAGTGGAAACTGGAGCCAAGACTGTTAATGCACACACAATTAGGATAGCTCAAACCATCTGTTGCATGGTTTTCCCTTTGCTGTTGACCAGGGTTTGAGATCAGCAGACAGTCTGAGAGCATATGGCTGAAATACTCATCAATTCCCAGTGCCTCATGTGTAGGGAAGAAAAAGTTTGTTTAACCTCTAACAAGCAGCAATATTTGGATTAAATTATGTTACAGGCTGTTAGAGGAGGGTGACTCCTGTGGTTTAGAATTGTGAAAGAACCATCATGGAGGATGTATTTGGATAAATAAAGCAAAATGCTTTTCGAGGGAAAGAAGACAAGCATGGAAATACAAAAGATAAAAAAGAAATGCAGTGACATTCTTTCTATCCATTTACTGGCTAACTTACATATTCAGGCAATGTTAATATAGATACTCATCTTCTTTTCTTCATTATTTAAACCAAGTACTCAAAATTTATTCAGAGAAAAAAAATTGCACAAATGTACACACATAATCACTTAGTAGTTGATATGTTCAGAATTTGCAGAAAAAGTGGAATGGAGTAGAATTGTAGAAGCAATTCATTGTGTCTGGGAAGAGAGCTGCTAGAAAGTTTAAATTGAGACATTTATAAGGATTACAAGGTATCTGTATGAAAACACATTGTGAAATTTGGCTGATGCAAATGAGGCTCTGTTCTTGACCATGAAACTCTATGGCTTACTTCATG
Organism: Cavia porcellus; assembly: GCF_034190915.1. NCBI lineage: Eukaryota > Metazoa > Chordata > Mammalia > Rodentia > Caviidae > Cavia > Cavia porcellus. The sequence goes on from NW_026947498.1 coordinate 12,457,769, forward strand.
TTTTGTCTCTCTGAAAACAAAAGCTGCCTCTTTCTGACTATCATGTACTTCTGAACCTGTTTTATATTGAATAAGATGAAACAAATACATTCCCTTCATATACCTACCAGCAGCTTGAACTTTTGATAACAAATCTTTTGATAACTTGTGCATACTTTTATAAGGATTCTTTTCACAGTCCAAGAAACATGTACAATTTTACCAAGGTTGCCAATTACATCCAGTCAGTAATCTTTATATTGATATATTTATTTGAAAAGTTTAATTAATCTCTGTACTAATGTGGCCTGAGGTAACTTTCGTGGAATGGAAGAACTCTTTTCAAATCTACCTTCTAGCGTAATTGATGTAGCATTTTCATTCCCAAATATTTCTGTTTCCACAATTAGCTTCCAAAAAATCTTAACAAAGAGAGAAGTCAATCTTTGATATTGTTTCTTTTAAGAATTAACTGACGGGTCTGGGGATTTAGCTCAGTGGCATAAGCGCCTGCCTTGCAAATAGGCAGTCGTGAGTTCGATCCCTGGTACCGATAAAAAAAGGAAAAAGACAAAAAAAAAAAAAAAAAAAAAAAAAAGAAAAAAGAAAAAAAAAAAGAATTAACTGAGTACTTCAAAATCATTTCATGAAGTACAGATGAAATTCATTCCCACATATGGTAACATATTTCATTAGCTTTAGTCAACTCTCATCTATAATTACAGTGATATAAAATAATAACTGCTTTAAATACACTAAATAGTTTATTCTGAGCAAAATATGCAAAACAGTGACCAGGGCACATTGATTTATGTTACCTTGAGCAATGTGATGTGAGGTGAAAAATATTACATGAACCTTTATACAAAGAGAGCACATCAATACATTCAGTAAAGCATTGGTGAAGGCATTAGTCAGGTGGGTTAGTGCAAGGCAGGAAGTTCTTTTCTACAGGATTCAGGTGTTATTTAATATGGTTCATAGGTTTAGGTTCGGTTGGGGGTCTTGGCAGACCAAATCTAGCTACTTATTACTTTCAAGTCCAACTAACAGAAAAAGAAAAGTCGTAATTAAGCAGCAAAACAGTTTATGTTGGCTTGAACAAACTTAGAAGACAAAATAAACACTAGTTTCTCTGCTGTGTTTTTAGGATTATTTAGAGTAAAAATAAAATTGGCAAGCCAAGAAGTATGCATAGCAGAACAATCATGGCCAGGTTGTAGTCTAATTGCAGGTCCTGTTTTGTGGGTCCTCTGCTGCTAGAGCTTGGGGAGGCAGTTTTTATTGCTAGTATGACATAGCTGTCTGCAGGAAATGGAGATAAGAAAATAAGTTTAAAAGACCACATCCCTAGAGAGACAAAATGGATTATATCAGGACCGTGGCTATGTCCTTCTGTAAGTCTCCAGCTGTACAAGAGCTCCTGTTATTTTAGATGTGTGTTAAGATTAGTAATACATTTTGAGAGGTTTAATTTGTGGTCACAAGAATTTTAGATAAGCTACAAATCTGAAATCTAAGTGACTAGTTTCTAAAGTCCTTGAAATACCCTGAAATAATTTTGTTCTAGAAATGGCAACTTTCCATCTCTGCTCAATCCTGTAGCTCTACCCAGGTACCTCTGCAGGATCCTTCAAATAAGGGCAACTTCTTTAGAGAACTTCAGTTCTATATTTGGAAAATGACCTTGGAATAAATGATTATAGACCCCTAAATTAGATAGAAATTAATATTCCATTTGAGATAAATTGGTTCCTTAAGAAGTCAGCACAAAACATAGACATCTCCATTGTGAGTGGAGAGAAATCTGAAGCCAGCCAGGGCTTACCTCCCTGTCAGCTTACTCCATCTTCCGCCATGGTGGTCTCGGAGTGCATTTCACTGCAGTGATTGTTTGGCTGCTGTTTTGTTCCTTCCCTGGGGTTAAAGGATGTCATGCACCATACAGAGGCATTAACCAACTCTACCCAATGACTTTAAATGACACCATAGCAGGAATCACTCTTTTAAAGGTCAAAGTGAAGTTGATGAGGCAGGCTGTTCAACAGAATTGGAGGACCTTAGATATTTTCATGGCAGCACGAGGCAGAACCTCTGCAATTACAAAGGCCAAATATAGCATATATATTCTTGACTCTTCAGATAATGTTTCTCTGGAATGCTATGACTTCCGACAACAAGTTAATGCTATGTCTCATGCAAAGGCCCCTTCGACTCTGTCCCTGTCCTCTCTATGGAAGGCCATAATGAGCTCCTACCGGTGGACATTCTTGTTAGTCTCTTAATATTATATTGACCCTCTATCCTCAAATGTCTACTTGGTTTTGTCTTCTCTGTCTTTAAAGCTATCCAGTAGCCAAAGAAAAAGATGCTTGGCATTATTGAGAGCCTCCATTGGACTCCCCTAATGAGCATCTCTAACTGCTCACCATGACAAGGATCCTTTTCAGCAGGAATAAACCTGGGTATTCTTTGCCTATTTCACTGGCAGTTAGGGGTATATCTTCAGAGGGGGAAATCATACAGTCATCTGCATTAGGTGAGACTGATAGGCAGTTAGAAAGGGACCAGGCCTGAGAAGGAGTCATAACAGAGATGAGGCAAACAGCCAGATCTGTGGGTGAAGCTGAATTGATAGAACGTAGGCCCCAGAATGGAGACAGAAGGGCTAGGCCTGAGAACTTCCCCAGAGATAACAGAGCTCAGAGCTCTATTGTAATCAGAACCCTTTGGCGCTATTGGTCCAATAAAACTAAGCAATTATAATGAACAGCAGAAACAATGCAAGGAACTTGTAGACATATGGCCAGAACACTCTGATCCTCACTCCTATCACTTCTGTGGTGCCTTTTTTCTTCTCCGTGCTATGTTCCTTTGCTAAATAACTTGTTTTCTCTAATATCACTATCTGGTGAGTAACTGTACTTATAATCAGATGGGATGGTTGTAGTTTGACCCCAGGTAACTGTAATATAATTTTACTGTATAAAAATTCCTCTACAAGAGCCTCAGCAATGACCCACTTTCAGGATGCCTCCTACCTCTCAGGGTCTTTCTCTTAATGAAATTTTCTTCTCTTAGGTTCCTTTGTCTTGACTTCATTGTTTAGCACCCCGAGACATGAATTTGGTACATCTAACAGGTTAGGAGCTATTTACCTGAAGCAATAGCATTCACGTAGTAAAAAAAAAAAAAAAAAAAAAAAAAAATTCCCACCTGTTAGATGCCAAGTATTCAGAGTTTGTGATATCACAACATCAAGGAATTAAGTTATGAACTGAAGGAGGGGTTTAGGGGAATTTTATTGGAATGAGAGGGAGAGAAAAAGAAAAGCTCTTAGATTTCTAGGAGGGGTCTTGAGTGGGTTGCTAGTGAGGCTGTTTCTCAGGGGTAATTTATACAATGTGAGTGAAACTACAATTAACATATTAGCTTATATGTATCACTGCTCAGTTAATACTGATCCAATAGGAAGTGAGTTACATAACAAGAGTATATAGAAAGAACAGAGGCATTTTGGAGAAGGTGAGGGAATAGGGGTCTAGGTGTTCTGGTCACTGACTATCCCTATTTGTCCCCACAGAACCAAGAGCTGCTAATTACAGTATAATCTCAAGTTGCTATTTACGACAAAGGCCTGGCTACTGAGGCCAGGGTTTTAAAGTCTGCATCTCTTCAGATTCATCTTCAGCCACAATTCTGATAGTTCTATTTTTTTCCTAACTTCCTTAAGGGCCCAATCCCTCTCTGGCTGCATATTAATTTCTGTATAACTTAGTGGTCTATCATTCCACCCAACTTATTTCTAATAGTTTGTTTTAAAGACTGAATTATTTTTTAAAAAAACTTTTAAAGTGAGAAAAAATCTTTGACATTTATCAGTAGGTAACGTTTCTGGTGCTCTTAATATTTCTCCATTTTATCTGATACAGCTTTCTCTCAGCCTAAATAATTTCCTTTAATATTTTTTGTCATGTGCATTTGTTGGTGGTCAATTTTTTCATAGTGCTGTGATGTTTGGGAGTCTTTCTTTGGTTTTCATTTTTCAAGGCTTGCTTATTTATTTATTTATTTATTTATTTATTTATTTATTTATGTTTGCTTGTGATGAACTCTAGGTCAATCTCTCCCTCCAAGACTTTAACTTTGCTGCTTTCAATTTTTTTGGATTTCATTGATTCTAACAAGTTTATGAAATATTCGTTATGATTTTCACTTGAAATGTCATCTGGACTCTTCAGATCATTTCAATGTTTCTTCCTCAGTCACTGATTTATGTTTATATTTTGAAAACATCTTTAAATGGTATGCTAAAAATCGTAAATAGTATGTGAGTTTTGTGATGTTTCAATGCATGTATATGTCGTGGTTATTTATTCATTTATTTATTTTTTAATTTGAGATGTGATCTCATTATTTTTCCCAGGCTGCCCTTGAACTCAAAATCTTTCTGTCTCTTCCACACAAGTATCTACAATTACAGCCCAGGATCCAGTTGCATAGTGTCATGGATCATCACATAATAATTAAATCATTCTAAACATATCCATCTGCAGACGTTTATAATTTCATCATGGAGAAAAAGTTCAAAACCTTTTCTACAGACTTATGGGGAAAACCCTGCATAACCACTATGTAGAACTAGCCTACTATGCGACACTACTTACCACAACTATTTAACTTTAATTTAGTGCCAGTTAAGCAATTCCTCTCCTTCTCTCTCCACCCTGTAGTATCTACAATTCTGTCCTCAATTTCTATGATATAAATTATTTTACACTCTATGTATGTATAAGTATTGCAGTTTTTGTGTTCTTGTGTCTGGCTTATTTCACATCTCAAAATGATCTTCAGTTCCATCTATCTTATTACAAATGTCATGAGTTTATTCTTCCATCTGGCTAATCTTGCATTATGTATATACACCACATGTTCTTTATCTATGCATCAGTTGATGGATAGTGAAATCTTTTCATCTCTTGGCTATTGTGAATAGCACTGTAATGAAAATAAAAGTTCAGATATTTTTTTTTTAATATACTGCTTTCTTTGCACTTTGATATATACTGAGTGATGAGATTACTGGATCCAACGATAGCATTACTTTTTGCTTTTTGAGGAAACTGTGCTATTTTCCATATTAATTGTACTAATTTAGATTCCCACCAATAGTGTAAAGGATTCTTTTCACCACATTTTACTTGCAATATGTATATTTAGTTTCCTGGCACATAGGTATCCTTATTCAAGTGAGTTCATACTTCTTAATATTGATTTGTTTTTCCCTGATTAGTGATAATATGCATTTGCCGTACACCAGTTGACCATCTGTAAGCCTTCAAAAATATCTACTTAGGTTGACTGCTTACTTTTGAATTGTTTATTTTCTCTACTAATTTTTGAAGTTCCTATAATAGTCTTTTGTTAGATGTATACATTGCAAAAAGTTGTCTCTATATTTTGATGACGTTTCTTTTTCTGTCCAGAAGCTTTTTAGTGTGATGAAATTCCATTTATCTATTTTTGCTTTTATTGCCAGTGTTTTATGAGTGTTTTCAAGAAATTTGTGTCCATTTTAATGTACTGAACATTGTCTGTAAGTTTTCTTAAGGCACATCATCCATGTAATACTTTAATCTACTTGATTTTATATTTATAACTGGTTCATAATTCATTGAGGTTTAATTCCTATCAATGTGGTTTAAACAATTTTTCAAACTATTTACATAAAAACCTATACAATGTACGTTCTAAGCACCTTTATGAAAAATAAGGTGGATATATAAGCACTGCTTAACTTTAAGCTCTCTGTCTCTTTTTGCATTCGTCTATTTGTATATTTTTATGTCAATACCATGTTGTTCTGATGGTAGTAACTATGAAATATACTTTGAAGTCAGGTAAGTTAGTGCCCACTGCTTTCTTTTTTACTCAAGAAAGTTTTCTTGTTCATGATGCCAGTTAATATCAATTTTCAACTTGACTGGATTAAGGGACTCCTGAAGAGGTTACTGAATTGAGGGTGATATACTTATGGATTAACCTACAGATGTTCATAGCTAATTGTGCTGTAGATAGTGTGGAGAGCTGGTGAAGGTAGGTGTGGAGTGAGCCTTTGTATGATACATCCGTCAAGGTGCTTTTTTCTTCTGCTCAGCTTCCTGGCAGTTATAATGTGAATAGCTTAGCTCTCCCACACCTTTTCCCATGAAGCTACTTCCTTAGAGCCAGCTATGAACTGAAGTTTCTGAATCCTGTTGAATAGGAATCTACTGCATGTATACAATAGTTTGGGTAGTATGGACATTATAGCAATGTTAATTCTAACCAGTACATGTGGCATATATTTTCACTTTATTTTCAATTTGTTTAAACAATGTTTTATAATTTTCTTTGCAGAGATTTTTAGCTCTTTAGTTACTTTTATTGGAAGCTAATTTATTGTGTATTTTGGAGCTATTATGAATGGAATATTTTTCTTTCTTTCTTTCTTTCTTTTTTTTTTTTTTTTTTTTTTTTTTGGTACCAGTGATTGAACTCATGAGCTCACACTTGCCTGGCAGGCATTCATGCTACTGGGCTAAATCCCCAGGCCTTTTTTTCTTGACTTATTTCAAAAAATTTGCCATTAGTACATAGCAATTCTATGAATTTTATGTCTCTTTCGCATCTTGTTACATTCCTGAATTCATTTATTAGTTATAAATAATTTTTGAGGCGTATTTGAGATTTTTTAATACATATTTTCATGTTATTTGTGAACAGAATTTTATTTCCTCTTTCCTAGGATATTCATTTTTCATTCTTTTGCCTTATTTCCTCTATATAGTACTTCTGAGTCTCTCTCTCTCTCTCTCTCTCTCTCTCTCTCTATATATATATATATATATATATATATATATATATACCGGGAATTGAACTCATGTCCTCAGGCTTGCCAGGCAGGCATTTATACCCAGCCCATTCTTCTAAGTCTTATGTGGAATAAAACTGTGAAAGATGAACATTCTTTTTGGTTGTAGATTTTAGAGAGCAATGATATGATGTCAGTATAACAATTTCAATTTCTAAAACTATTTTGGGTCTTGTTTTGCAGCCTCCCATTCTTTAATCCTTCTCTTACAGACTTCTTTTATGATTGAGTCATTTGCTATACTTTTTTTTATTTTTATTTTTTGGTTTGTATATTATAGGCATATGATTTGTGTTAACCATGAAATTCATAAAAATGTCCTTTGACTACAATAAGGTGTTTTGAAATTATAGCAAATTAAAATGAACCTAAAGATAAGAACATAAGCAAAAACCAAACAAAGTAGCAGTAACAAGAAAATTCTAATATTTGACTTCTCTTTACCTTTTGAAATTGTGAAACCTCATTTTACATATTTCTATATTATCTCTGTTTTAGCATATTAAAAGGTCGCTTCTACTTTTTCTATTTTACCTATGCTTTTATTGATTGCAATTGCACTTAAAACTTTTTAGTGTATTTTTTTTTTTAGTTCAGGTATTTCTGTTTGATATTTTTCAGCTGCTTTCAACTCTATGCTAAGTTTCTGTGTTAGAGTATTGAAAATTTGTTTCTGCATTTTTTGAAGCTCATTGAGTTTCCTTGAAATGACTGTTTCAGATTCCGTATCTGAGAGTTCACTCATATTTTTACCCTCTAAGCATGTCTGGCTTCATATTTTATGGTTAGAAGAAGTCATGTTTTCCTGAAAACTCTTCATGCCTGGTGTGCAGTGATTCTGGTCACTAAGGATTAGGCTTGCATTTTAGTCTTTTCAATCCAACCTTATATACACTTGTTTTTCCACTTCTGCTACTTCAGCAGAAGATAATGTGCTAAATCCAGGTTTTCCATGAGCCTACTGGTCTTTTATCACGTGTAACATTAGAGGGTGACTGAAATTCAAGGTTTTCCCAGATCTATAGTTGTTCTACTGCTCTGTATAACCCAGGAGAGTGTCTGAAAAGATAGTCCAATCCTCCAAGCCTCTCCCAGTGACTGGGTTAAGCCAGATAGCTCTTCCATAGGTGCCAGCCTTTGCCTATGAGACTAAAGAGAGACAGCCTCACAATGCTAAGTCCCACTTGTGACCAACAGTGTTACAAAATCTGTCACATCCTTAACCCACTGGGAGTTAAGGTCAGCAGATCATGGGATAAGATGAAGATCCACACTGCTGTGGGCTTCCATCTGCTGAGTAAGCTTTTGGAACATATCGCAGGTTATGCTAACTCAAAATAAAATATAAATACTGTGTGACAGTAGTGCTGTTTCAAGGGATCTGTCAGTGGGCGTTGTCCTAGAAAGGGTGCTGTAAACATCTGAACTGTGTTCAGTTTTACACCCCAGAACTTAATTCCAAGGCTTTGTACTTTGCCAGTTTTCATGCCTTCACTTTAGTGAATGAGTCTTGCTGTAGGCTACACTGTCCAAATTTGAGGTGATGTTGTTAAAGTCACGCTTAGGTCACCAAGTCTGATGTTAAGCTGGATCATATCTGAGTTGCACAGCTCTGAAGGCCTGTTAAGCCTCAGAGGTCCACATAGATCCATGCTGCAACTACAAGTCATGCAGCCTAAAATACCAGCTTATTTCACTAAACTAAATACAGGACAGGACTAGAAATTTCATTGGAAGCATTGGTCTGGAAATAACTGTGACATGAGCTGGGGCAGAAGAGACAGGCTGCTGTCAGGGCTGCTGTGCAGCTGCATCACGCCTTCTCACAATCACGGGCACCTATGCAGTCATCCAGGCATGGCAAATTTAAGTGTGTCCTATGTCATGCAGCTCTCTCCTGACTGCCAGAAGGTTCTAGTAAGTTTCCAATTTGAAGTTGGAAGTTGGGTATAGAGACCTTTGCTTTCTGCCTATTTGGACTCTCACCACGTGGGGCCTAGTATTGAGCTCCAAAGGGAGGTATTTTGCTAAATTTGTTTCCAGATGGACTTTCGTGCCTTGCTGTGCTGTCCCAGTTTATGGGATAGGTGGTAAGGCAGTCAATCATAGAGTTAATGCAATTCCAGTGACCTCTACGTGCTATGTGTTGGGCTTGTGGTAAGGTTTGTGGGATCTGCTGGGCTCTCTAGCTTTCACGGTGGCATGCCTAGAATTGGCTTTCAGTTAAGGTCTGAATTCCTTCTCCATCCTCTGAGTGGGAGGCATGGTTCTCTACACTGCTTTAATGTGGTTGAAAGGTGACACTGGCAACTGTTTCCTTTTCTTTCAATGCATCCTTTCTCTTCATTATGTTTAAACCAAGCACTTTGGCCTATTATCTGCCTTCTTTAGCTCTTGTAAATCGTGAATAGCTGTTTAAACTTCTGTTTTCTGTGGACAGATATTCATTGCAGTATTTTACTAAGTCACCATCTTATTTCCTAATTTTTAGTATTTTTATTATGATTTACCTTGAGGCAATGCTTTTGTGCTTATGTTGGTTAGGATTTATTTAAGAAACTGAATATTGCTTCTTAAATATGTTACATCCTTTTCTGTCTTCTGTATGTGGAACTCAAATCCCTTCTGCATTAGGTTAGTTAATAATGTTCCATAGACAAATGATAAATTCAATTTTCAGTCTTTACTGAATAACTTCCACTACCATATGTTTAAAGTCATTTCGAATTTGCTTCTGCAGTTCCAGTTTCCTGTCAAATCCACCCAATACATTTTTCACATTAGATAACTTTTTCAAAATGATGGAATTACCATTTTGCTGACCTTTTGTGGTTTTCATGTCTTTAATAACATTCCTTGTTTACAGTCTATTCAGCATTTGTAGGCCAGATTTTCCTGATTTTTTTGTAAATTCAATATAAAATTATGATGTTTGGTTATAGCAAGAAGTTAACTTATTTGAGAGTCAGTGTGGTAATTTAAAACTTTATTTTTAAGCTATGTTAGTCAGTTCTAGATGGTTTACAGTTTATAGGATACCTTGTTTCCTGAATGTATTTTTATGACCATGGTCAGTGTCCAGAGTACAGAAAGAGCTGTTTCCTTTCCAACTGTATTTTTAAGCAGATATTTCTTGTGTCTTTGTGAGGTATAGAGTTTGATTATGTCACAGTTCCAAATACATATTTTTTTTAGCTTTTTTGGCAGCTGTCTGGTCTCATGGAGTCTTATTGGGTATATTTGCACTTCTAATTCAGTGAAAAATAAGTCAGCTTTAGGGCCGGGGGTTTAGCTCAGTGGCTCAAGTGCCTGCCTTCTATGCATGAGCTCATGAGTTCAATTCCTGGTACAAGAGAAGAATCAGCTATAAAAAGGTTTCTACAAAGATTTTTGAAGCTCTTTTTCTGCATATTGTCAAAAAATTCACTGTCATATATGGACCCGAATTCTCATATCTGTGTTCACAGATCAAGGATATTGTGATACTCCTACTCTCTAAACTACATCCATGTATAGCAAATCATCAATTTAATGTATTTTTCAATGAGGAAATGATTGCTGAGTTTTGAAACAGTAATGCTGAAGATGTCAGGATTGATAGCTGAACAGTAATGCTGAAGATTTTGGATTGATAGTTGTGAGAAAGTTAGTGAATAACTATATTCATGGGAAATCTCATTACATGTTTCTAGAATTGATAAATCTTAGCAAGTATAAGCATAGTAATACATTTTTTTCAGTCTTAATGGTGGTGTTCATGGTCAAGGCAACAGAAATAACAATAGGACAAAGCACAAATAACACTCAAGGAAGATGAAAAAAACTCCTGTGAAGTCATTTTATATTCCTCAGAGTACTTTGTTAAAATGGATATGTGTGTATTTATTGAAAGCTTTTGTACAAATTCTAATTATATTTTTTCTTATAAAGATATTTTCTGATTTTCATCCCATAGTTAATAAAAGAACTAATCTAATAGTCCTTTCTATATGATTTCAATAGCTAAAATTGTTAGATGACATTATAATTGTTATATAAATGGAGAAAGCAATAATTTAGCTGTATTTAGAAAAACAGGAAAAAATAATTATATTTTTCTTATTTAACTGTATTATGTAGTGTATACAGTATAGTATCGTATATAGCAGTATATAATATATAGATAATAAAAATATAGGGCACACTATATTACACTGGACAACAGTATAAATCTGTCAGTAATGTTATCATTATTATTCAAAGAATGCAATAGAGAGCTCTTATAGGGAGTTAATAAACCAAACACTTTTGGCTCTCTATAATTTTGTAGGTCTTTTCCAATGCAAATCAAATCTATAATGCAGGTAAAATCAAACTGAAGAGAAAAAATGTAGCAGAGAATGAGATTTAGAGGAGAAACTTATAATCAAAGTTGTCCTTTGCAATATTGAGAGCAGCAATACGAGAAGATGAGGCGTTTCTCAAATAGTTTTCCTGCTGCCATGACAGACCTGAGGGCATTTTCAAAGTCTCACTGATGGCTTTGGAAATGGCTGAGTGGTTTGTACACAACCTTTTCTATTGTGGGGTCATACTTAAATAATATAGTGAGGTGTCTTTCTCTGTCTTTCTGTAACTGAATTGGCTTTTGTAAAAAGATAGTTTATGTTTCACAGTTTTAGATTATTGTGGCATGATGAATTGCCATACTTATGTCTGACCTACTCTGCAAAATGGCTTTGTACTGATTATAGGTTGTATTCCTCAGTGATGGCTAGCTTTGAATGCATATTTGAAGCTTGTTGATTCTCAGTGTAATGCACTGTTGATGATAACTAATTACTTTCTTTTCTTTATTTAGGAACATAATCCTCATGTTAGAAATAAAGAAAATTCCAAAAAGTTTTATAGTAAATATTTTCTTAGAAGTCAAATGATGTATATGTACTTATCAACAAGATAGCTGAATATATTTCTAGTGGGAAATAAATTCTGAAGAAAGTTTTAAAAGAAGGAAAGTAAATCATACTTATTTCCCTTTCTACTCTTTCTATACTATTTCTCTGAAGTTTGGATTTAGATTTTCTCTCTCTCTGTATATATATATATATATATATATATATATATATATATATATAAACCATAGCAAAATTATTGTCTTACCTTCTGATAAAAGGATTAAGGAATAATTGTATAAATTTCTCTTAAAAGTGAACAAATGAGAGGGTATGACTAAAACATACAAAATCAAGTAATTAAATCTAGCCTGAAAATGTATTTGTAATACTCAAACAAAAGCTAGTATTGAAGATCCCCTAAATCCAAGCTTCTTGCATTTACAACTCCAAAAGGACAATGCGAAAGTCATGGGAAAAAAACGCCATCAACACAGAAAGAGTTGAAAATTTATAGTAAGACAAGTTATTGAATTGGCATTTTTCTTTCAAAAATGCAAGGTTACAGAAATATGGTAATACACAGAAATGATTTATCAATCTAACATTTTTCTATAAATAATAAGTAAGGAAATTACATAAAGAAAAACTTTTTCAATAGGCACAGCAATTTCAGATATCAAACAGGACCATTTTTCAAGCATTACAAACAATATTTTACCCAGTATTGATCTCAGTTGAACACTGCTTATCGGTGTAGCCTAATGGACTAGATTAGTTTGTATTTAGTAGTAAAAATGGAATGCTATGGCCTTAGTAATCTGTGAACAATAGAGATTTATTTGATGTACAGTTTTGAAGGCCAAGAAATACGTTTCTAGTAGAACTTTCATGCTGCATCGTAACACGGCAGAAGAAATGGACAGGCTAGCTTGTATGAGACAGGGAGATGTTTGGAAGAAGATAAAGCATGCATAAAGAAAGCTCACTTTTAAAACAAAGCTACTCCTTTAATAACTAACCCTTTCTCATAACAATACTGTTAATTTATTCTTGTCTTAATCACATTTAAGGAACCAGTGTCATCACAGCAGAACTTAAATTTCCTTGTGAAATTTGAATCGAAAAATCAAAATCCTTATATTATGTATCTGACCCAGGAAAAGTTATACCATTCACACATGAAAAATACATTTATTCCATTTCAATAACTCCCCAAGTATTAACTCATTCCAGTATCAAATAAATATTCCAAAATCAAGAGTCTCATCTGAATTAGATACAGGTAAGACTGAAAGCACCATTCATCTTCAGGAAAGTTCACACCAGTCAATGAGCATATGAAATAAACACAAGTTATGTATTTCTAAATTATAATGATGAAACAGGAGATAGGCATTCACATTCCATAAGGAATAAATAGCCAAGAAAAAGGGACTAACTTGTGCTAAATAAGTCTACAATTCAATATGGAAATCAACATTAAGTATTAAATCTGAGGAGTACATGAATCCATCTTTTTCATATTGATGTGGAAGCTAGGAGCTCAGAGTCTTAGGGAGGCCCCATCCATGCAGCTTTGCTGGAGTTAGAAGTTTCCACATGTTGGAATTTCATCTTTTCAGCTATCTCAAACTGATGTTAGTTTACCGTTCTGAGGTACTGTGTGTGGTTCACCCTTAAAACACTACTAGATTTTGGCTTAGTTAATACTTTCTGTGGCAGCTCTATTTCTGTGGGGAATGTGTGTTTAGATTTCTGATAATTTTCAGCATGCTGTGAAACCTGGGTGGAGGAGAGTGCTGCCAGAGATCTTAAATTCTCTATTTTTGCAGAGTTAGAATCTCATAGATTCCACCAAGTTTTACAGCATGTACCTTCTGGAGCAGTAGGCCAAACCTCAAACAAGGATTCTTGACCTTCAGGTGGGATAATAAAGAAATGCTGCACTGGACCTGAGACATTCAAGATGGCCCTGCACAATGAACCTAGGAAGAGTAGCCTGACCTGCTCCCTCTGCTCCACTAGTGATCTCAACTAGTGATGGGAGAGACTCCTGAAATTTCCAGTCTTTCTCCCATTGTTTTGATGATTTAAAAAACACCCCTCTCTGTTCCCTCTCCCCCTTTTTTTTATCATTTAAGCACACCCTTAGTAGTTTTTCTTCCATGTATGCTTTTAATATTTTAATTACCACATTTCAGATTTTCTAAACCTTTCCATTTGATTGCATTTTAATTAAAAGTCCTCATGCAGCAAAAGTAGTCACGTGGCAGTGTGAATTCTTTCTGGCAGCATATTTTTTTTTTTCTAAAATATGTCCTAGTTCATCACTCTTAATTTATATCTTCCATACCCTCCAGGACATGGAACTTGGCATTCCACCAAGTTCTTATAACAGGGATGGTCTTTATTACAATTTTTGATACTTTATCCTCATTTTTATCTGAGACAGTCATCAGAAAGATTTTTACTGTCTAGTTGTCTACCATCATTCTGATTATGGCCACTAAAGGAATCTCTGAGAAGTCTGAGAACCTCCCAACTCCCTTGTAAAAGCAGACCAGAATTCCCTTAATGCTCTGCTTATGGAAATCGTTTTTCAAGCCTGCTGCAGCAAAATTTTCCAGCTTCTCAGTTTCACAGGTAATTCCTCATTTTCAGGTATTTGTTGTAGCAGCAACCTTACTAATTTGTGCCAATTTTCTGTCAAGGTTTCAATTTATTTTTTGTTACTGCCACTGAATACCACAAACTAGATAATCTGTGAAGCTCTGAAAATATTTTTCACAGTTGTAGAGACTGGGAAGTCCAAGATAAAAAGGATTACATCTAGAAAAGAAAGCTGCTTGCTGCATCATAACATAACCAAAGAGCAGACTAAATCAGCATGGAAGAGACAGAGAACACACACAGGAAAGGCAGCTCATTTTAATGACAAAGTTATTGCCATGACAGTGGCATTAATCTTTTTATTATAGTAGATGACCCATACTTTAATCAATTCTTAAAAGTCCTGCCATCAAATACAATCACATTAGCAATTAAATTTTAACAGAGGCTCTAAAGAAGATGTTCAAGCCACAGGAAATAAGCAAAAATATGCTCAAATCCAGACAGTACATTTCAAATCAAGTACTTGATTTGACATTAAAACACTTAATGATAAAAATTAAGACATTTTTCTTCAAATCAACAAAATCAAACATTTGATGTATACTTGATGTTTTAGTAATGAAGATTTCATTAATATTAATGAGTAATGAGTTGTACTTTATTTTAGAATTTTTAAAATTTCTTATTTTGAATTTGAAAAATCAATTTATTTTCTAATTTTTAAAATGATAACTATTTCCAGTAAGATTTTAAATATGGTGGGGGGCTCATCTTAAGTCTGAAAAATATACATTAATCAATCATAAAATGTCATTTACATAAATAAAAATAGAAAACTTTATGAAAAGTAACCTGGAGAATTTTTGACATATTTTGAGAATAATCATGCAATTTATTTGGCCTATCATAAGTGCTAAATAAATATATATAATTAACGTGGAGCTTTTTGAAAAGTAATTCTATTGTTTTACTGGATAACCAAAATAGAAAAAAGATTGTGCTTGACATTTAATTGAGAGTCGATAAATATGAATCCCTATTTAAATTTGTTTAATATTATTGTGTAATACTCTCTAGTATCTATCACAAAGCTTATAAAACCTTGTGATTTCATGAAGGATAAAAGGATAGTGCCATATTTTATATAATATTTTCTTTTGTCCTTTATTTCTGACAAACGAGCTTCTGCAAACCTTGGAATTTGATAAGAGATATTTTGATATGTGGCTTAGTTACTTTTCTTGCACTGTTAGGACACAATACCCAACACCCAACATTTAAAGAGGAAAATGTTTATTTAACTCACAGCTTGTGGAGGTTTCAGTTCATAATCAGCTGGATCCAAGGCAGGGTTGCATAACTAGGGGGCAACCATTCATGTGCTAATATAAACAAAATTACATGTCCTGGCTACAAACCTCAAAGACAGCTGGCCCAGACCCAATTGGTCCTCATTTCAGACCACAGATTCCCCCATGCTCATTGATTATTCTTAACCTAGCATTTTCATTCCAAAACATGCCAAGCTTGTCCCATTTTAGGGGCTTTATATTTTATAGTTCATCTTCCACTAAATTTATCTTGCTTTTTAGTAAGCAAGTCAAATATCAGCGTCTTCAAATCATCTTCCGCTTAATATCTCAACCAAAGTCTTGGTGCCCGAAAGATGTTAACAATGGCCTCTAAATTAAGGATGGATGCTTTCCATCCATTATTTCCTTTTCTTTATAGACTATGATACTGTTTGGTGCTTTGTTCATGCCGTATTCATTTGTGAGAACTCTTATAAGTCTTATATGTGATAAGAGATATTTTGTGATATAAGTGATGAAATGGCTAAATCAACAAAAATATGTTTTTTCAATTTCCGCTGGATGGAAATCCAAGATCATAGTGTCTGCAGAATTAGTTTCTCTTGAAGTTTTTCTCTTTGTAGCTGACTGTCATCTCACTATTTTCACATGAGTGTTTCTCTGTGTTCATATCCTTGGTGTCTTTCTGTATCCAAATTTTCTTTTACTATACACACATCCATCACATTGTATTAGTGCCCACTCTATTTGTCTTTCCTTCAACTTCGCTACTTGTTTAAAAGTTGCGCATTTAAACACAGCACACTCTAAGATATTTCAGGTTTGGACTTCAAATTATGAATTTGGGAGGATGTTCATTTTAGTCCCTAATAGGTGATACTTAAACTCTCTTTCTCCACGATAATATAAGCTTTATGGTGAGAAGGAAATGCGTGGTTTCTTCATTGTTCATTTCTTAGCTAGTAAGAATATTATTGCTTGTAGTTAGGTGCAGCTGGCATATAATGGATATTCATTATCCGTTTGAATGACATTTCTCTGAATAAATAGAACATTTCTCATTGGGAGATATATATGTATATATAGATATACATATAGATATTGATATAGATATAGATAATATAGATATAGATATGCAAGTATTGTGTAAAGTGTCATTGCAAAGACTGTAAATACTCAAATACTTGGAAAATGGCCTGTACTGAGGTTGTTGCAACATTTACTGTATCATTGCAATTGGAAAACTGGAAATGAAGAATTATTCTCTCTTTCTGTTATATATTTTGGAAATTGGATAAAATGTAAATTGTGCCACCAGTTACAGGTCTTGACTAGAGTAAAACATTTTTTAAAAGTCATGTATACTGTCTTTATGAAATGGAAGGCAACACAAGGTACAGGTTTCAATGAAAATGCCAATAAAAAAGAGAGAAAAATGGACATTTCAGAATTCTTATAGTAGAAAAGTTCTCATTAATGAGAACTTTTATTCTCATTTTATTTAACTTTTTATTTTAACTTTATTAGTATTGCTAATAAAGACAGCACAGAAAACAACAACAGAGCTAATATTCAAACTTTAAGGAAGATCACATAGCAGGATGTATGGGATTTGAAAGACTGTATCTTCGCAAATATGCTGGAATAGGAGAGCAGGTTGTATCACTCTTGAGATTATTTGTAGGACAGAGAAGACTGATGGAGAAGTTGAGTTTATTTACTGAAGTGGAGACAATTACACAAATTTTCACCATTCTGTCATTTGGGGAAAGGACATGTGCTGTTAATTATATTTGACTTGAATTAAATTAAGGGAACGTAATCCACATTTTTATTATTATTGATGATGCAACATGATTATCTAAAAGACACAGATTTGAATCTTCCTCTCCTTACTGAACGTTGGCAACAGAGTCACCTCTAAAACTCTTATGTGAACATTTTTTAATTTGTTTTTGTCCAGGGTACAATGTGAAGAATACTGACAGAATATGTTGTACCTTACATTTTTAGATGCAGCTTGGTTATTTTCCATTCAATGCCTTAAACTATAGACCCGGTAGGTAGTAAATTAACATATAAAAAAAGCTTAAAGGCAAGAAAAGCCCTGGCAGATAAAAGCTCCAGAAGGAATGACTCAGAGAATCATTGTGAAGAGGTGAGTGGAAAAAGAGACTGAGGCAGGAAAAAAGAACACTTCAGCTCTCTCATAGTTAATTCAATTCTTTCTTTAGCTTCTTGTTTCTTTCTTTAGCTTCTTAGTGATGCTAATAAAGACAGCAATAAATACTAATGATAGTTAAGTTCCTGTCATTATGCCAAAATCAACTTAAAGGCAGAAAAGTTTATTTCAGTGTACAGTTTCAGAGTTTTCAATTCATGGTTAGCAAGCTTCGCTGCTTTCAGCCTGTGGTGAGACGGAAACCCATGGTAGTAAAGCACAGTAGAATCTGTTCACGTTTGGTAGCCAGGAAGCAGTGTGATGTGAAAAAAAGTTGTAGAAAACAGAACAGGATCAATGTAGTTACAAACATCACAGTTCAATGAGCCATTCCCTCTTACCCCCATTCCTGAATTTCAGTTATCTCCCAATAATGCCATCAATTCATTATCTCACCAAAGGA
The DNA here is from genome assembly GCF_034190915.1 of Cavia porcellus. Lineage (NCBI taxonomy): Eukaryota > Metazoa > Chordata > Mammalia > Rodentia > Caviidae > Cavia > Cavia porcellus. The sequence goes on from NW_026947498.1 coordinate 12,476,088, forward strand.
TTAATCCACTGTTGTGGTTAGATGATTCAGTTGTTTCTAGATATACCTGTAGACACAATCAGAAGGATACTCTATTAATTTCCTAGATTTCTCTGAATCTAATCAGAATTATTATCTCCAAAGTGACTATAACAGTCATACTGTATTATAATTTATATCATTACAGAAGCAACACAACAATAAATGTATTTGTGTACTTTAGTCTTAACAGTGAGCTGTGCTAAAAGAGACATTTTTGTTATTATAATCATTGTTAGATCCCTTTAATAACTAGCTCAACATTTTGCTGGTTGAAAAGATTTCACACATCAAAACAACCAAGTCAACTCTGTGAACATGGAAACAAACTTCTTCTGGCAGCACTTTGACCTTTCTAACTAAACCTGCCACCTTTTCTTTCCCTTTGCATCTATGAGCCAAATTTTGCTTTTTCTCCCAAGTTTCATCTTCTACTGCGAGAAAATAAGGTGAAAAGCAAACTCCAAATCTCAAAACATACAGAAAACTCATTCTGTGCTATTTTCTTTTGGCCATAAGATTTCCCCACTCACTTGGAGGAATAAACAGTTTCAGGAAGCAATCTTTGCAGTGTTAATAGCATGAGGCATTTGCAGTCTCAGAAGCCCAAACTTCTCTCTAGAAGTTTCCTTCTTCAGTAACCTGGGGTTTCTGAATACTATTATCCCATTGTCTGAACACAGTTTTCCCTCTACATTGTTTGATTTTTTTCCTCCTTTCTCCTTTTTTTTGGGGAATAATAATATATTTAGATTGCTTCTTTTTGGACAGTCATTGGTACAGAATAAAACATCAGAAATATTTCAAAACTGTTGTTAGCATACAAATAGTGTGAAACATACAAATAGTGGTGTAAAAACCACAGTTCACTTAAAAATTTTTCTTTTGTATAGTAACTAGAAGATAGAGTATTGTATTACGTATGCAGAAAATAATTCCATTAGGGGAAAATTTGTAATACATGTAGGTTGTTTCCCTCAATTTTAAATGCACAACTTGAAGTGAAATGAGCTATCTTAAATAATTTGACTATGAATATATGGATATGGATGGAAATAAATAAAATATTACATTCTTTAAAATATATTTTGTTTATAAATTATGGTCTGATGTTACTCTCCTGTCAAAGGGTTACTATTCTATTTCAATTTTATTTTTATGTGTTAGTGACTTCCTAATTTTTTTAAGAAAATATAAATAAGCAAGAAGATTAATATAAAGACAAAAAGTAAATTAAAATATTTTCTAATTGGTTGCTTTGTGTATACATACCTATTCTTACCTAATTGCTTGAAAATTTTTAAGTTTACTTTGATATTGTGATTTTTCTATTCTGAGAATACAGTCTTTTAGACTTCTATGAATTTGATAGTATAACTATAAATGCAATATTTTAGTCATAAAGGGACATAAATCAAAAATTAACTTAAAGGCATGCAATTTATAGCTTGAAAATTTTTTGTTAAGGTATTATTTTAGCTATTTATATGTTGTAAACCTCTTCTAATAAATAAAGATGGTATTAACTTTTACCATTCTAGTTGTCTTATACTTTAATGGCATAAAATGTAGAATGATCTCCATGCTTTTTCTCAGCATCTTCTTAAAAAATTAAAAAGGTCCCATGTAAGATGTTGGAAAATAGTATGCCTTATGTGAATCTATAGGTGCAGGAGTTAAGAGATATGAAAAGAAGCTAGATTCTGAGGAGGCAAGGAGAGCCGAAGAGAAGAACTCGGAGAATGAGGAAACATGATGGGAAAGCTAGAAAGGAAGGAGAATCAGAAAGGCAGTGAAAACAAAAGTAGGAAGTTCCACCACACAAATGCTAGCTTTTGAGAGGAAAGCAACCCAAATCCATCAAGAAGACAATTCAGAAAAGCCCCAGGGATGAAAAATGAATCAGCATATCTCACCATCAGAGGAATTGTTGCAAGCCATAAACCCAGTGCAAGGATTTAGTTTAAATGGAAGTTGTCCCACATGGCTGGCAAGTTTGGAGAAGATGCTTACTGCAATGCCTGTCAGATTTTAGAACATCATAACCAGAAGACACCTTGAAAGGGCTTTTGTGGTTTGAGACTTAGCTATTGCAGTAATCAAAAGTCAAAGAATAATATACTTCAGGTTCCTGCGGAGTATTCTGTGCAGTGCATGGGTTGGGACAGCCACGTGAAACTCTTGTGCAGAGAAGGAATTTTCATCTCAGATTGTCAGGGAAGTTTAAGAAATGATGAGCTCAGCTATGAAGGGCACAGTGGTCTGCAACACTGTCTTTTGGTAGTGAAAATTGAGGCGCGCTGAGTATCATTTTCTGAAGGGGCTCAGTTTGAAAGAGTTGACACTGGATTCACTGAATTTTGCTTGGTTTCTTTGATTCCTCCTTTCAATACAGAACTCAGCACCTGTTGACTCTCCCAAACCACCAACAAATATTTGGGGATATGACACTTCTTCGATATTTGCCACATCACTATTTGCATGGACAGATCTCTGCAGCAAGTAAGGAACTCAGTGGCTCTCATATTTAAAAGTTAGCTGAGAATAAAAGTGGATCTTTTTACAACAGAAGGGGAAAAAGCTAGAAACATTTGGAATAAATGGAGGCCTGAGTTAGGTAATTTATCTTTGTCTGGGTCTTCCCAGAGAAAAAGGCAGAGCAGGGCTCAGCATCTCTACAGGCCCCACCTGAAAAGTGGGATGGGATAAAAGTTCAATAGGTCTCCCATGTGCCTTACTGCGCAGTCCACATACATACACATCTAGATTCCCTGGAAAACATCACATGCTCATAAGTGGAACTTTTCAGGAATAGCTGGATCTAGGGTGTGTGGTGTTGGGATTAAAGATTTGTGATAACTAAAAGGATGTAGTACAATTCTGGATGTGGATAAAAGAAGTCCCACCCTGAGTGTGGGTGACACGATAACCTGGATGGAATATAAAGCGAGACAGTAAACAGGCTTGACGTTGCTGACAGCTTTGCTACACTTTTAAAATTTTATTTAAAGAAAGACTAAACAAAACTGAAAATGGGTATAAATAATACATACATTCAGAGAAAAAATAAACAGTAACAAATCACTAGTTAATGTTTACATACTGTTCTTGTACAAATAGTTGTCCAAGACACAAAAGTGGAACATGTAAAGTGGGTATTCAAACAGCGAGACTGCAAACAGTTCTGTTTAAATATCCAACAAAAACTCAGTAATATGGTTGTCAATCCTGTACACTTAAACATACAGTTAAACATATCTTCATTTATGTTGGGATTAAACAAACCAAAGCAGGCTAAAATCATTCTGAACAAAGAATAATACTATTGCTGTGTGTCACATTGACACTCCAGAATCAACACTGGGTAATGTAGTGTCTTTTAAAAAAATTTTTATTTAAAGAAAGATTAAAGAAAACATTAAATGGATAGAAATAATATATACGTTCAAAGAAAAAAATAAACAGTAAGAAATCACCAGTTGATGATTACAGATTGTCCTTTTTCAGATAGTTATTCAAGATAATAAAGTGGAGCATATAAAGTGGGGATTCAAATAGTGACACTGCAAACAGTTCTGTGCAACTATCCAACAAAAACTTAAAAATATAATTATCAATTCTATACACTTAAACATACATGTAGTTATCCATACCTTCAATTATGTTGAAATTGAACAAACCCAAGCAGTCTAATATCACTCTGAATAAAGAATAATGGTATTGCTGGGTGTCACATTATGACACTCCAGGATCAGCACTGGCTACTTTAATGTCTCTCTGTCTTCAAAGTATCTGTTCATTTCATCATGCATCATAAGATCAGTTCTCATAAACTGTTTACAGATTCTACACATGCATGCGTCTTAACATATATTTATATCCTTTCAATATTAGAGGGAGAAACAAAATAAAGCAAGACAAAACAAATCATATAACTATAAACATATGAAATGAAAAAGACATATAAGCTCATTGTATAAGGAGTTCTATCATAGTTCCTATGTTGTCTCTTATTATCTCTAAGAGAATTGGCTATATCATCAGACATAGTATAATTGAATATATCAGTACTTAACAGTATTAATAAAAACACAACTTTGTATATAGTATAAAACTTCAAACTCAGGCAGTTATCAAACCAGAATGTGTATCATAGAGTCTTGTCATCTTCAGTCTAGTTGCCTATACTCTGACTTGATATTATCAATGATAAAAGTTTTGAATAAAATCTGTCGATACCAGACAGCAATCAAACAAACCAGATTTAACAAAGATCAGTCATGATAAAACAGTGTAAGTCATACAGGGCTCCAGATTAAGATAATAGGTAATTAAAGATGATCACTGTGCTATATCCCAATGTTTTGGGGATAGCTATCTGTGCCCTCAAATCTAATGCAAGTAGACAAACTGGGACAGAATAAAATCTATCAAAAAATAATAAAATCTATCTAAGCAGAGTGGTGTGAGTAATGTGGATTTTAAATCTAGATACACTATTAACAACATCTTCTGCCATCTTTTTTAAGACTCTTCCTCGCCTTTCACTTCCCCAGAGTACACTGCACATTTTTTGGGTCTGACCAAGACCCTTGGCTTTAAATTCCGGGGGGGGGGGGGCACACAACCTGCTATTTTTTACCTAAGTGGTTCCAAATCTTCTCTCTCCTGGACTTGATCTCTAATTATTTTCCTTTACCTATTAAAGTCTGTCTTTGCAACCTACCCACAAATACTGGTCTTCTTGCCCTTATTACTCTCTGGTTCTCTGTCATATAGAGCATTGTTTTTTCATATTTGATTTTCAGTCCATGTATTCTTTTTCATGTTAATATTTCCTATAAATAGCATCTCAGTGGACCCTGCCTCCTGATATATTCCACATGTGGTTCTCTTTTTTTTAAAATTTAGTATATCAAGGCCATCTACACTAGAGATTATAACCAACCTTCTTTGCCTCATTTCTGTTATGCTCTTTTTTTGCCATCAGTTGTCTGCTTATCTTCTCTGTTCTGTTTTCTGCTCTATTCACTGAGGCTTCTCTGCCACGTTCCTGGAATCCTACTACTTTTCTCTCTCTCTAGGATGCCCTGCAGTATTCTCTGTAGAGTTGGATTGGTGGTTGTGAATTTTCCAAGTTCCTCTTTGTCTTGGAAGCATCTAGTTTCTCCATTAATTTCTAGAGACAGTTTAGCAGGCAATATCAATCTGTGCTAAAGGTTATTTTCTTTCAGGGCTTGGAATATTTTGCTACAGGCTCTTCTTGACTTTATGGTTTGTGTCCAGAAGTCTACCATTATTCTGATGGGCCTTCCTTTATAGATTACCTGTTTCTTGTCTCTAACAGTTTTTAATATTCTGTTCTTATATTGAATTCCTGGGATCTTGATTATTATATGCCTGGGTATAGCTCTGTTTTGGTTGTAGGTGGCTGGTGTTCTGTATGCCTCATACACCAGAATATCATTTCCTTTTCCTATGTTTGGAAAGTTTTCCTTAATTATTTCTGTGAACAGCCTTTGTAGTTCCTTGTTTGTACCCCTGCTTCTTCATTCACATGCTTTATTCTCAAGCTGTAGATTCTCTTGTAATCTTCTAGCCTTTGTATCATTACTGCTTGTTTCCTTGTTATTTTTAAAAAGTTTTTCCTTTCATAATCTTACATTGCAAAACTGTCCTCCAGTTTGGATAATCTATCCTTAGTTTCTTTCAAGCAGATTTGCCATCTTTCCATAGAGTTTTTAATTTCCTGGTGATCTCTTTAAATCTGCTTCATAGATTCTATATTTTCTTTATATTCTTCATCAAATGATTCTCTCCTTTGTTTGAGTTCCTCCCTTCTTCCTCTGTGTCTGCTTGAGGGGTGCTTTCACATCTCTTTTATTAATCTTCTTACATCTTGCTTCACTTGGCTAAATATTTCACATTTGAACTCATCTATGAGGTCCTGAACATATCTCTTTATATCCACTGGTGCTGTCTCTGATATTGCTTGTTTGCTGTTCTCATTCTATGTTGTATTTACCTATCTTTGGTCAGTGTTCTCAGGGTTGGGGCCTGGGGACTTTTTGTTTTTATTTCCTCTTCCCAACTTTTTTGTTCCTTCCAGGAGGCCCCACTGTCGGTGTCACTCCCGGCCGGCAGGAAGGACACACAACAAAGTCTGGCAGTGGACAACCTTTTCTTTTATTTTCCTTCTCCGTACAGCCTGCCCCGGGAATCCTCCCGGCCGAAGCCTCTGTTGGTCCGCTCCCCGCGGCTCCTTGCGTGCTTCTCCCTACAGTCTGTCCCGAAGCCTCTACCGGTCCGCTCTCCGCGGCTCCTTGCGTGCTTCTCCCTACAGTCTGTCCCGAAGCCTCTACCGGTCCGCTCTCCGCGGCTCCTTGCGTGCTTCTTCTGCTTCTTTTTTCGTGGCGGGAGAGGCACTCACTTTTATAGGGTTACAGTGGCCAATCAGTTCAAAGTGCGCGATGCGGGCTGATTGGCTAACATCAGTTGTTGCTAGGCAGACTATCTTACAGGGCGGGTTGTGAAGCAGGAGATCTTACAGGGCGGGTTGTTTACCAAGCAGGAAGCAGGAGATCTTACAGGGCGGGTTGTTTACCAAGCAGGAAGCAGGAGATCTTACAGGGCGGGTTGTTTACCAAGCAGGAAGCAGGAGATAAGTGCCATCTTAGCACACTCGATGGGAGGGGTAATCTAGCTCAGGCTTTGCTCTTTCCTACAGGCCTCACGTCCGCCAAGTAAGGCGACCGGGCTCGGGGCTGCGGCTCCCAACACCCCACTTTCTTTCTTTGTTGGTTGCAATTCTTTTGAAGCATGCTGGCTAGGTGACCCTTCCCACTGCAGTGTGCTAGTGATTTGTGACAGGGGCAGTGAAAGCTGGCCCCTCATCTCGGGATCAGTCACATTGCTGAGTCCTGCACTGTGTTACTATGTGCTGCTTCCCCTCCAGGTTAGTCAAACTTCTGAAGCTTCTCTGTGTTAGCTTGTGCCACCACTGTAGGGAGTTGATTTGGATAACCTATTGGGTCTCATCCAGGTCACATAACCCAGGTCCAGCTCACTCTACCAATCCCATTCAGGAAGGGAACAACTGACAGAAGGCATAACTGCTCTTTGTACTTGCCGGTCCTACCTGGCCCCAGAGTGTCATCCACAGGCACCCCCTCCCCCCGCCTTTCTGTGGAGTGGCTTCACTCCCATCACTCACCACAGGTCAATGCAGGCTCCCCACCAGCTCAGCTCTCCATTTGAGTGGCCAACCCCTGACCTCAGTGTGACTGTTCCTCCAGTAAGTCAAAGTGGCAGGACCTTGACCTGCTGGGAAAGTCACCTGTTGTGGTGGGAGCACTGATCCTTTAGCTGTTCTAATAATAGCATCAGGACTGTTTGTTTGATTGGTTCTTCTTACCTTAGTTTCTTCTTGAGAATGAGAATTCATCTCCCTCTGTTAGGGGCTCCTGATGTTGTATTATGTTGAATTCTAATATGACTATCTCAGGGAGCCTCAGAAACCAGCTGTTATCTATCCACCATCTTTGCTCCCACCTGAGCTTTGCTACTTTCTGCCTGCTACACTGTGAAGAGAAACTTCTACAAACTGTGACATAAAATAAAACCTTTCTTTCTTTAACATGTAGGTGTTGGGTAATTTTGTCTTAGCAATGAGAAATTAACCAAAAATTAAAGGAGAAAATGTTTATTTAGTTCACAGTTTGTAGGTTTCAATCCGTAATCAGCTGTCTCCAAGGCAGTGTGGCACATGGCAGAGGGGCAGCTGTTCATAGAGACAGCAAAAGCACAAGAGAGAACAGAAAGGGAGTCAAGCCTCTTTCTGGCCTTTATAGACTGCTGTACTTAAGGTGATGCCAATCCAATCAGTGAACTGATCCAGGTATCACACTCCATGAATCCCAGCAATCTTCATTTCAGCAATGCACTATGAATCAATGACACTCTAGATTCAGTCAACTCCAAGAAAACTGTATAACTGCATGAGGTTTTGGGGAGACATCTAGACAAAACCATAACAACAGCTGATGAATTCCTATGTTACAAATACTGAAATGAAACTTTATAGATTATGATATCTTGTTATGAAGGATTTTTTTGTACTTTTTTCTTTGTTTTTATTTTAATTTCTTTTATATTTGTTTAATTTTTATGATTTTCAAATTAGTTATGTAGTTCTATTTATATACTCATTCTTTGATTTTTTCTCACTTTCCTTTTCTCTTGTTTTTTTCCTCATCTTTTCAAAATCTTATATTTATTCCTTTCTCTTCCTAATCCATATTAGTATATCATTATTATTAATCATTGTTAATTTTTAACCTTTTAATTAATTATATTTCTGTTTTTCATTGTTAATGGTGATATAGTTACTGGTTTTCATTGATGCTTGATATTTGAGTGTCATTATATTGTCATTGGTACTTCAGTATACTTTATCTTCTGTGAGTATTACTGAAGATTGAGTCTTATTATTTGAGACCAGTCACTAACAAGTTCACACATAAAATTGAAAGTGATTATTTATCACATTTGATTGTCTATCTCAACAGATGCACAATATAAAGACACAAGAAATGTGAAAAGAAACAAAAGCAAACAAGGCAACATGACTCCTCCAAAATCAAAAGTTCTTCACTAAATGAATGCAGAACATTATTGTTCAGGTATAACACCCTCCCCCAAAGTCTTATGTGATCAGAAGTTGTACTTTGAATTGGGATTAGATCGTGGAGAGCTATTCTCACCAGTGAATTAATACATATAAATAACATGTGAATTAATACATGTGAATTAATATAGTTAATAATTGAACATGTTGTCACATTTGGCTGCCTAGTCAGAAGAGGTTTATCACTGGAGTGTGACCTGGAGTGGTGTGTTTTGCCCATGGCATCTCTTTCTGTGCATTTTGGTTGTGATGGATTTTGGAGATTTCCTCCTCATGTTCCTTCATTAGGTCATTGCCTACTAGAACCAGGTGACTATGCATGGACTAGCCTACAGAAATTGTAATCCAAAGTAAACATTGCCTCCTTTAAATTGTTTGGGTTTAGTGTTTGTTTCAGTTTTTGAAAATTGGCTGCCTGATTTCTTTTCTCTTTGCTGAGACAAAATATCCAACACCCAAAATTAGAGGAGAAAAGGTTTACTTAGCTCACAGTTTGTAAAGGTTTCAGCCCACAACCACCTAGCTCTAAGGCAAGGGAGCCACATGGCAGAGCAACATCACAGAGGAGAACTAGTTCATGACAAGCAGATAGGTGAGAGTAATCAAGTATGGAAAGGAAGAGACAAGCCTTTTTCTGTCTCATATATTACATTCAGTCTACTAGGATTAAGGTGATGCCAATTCAGTCAATGGTCTGATCCAGCAGTATATCCACCCTTGACATCAGCGTCTTCAATCCCTGCAGTCCACCATGAATCATTCACACACTCTAGATTCAGTAATATATAGCCACATATAAAACTAGATGAAGCTTTGGAGAAACATTCAGACACAAACTACAACAAACAGTTGCTAATGAAATATTCTTCCTTCCTTGATTGCTCCATATTTGTGTTTGCTTCAGAATCTTGTCCTTATCTGATTTAACACTTAAATTTTTGCCCTGACAAATAATTTTAGAGTTGGCTTTTTCTTGTAAAACTGTAGTTCAAGCATCACTTCCTGGAGGGGCCAGTCAGTATGTATATTATTGCTAGTCGAGTCAGTGTCTATATAATATTAAAAGGTTTTAATTTATTCATGATAGTATATAAAACTAACTTACTTTTTTCTCATCAAGAAATGAAGAGAAATAGTTAATGCCTGCTCTGTAGAAAGATTAGCCTTATAACTTATTATTAAAATACTTAGTCCTAGTGCTTAGAATCATTCCAGACATAGAATAAACTGTAGTGCTGTATTTTGTGAATGAATAAATACTTGAACAAGAACAAAACATACACTCAAAGGTTCAGATGAAAATATACCAAAGTGTATAGAATTTTTACGCTCTAGTAAATGTTGGATAAATCTATCATCCTTTAACTTGGTTTCCAATGCTTTAAAATCTGTAAGGCCATCAGTATTCAGAGAACTAGCCAACATGTTTAATGTCATTTTGTTGCCAGGCTGCATCTAGCTACAACTCAGCTCTTTTTAAATTTTGTATTTTTAAACAGAGTTTTGTTGTTTTCCAGGCTAGGTTTGAAACTGTAGTTCTCCTGCCTCAGCCTCCCAGAATGCTGGGATTATGAGTATATGACATTATGCCCCACTATAATTTTTATTGTAAATGTTATCAAATAACCTACACTAAAGGGTAAAATATATGTAATGTAAAACAAGGTGAGAATACAGCTAATATATTTTCAAGGAATAAAAATCAAATCCAAAAACATTGTAAAACATCATTTACTTCAGAATTTATAGTCTTGTTAAATTTCTTTGCTAAGCAGAGAAGGAACACTCGGTTTTATACTCCATCCTCCCCCCAGCCCTCTAAGTTTGATAATTGTATTTCCTTTTACTTAATATTAAAGATTAATTTTCATTTTTAATGAAGCAAAATTTATTTCATACTTAATTGCTACTCTTAAAGCCTTGTTCAAAGATTTTTGCTTGTACTTTTTTCATTTCTTAGATTTTGCTGCTCTGACTGATTCCAATCTGTGAGCATTTTGATGGATTTTGAAACTGGAGGCGCATCCTGCAGTCATTTGGAAATGATTCCTGCCTCCAGGTAAATATGACTTGACACTTGTTAGATTTGATCAAAGGTCTTTGACAGAATATTGATGACATGTCCTTCAACAACCGAAAAACCACAGTCAGAGCTTTTATATCAGAAGAACTACCATTAACTACTTCAGATGTATTGCACTTAGAGTGCCATAAAGCACTGCATGAATGGGGAGCATGGCTTAGAACTGGGTTCAGAATGATGCTTGTGTTTATATTGGAAAATAAGCACCTAGTGGCTTTTAACAAGTATCTTCTACTTGTGCAGTGGAATTAGATGATTTCACTTTGGCCTGGCTTCCAAAATGCAATTTTCTTTTTCTCTCTACAGTACCATGGCATTGTTTAGATTCACAATTGTCACTTGGAGAACTTGTTTTTGAATTCCCTGGCTGTGATATTATTGCTTGAATACAGTGATATGAGCCAGAAACAGAGGAATAAACTAAAGTTGAAAAGCTCTAGCTCAAATTTTACTCTGTGAGAAGATTTGCCTATTAATCATGATTGTTAGCTCGATTAAGAATAGCCTAACAGTTTGGTAGAGCTCACTTCTAAGTATGTCTGTGTTTCTGGAGATAATTTGTCTCGTCCAGCAAATTGAGGGAGGAAAGCCCACCATCCACCACCATTCAAGAGCCTTGCGGTCCAGATGGAATAAAATAAGTAGAAGGGAGAAGGTGGGTATATTTTTTAAAGTTTCATTCTACTTCAGGTGGGTGCATCTTTTGCTGTTGCCCTCATGTGAATGTACGGATACCACATTCCAGTTTCTTCATTCTTGCCAGGCACTTACACCAGTGACCTCCAGGCCTTCAGCCTTGGAGGGGTGCTGCAAGACTGATCCTTCTTGTTATGCAGCTTTCAGCACCGACTGGGTCTTCTATCTCTCCAGCATGTTAGTGACTTTTGTGCACCACCCCACCTCTGGTCTTCATGCCTGTTTAGTAAATGCCCTTACATAATATATATCATTATAGAAAATATGATATATAATTAAAAGTATAATTTACTACATTAAAGTAACAGATGCTAAAATAGTAATCTAAAATAGAGCACTATGTAGTAACAAAACAAATTGAAAACATAAATTGATCTACAAAGATTTTGGGTAAGTAACTATTACAGTAAAATCATGGGAGGCCATTTATATATATATATATATATATATATATATATATATATATATATTATTTATTTATTTGTTATCTTTTTCCTTTTTATCAGTCCCGGGGATTGAACTCATGACTGCCTGCTTGCAAGGCAGGAGCTTATGCCGCTGAGCTAAATCCCCAGCCCCCCATTTATTTTTAATTTACTAACTGATGCTTATAAAATCAATGCCTAACTTTAAGCAAATGAAAAATTTTGTTATCTTTTAGGAGTATATTTTATTCTGCCAGCATCCTTAAGGTCTAAAAGACTGTTAAATGAAAGTTCCATCACATAGAATTTATTATGCAGAAAAATTTAAATAGACAAGGAATTGTTAATCCATGTCATGACACATCCATCCATGGAAAAGCTGAGGTCACAAAGGAAGAAGTCTTTCTCAAATGTTGCTTTCTTATGCACATTAGTTGAAAAGTTTTGGTAATGCTGTGATGAAACTGTATTAATAGTTACTTTAGAGCACATAAACCTGTTTTAAAATATTAATAAAATCTTTGGCATTTGCCAGTTACTATTTACCAGAATATATCATATCAAAATATTAATGGAACATTTTTATTATACTTTAGTAAAAGGAACTATATATAAAAATGACAGAAAAATGAAAGTGAAAAATTCTGTTGATTTTGAAACTGAAAGCTTTTTCTTTTTATGTCTCTACATATATAAAATCGATATTTTACAAAAAATGGATTAGTCTTTTATGTGTATGCTTTCTCAAGGTCTTTTTGTAATATAGTATGTAGTACATTAATTAGGAAATGGATATTTTTGAACATTATAGGTCTTCTTTTTAATTTTTTAAATTTAATTTAAAGAGGATAAAATTAAACAGAACAAAACATCATAAGAAAACAATGTAAAAGACACGAATTTCAAAGCAAGACAACTGGAGATCTTTACTGTCTATCATATTGTCTCATGTTTTCTTTCAAATAATTATCCATAACTTCATACAGAATGAATTCATGCAAAACAAATATTTATAAAGCTGCTCAGAACAAGGTGATGAAGGCATTTTAGGTCTTCAAGACCAGATAATAGAAAAGTCAACAATGGCTGCCATAATGTCTTTCACTCTCTTCAAAGTAGCTGTCCATACCTTCATATATGTTGAAATTAAACAATACAAAACACACTGATTCACTCCAAACAAAGAATAAAATATTTATGGATTTCACATCATGATGCTATGGGATCAGCACTGGGTACCTTAGTATCTCTTGTTTTTCAAAGTAGCTGCTCATTTCATTGTGCATTGTACAATTGATTCTAATGAACTGTTTAGAAGTTCTAGGTATGCGTGAGTCTCTACATGTATACCTATTCTTTCTATATTAGAGGAAAAAACAAAACAAGACAAAACAAATTCCTAGAAAAACAGGAAATGAAAAAAACATAAGCAACAATAGCAAAGAGCGCAGAACACTGGCAATATAGGCCTTCAAAACAAGGTGGATTGAGCATAACTATGGTTGTTATTTTACATAGTGATCTTCAAGAGTTCCTCAAAGCACCATACAAAAATATGCATAATTGTTCCAATCCTATGACTGTGTCCTGTTTTGTTCAAAGAACTTATGAAATTTGTAGCAAATCATCTTAGCTACCCTAAGTTTGTTCATATAATTTTACACAATTTTTCTTTTCCCATCTTTTTTATTTTTCGTAATTATTCTTGAGATATTATTTTCCACTTTAAGCAGATTCTTGTCCTTTCACTGTGTTTATTGAGTTTTTTGTATCTTATCTACTCTTACCATTTCTTATAAAAGGGAGACTACATAATATTTACACATGTGAGTTTGATGTATTTCAGTTATGAGTATGGTCTCAAGTTGCATCCATTTACTTATAAATACCTCAATATGATCATTCTTTATAGCAGAGTAGTACTCCATTGTATAAAAATACCACATCTTTTTTATCCATTTCTCAGTTGATTGGTATTTGGGTTGTTTCCAAGATCTGGTTATTACAAATTATGTTGCCATACACATGGGTGCACATATATCACTGTGGTATGAGGTTTTTAATTCTTCTGGGAATATGCTCAAAATTTCAATACCTGAGTTAAATGGGATCTCTAATCCCAGCATTTGAGGAATCTCCTGACTGACCTCCACAGTGACTGCACTAGTCTGCACTCCCACCAACAGTGCAGAAGAATTCCTTTTTTGCCATTTTTTGTTGGTAGTTTTCTTTATCCCGGCCATTTTTTCTGGAGTGAGATAGAACCTCAGTGCTGTTTTAATTTGCATTTCTCTAATGACCAATGATGCTGAATATTTTTTCATGTATTTATTTGCCATTTGTATTTCATCTGAGAACTGTATATTAATCTCAGATGCCCATTTTTTGGAATGGGTCTTTGAATTTTAGGGACTTGATTTTTTAAAAATTCTTTATATGTTCTAGACAGAAGTCCTTTGTCTGAGGGACTGTTCACTAAGATTTTTTCCCAAATTTTGGGTTTGCTTTTCACTATGCAGGAGATTTCACTTGACATGGCAAAACTCTTTAATAGGACACAATGCCAGTTGATTCCGTGAAGTATTTTACATGCAGTTTGATTCTTGTTCTAGAATTCTCTACTTACCCATATATTTTTAGGATTTTTACCTACTTTGTCTTCCAACAGATTTATTGTTTCTGTTAAATTTATATCTTTGATCCATTTAAACTTTAGTACATGGTGACAGATACGGTTCTAATTTTAGTTTTCGGCATATGGAGAGCCATTTTTTCCAGCACCATTTATTGAAGAGACTATCTTTCCTCCAGTGAATATGTTTGGCCCCTTTATCAAAGATAAGGTAGATGACTGTTTTTGTGGTTGTAGTTGTGCCTTTTAATCTATTTCATTGATCTTCAGGTCTGTTTTTATTCCAGTAGCATGCTGATTTTATTACAGTAGCTTTGTAGTATAACTTCATCTCAGGGATTGTGATGCCTTGAACCTGCCTTTGTTGCTTAGAATTGCCTTTGGTACTCTAGGTCTCTTCTAGTTCCAGATGAATTTTAGGAGTAATTTCTCTGTATCTGTGAGATATGCTAGTGGCATTTTGATTGCAATTGCATTAAATCTGTTTATCACTTTTGAGAGAATGGCCATTTTCACAATGTTTGTTCTTCCTATCCATGAACAAGGGATGCCTTTTCATTTTCTGAGTTCTTCTTTAATTTCTTTTTTCAGGGAATTATAATTTTCCCTGAATAGATATTTTGCTTCTTTTGTTATATTAATTCCTAAGTACTTCATGTTGTTGGATGCTATTGTGAAGGGTATAGCTTCTCTTATTTTTCTCTCAATGATTTTGTTGTTAGTGTGTAGGAATGCTACTGATTTTTGAGTGTTGACTTTGTATCCAGCTACATTACTGAATTTATTTATTATGCCTAGGAGTCTTTCAATGGACTTTTGGGGATCTTCTATGTAGAGTATTGTGTCATTTGCAAATAATGATAATTTCACCTCTTCTTTTCCTATCCTTCCTCCTTTTATTTCTCTCTCTTGTCTAATTGCTCTGTTTCCAGCACTATATTGAATAGGAGTGGTGATAATGGACATGCTCATCTTATTTCTGATTTTAGTGTAAAGGTTTTCAGCTTTTGGCCATTTAATATGATGATGGCTGTTGCTTTATCATAGATGGCTTTTATGATATTGAAGTAAAGACCATCTATTCCAATTTTCTGTAAGGTTTTTATCATAAATAAGTGTTGGACCTTATCAAAAGCTTTTTCTGCATCTATAGAAATGATCATGTGGTTCTTACTTTTGGCTCTATTGATATGGTGGATTACATTTATTGATTTTTGTATGTTTTACCAACCCTGTATTCATGGGATGAACTCCATTTCTTCATGATGTATAATCTTTACTGCATTCTGTTTGCCAAAATTTTATTGAGATCTTTTGCATCTATGTTCATTAAGGAGATGGGACTGTAGTTCTCATTTTTGGTTGTATCTTTCTCAGGTTTTGGTATTAGAGTAATGTTTGTTTCCAGGAATGAGTTAGGGAGAATTGTTTCAATTTCATTGAAGAGTTTGAGGAGTGTCAGCATTAAATATTCTTTGATTTTCTTGTATAATTCCACAGTGAATCCCTCTGGACATGGGCTTTTATTTGTTGGTAAGGATTTAATTACATTTTCAATTTAATTAATTGAAATTGTATTATTCAGCAGTTATACATCTTGCCCCTGCTGTGGTAATTCATATGTTTCTAGGAATCTGTCCATTTCTTCCGTATTATCAAGTCTATGAGAGTAGAAATTTTTGAAATAGGTGTTGATGATCTATATTTCCACAAGGCCTGTAGTGACTTCACCCTTTTCATTCATTATTGCATGAATTTGAACTTTTTCTTTACTTTTTAAATAAGATTGGCTAGAGGCTTGTCAATTTCATTCATTCTTTCAAAGAACCAACTTTTTGGTTCATTTTTACTTTGTATTGTTTTCTTAGTTTCTATTGCATTGATTTCTACTCTGAACTTCATAATTTCCTCCCTTTTTTTGGCTTTGGGCTTGACTTGCTTTTCTTTTTGTAGATGTTTAAGGTGTAACATTAGGTTGTTTTTTGTGTTTGTTCTATTTTCCTGATTTGGGATTTTATCACAATAAATGTTCCTCTCAGGACTGCTTTTATTGCATCTCACAGGTTCTGATAAGATGTATTTGTATTTTTGTTTGCTTGTAAATATTGTTTAATTTGTTCTTTAATTTCTTCTATGACTCACTGATTGTTCAGGAGTATATTATTCAATTTCCATGTGTTTGTGGGGGTTTTTGTTGTTTATTTTGTCATTAATTTCTAGTTTCATGGCATTATGATATGATAGCATGCAAGGGATAATTTCAATTCTTTTTCATTTACTTAAGCATGTTCTGTGAACTAGTATATACTCTATTTTAGAGACTGTTCTATGTGCTGCTGAGAATGAATATTCTGATGTTGTTGGGTGGAACACTCTGTACACATCTTACTAAGTCCATTTGTTCAAAAATGTGATTCAGTTCTGTTATTTCTTTGCTGATTTTCTGTCTAATTGATCTGTCTCTTTGGTCAATGGTGTCTAACGTCTCCTGTTATAATTGTGTTATTGCTTATTTGGTTTTTCATTTCTGTTAATGTTTGTTTTGTATAACTGTGTGCTCCTGAATTTGGTTCATAAATATTTAAGATTGTTACCTCTTCCTTTTGAAGTTTTCCCCTAACTAGTATGTAGTGGCCCTCTTTACCTCTTGCAATCATTTTGGCTTGAAGCTCATGTTGTTACAAACAGAATAGAATAGCTATCCCTGCTTTTTTGAGAGGGATTCTGTTGCATGGAGTATTGTTTTTCATCCTTTGACTTTCAGTCTATGAGTCTCCTTTTGGGTTAGATGGGTTTCCTGTATATAGCATATGATCAGATGTTGTTTCTTGATCCATTCTGCCAGTCGGTTTCTTTTAGTTCATGAATTGAGGCCATTTGCATTAATGATTATAACTGACATATACTGGTTTACTTTTGACAGTTTATCTTTATGCTGTTGATTCTTTACATTTCCACTCTGTTTAATTGTCTGTCATGCTTCGTGGTTTTTTCCTACATCTTTCTAGAATATCTTTCAGTATTCTGTGCAGGGTTGGTTTGGTGGTCATGAAGTTCTTCAGCTGTTCTTTGTCATGGAAATATCTTATTTCTCCATCCATTTTGAAGGACAGTTTTTCAGGGTACATCAGTCTGGGTTGGAAGCCATTTGCTTTAGGTTCTAAAATAATTCACTGCATGCTCTTCTTGACTTCATTGTTTGTGTTGAGAAGTCTGCTGTGTTTTTGATAGGCTTTCCTTTATAGGTGATCTGTCTCTTCTTTCTAGCAGCTTTTACTATTATGTTCTTATGTTGGATTTCTGGGATGTTGATTTTTATTTGTCTGGGCATAGTTTTATTTCAGTTATGGTTATTTGGAGCTCTATATGATTCACTGATCTGTATGTCAGTTTTCATTCTCATGTTTGGGATATTTTCAGCTATTACTTCTATATGTAGCTTCTTGATATTATTAGTGTTGTCATTTTCATGTTTGTTTATGCTATCTGCCCTTTGTTGTTTTACTTTGCATCAGCTTGCAGTTGTTGGATTGTTATTTCCTGGTTCCCTGTTATTTTTTAAAAAATCTTTCCTTTCCTGTTCACTAGCTTCAGTAAGGTCTGAAATTCTATCTTCAATTTTTTTGAGGTGGTTTTGCCAACTTTTGGTGGAATTTTTGATTCCTTTTATATCTCTTTGAATCTACTTCATGCATTCTGTTTGTTTCTTATATTGTTTATTCAGAGTTTCCATCTTTTTGCATTATTCCTCTAATTTTTTAACTATGTTTTCTTTAGATGTATTTAGCTTTTCTTTCATTACATTTATCTTTTTTTCTTTTAACTGGGAAACCATTTTTAATTTGAGTTCTTTTATAGCTTCCCAGAGTTGTGTATTTATTGCAGTTGTTATCATTTCAGGAAATTCAAGTGTATGGCTTAGGGTTTCTTCTGTGTTCATGTTTGCTAGGCTTGCTTGGGTTGAGCTGGAAGTTTGAGTTTGCATTTTGCTGTTTCATTTTGTCATTTTCCTATATGTTTGTGTTTCTGAGCAGTTTTTGAAAGCTTCCCCCATGTGCCGGGAATCACCTGGCCCACTTATGGCTCCTGGGGCAGACTGCAGGCAACTTCTAGCCCCTTTAAGATCACTGGGCATGGGCCAGTTAGGCCTGTGGTGACTCCTATGCATTCTGTGGTGATTTCAGACACAAGGCCTGAACTTACCACCTGAGAGCAATGTTCTAAGACTTCCCTGTGTGTAGCAATTCAACTTGCATGCATTCAGGTCCCACCACTGAATTCCGGCCCCATATGTCTGCTTGGAGTTTGCTGTCCATGGCCCTGATAGGCCCTGCGGGTGCCTCCCATGTGTCCATGGGTGATTTCAGATATGGGGCATGGTCTTACCAACTGAGAGTGAAGTTCTAAGATTTCCCTGTGCACTGAGATTCAACCCACATGCGCATTCAGAGCCTGGACTGGATTCCAGCCCCTGCTAGCTCCATAGTTCTTTATTCACCCCAAATTTTTGCATTCTTTGAAGGCAGAGGTCATTTTTGCTTTTACTATATTTCCTAGAGCATCTGGAATAATAATAATTCAGAACAGATAAGAGTCAAAAATTAGCCTAAGGACTGATGTGATTGGCATTCACTATGTGTATCCAGTTTGGTAACAACTGTGTCAATTCATTTTGCCTAAAAGTAGAACTTGATATATATATATATATATATATATATATATATATATATATTTTTTTTTTTTTTTTTTTTTTTTTTTGCTGTCAATGATTAACTTGGAGCTCTGGGACGTGTTTGCAGTAATAATCTAATTATATCTGAAGTCCAAGGAAATGTGTTATATATTGCTGTTACCATGGGGTGATTGGGTTCCAGACAGGTTTCTAGATTCTTGTGCTTAATGAACAAAGAATTGGGCTTGACACATGATGGTAAGGAACAAGCAACACAATTTACTAAGGTAATGATATGCTCAGAGTGAGCAGGCTCATGCTTTCAGAAGGAAAAACTTGGAGGTATAAGTCGTAGGGGTTTAACATATTGAGGTGGTTCTGGTGATGCTCCTTGGATTCTTTCAGAGCATGATTGACAGCATGAATGATAAGGCGCTGAGTCTCTTCAGCTGCATCCGTTGTACAAATCCTTTCTGATAATTTACCCTGTTATAATTAGATATATGAGCTGCAATCCATATGCCTGAGCCTTCAATGAGCACCAAATGACCAGAAGTTATTGCAAATGATACTACCAAGTCTGTGCACATGTGTTTTGCTTTGAAATTTTGGTGCACAGGCTTGGGAATGTTTCTTTTTCTTATCTATCCTTCTGTGTCATCTGGGGTGTATAGGTATAGGTAAGTAAAAGGGAGAGGCTCAGTGCTAGTGAAGAAGAGGGAGCCTCATATCCCCAGTTGTAGTATTTGTATTATTGTTTTGTGCTCATCTTCCTGTTCTCTTATATATTTATGACTTGTGTGTGCATGGGAAAAATGAAAGAAAGGAATACTCATACTTTTTCTTGTGGTGACTTGTTTTAGAATCCAGATAATATTTTTCATTCTAAAGTATTTGATACACCAGCAAATAGAAAAAAAGTAACAGGTGATATTACTGAGTGATCCTGAAGACTTTAAAGATAGAAAGAAGAAAGCTAAGCTTAATTCATTTGTCCTTCTATGCTCTTCATAAAAAGTGGCAATTTATCTTTATATCCAAAGGCTGCCAAAGACTGGAGCTCCAAAGAAGAAGCAAAAGGGATGTCGATTGGTTGGCCCCACCCACACCCAGGGCAGATGGTCTCTCTGTAGTGTGGCTTACACATCAATTGTGCATTCACAATCATAACCGTTCTCCATTAAGCTGCTTCACATTTTTAATCAATTCAAGTTGACACTGCAATAAATTATCATAATATACAACTCCATGTAAAAAATCATATATATATATATATATATATATACATACATATATATTGACATATCTGTATAAACAGATATAGAGGACAGATAATTAGATATATAGATACATAGCTAGATGGTAGACAAAATAGATGTTTTATTCCTTAGAAGTATTTTCTCAACATATTTTTGCTGATACAAACTTATTTATTTTTCAGGATCTAAGTCAAATATTATCTACTTGGAATTTTATAGCCAAAATAACCTTTATTCTAATTTCCTAAAGCTATCTACCTGCTTTTGTCATAGATCATAGCAAACATAATTAATGCTTACATTGAAGTAAATTATGAAGCTCCATTTTTACAGTTCAGTGAGTTTAACCTACAGGACATAGAAACTGACTGCAGAGTTTTTAAATGAAAAAGTATGTGATTATATTTTATGTAAGTTACATTGGCTAGAATACACATAATTTTAAAAAGGAAAGCCTAGGAATAAAGTATGCTCTAGACTTGTTAATGTTTCAGTGTACCTGTCTATAAAGTTAGGTACCACAATGCCTATCTTTCTGGTTATTAGGAAGAGTAATGACAAAGTTTATATAAAATACTGGAGCACAGTGCCTGGGAAACAGCAGCCAATCAATTTTGCCTATTATCATAGTTAATTTTAGAATGAAGGTCAGCCCTAAACCAGATCATTATCTGTGTTGATGGAGAGAAATAGCTCAAAGTAAATTTAAAATATCTATGGTTAAAAGGACACAACACTGAAAACAACGAAAAAATAGGCTTAATAATAAGATATTGCTTAGACACCTCTGGGCTGAGCAACTTAATACCACTTATTTCAAACTAGAGTCACTAGAACTTTATGCAATACTAAGTATTCAAAATTGTTTTCTGCTTACACATAAACTTAATAATATTTTTGCAAAGTTATATCACTATTTAATTTGTTTTTGGTTCAAATTAAAATTTTTATTCATAATGTACTTTATTTTAATTTCACAGTTGAAATTTGTCAGAAAATCTCATTAATTGTAAACATGAGAAATCTTTTACCAAGAACTGTTAGTACCTATTTTATGAGGCAAATATTTCAAAATATGAGTGGTTTAATAGAAAATTTATAAGAAAACTAATAATTGTTGAAATAATTGAGTACTATTTATATAATTAGTATCATATTGGAATCTAATGTGCTTATCTAAATAAGATATTTAAGTACTCTATTTGCTTTTGGAATCTTAGAAAGCCTTTGTAAATTTTACTCTCGAATGTTTAAAAAAGTAATAAAAAAATCAGCTATGAAGTGTATAAACAAATACCTCACCAGATATATCTATACAACAAGTAAACAGATGAAAAGATGTTTATCATCATAGTTAATTAGGAATTCACAAATTGTTGATGATATATCAGTGCATATCTATTTAAAATGACTTTAACCCAAAGCACTGGCAAGATCAAATGCTGTTAAGGATGAGGAAAATCAGGAACTCATTCACTGATACTCCATCAGACAGTTTGGCGGTTTCTTACAAAAATAAACATATTCATTACATATGATTCAGTAATTCTTGGTATTCATATAAACTTGTTAAAATATATATTCACAAAAAAATGTACACACAGGTGCTTATAACTGCTTTACTTACAACTACTAAAACTTGGAAGCAAGTAAAATACTCAATTGATAAATAAAGGAAAATAAAATATGTAATACATTGAAATGGTGAAATATTATTCAAAAATAAAGAAAATGGGTTATGAAGTCAAGAAAATGTATGAAAGAAATTGCAATACATGTTGTTAATTGAAATAACCCAATCCAAAAAGTGATCTCTTGTGTGATTTTTATATGTGACATTCTGGAAAAGGTAAATTTAAGGTACAGAGGAAAAAGGTAGGGAGAATACATAGATAAAATACTGCCAGGCATTTCTACAAAGATAAGTGGAGACAACTAGGTAGAACTTATACAGGTGTGTGTGTGTGTGTGTGTGTGTGTGTGGTGTCTGTGTGTCTGTACCTGGGGATTTAAGTCAGCGTCTTACTGTTTCTGGGCTAGTGCTATACCACTAAGTCTTATCTCAAAATGACAAGTATATGGATGTTCCTATCATGAATACAATACATTACGTTTGTCAGGGTCGAACAACTTACGACACAAGAATGAAAGCTGTACATATAGAACATTATATTAATAACACGTATTAACATCAGTTCATTAACCCAACAAATATGCCAGAAATGTGCAATATGGCTGAAACTAAGAAAGGTGAGTATGTGAGAATTCTATTTCATTCTCAATTTTTCTTAAAAACATGTAACTGCTCAAAAACTGCTCATTTTTAACAAAATCAATATTTCTATCCTCCTGTCATAGTGATTAGGAAACTCTTAATGTGTATGACTATCAGAAGTGACAAAATTTTACATTGATAATATCTATATGTCTGTCCATCTATTTATCTATCTATATTGAATGATGGATCAATCTTTTTTATTGTATAGGTAGTTTTCCTGTTTTATGCTAAATAATACTAAGACCACAAAGATCTGCTTTCTTCAGGAAAATTTGTGCCTGGAGATAAGAATAATGCAGCATATTTATCAAGATTCAGTTCTCTTTGCTGGAATAAATAGTCTTTCAACAATGTATACAGCAAGATAAAAATACGTGTTTACATATTTTTATGCTAAATTTATTGAGACATTATGAGCTTGATATGTTACCTTTGTCCTCTACAGTTACAAGAGCTGCTCAATGTGGTGGTCACTTCCTTCCAGACATTTGTTAGTATGATGAAGTGCTGAAATGTATGTAGAATTTTTTTGGGTAAACTCTGTTTATAGTGGTACCTTGGTTCAGGAACTTAATTCTTTCCATAATTCTGATCATAAACTGAGTTGGAAAAGGAAGTAATGAATTTCAATGTTTAGGTTCATTGTTGACCTTTTGGAGAAAATGATTCAGTTCTCATACAGCTCAGTTTTTGATAGAACCATGGCTATGTACATAAATATTTTATGCACATATATGTGCATATTTATATATGCATATTTATAAATATACACACATAATGAATTAAAAGACAGGTAGGTGAAAACTGATAATCAAGTTCAGACAATGTATCTAAGAATTTACCTTGATTTAGTACAATTATTTTACATGTTCCTAGTACAATCATTTCATATGTTCTTTGGAATATTAGTCTTGTTTTAAATCTGTATATATGATAATTTACATTAGTCTTATAAATAAATGAATCTAATTCTCAGAAAAAAGAGGGTGGAGAGTGAGGGGAGAAGGGAATTGAAATATATTATATACATTTATATATATATATATATCTTCCAGTGAATGCAATCATTATGGACTGCAAACACACACTAATAAAAGTTTTCTAAAAATCATGAACCAAAAGAAGGAACCCTGTGTAAACTTTGGGTTCAATCTACATCACCACAGTCAATAAATAGATAAATAAATAGCATTCTTCCTGCAGACTCCTGAATCCTCTCCCAAGAGCCTACAACTATTTACTTGAAATAAGTTCTAATAACCAGTTGGTCTAAGAACCAGTTTTTGCCTTTACTCTCTGAAATGCTCATTTTAAATACCCTGTATGAGAAATGTTGCTTTGAAATTATTTTCTGACTAGACTTCAAATTCTTATTTTTGAGGGAATGTTACTTTTATTCCTAAAACACACATGCACAGGCACACACACACACACACACACACACACACACTCATGCATATATTGTATGCACATACACACATTATTCTTGGCATATTCATTTCTAAATTCATGTGAATAAGTTCTTAGAGAAGAAATAGGTCACAGATATAATAAATCCATATTTTCAGTTCATCTCACAGTAGATGAACTCAAGAAGCCATGCCAAACAGTTTGGAAAAAAATATCCGTTGAGCGTTTGTCCCGCCTTATTATTAGAGCTTGCCGAATAGCCTTATATAAACTTGTGCATAATAGTTGGGCCTAAAAAGAAGCACTTTGAGAAGTCCTTTAAAATTAAAGAATTGTAAATTCATTAAGTATGAAGTTAAATATAATTAACCAATCAGATCACAGCTCACAGTATGATACTTGCCCAATTTTACTGACCTGTTGCTAGAGTCTGATGGTTTTATCTCAGTCAAAATCTGGGACAAATATCACTTTCATTCGTAGGTTTTTACTGTAACTCTATGCAATTAACTTGTCATATAGCATAAATTCTCTAAAAGAAATTTAAAATTTTAAGTGATATTTGGAGGATTTCTAATATAAATAAAGTCATGCATTTAAAAAGAAACTTAGAACTCCACCAACAAAAGTTCAAAATTCCAAAGTTTGTCTTTCTTTGTGTTTTATTGCAAGGATAAAACTCCCAAAGATATTCAGACTGTAAAATAGGTACTGCAGGATATTTTGTAGGCAAATCAAATGAAAACTATTTAAAAATATAGAACTATTTTGTTTTTATGTCCCTAAATTCCATCTCAAATCTGCAAGTCCTTATTCCATTATTTGCTTTACATGCACAATAATCCTGCATTACACTCTGCTCTGATTCCCCATGTGAACTATTTACTTTCCTTACAATAAGAAACCTTTGTATCTGTATCTCAATTACTGTAAACTTTCTTTAGATTGGAGTGAGCTCCTTATGTCTGAATGGTAAGCCCAATTTCACTTTTGCAAAGAACTTTCCAGGCCTTGTCACATTGGAAAGATACAGAAGTATTTAGAATAGTTCTGGCAAGATACACAATTCTATCATTTATATTAGCATTTTATTACCAATCTAGAGTCCTTTAGTTTGAGCAATAAAATGAGAAAGATAAATTCAGAGGGTAGGTCCCCAAAAGTGCTAATGAGAAAAACTCCTGCTTGCCCTAGTCCATCCATTATATGAAAAACTAAAGGAATTAAAAAAAAATCTTTCTTCATATTAACTAAGACTTTTTGGAGACTATAATGTCCTTATTATGAGAATAGACTGAACTCTAATCTTGCACAAGGAAAGAATAAACCCACTGGCGATGGACTGAAGCAAGTCTGAAACCAGCTCTTTTGTAGGAACAGTCCTTAGTCAGAAATAAGGCATAGCATGTGCATTTAGATACCGCAATAATAGTGAACCCTAATACCAGAATGCCAACAATTCTGTAGATATATTTAAAAAGACAGCTGACAGACATAGAGAAGTATGTACATTACTGACCTTACAACAAAGCTATCAGATATTACTACACCAATTTAAGCAGCAGAGTAAAAGGACCTTCTGATTAATGATGAAATGTTGGTATGGTACACAGAAAAGACTGGAAAATATCTCTTACATCTAAGGCACTGAAGGAAAAAATACATTGAACGTTCAATGAAAGTGCTCTGAGAGACAATTAATTGCCTAAATTACTATTTTATATTTAAACTTACTAGGTGAAAACATGCAAATTTTTCATTGATTTGGGTTTTCATTGAACATCCACTTTAAAATTTTTTATTATATATAATTTCTTCATCAAAGTAAAATACTAATCAAATGATAAATACAGCTCCTCATGTTCAAATAGTCTCCATTTCTCAGCCTACAAACATCTTTTTTAGATCTTTGAGTTGAGAAGCATACTTTTCTCCTTGGTGAAATCACATGTTTTACTGATGGCTAGTTACTTTCTATATGTGGCTTTTTAAGGAAAATACCCAGAACATCCCTGTTTCCACTTTGGGCACAATTTCAAAGCATTCTTATGCCTAAATTGAACCCAAATAGAAGATGTCTAAAGAGTGGAGAATACCTTATGAATTCATATTTCTATTGATACTGACACAGTCAAATTAAATTCATCATAGCATACACTGATTCATGTATAATTTTAAGAAAGCTTGCTCAACAAACTTTAATAGTAAAAGTTAAAGAAACTCTAAAGCAAAATCTGTGTTTAGAAACCTAGGAAAATACAGGCTTAACAGATTTCATATCTGTTTTAATTTTATCGCTTCATTCAAGAAACTTATCAGAAGAGGGTGTTGATCTATTAAACAACTCAAGAACCTAAATAATCACTTTATACTTGATTGTGATCATCAATACAAATACTGTCCAAACATCTGTGTTAAATTATTGGAGCAGACAAATATTCTGCTTTTCTAAGTAGTATTTGGGTAAATGTTCTGTGATTACTTCTTTTGCTTGGGAACACTGAGCAAACATCTGACTTATCAATGCATTTTCTTTCACAATTGTATACTGAAGATTTACAGAACTTTTAGTAACTTTATATAATGACCTATTGCTAGGTTCTAATCATGGAGTGAGGTGTACCTTTTTCATTATTTCTGTGTACTCAACTACTTAAACTCTGAAAGAATTTAACATTTCCAAGAAAATGTGAATTTTTAGGAGAGAGGGGTTTACATACAAAGTGCTTTACCCAAAGGTTGTTCCCCAAGGATTTTGAATTCCAGCGTTTCCAGTAGGGAATGGTTTCCAAATTTTTCTGACATGTCCATGCTGCTTTTTACACATCCAATTCTTTGGTAACTAAAAATTTTCCTTGGACATAAAAATAAAAATGGAGTTTATACAATTTAAAAAGAGACTTTTAATGCCTCTCAGTTGTCAGACTACATTATTATGATTCATAGTCCTTTACCTGTTAGTAACTGAGTGATCTGGAGATGTCCTATGTCATGACTCAATCTCATGAGAAGCATCAGTCATCAACAGTAAACACAGAATTTCATGCAAAACAGTGGCAGAAATGTACACGTCTTGTCCTTGTGTAATAGCAGCTGCACTTAAACTAGTAAAACTCAAATTTTCCCTTCCTATGAATTGGCAGAAGCCATGCTGTGCCTGGGAGGAACACATTGAGAAGCCAGGTTATTCTTTTGGTAAACCACACAAACTATGTGGATCTCATGAAGAGAGAAGACAGTTCACCCTTCCCCTTAATTGGCCAAAACTATGCTGAGTCTTGGAAGATCACTACAAGAAGCACATTTACCCTTCCAGTAAGCCACACAAACCATGTGAGACTTAGGGAGAGAGAAGCCAGGCTGCCTGCCCTATAACAACCAGCTTGTGGACTGAGAATCAAATTAAGAACCCCCAGGAAGCAACCGGCTGGTTCAAAGGATAGGCTAAGTTGGTAACAACTGAGGTACAAAAACAATTACATGCTTACAGGGTTTGCAGCCTAAGGCCAGAGTCTGAGCATTTATTAGGAGGACACGGCAGTATGTAATATAGCAAATATGGGGGATTTCTTTCTGTTTTGTTTTTGAAATCCAATATGATTTTCACTGTTTTGTTTTGTTCCAATTTATTTTTTTTGTTTTGTTCAATGTTCTATTTTGATTGGTTTTATTCTGTTTCATTTATTCGATTTTACTATGTATGATGGAATGGACAACTATTTTAAAGGTAACAGGATATATTATGATAGTCATTGTTGATTTCCTATTATCCTGCTTCAAAGATCTGTACTTTCACTGCTTTGTTTTTATTGGCTTTATTCTGTTTTATTTTGTTGGATTTTATTCTTTTTAAAATAAATAATAGGGGCTGGGAATTCAGCTCAGTGGCATAAGTGCCTACCTTACAAGCGTGCAGTCATGAATTCAATCCCAGATACAAAACAAAAAAACAAAAAAACAAAAAAAAAAAACAAAAAAAAACCCACCAAAGTAAACCTCTAAACTGCATTATTTTAAGATTTCTGTAACCATAGATTCTCCCTTATGTTTAGAAATCAGTTTTTTTCCACTGAAGATATGCAATATTTTCATAAAATAGTTTTGCACACTATAAGGTCTTATTAGTTTCTCTTTACAAGTTTCCATTTGTAATACTTTAAATCCTGCTAGTTTTCTTCCATTATGTGAACAGTGCAAAACTCATAACTGCCTACTGTTTTATCTGAAAGTATTGTATTCTTTAAAGGCATTAACTAAAATACTTCTAATGAATACAGATTTAAACTTTCTTGTGAGGTTTCATATTTTAACCTGGATACTATGAAACAGGACATGTTTTTAACAAATCTGATCTCAACCTAGCCCATATTTTCTTTCCATAAAAAAATCTGCCCATGGGCAGATTTCATTTTTCCCCTGAGATAGATAAGGGGTTTCATATACTCAAACAGCATATATTATATGCTTATCATATATTGTATGCTTATTTGGAAATGCTTGGAAGCAAGTATCCTTGAATTTAATCAGAAATACAATTAAGAATTGTTACTCTAGAAGTGATTGATATGAAGTAAAATCTGCACAAAAAGAGATAAGCAGAATGAGATTAAAGTAAATTTCTTGAAAGTTCAGTTTTTTTCTCAAGGAGATAATCTTCATTAAGCTCTTAATCTCAATGACATGGGGGATTTCTTTCTGTTTTGTTCTTGAAATCAAATATTATTTTCACTCAATAATAACCTGACAGGCCAAATACTTTAAGCAGTATACAGGTACTTTTGAATCTAATGTCAAAAAGATATGCTAGGAATAATGCTAAAAATTGCATAATCTCTGACATATTAAAGAAAGTTGGAAGCGTTGAGTCTCAAATAGAAATGTTTTACAACTTTTAATGAGAGTGTTAATTTTAAGGAAAAAATTGGCTATGACAGTCAACTAGAATTGCTAGAAGGTTTGATTAAATTTGTTGATACTTTTAATGAGTGTCTCATCAGTGACCAACATAATTCTGATATAGTAGCAAAGAAGGAACAGGAAAAAGACTTCAAGGCTACTTTCTTTGGAATTTTCAACTCGGCCTCTCCCACCTGAGGACCACACCACAGCTGCTCGCTGAAGGAGGGAGCTGGGTGGAGCCTCTGGAACCTGCTCCTATTTTGCCTGTGACCTTCTTTTGACCTGGAGAGCACCAGCACTACTGCCACTGCCTGGAGGATGGAGCAGCCCTGCTGAGGAGGTTTGAAGGCTTACCCAGGACATAGGAGGACCTTCTATCAGCCTGGGGAGCTTTGCCATCCAAGGAGCTGGATGACTACACAACATCCAAACTCTGGGGGAGTATGAGATCCTTGATATAGGGGGTTTGGAGTCTGCTGGGCTTGCAGCCACACTAGATTGCCTGGACCACACCAGGTGGTCTTCTTTCCCTCAGGGGAGCTTTGCTACGAGAGGGGGAAACTGTGCAGCTTGAAGAGACTTTAGGTCTACCTGAGAGGAGCCTGGCAACCCTCTTTTAATCCAGGGGCTCTGCTGTCCAAGGATGGAGCTACACTACAAGAGGAGTCCCAGGAGCCCAGGACATGAGACAATTTCCAACTTGCATAGGTGAAACTCTGGAATAACACTTGAAACAAAGAAATATAGGAAAATGACAAAAGGAAAGAACAAAATGCAATCTCAAACATCCAGCCTATTCCAAGCAAGCCTAGGAACCATGACATAGAAGAAAATACATGCCATATACCTGAAATACCTGATACAATAGTAACCAAAATAAAGAAGCAACTCTGGGAAGCTTAAAAGGAAGTCAAACTAGAAATAATCTCTCAGGTAAAAGAAGAAATGATAAAAGAAATGAAGGAGATGCTGAACATATCTAAAGAAGACACAGTTAAAAAATTGGAGGAAGTAAACAAAAAGATAGAATCCCTGGATGAACAATATAAGAAACAAACAGAATATATAAAACAGATGCAAAGAGATATACAGGAAATAAAAAATTCCATTGAAAGTTGTAAAAAAAGACCTCAGCAAATGAGAAGATAGAATTTCAGACCTTGAAGAAAAGATTGCAGCCAGTGAACAGGAAAGGAAAGATCTTTTAAAAATAACAAGAAATCAAGAAATAATAATTCAACACCTGCAAGACGATGAAAAGAAAAACAGAATAAGATTGATAGGGATAAATGAAAAATAAGGAGACAACATAAAGGATGTCAAGAGGATATTTAGAGAAGTAATAGCTGAAAATTTCCCAAACATGAAATTGGAAACTGATATCAGGATCAGTGAAGCATATAGAACTCCAAATAGCCAAAATCAAAATAAACTAAACCCAGGCATATAATAATCACCATCCCAGAAATTGAACAAAAGAATTGAATATTAAAAGCTGTCAGACAGAAAAGACAGATTACCTATAAAGGAAAATCTATCAGAATCACAGAAGACTTCTCAGCACAAACAATAAAGTCAAGAAAAGCATGGAGTGAAGTATTTCAGATCCTAAATGAAAATAATTTCCAACCTAGACTGATGTGCCCTGCAAAACTGTTCTTCAAAAGTCGATGGAGAAATAAGATACTTCCATGAAAAAAACAGCTGAAGAACTTCATGATCACCAAGCCAGTCCTGCAAAGAATACTGAAAGACAGTTTAGACACACTTAGGAAAAAACCACTAAACAAAACAGACAATTAAACAGGACAGAAAGATAATGATGCAACAGCAGAAGTATAACATGTCAACAATAAGCTAACATATAACAGTTATAACCATTAATGTAAATGGCCTCAATGCACCAATTAAAAGAAAAAGACTTGCAGAATGGATCAAGAAACAAAATCCAATCGTATGCTGTCTACAAGAAACCCATCTAACCCAAAAGGATGCCCACAGACTGAAAGTCAAAGGATGGAAAACAATACTTCATGCAACAGGCACCCCCCAAAAAAGTGGGGGTAGCTCTTCTGTTTGCAGACAATGTGAACCCTAAACCAATAATTATCAGAAGAGATAAAGAAGGTCACTACATACTGGTTAGGGCTAAACTTCAAGAGGAAGAGATAACTGTCTTAAATATATATGCACCAAATTCCAGAGCACCCAGTTATATAAAACAAGTAATATCAGAAATGAAAAACCAAATTAGCAGTAATACAATTATAACAGTAGATTTTAACACACCATTGACACCAATGGACAGGTCAACCAGACAGAAAATCAGCAAAAAAATAAAAGAACTGAATCACACCTGTGAACAAATGGACTTGATAGACATATACAGATTATTCCACCCAAGAACAACAGAATGCACATTCTTCTCAGCAGTACATGAGTCATTCTCTAAAATAGACCATATATTAACTCACAGAACATATTTAAATAAATGCAAGAGTTGAAATTGTGCCTTGCATGTTATCAGATCATAGTGCTATGAAATTATAAATTAATGAAAAAAGATACTGCAAGAAAGCCACAGACACATGGAAACTGAATAATACACTCTTGAGTAATCAGTGGGTCACAGAGAGATTAAAGAAATTAATCTATACCTACAAGCAAATGAAAACATAAATACAACTTACTGGAGTCTGTTGGATACAATGAAAACAAGTCCTCAGAGGAAAATTTATTGCACTGAATTCCCACATCAGGAAAACAGATGAATACAAATAAATAACCTGATGTTACACCTCAAACATCTAGAAAAAGAAGAGCAACTCAAACCCAAAGCCAAAAGAAGAGAGGAAATAATAAAAATCAGAGCAGAAATCAATGCAATAGAGACTAAGTAAACAATCCAAAAATCAATGAATCAAAGAGTTGGTTCTTTGAAAGAATAAATAAAATTGATAAGCCCCTAGCCAACCTTATTTAAAAAAGGGAAGAAAAAGCTCAAATTCATGCAATAAGGAATGAAAAAGGTGAAATCACCACAGGCCCAATAGAAATACAGAAGATCATAAATACCTATTTCGAAAACCTCTACTCTCAAAGGTTTGGTAACACAGAAGAAATAGACAGATCCTAGAAGCATATGAAGTACCAAAGCTAGGTCAAGAAGATGTAAAACTGCTGACTAACCCAATTTCTATTAATGAAATTGAAAACATAATTAAGTCCTTACCTATAAAGAAAAGCCCTGGCCCAGACAGATTCACTACAGAATTCTACAAGAAATACAAAGAAGACCTAGTTCTGACACTCCTCAAACTCTTCAATGAAATTGAAAGAGAAGCAATACTTCCTAGGTCATTCCTGGAAGCAAATATTACTCTAGTACCAAAACATGAGAAAGACCCAACTGAAAAAGAGAACTACAGACCAATCTCCTAATGAACACAGATGCAAAAATCCTCAATAAAATATTGGCAAATAGGATGCAGCAAATCATCAAAAAGATTATACACCATGACCAAGTGCAATTCATCACAGGTATGCAAGGATGGTTCAACATATGTAAATCAATAAATGTAATCCATCACATCAATATGATAATTTCTATAGATGTAGAAAAAAGCTTCTGATAAGGTCTAACATTCATTTATGATAAGAACCTTGCAGAAAATTGGAATAGATGGTGTTTACCTCAACATAATAAAGGTCATTTAAGACAAACTAACAGCAAGTATCATAAATGGCCAAAAATTGAAGGCCCTTACTTTAAAATCAGGCACAAGAGAAGAATGTCCCTTATCACCACTCTTATTTAATATAGCACTGGAAATACTAGCTAGAGCAATTATACAAGAGAGAAAAATAAAACGTGTAAAGATAGGAAAAGAAGAAGTTAAATTATCATTATTTGCCGATGATATAATACTCTACATGGAAGACCCCCGAAACTCCATTGAAAACTCCTAGAAATAATAAATAAATTCAGAAATGTGCCTGGATACAAAATCAATACTCAAAAATCAATAGCCTCTCTATACACAAACAACAAAATCACAGAAAGAGAAATAGGAGAAGCCACACTCTTCAAACTAGCAACCAAAAAAAATGAAATATTTAGGAATTATTCTCATGAAAGAAGTGAAAGATCTATACTGGGAAAATTATAATAAACTGAAAAATGCAATTGAAGATGATCTCAGAAAATGGAAATACATCCCTTGATCATGGATAGGAAGAATAAATATTGTGAAAATGGACATTCTCCCAAAACTCTTATATAGATTCAATGCAATCCCAATAAAAATACCATCAACATATTTCATAGATCTCGAGAAATCACTCCTAAAATTCATCTGGAGCGAAAAGAGACCTAGAATAGCAAAGACAGTTCTAAGCAGCAAAGGCAAGGCAGGAGGTATCACAATCCCTTACTTGAACTTATATTACAAAGCAAC
Organism: Cavia porcellus; assembly: GCF_034190915.1. Lineage (NCBI taxonomy): Eukaryota > Metazoa > Chordata > Mammalia > Rodentia > Caviidae > Cavia > Cavia porcellus. Next base: position 12,509,603 of record NW_026947498.1, read on the forward strand.
TGTAGTAAAATCAACATTGTACTGGAATCAAAACAGAGCCAAAGATCAGTGGAATAGATTAGAAGATACAACCACAGCTACAAACACACTCAGCCAGCTTATCTTTATAAAGGGGCCAAGCACGTTCACTGGAAGAACGACAGTGTCTTCAATAAATGGTGTTAGAAAAACTGGCTCTCTATATGTCGAAAACTAAAAATAGACCCATGCCTATCACCATATACTAAAATAAAATCTAAATGGATCAAAGATCTAAATATTAAAACAGAATCACTAAATCTATTGGGTAAAAACCTTGAAGACATAGGAGTAGGGTAGAGGAGTCATGAACAAGACTTAGACCGCACAGGAAATACTTCCCAGAGTCAATAACTGGGAACACCTCTTATTAAAAAGTTTCTGCATGTCAAAAGAAGTCTCTAACATAGTGAAAAGAAAACCAACAAACTGGGAAAAAAATCTTAGTGAACTGTCCCTCAGACAAAGCACTTCTGTCTAAAACATATAAAGAATTAAAAAAAATCAGACCCCCAATATTCAGAGACCCTGTCCAAAAATGGGCATCTGAAATGAATGCACAATTCTCAGATGAAGAAATACAAAAGGCAAATAAATACATGAAAAAATGTTGCATCATCATTGGCCATTAGAGAAATGCAAATTAAAACCACATTGAGATTTCATCTCACTCCTAAAAGAATGGCCAAGATCAAGAAAACCAACAACAACAAATGCTGGAGAGGCTCTGGGGAAAAAGGAACTCTCCTGCACTGTTGCTGGGAGTGTAGACTAGTGCAACCATTGTGGAGGTCAGTCTGGAGATATCTCAGAAAGCTGGGACTGGAAGCCCCATTTGACACAGCTATTCCACTTGGCATATTCCCAGAAGAACTGAAAACATCATACCACAGTAATATATGTGCACCCATGTTTTAGCAGCACAATTTGTAATAGCCAGATCTTGCAAACAACCTAAGTGTCTATCAACTGAGGAATGGATAAAAAAGATGTGGTATTTTTATACAATGGAGTACTAAGCTATAAAGAATAATCACATTAAGACATTTATAAATAAATGGATACAGCTTGAGACCATACTAATAAGTGAAATAAATCAAACTCACATGTATAAATACTGAATAGTTTCCCTAGTGGAAGAAATGATAAGAATACTTAAAGTATGTAGTACTCATGATTCCAAGTCATACTGATTTGAAGCCATATAATGTTTTCACTCATTAATTGGAATGGTTTTAATCTGGGATGTTTGATTTTATTGTCTGTGATAGTACAAATAGCTATTTTGATGAAAATAAGACAGTGTAATAGCTAGTGCTGATTTAATATCATCCTGTTTTGAAGACCCATCAGGTTGTTGTTCATCTGTGTTCATCGGTTTTAACATGTTGTATCTTATTATATTTTAATATATGCAATTGTATAAACAAAAACTTTTATAGGCAAAGAGATAATATAGAAACCGTTGTTCGGTTTCTGATAGCTGGTTCTAAATACTGTGCAATACTTTCATTCTTTTGAATGGTTTCACACTGTCTTGATAAGTTTGATGCTATAGTATACGAAGTTATATTCAAATATTTCAAGGAAAGAGACACTATCATAGGTACTATTAATGTCAGGCTATCTGATGGTGAAACACAATGATGCTTAATTTGTTTGGTTCTGACCTATGTTGTTCTATTGATATGCCCTCATTCATGTCAATCTCCCCCTCTTTTTTAAAAAAAATTAAATTTATTTCTTATTATTTTTAATTAAGGGAAAACTAAATTAAAAATAGCGGGATATATTATAATAAGTTTTTATTTTCCTATTAACCTGATTTGAACCCCTGTATTGTTCTCCACATCTTGTTCTGACTGATTTTATTATATTCTGTTTTGTTTAATAGTATCAAGTTTGAGGGTATAGGCAACCACTTTGAAGGCAACAAGATAGTCTATGATGCCCATTGTACTTTGACTATTGTCTTCTTTGGAATTTCTGTAAGGTCTCCAATGTGGGTTTTATTGGTCTTTTCTGTACTCTTTTGTTCAATTCTACTATACTAGATGATATAGGCAACTCTTTTTAAGATAGCAAGAGGCTAATGGTAACCATTGTTGATCACCTGGTAATCTCTTTTTGCATTATCTACTAGGTCCATCCTCCTGTTCTAACTGACTCCTTTTTGCTTTGTCACATTGGGTTTTGCTGTTGTTGTTGTTGTTCTGTTTGTTTTGTTTTGTTTTGTTTTGTTTTGTTTTTTCCTCTTCAAAGATAAAGTTGTAAGAACTGTGGGAGTAATAAAACCCAAAATGTGTAATTGTTATCGTAAAAAAGAGAGGAAAGTGATCTAAAGAACATAACTGCATGTATATTTAAGTGTGTAGGATAGAAAACCATATTACTGAGTTTTTGTTGGATCATTGAACAGAACTTTCCTCAATCTCACTATATTAATGTCCACTTTGTATGCTTTAAATTTGTAATCTGGACAACTGTTTCTGAGATGACAATATGCAATCTATTAACTAGTGATGGGTTACTGTATATTTTTTCTCTTGAAATTCTGTATTTCTTGTACCCTTTTACTGTTTTGTTTAGTTTTGTTTTTCTCTTTAAATAAAAAAATATTAAAAATAAAAGAAATTGGTTCAACAGTACTAGGATTATTACTATCACTTAACCTGACTATGTGGCTTAGAAACCTTCGGGAATTGTTGTTAGGAAAAGTTTGGAAAATTTTGGAGATATGGGCTAGGGAAGTTCTAGAATATTGTAAACTGAACTTAATTGGAAATTTAGGTTGAAGGTGATTTTATCAGAATGACCATAGAAATATGATAAAGTCAGGTTCAGCAGGTTTCAGGTGGGATTAAAGTCTTCACTGGTGGTTGGACTGGAGGCCATGTGTATTTTGTTCTGGCAGAAAACTTGTCTATGTTTTATCCATTGTTGGGAGCAGGAACCAGGGGTCCGGCAATAAACAGGTGTGAAAAAACACACACTGAAGCTGGACCTCAACCAGTTTCTTATATTGCAGTAACCTCAGCCTTTTAGATAAAGCATTGCGCTAATATGAACCTGGAAATAGCTTTATAACATAAACAAAGAAGTTTCTCATGTGCCCAGGAACATGTTTACCTCCTGGGCTGCACAACAAAGAAGTTTCTCATGGGCCCAAAAACGTGTTTACCTTGGCTGTATGCACAAGAAAGTGTCCTAATGTGACTTATAGTGCTCTTTGTTTTAAAACACTATAAAAACTCTAGAGTCCTTTAATAAATCGCCTTTTGCCTCCTGAGCAATCGGTCTCCTTGCGTCTTCAGTCTCTCTCCTGACTCCTTCCCCGCACTGGCTGTGGCAATCCATGTCTGGAAACATTGCTTGAGACTGAGATTAAGAGTTGCAGACGCTGGAGGATGAAATTTCAAAGTAATCTAATGTTTATAGTGCAGCATGGGTACATCTGTCTGCCTTTAGGGAGACCAAAAGTGAAAATCAACAGGAAATATTAAACCAATAAGTCATTAAAAGGTTTCAGCTTCAATGGGGAAGAACCATCTACAAAATGGGGTCATGGAAAGTATGACTGCAAAAAGATTAACACTTATACCACCAATCCCATGGCTACACAATGAACCAATCACAATCACTTACTTGATTCAACCACTTCCATGACTGCATAAAGCTTGGGGGTCAATCCAAACAGAAAAGACTCAGGGTGCAAAATTATAGAACTTACATTTTGAAGGAGAGCTCAAGGTGCTCTAGGTATTTTAAGGATTCCAAGGAATATATTTTGCTAATTTCAGCCATCTGTGTACTCAGATGCCACTGCAGCCATGATCTAAGAAAATCTATCTACTAGTCAAGTTTGCTCAGTTTTACAGGAGTAAAAAATGCAAGAGTTGTGGGATCAAGAATACTACCAACCAGATTTTAGAGGAAGGTATGGAAGGTTAAGCAATGTATTTCTGAGAATTCAGTGAGTGAATCAGTGACAGTGAATGTGAAAGCTCATCAGAGGCCATAAGAATGTTGAAACACCAGGAACGTGGAACATCTGATGAGGGAAGCCAAAATTTTGAGTGGAGCCACCCGAAAAAACAGGCCATGTGGGCTTCAATCAGCAACACTTTACAGAGGCATCCAAGCCCTCACATCTCACCACAACTTGCATTGGGTCCTGCACACATAGCTACAGGATTCAATTTTTGCTCCACTGCATTTGTTTTGGTCTTGCTTTGGTCTCATCCCTTTTCATCCCCTCATTTCTTGATCATGAAATGGGGATGTTTATCATGTGCCATCATGTGTTGGAAGTATTTCATTTTCTCTTTGATTTTTACTGATGCTCACAGTAAGAATTTGCCTTTATTCTAAGAGAAGAATTTAGACTTAGACTTTTTAGCAGTGTGAAACTGTTAAAACTGGTAATTCTTAGAGAAGTCCTAAATATACTTTTCAAAATAAGATGAATATGAGTCTTTTGGATGCCAAGAGAAGAATGTTTTACATGTTCTCTTTCCACTTTGAAGATATATGTATTAATAACTACAAGCTATCTCTTAGTTATTATATATATATATATGTGATATCTATATGGCTAATATGTTTGCTATTTCATTGTATGTAATTATTTACTAATAATTACATAAATTGCTTCAATTTTTGAAGGTTTTTGAATTAATATGCCAATAAAACAGTTGATTTTCTTCTATTTCTCTTTCAGATAGTTAAGAGCTTTTGTTTCCTTTTCATCAGTAACTTCCATTCTTTGGGACATTAGGTTCAAACTAGTAAATACATCTGAGATAGCAAGAAAACCAAAAGTCCGCAAGTACCCATAACTCAATATTTAGAAGAATGTCTTTTGAAACTGATATTTTATTTGAAATTTCCCCCCAAAATATGTGAGAAACATTAGAAAGTAAATGATATATATTTGAAGGTTATATTGTATTTATGGGTCTTTTATGAAATCCATAATTCAGAGTCAACCCCAATTTTTGCCTTAGATTTATCTACATTTTTATTTTGTGAGCAAGTAATTCCTTTATGTTTAATATTTAACTGACAAAACTATACACATTAAGTAGACTGTATATAAGTGTATACATACATACATTGTGGAATGACTAAATCCAGCTAATTAGTATGTACAACTCACAAATGTACATTTTTTTGTGGTGAGAATAGTTAAAATCTTAGTCATATTTTATTTTGGATGAGTAACAATACTTGACACCCACAACTCAAGGAAGGGAAAGTTATTTTATATATTTTCAGTCAGTCAACACCCAGGGAGAAAGGGCACTGAAAGAACATAGTGTGGGATAAGGCTGCTTACTATGGGGGCCAGGAAGCAGATAGAGAAGGGAGGACCTTGGGAGGAAGATACACTCTTCTAGGTCACAGCCTCAATGACCTACCACTTCTAATAGGACCCACCTCCTCTCAGCAAGTCAGCGGTATTGCTCCCATGATTCAGCCATCTTCCAAAAGACTGTGATGATTTGAGGGGACATTCTTCATCTAGATTGTAACAAAATATCCCATCATTTCAGCATACGTTTGGCATTAGTGATAATTACATTGTGCAATAGTACAGCTAAAGTTTTTAATATTGAATATAAGATTTTCTCATGGCATATTATTGATAAAATTACAGAAAATCACTAAAATAATATTTGACATAACAGAATAAAGTGTTTTGGGGAAAAAAATTACAAGATAGTCCCTAATGACTGGTTTTGGACTGGAGACATAGCCCCTTCTTGGGATATTCCTTAAGTGTTCTGAAATCTAAAGGCTGATTTTTCTTAACATCTGTGATTTAACTCTGTGCTTTATTTTTTTACTGTTCATTTTTCTTACTAAAAGACATCTTTAGAAATTTAGTTCAAATTGGAAAATGCTGAAAATTGTTTTTGAATTTTTAATTATTTAGCGGTGTTTTGGCTTCTTCCTTTACATATCTTTAAAAAAAAAGATTCCCCAAGTTGAGAAAAAGGTTGAATGTTGGAATTCACATTATAAAAGAACTAGTATCATTATGGCCCTTACCGCTTTTTTCCATGAAATTGGACAGGTCATAGTTCAAAATTGGGGTGTTATATGTGTATCAGTGACCCTGAGATGAGAGTTTTTACAGTTCTATAATAATACATTGAGTATATATTCAAGTCTTTTAGGCTTCCTTAATATAACAGAAAGATCAAAGAAACAAAGCAATTCAGTTAGATAATTTGGTAAAAAGCTTGTTTATTTAATTTACTTTAATCTGTCTCTCTGAAATTTTCAAATAAAGATGCCTATTTGTTCTTTGTATCTGTTTGGACATCTTTGTGCCATGTTTTAGAAATTAAATATGGATACATCATAATCTTTCACTTAGTGATTTTTCTTGGTTACAGCACTCAGCTATCTTGTCACAGACTACTTAATCTAAAGTTTTGTTAGTCACTATAAATGTTATGTAAGTGCTGGGTCATCAAAAGTCTAACAAATAATTGTTCCATCTAACTGATACAAATAGTTGTAAAAACGGCTACTTCTCATCACACCACATATTACTGTATCAATTAGGATAGAAAAAGAACAGAACTGAAAAAAGAAGACTATTTAAATACAGTATAAGGAACTGGCTTGTGTGCTTGTGTTTTGGTTGGGAACATGTGTCAACTTGGGAAGTTTAAAAGTTTAACTAAGAGACTCAGCAGGGAGCCAGGATCCTCACTTTGTAAAAACCCTCATCCTGAGCAAGAGGAGGGCACAAAGATTTTATGAGTGCAACACCCACTCTGGGGGGAAAAATGGTGGCTTGTGCACAATAAAAGGAAGGAGAGGAGGCTTGTTTTCTTCCTTTATGCTCTCACTGCCTTTGATTGCTGCTACCTAGAAGTGTTACCCCAGTGTCCTGTCACCCTGCCCTGGAACCAGATAATTATGGCTGAAACCACCACAAACAGTGAACAAAATAAATGTTGCCTTCATTTTAGGTGTTGAGTATTTTTTCCAAGCAACAAGAGAAAAGTCTAGGAAAATTTAAAGTCATATGTGGGCCTGGAAGAACTTGTAGTAGCTCTCAAATGTGAGCAGAAGTTACTGTTCATTGCTGTAGTTTCTTCTTTAAGGAAGTCTCAGCTCTGTTTTTTTTCTTTTTCTCTTCTTTTACAGAGTTGGGTATTGAATAATCCATCACCTCATATATGACAGACAAAGATTCTACCACTGACCCACATAATCTTAGTTAAATTATTGCACACGTGTTATTTTTGAAGGAATACTCATAGATCATATTAACAATTGGCTTTTTTTTTTTTTTACTTGCTGTGTGCCCTCTTGTCCTTTCCAGAAGTGATAATCTTTTAAGCATAATTTTCACTACTTCCACTGGGAAGTGAGCCACAGAAATCCTCAAATTGTCATTTTAGAAGTTCTGTCTCATTTCTATTTTAGATATTCTGATTATATTGCACTCACCAGGATAATCCAGGGCTATCTTCTTAAATTCAGGTGATTACTTCTTACTTCTTAAATCCATCTTCAATCTTAATGTCATGTAACCTAGCATATTTAAAGGATATGGGGCTAAGTAGTAGGCATATCAATACACTGACCTCAACTCACTAAGAGTGAATCTGATCTTTATAAACCATATTCTTATAATAAACCATTTTCTAGCTTGGGCTAATGCATAACCAAGAGATTCAATGAACACTGCTATAAATATAACACAGTTTTCTTACATTGTGTTTAACTATGTTATGTGCTGTCATTTTTTTTCTCTTTTGTGATAAAAATGTGTGTGTTGAGCATATTTGTATGTGTCCATGTCTCAAGTTGCTAAAAGTAAGCAAGCAAGCAAAACAAGAAAAAAAAAAAACACAAAAGTCCTTTACTCATATCAATATGTACTTAACTTTTGATGACAATACTTTTGAAGACAACTAGCTTATCAAGACTCATTCTCAGAGTTTTCAAAAATTCATATCTATTAACTCATAGCTGTATTCTATTTTAGTGCTTTCTGGTTTTGAAATCCCCAACACTCAACCCAGATCATAACACCCTACATTTTTTCTCCTCATACTTTCAAATGTTATGACACTAGTTCTGCTCTGTCAAGTATTGTGTGCATTTCCTTTACTAAGAAAAATTCTACAACACTGAGCTTTTTTCATCATCTAATTTCCTTGATTATTGTTTTGGAAATTAACAGTTAAGAATAGAATTCAGCAGACCAACACAGAGAAGATAGTGACTAGACAGTATAAAGTGTTAGAAGCAAAAGAATAACACTGTGGAATCCAAGTGGCTTATTTTGCACATTTTTGTGAACTATATTTCCATTGATTACAATTGAAAGAGGAGAATGATGCTGCAATTGTTCAACTCTAAAGTACCGTGAGTAGAGTGAGCTAGGAAAAAATAGTAAGAAAAATAGAGAATTTTCAAACTGTTTTGTTTTCTTTTCTAGAACTTTTTAAACTCTAGTAATTGATATATACAAGGCATGTTGTTTCTTTGTTTTGTTTATTTATTTTGCCATTTAATTTTGTGCATTTCTCAATAGAAATTTGATGAAGACTTTTTTCATTCCTTTACTGTCATGAAAAGTTTTAATACCTCTGAAGTTTCTATGAAAGGTTCTAATAAATGTTTAAATATACTATTTCTTAATCTTAATCACACTGCATTCTGCCAGCATGGTGATGTACGCCTGTAATCCCAGCACTCAGGAGGCTGAGGTAGGATGCTTGCTGTAACTTGAAGATGATCCTGATGTGCATAGTGAAGCCCTGTCTCAAAAATTACTGCATTCTTTGTGATACACCCCAAAGATACTGCATACTTGATGATAACTTTTTCATTGTTATTAAGCAAAATAAAAATCTTTAAACATATGAGGCATATATTTCTGGATCTCAGAAGGTCAGTAGTCTCCTTCTTTGAGTGTAAATTGCATTCATCTGTGGAATCCACTTGTCTTGAGTGTTGAGACTTGGCTTCTCCAGAGATTATGTGGATGTATAAGAAGAGTTGAACATTACTGATAGTATGCATCTCCTGTATGCTATCTCTTAGGAAAGAAATATTCTCAGTGATTAACTGTTTACTTCATTCTGTCATAATACTAAATGTTAGATGTGAAACTACAACGTGTAGTTGTCAAAGATACTAAGTAAATAAATTATAACAACAAAATGAATGCTATAATGGATACCTTGAGACATAGTATTATCAGTACTGTATTTGGTCATGATTCCAGTAACAGTGGAATTTATTAAGTGGAAAATATTCTAATTCTCAAATGCTAGGGGATCAGAAATTTATATGCTTTACACTCAGTATAACATGCTATACCTATTTTGTTTGTGAACTTTAAGGAAAGTCATTGTTTTACATTTTTTTTAATTTATCGGAAAATGTAAGAGAAATTCAATATGAAAATTATATGAAAATAGTATTTCAGTGCCCATAAATAAAGTTTATTTTTTTAGAAAAAAAGCCATGTTCATGCATTTGCATTTATATATTTTCTGTGTCATTTTTATGTCATATTGGCAGAACTGAATAGTGACGACACAGACCAATGGCCCACAAAACTAAAATATTATTATCTGTCCTGTTACAGAGATTATTTTTTAACAATTGTTTCCATTAAAGTCTTAAAAGTTCTGGATCAGAAGAGATTGATGGGTGTATGTAATTATGCAATACATGGAGTGGTTGAATGCATTCTTGGGCATGTTCCTGTGTATTCCTCTAATATTCATTATTCTATTAACCTTAATAATATATTTTATGTTTATATATTAAAGGTTAGCAGTGCACTTAGTTTAAATGAAGTTTCACAGAAATGAGAAATGATTGCAGGGTGGAAAGCATGATAGTTAAAAATTTCATTTTTTTTTCCTCTAGTGACATCCTACAGATCTTAGGTGTGAAAAATTTAACTAATTGTAGCTTATCTTTCCCAGAGGATGCATACAATTACCATAATTTTTGTAATAAAGCTGACATCATATATATGCTGTGCCTCTTTGAAATTGTGGTGATCTGGTATGCAATATCATTCATATTACATTTCAATAATGTTGAGTTTAATTGAGCAGTAAATATATAATATTTGCATAACTTTCTGTTGAAAAATGCCCCAGAACTCTATGCCTAATGAAATGCTAGTGACTGTCTAAAAGAATTAGGTATGTTCCCAAATCTAGATAGGATTTGGTGATAAATATAAAATATTAAAAGACCCATAATACAGATGTATCATTCAAGTAATCCACACTTGCAATTGGTAAAGTGTAATTGAATTATCAGTCAATATTTCTGTTGCTTATAAGGATAGGAATGAACCTGTTACTCATAAAGATTAAGACCAAATGATAACAGTATCAGTAATAACACCAGTAATAGAAACAACTGGTTTGTTAGTGCAAACATAGACATATATTTAGTGCTTTTTGATTTTCTGAACATCATTTTAAATATTTTGTAGGTTTTAACTCTCATAAATAAAACAAGCCTGTAGCATCCTTAGAGTACTAGGTACATTGTACATTGTACCATACAGAAGAAAGGAATAAAACACAGAGGAATTAAGCAACATGTCCAAGATCACATAGCTAAGATATGGAACATTTTTATCTAAAAGAGGCAGTTGGGCTAAAGTTTCTCTCTGTATAAAATGTTGTTACTGCTTTTATAGTTTATAACCAATTTAACTTAAATTTATGGCAGAATTTTTACTAAACTTTGTTTTCAGAAAATATTGAGGTATTTAAGGTATGAACACACAAATATAAATAAATACATTATATTGTCCACTTAATTAAAAACTATGAGTTTTATTATGAAGAAGTTATAATAGAATGAGACTACTTCCTGGCATGCAGGCTGTTACATTCATTTTTTTTTTTTTATCTGCAGATGCCAGTAGAGTATATCCTATGATACATAGTGGCTGTTTAATAAATTTGCTATTGATTTTAGAAAGTGCTGTATTTTCTGCTTATATGAATGAAGGCTCATGCTGACTACAAGTGGAAGGGTCCCTTTTTTCTCATCATGAGGATTATCCCTGATAGGTCAAGGAGCTGTAGAAAATTGACGTCTTCAATCCAGCTCTAATAACCACTTTGAGATACAGAATACAGTGTTTGGTAGGGTTTTCTTTGATTCCTAAGTAGTTATTTTTTTCTAATTCTCTCCAATCATGTGTCAGAGAATCTTGATTCTTTTAAATAATCATAGATACTCACTTTTCCTCGTAAAATGGATAAACATATTCCATAAGATTGTCTTCATTGATTTCAAAAATAACAAGATTGACAGATTTCATTAGCAAGCTATCATTATAGACATATTCACCTGTCTAAAAATGTTTTTGTTGGAGAATTTTGTTGGCGCGTCAGTTAGAAAATTAAGTTAGCTTTCATTCATGAGTGCGATTTGAAATTTGTCTCTGTATTCTGAACTCTGTATTCCATTTTTGGAAAGTTAGTTTTGGGGACTGATATGCCTGATTGTCTTCCACATTTTAAAATCGGTATCATTGTGCATACTATGGAAATCATAAAACTGTTCTTCATTATTTAAATTTTAAAGTGAAAAAAGAACAAAAACATTGGTACAGAATTTCAAAACAAAGTAATAGTAGATTAATAATGGTAAACACATTGCAAATTGTTATCATCAAAGTAATTGCTCAAATTACAAAAGATAGGCATGAAAAAGTGATCAAACAATGAAGGCTAGCCTTATTGAGTGTTCTATATATAGCATTATATATAGTTATACATGTATATATGATAAATGTATAGTGTACATATGAACACTAAACATATATTTATACATATACATGCATAATTAATGAATATAATGTAATGATTTAAACATTTGCAAACATCCATGACATCACCGAGACATTCAGATAAAAGACCAAAGACACCATTCAAAGTTTCCTTAAATCGCTAATTTTTTTTTTTTTTTGACTAGAGCACTTAATAATCAACACCTGTCATACTCATTGTTAATGTGAAGCATATTTTTGTTCAGGAAATATTTACAGTTTCTTCATGTATAGCTTCACTTAAAGTTGAATTGTATTTTTTTAGGAGATGAGAATCCTGAATCAGTCCTGTGGTACCTCTCTGGATCTCCTAAACTTAGCTCCATTGTTCCAAAAATGATTTTTGGTGTTTTTCTTTCTATTTTACACTGAAGAGTCTAAAGGATCTTCAACATACCACAGATAATATAAATGGTTTAACATTGTATTCCCAGTTCTAGTCTCCTGTAATTATAATATTCATTTCACTTACCCATGAACTATAATCATCCAATACATTGTTGTCTATTTTTATTTTGAACAAGTAGTTACCTGATTGGTAAATTAACAAACTAAAAAAAAATATAGTTTTTCTTCATTTTAAAAACGTTGGTCTTTATATTATGTAAATCTGTGACCTATGTCATTTTCCTTCTCTTTGAAGAAGTTATTCGAACTTTTCTTGCAAGTCACATGAGTCCAAGAAATTCTTTATTTCTTATCACTTTTGATAAATGATTTTGCTAGAAGTAGAATTCTTGGAAGACTTTTCTCCTTTTAGCCCTTCAAGGTTTCATTCCATTTCTTTTTGCTTGCATATTTTTGAAGTGAAGAACAGTACAACTTATTTGGGTTTTCTGTAGGTACTCTTTTTACTCTGCTTCTTTTAAGAACTTTTAATTTTGCTTCATATATTGTATGCATGGTATTCATAGTTGTATATTTTTTCTTGTACATTTATTCTGTATGTTTTCTCAGTACCTTGGATCTTTGGATTGTATGGTATAAACCTTGAAAACATTCAGCCATTAATTCAGATATTTCTTCTGTTTGTTTTCCTTCTTGTGGCATTCCTTACATATATTATAATTTTAAAATTTTCCTATTGTTGTTCAGTATTCTGTCCCTAAAAAGAAGTTTTTTTGTTTGTTTGTTTTGAAGCTTCTCAATTGCTGCATACATAGGCCCACTGTTGTCAGTCTTCTGATAAACCTGTTCTTTTGTAATAGTGCTTTTATTTCTTTTACATCCTTTGGATTCTTTTTATAGAATTCCAACTTTTCTGTTTCTATTGCCACCTATTCATGCACATTGTCTCCCCATTCCACGAGATCTCTTAGCATAGCTATCACAGTTATGTTAAACTCCTGGCGTGGTAATTCCAAAGTATCTACCACATTAGGCCTAATTTTGTTGTTGACTTTGGCTATTCATCCTGTGGTTTGCTAACCTTTGAGTATGCCTTTGCAATTTTTTGGCTGAAAGGAGAGTCACTCAGATATTTATCTGTTATGATTTAAATCTTGCAATAGATAGTAAGGTAAAAGTTATTTGGCGTTATTTAGTGTATCTGTCTAGGAGATTAGGATTTCCTTAGTTTTGCTTTGAGCATAGATGCCAGGGGCTCAGTTTTCTCTAGTGTGCTTATTATTTTTCTCCAATTACCTTTTTGTTTCTCTGTCATCTTTTCTTTGAATGGAATCTGTTCCCACTAATTCTGATTGTAATTTATTGGAATTTTGCTGAAAATCTTGTTAATACTGTATTTAAATGTTCAGGACTCGCTGTATTCTATCATCTCATACCATGTTTCCATGATTTTCAAGTACAGAATTTTAGGTTGTGACTTGCAAGTGAACTTTTATTCCTTGAAAAAAAATGCCAAACAAACAAAAGCCCACATGAGCAGAAGGCTACATGATCTGCACTTGTTTATATGGTCTTTCCCCAGGAAGAAAAGACAGCATTTCCTTCAAGGGAAGAAATTAATGAACACAGACCACTCCAGTTATTTATTTATTGTGTTATGCATCTAGATTGTTCCCCCTCAAAGCTATTATGTGTTCAGGGGTGGAATTTTCGGAAGGCGTTTGGATCCTAGCAGCACTTGTAGCTGACTTACCATCCCAACTGGAGCTGGAACACTTGACACATGATCCTGAAGGGTGTCTCTCCTTCCCTGGATCCTGCCTTCTCTTTATGGTTCCTGATAGCCATGATGTGAACTGCTTTCTTTTATGCCAGGACCTTCTAGCATGCCATTTCTGTATTTCAGCCTGCCAACCATATATAGACTCTTCTAATTCTATGAGCAAAAATCAACTTCCTCTTTAAGGTCTAGATGTCAGGTATTGTGTCCTAGCTGCAGGAAAGTTACTGTACCATGATTTAATACAAAAAAACGGAGTCATGAGTGTGGCTACCTGACCAAGTGGTTTAGAAGTCCATGTAAGTTTATCAGGGAGATTTGGAAATGTTGAGTAGAGAAGTTCTAATATGCTACAACAGAGATTGTTCCACAATACAAGTTAGACCTCAGGACCAGGGTGCTGATATAAATGCAGATGGTAAAGACCAGGCTCAGGAAGTTTCAGCTTGGACCAAGAATTCCACTGGAAGTTGGAGACCATGAGTCTTATATCTGGTAGAAAATTCACAAACATTCTGCCCAAGTCTTGAGACTTAGTGGGAGACTGAGTTTGAGGAAAGATGCTTAATTAGTTCAGTAGATGAATTAATCTCACTGAAAAGTTTCAAGGCCCATTAATATTTAAGTTGTGGCATGAGTAATGCTAATTATACTTTGGCATTTTTTAAAATCAACTATTAAGGTAGTAAATTATTTCAAATTATCTTTAATTTAATGACTACTTTTTATTAATTGAGATAACAAGAAATTTAATTCTCAACCTCAGATTCAAAATGAAATATTTGTGTTGTAAAATATTTAGATCTCTACATGACTATGATCAGAAGTTTTTAAATATTTTGTACTTTTAAATTTCATGTAATGTGCAAATATCTTCTTCCCAACTTATTCCATATCAATTAAATATTGCATATGCTTTTATTTCTAGGTTCTTCTTTACTTTGTCCTTTATGACTTTCTTTCATTTGCACTCTAAATGTAATGTAGTGTTACTATAAATAACATTACTAATCATAGTAATAAGTATTATAATTATCAAAGTCAATAAGACTTGGTTTCAAATCTTGATCCTGCCTCTCCTTTAGGTAAATGACTTTTACATTTAGGTTCTCTTAAAATTTAGGTTTCTTGGTGTAAAATCACATAAATCAAAGATTGTATATCTGTTTTTATGAATTGTGTTGAGAAGTGTGAATAATATGGCAAGTCATTATCATAATGCCTGGAATGCTGCTGGAACTATAGAGTAGTAAAAAGATATTGCTATGCAATATGTTTTATTTTTACTCTCTCAACTTACCACTGTTCAAGGTTATTACTTGTCAGAAGGTTCAAGTGAAGAAGTATCACTTTAATATTAAATGAGTGTATTTTAATTTTCATGGGTCTACCATGTCATATACAGAAACTTTTGTTCTTATGTATGCAGTATAAGGCAAGCAATACTAAATATATGAACAGGGTATGCATAAAAACTGTTTTATTGCCAAATTGGATTCCTTTTCTAAAAATATGAGGATGTGAGGCCTATATTCTTATTTTCAGTCAACAATGTTTAATGTTACTTAGCTGGTAAGCCAGAATAGCAGCTATAAATTAACAGAGAACTAAACCTAAAATGAAACAGTTTTATGGAAAAACAAAATAAAATTTTGTTTTCTTCAATAAAATTGTATGCACATAAATCCTAATTTGTTTTTATGTTTGAAAGTAACTTAGTACAAAGCGCTTTTTTAAGCTGATCAAGCTGCATACAAAAATAATGAGGTGAAAGCCTTAAAGGTTTGTAAATTACTCTTTCCAAATTGTTTTCTGCTAAAAGAGGCCTAAAAATTCATGACTGTTCCTATTTCAAGTAGATTGGCAGAGCCCTTGTGCAAGGAAATTTTACAGAACATATGAAGGTCTTTGCTGATTCAAATGAAATTGTTGAGGTTGAATTATTTCTTTTTCCCTGTCTCTTCCCTGACTAGGCATAGTGGAATAAAATAATACATGAAAACCCAAAGAAAAGTAATTTTACATTTTCAAATTACTAAAAAAAAACCCTAATAAAACATTTTTTCTATCCAATTTTCAAGAAAATGCCTATTTTACACACTCTGTCTAGCTTAATGCTTAGTGCCTATAAAGCTCCACAGGTCACTGCTTCTCTTGGATTTTTCTGGCCCCTCGTTGACACCCCCAGTGGATCATTATTTTTCTTTCAGCTTTATTAGAAATTCCTTCATGTTAGATACAGGAAGGTATAAACTAATAAATGTCCATATCAAGCAAGGAAGAGATCCATTTTTTAAATTAAGTACATTGATACTTTTTGGGTACACATAATGATCACATTCATCACAGGAAATTTGTACCTGTGCAGGATGTGTTTTGATTTCTTTTTTCTCACCCCCCTTCTCTCCCTTAAACCCTTCTTACTTACACAAGCTTTGTTTTCATTTTTTCTCACTTTTCTTTTCTCTTCTTCTTTTCCCCTTCTCATTCCTACTTCTTCTTCACATGTGAACATCTTCTTCCTCTTTCATAGTATCTATTATATATTTTGATTCTTATTTATATTTTCTGTTTCTCATACTAGAGAAACAATGCGATATTTATATATGTATTCCCAAATTATTTCAGTTTTCAGTTGCATCCACTATCTAGAAATGTCTCAAATTTATCCTTATTTATGGCTGTGTAGTACACCATAGAATAAAAAGAACAATATCTATAACCATGGATCAGCTGATAGGTATTTGGGCTATTTTCAATTTTTAGTTATCATGAATTACATAAATATATAACATGTAGATATATCAAATATATATTATCTATATCATATATCTGGTTATCTTGACATCAGAAAGAAAAAAAGTTTTTATTAGAATCATATATATTAATTCTTCTAGAAAGATATCAAGAAGGAGAATAGCTGGGTCAAATAGAAGCCATAGTTTCAGTTTTGTGAGAAATCTCCACACTGATTTCCACGGCAATTGCAACTCCCACCAAGAGTGGGAAAAATGTTTCATTTTGCAAAATATGTTAAAGAAAGAAAAGAAGAGGAAAAGTAGAAAAAAAAAAAACCAAGATGGAGCTTCACATTAGGCTAATAGAAGAGTACCATAGTTATGCATAGTTATGCACTGAGTATTGTTATCTTTTTTTTTTTTTTTTTTTTTTTTTTTTTTTTTGGTCTTTTTCCTTTTTATAGGTACCAGGGATCGAACTCACAACTGCCTGCTTGCAAGGCAGGTGCTTATGCTGCTGAGCTAAATCCGCAGCCCCTAGTATTATCTTCATAGTCCTTACTTAGAGTGGAAGACACTGACATGAAATATAAAGATGGCTCCTTTTTCCTTACAGCACCGCATTTCTTATTTGGTGATTTCTTGACAACAGCCAAACTTTCTGGAGTGAGATGAAATCTCAGCATTGTTTTAATATGCATCTCTTGAAAGACCAGTAATGTTGGATATTATTTAATATCTTTATTTGCAAAGTGGATTTCATTTCATTCATAAATTTAGAGGCCCAACATTGATTTGGGCCTCTTAAGTTGGAGGGTCTGATATTTTCAATTTTTACGTACTCTGGATATTACTTGTCTATAGATCAGCTGATACAAAGTGTTTCCCACTTTGTGTTTTGTCTCTTCACTGTTAGTGATTTCTTTTCATGTGTAAAAGCTTTTTAATGAGATCTTAGTTGTTGATTCTTTTTATTTCTCATGCAATTGGGGTTTTGTTCATAAAGTCTTTGTCTACATCTATATCTTCAAGAGTTCTACTTATTTTTCCTCCCAGCAGATTTAGTGTTTCTGTTTTAATATTTAGATCTTTCATCCATTTTCATACTACTTCAGTGCATCATGAGATACATAGTTCTAGTTTAAATCGTGAGATTCATAGCTCTTCCTCACATAGGAAGGCTGTTTTACTAGCACCATTTGTTATAAAGGGTATCTTGCTTTCAGGGAAGCTGTTTGGCCCCTTTGTCAAAGACAAGATGACTGGGTATGTTTGAAATTATTTCTACAACTTTTACTCTGTTCTACTGACCATCGGCTCTTTTTTTGTATTGTTTTGTGCCATGCTGGTTTTATTACAGTAGTTTTGTGGTACAAATTTCAAGTCAGGGATTGCGCTGTCTCCTGCCTTTCCTTTGATGCCCAGGACTCTTTTTGCTTTTCTTGGTCCGTTTGACTGACTCCAAATAAGTTTTAGGATTGTTTTCTCTAATTCTGTGAGTTATGCTATTGGTATTTTGAGTGGAGTTGCATTAAATCTGTATGACATTAATAGTATGACCATTTCCACTATGTTGGTTATATGCTGTTGTGGTTTATGTGTCAACAAACCATGTGATTTGTGTTATGTTTATATGACCACAGCCTCATGTAGTCATCGGGTGCATGCTTTTCAGAGCTGGCTGAATATAGAGTTTCTGACGTGATGAGATTATGGTCCAAGTGCTACACCTGCCCTAGTGAAGGCAGCCTGTATACAATCTATGAGACAGAAAGAAGCTTGTTCTCACTTTCTTCCCTCTCTTGTTACTTTTGCTGTCTTCCACTGCCATGAAGTGGTGCCCCTCCGTCATGTGCCACTCTGCTTTGAAGCCAGCTAATTATGGACTTAAACTTCTACAAACTGTGAGCTAAAGAAACCTTTCCCCTGTTATCTTTGAGTGTTGAGTATTTTATATCAGCAATGAGAAAAGTAACTAAAACATTTCTACTAAAGAACAAGAGATACCTTTCCATTTTTTGCTGTGTTCTTAAATCTCCTTTACAAAAGCACTGTAGATTTCAATACAGAGATATTTTATTTACTATGTTAGATTAAATCCTAAGTATTTCGTATTTTTCATGCTATTGTGAAAGGTGTGCTTTCCTCAAGTTTGTTATTTGTGTACATGAATGCTATTTATTTTTGAGTGTTTACTGTAGCTATGCAACTGAATTTGGTTATTTAATCTAGAAGTCCTTTGGTGAAGTTATTGAGATCTTCTGTGTAGAGTATCATATCTGAAGATAATCATAATTTAATTTTTCTCTTTTCTATCCTTGTCCCTTTTTTGGTTTCTCTTATCTAATTACTCTGGCTAATGTTTTAAGAAATATACTGAATAAGAATGGTAAGTGTGGAGATTTTTCCCTTGTTCCTGGTTTTAACATGAAAGCATTTAGTTTTTGACCATTTTTTTTTTATTATGTTAGCTATTGGCTTGTCATAAATGGCCTTTATCAGCTTGAGATTAAAGACCATTTATTCCAATTTTTATAGGATTTTATTATGAATGATTGTTGAGCTTTGACTTTTTTGCACCTATTGAGATGATCCTGTGATTTTTTTCCTGGCTCTGCTGATACGGTACACGACATTTATTGATTTATGTATTTTGACCCATCCTTGCATTCCTGGATGAATCCTACTTGGTCATGGTATATAATAATGTAATATTCTTGATAATATGCTGCATTCTGTTTGTCAGTATCTTCCTGAGAATTTTTGTGTTTATGTTTACTAGAAAGATTGGACTATAGTTCTATGTTTTTGGTTAGATACTTCTCGTTTTTATTAGGGTAAAGTTTGCTTAATTGAATAACTTTGGAAATATTAGTTCCCTTTCAATTTCATTTAAGAGTTTGAGAAGTGCCATTAGATTTTAATTTCTTATAGAATTCAGTGGTAAGTACAGCAGGACCTGGTGTTTTCTTTGTTGATAAGTTTCTAATTACAGCTTCAATTTCCTTGGCTTATATTAGTATTTTTATAGCTTCTTGATTCAGCTTTGGTAATTCATATGTATCTAGGAATCTGTCCTTTTCTTCTGTGCTTTCTATTCAATTTGAGAGGAGGTTCTCAGAATAGGTATTAATTATCTGTATTTCTGCAGGATGTGGTGGTTTTATCTTTTTATTTGCAATTGCATGTATTTGATTTCTTTTCTTTCCTTTTTTGATAAGATTGGCTACAGGCTTGCCCATTCTTTCAAAGTTCTTTCAAAGGAACAAATCTTCAATTCATAGAGTTTTAGTCTTGATTAAATTAATTTATGCTCTAATCATCATAGTTTTCTTTCTTATATGAGCTTTGAGCGTGACTTGCTTTTCTTTTTCTAGAAGTTTGAGATTCATTAAGTTGTTTATTCAAGTTTGCTCTATTTTCCTTATGCTGGAATTCACTGCAATAAATTTCCTCCACAGACTATTTCCTTTGCATCTCCAAAGTTCTAATGTGTTGTACTGGCATTATCATGAAATTGTAGAAATTTTCTAATTTTTTAAAAATTTCCTGTGACCCATTTATTGTTCAGGAAGATGTTATTTAATTTTCATGAGATTATGTGTGCTTTTTATTATTTCATTTGCTGTTGATTTTTACTGGACTATGGTCTAATAATATGCATGGGATAATTTCAGTTCCTTTGAACTTACTTAAGATTATTCCATGAGTAAGTATGCGGTCTATTTGGGAAAACACTTCATGTGCAATTGAAAAGAATATATATTGCAGTGCTGTGGGGTGGAACACTCTGTAGTTATCTATTAAGCCTATTTGTTCACAATTTTGGCTAAGTTCTGATTTTTTTAATCTTTTATTTAGTTGATCTATTCGTGACAGTGGGTTATTGAGATCCTCCATTACAATTGTGTAGTGCTTATTTGACGTTTTATGCCTATTAATATTTGTTTTATATTGCTAGGCACACTGATTTTTTTGATATGGGTAATGATTTCTAGGTGAAAAATAAAAAAAAAAACAGAAAAGCAAAATATTCATAGAAACTTAATTTTATTTCACTTATACCATGACAGTCCCCAAACTAATGATCAGAACAAGAATATTCAGCGTTTCATTTCTTTGATGTTACAGAAAATCTCCCTTATATTATAAATAATTTAAGAAAACTTTAAATTGTGGCTTTTTTCCTGGTTACTTCTAGTTAACTATCTTTTTCACTTTTTATAAAGTAATACTAAATATTCCATTAAACTTGATTTAGAATGAATGGGAAGTACTACATTTGTAGTGTGTACCAGTTTTCAAAACATAGAGTTTTGGCATGACTAAAAACTTTCTTGGATACTTTGTTATCTTTTACATTATTTATTTATTTATTTATTCTTATTCTTTTTCCTATATTCCAAATCCAAAAAAGAACCACTGCATGATACATTTATACTAAATATTGAATTATACTTTTTTTTTTTATTCTCAAACAAGGTTAAAGAGAAAAGGATGAGATTTTGGAAATCCATTAAGGTAATTTTTTATTTAACCTTTGTCATTCAGCATCTCTTTCATTTGGTATCTAGCAACAGAGCTGAAATGACTAACTAATTGCTAAATTCTAACAAATCTCTATTAAAATCCATTATCATGTCATTTTCTTAAAAGTCAAAGTACTAAAATTAGTGAAGCATTAGTAAATGATATTAGAAATTCACCTCCTTGAACAGGGTAAATCTCTCTATGTTTTAGTTGCTCATTTATAAATCTCGTTAACCAATAATACCTGTTATGAACAGAGTGCATATATAGTTTGTCATTTGAACAAGAAACTTTGACTAGGATCCTTATTAAAACTTAAACTTGAGCAAAGTGTATAAAGTAGAAGTATGAAATGGAAAATATAATTTATGTTTTATTGTATCCTATGTTTAATAAAAGTAGTATCATGTAATGGCTAATAAATTAGGAACCAGAATTTCAGAGAATTAGATTTATAGTTTAATTGTAGGATAACTGTAGGATATAAGGGAAGTTTTGTTATCTTTATCAACTTCAATCTTTCATCTGAATAATTTAGTGATCATTCCTATTGATCTCAGTGTTCCGACGATTCCATGAGATTGAGCATGTCAATTGGTTACCTTAAGAGTTATGTTTCTAACATCTTATATAATATAATAACATGTTATATAATATGATTAGAAAAACAGAAACAGGAATTGTGAGTCTATTTTTTAATATTTTAATTTATTATGTAGAACAAGAAAGTTGATTAAAAATGAGTTTAAAAGTCATAGATACAGCAAATACTATGTTCACAGATATTGTGATACTAAGAATAAATTTCATTTTCTTTTTTAAAAGTAAATAACTAGACTGCAGATTTAAAGATAATGGAAATATCTTAAAATATGATAGGCAAAGTTTTAAGTGATGTTAACTATTTTAATCATCATAACAATCAGTAAAAAGCTACTATTATGGAAAATTTCAGACAGACATATGAATGAACTTACCTAAAAATCACCCAATAAGTAACTGTCAAACAAAAGATTAAACCAAAGTAACATGTTTTGTAATACTGAGGAAAGAATCCCAAGGTCATGTACTGCCTCAGTTCACGTATGCTTTTATTTGCCAAAAATTTGGTTTTTAAATAAAAGCACTTCCCAAATTTTTGTTTGTGAACGCTGTAAATGTGATCATAGCCATCTTTCCCACACAAACACAAAGGCAAACATCATCTTTAAAATCATAAAAAAAATAAATTTGTAACCTAAGGCACCACTGTACATGCTAAATATTGCCTTTGCCATGAGCTTCTTTCATCAACTTTCCCTTTTCTGGGGCCAAATCCTAATGCCAAAGTTAAAGGAGGAAATTGTTCATTATTTCTGGCTACAAGGCAGAAATGTCATGGTGAACATATGTGATGGAGCAAAGCTGCTCAGCTCACAGCAGCTGGGAAGAAAAACAAAAAAGGACCAGTCCACTGAAAGGGAGTAGAAACTAGATATAGACCCAAGGTCATACCTTAAGGTGCCACACAGAAATAACAGAAGTGAGCTTTACAAATACCCTAGGAAACATTGAATCCAAATCAAATTGATAATAAGCTTAATTGGTCCATCCCAATACTTGTCCAGTTGACAAAAAAATAGATTTCCTTAGATCACACTTACTATTCAGATAAACACAATAAGAAGCTAACAACTCAGCCAATCATTATACAACTAACTTTCATATAACCAAAAAATCCATAAATCAGTATCTAAATTCTCAAAAGTTGGAACCTTGTTTAGAAGTCAAAGTCAGAATTTCCTCTGAGACTCAAGGCAGACCTTTAGCTAGGAACACCTGTAAATTTTTAAAAGTAGGTTATATACTCAGAGATGAGGTAGGAGGATCACTGTGAGTTTCATGCCAGCCTGGGCTACAATGTGAGTTTAAGACCAATCTGAACTAGATAGGAAGACCTTGTCTCAGAACACAACATGAGGGCAACAGCAACAATAATAGAGATAGAGATAGAGATAGAGATAGAGATAGAGATAGAGATAGAGATAGAGATGATAGAGATAGAGACAGAATTGATAGATATAGAGGTAATAGAGAGAAATGATAAATATAGAGATTCCCAAAGTGTAATGGTGCAGGGTAATATTCCTACTGAAAAAATGGAGAGATAAAGGGATAGAAGAGAGTCAGACAGAAACAAGACTGAACTTCAGTAGGGCAAATGTGAATCTCTTTAGGTCCATTTCTAGTGCTCAGAACATGATGATGTGATACCTTGAGAAGCCTTACTATTGAAGTCTTGGATTGCAAGAACAAGACAATACAGGACACATAATTTACAGAATACTTTTATAATAGTTACTTTAAGATAAATACAAATACAAAGTAAGTGCAGGAAATCTGTCCACATACTAAAGACCTACAGAATTTAGCTGAGGGCCTGGATCCCATGGCAATATCCTGCACGAGTTCAACTGAAGACCTAGAGTCCATGACAGTATCTTCCACGAGTGCGACTGGAAACCTTGAGCTCATAACAATGACTCATGAAAGTCTGTTTCATGGATCTGCACTGGGGAAGGCTCAAAGGTCAGCAGTGGGAACCAGAAAGTCTGTATCAGTGAGGTGAAAGATCAGTGCCTGCAGGCTGAGTGATCTGCACTGGAGCCAGAAAGCAGAGCTCAAAGTAGTAGCTAAAGCTCTCCTGTAAAGAACACAGCCATCCTCAGCAATGAGATCCCAAGTTCCTTCAATGATGAGAACAACCGAGTTCATATCATGGAGCAGCATGACAAGCTCCTCCTGGAGACTGAGCAGCACACGTCTTCCTCTCTGGAACCAGGAGGCAATGCTCAGTGTAAGGACCTGAGCTCCCCCAAAGTGAACTGTACTCATCCTTCTCAGCAACAAGGTCTTGAGTTCCTCTGATGATGAGAACAGCCACATTCATATAAGAAAAAAAGCTCAAAAAGCTCCCCAGGAGAACCATGGCAACAGGAGAACCAACATTACCAAACAGCAACAGCTTCTTCTTTTCCAGATGTCCTTTTATGTTGACAGCAATTCACAGATGGACTCAGCTCCGTGCTGATTTGGTTCAGTTGGTGTTAAACTGACCACAAGTTCAACCCACATTTCCTCTTTCTTTGGCTAACTCTCCTGCCATCTTGCAGTTTTCTTTTACAGATTTTTCATGCATTTGGAATTGGTTATGGTTTAGATGAGGGGACTCCCTTGAAAGCCCACAAGTTTCTCTGTACTCCTATTTCCTCACAGAACTATATACTGTAGGTTTGGATAAATATTACAGAGTTATTTGTGAGTACAGGAGACCTCTAGTTCTGCTCTTTACCCCACCTTTGACATATTTTTAAAACAAATTGTTTACTTTTTTTTTTCTTTTTTGTCATATTATATCATAGTTTGAATATTTTCCTTTATAATAATTTGTTGCTTTTATCCACAAAATGTATTCTTTAAAAGTGAGGACGAAAAAGAAGCTGAAGCAGTTCCACTCCAAATTGATTGTGTTTTGTACTGGTAACTGTACATACAGTGAGCACTTAATAGATGTTGAGATTAAAATAATAATTTTGGAAGATTTCACTGAGGAAGACACAAAAGAAGATTAAAATAGTAGTGTTCTAGATATAAATGGAATTTAGATAACTAACAAGCAAAAATTTAAAAATTTGCTTCTCTCCATTAAAGGTATTAATTTCAATTTTACCATGTCTTGAAAATTTAGTGTTTATTACTTTTCCTATTTTTATTTCTTCAGAAAAATTTTTCCTCACTAAATATCATTTATTGTTTTATAATACTTCCACCCTAGATTTTAATTTTCTGAAAAGAATTGGCACATTTTATTCACTAATGGATTTTAATTAATTCATGTTGACTGGAAAACAATAAATATATTCATCCATTTGTAGCACTTTAAAAACTATCAATTTTAAGCAATTATATATTGCCAAATATTGAAAAAACAAAGCCCAGACATTCATGTTCTGTAAATTCATTACCAGATAAGTGGCAGATTCTATAAATATATTATAGTTGTTAGCAACAACCAATGTCATTACAAAATAAAAATATATGGTTTGTTCAATGATCCTAGCTTTTTCCCTAATAGTGCACATTTGATCTATAAGATATTTATTGTAGCACTGATTTTGACATTTTGAGAAAGATGACTTAAGAAGCTAACATCTTCATTTTAACATGATAGTTGTTAAATAGCAGCCGCTAAATAGTTTTTAATGTATTAACAGAAGCAGTTGGGGCCTATACTACATATGAATGGGTTTGCTTCTATTATATTTAGAACAAATTAGGTCCAGAGCAGTGTACATTAGATTTGTGAACATTAGAATCCCTATATGGAGTATAATGGAATTTCATTCCACATTCTAAAAAAAAAAAGTGACAACTACAGAATCAATCCTTGATGCCAAAATGCTGCCAAAGATTTGACTGTCTGCAGAAAGGCCTTAAAAGAACTAGATTAACTGTTACAAAGATGATGCGAAAGTGATAATAAACCTTTCAGTCCTGGAACCTACCCAAAGAATTCTCCACCCACAAACAGAGAGAGTTCATCTAACTCTCTAACTGCAGCAAAATCTCTGACAGAGGAGAGAATGAGCTACTAAAAGCATGTTTTAAGGAATTTAGATTTTCAACCCTTGCTACATTGTTTAGTGTGACCGTTAATTCATTTTATGAATACCAGGGGTGAGAATGTATTGTTGTAGACTTACTATACAAATCATAATCATTAAGGAAGGAGTCCCTTCTGTGTGTGTATATGCATATGTGTGTGTTGTGGAACAGAATTTCAAATAATACCTGCATGTACATAGGCAAATTTACTTCAAGACTTAAACACACATGGAAAAATTCGACCAATTCCAGACATTAAACAGATATCCCAGTAAGCATATGTACCCCATTTATTTAATAAGAAGAAACCTGATTTTGGCTAGGTAAATGTTAAATTAATATTAATTTTTGAACAATCACTGTGTTCAAATTGGAGAGGAGTGGATATTCCAAAAAATGTATTTGAAACAGTCATGAAATTCTCAGAGATGATATAGAGAACAGATTTGACATAAACGTGTAAGACTCACTGGATTAGAAGAATTTTCCACATTACATTCTTTCAATATTATCCTTTTAAAAGGGAGTTGAATAATCATTTCTTCTCATTTAAAAATGTTACTTAAGAAATATATTTAATGCTATGAAGGGAAAATGCATGTCAGTTAGTGTCTGATGCGCTAGGAGTATGCTCTTGATCACATTTCCAAATATGTATAAACCAAGACACTCTGGAGAAATTAAGCATTTATTTCCTGGATTTAATGCATATGAAATTGTTTTTCCATTGTTTTATCAGATATTACTGTACATTTTTAAGAAACTGCAGTAAGATGGGACAATAGATTTGAAAAATAACCAAGTACTCAGAATAACTTACAGAACTCTCAGGCTAATAAAGAGTCAAACCATAACGCTCCTGACATGTAGACAGTAGAGCATGCTGGGATCATAGAAATTATATACCACTACATGAACGCAACACATGACAAGAGTCACTCCCTGCTGAGCTTCTTGAGCAAACTAATCCACTGTAAAGTTGAAGGCCAGGATTTGTGATAAATTCTGCAATCTAGACCTTCTTTTCCATTGTTCTTTCTCTAAGTGTCCTGAACATTCATTTATGTAAGTTATTACCAATGAAAAAATTTAAATTTGAAAATGAAGTAGACATATTTTCACTCATTGTACAAAATACAATTAATCTGAAAATAAAAGTAGTAGTGGTGATTGAAAATATTATCAATATTTTTTCCTGTGTACTGAGGTTTATTTGTTTGAGGAATAAATAACAGCAAATTTGATCATTTTAGCCTCAATGCCTGTTGCAGGACCAGGGTGCTGTCACAATGTACGCTCTTCATGAGCATTGTTAGACTGCAGAAAATATGAAAGCAAGCAACTTGCTCAAACCGGGATTATGAATGCTGTGCTTCGAAAGATGTAATTATATTCATTTATTTGAATGTTGCCAACAGTATAAAAGCAGAACTGTAGGGGAGATGGCGGGCTGTTGATTCTCCTGGAAACACTTGTCATGCTGGTTTTCCTGATATGAACTCAACTGTTAGCATCAGAGGTGCTTGGGCCCTTGCTCTCCCTGAGGATGATTGTGGTTCTTCTTGGAAGAGCTCTAATCTGTACCTTGAGCATTGCTTCCTGGTTCCAGTGCAGATCCTTCAGTCTGTTGTCACATGTCTTTCATTCTATTGGTATAGACTTTCTAGCTTCCAACATTGACCTTTGGACCTTCCCAGTTAGATCCTTGATGCAACCTTGCATGAGCTTGCATGACATTGCCCCTAGGCTCTAGGCCTTACATTGTTCTTGTGGAGGACATTGCCATGGAATCTAGGACCTCAGCTAGATTTTCTGTGTCAATAGTGGGTGGACAGTTTTCTGGCACTCTTCTGCATTTGACTCTGTGATTGAATATTGCAAAATAATCCTACAAATTACATGTTCTATATTAAATCTATTTCCTTGTAAATTCTGACCACAATATACACATATGTAGGATGTATCTCAAAGACCTTAAAAGAAATAATATAAAGACTTTGGTATGGGTATCTTAATATTCTTTGCCAGCATCACTTCATATGATGATTTATTTCATGGTCACTTTTTGGTAAAGTAAACCAACCTTTATATTATAAATGATTTGAGCATAAAAAAATTATCCCAAACAATACATGATAAAGTGCTTCTTTATTTCATAAGGTGAACAAAAATGCTAATAAAATATGCAGGAGAGTATAATGATCATGTTATGCACTGTGAACTGATAACTTTACCCAAACCCATGTCCCTTTTGTGTTGTGATTTCATAACTACTTTTGAGAAAATATATGGCAAAATTTTCTTCCCTTAAATCTGGACTACTCTTTTGACTTGTTAGAAATAACATAGCAATAGCATTATTTTTTCATTGTTAGCCTAGGTTTTAGGTGATAATGGCATTTCTGTTCCTTTGAAGTCCTGCTAAGTAATCCTTTGAATAATGAAAGACAAATGTGCTTCATCTAACAGACTTACTCAACTGACCCATCAAAAGAAGCTGGTTTGCTGACTTGGCCACCATGAGTATGTGTCTGTGTGAGGAGCCCAGGAACCAGTCAAGAGTGTTCAGCTCCGACAGCAAACTTGTTCAGAATCAAAAGCCAATAGATACTTGGTGATAGACATGAGTTTTAATTTTCAGCATGTGGAAAGTCAGTTTTTCCAGCACAATTTATTAAAGAGGCTGTATTCTTTGAGTGAATGTGTTTGGCTCCTTTGTCAAAATACATTGGCAGAAGTGCTTGGAGTTGTTTCTGCGTCTTCTAATCTGTTCCATTGCTCCTCAGATCTGTTTGCCACTACTTGGTTTATTTTTTCCCTTGTATTACAGGAGCTTTGGAGTGTAATTTTAAGTTAGGAATTATAATGTTCCTTGCCTTTTTTTGTTGCCCAGAATTACTTTTGCCATTCTAGATCCCTTTTGGTTCCAAATGAACTTTAAGAATGTTTTCTGTAGTTCTGTGAGGTATGTTAATGATAATTTAAGGGGTTGCATTACATCTATATAACAGTTTTGAGCATACGATTATTTTAACTGTGTTGATGCTATGCTTGAGCAAGGGTTATCTTTTCATTATGGTCATTGAGTATATCTAAAATATATCAATGAACTTAATTATATTTTAAAAGTCAATGGATAAAAAAATATAAATACACAAGTGTTTGCTGATCGTAGAATTGTTTACATAGAAAATAAAAATTTGAGATTCTACTATTGAAAATGATACATACAAAATTCATAACATTGCTGAGTATAAGAACATAAAGATTTCTATAACTAGTACTAAATAAAAACAATTTTAAAGAAAAAATTACTATAGGAACCAAATAAAAAGTAACAGAAGAAGTCAATGTTTACTAGAAAAATTATTTCATATTGAGGAAAGTTTGAAAGAATCTGCTGTAAAATATCAATTGTTCTCAAAGTAATCCATAAGTTTAATTTTATCCCATAATAAATTTAGTAGGACACTTTGTAGTACATAGCATGCTGATTCTAAGTCTTATGTGAATGTGAAGAAACTGTGTGTAACTAAATCAATATTTAAGAAGACAAAAATGGTAGAATTTTTCCAGAGAAAGAAGGGTTTTTATCATAAAATAAGTAGACACAAGGAATAGAACAGACTGGGAAAATAAATTACATGTAGCTGACATTTAGAAACCATTTAATCAATTTTACTGCAACTATAGGTTCTCTGAACTTTAAAAAAAAACTTGCTTCTGAAATTATAACATATGTGAAATTCACTTTCATTTGGAAAAAGACAAGGCAAAACTTTAAAAGCTTTTCAGGAATTTTATAACCTTATAAAAAACTACTTTTATTGAATCCTATGGGTTCTGTTGTTTTATTTATATTTTTGTTTGATTGTAGATAGTTTAATTTCTTCTTTAATTTCATCTGTGATTCATTGCTTGTTTTGGAGCCTATTATTTGCTTTCCATGTATTTGTATATTTTGTGTGATTTATTTTATTAATTTCCAATTTTATTGCACTATGGTCAGATAATATTCATGGGATAATTTCAATTCTTTTGCATTCACTTAAGCATGTTTTATGATCTAGCATATGGTCTGCTTTTGTTGTTCTTGGTGTTGTCTTGTTTTGTTTTGGTACTGGGGATTGAACTCATGACCTTATACTTGCTAGGCAGGTGATTATGCTGCTGAACTAAATCCCTGGCCCCTGTATGATTTATTTTAGATAATGTCTCATGTGCAACTAGAAGAATGTATATTTTGATATTTTGGGGTAGAGCACTCAGTAAATGTCTACTAAGTCCATTTGGTCACAGGTTTGATTCAGTTCTGTTATTTCTTTGCTGACTTTTTGTCTATTTGATCTATCTCTTTATAATGGAGTATTAAGGTCCCTGTTAATATGTCGTATCAAGCATTTGGTTTTTCATGGCTATTAAGATTTGTATTATATAGTTATGTGCCCCTGTATTTGGTGCACATATATTTATGTTTGTTAATCTTCTTCTTGAGTTTTTGCCTTAACCAGTGTGTAGTGACCTTCTTTACCTTTGATCATTCTTGGTTTGAAAGGTTACTTCATCTGCAGAGAGAATAGCTACCCCTATATTTTTCTGTGTTCCTGTTGCTTGGAGTATTAATTTTCCATCCTTTGATATTTAGTCTGTGAATTCAGTTTTCAGTTAAATGAGTTTCTTGTTCATAGCATATTGTTGGATCTTGTTTCTTGATTCATTCTGCCAGTCTGTTTCTTTTGATTGGTGAATTGAGGCCATTTGCATTGATGGTATAACTGATATATATTGGTTTCCCTTTTCATGTTAATTTCCTGCATTGGTTCCCTAAATTTTTCCCTTTGTTTAACTGATTGCCTTGTTTGGTGGTTACTTTCTGTGTCATAGAAATATTTTACTTCTCCATTAATTTCAAAGGATAATTTTGTAGGATAAGTAAGTGTGGATTGGAATTTGTTTTATTTCAGGACTTCAAATTCTTCACTCCAGCTTCTAGACTTTAGGATTTGTATTGAGAAGTCTGTCATAATTCTGATGGAGTTTTCTTCATAGAAATCTGTTTCTTTTCTCTAGCAGTTCTTAATATTTTGTTGTCCTGATTAATGTTTGGAATCTGTATTATATTTCTGGATGTAGATTTATTTTGGTTATGTCTAAGTGAAGGTCTGTATGCCTTGCTTATCTGTTTGTCTGATTCGTTCCCCATGCTTGGAATATTTTCTGCTATTAATTTTGCAAATAGTTTTATTTTTAAAAATGTCATCTATGTTGACTTCTGCTTTTTTTCTTTGCTTCATTTCATGATTATTGAATTTTTGCTTCCTGATATTTTGTTCTTTTCAAGTGAACTTTCATGGTTGCTTGCCACAATACAGTCTTTAAGATTTGAAATTCTGCCTTTAGCTTCATTAAGTGATTTTGCCAGCTTATGGTAGAATTTTTTGTTTCTGGGATATCTGTTTGCATGCATTCTATTTCCTCCCTATATTGGTCTTTTATGGTTTTTATCCTCTTCCTATCATCTACTATTTCTTTTTCTATCTCTATTCACTGAGCATTTCCTTCACAGATGTTGACATTTCTTTTTTTATTTGAGAGTATTTCTGATTTGATTTCCTCTGTAGCCTCATGAATTTATTTCTTTATTTCAACTGCTATTTTTGCAGAAATGTTAAGTATGTGTCTTCCAATTTCTTCTGTTTTCAAGGCTTCTGGACTTGTTCTGGGTGGGCTGAAACTGTAAAATTGTGTTTTTCTTTTTTGTCTTGTCACTTTATATTTGAAAAAAAATTGTAATTTGTTTTTTATCAAAATCCTTGTGAGTTTTTGTAGGAGGCAGCTATATTAACTCGTATACAAGACCTAAGAAAAGTCTGTTCATCAATAATGTATTCTGTGTTTACAAGATTCATGATTTGTATTTGTCCCAAGATTCTGTCTTTTTCATTTATTAAGATTGGGATGATGACACTTGTTTGGCTCAGTCTCTGGTCCTTGTGTGTAGGGGTGTGGTGAGACTATTACCCCAGAACTTCCAAATATTTTTACAGAGGATAGAACATTTGAATACTACAGGTAGGGCATCCTAGCTAACATAGTAAAATTAGCAATAACTATAGCATAAATCACAATTTAGAAACTGACAAACTGTGGTACTATTGATTTTGTGCTTTAGAACATCATAGCAAAGTCTATATCTTCAATTAAGTGTCTGTAAACCAAGGCATTTTCCCTTGGTAGGCCGTTTTTACTCTGTGGTGGGGAGATTTATGGAGAATGGTATATAGAACATTAAGAAGGGGGTAGAAAAGAAAGAATAAAGGAATATTTCCAAATATCTGAACTCTCTTGTTCTTTTGGTTTTGGGGATAGGATTAATTTTCTGCAGGCATCTAGAAAAGAGAGAAAAAGTAATAGAGTTGAAAAAGGAAAAAAAAGGAAGAGAAAAAAGGAAAAGAGGAAGAAGGAGAAGAAAGAAAAGTCAAAGAAGGCCAAAAAATGACAGTTAGGTGTCAGTTACCAAGTCCTGGGCTTTTCCCTCCACTGGCTGCTTGTCCTCAGTGTGCTGAGAGGAGACACCTCTATTCCCCCTGGGAAGGTCTGGAGCAGTTTTAGAATCACAGTAAAATTGAGCAAAATATGCGTTGACTCTGTTAGTACTTTATGCACAGTCCCCATTATAGTGGTTCATTTCTTATAATTGATCCACATACATCCCAAATATCATTATAATCCAAAATTCATTGTTTATATTAGAGTTCATGCTTGGTCTTTTACTTTCTCTGCTTTTAATAAATGTATAATGACAACTGTTATAGCATCACGGAGTAGTTTACCTAAAGATTCTTGTCATTACTATTGCCGTTTCTCCCTCATACTTCATAAAAACCACTGATATTTTTATTGTGTTCATAGTTTTGTCTTTTCAAGAATGTCATATAGTTAGAAACATATAGTGTCTAAATGCTTTTAAATAGACTTCTTTCACTTACATGTATTTTCTTTGTATTTTTTCATAGTTTAGCAGATAATTTCTTTTTAGCACTGAAAAATATTCCATTCTACAGATACTTAAATTTATTCAATTATCTACTGATGGACATCTTGAATGATTCTAACTGTTGGCAATTATGAATTAAGTTATTATAAATAATCATGTGCACGTTTTTGTATGCAGTTTACTTAAGAATTTTGGATACATACAAAGGAGTGTGTTTGCTAGATCTTAGGGTAAGGATGTGTATAGTTTTGTAAGAAATTGCCAAATAGCTGTGCTGAAACATTGTTCTACTTTGTATTCTAGTCAGCAATACACAAGAGCTCCTCATGCTGCAAACCTTTGCCAGCATTTGGTATTTTTTAGTGTTTTGGACTTTGTCTCAATTATGCATTTCCCTGATGACAGATGATGTTACACATCATTTTATGTTTTCAGTGTATCATATGCCATCTCATTTTATTTGCTTAAAAATCATAAAACCTATGAAAGCTAAAGGCATTACAATTTAAATCATTTGCTATTAAGGTCTCGAAAATAATTAGTCTGTAAAGAACATCAGTAGGATCTGAGGAATTACAGCTAAGCACATAAGCAGAGGCGTAGGGACATCAACAGGATGAGAACAAGCTCAGAAGTCTCATGATTTTATTCAGAGGAGCAATCCTTGTCTTAGTCAGTTTCATGTTGATGGAGACAACAGTTGAACCTCACAGCTTAAAAGAGGAGTGGCTTTATTTGGCTCACAGTTTCATAAGTTTCAGTCCATAGTTGGCCGATTGGAGGCAAGAAGGTGATAATGGAAGGTCCCCCGCTGAGAGCAAAGTGCTCATGTCATCATGGCCAGAAAGCAGAGAGGAATGGGAGTGGGGAAAGATGTACCCCTCTAGGTCATGCCCCTGGTAACTCCCCTTTTCTATATAGGTCCCACCTCCTCACAGCACGCTCTTGACAGGAAGCTGTCAGTGGATCAATCCATTGATGAACACACCAGTCCTACAATCCAGTCACCTTGTATGACCCTTCCTCTGCACACATGAGGCTTGAGAAAAGGCCATTGCAGATTCACCCAAAAGCAGTTCAGTGTGTACATTGTATTGTGTAGATTCTAAGCATAGATAGCAAGAAGGAAAGAGCAAAGCACTGATGATCCAACCACTCTTTTTCTGATATGTTTCTGATAACGTTACTTTTTGTGGAGTTAGAATGTAGTATAGAGGAAAAGACTGCATCATTAAAATGTGAATTCTTATTATCTTTGTAGTTCTGAATAAGGTGGAGATATATGAGTTTTCTAATTTATACATGGATGGTTTCAAAACATGCTAAACTTAGAGAAAATAAAATGGAAAAACAGAGTTTAGAACTCTGAATGGAGCCACTTGTATAAAAGTGTACAGGTGACT
The DNA here is from genome assembly GCF_034190915.1 of Cavia porcellus. Taxonomy (NCBI): domain Eukaryota; kingdom Metazoa; phylum Chordata; class Mammalia; order Rodentia; family Caviidae; genus Cavia; species Cavia porcellus. The sequence continues at coordinate 12,543,912 of NW_026947498.1, forward strand.
TGAATAGTGATGAGAAAGTGTACAGGGAAAAGCATTTCTAGATACAAATCTAAATAATATTTTATCACTTTTGATACTACTTGGGGTCATAAACCTTTAGTTGCTAAGTGAGAAAAGAAATAACATTTCTTGGTATTCTAGGCAGGAGAAGTACAAAGGAAATTTGCCTAAGTCTTAAACTGGTATCTATCCAATTCCTATAAGCAAGATATCCAAAGATTTAGCTTTTTAAAAAATATTTATGATCATATTGCAGTGTAACAGAGAAGCATGAATTTACTAAATTTTATTTTTTGTTCATGTGTTTATACTAATTTTATTAGTATTTTATTGAACTTACTTTTCATACTGAGACTTAGCCTGATATACAGGCTGTATTTACATGTGAAAAATAAGTAGATGAGCACAAGTTCATTAACAATTTCTAGTTTGATCTCACATTCATTTTAAAATATTTATATTACTTAAAATCACAAAATGTTTCAATTCGTTTTCATTCAATTTTATTCCATTAGTGTCTGTCAACTGCAAGTTATATGTAAATTATATATGCATGCAAATCTGTAACTTTTATAATAATATCATGTAGATATGTCAGATTCAATTATACCAATGTGTGTGATAGAAAATTCATTACTCATAAGAGAGTTAATTGTCTATTGTTTATAGGCCTAGCTGAAACCACTTAAGAATTTTTGATATTAGTAGAGGTCAGGGTTAAGGTTAATTTTTATTTTAGGATTGGTTCCAGTGTCTTCCTGTGGAAATTAAAGACGTTCTCTCAAGATTATTTTGATTGTAATTTGAAAAAATCAGCTAAAATTTGTTAAGCAAAAAGACTTTCTCTTGTCTTATTCTTCACTGAGAAATCCAAGTGAAGGAAAAACGTTTATCACAATTAGATAAGAACAGTCTTGAATCATGTGTTTGTCGACAGCTCAATTACCCTCTTCAGGCAGTGAGGTGGCTTGACTTTCAGGTTGACAGCATCGCTTGATGGAAGCCCTTTCTACACTCATACTCAATAGATGTGAGGATTTTTCCATATAAAAAAGGAAAGAAAGAAAGAAAAATGCTATCAAACAAAAATAATAGATAACAAGTCATGCGATCTGTATTAAGCATGCCTGTTTATATAGACATTTACCATCTTAGGGCTTTGCTGACACTGGAAGGACTCTCCCTAGAGTCAGTTACATTATAAAGTTACATTGTTCATTACATGAACAATGCGCCACCCTTCATATGTTAGTTAACCAGTTCAGAGTTCTACCTACCTAGCAGCTTCTTCCACTCCTGGACAATATTTCCCCACCATAATGTCACATGGCCAGATACTAGATAATGCAGGACGGCACCTACAGCCAGTGGTCCACTGCAGTTCCTAAACTCAGTCAATTCTAAGCCCATTTTCCGTTACTCGTGATTTTCTTGCTACAGAGCTCATGATGAAAGTTCTTAGTCAGGTTCCACTTTGTCTGTGTCCACACAGACCTTGGGCCCTGGCGCCTCTGAGTGTGTCCTGAATGGTACCTGTGTTTTTCTAGTGTCTGTGGATATAAATGTCTTCTTTTTTGACAGTCATTTATATGTCTATATAGTTTATATTTATATGTCTATATATAGATATTTGCCATATCTAATTTATATAAGCCAGAGAAATTTTAAAATATAACCTACTATGCTTATAGATTTCAACTCATATTCATTAATTTTTACTTTATTATTCAATTTAGGCCTATGAACTACCCAGCATGGCCCAGATACAGATATTATTCTTTAACTGAGGCACTGGAATCTAGGATAAAATAGGTTCTTAAAATAGTATTTTTTTCTTATCCTGAAATACCATCTCTTTAGGGTATCATTTAATTTACAAAGTATATTTAGACTTTGGAAATTGTACTTTTAATATACAAATCACAGAGAGGGGAGACAGAAGGAGTAAGACAAAGAGAAGCTTTCTATGAATACTTATCAAACATTTTATTCGTATTTTTCTTTTTAGCCTAGAAATGAAGACCTGTTGATACCCTGATTTTATTGTATTGAACTGAAAACTTTAAATCAGATTCATGCTTAGTATTATTTTCAAAACATATTTGCTTTCATCTACATTGTGTTTTTTTTTTTTTGCACTTGTGATAGAGAAAATTCAGAAAACATAGAGTCCAAGGGATCTAGAAATCTCATCAAGAAAAATATGCAAACCTCATAAAACTTAAAGCTGAAAATATGCATGGTAAATAAACAAACCCAGAAAAGAACATTCATCAACTCTTTACATAAATAATAACTTTGAACTTCGTATTTAATTTGAAATTTAAATCTAATTTGAAATTCCAAGGCAAAGAGTTAATAAAAAGCTGGGGAAAACTCTGTCAGTTTGGTGCTCGGCAAAGAGTTATGCATCCTGCCTGCCTTCCAACTGCAGCTGAAATTGCTTTCCTCACAACCAAGTAAAAAGGATGAATTTTAAAGAGGCAAATGCCAATTCTGAAAAAGTGCTGTCAGTTAATTTATTTTCTATTTGGTAGTATTTTATAATGTCAATCAACTATTATGTATTCACTAAAAGTAACAAAGAACTTGGTGTATACTGCATGCTGAAATTTTGATCCCTAAGACACATGTTGAAATTTAATTGCCTTTATGACAATATTAAGTGATAGGATGTTTAAGTGGTGATTGGGTTATGGGAGGCATCAGTGCCATGAAAAAATTAAATCTATTATCACAAGAATAGGTTATAAAAAAGTGAGTTCAGTCTATTTTTCTTCTTTGTCTTTTACTATGATTCCTTATGTTATGTTAGGATGTAGCAAGAAGTGCATCCTCAGGTACTACTCCTTGATTTTGGGCTCCCTAGCTTCCAGGAATGGAATGTGAGTCCACTAAGCTCTTACTGTTTATCATTCACCTGTATTATGTGGTATTTTATTATAGCAGCATTAAAAAGGACCAAGGGTCCTCACAGAACATTGGATGATATTAGCATGTAAGAAGACAAGAAATTTTGCAGTGGGAAAAGGGCTTGAACAAAATAAACTTTTGAAGCAATTGTCAGGTCACTGTGAAGATGAAGTTCCATTGTGATTCATAAAAAAAGAGATTACTTGGCAATACAATGAAATTTAAACTATCAAGGTATGATAATAAATCAAATATCCATTATAATATTTTTGGAACCATGCACAAAGTCTAGCAGATAAAATTAGATCTTCATCTAATTTCATTTTTGGAGACGCTTATCAGGGAATTTCAAATGCATAGCTATTTATAGAGAGTACAGCCGTGCAAAGAACATTCCAAAGAACCACTGAAACCTGAAAATTGAGAGGAGGGTACTCATCCTACAATTACACTAATCAGCCTTTTGTAGTGGAACTGGGCCTTTTTTTTTAAGCTGTACATTAAAACTCAGTTGCACACACTGAGGAGAAGATATCCTGGGAAAGGCATTCGGGGATCTTGGCACCACTGTGGCAGGGAGTGCGTATGTACTTGGGCTGGGGCCAGGAGAGTTTTCAGAGAGCCAACACAATAGAAGGAAAAGAAACAGGCTTCCCACCATCACTTGGTGCCAACATAAGCAGCAACAAGCTGGCAGCAGAGGTAAAGGCTGCTACAGTAATTAAGTAGGAGGGCAGCTCTGCGTTCTTTCCCAAATAAACAGAGTTCTGAGGGAATCCACTCATTTCAGAGTCCAAACTGAAGGAAAGTTGTCTTTGCCCACCCACTTTATTCATTAGATCTCACACCCATGGCTTTCACACGTAGCTGTAAACAGCAAGACAACTTATTGTCTTGCCCTATGCTAAAGTACCCATAAAGGGAGATGCCTTGTGGCAATTATACTTTTGCTGGTCTGCAGCCCAAGTGGAGACTGACTAGCCTTAGATGATCTTAAATGGGTTTGCTCCTTAAGGGTTTTCAGTTCTTCCGTTTTATACAATCTCTTGTGGCTCACCTCCTGCGGCAGACGTCCCCAGTGTCCATTTATGTTGTGTTCTGCATTGTGACATGCCTTCTTTCTGACCGTGGGCATTCAAGTTATCCAATAAAGATTGGAATTTAACAGGATTTTCCCGTTACTTCTCTTCTTTGTAGTTTCATGCACGTTTTGTAGGATGCTCTATATTGAAATAAGTTTTCCTCAATGTATTTCCTTGGAAAATCTCAATTAATTCTAATTCTACCCCCTCATATGATAAAAATACCTTCCATGATCAATATTTATATGAATTAAGAAAAAATAGAGGAAGACTTACATTCGCTTATTTTCTTGTCTCTTTTTTACTTTTCAGTGTTTGTTACAGATTTATCAAATTTTTTTTTAAATCTTAAGAGTATGTATTGATAGTGGTTTATTAATAGTGGTTTTATTAACAAAAGGTCTGTAAAGATTATGGAATTCCCCCAAAACCTAACTTTACCATTAAAACTCTAATCTCATGGAATATTTTTCCAAAAAAAAATCCAATATACTACATTTTTGTAGTATGTAGTATTACATACTACAACTATGTCAGTTTTGGGAGAATTATACTAGAATAATTTAACAAATAGTACACTGAAATAAAAAATGGAACTTGAATATCTTACAAGGAAAATAAAAATGGTCAGATCATACAACTTCAAATCACAATTATACCGGAGACAGATTATCCTTATTAAATTTACTTAATTCTAAATAAACATTGAGGAAAGGGTTCTCAGATTCCATTTTTCACTTACAAATCAAGGGTATATGGATAATGAACAGAACTTTTATGCTTTATTTTATTAAATTGATAATGTGTCTTACTCTATGACTTGACAATAGTTTTGAATTTTGTGCCAAGATAAAACCCATTGGGACTTTATTTTGAAAGAGTAACATCAACAAAAAAAATGGACTCAATTGAGAATAAAGCTATCATGTGTTGTTTAAATGGACAATTTTTGAGAATTTTACTTTCTTGTTGTAATTTCCATATCTTGAAAAACACAAGAACTTGGGAGGATTCTAATGTTTTAAAGGAAAGATAGGCTGGCTACTAGCACAAACATCAGTACTGAAGTTTACATTCTGTATAGTATTTCTTCCTCATGACATTTAACAGAAATTGAAATACTTAAGGATTCAAGACCCAGCTGGATGAAAAAATCTCATGGGAAAAATATTCATGACCAAACCAAAGAGGACTTTCCTGCCTTTCAAAAAGCTGCTGCCTGTGATAACAGATCATCATTATACTCTGCTGACTCCCGTCCTCCCACCCACCATAAAGAAAGCTGCTGCAGCAACCTGTCTTCTTAATCCACAAGACCTGACAAGTGCCAAGACATTGGCCACGTCCAGCAATTATAGGGCAGGGATAATGTGCAGTATCCTTGTCAGGCCCATGTGATTTAGTGATTTGAAAATTGATTTTCAGTTAACACAGTAATAAACAAGAATTGGCTGTAATTGATGTATAATAACTTTAGAGATGATAGTGTGTGGCAGTTTAAGAAAAAAAAATTCCTCACATTACCATAAATCATTCATCAATACTTGTAATTACTGAGTTAGAAAAATTAAGTCTTTCATCAATACCTGTAATTATTGAGTTAGAGAAATTAATCTTTGAAGATAATTGAGTCAATCACAGACATTATAAGACTATAACAAGGTTCTCCAAGGTAAATAATCTACACTAATTTTAGAGAATAGGAATATGTTCAAGAAAACACCAAATCTGATAGATCTTCTGACGCTTTCTGAGGATCATTATTTTAGCCAGGCAGAATTGCAAGTGACCCACTGCCAACTACTGCTTATTTGTCCTTAGATAATAAGCCTCCTGGAGGAGTGATCAAGTGAGAACACAGATTCCAGCTTGCTCCCTTTATCTTTGTTTTTCAATGATTTTAAGGAAAATAACTTTTCAACACATGATCCAATGTATAAAAAACAAATGAGTTCTCTTTAGTTATCTGTATTTGACTGAAACTCTATAGAACACAAAATGGAATTCTTTTGGTTAACAACTGAAAAAGACTCACAGTGCTTGTTAGATCAAGTCCAAAAAATTTATATTCATAGATATATGACCTTTCAGAGTAGTGTTATCTTACCTGCCTTCCCATTGCTTTTTAAGGACTGTTTTTTCTTAGATAGTATGTTGTTTCTTTCTGTCAACCAATATGCAATAAATATGTTCTCATTTCCATGTTTCTGGTAGTTTTTTTTTCCCTTCTGGTAATCCCCTTTGTGCTTTTCCCAAGCTTACCTTTCTTCATGGTTCAGGTAATTTCACACTCTAAAGCAAGACTTTCCCAGATGATGGCAACAAGCATTCTCTCTCTTCCTCATGACTATACATGGCACACATATTTTGAAGGAAGCACTCTGCCATGTGCTTCTTTGCTTTAGTTTTTAACTCATGTTACCTGACATATTATCATCAATGGTTTGAGTTCTCTTTTTTAAATCCTTGTCTGATTTAAAAATTAGATTATGTACAGTAACAATTAAAAAGTTGTCATGTGAAATGTAGCAAATGTCTGTATCAAGGTTGTGGACCCCTTCTGCCCTGGTATTACTCTTTATTTCTCTCCCTATTATTTCAAACATTGACTTACAAAACTGCATGGTCTACTTAGGCCAGTCTGAAATCTGTACAACAGGCTTGTAGATTACATAGTGTCAGACAGGAGCTGAGTCAGAGTTTCATCAATTTCTTCTTTCTAGGAAAACTCAGTTATCTCTCATGGCATTTCAATTGAATAGGTAACAATGTAGGAAATTCTTTTTTACTGAAAGTTAATTGATCATGGGTGTTACATTTGTAAACCATCTGTAGAGCTACATATATGGTGGTGTTCAAATAAGCACCACAGTCTAGCCAAGTGGACACAAAACAAACCATTGTCATCTCCCACTATTCCTTTCTTTCTAGAAGCATTGCTTATTAATATAATTAGGGTTCCAAAAGTGCGCTTCCATTTGTGGATGGGTGGGTCATGGGCTTGTGGTCTTGGAAACTATGTCTCTTCCCTTTTCCCTTCCTCCCTGGCTGTTTCCCAGTTCTTTGATTACTAGGTGCCGAGACACTGACAGCTGTACCCCAATACACCACTGCACCATATTTCTGACTTGGGGATGGCAAATCATGTGCTGAAGGTGCTGAAACCGTGACCCAAATAAACACTTCTTTTAAATTGTGCTTTATTTTGTCCCAACACAGTGGGGAGCAAGCATATATATATATATATATATATATATATATATATATATATATATGAGAGAGAGAGAGAGAGAGAGAGAGAGAGAGAGAGAGAGAGAATGATTTTTTTCTTATAGCCAAAATGATTCCTATCCCTTTTTACACCCCTTTTGCAATACAATGGTTTTATGAACTACACTTTTCATCTCACTACTGTCTTTGGAGTCTCAGCTGACTTCGAAGACTCTGGAAAATTTAATCACATCTTAATTCCTTTGTCTTATAAAAATCATTTCAATTTTATCATCAGTTTTATTTTTCTGATATAATTGAATGTTTTGTTTCTTAATTTTAACAAAATTTTGCACACTACTTTTCACTGTTTTTTGCCTTTCCATCTTCTTAACCTTGTCTCAGGTACCTTCCAATATGATATTGATAAAAAATTATTTCTTATTTGATAATCTAACTTTTTGTATATGGTTTTGCTTAGACATAGAAGACCATTTCATTATAGAAAAATATAGTCATATTTTTAAAAGATGAGATATTTCCACATTTTAAGACCTTATTCGTTTCTGTGTTACAAAGGTTTCTTGGTGTAAAACATTTCAATGTAGCAATTCAAAGGTTATAGTAATAAAGGATTTTTTCACAACAAACATTTCTTTTATTACTACTGTATATTTTGAAGCCTCATTTTTTGTTTTTAGTATTTAAAAATGCAAGGATACAGGAAAGGAAATGTATACCTGAGTTTCTTCCTGTGTCTTATAATGATAGAGCTGGCCACCTTGCATTAGGATAGCTCAAATTTACATGAACAGGTCTAGAAATTTTAAGAAAGCATACCAGTATGATGGGAATTTTACCCTACCAATGAACTGATGTACTGTAGTAAAACAAATTTCCCAAAACATGTTACATTTCAATGATGAAAATCGTTTGAAACAGACATTTAGATGTTTGGGTTTATTTCTTACTGATCTGAGACAGAAGGCAGAGGGATGAAATCTTGTTGTTGTCTCTCCAGTAACTGGGATGTATGAACTGTCACCATGAATATGGGGTTTGATGAAAACCTGTTACTTTCACTTTTGTCCATGTAGAACTTTTACTTTCTATAAATCTGTTTGATATCTTGATTCCCCGATTACACAAAGAAGGATTCCCTGAGCCATGTTGTCTGATTAAATACCTCACCATCTTTACTGTTCAAAAATTCATGGAGGAAACAAGTGAGATCTATGGCACTTGCTTTACAGTATGGATATGCATTTGGGAGAAAAGAAGAACTCTGCCCTTATAGGGTACTGTGACATAGAACCTCCACTCCTTGTGATGTCAGGGACGGTTTTCATACTCACTGTAGAGAGCCTTTCTGAGAATTACAGAGAGCAACATGAATATAGTTGAATGATTACCAGTGACAAAATGTGTGTGTGTGTGTGTGTGTGTGTGTGTTCTTTATGAGTAGAAAGATAGTTGAGATAAAATAGACATAGGAATTTAAAATGTAGTTTCAAGTAGTTATATTCTCATAGAGAAATCGTCTCTCTCTTTTAAGATATAAATTAGATTGTGAGTATCTAATTCTTAGCAAATTCTTCATATAATGAATACAAAGGAAAAACTGATTTTATTATTGACTCAGAAAACAAAATCATTGCTGAGAAAAAGCCACAGACTCCATTTGCACAATTAGAGGACCGTGGATTCAGTACCATTGGAGCAATGTGGGCTCAAACTGTCATCTCTCGATGACTTGAACAGTTCCCTAAAAGTCATTGAGGGTGCTATACATTACAAGTGTTGGCAATTTGCAGCCAATATATCAAGGTCACTTCTGCTGGTGAGGGATAGCTATGTTAATTTTTTTGTGATCAGAGGTGATATTTTTATGCATTTGATATCTTGGTGAGCTTTGTATCTTTTCAAAAACATTTCTGTATTTTGGTTGCATAATACAAAATTGATGAGTTAATATGTCAATAAATGGAGCTTATTTTCTATTTAAAATAATGGGAGATAGCCTGCCTTTTTGCACTGTAATGCTGTAGATTGTATTTTATTAGCCAATAAACTAAATATAAATATCATTCATTATTAACTATATCTTTAGTAAATTAGCCACTAGATTATATGAAACACATATTAAATGATTAATATATTTCAAGAATTTAAATGGATACAATAAGTTTTATTAAATCTAAGTAAAATATCAATAGTGGTTATATAGTAAAAGCCTTCTGAAAATTATAGTTTGAAGGAAAAAAAATAGAGTTATAATGCCCACTTATTATAAATGTTTCTATATTTTTCAAAATTTTTCATGACATTGAATATAGAGACCTCGTAGATATATTAGTGACTTTTGATATTTGTCTTTTTCACATCTTTACTGGAGTATAGTTGACAAAAATTAAATATATTTATATATAAAATGTGATGTTTTGATATATGTACACATTGTAAAATTATTCCATAATCAAGGTAACAAGGGCAGGACCTCCACAAATTATCATTTTTAAAGTTTCTCATTAAAAAACTTTGAAATCTATTCTCTCAGCAAATTTTAAGAGGCCAATACGTTATTATTAAGTATATAATGCATGATACAGTTGTTACCATTAACTATGTTGTAGACTTATAAATAATATTAATACATACATATATTTCTGTATGTCAGCTTATGGATATAACTTAAATCCATTTATTTAGAAGTTAGTAAGTAAAGCCTGTGCATATGGAGGAAAAAAGGAGAAAAGTGGTAGGTCAGAGAGTAATGAAAACTGTCCTCTCTTCTGCAGTTTGGGTTTTGTGAGGTGGTGAATTTTCCTCATTCCTCTGCAGTTTGCCCAGGTGGCAGAGCTGCCAACTCTCCCGGAGAATGTACTCTTACATATTAAACAGCATCAATTATCCTCCCTCTCACAATGCCCTTGAGTACTTCTTGGCTGAGAAAACTTATTAAAATAGTAAGTGTTTTTCACTCCTGAAGAAACTAAACTATTAATGGTACCTGTGTTACTTTCTACGCAGGTTGTTAAAATTTTGTTTTGTTTTGTTTTGTTTGTTTGTTCTGTGCCCAATAACACAGCAGAGGCTGGGGCCATTCCTTACTCTTTGACTATCTTCTGACCCTATTTTAGCCAGAGAGGAAACTCTCTTGATAATTCTTTGATCTATTGGTGATCTTCATTAATTAAATCAAACATAAATTAAAATGAGAGGACAGAGAAAAAAGAAATTTAAGGAAGACAGTAATTTCCCTTTTTCCCTCTATGCAGATCATACTGGTCCTTGGCAGATGAGCTGCTAAAAATACCAAAATGTTCGGGCCTCATTCCCATTGTATACCGACACTTGTCCCAGCATACGTGATAAAGGGGTGATGCCAGGAGGAATTTAATATGAGTGATGTAGCCTCAAGTTTCTCCAGAATGGCTCAATAGTAATGTTGGAGATATTTTTGTCAGTCATTCAAACTAGGGTGGGATGGTGGTCTCAAGTTTGAGAAAGAATTTTATCTCAGTCATTTTTTTCAGACCATTTATAAATATAAATTCAGAATTGACTTACATGAAAATTCATGAGACAATTTATCCTATTGATAATAGGCAAAGCATACTCAACTGCAAAGGCACATTGAAAGCTGAAATCTTCTAAAATATATTGGCATAAACTATGAGGTACTTTTTAGTAACATATGTACTTTGACTTTGTAGGTCTGTTTGACAGCTGAGAAGGTTATAATCCCTCTTGCATTCATTAGCACTGTCATTGCCTGCAGTATCTAAAACATCAAATCATAAATTCTAAAGTACTATGTTTGAGCTGTAGGTAGAAATTTGGGTGACCAAATATTTTTCTTGTAGCACTTATATATGTGGTGGCTGAAATAAATGGACAGCTTCAATACTTTCTGCATATAAAAGTGATAATGAGTGGGCTTGAATATTTGTGTGGTAGATCATATCAGATATCTCCAAGCAGTGTGATGAGACCCATAGACAAAAGCCATGGCAGGTGGCCAGTGAGAGGCCAAGGCTTCTGAGTACAGCTTACCACCCCCTTAACTTTGAGACTGATTATGGTTTGTATCTAGATGTCCCCCACCTAAAGTCTCATGCAGTCACAGGGGGACAATCTCAGAGAAGGATGAATTTAGAGCTTGTGATTCATAGACCAATCCTGGGATAATGAGTGTGGGTGCTGTAATTCCCCTAGGGTAGGTAACCTGCATACAATATAAGGGCCAGAACGAGTTTTCCTTCCCTCTCTTTCCTTGATTGCTTTTCTTGTGTTATGCCACCATGAACAGTTGCCCCTCTGCCATGTGCTACCCTGACTAGGAGCTAGCCAATTAAGAATTGAAATCTCCATAAACTGTGAGTTAAATAAACCACTTCATATTTAACTTTGAGTGTTGGTATTTTGTCTCAGCAATGAGAAAAAACTAAGACAACAACCTTGTCTACTAACCCCAATGTGACATATAAACATTGCCACTTTCTTTGTGCATCATTATATTTGAGGAGCACAATAAATATATGATTTTGTGATGCATTTTTCAGGATTATCAGAATGAAACAAGAGAATTTCTTCCACAGGATGATTTGGATAAATGTCTTCTTAGAAGGTTCATAGAAAGAACTTATAGCTGAAATATTACAGGAACTTTAGTGGAAAAGGATTATGAAGGTATCCTGTGTAAAATTGGACCATAAGTTATTGACAACCAACATCCGGGATCTATATTTCTACATATTAGCTGTTTCCATTTAATACAATTATAACATTAATTTCTCTTTCTATTCCTAAAAGTATGACCAGCTGTAGATATCTCCCTTGAATTTGGTTCTGGCAATAATGACTGAAAAGTGGATTCTGGCAACAGATGGTAGATTTTCTAGCTTAGTCTCTTTAGTGAATAACAAAATTCAACCTATGCTATAAATGTGTTCATTCACAATTGTCTTAGTTGTTATTCTCCCATTGTTGGGACAAAATACCTTATGCCCAAAATAAAGCAAGGGAAAGTTTATTTCTTACAGTTTTGGAGCTTCAGGTCATACTCAACTGGCTCAAAGGCAGGATGACATGGCAGAGCAGACTTTTATGGCCACCACAAATGCCAAGAGAAAACAAACCAATCATGAATGCCAGATTCAGCCATTTCCATGATTGCATGAGGCCTGAGGGGGTCATCTGAACACAGACCATAACATTCCACCCTGGTCCCCCAAAGACTCATGTGCATACTTTGTACAAGACATTTAGTCCATCTCGAAGAGCTACCAAAATCCTAACAGTTTCATCATTGATGAAAAGTCCAAGTCCCAAGTCTCTGAGATTTAAGACAAACTCTTAGCTGCAAGCCCCTGTACAAATGTAAACAAAGTTAACCACTTCCAACATACAATGGCACAAGATAAACATTACTATTCCAAAAGTTTGAAATGAGGAATACAAAGCATTAGAACCAAAGCAAGTGCAAAATTCAGCAGAGCCAACATTAAGTCCTGGAGTTTCACACTCAGCATCTGAAGTCAATCTCCAAAAGTCAAGCTCCAGAAGTCAGGATGACTCCACCCTCACAGCATTTCCAGGGTTTTCAGTTCCCAAAGCTTCTCTCTTAAGCCCACTTTGCTCAGTCTTTACAGATTTCCTTAGATGACCCATGTTCCTGGCTTTTCCAAACTTCTGGAGTCTCCACTGTACCTTTGGATTCATACTCACAGCTTAACACACTTCCTTGTTAGAGGCACATTGCTCCACCTCCCAGGCATTTTTGAAATAGGAGTGGAAGCTGCCTTAACCTCCGAACACATGCATTCTCCATTTGCCTAAAACTAGTGCCACTTGGATCCTGCAGAGGTCCACTGCCAGCAGGAGACAGGCTTACTTCTCTCTTGGCTATAAGGGTTGAATGTCTGGATTGCTATACTCTCTGAACCTGATTGTGAGGAACAGCTTCTATATGCCACCACTGCTCTGGAATCTGGAGTGGTCTCTGCCATTTTGGAAATTCCCGTGGCCTCCATCACTACTCTGGAACATAAAGTTCTATGGATTTCTCCTCCAAGCAAAGTCTTTCACTTTTGTAGTTTTGAGGCTGCAAAGGATGGAGATCTGCTGCTTCTTATGATGACCTCAGCCTATCTTTTATATTTTTCTGTTTCTTCTCATCAATGGCGGTCTCATCTCCATCTTTATAGTCTACAGATTTCCGGTCAAATTCACAACATTTTGAGTGAACACAACAGCAAGGGTGAACAGAGCAAAAAAAGAGGAAAGAAACACCTTCTTTCCACCCTTGCACTGTTTGCCAGTTCCACCCTTGGGTGGATGTAGCATTCACATCACCTATTCCAGTGCCAGACAGCAAACCAATCACAAGTGACAAACTCAGCCATGTCTATGATTGCATGAGGCTTGAGGGGGTTATCCAAATACAAACCATAATAATTTAGACATATTCCACTTGTGGGCTGTCCTGTGCTATTCACTTAACCAAGTCTCCAACAAGGCAGCATTTCTTCTCCCTGTTTGTAAATAAGTGATATATTGTTTTTATTCCTTTCATTCCTACCTTCTAAACACAGAGTATGCATTTTTAACCTTCTTCATTACTCACAAAATGAAACTAGCTTTCTTATCACCAAAGACTTTATTTAAAATAATTTGTGGATTTAGTATGATAGTTGGTCCTTTTTCTTCTAGATGAAAACATCAGCCTAATGACTACCATCAATATTTATAGTAGCAAAAATATAAGAAACGTTAGTTCCATCACTACTTAAAATGAAATTTCTAGTCCAATGTATAAGTTCAGAATTACAAGTAAATTTGTACAATCATTCCCCCTGAAATTAATAGATATTATCCAGTTATTATTATTGCAATATTTTCTGACAACCCAAATACATAATGCTAATTCATTATTGTTCTGCATTATCAACTTCTCAAAAACAATACATATCTGTAAACATTGTCTACACTTCTCACAAAATGTATCACAGGGGAAATTATTAATACTAGTGATAATTCTGATTATGGCAGATTTGGCATTTGGACAGAAGGATTTGAATATCACTTTTGAAACTACACAACCAACAAGCTCAAAAAGTGCCAATTTCTTGTTTCAAAAGGTTAAAAATGCTTACCATTTAGCAATTTCAATCCTTGTATTATCTTCTTAGCAAAATTTTACTGTGTTCCTGGAAACTAGGATTTCTCAGGCAATGCCGATTACTCTAACAAAATATTCAAGAGTAAGCGGCTTGTAAACAGGAGATTTACTCCTTAGTACTAGCAGACGTGATATCTGGTGAAGAGCCAGCTTCTAGTTGAGAGACAGCCTTCTTCTCTCTGCATTTTCACATGGCAGAAAGGAAAGAAAGCTTTTTGAGATTTCCTTCATAACACTAATCCTATATACATATGGGCTTCACACTCATATCCTGTTTATTTCCAAATGGTTCAACCTTCTGTTTCCACCAAGATAGGGTTAGATTTTTGACATATGAATTGAAGGATGCAAAATATTTAGCTTTCATCACAGAATTTGTTAAAAACAATCCTAAGATGTATTAAAATTTCAACTCAACATTCACAGTACTCTCAGGCACTGTGTATAAGTTACGATAATTTGCCAAATTCTTTCTCTTTTAAAAAGAAAATTATGAGGTCATTCATAATTTCTAGGCAATTTTTGTATATATTGTTTCTTAACTTTATTTATAGGAAAGATTTACATTTCCATGATGCGAAGAAAGATTTTACCATATGGGATTTCAGGCTTCACTGGAGAGTTTAATATTAAGGGATAGTTAATGGAATGGTCATGGGGTAGAAATCTTTATTATAAACATTTTACACAATTGTACTAGTGGATTTGTTAATATTAGCAAATGAAGTATATGTTTGCTTAGCAAGAGCTTATTATGTGCATTTTGAAAGTTTTATTTGCAAGTCTAATGCCCAAAGTCAAAACTAGGCTATATGATCTTAGAATTACAGTCTTTAAAGAAATGAAGGCATAAAACCATGCATAAGCTTTAATGATAGTGAAAATGCTAGAAGCTTTCTATAATATGTATACTCATAAAATATTTTATAAGAAATGATCATGAAAGGTTGAACCCCAATAGAATGTTTCATGAACAGTAAACAAATAATCCCAGTTATAAATTTCAATAGAACATGAAAATAAAGAGATAAATACCTTATTTACGAACAGATAATTGGTACAACTAGGAGGGTTTGCATATATTACAATTGAGACAGGACAGTATACTGCAATTCTATTGTATTATTTGTTAAAATAACCCTGTACTTTTGTTTTTCTTCACTGATTAAAGTTGTCAGATTTATTGTTTTCTTCAGGTATCAAATGCTGGACTTCAATAGTTAGAAGTTTCAGAATACTGGCTATAAAAAGAATTTTAAAGTGTAACAAATGGAGAGTAGGAAATTCCTAAATTGAAACATATACAAGAACATGTAGTATTCCCAATTTAACTTGGTATAGTCATATTTTTACTTATAGGTTGCTGATTTTAGACTAGGTCTGTATCTTTTCAGTACCCGTATTGGCCACCACTAGAATAGTCATAGAATCTAAAACATAATGTAGAAATTGTCATTTAGAAATCATTCTACAAATAAATCATGGATTAGAATAATTTATTTCTAAGATAATAGTGATAATGTGTGTTTATCTAATTTTATTATATAAAACACAGGTTACAGAAGAATTTGTTGACTATTTTGTTTTTAAAATGTGTAATATCCATCCCTTAAGAAAAATTAGAACTTCATAGTAACATTAAACTCATCTATGGATCTGCATTAACATTTATTTATAAAATTGCTCATTTGGGAAAACAGCTGCTTTCTAAAATTGAATCTAGAGAACTCAACCACAAGCATAGGTAGGAATAGTGAATTTGTGAACAGGAAATTTCAGAAATGATTTAAAGAATATTATCAGTGACCTAGATATTCGTAGTTCCCAAATCCACTAAACTTTGAGGCAACTGAATAAAATTCCTTGTATCTAACAGGTGCATTATGAGTTACTATGGTAATGGAGACGGTCTTATTAAGGCTATATTAGAGGTGTTTTAAGATCATTTTGAGAGTAATTTGGTGTGGTTTAGAGCCATTCTGCATTTTGCAATGACTTAGGGACATATAAATGTAAGTATGAATGGCATGCAACAAAATAGACACAAAGAAGTATAAAATATGGTTCTCAATGCATTTACGTGGAAAATTTATTCACTACCTTAATTCAATGGATTTTCTGAAAATCATAGGATAGAATCTAATGTAGACAATAATTTTCCTGCATATACATGTGCTACTTAAGAAGTTCTCTATTCTATTTGAGCTTTAAATGTGCCTTTTTAATGGAATTAGGTATTTAGAATAATATCAATTGTCAGTGTAAATTTAGGCCAAAATTAGTCATTTACAAGAATGAATATAATTATACATACGAATGCATACATTCATTTATGCATGCATAATTTACTGAGTTTTAATATATATAAGTCACTGAATAAGTGCATTGTACCTAAGACATATTTGAGTCTCAAAACCATAAATTTGATACTGTTTTATAAAGAACTTGAGACTTAGAAGGAGTAGTTGAATTTCTCCAAATTACAGACATTATAAATGAGACAGAAAAACACTAAGTTTAATTTCATTTGATTCAGAGCGTAAGTGTCTAATTCTTCTGGCATTCTTCATTTTTATGAACTATACCAAATTACATTCTTAATATTTTTATGATCTATTTACTAAACACAAAAGAGGCTGCAGTGCTCTTCAGATTTTAGCAATCAAGAAGCATTAAGATAGATGTAGCTATGCTTCACAACTGTTCTGCAATTTGCAAGTTACTGATTTGAACAATAATGCTGTCAGATCAATGACTTTCATGGTTGCTAAAATTAATTGATGTTAATCTAATTTTGACCAAAGTTTCAGCCTATTTGTGTCACTCAGTATCACAGTATAATTTCTTTCCTATCATAAATATCTCAGGGAATTTTCATCATGGTAATCCTAAGGCTAGCAAGTAAAATAAGTCATCTTTTGGTATCTCTAAATTGATGGGCTACGGATTTTGCTTAGTGGCACAAGTGCCTGCCTGGCAAGCAGAGGGCTGTGCGTTCGATCCCCTGTACCAAAAAATAACCAAATAAACAAATGAGCCAACAAAAAGCAGGCCCCTCACTTCCCTAGTATCTCCAAATTCATTACTGTCTTTGGGGAAGAAGAAATAAGATTCAAAATTAAATAGCTTTATTATATCAAGAAAGAATTAAACATCTTTAGTAAGATTTTAAATCTGTGGAAATAAAGCTGGACATTCAGTGTCTTTGTTCATATCTAAGCATTTTATTCTAGCAATGTTTTATTCAAATATTTTTAAAAAGCATTGTTCTCAGCTTATCATTGCTATAATGATTAGCAAGCAAAGCATTTAATTGTTTTTTTGTTTTGTTTTGTAATGTTAATTGATACTACTAGTCAATATTTAAGTAGGAATGAAAAGAAAATGAATATTTTAAGTTTATAAAATTTCACTTAGTTTTAGAATTTGAAAGGAAGATTTTTTTCATACTGCTTTTTTCCCCCATCTGCACAGAATGGCTTGTTGTAGAGTAATGGAAACTGTGGTAAAGGAGAAGCGTTCCAAAACTATTACAAACTTTTAGAAATAAGAGCCTGTTTCTTTACAGCAGAAGCAGCCCTAGTTCACAGGTGATATTAATGCTTTCTAAATGTCCTTGACTTGCAGTTTTCTGTGGTAAATTAAGTTACAGATCACTTATATTTCAGATTGGAAGTGCTAGATGGAATCTTCTCTTCACTCTTGATGTATGATGATATTTCCAAAGTTATATGTCCGCGTGTGGCAGAATTCAAGGTAAAGCAATTTTGCCTTCGCACAATAACTTAATTGTTTTGCTAAGGCAAACATTTTCTTTTCTTCTAACATATAAAGTGTAATGAAAAATTAAAAAACCATATTGCATACTACAATTTTTTAAAGAGAAACCATTACTGATTGCACATAAAGAAAACTAGAAAACTGAAACGCATTGTGGGTAGACTTCAGGTTCCATCTTAATTTTATAATGTTTATTTATTCCCAGCATTTTCTTTCTAAAATTTCAAAGGAGTTTTACTGTGTTAAAGTGAAAATAATTATGTTTCAGTTTGCATGAACTCAAATCAAATATAATTATTTCTATTTTAACAATTTCTACTTTAACAGATCACTCTGTTTGGTAGCACTTCAGTGAATATTTCAACTGTAGTTCTGTTTACAACCTTAACTTCTAGTTTGACTTTAAAGTTGAGTAATTGAATGTCAAAGTCCAATAATAGTACACTTTTACCTTTTTAGTAACCTCACCTAATTCACTGAAGATAGTTTCTCTCTCCTGTCCGTATGTCTGTCTGTCTCTCTCTTTATATAGTTTTGCAGTATAGTCCAGGCTGACCTTGAATTCATTATGTATGTTAGGTTGGTCTTAGACTCATAATGATTCTTTCACTTCAGTCTCCATGTTCTGGGTTTGTAGACACCATGACAAGCCCCCAGCTTCTTTCTCTTAATAGTTGCCATCAAAAATTTTGAATGTATCTGGCAGAAATTATTATTTAAGATGCTAGTCTCTCAGCCTATCTCACCTTTGGTTATTATTCCCTTTCCTTTAACTCAGCCAATGCACTCTTACATTACCATGTAGATTTATCATCTCTAGATCTGTACCTAATTTTGAAATCTTTAGAGATTTGCTTTATAACCTCCTTAGCTTTCATATAACTTCCTCAAGAGCCAGTTTTTCCACTGCCAAAAGTATTTAGTTTCCTTGGAAATTTCAAGTTTTTGTTTTTGTTGAATTTTATCAGTTGATTTGATTAGGTTAAGGACACTCAGGGTTTTAGGAAAGCACACTGTTAGATGTGTCTCTGTGGGGCAGGGAGGCATGACCTTGGGTTCTGCGTATGGTCTCTGCCTTTCTTCTGTGGCACTGTTTCTCTGCTTTGCATCCTGACCACCATGAATTAAGCAGCTTTGCTCTACCACATGTGTCTGCCATGATGTTCCTGTTTTGGAGCCAACTTACTGTGGACTCTTATGGTTTGGGTCTGGAAATCCCACCAAAGCCTCATGCAGTCATGGGGGAGGTGGGCCTTTTGAAGGTGGCTCAATCCACTCTTTGTAGTAGATTCATTGTGTAGCATTGGTATTGGCAGTGTGAGTGTTGTAACTGCTCCAAGAGGGGTAGCTTACATACAATATAAGGAGGAAAAGGAGTCATACACTCTCCCTTTTTGCCTTTTTTTGTCTTTTTGCTCTTGTCATTTTGGTAAGTGCTACAATCGTCATGCCCTTAGGCCATGGCACTCTACCTTGGAACAACTGGGTATGTGCTGAAAACTCTACAAACTGTAAGCTAACTAAATCTTTTTTTCATTTTGGGCATCAGATTTTTTGTCTAAGCAGTAAGAAAAAGTAACCAAAACATAGCCTAAAAACCTGGAAACCCAGAGCCAGATAAACCTTTCTTCACTTAAATTGTGTATATTATGTATTTTGTACAGCAATGGAAAAGTTGACTAATGCACATTACCCTTCCATTGTTTTCAAGATGAATAAAGTATCTCCTGACATTCTTTTATTCTTTGCCTAACCTTGACTTCATGTGCAACATTGTAATTATTGCTTCAAATATTCTCTATCAGTATATCACATAATTTTACCATTATGATTATGGTTACTATTATTGTTAATTTGCCATAACTTCACTACCAATTCAGTGTACTGTAACAGTCATAAAAGTTACCAGGGAGGAAACTAAGTTAATCATCAGCTCTCATGAATTCTTAGTTGAGACAGACCCCTGTAACAAAAAATGCAGATAAACAAGAGAAAAACATTAATATATGTTTAGAATAGATCACATGTCACTTTCTATGAAATCTCTATGAAAAACAATTCCAAAGCAGTCTTTGAGCTCTGGCTCATATATGTTTAATAAAGAAACACTAAATCTGTGTTTAGACAGGGTAGAGCAGAGAGTTTTATGCTTCCAATGGTGGAAAATAGTCATAAATATATTATAAGAATGTAAATTAGTAAGATTTCTATGTATATTAGTAAGATACCTATAGATATATGCAAACATATACCTACATTAAGGTCTAGAGTCCACTCCTATAAAGGAAAATTTATATTCTTTCTTGTGGCAGAAAGGGTTGTGTGAAAAGATCCTTTCCTCCATTTATGGCTTCTATATGTCCTTGAACTTGAGAACAATTTTATGTCAGAGAGGCATATTTCAGGGTAATATATTCCAGTTTCCTTCAATAAGGGTCTCTTTACTTCTGTAACTCCTTAATCCCAACACAGCAACTGAGTGACCTTTAAATCGAAATTGTGTTTATTTCGCTTTTTGGCTTCTAAACTGCCAACATGTCATTATTCTGCTTGAAATAAAATACAGACTCAAGACTATAGCTCCAATTCTACCCAGTGTCATCCACTCTGAGCTATTTTCCTCATACCACCTAATGCTATTCCACTAAAACAGACTGATCTTTTCCCCATGGGGGGGGGGGGAAACTTTGCCAAGTTTTGTTTTCCGTTAGCACTAATAATCATATGCCTCATGGGGAATTGCTACACATGTATAACGCTTCTTACTTCTTTCGTCTCCTTTCCTTTTCCTCCTGTCACCATCCCTCCATCTCTTGGTCTCTTTCCCATTTGCAAGAGGTCTATCTAACTACTTTCTATTATCTATCTTTTATGTTGCTCTTTACTTATATTTAATTTTTATGACTGTTGTTCCATTTTTAAACTTTCTTGAATATTTCCCCGACGAAGTAACCTTCAACCTCCTACCTCAAGAGGGCACATCCATACTATTCTCTAAATCAATTCTTGCTTCCATTTTAATAATTCAAATAACAACAACAACAACAACAAAAAACTCAAGGAACTGAGGCTTTGCATATCTTTATCATCGTCATATCCTCTCTATCTAGCACAGAATTTTATTTGGATGCTAGCATACCAGAGAAAATATTTGTAAAAGATTTTTGTAAGAATTTTAATGATGAATCAGCAATGGTAAGTTGTTAGGTTCATGCTATGTTCATTTAGCATTTACAATAAATTTTTCTTTACTCAATAGGTAAGAGGATGTATCATTCAAATATTAATAGAAACAGATCATTTTTGGGTGTTTAGTAGGTGACATTGTAAAACATTCATTTTGAAAAGCAAACTTATTACCTCTATATTTTATTCAAACCAACAAGCCTTTAAAATGTGTATAATTTCTTTTAGTTTTTTCATTAATGTTTATTGTGCTCATTTTGCAACAAGATGTTAATTATCTCATAAAACAGGTTGGTGGGAATGAAAGGAAGACAGATTTGTCTTTGTGTTAGCTGCTTAGCAGGCACTTTAGGAGTAGGTCTGTATTCTTATAAGTGGTGAGGCACGAAGAAATCTTCCCTTTCAAAAGACTTGTAACTTGCATTCAAAGTGGCAGATTCAGCTACTAATTTGTTGATCTTCTTGGATATACTTACTTATTTTGGATAAAATAAATAAGAGTTGTGGTCTAAAATTTAATTCTATTTATTTAGAAAAACAACTTTGTTAAACGAGTTGAGATAACATAGAAATAGTGTAAATTATATTTCAAAACAGTAAACTTTTCAAACTGAATTAAAATTTGCATATTGTGAGATACATAAGTTTTAAGTGTACATTTCATTTCACCTAAGGGTGTTTAGCAAAACTTACAAGGATCCACTCAAGTTATTTTGATTCATTTTTTTAGAGGACGTGGAATTAATTTTTCTCATTTTAATGCTAATTTCTCTCTGTAGAGGTGTTTATCTCTGCCATCATACTCAGATTATGACCTGAAATTGAGTGTTCTCAGGAATGTACCTACCTTTTATGCTATGATGATGCCTGCTGATCTAAATGTGAATGTTTTCTCAGTAAAAGTCACTTGCTTGCTTTGTTCCGGAACACTGCTTTACAAATTTACCCCAGTGTTATTCCTACTTCCTGCAAGTAATAAATCTCTGTCCACTCCTGCATCGCTTGGTTGTGCTGATCAGCTTTGCATTCACTAAGGGGTGAAACCCTTGTATTCTCTCACATTTTGACAAGTTTGTAGAATCCTTCTGAAAAGCTTTGTAAGGATAATCTGTAAAGAAAGAGATATAGTAACATTTTGAGAAATGGATTAATTTATTTAACAAGATTTTCTGAATTCTTTCTAAGTTTTAGGACATTTGATATGTGCTAGTGAGTGAAACACTACAGGAAGCACAAAAACAATAAAATAATCTCAGATACAGAGCTGTGCCATGTTTCATATTATTATTATTATGTTAATATTGGTGCAATGCTATTATTATTGAGATAAGGTAGTATTATGTTTAATATATCTGTCATCATACAATGATTGTATCTATAATAAACAGCAAACAGTATGAAAACACCTCAAGGATATCTCTTGGAAAAGTCACAGAAATCTGAATAGAAGAGAAAACATAGCAGAAATACTAACAATTAATAAAAATGTGATTATTAAACAAAAGTAAGAAAATTTTCTAAAGGAAAAGGAGATACAGGTTCCAACATTTTCATGAAACTGCTATACTATCATGTGTATTTAGTTTTGAGTTGTAATTATGCCTCCTTTCTTAACTCCAGTCCTAAAGTTTATGAGAAATAGAAATCTAAATCAGGGACTATTAAAAATATAAGTCTTATAACTGAAAAATATTAGGTTTCTGGATAATGTTTAGATCTAGACATCAGTGAACAAAAACTAGATTTACTTTCCACAGTTACAGGCAATATTTGAGAATTGTAGAGATTTAAGATTCTAGCCAGGCCCCTACAAAATTTGTCTTCAGGACAAAAAAAGATCTGAGTAAATGCCATCTGCAGAGGTGTAAGGTAGCTGAAAATATATTCTATCACAAAGTGCACCACTTTGGCATAAAATTATTTAGATGAAACACAGTCAGAACAATAGATGAAAGATAAGCTCCTGCCCTAGTCCTATTTATTGAGAAGCAATACTATAACCTGAAGGCAATCAGAGGAGTCTACACAAAATACTTTTCTAATAATTCTGCATCTACCTTTATTTTCTCATACATTTGCTTTCCCACAGTTGATTTCCCTGGAAACGTAACACAGTTGGTTTGCCTGGAGACTTGAGAGCTTTGCCTTTTGTTTTGTTGCATCTCTAAACCTTTATGATGTCTAAGTTAAGATGATAGTGAGAACCCCTGATGAACAACTCTGACTTACCATCGCCAAGTATCCTTATACGTTAACATCTTGTATATTATAGCGAATTTGTTTTTCTCATCTTAATCTGGTTTTGATCAGTCCAATCTATGCGAACCAGCAAAAGATTCTTAGGGAATATCAGGAAAAGGATCCTTAGGGAATATCAGGAACAAAGTCTTCAGAAACAGAGGAAAATAATCCCTGGTCCTTCGGTTCCATGTTAATTTTTCCAAACCCACCAATCATGGAAGTATCTGTCTCAGCCCTCAGGGATTACTAAATAAGGGGTGGAAGAAAACTCAGTTATTGGTGATGGTGCAATGTAGAGCTCTTTACTAACAGTCACTCTGGTTTTGCTTTCTTTTTCCGTTTGTCTTCGCGATCTTATTTCCTTGTCTACTTTCTTTGAAGACAGGGTGTCCTGAAACATAGAGAGCAGTGTCTTGCAGAACAGTTTTTGAACTTCTATGTGATATTCCTCCAAAACCTAGTACTGCTACTTTATGTTATAGTTCCTGGTTCACCTCCCTGTGGCCCAGGACTGCTGCTGACTCACAAGAAGGGTTGGCTTCTTGTTTCTCCTCTCTGCAGTTAAAGTTCTTACCACTAACAAAGGGGGTAGAATTTTGTCACACAGAGCAAAAAAACCAATAATTATTTAGTCCAATTGAAAGGTATTTTTTGTTTATAGAAAAAAAATTCACTCTGTCCATCTCTTATGTTGCTGTGCTAGCCAATTAATCCATTAGGGGTTTGTGATGAGAAGAAATGTTCTATAAGAGTAAAATATTAGCAACATAGAATGTCTCAATTTTAAGTATAAACTTCACTCTACTATGAATTTTCTGGGAATAAGTCCAATAACCTTAAAATTCCAAAGTGACAAAAGTTAAAATTGTGCATTATATTTACTTAAAACCTTTTTGAGTATTTTGATTCTTTTCTTTCTAATGTATGCTCTCCAGTCCAAGTATTTTTGGTAACATAAATTAGACATTATTATACATTTCGAGGCTTCATTTGAAAGTCAGGGATGATGTGATCAACTTAAGTTGCATTAGCAATGCACTTTTTACCAAAAACTTTTCCTTCTGGCCTCTTGGAAAGAGAGGCTCCTAACCTTTCATTGAGATGACTTTTTCTGTATGTCCAACTGGTGGTCGTTTTGCAGCCACCCTGGTAGCATATCTCTGCATCTATACCTACATTTTAATACACTTAAGCACAAATCAATTCTGTGGTTTTATAAAATATATAAAGAAGCAAACTTAAGGATACTATAGTCTAAGGACTTATCAAGTATGCCAAGTATTCCACTTTTCAAACACTGAGAAAAGATAATACTTTACATAAATAATAAACCTTTCTGAAAATATTTTTTGATTTTTATTTTAAAAGAAATCTTCTACCATTCATTTCTCCTAAAATAAAGCTTAAAAACCTACACTGATATCATCATTGAAAACTGTCTTTTTTTTCTGTGTAGTTAATCATGGCTTTAACTTGCAGTACATTCATTTTTCTGCTGGATGTATGTGAGTTTTAAATTGGAGAATATGTGTTAAATGTTAGCTGCTTTTTCTTAAGTTTATGTTTATATTAGGTGACAAATCAAGGATGTATTATTAAAAATCCAAATCAGTTTGCTGAGCAAAATTAGAATGTATGATACATCTAAATACCATTCCATCAAAAAAAAAAATGCCTGTTTTCCATTTCTGCTTAAATGTTATAATTTCCAAGAAGAAATAGGGATATCTATTTACAAATTATATGTTTACATTAGCTTATTGAATATTATAATTACATCATTATAAATTTATAATTTCGACTTTTATCCTTATTAGGGAACATCCGAGGTGACTGAAAGTCCTCTCCTTAGGCCCCATCTCTTAACACCAAGTTCCGGGAACTAATACTTTAAAACTTGAGTTCCTGGGTACTGTTTTCCAAACCATAATAATAGTGTTGAAAATGTAATTTCTTTTTTTTTCTTTTTTTTTTTTTTTTTTTCATTTTTTAACGGTACCAGGGATCGAACTCATGACCACCTGCTTGCAAGGCAGGTGCTTATGCCGCTGAGCTAAATACCCAGCCCCCGAAAATGTAATTTCTAAAACAACAATTTTGGGAGATGAGGTCTACTGGTAGCTACATAGGTTCTAAGGTTATACCATCATGCATAAATCAATACTGATTATATAGGGACTCAAAACTGAGTTTGAATTCTTGGTCTGTTCATCTCCATATGATGCCTTTACAGTGTTTTGATACATCAAGAACCTGAATACTCCATGAAGCCTCTGATTCCAGGACTTCTCAGCCTAGAAAGCCATGAGTCAAAGAAAGTTCCATTCGTGAAAACTTACCTAGTTTTAAGCATAGTTGTACAAAATGAACTAATACTATGGAAGCCTGAGGTGAAACACTCATTTCTCCCTTTGTATTACCTATGTGCCCATAAATTTTATGTTTATAAACTTTATTTTTCTTTTGTTTACCTGTCATTTCTATAAGTTCTAGTGACGACCTCAAAAAAGTACAGGCAAAATTATTTTTCCCCTTATACATTACCATTTCAGTTTTTTGTTTCAGACAAATGCAACTTTATGGAGTTTATGTAAACTTTGCTTATCTCTTCTCCATTATTTGGAATCCTTGGATTAATTACTTATTCATTGCTAAGTAACCCAAAATTTTATCTCCAAAATGAGTTACCTTTTTCCTGATAATCAACATCAAAATTCACAGATAAGAGTTTCATCAATGGGCCATCACTGTAATGCCAATTTGGGAAAATGAAGGAGAACTATTAAATGAAGGCACACTGCGGAAAGGCTTTCAGAGTCTCCTTTTGTAATCTACATTGGTTTAAGGAATAGCAAATTTCTTAATATTTTTTCAGAACAAAATATCAGAACATTATATAAACAGTTCTAACAATGTATATATGTGTGTCATAAATGAAAGTAAAAATTATCAACAAAATTTCACAGAAACATTACAAGTTAACATATTTCACAATATTTTGTAATGTAATTTGTGATTCATCAATGCTATTACAGTAGAAAATGGTGGGACAGACATTTAGAATTGTTTTATTCTACAAAGGCAGAAACATTTAACTTAAAAAGAAATTCATGGAACAATATTCATGAAAAATATCTTTTTTATGCATGCTAATTTTGTATAGGGGTCTAATACATCTGAAGGTTTATTTTACATTATAAGGCATCAGGTAATTCATTGTATGCAGCTCTAATGGCTCCCCTGTGGGATAAGTCATTCCTAGGAACTACTTTTTGGTGCAAAGCAATACAATTTAGGAGTAGAGTGATAAACATAGTAAAAGAAATTACTTCCTATTCTTATTGCCCTAATTATGCTAATATTTCTTAAACTAATGTATGTTGTATGTACTTGTTCAAAAAGCAAGTACTATAATAAATTTTTTTAAAACTTACTAATTTTAGGTTGGAAAATTTAAATATACATATACATTAAATGTAAACATTAAAAGCTGAATAAACATTAAATTAAGTTGTTCAGTTGATTTTTATTTATTCTGTCAAAATGTCAATTATTTGACTTATTTTTCTGAATGAGAGAGTTAACTGAATGGACTTGAAGACAAAATGCAAATAAAAACAAGGATGTATAGAATTAATTTCTTACAAGTTAACGAAAGAGACACTCAAAATAGTTGCTTAATTTGATGGCACTTTGAATTAGCTAGTTAATTTCATCAAATTTATGATGCACCAAAAGATGTTCATATATCTAAAGTACCCCTCTGACATTATGCCCAAGTGGAAAGTCACAGGGAATGTGGAGATGTGAAGGGCTCTCATCAATAAACACAAGTGAGAGAGAAATTACATGTCTTTAACTCAGTCCTTCTTGCTTTTCTAAGAAACTATGGGTCAATAGAGTAAAATCAAAATCAAAACAAAAGCAAACTCCCAAAACTTTAAATGCCCTAACCTTTAATCAATGACCATAACTAACTGGAATAATTGCCTCACTCTGCATTACTTGGCCTCATATGAATTGGTTTTAAGTCATGTTTTTGTGCAAATGGTGCATCAATTGGGAATAGTA
Source organism: Cavia porcellus (assembly GCF_034190915.1). Classification (NCBI taxonomy): domain Eukaryota; kingdom Metazoa; phylum Chordata; class Mammalia; order Rodentia; family Caviidae; genus Cavia; species Cavia porcellus. Next base: position 12,571,578 of record NW_026947498.1, read on the forward strand.
GGTTAAGAATGCAAGAAATTTTGAAATGTGTGATGTTTTACACCAAATCATTATGGAAACATATCACTAAACAAATATATGGAAATCAATATATCCAAAGGAAAACGTTAAAAATGTATTTGGCTATGCTATTGAAGATTTACAAAGTTTGAAGAGGTAATACTTTCACGATTTTTGCTTTGGCAATTTTTCACAAATGTGTTATTTTACTTTACTTTGAAAGTGCGATCCAAAGATAGATAAAGTGAATTTTTAATTAGAATGTGATATTAGTGCTGAAAAATGCTTAATTGTCAATGCTGAAATTCAACTTAAAGTACTTTAGCCAGGGATATAGCTCAGTGGCGCAGTGACTGCCTGGCAAGCTCAAGGTCCTAACTTCAATTCCCAGGGGTAAGGGGGGGGGGGAGAAAAAACAAGAAAGAAAGAATTTTAACTATGAAGCTTTGACTGGGGAGTTTTTCAAATCAAGGTTGAAAACTTTTGATCCTTTTATCATGTAAAGTTGAGATTTTGAAGTTGTAGTGTATACACAGATTTTTGGGGACAGTTCTGTAACTTGCCTTTGAGCATGTATTAAAAATAAATTATATGTGATAATAACTAGAAAAATGCATATATTGTATTTTTAAAAGTGAAAAATGCATAGAATGTTTCTTAATTTTAGTTAAAACTAGGAAAACGTAACTATATTTACGCCTCACGTTTTATATTTACTGTCAAATCACTTTCATATAAATCTAAATTTTAATATTATTTATAGGTAATATATTTATGTTGATTTGTCATTGAATATCATGGTTATATGTTAATTATGAAGCACCACACTCTAATGATTTTTCTCTTTTCTAATATAATAAATGATTCTCATAAAAATGCAATTGCCAATGAAAGTTCACATTAATCAGTATTGTCTACACTAACTATACATGCAGCATTAAGAAATATAAAGGAAATGTGTATATATGATATTCACGACTTGCAAAAGAAATGTAAGAGGCATACATAATATCCATAAAGTAGTACACATATATTTACATAAATTCATTAAAAATAGAAGCTGACTTTGAGGATTTTTCAGTTTGTAAACAACTAGGAGCTTACCTTTAAAGAAAGCTAACTCTTAAACAAGAATAACACAGGAAATATCCTGTGTAAATATTTCGGCTTTGTACCCTGGCATGTTAGAAAACTACAAATGACAGCTAATTTTGTGTCCTGATTGAGAATGGATAAGGTGCTAGATTATGCAGCAGCAACAAATAAAAATCATCATTCAAGAAACATCCTCAATGCAGTTCTCTAAAATATCCTACTGTCTACAGCAACATAGGCAAAAGTTCAAATATGGAAAAATCAATCAAAAATAGAGGAGTAAATGGAAACAACAAAGTTTCGAAAACCCATTATTTTTAGATATTTGAATTTTAAGATAAACAATAATTTATTTTAAAAACCAAAAATGTACCAAAAATTGAGAAGGCAACATACTTTAAACAGTCATCTAGGTTCTATTTCTAAGATGCATCTGAAACTCGTATCAATTTTACACAAAATACAACCAATGTTAGTTAGAATACAAAATTGATAATTTACAGAACTAACTAATAAATTTAGTCAATTTGAGGAAATATACATATCATATTCATTCACCACAAAAAACAGAGAATTGGGAAAAGAAAAGAAAACTTTAAGAAAAACTGGAGATAGAGTGACATTTTATGTTTACTTGGAGTTCCAGGAAATAAATAATTGAGCAAGCATAGAAAGAGCCATGATTCAAATAGTTTCAGTGATAGTTTTCTAACTTTGACATTATAGATAAATTATTGGACTAACAAACATGTAATTCCAAGCGAATTAAAAGACGATACTCACCTAAAGGAAAATTGTAATACTATAGCATGCACATACGACATCTGTTAATCAGTCCAAAGGGATGGATAATATTTCTTAAGGAATAAAAATAAAAACATCATTAAACTAAATGCAATATATTAGATTATTATCCTCAAAGTTTTGATAAAATGTTGGCAGTTATCGATCAACACCTTTACGTTTAGATAAGTTGTCACATTACTGTTGGTGATGAAGACGATGTGACTGACTGGAGTAAGTTCAGACTATTGAATTAACCTGAGTTTTTAAGATTTATGAATGAATAAACAAAAATTCATAACACATTCCTAACACAAAACAAACAAAGAGTAGAATGAAAACCCTAATGGCTCCAAGGGAGGAAAAGAGAGATTTCTAGTGGCGATATAAGAGAACAACAGAAAATTTAACAATTGATTTTCCCCGTTACACCTGCCACTAAGATAAGAGCGAGAGCCCGCGAACCACCGTATTACTTGACTTACTCCCCAGTGTCATCTTCTCTCCAACCTCCTCCTTCTGTTCCTGTTACTCATCATAACCCATCCCCATCCCCATCCCCTGCTCCTCTGCCCACCACTGAGAAGCCTCAGTTCAGCTAGAAGGACTCTTGGGAACCCAAGACAGCCAAACTGTAGCACCATGTGACTGCTACCAAATAGAGACTGAAATATATTGTTGTTGTTTCTCTCACTTATCTGAAAATGTCAAGCGTAATAACAAATCAGTGATGCATATAATAAAAGACGAAAATCAAATAGACAACGAGAAACTGGGTTACTGAGTTTAGCCCCAGGGTGGGGCAGTAGATATTTTTTCTTAGTCCTGAGTAAAAAATAAATAAATAAATAAATAAATAAATAGTAGTTTTATATTTTAAGTTGAATAAAATTATAGACTGTGAAACACAGAGTCTTTCTTTAGCCATGAAAATAAATACTGGAGAAATTTTCCTTTGTTTCACCTGTAAATGAATTACAAAAATGCAAATGTTGTATAAAAGGGATAAAGAGTGAAAAATGGGCTACATGGAAAGAAGGTGAACTAAACCATAGTTTAGTTTTAAAATATTCAGCATAGCCTCACGTGTTAAAGGACCGGTGTTCAAGCTTTGGTGATGTTGGGCCGGGTGGATGATTTAAGATGCGACTTACTGAGAGTTTTGGGTCATGCAACACAAGCCCTTGCAGCGCCCTGTAGAATCTTCCCTTCATTTCATGCCCCTGTTTTGAGGTCGGAAAGTTGTTGCGCTACATATTTCTTGCCATGATGTGGTGCCTTGCAGCAGGACCCGTTGGTCATAGACTGAAACCTCTGAAATGTGAGTCAAATGAAACTTTACAACTTTGATTAACTCAGATATATGTTACAGTGTACGAAGCTGATCTTCACATCAGTAAATGCAATACATCCACCCATGCTATATTTCAAGAAAAACGAATCAGCGAAGTTACATTTTTCAAAAATTCAGTGTGTGGCTCATGGTGGATATTTCTATAACATTTTTTATTTTTGTTTGTTTTTCAATAAAGGGGCAACTCTGAAAGTTTTCTCCTTGAAGGTCCTCACAAGCACTCTGTGATTCTGATTAGATTTCTTTTCTTCTGAAAAAAATATTTTAAAATTGTAAAAATCATTGATAGTTGGGGCTGGGGATTTAGCTCAGCGACATAAACATTTGCCTTGCAAGCAGGCAGTTGTGAGTTCGATCCACGGTACCAATAAAAAAAAATCATTTATAGTTCATCAGATAAATAAAAACAGGTAACGTACCAGGTTCTGATTTCAAAGTGTACCTTTTTTGACTCCTAGAAGCTGTGAGTATACAAGCCAGAGAACTCAGGCATTTCAGTATTTAAGCCACCTTGGATATTATAATATAACAGTTACATCTGCTAATTAATAGTTGGTGAAATACAATGGTGATGTCTTAAGGATCCACATCAGCTCATGTTTGAAGGTCTGGAAGCTCACTGGAGAACCACTGCTCAAACAGACCTGAGCCTTACAAAAGTTGCTTCATTTACTTTTTTTTTTTTTTTTTAACTCCACACAGGTGATAGTCTATTGATTGGTATCATCCACAGCTGGAATGGGGCTTTCTTTCCCCTTTGGTTTGCTGGTCTACTTGGCAATCATCTCCACAGATACCACATAAATACAACCAGAACTGTGCTTTACTGACATGCACATTTATAAGAGATTAAAGAAGAAAGAACTGTGTATTCAGAAAATATGTAGACCTGCTTTGAATGTCCTCTAGGACACTAGTGTATATGTGGATAAACTCAGGCTCAAAACAGCTTCAGAGACATCAAGTCTGCGGCTGCCCTCTTCTCACAGACAAATTTCAGGATTTACCTCAAAATAAAAATGGATTCACATTTTTTCTAAAGTAATGGGCAGCTGTAAAAGCAATATTAAATAAAAAATTGTGATGTATGTTCTTGATGACACATGCCCTAAAATACCATTTTAAAAATTTAAGTTATCTAAACTTGGCTTGTAAACATTCTATGTATGTTGTTACTGATTGTGTAAATGTTCATTAAGTATTTATATTACCTGAGAGTTACTTCTCCAACAACAAAAGCAAAGACATGCCACTTTTTTATTTACTATTTGACATTAATGATGAAAACAGTATTACGGTAGTGGGTTTGGTTGTGAGGATAGTTTATTATTATTATTATTTTATTTCATAAAGGTTGAATTGTTATTCTTTGAAATTTAAATTTTTACAATTTATATCTTAGAATAATTTCAAATATGGACAAAAATTACAAAAAGTAAAGACTAGTTCTCACCTATATAACCATTTCTGCATTTAACAATAATTTTTCTTTCCTTTACATATTTTCATTATTGGAAATCAAACTCAGAACCTTAAAAATGCTAGACTAGTGCTCTACCATTCAGATACATCCCCAGCCCAAAAACCTTTAAATTTTGTCAGTGATTCTAAGAATATATCCTTTGCCATTCTACTAAATAATAGGAATATGTTTTTGTATATAAAACAATGCTTGGGAGCTCTGCAGCATGTTATCTATGGTTGAACTGATAAGCTTGGATTTCTGTATTGTAGTTTAATTGGTTTCTGAAGTGATTTGCTGCCTTTGAGAAGTGGCATTGGAAAAACCTAGGGTAATTAATTTGCTTGAGTTGAATGCTCCAAGTGATTCCATAACTAGGTTGCTACCACTTGAGTAAATATAACCTCAGTTTCCCATTCCTATTGAGACTGCAGTTGTTCAAATGCTGATTCATATTCTGCAATAACTTTGGTGACATTTTACCATATTCCTCTGAGAGATCAGCAAGCCATGTTTTCTTTTGGACCAACTGTTGTGCGATATTATCAACCAGCAATTATCAGTAGGTTATCATGGCTATGCCCCACGCTGAGTTTTATAGATTGAATTTGGGGGGGGGGCAGCAAATAGAAGCAGAGAAAGTAACATAATGACATGCATATTAAAATTCATTAACTTAGCAGAAGCACTTAGTATCATCAGTAGAAATAAATGATGTTTAACTACTAAGCATTAAATATTCATCAGGACACTAAGATTTATTTTATATAATTTGTGGTGCTTATAATTTGGAGTTTCTATATTTTATACTGATAATGAAAATATTTTTAGCAAGTCATCATAAGTAAATAGTGCAATGGAATTTAGTATTTGTTAATGTTAGTCATCTGGAAAATATCTTACGGACCTTGATCTTAGTGTTCAGCATAGTTAGCTGTTCCTGATAAAATGATTTATATAAACTGTACCATATACTATAAATACATGTATAAATTGATATAGATACAGATGCATTACATATTATACATATATGATAAAGTTTATTTATTAGGCTTTTCTGCAGACATATCATGCTAAAAATGATTATATCCATTAGTGAACATGATTACCACATCAAATATGATATGGTTGTCTGAATGATGGAAGATACATGAATACCTGGCTTTTCTCTCTGCTTCAAGTCATAGAAAAATTCTTATTTTCTTCCTAACCTGTTTTCTGATTGTCCTTCCTTATTCTCCTCTTCTAACCATATTTTCCTATGATTCCTCTGTTTCTCTAGTTCAGTACTATGAAGAAATATATACACTCCAATATCCTGTTTCCCTCCTTATCTAGTTTCAATCAACATGTGTGGTTTAACACATGTATTGTTCTTTTCTGAGAGGTGAAATATCATTTATATACTGTTTAATTTCATTCTACAAATCACAATATCCACTGTAGAAGAAAAGCTCATATTAACTTTAATATTCATTTTGCATCCTGGGAACTTGTAAAAATTCAACAACTGGGTTTTAACAACTTATTTAACTTCTTATAACTGTAGAATATCTAACTCACAAACAGTGGCAGGAGAAAAGGAAGAGAAAAGGAAATTAAAGGAAAGCAATGGCAAGAAAAGTAGTTGAATGGCCTACTTACAAGCATGCATTAACATCCATCTATACTTATGACAATAACTGATTTACTTATTGTGGTAGATGGGTCATTATGTTTTTGCAGACTTATCCAGGTGTAGATCAGTGGAAAATAGCATCCTAGTGTACTGATGGACAGATATAATCCCAGAAGTAGCTTCTTTATTTTATTTCTGATTTAAGAAGTACTTAATAAATTGATGTCACTAAGTACACCCAGGAAAAAAAAATTCAAGAAGATTCCAGGAACTGAATGACATGGGTGTTTAGAGAAAAAAAAAATTCTTGGTTTCAAAACAGATTCACAAGGAAAGGATATTTTTAGAATTTTTTTTTTTTTCTTCTTGAATCGGGGTTTTGTTATGCAGTTCAGAATAGCCTTGAACTCACTGTGTAACTCAAGCTGGCTTCCCAATCACAGTGACCCTCCTGCTTCAGTTTCCCAAGTGCTGAGATTACTGGTGTGTACCACCACACTCTGCTACAATTTTTATTTAATTTTTGTTAACAAGATGTTGAGGAGCAGAGAGATAATCATAGTGTTGGCAACAGTAGCAGGTGGTTGTGGACACTATCCTAGGTGATTTACTAAGTTATGCCATATGGCTTTTCCAGGAAACTGGCAATTAGTTGTTTTCTGTGAAGAAGTAAATAATTCCAGAAAATTATTGAAGATACACAAGAGAACTAAAATGCAATTCTAAGACTTCTGCATATGAAGATGTTGTATAATCTATTGCATAAAATGAGTATTTCTGATTGGTGAGGTACTTTGCTCTGTCATGAGACTAAAGCTATGTGTTGGAAGTCAGCCTGCATTCATAGTGGGAGTCATTATGGAGAAGGTAAATTATCATTTAAATCTTGGAGAAGGATGAGGAATTTGGGAAACAGTGTAATCAAAGGATTATGGCAATGAGCAGGAGGGAGAGACATTTCAGTAAAATCAACACTTTCTCTAAAGGTTCGGATTTATTGAAGGGAAACACGGTGAAGGTTTATGTGATAACACAGTTCAAAATAGTGGGTCACAAGCACTGGAGTAAGAGATTTTGGTAAAGAGACTGAGGTACATTTCAGATGTAAAAATAAAAGCACTGAGTGTGTGACATTAAAGTCAAAGATGCTGGAGGCTCGAAGAAAAAGGGAGAGAGTCCAAGTGCTTCAGAAGAACTGGTGTGAGTGAGAAATGAAGGAGGATATTAATGTCAATTAATAGTTTGTCACTTATCTTTGAGGTGTGATTTCATTGGCATGAGAGAAGGAGAAAGAGTGCGGAGTGGCTACATGGTAAAACAAACAATGGGAAAAAGCAGCACAGATAAAACTTATCCAGATGTTACCGTTCGCAAGCAACTGTTCCCTTTATTATGGTTTAAATCATTTCTTCTATGGCCTTCATATCATTTCAAAGGCAAAGTTTTCCAGTAGAATGAATTATCTTAAATAATATTTCTAATGTAGGAACATCACATTGCACCACTTGACCTTTTAATGTTTGATGAAGTACTTGGTACTTCTCCTCAATTGACTGTGTTCTTTTGCTCCTAACAAGTTTTACATTTATAACATTTCAAACTAAAAGGTAAAAATGTGACAGCCATATTTTCCCAACTAAATTGACTCCTTTGAATATCTGAGGACAAACCAGGAACAGTGATTTATGGAGAATAAAGATATAATGGAAAGAGAATTAGGAGTCCGAAATCACCGCCCTGAAGTAGAAGCCAAAACAGCAGTTAGAATATTGAGCTCCAAATAAACAAGATGTGAAAGGATACATAACATTTTTATTTCCTCTGCTTCATTCAGCTTCTGCATGAAGTTCTCTGTGAGTATGTTTTAGGGATTGAAGTGAGTAGATGTGATATATAAAGTGTGAAGGGTGAAGGGTGAAGTATGTGTGTATACACACACATGCACACACATGTATTTGTATATATGCATTGATGCTCATATTTACATTATACCCATCTTTAACTGACACATTTGCTAATACATTGCACCTAGACATTCTAAGTAATGGAGGGCCTATATTTTCTATAGACTAATTTTCAGTTGAAAATCCTGCATTTTTACATCAGACTATCTCAGCAGACTCAGCTTTACACAACTCCTAAGCAGGAGAACACAGCCATGATGTTTACTAGCAGTCAGGGGTCAGGTCCTTTCAGACTTTAGGTGTTTGCTTGTTAGGGTTCACTAGGCTACTGATGCAAGCAGCTACCATGAGCACCAGGGACTGGCAAGTCAAAAAGGTGCAGAGGGGGTAAACACAAACACTGCTCTGATCATGGATTTTAAACCATAAATATAGATTTTTAAATATTTACTGTGCATAAAATTCTGCATAACTTAAACATACTGCTTTTCTTTAGTTTCTAGAGCAAATTATCAATGGAATATGATGACAGTGGGGTTCAATTTTTGGATGCAACTTGATTAGTCAAATTTGTGGCTAAGAAGACAGGTCTGATACTCTATAGTAAGACACATCTCATTCTCTCTAAATTTTATAAAACAAAGTTTTGAGTATACAGGTACAATATGTGTGTGTGTGTGTGTGTGTGTGTGTGTGTGTGTGTCTGTGTGTGTGTCTGTGTGTGTGCCTGTGTGGGTATTCTCAACTCATGTTTACAAGTATATTCATTCTTAGTTCCAAAAATCTGTTTCCCTGTGAAGGTATTTTTCACCTTAGCAAGAACAACAAAAATAACTATACTACATTATTTAGATGTCAATTATAGTTCCCTATAAACTCTCCTTGTCTTAATTGTGATTCTTTAGAGTTACAAATCTAACCCAAAATTTCTTACTCACTGACAAGATGGTTGCTTGCATCCTGGGCAGACAATAGTCCACAGTGAATAAAATCATTTGATTTTAATTTTAATTCCAACGCTTAGTAGTTCAGCGTTCATCTGATGTACTTTACAGTTTTACATTACTCTAAATGGACTTTGAACGCTTTCCATCATCTCCATATGCAGTATGTGGACTCTTCTCTTGATGCTTTGAGTAATTTCATGTTTCATTGCATTTCTTATATCCTTCATTAATAATGATATTTTTCAACACATTGATTACTTCTTCTCCAAATATTTTGTAATGTTTTCTGAGAAGTTGAATGCATTGTTGGTTCTTCTGATACAATTATTTCTAGACGTGAGCCTTGCAATATGTTAATGTGCTTCCCATGTTTTTCTTTCAATGTAACATTGACATTCCTCCTCATATCCTTTTCAATTGAGCCAGAATATTCTAAGTGCTATACCCAAAAGAATGAAGCACAAATGATGATTCCTGTTTCTTGAAATTAAATCACAAAAGGCCACATTACTTTTACCTTATGCCTCATGACAAGTGACTTTGGAGTTACAAACATATATAGCTATTCTACAGTCATGTTGCAAAAAACATGAGAAGGGACTACATAGATGTAGATAAAGATGTCTAAGGAAATCTGAATTAGCCAGTACCATATCCTCACGTTTTCCTGGAATCAACAAGAGATATGTGAATGAAGAGACCTTGGAAATGACTTAAACACAGCTAACACTCTGAGTACAGTTGCATGAAAGATCTCAGAGAACTTACAGTGAGAAACTCCCAACTGAATGATTCAATTTCCTGTTCCACTGTAATTACAAAACATAATAAACTATTATTTGTTTTAAACTACTATTTGGATAACTTTTATATCAGTAAAAAAATATAGCTCCAAAATATGGAGTTAACTTGCATATTTAAAACAATTTTTTGTTAAAATACATTAAGTAATTAAAAACATATTCTAATAATATTAAAATATTAATGCTTATTTCAAATGGTTCATCTGGTGTCCTTGCTATTTAAGAGCAAAAGAATGTTATGGTTTACGTCAAGATTTCTCCCAAAAGTGTCATACATTCAGAGAGTAACCTTTGAAGATGAGATTGGATCATGGGGTCATTCATGGATCAGTCTACCAATGAGTTTTCAGCTGAATGTGCTGTTACTAGGAGGGGGCCTTTTTGGAATAAGTGGGTCAGTGGGGTTTGGCCTAAACAGATGTATATTCCTGTTGAGCTTCTTCTGGCCGCCATTAAGTGAGTAACTTTCCTCTGACCCTTCATCAGGCCTTGCTGCCTTGGAGTAAGACAACTGTGAACTAAGAACAGAAGCCTAATTAAACCTTTTCTCCTTCAAATTACAAATCATGAGCACAGTATCAAAGAAAGTGACTAGCAAAGCATTATATAGACTTCATGCTATATATCTATAGTTTCAGATTTTTATTGTTTTTTTATCCCTGATGGCTATGTTAATTCAATTTATCATGATACACACTAAAAACTATGAAGGGGGGAGCGTAGATGTATTTTATTTAATGCTCACTGTGTTGTTGCCAATATGTAGTATGATATTTATCATACTAGATATATTCTTTGTTTAATATTAAATCAGTACTTAGACTTTTAAGATGTATTTTCTTCAAAATTGTTTTAGTAAGTAAGTATATCCATTCTGTGAAAATCTTAAGATCAGCATTCAATTTAATTTTTCAAACAGATCATCTGACTTTTCTGAAAAATTCATAGCTTCTCCTTACAGGGTGAGTAATATCGCCCAACATGTTATTTGAACAAGATAAAGTATAATAAATTCATCTGTTTGTTCCTCACAGAATCCTCTCTAAATAGATTTATTCACAATTGACTTTAAGGTTATAAATACTTTTCATGTCCTTGTGGCATAACTTAAAGAGAATTCAACAAATAAAACTGCACACTGTACTTGTAGAGTGTTCTGATTGAATCCCTACAGCTTCTGGCTAATGTTAGTTGATGAATGAGATTGACAAATGTGACTGGGGGCATCACTGAAACTGGTAACAAGCACTTCAGAATAAATTAACCAATATCTTAGCAGACGGAAAGACAAGGATCACTGAAAAATACATTTTAATAAGAAGAGGATATCACTGCTATATGGAGACCACAGAGCAGATGAATTAGTAAAAGAAAACTCAAGACCTTGGTAGCAAATAAAGGGTAGAAAGAAAACTGCCTTGAAAAAGGCAAACTTCTGTAAAGGCCAGGTCATTAACTGTATATCTAAGACTATCAATGAATGTAATAAGAAATAAATACGTGACTATCCCATAGCAACCTCAGGAGCACCAGAAGTGAGCTCTACGGTAAGATGGAAGTCACCATCTACCCCAGTAACCAGTAAGTGGATTTGTGTTTCTTCCTGTTCAACTGCACTATTTTCATGCTGATTGGGGGAACAAAGTACGTTCAACTTCTAGCTTTACAGATAAAAGAATAAACTGTATATTTTGCCCTTGGTAGCCTCCAATGTTCAAGATATCTTATGAATTGTGTGAACTGAATGGTAATTTTAAAACCAACATATTCCAAACAGATGTATTACTAATTAATGTTGTACTTGAGTAACTGGTTCAGTATTGTTTTCTACTAATGTAAAATGTGAAAATCAACAGCTATCAGCTGCTGCCACCATGATGGGCACGCCACCCAGCAAGTCCCCTGGTAAGAGGGGGTACATGCCCCTGCCTGCAGGCCCTACACCCACTACATACTACCACACACTGAAACCTGAGACCCGGATGCCTCTGGGCTCCCACTGTAGAGAATGTCTCAGCACTTCTTCCTCCTCCCTGCACACTAAGTAATCAGCCCAAGAATGGCACCTGAACTATTCCCTTCCCAGTGACTCCTGGCAGCAACACAAGCTACCAGACAGTGGAGACCTGAGAAGAGCTATAGCCGGAGCCAAAACCAAAACACATGCCGCATGGTGGGGACAAATGGTAGCTTCCAGCTCTCCAAGGCCAAGCAGTGTGGCTTCCCTGAGGGCAGAAGCCCTGGCAGCTGCAATGTGCCTTTTCTAGGCTTCCACTCCAGAACCCCTTCTCCCAACTCCCTACCCCTGAAGAGCCCACCACAGCTTCTCCAGAACCTGTTCACTTCTGAGAACCTCATCTTTCCCCTCACTTACCCTATCCAATGTAAGGAGGCTCTCCCACAGTTCTGCCAGACTCCTTTGGAAGCAACTAATCTGTTGAAGCAGAGGTAAGTTAAGGACCTGGTGAGACTCTATTGGCATCCTTGGAGCATTTCCTAGAACCATATTATATTTATAAACCTATTGACCCAGAAGCATCTGAGAATAGATGTGCCCTAAATATTGAGTTTGTTTTCCAGTTGGCCACAGATATGAAACAAAAGCTTCAAAGGCTAGACAGATTCAAAGTTAAGGCACTCTCAGAGTTAGTGGAGATAGCTCAAAAGGTCTTCAATAACAAAGAAGATCCATGGGACTTAAGACCTGGACTGAACTAGAAGAACAAGCTTTCTCTAAACTTTTCCAATTGTATGTGGCAGAGAGTCATGGGATCACAAAGGGGTCTTAACCCAGTACCCAGGACCCTGAAAGAGGCTTGTCACCTATCTCTCCTGGTGATTAGACTCTATGGCTGCAGGGTGACTACATTGCCTACAGCCACTGCAACCAAAGAAGCCTCTAAATTGACTTTTGGCCAGAGATTCCAATAGTGGGCCCACACATTGTGGAGACACTATTACAGTTGCCTCCAGATAAATGGCTTTCCAATACTCACACTGTCAAGTACCAAGCCCTTCTACTAGATACTGATTGCATCAAGTTCCTATCTACCTCTTCCCTCAATCCAGTGACTCTTTTGCTAGATGATGATCGCACAATGCCAACATATAATTGTCTGGACATTATTGACTCGATTTCAAGCTTGCAAACTGACCTGACTGATGTCCCACTTGCCCAGACTGAAGCCATCCTTTTCACAGATGGCAGCAGTTGCCTGAACTATGGTACTTGAATGGCAGGAGCTCTGGTGGCTACTGAGGTAATATGGACCCACACTTTAAGGTTGAGAACTTCAGCTCAGTGGGCAGAACTGATAGCCCTTACTGAAGCCTTAAGATGGAGAAAAAAATAAATCTATAAATATATAAGGATAGTCAGTACACTTTTAATACCATCCATATTCATGGGGCCATTTGTCAGGAAAGAGAACTATTAACCACAGCAGGAACAAAGATCAAGAATATCCCTGAAATCTTAGACCTTCTAACTACCATTTGATTGCCCCAAAACGTTGCCATTATACACTGTTTGGGATACCAATGAGAAGAAACCCCAGAAGCTCATACAATGCCCTTCCTGATAAGGCAGCCAAAAAGGTGGCACTAAAACTACTGGAACCTGTAATATTCCTCTCAACTCTCCTGCATACATGCTACTCAAGTCATCCTATTCAAATTTTGCCTTGAGCCAGCCAAGAGTCTAGAAGCCCAACTTTCTCCAGAAAGCTAGCAGATCACTGGGCCTCCAGCTCATCCAAGAGACCCATCAGGCCACTCACTTGGGGAACCAAATTGGCCACTTTATTTTGCCTGACTAAAGAGATCAGCCAAAAATGCCCACAAAGTCTTCAAGTTATGGGCACCTCTGATATTTGAAAGACCTAATGAGTCTTACACTTGGAGACCACTGAGAGATAGACTTTGGCAAAATCGGTCCAGGAAGAGGGGGACATAAATATCCTTTAGTTCTCATAGACACATTTCAAAACTGGCTCTTGAGGCTGGCAAAACCTGGGTAACTCTCCTTCCTTTTCCCCTTATATGTGTGATGTACTCCCTACCTCCAGGACATTACTCCTTTTGGGGCATTGGATGGCCAACTACCCTCTTTGATTCCCCATGTCCAAGATAATAAATTGGCTGCTGTCACTAATGGGGAACTTGTAAGTCCCTACAGGCTCTCCAACCCTTTTCTGCATTAGATCCACCGCTTGTTCCAGGGCCCAGTAGACCATTCCTGAAAGATGAGATGATCCCTGGCAGCTCAACCTGGTGATCAAATTTACATCAGAAGGAGACAGCCCACATTCTTAGGCACCTGCTGGGAAGGACCCTATATAGTCACCTTGAGTACTCCCACTATGATCAAGGATGCTGGAAAGAGCCCCTGTATTCATCACTCCCACATCAAACCTATAGAACCAGAGACTACAGTTAAGTGGACTATCAAAAAGTCTTCTGATACTTTAAAGATAAAACTCCAAAGATGCATTTCCTAAGTCTGTTTATATCTATGGCTGATATCAAACCCAGATGGTATACACCTCAAACCTTGATTCTGGTTCATCATGCTGGAGGGGACAGGAATGAAAGTCCCTCACATTGGGAAACATTCAGGGCTCTGGACTTCGTATTCAGTCGGAAAATTTCCCTTTGAACCACTCCCCATTTTGAATTAATTGTAATTCAACCTTGTATGTTCAAAAATGTCTCTTACACCCACAAGCAACATTTAGTCTCCCTGCCAGAAACTTGGGTTTGCTTGTACAAATGGCCTCATCACTTGCATTCATCTGGCTGTCTTTAAACTCGACCTAACCCTGAACTCTGTATCTTATGTTCTTTCCCAAGTGTACCAGTATTCCATAAAAATAAATAAATAAATAAATAAATAAATAAATAAATAGAAAGCATATGGAGTTATCCAACCTCATGAGCAAAAAAAGAGGGTCCCAATCCTAACTCTTGTCCTTTTGGGATTAATAGTAGCCAGTTCTGCAGCATTAGGAACCATAGCCTTCATAATGGGAGACCAAAATTACCAGATATTAAGCAAGGAAATAGATTGTGATCTGGTAAAACTTAAATAAAATGTTCATCACTCAGAGGAATCTCTAAACTTCCTGGCTGAGACGATCCTTCAGAACTGGCGAGGACTAGACCTATTTTAAAACGGGGGGGGGGGGGGCTATTCCTAGACCTTGGTAAATATTTTTACCCCAACCATTCAGCAGTTATTAAGAACTATCTTAATCAGCTCAGAAAGTTCCTAGCTGATAAAAAAGATACAGCGTTGATATAAAACTTTGCTCACCACCCCATGGATGATCAATATACTCTCAGCTCTGGTGGGACCCCTGGTTTTCCTCTTGCTGCCTATTACTATTGGCCCCTGCATGATAAACTATTTCATTCTTTATATCTAAAGCTGAGTCTAATTTATTAAACTAATGGTTATATGTTTCCAATATGAAGATTTTCAAAATATAGATAAAAATATTACTTTTAAAAAGCTGAACAGGAATCAAGGATTTGATTCATGTACTAAAACCAGTGGGGAATATTGTGGCTTGATATAACTGATACCATACCAAGGCCTGCATTTAACTAGTGCCCTGTATTTGACTCCGGAGAATGGAAAATAACTCAGAGTACAAGTATCATGAAAAAAGCAGAGTGAGCTGTACCCAGAAGAGAAAAAAATTAACCTGCTCAACAAAGAAGCAGGATACAGGTGTCAACCAAAAATTAATGTGAGATTCTAGCTAAATTATTTCCAACAAGATTTTTTTGTGATTCTCTGTTTAAAAGCTTTGTAATTTTTCCCAGTTCAAGGTCACTTGGTGAGACTCTGAAATGGGTCCATGTAAGGTTGTGTGGTCACTGAGCTCAGCTAATTAAATTCTAAATTTGTCAATTTGACTGTTTTGATTCCTATAATTGTTTATGAACCCACCTCAAAAATAAGCTACTGAGCAGCCTTTAAACAATGGAGATTTATTATTTACTAGGTGAGATATTATTACAGGCAGCTGAGTTAGTTAGAAGTGTTTTAGGCAGGCAGACAAGGCTGTGCTCTCAAAGGAGCCAGTGTAGAAATTCAGATACCTTGCAACCTTGGAGGAGGGAAACACTTCTCACTGTGGGCCAGATCTCAAGCAATAGGCAAAGCAAATATAAGCACATCCGAAGGATTCACCCTGAGGAAGTCAGAAGTCACCATCTCAACCCCTACAGAAAGAGTCACTATGGTTAAGCATGCCTGATTGCTATGTGACTTACATCCTCATTTGTTCCTGATTTAATCCATTTTATCCAAGCAGTTAATCTTATTGGTTGACCATGGTTCTGTCGTACCTTATTCCTACTTTGCAAGTTCCTATTCTTCTCCAACTTGGACCCATTTCACCTCATGGTTTTACTTTATAAAATTCCCTGGAAAAGACAGTCTCTGACAACCCACTGGGGACCCTTTCTGTCTCACAGACAGAAGCTTTCTTTCTTTCAATAAATGTTTTCTGCTCTTAACCTCCATTGTCCCAAAAATTCTATCCTAAATTTTAGGGAACACAAACTCATACTGGTCACATAGTAGGTTGGGAGTTTCATTCTTCTATATCAATGTGACAGATTCTAGATATACTTGGTGGAAAAGGTGAGTGTGTATCAGTGGGCATGGGGTGGGGGTCTCTTCCAGTGTTCTAGAATGACATTAATTCTGTTACAATTAGTCCATTTCACTCTCTCTTAATACCATCATTTTAGGGATTAAAATTTTAATATATTAATTTTGGGAGAATGTAAGGATTCAGTCCAAAGCAAAAAAAAAAAAAAAAAAAAAATCTAAGAAAATATAGTATGTCAATTCTAAATGTTGATGTTGGATCTCTTGGATCTCTTGCTTATATTTAGACTCATGTTATTGTCTTCATCTGTGAGAAATTTTCCTGTAAACATTTCTAATATTTTGTCAGCATCATCCACAAGGTTACCTTTGGTGACACTGTGGCAACAGACTCTAATATGTGAGCAAAACAGTAAGTTAGGAAATAATTTTCTCTCAATTTATATACATTTAGAATACTTCTTGTTTCCAGATAAACATTTTTATCAACATTGAAATTTTATGTACATTTGCAGCACACCCAAAATGTGCATAAAGTAGTATTAAACCAGATTTTTGTGAGTGGAATGTGAATCCAATAAGAACAGCATACTTGTATCAAGAGGAAGAGATTCTAGTGATATGGAAACTGAAAGTCATATGAGAAGACTGAGACAAAAAAGGCTGCCTGAGAGACACAGAGAGACTTCAAGTAGAAAGCAACCTTGCTAGAACCTTGATACTGGATTTCTATCCTCCAAAAAGGTGAGAAAATAGGTTTCTGTTAAATTATTTCATCTGTCATATTAAGTAAAGTCACCTGGAAATGAGCTAAACCACTCTTGTGGTATAACCTCTGTTTTACTTAATTATTTGAAGAAAATTTTAGTCCACGAGATTTTAGACTAATCTCTTAATGCAAAGAGTATCAAGTAATTTACAATCAAGTTCTGAGTCACCAAATATTATTATTATTATTGTTATTATTTTATATTAGATTTCTTGGGTCTCTTACATTTAAGCTCATGTTATTGCTTTTATTTGTGAGAAAGTTGCCTTTAATCATGTATGATCTTTTTGTAATGTCATTCATAGGCTTATCTTGGATGACACTGAAACAGCAGACACTGACCTCCGTGTGTGACCTTAACCACTAGATTGGTCAGTTTTGTTGTTGCAATAGAGTGGACCTATGCCTTACATCAGGAGCAGTTACTCAAATAGAAAAAAGGAAATCTATTAAGAAGTTTAGTACAATTGAGATAAGTTACTAGAAATCTCTACTATCAGCATCTTTATGTTTCAATTTAATCTTTCCAGTTGGTTTTTATCTATTTTTGTGGCAACATAGATCCACAAAGAGATGAACATGCAATTTATTTACTAAAGCATTTAGAATTTAAGTAATGTTTCATAGCAATTTCATATTTTAGAAAAAATTCCTTTTAGGTACTATCACACCAATGGTAAGTAAATTAAATAAACTAAAAGATAGAAAGATTTGAATTTCTTGGTCTTGAAAACCTTTGTAATTTGAAGGATATTTCAAAATATCCTTGAAAGATATTTATGCAGTGTTTAAGTTGTAAATATTCTGCTTTCTACATGTATTTTCCCATTAATATGATATTTAATGACCTAGGAATAAAGAATTACTTAAAAGAGAACTTTAAAGCAAATTAGAACTGAGGATATATTTGAATGGTAGAATGTTTCCCTGATACCTAAAATATCCCAGGTTTGAGCTTAGGCACAGCAAAAATCAGTTAATTTATGCTTTTAAAAGTGAATTACAGTAAAGCAACATATTTAAAGGTTTTAAAAATTATTATAAGCTGTCTATCTTCGGAAAAAGTGGGTCTGATTTAGAGAGTATTTACCAGATACAAGGCACCCAATGATGCATTATAAACTAACCACTTAGAAATGAATGTAAGTTCATTTCTGAAATTTATTGAAGATGTACCCAAACAACTGACAATGAACACAAGCTGTTTTTTCAAATGGACATTCACATTAAACTAAGTTGGGTTTCCATATATTAAAGTTTATCTATTTCTATATATCATCAGACTCTATTTCTTCTGCTTGTGTGGATAACAGGCAAATTAAGTGTATCTGAATAAGGAGGTATTTTACTCTTAAAAATCTGTATCTTTTATATACATTCATTCAGTAAAATATGATAGAATGAAAAAGAATCATTAAAAATGAAGTATTTTATTCAGAAGAATTCAGAAGAAGAAAAAAACTGTTAAGTTATGAACAGTGTGAAAACAGAAGTTTTCTATATCAAACAGGGTTTTAGCCAAAACCCTGATTATCTGGAAATACTACTTAAATACAAAGAAACTGTTTTTTTTGTTTGTTTGTTTATTTGTTTGTTTGTTTTTTTTTTTAGGAAAGATGTATAGTGTACTCAGGTCTTCATTTTTATATATTGCATAAATATCATCAACTACTTATTTCTCATGGAAATAGATGTTTTACAAATGCAATAGTTCAGTAATTATTCATCAGATATATAAATCAAGAGTTTTTATATCCATGATTGGAGTTCTTAAAAATAATAAAAATTAGTACTATTTGTGTTTGCTCTCCATAATATTATACATTATTCTTTTTTTAAATTTTCATTTAAAGAGAATAAAATCAAACAAAACAAAACTGAATAAAGCTAATCAAAACAGAACAATGAAAATGATAAAAGAACTTCAAAATAAGACAATAGGAAATCAATAGTGGCTACCATAATGTCTCTTGTTTTCTTCAAAATAGCTGTCTATAATCATCAAACACTAAAAAATCAAACAAACTAAACAGAATAAAACCAATCAGAAGGATGAAAGCATATTCTAAATAGAATAACCAAACAAAATAAAACAGAATAAAGGCCATCAAAACAAAACAGTGAAAGTGACGCAAAATTTCAAAGCAGAATAATAGGAAATCATTAATGGCTTCCATGTATCTTCAAAAGTGCTGCTCATACCATCAGCCATAATAAAATCAAACAAAACAAAACAATGAAACTAATCAAAACAGAACATTGAATACAACAAAGCAATAAAATGGAACAAAAACAAAGCAGTGAGAAAAATATTGAATTTCAAAAACAAAACAAAAGGAAATCCTCCAAATCTGTGATATTGCATATTATTATCCTCTTAATAGATGCTCAGACTACTGGCCTTAGGCCTGTAAAGTCAATCAAACAATACAAGCATTAAGTATTTTTTGTACCTCAGATGCTATCAACTCAGCCTGTCCTCTGATTAGAGGGTTTCTTACATAGATCGTGTTCTTGCTCCCATCCCATGCACCAGTTGGCTCATGAGAAGGGTGAGTGGCTTCCTGTTCTTCTTGTTACTCCTCCCAGACCTAGCATGGCTTCTGCTGACTCATCGTGAATTTGGCTTGATCTCTTACAGGGAACTGCATGGCTTGTCCTGGACAACAGGAAGTATAAATTGACTTTTTGTTCCAGGGTATTATACATTATTTCACATAGCTTCTACTTAGCTATCATTCCGATCAAGTACTTCTATTTTTGACCTAAACTTTGGTCTAAAGAAATCTGTTAAATGATCTCATAGAAGTCATAGAAAGGAAATAATTGGATCAAATGCTTTCTCCTTATTAATACTGTTTGCTTGTACTTTCATACTTTGTTTCTGCTTCTGGGGTTTGGATAATTTTACCTCATAGAACACGTCCTACCTTGTTGCAGAAGAAACACTTGTGAAAGTAAGAGACTTTACCTGTGCCTATAAATGGGCAAAGACACATGAGCTTAAGAATATTCTGAATACTGGGAATAAAAGATAGGAAAATAGCATGAAAAATAACAATATCAGCTAAAAAGAGAAAACCAGAGAATTAGTCATAAGATCATCTCAGTCCAGGAAAGGAAAAGTCAGAAACCAGGATAAGGAAGATGTAGGTATCTCAATACTTAGGAATTAAGGAAGAAATGTTTGAAAAGTAATAAGGATAAAACTATGCTTGGGAAGGTCCAATGAAACTTTTTCTCAGTTCTCTTGATTTTATTTCAGCACAGCAGTCTGAATTATGTTTTATGTGAATTGTACTGATGGGTTTAAAAAAAAAAATTCTTCCCAAAATTTTATTCTTTTACTGATCTTCACACTCTAAATTCTTGAGTTTGATGATTCTTTACATTTTGATTCCACTCATAGATCTGTTCCTCATCTAAATTCCCTGCCAGAAATTAATGCTTTTGCCTTGCAAATCTCTTTAGTTCATGATTTCTGGAATTTTATCAGCTCATTTGAGTTTGTTTTCATCCTATAGCCTGCACTTATCACTCAGAATAACAAGCATGAAGAATTTTAGTTCCATTTCTAAACATCTTTTTAATTAAAGACCTGAGGTTGAGATCAACGATTAATCAATCCATAGAGTGGCTTGCAGAAAGCATATTTGGTGCATAAAAATAAAGGTTTCACAGAGAAGGTGACAGAAGCGATAACAATCATATTTGGAGACATTTTCAAAATTATTGAAAGTGAAGTCAACAGAGTTTGGTACATATAAGGTATACGGAAAAAAAAGAGGAGAAACAAGAAAGTTTAATTCTTATTCTCTAATTTCATGGTCAATACTTTTAAGAACTATACTGAAATTTTTTGGAAGTGGTACCCATGCTGTATTCTGAAAAAATTATTCTAGACCTGGTGATTCTTTGAGCCTTGAAGGAAAATAAAATTAAAGAAAGTAACTGATGCAGTGTAAGCACATTTTTGAAACTACTAACAAAGTTTGTAATTTTATAATACCTGTAGTTTTAGCTTCTTGTTTCTCATACTGAGATAAGAATGAGGAAGTGAATTTATTTTTATATTCTATATCCTAATTTAACAATTTAAAACTCCCTCTGATGTACTAAAATTCAGTTACCAGTTTACTAGTCAACTAATAGTTTAACCTGGAAAATTCTGACTGGAAGAGGATGGTATTAACCACCAGGTAAAGGTGCTGCCACTCAGATGATTGCCATGAGCAAACCGGGCTGTCCAGTGACCTTAACGGTTGGTCTGTGCAGACCCAAAGGAATGCCTTGCTTCTTTGACATGAGCTGATAGATTTCTCTGATAAGTTAATTTAAGTTTCCTGAACTATGTTTTTTCGGAAATATGAGTTGCCTGCTTTCACTGTCTCCATAGATTTGTTCCTCATTTCTCACAAGCCATGAGCCAGAAAGCCTGGAGAAAACACAGATTGTCCCTTCCTTTTTCTACATTGTGGTTTTCTGTAGAATCCATTTTTCCCATCAGATTCTGTTTGAGTCCTTTGAATCCTCATGCCTTCTTCTATTCTTCACCAAGCTATTGTTTTCTGGTACCTAGGTTCAGAATCTTAAAGAGCTTATTTTTCTGTTTACTATACCACCTTCTTTGCTTTTTACAATCAAGAGGTGAAAATCTGCCACTTTAGTAAACTATTTTGTAAACATAATTGTAAGTTTGTTTTTATTGTCTTGTCAGATTTGTTACTGTTATAATTATACTCATTTTTCAATCATTGGCTCAAGATAGCAAACAACTCCATGAAACACCACAGTGTGAAATGATAAAAATGATCTTCAGCTTTGAAAATCACAGCCTTGTGATTTCTTTTTGCTTTTTTTCAAAATTCTCAGCTTTTTCTAATGTTTCTATGAAATAAAAAATCCTATTAGCATTGCAATATGAATAAATTAGTTATATATATATATATATATATATATATATATATATATGAATTTTTATTTTTAACAACGTGCTTCTCAATTCACATGAATATGTATAATTCTGTTGTAGTTCCTGGAGTGCAGGTTGTTCTGGTGTTTTAAGATTGGTTACTAAATTGTTTATTTCTATTGATTCTGAGATACCAATCACTCCTATACCCATTTTAGCACCCAGGAACCTGAGAAGCAATTGTGATAGAATACTCTTAACACCTTTTTCTGAAATTGATCATAACTGTTCGTTATATTAGCACTCTTAATTTCTAAAAAAAAAGCAAATGTATTTTTCAATTAATAAAATTTTAGCTGATATGATGTTATTATATTATACTTTATCTTGGAAATACTATCTTTTGGTTACAAATTGTATATAAATCAATGATGAATAGTATAGTCAATGTAACTTGGGTTTTAGGATATATGAAAGCTCACAGAATTAATTCCAAGGTACTTTTATTAGTATATTTCATAAAAATGAAATGCTATATCTTTATAAATATCATCAATAGTAATACCAACATGAACTATTTTCTGATGTGAAATATGTTGAGAAGGATGCATCATAATCTCTCTAGATAAATCCACTTGGTTGGCATACTCCAAATAGCTTACCAATGACTGTCATAAATTTTGAAATTAAGATAGACAAGATTAATTAAGAAATTCTTCCAGATTATAGGAAATTAGAACAATGAAATTCACAGTGTGATCCTGGACTTACCTCTGGAACTGAAAGGGAACTTTATGACATTGTAAAGTTTGAATCAGTTCTCTAGATTAGTTAATGGTGTTATATCACTATTTGTTTATTGTTTTGATTATTATACTTCGGTTGTGTAACTAATTGCCATTTGAGATGCTGGATACTAAATGGCTTGTTTGTTAACGTTACTAGCTTTTAAAGGCGTGCATTTATTTCAAAAGGTAAATTATATAAAATAAAATGAATTTTATTTCTGTGACAACAAGATATTTTTAAAACAAATGAAGTATATGTAAATTTTTAACACGAGTTATTTAGTTAATTTTTTTTTAATTTTAAAGAGAATAAAACCAACTGAGAAAAAACAAGATGGGGTCAGTCAAAACAAAAGGATGAACAAAGTCCATGACTTAAAACCAAAATACAAGGTGATCTACCTTGGTTACCATACCTCTAGTTATCTTCAATAGAATTGTCCATAGCATCTGGCACAATAAAATTGAACATAGCAGTACAAAGCAAAATCATAAAAAAAAAACCATTGGAGGTATTATAGGACTTCAAAAGAGGGTAAGAGTCAAACCAGAAAGGGTGTCATAGTGAACCTTATTGTCTTCAGCATAGTTGTCTAGACTCTCAGATTTGATACTATCAAACATAAGATATTTGATCAAAATCACTCAAGACAAGACAGCAATCAAACATAAAAGATTCAAATAAAATCAGTCAAAACAAGCAATGAAAGCAATACAGGGCTTCAGATTAAGTTAATAAGAAATTAAAAATGGTTTCCATAGTGTATCCTGCTATCTTTGGAATAGCTGTCCATGCCATCAAATTAACACAAGTAGACAAACTGGGACAGAATATAACCAAACTAAATAAACAGAGCTATGAAAGCAATATAGGTTTCAAGTCATGATAGAAGATTAACAATGTCCTCAGCCTTCCCTTTTTAGACAATTCCTCCCTTTCACTTTCACAGGGTGCACTGTACGCTTTATATCCCACTAACTCCTTATTTTTAGATTAGGGTGGCAGCCCACTATTTACCTAACTGGTTCTTAACCTTTTTACCCTGAGCTTGATCTCAAGTTGTATACATTTACCTACAAGAGCCTCAAGGTTTTCCTTCCTTATAGCCAAGTAGTTCTCCACTGTATAAAACTTTTATCTTTTCAACCAGTCTGCAGCTGAAGGGCAAGCTACTCCCACTCTTTTCTGGCTCCCTGTCACATGGAGCATTATTTTCAGTCCATTAACCCTCTTTCAGGTTAATATATTTCTTATATAGAGCATCTCAGTGGGCCCTATCTCCTGATCCACTCTGCTTGTGTTTCTTTTTATTAGTGTGTTGAGGCGATCCATGTTAGCATTTCTGGCCAACCTTCTCTACCTCATCTCTGCCATGCTATTTTTCTGCCATTGGTTGTCTACTTTTACCCCTCATTCCAGTGTCTGCTCCATTCAGTGAGCCCCCTTTGCCATGTTCCTGAAGCCAGGGTCTTTTTTCTCTCTCTAGAGTGTCCTTCAGTATTGTTTGTAGGGTTGGATAATGCAATCCCCAGTTCCTCTTTGTCATGGAAATATCTTGTTTCTCTATTAATTTTGAGAGATAGTTTTTCAGGGTACAACAATCTGGGTTGGAGGTTATTTTCTTTCTTTCAGGTCTTGGCATACTTCACTCCAAGTTCTTCTTGATTTGATGGTTTGTGTTGAGAAGTCTTTCATGATTCTGATGGGTTTTCCTTTATAGGTGATCTGTTTCTTTTCTCTGACACCTTTTAAAATTCTGTTTTGTGTTGAATTTCAGGAATCTTTATTATTATATGTCTGGGTATAGATCTATTTTGGTTATAGCTGGCTGGATTTCTGTCTGCCTCATATATCTGAATGTGATTTCCTTTTCTTACGCTTGGGAAGTTTTCTTTATTTCTGTAAATAGCCTTTGCATTTCATTTGTGTTTACCCCTAATTCTTCACTCTTTTTTTTTCTTCTTCTTTAGTATAGATCCTCTTGTCATTGTCTAGTCTTTGTATTGTCACTTTCTGGTTCCTTATTTTTTTGTGGTCACAATTTGAAAACCTGCCTTCAAGGTATGATAATCTATCTTTAGTTTCTTTCAAGCAGTTTTGGCAGCTTTCAATGCAGTTTTTAATTTCTCAGTAATGTCTTTAAATGTGTTTCATGTATTCTAGATGTTTTTATATTCTTCATCGAAGGCTTCTCTCCTTTTTCTATGCTCCCCATCCTTCCATCTGTGTCTTCTTGATCAGTGTAGCATTTCTTTTATTATTGTTCTTATATCTTGCTTTATTTGAATTAGTATTTCTGTTTTAAGTTCTTTTATAATTTCACAAAGATATTCTTTATGTCAGAAGCTGTTTCTTCAGAAACTGCAGGTGTGCAACCCCTGATCTTTTCGTTTACCTGTCCTGGGCCAGTACTGCCTGGATTGGAGACTAGAGACTTCCTTTTGTTTCTTCATCTTTTCATGTTTGTAGTTTCTTCCAGACAAGTGTGTAGTGGGGTCCCTGGCACTTCCTATATTGCTTACAATTACTCTGAAGCATGCTGGCTAGGGATGGCTGCCCTCTCCAGTCTGCTGGTCACCACTGGACTACAAACAGGGTAGGGTAGGCTGGCTGAGCTAGTCAACCACTGGCAGTCTTCACCAAGTTAGTGTCTGCTCCAGTTAGGGATAGCTTCTTTCAAACCTCGGACTTTGCTATTGGCTCATGCACAGGGGTCGTACTCAGTGCTAGCGATTTTCATCAGTCTGATCTGCATTAGGAATGGCTGAATGAAGCTGGCTTCAGTTATGGTTTCAGGCTTATCCTACCCAACTCCAAACTTTCACCTGGCCAATTGCCCACTCCCATGGGAATACTGAGTTCCCCACACTCACCACAAGCTGGTGCAGGTCTTCACTCCACCACAGCCCTCTGCAACTGTGTCCTCTAGCCAAGGCCCTTCGGCTTGCCCATCCCCAACTTCACTGTGACAGTGCATCTTCGGATTCCTTTGCTGTTGGGCACGCAGTAGGTCTGGCTCCAGTGAGAGTCTGTCTGGCTACAGCTTTCTGTCCACATTTTTTTTTCTTTCTTTTTCACTTTAGTTTCTTCCTGCATGGAGAGGCTCCATCTCCTATCATCTGGTCTTCTCTAGGATGTTATATTCCAGCATCTGAGCTGTTTCTCTCAGAGAGGATTTTTACTCTGCTGCTTATTGATCTGCCGTCTTCCCCTTTCCTCCCATCTATTGTTTTTAACAATAGTTATCTAGTTATCTGATGTAATCTTAGAAATAGTTGCTCAGGTTACAAGGTGTAGAAATAAAAATATGATTAAACAATCAATGACAGCACAAGCTGTTTTTTTTATGAACTAACAAAAAGTAGTATAGTTACCTTTCTTGTACACATATGCATACATACATTTAATATGTATACCTACATAAGTATAATCTTTTCCTTTCTTCCTTTACTCTTTTCCCCTATGGGAGTTGTTCTTTCCTTTTAAGTACTTTCTTTCTCTTTCATTGTTACAATATCTATTTTACATTTTGGATGTTATTACTCTTTCAGTTTTTTATTGTTATTATATTTTCACTAGGGAGACAACATGATATTTATAACTGAGAGTTTCATTTATTTCATTTATGAATATTGTCCCAAGTTGCCTATGTTTACCTATACAAGCCGAAAGATTATCATTTATTATAGTTAAGTAATATTCCATTGTATGAAAATACCACATCTTTTTTTATGTGTTCTGCACTTGATTGGGCATTTGGGTTGTTTCCAAGATTTAGCTTTTACAAATTGTGCTGCTATAATCATGGGTGCACATGTATCACTGTGGTATAACATTTTCTATTTTTCTCTAAAAATACCCAGAAAGGGAATAGCTGGATTGAATAAGATTTCCAATTCTAGTTTTTGAGGCATCTCCACACTTATTTCCACACTGATTGCACTAATCTACACTATGCTTTTATTGTATAGGAAAAGTAAAGTAGAAAAATGCAAGGCAGATGCACTTAAAGAAAGGCTAATTTAAGTAAGTGTAATGGCAAATGCCTGTAATCCCAGGACTGTGGGTGGCTGTTTTAGGGGAATCACTGTGAGTTTGAGGTCAGCTTAGGCTACAAAGAGATTTCAAGATAAGCCTGAATTACACATGCAACTCTGTGTCAAACAAACAAAAAACAAAACAAAACAAACAAACAAACAAAAAAAAAACCAAGCAGAGCTAATTTTAAAAAGCAATGCATGTGGCTGCACATAATAATGCTTTCTGAATATTCAAATTTGTGAATGGCTACTTTCTTTTTTTTTTTTTTTAATTTTATTTAAGGAGAAAAGGGGGAAAAAAGCAGAGAAAGGGTACAAGTTATACAGATTTACAGAAAAAAAAATGAACAGTAGGAAATCACTAGTTAATGGATTACATATTGTCATCTTAGAAATAATTGTTCAAGTCACAAAATTAAAGCTTGTAAAGTGGACATTCCATCAATGATACTGCAAACAGTTCTGTTCATTGATCCAATAAAACTCTGTGATATCATTTTCTATCTTATACACTTAAATATACATGCAGTTACATAGTTTGGAGCACTTTCTTTTCCTCTCTTTTGTACCATGACTATTACACATTTTGGGTTTCATTGCTCCCACGGTTCTTATTACTTTTTTGGAAGAGAGTAAAACCAAATGTGACATAACAGAACAGAATCAGTCAAGTCAAAAGGGTGGACATAATAGATAATGTAAAAACATAATACAAGGTGATCAACAATGGTTACCATAATGCCTCCCACTATCTCTAATAGAGTTGCCTATATTGTTAGTTATAATACAATTGAACAAAACAGTAAAGAATAAAACTGACAAAACCAAAACATTGGAGACATTGTAGGTCTTCAAAAGTAGATAAAAGTCAACAAGAATGGGCGTCATAATGAATCTCATTATCTTCACAGCTGATGCCTAAACTTTCGAACCTGATACTATCCAGCAAAACAGAATAGGGGAACATCAGTTAAAAACCAGATGGTGAGAGTAATACAGGGCTTTAAATCAAGGTAATGAAAAGTCAAAGTGGGTTACTATAATATATCCTGCTATTTTTTTCCTTTAATTAAAAGGATAAAGATAAAAAAGTAAATAATGGAGTGGAGATTGAGATAAAAGAGGGCATAACAATGAAACAGCGCAGATCAAAACATAACCATTTAAGCAGAATAGTGTTTCACCACCAGATAATCCTAACCTAAAAGTAGTTACCGTATTGTCTCTTTCTTTGAAATCCTTGAGTACAACTTCATATACTGTAGCATTAAGTATATCAAAACAATGTAAAACCATTCAAGAGAATGACAGCATTACAGAATATTTAGAATCGACTAACAGAAAATGAACAATGGTTTCTGTATAATCTCCTTGTCTTTAAAAGGTTTTTGCTTATACTGTCGTACATAATAAAATCCAATAAGATACAGCCTATTTAGACCATTGGAGACAGAAGGACAAAAGCTAGATGAGACTTCAAAACAAGATGATACTAAATCAGTATTACCTATTAAGATGTCATTTTCTCCAAAATAGCTGTTCCTATCATCCAATCTTCTCTGCCTCATTTCTGTTGAGCTCTTTTTCTGTCAGTAGCTGTCAGTTTGTCTTCTTCATTTTGTTCTCTGCTCCATTCGTTGTGGCCTCTCTGCCATTATTTCTGGATTCTTTGTATTTTTCTTTTTTTAGAATATCCTGCAATACTCTCTGTAGAGTTGAATTGGTGGTTGCAAATTCCCCCAGTTCCTCTTTATCCTGGAAGCACCTTGTTTTTCCATCAATTTCCAGGGACAGTTGTGCAGGATATCTCAATCTTGGCTGGAGATTATTATCTTTCAAAGCTTGAATTATTTCCCCCCACGCTCTTCGTGATTTGATGGTTTGTGCAGAGAAATCTGCTGTAATTCTGATGGGTGTTCCCTTGTAAGTGGTCTGTTTCTTGTCTCTGACAGCTTTTAATATTCTGTTCTTGTATTGAATTTCTGGAATTTTTATTATTATATGCCTGGGTGTACCTCTGTTTGGGTTGTAGGTAGCTGGGGTCCTGTATGCCTCATACATCTGAGTATCTTTACCTTTTGCTAAATTAGGAAAATTCTCCTGGATTATTTCTGTGAGTAGCTTTTGTAGTTCACTTGTTTGTGTCCCTACTTCTTCTTTTACGTTCTTAATCCTTAAGTTATGGATCCTCTTATCATCTTCTTGTCTTTGTATTATTGCTGTTTGTTTCTTTGTTATTTTTAAGAAGTTTTTCATTTCATTCTCCCATATTACAAGTCTGCCCTCCAGTTCAGATAGTCTGTCCTTAGTTTCTTTCAAGCTGTTATGCCAGTCTTCTATAGACTTCTTAGTATCTTGGTAGTCCCTTTGAACCTGCTTCACGTATTCTATGCTTTCTCTGTTTTCTCCATCAAACAATTCTCCCCTTTTTTTCTGTTCTTCCATTCCACCACCTGTTTTTTCTTGGGTGGTACTTAGCATTTCTCTAACTATTCTGCATACTTCTAGCTTCAGGTCGTTGATAACTTCATTCCTGAATTGGTCTATGAGGCTCTCTATATGGTGCCTTATGTGTGTTACGTTCATCATAGATTTTATTTTATGTTATTGATATTGAGCAAATAATGTGGTTTAAAGCACACTAACTTTGAGCATATGCATTCATTTCATTTTCTTCACATATTTATTAATATGAAAAAATAAACACGTACTTGTCAGTTTTTTCTTGAGTGTACTATTTAAAGAAGAGATTTAGATATTTAGTCCTAGTAAAAAATATTGTTGATGGGGAATTATATACATTATCATTGTGTATACTAGAAGTTTATCAATAAAATTAAATAAAGATATCTCATTAGTTACTGCCTTTTATATTCACTTGTAAATATCACCATCCTGGGCACCAAATTTTTACACATGAAACTTTGTAGCTAGATACGAACTGGAACAGCCAGGGCAATTCTGGCAACAAAGGCAAGGCAAAGTGCATTACAATCCCTGACTTGAAACTATACTAAAAAACTACCATAACAAAAGCTACCCAGTACTAACAAAACAAACAACCCTAGATAGATCAATGGAACAGGTAGAATATGCTGAAGCACCTCCAAACACATTCAGCCAACTTATTTTTGACAAAAGGTCTGAACACCTTCACTAGAATAAAGATAGAATCTTTAGTAAATGGTGCTGGGGAAACTGCTAAATATTGAACCTAGACTATATCTTTCAACATGTACTAAACTAAAATCAAAATGAATCAATGTTTTAATTATTAAAACAGAAATAGTTAATCCAATTGAAAATAAAATAGGCAAAACTCTTTAAGACATAGGTGTAGGCAAAGACTAGAAATAAATCCCCAAATGTAGAGATAACATTACAAAGAACTACCACTGCAATCTCATCGTATTGAAAAGGTTTTAATCAACAAAACATACCATAAGTAGAGTAAAAGGACAACCCACAGAATGAACATTACTTTTATCAGTGCTTTGTTAGATAAAGGATTAATATCTAGAATATATAAAGAGCAAAAATAAATCAGACACCTCACATTTTAGGACTTGCCCCCAAGATGGGCATCTGAAATGAATAGACATTTCTCACATGAGTACAAATAGCAAATAAAAATATGAAAAATGTTCACATCACTGGTCATTTAAGAAATGAAATTTAAACAACACTGATACTCTATGTCACTCTAGGGAGCATGACTATTATCAAGAAATCACCCAATAACAAATGCTAACAAGAATTCTACAGCAGTGAAGGCTTGCCTTTGGAGGGAACTGTAAAACTCCACTCTCTCATTCTCTTTTGCTGCCTGGTTCTAGCATGATCTAACATGTGGGATCAATTGATCACTGTCTGACATTTCCAAAACTGTGAGCATAGGTAAACTTGCGCTTTTTACAACTTAATTGTCTCAGGTATGTTGATAGTGATGGAATTTGACTGCCCTATGTATAGGTTAACACAGTCACCTGTCCCCTGATTGTCTGTAGCAAGAGTAGTTTAAAGTCTATTCATTTGCCAAAATTCCAAATGCAATGCAGTAGTTTTACCTATAGTCCTTATGTTGGATATTACAGTTCTGTATTTGTTTGTCATTTATCATTCTGTATTTGGTTTATTTCACTTAGTTCAGTATTAGACAGATTCTTCCTTGTTGTTGAAAATATTGGAATCCACTTCTTTTTTAAATCTTAAGAATATGTGGCTTATTGCATGTTCATGGAATATATTTTATGTGTAAGGCATTATATACAGCACATAGATTCTTTGTAAATTTTGCATGTTAATCCTTAAGCAGATACATGACATGTAATATATGGTAAAAATATTACCTTCTTCTCTCTTGAATTCCATTGCATAAGTTATCTACATATCAGATATTTTACTTAAATCTCAAACTTTTTCTCATAACTCGAAGGCAATTTTCTAAATAGAATGAGCACCTTATGGCAAGCTTGCTTCTGTGACACTGTCTCTTCTCCTGAATCCTCACTTTAGAAATCCACTCTGCTTAGGTGGTGATCTAATACCTTAGTCATTATATACTTTTATGAGCTAGCAATGCCAAAATAAAAAAAAAAATAAATGAAAGCAAATAAATAAATGTGGAAAACTTTTATGGTTACTGAATCACAAATATATACAAAGAATATTGTTACACTTTATCATCTTAGTAGTTTGAAAGACACAGAAAACATTTTTCTTTTGCTCTTGAGGTGTTAGGATCAAAAAACACAGATATGTATATGTTTTAATCTATTTCTATTTTCACATTGTTTATATAATATTTGGTGAGCTAGAGCTATAGGCTGTATTTTCAAAATCTACATTTCTCCAAACATCTTTGTCTTACCTGATATTTAATGTGTTCTTCATACCTGTACACAGTCCCTTTGGTAAAAACAATTCTTTGTACATAACAATGGATGAAACAGTGTCATAAATAAATCCTCCTAGCATGTCTTGGAAAAAGCTTTTAGACATTTTCCAAGATTCATTTCAAGTTCCACTTTCTCAATAATGACTTTCTCTGGTTTTCCATAATATTAATGGATTTTTTCAAATCATCTGATAATTATTATCTATTTGCTGTAAAATTTGCATTATCATCAGTGACTTTCTCTTAGAAAGATCAAGAATGTGGATCCAGAGATGATGCCTTAAACTTGTAATTATCCTTTCAGATTCTGGAACTACAATGAATAATAACTGGGTCTCTAATTACTACTTTCTAGTTGTCGGTGGATAATAATATAGTGTAGTTTCAAAATAGTCTGTCTGGAATTCTACCTTTTTATTATTCACATTTGGTAGTTGTATACTCAAATCAAATAAAACAATCTTCTTCAATCTGTTTTGTATATCACTATACAAGAATATGTTGCAGTTATTTTCAAACTGTTATGATATCAAGTTCTCAAGTCAATTCAGTGTTTTGCACTGCTGTAGTAAAATGTGTCACACAAAGCTCTGTCTTTAGAGAAATGCAGAATCATACATTGTATCATTTCATTAATTTAACAAAATAGAAAGTGTACAACTTTACACAAACTTTATTCAAGCACTTAATATACATATATGAATGAAACAATAATTTGCTTTTGTGAAATTTATATCTTAGGAGAATGAGACATTAGTAACATAAAAAGATTAAATTTTACAAATGGAAAATATAGGCAAGTGAATCCTATCAGTATGGGTGTGGTGATGTAAGATTTAGAGTTTTAAAGTAGAGCTATCAAGGTAAAATACATTAAGAAGCTGTATTAGTTTCCTAGGGCTGGTGGAAGCTAGTACTACAAATTAGATTTCTCAAACAGCACAAAGATATTGTAAGAGATAAAAATAGCTTGGGGATAGCAGAGCATAAAGATTTTTTTTTTCAGTTTTAGAGATGCAATCTCTGAAATCAACAGGACAGACAAAATGTGACCAAAATGAAAAGAAAAACAAAGATGTCTCCAAAGCTTTTTAAAAATACTTTCTCTTTTGTCTAATACTTTTTAATTAATCATTTTTTGTTTCTTTTTTTAAATTTTATTTAAGGAGAAAAAGAAAAAAAAAACAGAAAGAGGGTACAAGCAATATCAAATATAAAAAATAAACAGTAAGAAATCACTAGTTCATAGATTACATATTCTCATCTTAGAAATAGTTGTTCAAGTCACAAAATTAAAGCATATAAAGTGGGTTTTCAAACAGTGAAACTGCAAACAGTTTTGTGCGATGATCCAACAAAACTCAGTAATATGGTTATCTATCTTATACACTTAAACATATATGCAGTTATAAGCTTTAGAGCACTTTCTTTTCTTTTCTTTTGTACAATGACAATTACACATTTTGGGTTTTACTACTCCCACAGTTCTTATTACTATTTTTGAAGAGAGTAAAACCAAATGTGACGTATCAGAACTGAGTCAAATCAAAAGGATGGACATAATAGATAATGTAAAAACAAAATACAAGGTGATCAACAATGGTTACCATACTGCCTCTTGCTATCTTAAGAAGAATTGCCTATATTATCGGTTATAATACAATTGAACAAAACAGTAAAGAATAAAACCAAAACATTGGAGACATTACAGGACTTTAAAAGAAGATAATAGTCAACCAGAATGGGTGTCATAATGAATCTTATTGTCTTCACAGTTGTTGCCTATACTTTCAAACTTGGTACCATCAAGCTAAGCAGAATAGGGGAAAATCAGTCAAAACAAGATGGCGAAGGCAGTACAGAGTTTCAAATCAAGTTAATAGGAAATCAAAGTAGGTTACTATAATATATCCTGCTATTTTTATTTATTTTTCCCTTAATTAAAAAGATAAAACGTAAAAATGTAAATAATTTTAAAAAGGAGATTGAGATAAAATAACAACAAAACAGCGCAGGTCAAAACATAACCATTTAAGCAAAACAGTGTTTCACCACAAATATCCTGACATAAAAGCAGTTACCATAGTGTCTCTTTCCTTGAAATCTTTGAGTATAACTTCATATACTGTAGCACCAAACATATCAAGACAATGTAAAACCATTAAAGGGAATGACATTATTACAGGATATTTAGAGCCAACTAACAGAAAATGAACAATGGTTTCTGTATAATCTCCTTGTCTATAAAAGTTTTTGTTTATATTATCACATATAATAAAATCCCATAAGATACAACCGATGGAGACAGAAGAATAAAAGCTTGATGGGACTTCAAAGCAAGATGATACTAAATCAGCACTCGCTATTATGATGTCTTGTTTTCTCCAAAATAGCTGTTCCTACCATCCAATCTTCTCTGCCTCATTTCTGTTGAGCTCTTTTTCTGTCGTTTGTTGTCAGTTTGTCTTCTTCATTTCTCCTTCTGCTCCATTCATTGTGGCCTCTTTGCCACTATTTCTGGAATTTTGGTATTTTCATTTTTTAGAATATCTTGCAGTATTCTCTGTAGAGTTGAATTGGTGGTTGCAAATTCCTCTAGTTCCTCTTTATCCTGGAAGCACTCTGTTTTTCCATCAATTTTCAGGGACAGTTGTGCAGGGTATATTAATCTTGGCTGGAGGTTATTATCTTTCAAAGCTTGAATTATTTCCCCCCACGCTCTTCATGATTTGATGGTTTGTGCCGAGAATTCAGCTGTAATTATGATGGGTGTTCCCTTGTAAGTTATCTGTTTCTTGTGTCTGACAGCTTTTAATATTCTGTTCTTACATATTGAATTTCTGGAATTTTGATTATTATATGCCTGGATGTAGTTCTGTTTGGGTTGTAGGTGGCTGGGATCTTCTATGCCTCATACATCTGAGTATCTTTATCTTTTGCTAAATGAGGAAATTTCTCTTGCATTATTTCTGTGAATATCTTTTGTAATCCATTTGTTTGTCCCTACTTCTTCTTTTATGTTCTTAATTCTTAAGTTATAGGTCCTCTTAACATCTTCTAGCCTTTGTATTACTGCTCTTTGTTTTGTTGTTATTTTAAGAAGTATTTCATTTCATGCTCCCACATTACAAATATGCCCTCTGGTTCAGATAATCTATCCTTAGTTTCTTTCAACTGTTACGTTGAGTATCAAGCTGTTATGCCAGCTTTCGATAGAGTTTTTAGTTTCCTGGTAATCTCTTTGAACCTGCTTCACGTAGTCTATGTTTTCTCTATTTTCTCCATCAAACAGTTCTCCCCTTTTTTTCTGTTCTTCCATTCCACTATCTGTTTTTTCTTGGGCGGTGCTTAGCATTTCTCTAACTATTCTACTTATATCTTGCTTTAGGTCATTAATAACTTCATTTTTGAACTGCGCTATGAGGCTCTGGAGATATCGCTTTATGTCTATTGGTGCTGTGTCTGATATTGCATGTTTCTCAGGATTAGGGGCTGAGGACCCTTTCTTGTTGCTCCCTCTTCCCATATTTTTTTGTTCTGTCCACACAAGCGTATATACGAGGCCCAGATTCTTTCTTTGTCGGTTATAGTTTGTTTGAATTGTGCAGGCTAGGTGTTCCCGCCCACTGCAGTGTACTAGGGAGACACAGACCTGGGCAGCCTATGCTTGGCCCACTGCTCCAGGTCAACCTACTGAAGGCTTCACTGCTAGGGTGCACCTCCAGGTGTTGTGACCTGTTTTGGGCTAGCCTAACGGGTCTTAAGTCAGCAGCAACACCCAGGCCAGGCACTCCCCACCAATCCCACTTGAGAGGGGAATATGCGACTGTTCTGGCTAGTCTTCCCAGTCCCAGTATGTCCTTTGCTGAAGCCTCCTACTCTATGGAAGGGTCCCCGATCCGCTCACCACAAGTCGATGCAGGGCTCCTGGCCAGTCCCGCTCTCAACTCCATTCACCACTTCCCACTCTCAGAGCTTTCGTGCCTCTCTCCTTGCCATGCCGATTGGGATGCAGCAGCAGCTGCAGGAAATTCAAATCTGGGCTTCCAGTGGCATGGGCTCCAGCCTCCATGCTGAGACCTTATGTGTTCCTGTTATAGCATCAGCATTGCGTTTCCAGTTGGTTTCTCTTAGTTTAGTTCGTTCCTGGGTCGGCAGGGTATATCTCCCCTTAGGACTTCTTGCCCCACACCATTCCTGGATTTTAAGTGGGGTACCTCAGAGAGCCTCCATAGCTGCTGCTATCTCCACCATGTTCTCCTGGAAGCCCCCTAATTAATCATTCTTTAATATGCCCAAAAAGTACCAGTTATAGTTAAATTACATTGTTTTTCCTATAAATACATCTGATGCAAAGACATGTAAATATAATATTTATTTAAATTAGAAGTAGTTTTAATGCTTTTTTTTTTACACATAGACTTATCTGCAGAGAGAATCTCCTATTCCTTATGAGGCATTTAATTAAGTAAAATAATATATTTCTTTATTGCTTTGCCTGTTACATATGCTTTAAAATTTTCTCTAAAATCTCAGTATGGAAAGTAAACAGAGTATCTTCTAACTTCTATAATAGATGATAAATTTGGCTGAAAACACAACCAGAAGGTAATTTTGTTCGCCTCTAGACTTTCAAACAAGCAAACTTTCAATAGCAAGTAAAAGGCAAGTCAGCATTCTCCCATGTGGGTTGTTAGGGAAATGGCCTGCCAATGACTTAGTTTTGAACTTACAATATTTAGAAATGCAAAGTAATATATTTCTGTCATTTTAAGCCACTGTGTTATGATTTCATCTGGAAGCCCTTGGAAACTAAACATTGTCTATACGACATTTGTTCTTTTCATATATTTAGGTTTTATAGCTAAAGTTATGATTTGTATGGACAAGGTTTGTTTGCTTGTTTTTATTAAACAGTTTCCTTCCATTTTCACAGTGACTATTGTATATTTTGAACCTTATGGTTTCACATATGTCACTGTGGTGTGATGTTTTTCAGTCATTCTGGGAAGATACACAGAAGGGGAATACCTGGGTTGAATGGGACCTCTAATCCTAATTTTTTTGAGGAATATCCTTACTGTATTTTCCAGAAATACAATGATTGATGAAAAGCTAGAGAGATTATTTTGACAAGAATTAATGGAAATGTATCTTTTAGCAGAATGATTATTTTTAAAATGTCACCATTCACTCTATTTTTGCCTCATACATTTGTTTTTTCAGTTTGAAAAAGGACCAAATAAAATTGACTTCTACATATCTAAAAACATTTTGTTGACTCATCTGTGCCACTGTGTAAAACTGCCTGCAGACATGAATAATCACATCTTCCAGATCTGATTGCTTTTATTATCAGATCAGTTGACTTCAGTCTCAGAAAGATTGTTGATTGGTAGTAAGGGATACATCATCTATTTGGCTACTCCATACATTGGAGAAGCCCTCCTCTTCCAGGTATAGTAAAAGTCACTAGGACGGTGCCTGCTGTGCCTAGATCTAGACTTGTGGTACTGCAAGAGAATAATCCAGCTAAAAGTTCTGTGTATGTGAGACACATTAAGAAGGAATGAGGAAGGCGTGGCTTCTTAGAGAAAACCACAAGTACTGTTACAAAAGAAGGATAATGAATGCATGGTTTTTAGAAGCAATGACTACTACATAACAAGTATTAAGTAACTTGCTTGGCCTCCACTCTAAGTTTCAGAATCATTACAAGCTCCTTTGATTTGTCACTTTTGTCTAGGCATGAAAGTCAACCAAGGTAAATAACCTAACATTCCAACAGCTAAGCAACATTTGATGTAGGGTTTAAAACTGGTTTCCTTAATTCAAATTTTTTCTTCTACTTTTTCCAGATAGAATGACATTAACACTTATTTCTCTTTCAGTGATTTTGTTGTTTGTGTATAGGAATGCTATTGATTTTTGAGTATTGACTTTGTATCCAACTACACTGCTGAATTTATTTATTATATCTAGGAGACTTTCAATGGAGTTTTGGGGGTCTTCTATGTAGAGTATCTTGTCATCTGCAAACAATGATAATTTAACTTCTGCTTTTCCTATCATATCTGTTTTATTTCTCTTTTTTGTCTAATTGCTCTGGATAGTATTTCCAGTACTGTGTTGCATAGGAGCAGTGATAAGGGACATGCTTGTCTTGTGCCTGATTGTAAGGAAAAAGAATTTAACTTTTGACTATTTAATATGATGCTGGTGTTGGGTTTTCATAGATGGCCTTTATCATATTGATGTAAAGACCATCTATTCCCATTTTCTGTAAGGTTCTTATCATGAATGAACATTGGACCTTATTAAAAGCTTTTTTCTGCATCTATAGAAATGATCATGTGGTTCTTACTTTTGGCTCTATTGATATGGTGGATTACAATTATTGATTTATGTATGTTGAACCATCCCTACATGCCTGGGATACATCCCACTTGGTCATGGTGTATATCTTGATGACTTGCTGCATCCTGTTTGCCAATATTTTATTGAGAATTTTTGCACGTATGTTCATTATGGAGATTGACCTGTAGTTCTCTTTTTTGATTGGGGGTTTGTCAGGTTTTATTACTAGAGTAATGTTTGCTTCCAGGAATGACTTAGGAAGGATTGCTTCCCTTTCAGTTTCATTAAAGAGTTTGAACAGTGTTGGCATTAAGTCTTCTTTGTATTTTTTGTAGAATTCAGCAGTGAATCCATGTGGGCCTGGGCTCTTCTTTGTAGGTAAGGAATTATACTTAAATTTCATTAATTACACTTTCAATTTCATTAGTAGAAACTGGGCTATTCAGAAGGTTTATATCTTCTTGGGCCAGATTTGGTACTTCATATGTTTCTAGGAATCTGTCCATTTATTCTGGATTATTGAACCTATGAGAATAGAGGTTTTTGACATAGATGTTGATAATCTTCTGTATTTCCACACAGTCTGTAGTGATTTCACATTTTTCACTCCTTACTGCATGAATTTGAGCATTCGCTTTCATTTTTTAAAATAAGGTTGGCTAGGTGCTTATCAATTCTCTTCGTCCTTTCAAAGAAACAACTCTTGATTCATTGATTCTTTGGATTGTTTTCTTAGTCTCCATTGCATTAATTTCTGCTCTGATGTTTATAATTTCCTCCCTTCTTTTGGCTTGGCCTTGACTTGATCTTCTTCGTCTAGATGTTTGAGGTGTAGCATCAGCTTGTTTATTTGTGTTTTTTCTTATGTCGGAACTCAGTGCAATAAAATTTCTTCTGAAGACTGCTTTCATTGCAGCCCACAGACTCCATTAAGCTGTATTTGTATTTTTGTTTGCTTGTAGGTATTGTTTAATTTCTTCTTTAATTTCCCCCGTGACCCACTGATTGTACAAGAGGGTGTTATTCAATTTCCATATGATTTTGGGGTTTTTGCAGTTTTTTTATCGCTAATTTCTAGTTTCATGGTGCTATGATCTGTTAACATGCATGGAATAATTTCAATTCTTTTGCATTTGCTTAAATATGTTCTGTGAGCTAGTATATGGTCTATTTTACAGAATGTCCCATGAACTGCTGAGAAGAATGTATATTCTGATGTTGTTGGATGGAACACTGTTTATATCTATCAAGTCCATTTGATCACTGGTGTGATTTAGTTCTGTAATTTCTTTGCTGATTTTCTGTATAGTTGATCTGCCCCTTTGTGTCAGTGGCATGCCTATTTGATTTTTCATTTCTGTTAATACTTGCTTTGTAAAGCTGGACACTCTGGAATTTAGTGCACATATATTTAAGATTGTCATCTCTTCTTCTTAAAGTTTTCCCCTAACTAGTATGTAGTGACCTTCTTTATCTTTTAGATCATTATTGGTTTGAAGTTCACATTGTCTGCCAACAGAATAGCTACCTCCACTTTTTTTTTGGGGGGGGGGTTCCTGTTGTGTGAAGTATTGTTTTCCATCCACCAAAGATAATTAAGCAGAAGTGAAAGTGTCATCTA
Organism: Cavia porcellus; assembly: GCF_034190915.1. NCBI lineage: Eukaryota > Metazoa > Chordata > Mammalia > Rodentia > Caviidae > Cavia > Cavia porcellus. The sequence continues at coordinate 12,611,554 of NW_026947498.1, forward strand.
AATTGGAAATGGTAATTTATTCACAATAGCTAAGATAGAGAGCAATATAAGTTATCAACAAGGGAAGACTGGAGAAAGACAATATGATGTACAGTGACATACATACATTGAAATATTATTTAGTTGTTAAAAAGAAGTCAATTCTGCCATTTGTGTTTTCTGGAAGGACCCTGGAAAACACTGAGTTAAGTGAAATAAGCCAAATACCACAAAACAAATGTTGTATGATGTTTCTTATACATGGACTCTAAAAGTGCCATGCTAATTGAAAAAAAGACTAACAGTGATGATTGCCTGAGGTTGGAGAAGTGAGAGAGGGAGACATTGCTGCTTGAAGGGTAGACTTTTAATTACTTGATGATGTAATATGGGGTGTGAAGCATACAGACTATTGGTGACACTACTGTACTATGTACTTGAAACTTGTACATAGTTTAGATCTGCAGTGCAACTCTCTCTCTCTCTCTCTGTCTGTCTCTCTCTCTCCCTAACACACATATACATATCAGAGTAATTCTGCATGAAAAAATAATATTGATTAATTTTATTGTAGCTAATCATTACTATATATATCACATACTACATCTTGTCAATCAGAACACAAAACACTAGAAGTAAAACAGTACCAACTTAATGGTATGGTTGCAAAAATATCAAAACCAATCTAGTTCCTGTTAATGTAAAATAGAGTGTTATACCCTATGGAGACTTTTAATATACTTTAAATTATTCAAAATTCAATAAATATTATCAAATATAGAAAAGAATTACCTCATCTATCAAGTATCATTTTATCTTTTTCTCGCCAAGTACTAAATTAGCAAGCAGAAAATACCCATACATCTCTATCTAGGTTTCACATAAAGCTTCAATGACAAGCAGCTCTTAATTGAATTGAAGACATTTTAGTGGATTTTCACTAAGGTGCTTCCAATTTCTATGCACTTCCCTTCTGTTAAAATCCATTATCTTAAGGGAGAGTCGCTTCTGAATATGAAATTTCCTTTTCTTATACCTTCATATTTAAGTTATTTTTATCACTTTCCTCTATTTTTTTCAGTTCCTTTTCACACTAGGGACAAAATTATTGCTTCCATTTCATTCTACTTAAAAAGCTATAAGAAATTCATGCAAGATTACTGCCTTTAATATAATGTACTTCATATTTTGTTTTATGCTTTAAAACCTCAGATTGTTTTTTATAGTAGCTGGAAAATTCTCATTAAATCAGTGCTATTATTTTACCTTTTAATGTTGCTGCTTTGTCAATAATTAAATTTGAAATTATTGTTTATTTAGATGAAAGAGAAAGAACAGACAGTTTTGAAAAAAACAGATTGGTACCACTACGGAATTGCATAAAAGTAGACAATATTCTGTTTTGCCTGGAGCAGCAGTCTTGCTGGGTTGAGAAAGAGGGAAAGAGAGAGAGGGAGAAAGGAAGAGAGAGACAGAGAGAGAGAGAGAGAGAGAGAGAGAGAGAGAGAGAGAGAGACAGAGAGAGAGAGAGAATCAGGGGAAATCCAGTTTCAAATCTTTCTTTGAAGCCTGTTCTGTTGGAATGCAGAACTTTGTTTTTAATTTCAATTTTTTTATTAGGAGATATTTGCAGTTCATGATATTCACAGTCATCCTGGAGAGTGGGTCCATGTGGTCACCACAGGTTTATCTTAATCCCTCCCCTCCCCCTTCCTCCTCCCTCTCCCAATCTCCTGTCCCATTTTTCACTGCTACTGACATAAGTAATCTTGCCTCATGCTATGGGGTATAATGTTTACATTAAGTGAGATGATTAGGCTGCTATGTGTGGCTTATCTTTGTTTTACTTCTTTTCCCTCCTCCTCCTCCTTCTCCTCTTCCTCCTCACCCCTGGGTTCTTTTCCATTGGCCCACTTCTGTATGGCAAGAGATCCATCTCCCAGTCTCCTTTTCTCTATCATTTACTTCTCTCTTTATTGTACTTTACCTCAGTGCAGCATTTCCTAAGTCCTTGGAGGCACTTTTGTCCGCATAGCTACTTCTTAGGATGATGGGTGAAACGTGGACCCAGGGCCACTGCGCCTTGACCTGACTTTGTACCTAAGTGGGAACTGGATCTGCAGAATTCCCATCTGAAAGAGCCACAAGACTCATGGCTAAGATCTGACACTACAGTGTCCAGCTTTGGAATCCAGGTAGTGTAAGTCAACATGGATTACCAGAGAGAAAGGAAAACATGCACAGTTCCCACACATACACATGGACATAAACCGCTGTACATTTCAAGAAATATAATAATAATTCTAAGACTTTTCAACTTTGTTTAATTTTTACATTTACATTGTATGAAAGGAAGTATAATGAAATTGGTGAAAATTTATAATGGTATTTGGAAACAGGGATACAAAAATAAAGTGTTAGAATAATATATTTTATACAAATTAATTCTGAGGCATATTTAATCTGTCTTAATTTTTATATTTCATGAACAAAAAGGCAGCTTTTTTATAGTAAATGTTTCTTTGGTAGGATTTTTAAAATGAATTTGTGATTGCTTTACACAAACAAAATCATAAGCATGCCTTTCTTCTTTCTTTCTTTTCTTTCTTCCTTCCTTTCTTCCTTCCTTCCTTTCTTTCTTTCTTTCTTTCTTTCTTTCTTTCTTTCTTTTTTTTTTCTTTCTTTCTTTCTCTCTCCCCCTCCTCTCTCCTTTGTACCGGAGATTGAACTCACAACTTTGCTCTTGCCAGATAATTATGTTGCTGAGATATATCCATGACATCCTAATTTATAATGAAAAATAGGAAAGTTATTTCTTTCATAATAAAATGAAATACACTATCTACAGCTTCACTGTAACTGAATAATCCACATAGTTTATGCATGAAAGTCCCCTGAGCATAGAGAAAAGCTATAAAATATAGAATTGTCTTGAAAATGTTAGCTTTTTGGAATTTTGAAATCATACATATGATGCTAAGGTGCTTATTCACTATCACTTAATTTAGCTTGATAAAGCAATGTCTGGTTTTCTTTCTTCAGTAATGAGAAGTTCCTATGTTGTGTTCCTTTTTAAACATGTAAATCCATGTATCTAAGACTAGTGTTCCCTAATTTAATATTTGTCATTAGCCTAAAGTACATGATCCCTTCTAAAACTATGCATGGAGGCCTCTGCAGACTGGCATGGTGAATTTACAGTGTAGTTTTAAAAGCTTAAAGTTATTCTAGATTAAAAGATATTTTAAAGTTTTAAGATAAATGCACTGTCATTTCTAACTTGCTGGTTTAAAGTTCAGAGGTAAGCATTAGGCCACTAAGTTATCCTAGGTAGTGTCTTATTGTGAAACTGGGTTTTTATTGGTGTCTAAGGCAGTACTTTGAGAGGAAAAAACAATTTACATCAAAAAATGAGGGTGACTTCATCTAATTTGACTTGCAACTGTGAGAACTCTGAACCTGATAGATGTTACCTTGTAGAGAAATACTTATTGTTATTGAGCATAAATATTATAAATGAAGTTGTTGAATATTTTTATACTACTGTTTTGACTAAAACTTGAGAAACAGAGAGAGAGTAAGACAGGGAGAGAGACAGAGGAAGAATGACAAAGGGAGATAGAGAAACAGATGGAGTCAGGGAAAGAGATCAATCCATATATTGTACAAGCAAACATAAAATATCTCCATGGAACATTTGCCTTAGAAAAATTTTATCAAATATTTGAATTTTGGATGGTGCACACACATACACACACATACACACAGTGAACATATGATTGTAAAATTTCAAAAAATTTACTCCAAACATTTAATCATCTGTGAATATAGGAGACCTTGTCCTTCCTTACAGAGACCAGACAGTTCTATTTGTCCACCTCAGGCTTTGCACTTCTTGATGAGGACCCTTGCTGAATGCTAAGTCAAGAGATATGAATTCACAGGAGACTGTAATTTTGAATAAACATTGCTTCTAAGAAACACAATAACTCTATTCCATTCAATTTCACCTGTGAAAAACATTCTTGAGAATACACAAATTTGAACACAGATTGTAAAACTTTTGGGATTTTTAAGTCAAATTTATAAAAGTCAATATCATGATAGCACAATGTACATTCTTAAATATGCATATTCACTCAAAATGATACGGTACAAGGCTCTGTTTGAGTTAGTGACTAAGAAATTCAGTCTTTTTTCAGTACTGTGGATGTCACTCTACTACTAAAGTTTACCTGCAAGTTCTTTAGCAGATATGGAAAATCAGAACCTGTGGTAAACCCTGCAATTGGTTGTCATCTTATGTTAATAAGAAAACAGACATTTTAATGTTAAGTTTCTATTTGGTAGTTAAGCTTCCCTCTCTCCTCACCTAGCCTGTCACATGTCCCTGTGGTTCAGCCATACAGTGGTTATGCTAATTAGTCTGCCTTATGGGCCCACCTGCGGGAGATTCAAATTACCCTATAGCCTCTGGTCTTGCTAGAACATCCTGCTATTGCTAAGTTACCTGCTGACATGTCAGAACCCAGCCCCTTCCCCAATACCCTATATATTCTTTACTCTTTCTTTGAATAAATGAGACTTGATCAGAGCACTGTCTTGTCTCCATTCTTCCTGTCTGTTGTCTCTCCCAAATTCCCACTCCCCCTCTAGAGTCTTGGTTGACTTACCCACAGGTTGGGACAAGAACCCAGACATGAAGATTGTTATTTTAGAGATTTCACTTGGGACCTCCACATTTACAACAGCAAGATGAGCCATTTTTCCTATACTCCAGAAAACATTAGGTCTACTCTTCTTGTCAGATGGGAATAATTTGTGTTTTATTATATTTAATACTTTGTTGCATAACTAAATGTTAAATTGAATTGTGAAACAAATTTAATTACTAGTGTTGCCTGATGATAAATACATCTGACTTGATAGCTTTATATAAATCACCTCTGCTCCAATCACTGAATAATTAATAACATTGATTTTGTCACAACTTCCACATATACTATGTGAGAATAAATTAGTTTTATGAGAAAGCTGATGTTGGGCAGCAAAGGTTTTTGGCAACAGTATCAGCTGATACACATCATTTTGTGTTTCTCCAATTTAATCTCTGTTTCTGCTGGAATGAGTTGGTTCCCCACTGGAAGGTTGAAGCTTAAATATGTTGATACATTAAATAATAGTCCTGGAAACATTTTTAATGAACTGATCAAAATAGTTACTTTTTTCTTTCCTGACTCTAGTAGCTCTGATTTTGTCTGTTCTCTCTTCATTGGTTATTTCTCTGTGGATAAAATGAAGTTATGAAAAAGTATCAGTTTGCTATCAAATCAGTCAGTCTTCTTTGTAATTTTTACAACTGATGTTTAAGCTATCTGTTTATAAATCAGGATAAGATGGATTATCACTTACTGTGTTAGTCCACTTTCCTGCTGTTTATATGGAATACCCAACATAGGGAGGAAGAGCTTTCATAAGGATGGGGACCTAGAGATGGAGGTAGGAGGGAGAAGGGAAGGGGACTGAGAAGAGTTAGGAAGCATTATGTCGCTGTACTCCTCAGGAGGAATGGGAATGTAATCATTATCACTGAAAACATAGACCAGTAACAAAATAAAAATGGAAGCAAAAATACATTGTATCCAACACCCAGAATTACAGAAATTAGCTGTGTAATTCTGTAATTAGCTCACATTTATCAGGATATTCACTACATGGTCAGCCGGCAATGAGGTAAAAGCCTCCTGACAAAGGGCAAGACAGAGCAAAGCTGCTTAGTTTATGAATAAGCAATGCAGGACAGCAGTGCCGAAGAAGCAATGAGGGTCCTTAAACAGGATGGAAGGTCATAAATTTATGACCAACTCGGACTCACAAGAGCACGCTTTACAAACCCACAAGGTTTTCCTTCATTAGAACTCTACTCAGTTAATCTCATCATTCATTAGTCTAGTATTAAATTGTCTGGTCTCCTTCACAATTCTTTTAATACTCAATTGTCTCTACTGTAGTACATTACTAATAATTGTGTGTGCTTTAGATGGCCTTTGCAAATCTCTATGTTATTAGATCAAGCTTCTCAAAAAACTTGTCATTCTATTTTTTGTTTACTGTATGTGAATACTGGAGAAATATGCATAAAGTAATGGTTTTACTTACTTTCTGAAAGTGGAAAGCTCAAAATCCACTGGCCTCTTTTGTAAGAGCCTTCTGATTGCTTACAGTGTCCCAAGGCTTAAGATATTACAGAGCCTTGTCATTACATGACATGACAGAACAAGCCGGCCAGAGAGCCCTCTACTTCACAGCAAAGGCCCCTCTGGTATTACCATTTCAAACCACTGATTCATGAATGAATTCATCCTTTCCCAAGGGTAGAGTTCTAATGATGAAACCATCTCTCAATAGTCCCATCTATTCCGATCTTACAATATGTCAAATGGGGACAAAATTTTGACATGAGTTTCGTTTGGGACATTCATGTCATAACAAGACAACAGCAGAATTTTTGTGCTATTTTCTTAACGATGCTGTTCATTATACACTTGTCCTTAAGCTTGATATTTTAAATTGTAATTCATTGTTTGAAACAGTCATAAGGAATTGCAGAGGTCTTCCTTTTATAATACACAATTCAAATGGGTGTTTTATGCATTATTAAATTTAGTCTATTTTGTAGTTTTGAGAAATTAGAAAGGCATGACTGGTTCAGACATAGGTGCTTACTTAATTGCAATGAAATAAAGACAAAATAAATTTCTGTAGGAAACATGGAATATTTGATAATGTAATATTGGTAGAAAACTTAATTTTCTTTTATTTTAGAAATGATTAAAGTTCTTATAAATAATTGAAAATAACCTAATAAAAAGTTCTCTTACTCAAGAATTTTATTTGTAAATCATAAAACCTTAACTGAAACCAACTTAAGCAAAATAAGAAATGTTTTGACATATAGAACAAAAAGAATCAACATGATAAGAGTAAATAGGAAATACAATTGGATAGACATGAAATTGGTAATCAATGCTGACATGATAATGATGAGGAAAGTGCTTATTAAGTTGATGACTGACTGAGTTAAAGAATGATGACTGACTAACTGAGTTAAAGAATATACAGTAAGTTACCAAAGACCCTGAAACATCTTAGCATCTGACCACTGTTTCCTCAGAAATTTTACTCCTTTTGTCCTCTTATACACTGGCTTCCTGTACATGGTGGCACCATGATTAATCTGTAGTTTTTATATTTTGCAATTCAGAGTTTGCACTGTTAAACAAAAGCTATCATATTTTCAATGTTGCAAAGTTATGAAAACAATAAATTTCTCTGGAAAACTATAGATTAGCTCCATTTAGAGGCTATATCTAGTTGACCTAACTGTGTAAACAAATCAAATTTTGAGGCAGGTGCACATTATAGGAAAAACTATGATTTTGTTCAGTCCCATAAGATCATATCATTCCTACAGTAGCCGTGGGATGTATGATGGAGTAAACAGGGAGGCAGCTCCTGTGTTAAATGGGTAATGGTGCCAAAAGATATTTTTAAAAGATGCCACTGCAGTTGATTTATAGGAAGCATGCTATGACCATTTGTAATGTCCAAAGGACAATGGTCATAGGAACATCATCCTTGCATATTGGCTATGACCTGCTTTGGTTACTTCCATTTTTTTTTCTCATATCAACACAAATTCTGTATCTTGTGGATTCCGTGGCTCCACTGAAATTGTCCAGTAACAAGTAAGTATTTAATAATATACAATTTGGAGTCATGAAAATTCAATGAGTATATTCTAGTTTAAAAATCATCCTTGAAGAACTAGATTCCAACCAGAAAGTCTAATTTTTCTTGAGATTAATATAAATTTAAGAATGACCAGAGTGGCACCAAAATGGGCACCAAAAAACCAGTGAGGATCTAAGTAGGTCAACTAGATTTAATCTCTCTGCTTGTCCTGAGATATTCGTCTCCTGCTCTTGGATGTGAGAATTTTTATTAAGCTCAGACTAGAATTTATATCATCATCCCACTAACAAGAAAGCCTTGGTGACTTCACCTGAATGGAAGCCCTGACTGTTTTGGGTTTTCAGCAGCCAATTGTGGACGTCTTCACCTCCATAACTGTGTGAGCCAATTTATATAATAAATTGTCTACGGATTACCTTGAAAACTTTGACTAATACACAGTTTCAATATTGAGGAGGAGAGTAAACCTTAGGATTCCTTATTTTTAATACATGTACCAGTTCTTTCTATTAACACAGGAAATGAAGTCTACCGTCATTGAGAGGAATGGTACATTATAATGTCTGGGCATATTGTCACATCTTATCAACTACTTCATGTGAAATTTATCATGGAACACTTAATGCCTAACATAAATATGTTAAGTATTTATGAAAAAACTTGTATATTAATATTTTGAATACATTGTTATAGAACCATCTTCAGGATTTTTGCTTACACAAATTATTTGCAGATATTTTTAAAATGTTTGTACTTTAAGTCTGTCCTTTACTTTTACAGAGATAAACAATAAGTACGATAATCAGAAGTTAGACTTAGAACTTAAGAAAACGATGCTATGACTTCTTACTTACTGCATCTCAGCTCCAAAGACATAATTAATTACTCCTTGTGGTGGAAATGGAGGGAGGACTTTAGATTTGATAAATAGTAAGCCGCAAAGATTTATATACTCCCCTATTTACTTATCAGTTAAATAGAGAATTGATTTAGTGCTTTAATTCTATCAATATTGATTTAATGATTGTTTTAGTATTAAAGATACTATTGTTAATTATATTAGTTGTAAGAATGCTACAACTACCTACAAAAGCTTTATTAAAAGACTTAGGCTAAAATTTTCTGGTTTTTTTGCAATTAGTCAAAAATTCCAAGAAAATTTAAGGCATTATGAGGTCACTACTATTTAACTCCCATTCTAATTAAATTTAAGTCCAAAATCAGATTAGGTATATAAGTGAGCTTCTTTGATGCATGAAGAGTACATTAAAGAAGTTCATATTAAATTTAGATTTTTATTGTTTATTTAACCTCTGCTGATGTGTATTTTCCTATCCCTCTCTCTCTCCTTCTCTCTCTTTCTCTCTCTAACAGATGGCTTATTTTTCCATTATTGTTAGCTCAGAAGGTTTACCAGTGTTTTAGCGCTAACAATTTTTTCCTACCTTGAATAACTAAAGTTGTATGTCAGTGTCAAATTAGACACACTAATGAAAGTTTATGTACTTCGGATGTGTGGGGGTATAAAGTATATTTAACCTGATATTTTTGTGATTTGTGCATTAAATAACAATATTTTCTGGAACCATCACGTTAGGCTTTAGGTTCCTAAGAATTCAAACTAGAGTCTGTTAACTTCAGCTCTATTGATGTTTGGAACCAAATAGTACTTTGTTTTGAGGGAACATATCCAAATGTTTCTAGACATTAACAAATGTTTCAAATGGAGGGCAAAATCATTGTGGCTGAAAATCACTGGCTTAAATAAAATTTGGTATAATTCTCCAGGTAGTTTTTTAAGATTTAGGACATAGACATCCAGGAGTGAACAATGAGGATACTGTAACTTAATTCTGTCCTGTGACACACTCTTAGCTGAGTAAGTACCTATAGAAGTGTATCCGTCTTCCTCAAGCTTTTATAATGACAAACACAGTGATCCAGGTCAGAGGTAGAGGAACCGTTAGGATCAGTATCACATGGGAGCAGAACACTAACCAGACAGAGTTCTAAATCTACACAGCTAGAGCCTGGAATCATTGTAACCATTACCCTTTGAAAGTTCCCTTTCAGAAACCATAAGGAATGATAGTGATAATTATCTTCCATAAGAAACAACCCAAAAGCTCATCAACCAAGAAAAGGATAAAAAGATTTTCTTTACCACAATGGAATACTATTCCACCACAAAGAAACTTGAGACATTTATAGGTAAATGGATGTAACTTGAGACTATCATCTTAAGTGAAATAAATTGCACTCCCATGTGTAAATATTGCATGGTCCCCCTGGCATGAGTAACTGAAAGAGTAAATAAACACTAAAATTTACATTACAAATTCTGAAATGAGAAGAAGTTTTTTAAAAGGAAAGAGGAAACAGGGATGGAGTGAAGGAAAGGAAAGAGGCAAATATAAAAAAATAAAAAGGATGAAATGAAACAATGCTTTGTAAATAGGGAGAAGAGAGGATTAGGAAAAAAAGAGGAATCAAAATACATCATGTACAGGTACAAATCCCTTATGATGGATATGATCAATATGTATATCTAACATGTACCTATAATTTAAAAAATCAGAAAAAATATAGAAAGAAAGAGAGAGAGGGAGGAGGAGACAGAGACGAGATACACACACACACACATACACACACACACACACACACACACACACACACACACACACACATATATATATGGAGAGAGAGAGAAGAAAAGGAAGTACATGGTTTGAGATTTTGATATTTTATGAATCTAATTTATTCTGAGTACTTAGATGTCCTCATGTTGAGAACCATAAATCTTTATGGTGAATTTTATAGCCACTGTGTCAGGATATTTAATCTGTGACTACTCATAATGATTAAAATGACTACCTAAATTTTAGGATATATCAATTACAGTATCTTATAAAAAGAAGAAATTCAAACAGCAGTCAGATTATAGAAACGTGATGAAATTATAAAATCAAATCCCAACTTAAGCCATAGTATAATTATAATGATTTTCCCAGGCTTGCAACACATAATACTTGGACCTTTAAACGGTTATATCAAAAATTCATAACAGAATTAAACTCAGGTCAGTCATATAAAATTCTACAAAATCACAGACCTCTTTCATGAACACAGAACCATTCTCATACTTTTACTGTATATCCAGAGCAACTAAAAATACATGGAATCTTTATAGACAAGCATTAAAGGAAAAAATAAAGGGAAAGATAAGAGAAAAGAAAGTAGTACTACAGGAAAACTACAGCATGTTCAGCTAATGGAGAATGTCCATCGAAGTATGAAATATTAGGAATAGTAGACAAGATTTTCCATCCATTCTCCTTAATCAAGTAATATGGAAAACCAGAGAGGTAAGTATTCTTAGGTAAACTAAGACTTAAGAGAAAATAATCTTGATTTAAATATTTATGTTTAGGTAGGGGTCTTGGAATATAGAAAATATACATCAGATTTTACGGACTAGTTTTTAACAGTGTTATATAAAAATGATATGTATCTGCTCTCACTGCTTAAACCAACCCATCCTGGTTTCATCTGCCATACATATTACTTTTTTATTAATGAATTGCTTACTGGAGTTTATTAAATACAGGGATACTTAGAAAATTCAAGATACTTTTATGTACTTTCTGCAGTAATAAATTTAAGCTAAAGTTTTAGAATTTTAAACACTTTTTTGCAATTACAGTTTTTAAAACAATTGGTGTTCATGCTGAACTGATGGATCACATAATGTTGCTTATCCCTGTGCTACAGGTAGGTAAATAGAATTGGATTTTGTATTAGTTTTAACACTTTAGGTGTAGAATCTGTGGGTGTATCTTATAAGATTTTGTAGGCATATCATATGTTTGAAAACAAATTTTTAATGATTTATAAGTAAAGAATATTCAGCTCTGGAGAAGATAAAGCTAACACATGATCAGCTAATATAGATCATCACAGATACACATTGTATTGTGTGCTTTAAAATTGTGTGCCTGTGTGTGCAAACACAAGGTGCATGTGCTTAGCACAGAGAGGTGCTCACCTTTTGTCATCTTCAGGAGTTCCCCATGGTTTGTCAATAATTTCTCATGTTCCTCGAGCTTCTAGAATCTCACAGACAGTACATGCTGTGGTTCAAGGCAATGTCTTTGAAGATACATTGCTTTTCTACTTACTACATATGTTTTCTTACATAAGTTTTTCTGAACAACTGTTTTGTAATTTTCCCACATGTAAAACTGTAGTTACAGCATAAGCACCAGTCACATTGTAACACTGAAATGATGAAATAAAATGATATATACAAGAATTTTTGAATAGTAAACCTTAGCTATACATTAGGAGTTTGTTTAATATTATAGTTTATGTAAGTACAGAATAGCAGAAAGAAAACTTAGGTGTATTCTGATAATGTTCCTAAAAATAGGTGGTGCAGACACTTTTCCAGTCACAAATGAATTTGTAGTCTTAGATCAATGTTAACCTGTCAGCATCTTGAAACTGAATTTTAAATAAATAATTTACTACTTTGGGTAAAAGTAATAATTCAAAAAAATGGGTTGTCAAATACTTTCTGGATACTTCTTGTCATATATCAGAATTACCTCTGTCATGGGAAAAATAAAACTTTTACTCAAATATAGGTCACCTTAAGATCTGATGATTTGTAGCAAGTGCTGAAAAATGTCTTTCAAAACTTGGCTCAAAAGGATAAATATGAATTTAAGACTTTTTTGTTTTGTTTTATTTTGTTTTTTTACTCTGATCAACAGGTATGGATTTAAGAGTTTCAAATGTATTTTTAAGTTTAAAAATGCATATATTGATGAAAAGAATTTGCAAACAAATAAAATTTTATAAATCTGTAGCATTTTAAATGAAGGTGAAATGACGTATAGCTCTATAACTTTTAGGAGAAAATGATTAATTTCTTAGCAAAATCCAGTGAATCTCACATGGCTTCAGTGTTGGTACCAAGTGGGAAGCTTAAATCAAAGAATGCAGTCTGTGCATTTCTGGTGACCACAGTCTGAAATGAGTGCTGTGGAGCTACAGTTAAGCTGATGACTAAACGGGGTTCCTTCTGAGACTGCTGTGCATTGTCCATGTCTCGCCTTTTCTTGAACATAAGGCCAGCTCCTTGACTCATGGCCCATTTTCTCTATCTTGAACCTCAAAGATGAAGCCTTTCTTCCCTCTGCTTCTAAAATATACCTGACTTCTCTTCTACTTATACTCAAAACTTCTCTCTTTTCCTCTTTGATAAAATAGTTGTGATCATATTTAGGGTCTACCAGATAATATCTTCATCTCTGTGTCTATAACTTAATCACATCTGTAAGCACTCTTGTTTTGCAGATACAATTCACAAATTCTTGATTTAGACTTTGATATCTCTGTGTCTTAGTTCTTTTCTTGTTTTCTCTGTATTTATTTATTTATTTATTTATTTTTCAATCAGGGCTCGAATGCACAACTTTACACTTGCCAGGCAAGTGCTTGTACCACTGAGCTAAATCCCCGGCCCTATCTTAGTTGCTTTCTTGTTGTTGGAATAAAATATCCACTACCCACAAGTTAAAGGATGATGGATATAGTTCGTTTCACAGTTTGTAGAGGTTTCAGTCCACAGTTAGCTGGCTCCAAGGCAGGACAGTGAGGCGGAGGGCCACCCCACAGGAGAAAAGGTTTATGCATGGCAGGCAGAAAGCTAGGAGAGTAATCCAAGAGAGATTCCCTTCCAGGCCACACCTCCAGTGACTAGAGCTTTAGGTCACATTTCACCTCCCAACATTACATTTAGCTATATACTCAAGGGCTAGTGTACTGATGAATATCACAGCACCATGATTCAGTTCCCTCCCCAGAGCTCCACCTATGAGTACCTGAGGCTTTAGGAGGACATCTAGATTAAGTCATAACACTATGGGAATGTCAGTCAACTTATGCTCATGCAAAATATTATTAGGAAAATTTTGATTTTACAGAAATCACAGTAAAATTATTATGACATTTTGAGCTATTTTAAAATAGATCAGGATTCTAATAAAAATTTTATATGATAATAGCTTTTCAGAATAATTCAGTGGCAAAAAGTCTGAAAAACATCATTTATATAATTTTAGACATTGTAGACTTTGTGGAAATGAGTAGATGACTTGAGGAAGTGGGCCTGCGGAGAAGATTACAGGTGGGGAACTGGGGTAAAAATCATAAAGATGAAATATGGATAATCACCAATTGCCAGGATAAATGTAATTATTCTCTATCAATGTGTATGTAATAATATATAATAATAAAGATATATTGATCATAGTACATAATAAAAATAAAAGAAGCAAAAATTAAGATAATAGGGATGAATTATGTGTTATTTCTGCATATTTTATTTTAAAGCTTATTTGTATTTAAAATTCTCTAGCATTTTACCTTTTGCAAGGATAGACATATCAACTAAATTTTTATTATCAACTTTCTTATCATTTCATTAGTATATGACTAAATTCCCAGAAAATGGAATTTTATACCTGCAAAAAGTCTGTTTAGTCTTCTTTTGGGTTTCATTATTCATACAAGCAACCTAGGTTCTAGCTAATCAAGAATTAAAGTATCAGGTGATCACAACAGAAACTTGAAAATTGGCCTTGAATATAACTCATGAACATGGAGTATCTTTGTTGGATTGGGCCACTGTGACAGAATGCCACTGACTGGATATGTTAAGCCACAAACTTGAATTTCCCACAACTGATCTCAAAGATCAGAATGCAACATTCTCAGATGTTTGGTGAAAGCCTTTTCCCTGGTTTGCAGAGAATTGTTTCTCATATATATCTTCGTATGTGAAGCAAAGAAATGGTTTCTTTATCTTTTCATGTAGAAATTAATCTCCTCACAACATTCCAATTCTTGTGAACAAATATTAACCTAACAACTTAAAAGTCTCCCCCTCCATGTACCAGCATATTGGGGAGTAGAGCTTCACTGCATGCATTTGAGATAGTCAAACTCAGTCCCTAACAAATGATAAGTCTTTACCCATTCTAAAATGCTTTAAGAAAGTGTCTTCATGGGTTTCTAAGGACATATAGGTCATATTAAAAATATCTTGCATCTATTCTTTACTATTTCAACATAAGCATTCAATTTGCATTATGTTTTGGACTGCCTTATAAATAGACATTTTAAAAATTTATTCAAGAAAATTTAATGAATGAATTTAATAAATGCCAGGAAAAATATCAAGTATATCCTTAAAGCCCTGAAATTGACATATTCAATTTTTTTCTGCATCAAAAGTTAAAATAGTTCAATAACTGTGCATTAATAAAATTAAAGTGGTACACTTCATCTCAAAAAAGTACTATTTACTTCGCAGAAACTTAAGGTATATATTTCTGCATGCAATACACACAAAATGAAATAGAAATTCTCCTCCCCAGAAATGGGCTTTAATTTAGTGGGTCCTTGTTGCTGATGGTCCTGATGTTAGTAGCTTTGTCCTGTAAAGTAATTACAAAATATAACTCAGTGGGTAACTATTACATTAGCTATAATTTTTCAAATTGACCTGTTAATTTAACAAAGGGTAAAGTCTAGCTCTTAATAACAATTTTACAGTAAGTAATTGCCGTGCAGTTCTTCATAATACATAAATATCCAGTCAGCCCCTGTCAATTAATTTAATTTGCTTAGTGTAATTTAGATGACCTTCATCAAATATCCTTTAGATTTATCTAAGTATGTGCCAAATAAAAAACTTAATCAAACCATAATACCAAAAATGAATGAGCTTCTTTCATAAAATTTCACTTGATCAGAAAAGTAAAAGGACTCTGAGAAACATGCAGAGAAGTGTAAAAGCTCGTTTAGGGTACATATTCCAGTTCTTTGATTCAGTTTTCAGATCAAACCTCTAAATAAATGTAGATGCAAATATAGCACACGCCTTAGTCAGCTTTCTTTTGCTAAGACCAAACACCATGGTACCTTTGTTAAGAACTTAATCTATTTTACGATTTTGAGAACTATGGCTGTGCTTGTGTTTGTGTGGGGATGATGGCTGTGGTCATGTTTATCATCCAGTGAAGAGTTTGGGAATAGAAGCCAGGTTTTGCCAAATGCTTTTGTTCACAAACAAAATTGTTTGCAAACAGAAGTGTTCATGAACCAAGACAACACTGTACTTGGCATATACAATTTAGAAGAACGCAAGTTTAATTTGGATCATGGTTGGGAGGAATTCAGTTTATTGTCAGTTCATTCCAAGGTAAAAAGTCACAGTAGAAGGGCATGAAGGAGGAATGTGGCTTAACTTGTGTGACTGAGAAGCTATTCAGGGAACAGAGGAATAATCTGGGCATCAGGAAAAGCCACACTCCATGGCTCTCCCCAAAACCTACCAAAGGAGAGTTTCTTCATCCCTAAGGCAACTGCCATACCAAGTAAATAAACAATTAAATTTAAAATTCATATCTTGTAATACTTGTTTTTAGATAGTTCTGGAGTTGCCTTGTTATCTCACAAAAATGGAATAAATTTATATGTTTGCTTATGCTAAATAGTAACACCTCATTTCATAAACACTTCTGCTTGCAAACAATTCATTTGGACATGAGTGCTGAATATAATTTTGCTTCCATTATGAACTTTGCACTGAGTGAGGAGCACAATTGAGGCCATCTTCTCTGCACAAACATGAATACGGTTATATTCCCAAGAATCATGGGAAAATTAAGCTCAGAACCCCAGGTACTACTGTGCATACCAGCATACATATAATTTGTTATGTAATATTAACATGTATTTATGAATGTTTGCAATGTCAAAACATTAAGCTTATCAGTAACTTGTTTATACAGTACTTTATCATTTCAGGACATGAAGACCAGATGCTCCAATTAAGTTTCATATTTTAAATATATATTATGATCATTAATTTTTAATAGACTTTCTAAATAAATTTTAAAAAACAAATGTAACAAAGCTAAATAGTAAGGCTAGGGCTGACAGTGTCATGAAGGTACCTCACATGGGACAAAAATAAAAAAAAAAAACTAAAATAATTGGTTATTACAAATAGAGCAATGATTTCATCATTTTATTACCCCTCAAATTTAACATTTTATACTTGCCTATGACTAATTTAAGAATTATATTATGCTGATTCTGGTCAGTTTTGGCAAAAGATATAACACTGGCAAAGATTATCTATCAGTTTGTGGAATGTTGAGTGGGTCAATGCAATATTTTCCCCACACTTGACAAAATATATAAAGCATCGTAGTGGTAGTGATAAGACATCTCACAATCAGAAGAAGATTGAAATGCAATGGATTATTTCCCCAATGTCAGTTTTTAATATCTAAAAATCTAAAGTGATTCTGGAGAAGAATTCTTTTATTATAGTTTTTGTATATGTAGAGCCATGTGTGATCTAATTTTACATTTTGGAATGGAGCCCAGAGATTCCTAAATGAGTACCTTGCTTTAAGAATAATACTATTGACTTCAGCAAGCAGACCAAGTGATACTCAGGGCCCAGAATTCCATAAAAATAAAAGTGAGTCTTGTTACCCAGGTACTCAGTACTAAGATGACTGCATAAAACCTTGGCGAAGGTATAACCTGCAGCTTATCTTCTATCAGATATGTCCTTGTTAAGGAGTGGTGAGTCTGCACTGGACTCACCCTGTGAAATGACAATGATACCAAGTGTAAACTACATGAACTTCCACTGTTATTCTTTCAATGAGCTGAAAGTTCTCAGGCAGCCAGGGGACCTGACAGCAAATCCTTCTCTTATCTGTAAAGGAATGAGGACAAAGCCACCTCCTCCTGCGTATAGGGTACTCCAGAGTTTGACTGCATCCTATGGCAAAAGACTCAATGGTTATGTTGAGTTTTGTCACTGCTTCCATGAGCCAAAAAGCAGCAAGTGATTAATTATGTAGAGCAGTAGGTAAAGGGTCTGTGAGAGCTCTGGGTCCAAGAGACTTTAGTTTTGGGGAAACAATTACTACTCTAGTGACATATGCCATGGGGCCAAGGAACCCAGTTTCATTTAGCATGAATCTATGGACAACATGTGAAAGACCATTACGAATAACATAGAAGATTAAGAAACTATGAGGTTAGGATACTAATGGCTCTACAGTGAAGAGTATCTGAGGGTACCACTGGACAGTAGGCATCCCTAATATTTTACATGTTGGACAGATTCTAGATATTTTTGCTGGAAGACGTCACATTCCAAATATAAGCAAATTTACAAATTGATTTCAGTAAAAAAAATTCAATGAAGATCATATATTCCATACAGACCATCTGCAAGCTTAAAAGATTTGGGGATTATTGTAACATTTCTAGACAGGATGGAAACAAACAGCTGTTAGGTTGCTAAGTAATTGTCAGTAATGATCAGGGATTAAACTGAAGCGGTAGGTCTTTGAACTCTGTATAGGACAATATAGAGTTCACTTTTATGTCTAAGCTTCCTGGTTAGAATTCATGTTTTGAAGGAATAGTCAAGTGAGTACTCTCGGATGAAAATATCAGCAATTTAATGTTATAACTGTGCTATTCTAGAAAGTTGGGTGTCATGAAGACCTTGCCTCCAAAGACTGTGTGAGATTCGAGGACCTTTAAATCACCTGTAAGTTATCAGATAAGAATACAATATGTCTCCTTGGAGATTTAGAAAAAAAAAATGTACATACAGATTGTTGAAATGAGTATTGTTCAGAATATATTATTCTGTAGTATAATAGGTAAATACCTCTTTCTTCCTAATTAGATTGTATGAATAAATTTCAATATTAGGTATGGGCAACCTAACAGGTGGACCAAGAGTATCAACTGTTGGCCTTGAAAGTACAGTAAAGGAATGACAGGCTAAAGAATGTAAGAAGTGCAGCTCAGAGGCCAGAAAACCATGGAAAGTTTCCCTCACATAGCCTCAAGAGAAAGCACAGTCCTTCAGACACTTTGATTGTTCCAGAATGAAGTTTATTGCCAAACTTAGAACTTACCAAAATGTATTAAGATAAAGTATAGATAATGAAATCATGGATTGGTTAGATGGAAGCATGAATACTCAAAAATATACATATATTTTTGTGTAATTAGTTTTAAATGAAAAATATTATCATTCAGAAGCACAATTTAGGGAAATGGTGTACTAGGAAAGAGACTCGAATGAATTATAGCTACACATTGATGAGCTGAGATAAGTGCAAATATAGTCAGGAAATATTATTACCAAGGAACCATCATCTGGTCAAGGGTATTGGAAAAGATTTCCCAGAATAAAGTTTTTTTGTTTTTTGTTTTGTTTTGTTTTGTTTTTTCCTATTATAAAAATGACTGTAGTCAGTGAGTGGGGCAAAAGCTATCAAGGCTGATGACACTTTTATTCAATGAAAGAGAGTCTGTTATAAAAACAAGGAAGTGTTGCTATGTTGACTTCATATTTAGACTGGTAAGGAGGAATTGCATGTAGCTTTCAAGGATGTTTATCTTAAATTTTTATCAGTAAAGTAGCACAAACCAAAGTTAGTTTGATATTAGCTCATTAAGTCGTTGTTAGAGTAAGTGTATACTAAATATGGTTAAGCTATATAGAAGAAATAAATTTGAAAATAGCAGTGACCTAGAAAACTGGGTCCAATCCCCAAAACAAAGTATAAAACATTAATGAAAACTTATAACTTTGAAGTTTCAGACATTCCAACACTGATGAATAATACAACTGGGACATCTAATCTTATGTTTATATCAGTGTGGGAGAAGACTGAAACCCACAGAACTGAATAAAACTATATCCACAGAACCAGATAAAAGCATTATATTTATGAAACACACTTCTTGTGATAGTTGGGAGACAGTGATGTAAGTTTGGTACTTTTGTGATAAATAAACATTTACACATTAGCAAGCATGTTACTATTCACATGTTGGCTAAGTTTGGCTTCCTCACTGGAATTTTACAAGGTTTTTCACCAAGGTTAGCTGGACTATTCAAAAATGGATTAGACTTTTCATTATACTTTCCACAATGCAGTCATTAAGTCTTCAAATAATGATTTTTAAGAACTATTAATTTTTTTTTCTGGCAAACTAGCTTTGAGCAGTACTGAATTTTGTACTGTAAAATGTATTGTGAATTTGTGAAGCATTCACAGAATGTTGCATGTTTTAATGCAAATTAAGACAAACAGGTGGATTGATGCACCATGAAATGTGCTTTAATAATCATAGTATTTGTTACATTGTGTTTTGTAAAGATATAATGCTATGAATATAATCTGAATTCGGGGGTACACAAAATGTTTCATTGTGAAAGTATAACAGTTAAATGCCAAGCTTGACATATAGAGGCAGTAGAAAAATAATCATACAGAGAATAACAACCACCTGGGTATTATAGCCGGAAAAATAAAGATAGATTTATATAAAATATATTTTGAAATTGAGTCATTCGTTATTGTCCCTGAGGGGATGAAAATGGAAAAATCTAAAAACTGAATCAAATCATAAAAGCAGGCCAAGGGGAAGCCTTTGGCGGTTTAAGAAAATAAGGAAGTCGGTAGGAAAATCTTACTGTTGTCTTTTAGCGTCTATAACAAATGCTGATTCAGGGACTGAAGGACCCCTCAGGAATTTTCCAACTACCTTTTGTTTAGAAATGTAGATATTCATTTATGTTGGTTTGGGAGAAGATTGAAAAACACTGATGAACTGAATTGGATAAAGTATTCTCTTTATGAAACACTCTTTTGGGAGGTTTGAGACAATGATACAAGTCTAGCATTTTTTGATAAAAATGTACACAATAACAAACATATTACTGTCCAATTTTGGCTAAGTTTGGCTTGCTCATGAGAAAAACAAAAAGCAGTTTATTCCCCTGCTTTAACACACACCTTGGGAATGACCACCACCGGTTTGCACCAAGTCACGTGCTTTGAAATAAATAAGCCAGTAAATTACAGAGCTGAAAGCTAGTTTACTATCTGAAAGCCTTCTTGTCTTATTTCCATCTCCTCTCTCCCCCCTACTTCCTCCCTTCCTTCCTTTCCACTCTGAAATGAACATGGACTTATGACTTACTAGGCTTTTGCTTTTACACTCATCTTATTTTGATTTGATACTGTTTTTTGCTTACATAATGTAAGCATTTATTCTCATTGGTCTAAAATTTGTTTTTGATTCTATTTCAAATTATGTATTGTCTTAGAAGAAAATAAAATCTCTAAAGAGGTAAAAGTGTAACTTGGATTTATGTATTGTTTTGGAAATTGGACAATCCGTTGTACTAACCAAATTTGCCCTGAGCCATTGTGGCAGGTTGTATAAGCTTCCATTGTATTTCTTTTCCTTTCTCAGGAAGCCTGGGCATCCCGCAACTTATCTGAGTCAATGGCATTTCTTAATAGCTTCCAATTATTTCATCCATGATGTGGGTAGAGTTTCCCTCTGAACCTACAAAAATGTCCAGTACCAACATTCTCACCTATCTCGGTTGAGGACTACCACAAGTAACTCTCCTGTATCCAGTTAGCTCTTTCAAGTTATCTTCTTTCCCAGGGACAGTTGAAATGTGTTCCTGTTCCATGTGCTAATTAATTATCACAATGCTATTCAAACTGTTTGACACTGTCTCATGTAAATCCTGGTATTTTGTAGAAGTCCAACCCTCGGCAGTATATTTTTGTTGATTTTAAATTATATGAAGTCAATAAACTAAAAATCTATTTCTATTAATAATTGAAATACCTAACATTACCTATAAAAGTTGTCTGTATATATTTTATAGTTAATATATTCCTCAGAATAAAACTTTTAAAAGCTAATATTTTTATACAGTAAGCACCATTGTTCCATTTTTTAAAAACCTTAGCAGCTTCTCGTTGACTATTATCTACTTTTGAAGACCTATAATGTCTCCAATGTTTTGGTTTTGTCGGTTTTGTTCTTTACTGTTTTGTTCAATTTTATTATAACTGATGATATAGGCAATTCTATTAGAGATAGCCGGAGGCATTATGGTAACCATTGTTGATCACCTTGTATTACGCTTTTACATTATCTATTGTGTCCACCATTTTGATTTGATTGACTCTGTTCTGTTATGTCACATTTGGTTCTACTCCCTTTCAAAAAAGTAATAAGAACTGTGGGAGCAACAAAACCCTAAATGTGTAATTGTCATTGTACAAAAGAGAGGAAAAGAAAGTGCTCTAAACAATATAACTGCATGTATATATAAGTGTATAAGATAGATAATGATATCACTGAGTTTTGTTGGATCATTGAACAGAACTGTTTGCAGTCTCACTGTTGGAATGTCCACTTTACAAGCCTTAATTTTATGACTTGAACAATTATTTCTAAGATGACAATATGTAATCCATTAACTAGTGATTTCGTACTGTTTATTTTTTTCTGTAAATCTGTATAACTTGTACCCTTTCTCTGCTTTTTTTTCCTCCTTAAATAAAAGTAAAAAAAAAAAAAGATTATATCAAGTAAAGGATATTCAGTATGCCTGAACTGTTAGAAACTTGAATAATACAACAGTTAACTTTGCAATCAATAATTACACAGTCCCATATGTAACTAAAATATTTTGTTGCATTGTTAGTAAAATACAGTACAAATATGATTTTCCTTAATTTTTTATTTTCTAGCAAATTTTGAGAGCTTGCATTGAACAAGTAAAAAAGTATCCAGAATTTTATACTCTCCATGAAGTCAACAGCTTAATGGGGTTCTTCCCATTCAGAATAGAGACAGGATTAAAGTTAGAGAAAACCCTTCTTGCACTGGTAAGCTTTATTATGTGGAAGTATAAGCTTTTGTTGGTCTAAAATGTCATCTGTATTTCATATAGATATTATTATTTTATGTTTAAATTTTTGAGCAATAATGAGATGACTTTGAATTATGTAGCCCCCCCCCCAAAAAAAAAAAAAAAACCCAAAACCTTAGCAGCTTCATCTAGGAGCTTGATTGTACTGATGGCTATGGAGGTTTTTAAGTAGACAGTGTGTCTGAATACACCAAATTGTACACAGTATGTAATGTGTATATTTTACATATCATTGATACTTCAGTAAATCTGTTCATTGTCATGAATTGCTCCAAGTAATCAGCCCTCAGAAAGTAGCATGATTGAGTGTCTCGTTATCACCTTAGCTACAGCAGGTAGAGACTACATGGTATAGAGGAAGTGCTCCGTAAATTGTTTCTTTTTAATATGAGCTATAAAATTTCTGCCAGGTTGAAAATGTTAAGTATTTCTTTTATATGAATTCTTCCATGATCTTTCAATATATAGGCATATTGAATTTCACTGAATTTTTATTTCTATTTTTAATAAGTGCTTCATAGCATATTGTGTTCTTACCATCTACTAGTTAAATTTTCACTCTGTTCTCTCCTGTTAAGGACAGCATATCAGTTTCTCTTGTTTTGTTGAAATAAACAGTGGGTAGTAAGCAAATGCAAGATTTGTCAAAACGAACCACAAAGCTCTTATTTATTTGTAATTTATTCATGTTTATGTAGTGTATAGACATGGTCCATTTAAAATTTCCATTCAGAGGAGAACATTCTACATATTTTTGTTCTATTTTTAGTGTCATTTTTTCTTCTAGCAACTTGATTTTCCACAATATTAGGATAATTTCATCATTTCAAGTACATTATTCTAAATATTATCAATTAATTGCCCACATCGAATCAGTGTAACTTCTTAAAGAGCCATAATTTTAAAAATGCGTATGAAATTGTGTCTTGCAAATTTTCTGTTCAAAATTGTTGAAAAATACTTATATGGCAGACTTTTCAGCAGAATTTATATTATTTTAATCATTACCCCAATCATTCATTGGTACAATAAAATTTTACAAGGACTCTGTTTTCCCTGAAAACTCTTTCTGCTTCCCTGCAGTAATCTGTGATGTGAACCCCGGAGAGAACAATGCCATTGCATAGCCAGAAGCACGGAAACAGAATCTGTGCTTAGCAAACAGAGCCGAAGGGTGGAAGTCCCTCAGTCACTGCAGGTGCTGGGAAAACTCTGTCTCTCTTGATATCTGTATTTTCTTATGTAAAAAAGTCTGAACATCTATTTGGTTAAATTGTTGTTTCCAAATTCATGATATAATTTTAATACTTACAGTGCATATGTCAATGACATTCTGTATATTTTAATGTACGTATGTATTATGAGAAATGCTCGAGGAAATGTCTGGTCAACACAGCTATGCAAGTTTGCACTGTAAAATCACTCTTCTCAGTCTCTCTCTGTAGATAAATGTACTCTAATTTTATGCTTATCGATTGTAAACTGGTACCCATCTATTGTGTAGACAATCTCCTGGATTCTAGGTGTGTGATCAGACAAGATGTCTGTGAATTTAACAAATGTAGGCTTCCTACATTAAATGAATTTCACTCAGGGTAGAGACCAGAGTCTAGCATATTTCTTGATGTGAGCTCTGTGTTGAGACTCACACACGTAAGATGCTAAGGGAAGTTGCATTAACTACACTGACCTACAATTCACATTGTGTTAGGGAAAAAATGTCTGGGTTTGTGAAAATAAATTTCCATAAAAATAAAATGGGATTCACTTGCCAATATTTCAACAAAACAAGAGAAAACCGATATGCTATCCTATTGCCTTGTTGTCATCCTGGCTGTGTGTGTAGTGTGGCTGAGGCCCTTTGTAAATTGTTTCTTCATCCTCTATTCTCTTCCATGGATCCTCAGGCCTTTCCCCTCCCTACCCAGTACCATGCTGTTTATATCATAGTAGCTTTATAGTATAATTTCAGGTCAGGGATTTTGATGCCACTTGCCTTGGCTTTGTTGCCCAGAGTTGGTTTTGTTATTCTAGGTTTCTTCTGGTTCCAAATGAATTTTGAGTGTTTTTTTGTTTGTTTGTTTTTTTTGTTCTAGGAGGTATATTATTAGTATTTTGATCAAGATTGCATTAAATCAATGAAACAGCTTGGAAATGTAGCCATTTTCACTGTAGTGGTTCAGCCCATCCAAGAACAAGGGATGCATTTCTAATTTCTGATATTCTCCTCAATCTCCTTTTTCAGAATACTGCAGTTTTCCATGTAAATCATGGAAACAACACCTGCCATGACTCATAATTATTTGCATCAAAATAATATATATTGGTAAATTACTTGAAACCTAGAATCTGTAATGTCCTATTTGAGATAGGTGCAAAGCAATATGAACACAAAAACAAATTCACAAAATTTTGTGTAATTCATGGTTTACATTATCAATTCTGATAAGTGTTGTGTAGCATTATTTGAGTAAAAATATTGTTGTATTATTTCAATTTTCCTTAAAACAAGATAGTGTTTATAATGTCATAATTACTATATTTTTGAACAACCATAACCATGGAAGGCACACATTATCATTACAATGAGTATCAATCTCCGTTATCTCTAAGTGATTGTTTTCAGTATCTTGGAAATAGAGATTTACTGTCACTGATAAAATGTTATTGATTATATAACTTAACAGTGAAATATATTATCTAGATACAATGCTTCTGTATCTAATGATACAGAATGTATCTGTAAGACTAATCCATATATTAAAATTATAGATATTATTTCTTCTCTTGTTTCTTACTATGCTGATTTTATTTGACTTAGAGCCATACAGAAAAAAAAAAAAAAAAAAAAAAAAACGGATTCTGCTTCAGTACTCAAAAGTGCTATAAAGATCTATGACAGGCAAGAACAATTGCTAATTTATTTAGATTTTACTGAGTTAAGACAAACTAAAGTCACCTAAATGTTAGTATTTGCCAGAAGATTATACAAGAGAGAAATACAATTTACCACTTTGTAATCAGGTCAGGATAGTTCTTTGGCTGGTCATATTAATTTTGACAAATAAGATCATTGAATGAAAAATAATTTGAGATACCCAGAATTTATATAAGTCATGTATGCTTTGGAAAGATTGTGAAACAATAAACTGTAAAACTCAATAATAATATATCATATTAGTAAATTCAAGAAACTCTTAATCATTTTTAATATTAATTTGTTTTTAATCCAATATATCTAAATAATCCAAGGTCCTAGATAGTGAATCATAAGTGTATATTGAAATTTAAAAAGCAATTCATTGTCACAAACTAAAACAGTGATTTCAGTTTAAAAGTAACTAGTGATGTCAGAGAATTAATTAAACTATTTCAGAGGATTTAAATTTTTTATTTATATTTGAGCAGGGAATTAAGCATGAATGTACTCTTTTAGAACCCCTATTCTTAATGAATTTTTCCTTTTGGAGAAAAGGAAAAGTGATTCAATAAGAAAAATTCCTCTGATTGAATGGACATATATATGTACTCTCAGTGAGTTACTCTGCATTTATGTTTCCTTCAGACTATTTAAGTGATTGATAAAAATACAAATATCATTGTGGACTTTCATATGCTTCTATGACAAAGTTTTACTTCTTGTATGACATTGTATATAGCAACATACAAGAAATTATTTGCATTCAAGTGCTAAAATACATGCATGTACAGAATATCATTGAAAAGATTGCACAAAAGAGACATGCTTTTTTATTATTAAACATGAAATATATTATCAAACATGGCCATATCTAAGAACAGATATTTGAAGCTATAGTTGGCAGTAGTGTTGTATTTTTATGAAATACAACACTACTTTATGAAAATATCATAAAGCTATTTATCTTTCTCCTTCACCCAATAACCATCATTACTTTCTATAGTTTTATAGATCATTGAAAAATATTAATTTGAAATATTCATTTGAAGAACTTTTTAAAAAAAATAGAAGCAGACAGCTTTAATTTGCATTTTCTTTTTGTATAAAAGACTTTACCTGGAGAAAGACAGGAATAGGGAATAAAGGTATTTAGTCTTTTACATCTGATTTGTGTTGCTAAAGTACAAAGTCTGGCAGTCATGGGAGATACAACAAATTGGTGGGATCCCTTCCATTCTTTCTTTGGCTAATTGAATTCTTAGTGGACTTTCAAACATGCATTTTATAATATCTATTCAGTCTTTAAAATCTCTTTCACTCCTGTTTAGTCTTTAATGCTAGAGTTTAATAGGACTTTTCTCCTTTCCTGTAACATATTCTCTAGCATCCCAGACACAATTTTAAGGAGCATTTTTTTCACAAATAATTAGATCTTTTTAAGGGAGAAGAAGTAGTTTATATTTTGAATAGCATCAACGATGTGACTACAGATTATGGTTAAGGGAAATCTATAAAAAATGGGGCTATAGAAAAAAAACTATGCTTTCCAAGATGGAAAAAAAGGAAAATGAATAATGCGTTATGCAGTTAAATGGTTGTGTAGTATTTGATTGTAACTTAGCTACACAATCAATATCCTAAACTTTATGCATTAGCCACACTAGAAGTTTGACACCAAACAAAGTTACTACTTCCAGGGAGTTACGTTCTGTTTTCCCCATGTGTTTTCCAAGAAAAAGAAAAGAAAAGAAAAGAAAAGAAAAGAAAAGAAAAGAAAAGAAAAGAAAAGAAAAGAAAAGAAAAGAAAAGAAAAGAAAGAAAAAAAGAAAGAAAGAAAGAAAGAAAGAAAGAAAGAAGGCAGCACTGCTTTAAAAATTGCATTTTCTTTTCTTTTTATTATCAAAATAAATACCAATTGAAGTTAATAGCTGAAGCAAAAGTACCAATATAATGGCATTAAATTTTTTGAGCACTTCCAGCTATAAGAAGGCAGTATTAAGATGTCACATTAAAGTGATGTGTTCTCAATACTCCTCTTTATATTTTTAACATAATATGGCAGAAATCTACAATATGCTATAAATAGCAACTAATTTGGAAGCAGGCTGAACTGCTCCATGTGCTTTGTAACATAATCAGGACACTGTAGAAAGTTTTTCTTTTGAAATACCTTACTTTGACCAGATAACACAAAATAATTGGGGGGTGGGAATTCTCTTTGTGATTTATATTTGTTTACACTTTTTTCAGCAATCTTGATGCTCAAATCTAAGTGGATAAAGTAACCACGGA
Organism: Cavia porcellus; assembly: GCF_034190915.1. Classification (NCBI taxonomy): domain Eukaryota; kingdom Metazoa; phylum Chordata; class Mammalia; order Rodentia; family Caviidae; genus Cavia; species Cavia porcellus. The sequence goes on from NW_026947498.1 coordinate 12,639,375, forward strand.
TAGTTCAGTTTTCTTAGACAGTGTGAATTTGAAAACTCTGGCTTGCAATGTACCCTTACACTTCCTACGTAGTTTTATTTGAGGAAGTACCTTTAAAGAAAACTGTCACAATTATTGCAATTTCAATTGCTATTTATGAGCACTGAGATTCAGTTTGATCAATTTAAAGCACCCCCAGTAAATAACACATAAATGATGGAGATGACAAAGACCATAATATTAAGTGAAATAAATCAGACACACAAGCTGTCTCAAATCTAACTTAAGCATTTTTTTTTCTGTCTCGGACAGATTGCAATTATGAATATTAGTATGTTGAATTTTCTCAATTTAGTGACACAATGATTATTGAAACCCTCTGGCTCTTGTTTATAAACTCAGATAAATGTTTGAAGTAGACTTTTTCTGCTTTTGTGAATTGTTGTCATGAAGTAGAAATGGCACTTAGTAAATAGAAGAATTTACTATTGATTTACTTATTTTCATAATGCATTCTATGCTTACAGGTTAAAATAAATTATTGGTTAGTTAAAATTCGGACAAATTTTATACTTCTTTTGGATTTTTCTACTTACTGATTTTTATTAGTAAATGTATGCAGTACGTAATGTTTCCATTCCTTGTGTGGGGTTGGATCACGGCCCTAACACATGTTCATTCCGTTTTTTAATCCCCTTTTCTCCCCACTCCCCATCTCTTGATCCTCCTCCCGATTGAGAAAGCTCTAGCACCATACTTTCTATTGTCTTTTACTTTGCTCCTTAATTATATTGGGTTTCTATATAAGAAAAATCTTCCAAAGCTTAAATTTGTGTGTCTGAATTATCTTGCTTAATATTTGGGTCTCAAGGTGCATTCATTTTCCTGCAAATGATTGTAGTATATCATTCTTAATGGCAAAGTGGTACTCTATTGACTGTAAATATTACATTTTATTTATCCATCTATCTGTTCATGGGTATATAATGTATTTCCATGATTTATCTATTATGAATTGTGCTGCTGTAAACGTGGGTATGCATGTATCACTGTAATGTCTTTAATTCTTTCAAGATCTCTCTAGAAAGGGAAAAGTTAGGCCTCCCCAAATTTTGTAGTTTTAATTTTATGCAGAATATCCACACGTATTTCCATAGCTGTTACACTTGTCTACACTCCAGCTACCAATGTAGCAAGTTTCTTTTTCTTCCTTGTCAACATTTATTGTTTTTCAGCCTTGATAATGCCCATTCTTATGGGGTAAGATAAAATAATGACACAGGATATTAAGAATTTCTTCATGTATTTACTGATCATTTGCACTTCTATAAAGTATTTATTTCAGTTCTCCATGTTTTGATGAGGTTTTCTATATAAAGGGTATATATTTTTGAGTTCTTTAAATATTCTGGTGATTAGTCCTCATCTAAAAATATTCAATGCATTATCACTTTCATTAGATTGATTGGTCAAATCTCAAAACACTGAAATTTAAATAAAAAATATTATTAAAGTGAAGCTGTCTTAACATATTGTTGGATTTGGCATGACATGCAATAATAAATTATCATAGCAATAAAGGACTTTACCCAGTATAGTTTCTTTCAAAAGTTTAGAAATATGATAGAACAAATATGATTGTTCTTTTCACTAATTTTTTCTGCAATTGTAACTAGTTCAGATTTTAAGATCTGTTTCATGCTGAAAAATTATAGAAAAATAAACAATATAGACATTTCAATATTTGTTTATCTATGATGTACAATTATCCCAAAAGAGCAGTACAAAAAGGAAAATATGGCAAACATTTTAAGTGAGCTTTTGTGTTTTACTTATTTTGTTCCTTACAGAGGCATAACTGTATATAAGGAGATTTTGACCATCACGCCATGCATACTTTGCCTCAAGCTTAGTTCAGTAGTAGTCATTAGCCTGTGAAGAAATCCAAGATTGTGTTTAAGGGTCTACTTGTTATCATGCAAAGTAATTCCTGATAATGTATAAATACATAATTGTGTAATCTATAGCTATTGTATTATTAGACCAAAAGCATTTGTAAGTATTGGGTATTATAAATGATACTTATATTATATCTTGATAAACTGTCAATATTTCTTCCTCAATTATGTCAGTATATACCAAGAAACTATGCATGAATTTCCTTTTCAAATATTTAACATATGGAATATTTTATATTTGAAACATATCAAAAAGTTATTAGAAAAACTTAAACCCTTATATATTTTATTTATTTAAAGAGAAAAAAGAAAGGAAATAAAAAACAAAGCAGTAAAAGGGTACAAATAATACAGATTTTCAAGGAAAAAAATATACAGTAAGAAATCATTAGTTAATAGGTTACATATTGTCATCTAAGAAACAGTTGTCCAAATTATAAAATTAAAGCATATAAAGTAGACATTCATACAGTGAGATTGCAGACAATTCCATTCAATGATCCAACAAAAGCTCAGTAATATGGTTTTCCATCCTACACACTCAAACATACATGCAGTTATATCCCTTAGACCACCTTTCCTTTCCTCTCTTTTTTACAGTAACAATTACACTTTTTGGGTTTTTTTACTCCCACAGTTGTTATTACTTTTTTTGAAGAGAGTAAAACCTACCATGACTAAACAAAACAGAGTCGGTTAGAACAGAAGGATGGTCATAGTAGATGATGCAAAAATAGAATATCAGGTGCTCAAAAATGGTTACTATTGTGCCTCTTGCTATTTTTAAAAAGAGTTACCTATATCATCAGGTATAATAGAACTGATCTTGTGAAGTGCTGGGTTGCTTGCATTATTCTGTTTTGAATTGCTTTGCTCTGTTTTCTTTAGTTTTATTCTCTTTAAAATTAAAAAAAAATAAAAATTAAAAAAATAGAGTAAAATAAAAAGAATGGATCAAAACAGTACAGAACAAGACCAATAAAACCTACACTGGAGACCTTACAGGACTTCAAAAGAAGATAATAGTCAAACCATAATGGTCATCATAGTAAATCTTACTGCCTTCAAAGTGGTTACCTATACCCTCAAACTTGATACTATCAAACAAAATAGAATTGTCATGGTTTATGTCTGTGTCCCCCAGGCCTCATACATTTGCATTGTGCATTTGTGATGGTTCATTGTAAAGTGCTTGGATTGATGATGTCATTGCTACACCCACATAGAGGTAGAGCCAGGATGTGATGTAATGGCAGGAAGAAGATGTGTCTTGCTTTTTTCCGCTTCCTGCTTGCTATTTGCAGCCGCCATGAACTGCAGCCCCGACATGCCTGCCTGCCTTGGAGCCAACTGAGTGTGGACTGAAATCTCCAAAATCTGTAAGAAATAAACCTTTCCTTTCCTAACTTGGGCTTCAGGTATTTTGTCTCAGCAACAAGTGAAAAGTAACTAAGACAAGAATATAGTAAAATTAGACAGAAAAAGATGCGGAGAGCAATACTGGGGTTCAAATCAGGTTAATAGGAAAACAAAAAAGTTCCCATAATATATCCCACTATTGTTTAATTTAGTTTTCCCTTAATTGAAAAAAATAAGAAAAAGAGAGATTAATTAAAAATAAAAAGGGTGGAGATTGAGATAAAAGACATTGTAAGAGAACAACGCAGATCAGAACGAAACAATTTAAGCATCATTGTGTTTCACTCCCAGATAATCTAACATAATACTAGTTACCATAGGGCCTCTTTCCTTGAATTATTTGAGTATAGCTTCATATACTATAGCATCAACCATATCAAGACAGTGTGAAGCCATTCAAGAGAACGAAAGAATTACATGGTATTTAGAACCAGTTAACAGAAAACAACCAATGGTTTCTATATTATCTCTTTGCCAATAAAACATTTTGTTTATACTATTGCATATAGTAAAATATAGTAAGATACAGCATGTTAAAACCAGTGGAAATAGATGTACAACAGCTTGACGGGACTTCAAAACAAGATGATATTAAATCAGCACTAGCTTTTATGATGTGTTGTTTTCTTCAGAATAGCTATTCGTACTATCATCGATACTAAAATCGAACAACGCAGGTTAAACCATTGCAATTAATGAGTGAAAACATTATATGGCTTCAAACCAATATGATTGGGAATCATGATTACCACATACTTTTATGTATTCTTATCATTTCCTACACTAGGGAAACTATTCGGTATTTATACATGTGAGTTTGATTCATTTCACTTATGACTATGGTCTCAAGCTGTGTCCATGTATTTGTAAATATCTCAAAATGATCATTCTTTATAGTGGAGTAGTACCCCATTGTATAAAAATACCACAACTTTTTTATCCATTCCTCAATTGATGGACACTTAGGTTGTTTCCAAGATCTGGCTGTTACAATTGTGCTGCTATAAACATGGGTGCACATATATCACTGTGGTGTGACGCTTTCAGTTCTTCTGGGAAAATGCCTAGAAGTGAAATAGCTGGATCAAATGGGGCTTCCAGTTGCAGCTTTCTGAGAAATCTCGAGACTGACCTCCACAATGGTTACACTAGTCTCCACTCCCACCAACAGCGCCGGAGAGTTCCTTTATCCCCACAGCCTCTGCAGCATTTGTTGTTGGTGGTTTTCTTGATCTTGGCCATTCTTTCAGGACTGAGATGAAACCTCAGTGTGGTTTTAATTTGCATTTCTCTAATGACCAGTGATGGTGAAATTTTTTGTTGTATTTATTTGCTGTTTGTATTTCTTCATCTGAAAATTGTTTATTCAACTCAGCTGCCCATTTTTGGATTGGATCTTTGAACTTTGGGGGTCTGATATTTTTAATTCTTTATATGTTTTAGGCAGAAGTCTTTGTCTGAGGGGCAGTTCAGTAAGATTTTTTTCTCAGTTTGTGGATTTTCTTTTCACTGTGCTGGAGTTTTCTTTTGACGTGAAGAAAATTTTTAATAAGAGGAGATCCCAATTACTGACTCTGGGAAGTATTTCCCATGTGGTTTGAGTCCTGAATTCTCTACCTATTCCCATGTCTTCAAGGTTTTTACCCAATTTGTCTTCAAATAGATTTAGTGTTTCTATTTTAATATTTAGATCTTTGATCCATATAGATTTTGTTTTAGTACATGGTGATAGGCATGGGTCTAGTTTTAGTTTTCAGCATATGGAGAGCCAGTTTTTCCAACACCATTTATTAAAGACCGTCATTCTTTCAGTGAACATGTTTGGCCCCTTTATCAAAGATAAGGTGGTTGAGTGTGTTTGTAGTTGTGGTTGTATCTTCTAATCTATTCCACTGATCTTCAGCTCTGTTTTGGTTCTAGTACCATGCTGATTTTACTACAGTTGCTTTGTAGTATAACTTCAAGTCAGGGATTGTGACACCTCCTGCCTTGTGTTTGCTGCTTAGAACTGTCCTTGCTATTCTAGGTCTCTTCTCACTCTAGATTAATTTTAGGAGTGATTTCTCAAGTTCTATGAGGTATGTTGATGGTATTTTTATCGGGATTGCATTGAATCTGTATAAAAGTTTTGGGAGAATGGCCATTTTCACAATATTTATTCTTCCTATCCATAAGCAAGGGATGATTTTCTATTTTCTGAGATCATCTTCAATTTAATTTTTCAGTATATTATAATTTTCCTTGTATAGGTCTTTCACTTCTTTTGTGAGTAATTCCTAAATATTTCATTTTTTTTGGTTGCTAGTGTGAAAGATGTGGCTTCTCTTATTTCTCTCTCTGTGACTTTGTTAGTGTTTGGGAATGCTATTGATTTTTGAGTATTGATTCTGTACCCAGCTACATTACTGAATTTATTATATCTAGGAGTCTTTCAATGGAGTTTTGGAGATCTTCTATATAGAGTATCATGTCATCTGCAAATAATGATAATTTAACTTCTTCTTTTCCTATCTTTACGCCATGTATTTCTCTCCCTTGTCTAATTGCTCTGGCCAGTATTTCCAGTACTATATTAAATAGGAGTGGTGATAAGGGACATCCTTGTCTTGTGCCTGATTTTAGAGTAAAGGCCTTCAATTTTTGGCCATTTAGTATGATATTGGCTGTTGGTTTATCAGAGAAGGTCTTAATTATATTGAGGTAAAGACCACCTATTCCAATTTTCTGCAAGGTTCTTATCATAAATGAATGCTGGACCTTATCAAAAGCTTTTTCTGCATCTATAGAAATGATCATGTGATTCTTACTTTTGGCTCTATTGATATGGTTTATTACACTTATTGATTAAATATGTTGAACCATCCCTGCATGCTTTGGATGAATCCCACTTGGTCATGGTGTATGATCATCTTGATGTCTTGCTGCATCCTATTTGCCAATAGTTTATTGAGGATTTTTGCATCTGTGTACATTAGGGAGATTGGTCTATAGTTTTCTTTTTCAGTTGGGTCCTTCTCAGGTTTTGGTACTAGAGCAATATTTGCTTCTAGAAACAATTCAGGAAGGATTGCTTCCCTTTCAGTTTCATTGAAGAGTTTGAGGAGTGTTGGCATTATGTCTTCATGGTATTTGTTGTAGAATTCTGCAGTGAATCCATCTGGGCCTGGGCTTTTCTTTGTTAAAGATTTAATTACATTTTCAATTTCATTAATAGAAACTGGGTTATTCAGTAGTTTTACATCTTTATGACCTAGCTTTGGTACTTCGTATGTTTCTAGGAATCTATTTCCTCTGTGTTTTCAAACATTTGAGAGTAAAATAGGTGTTGATGATCTTCAGTATTTCTATAGGGTCTGTAGTTATTTCACCTCTTTTATTCCTTATTGCATGATTTTGAGCTTTTTCTTCCCATTTTTGAATAAGGTTGGCTAGGGGTTTGTCAATTTTATTTATTCTTTCCAAGAACCAACTCTTTGATTGGCTGATTTTTTGGATTTTGTTTTTAGTCTATATTGCATTGATTTCTGCTCTGATTTTTATAATTTCTTCCCTTCTTTTGGCTTTGGGCTTGACTTGCTCTTCTTTTACTAGATGTTTGAGGTGTAACATCCGGTTATTTATTTGTATTCATTCTGTTTTCCTGATGTCGGAACTCAGTGCAATAAATTTTCTTCTGAGGACAGCTTTTATTGCATCCCACAGATTCTGGTAATTTGTATTTGTGTTCTCATTTGTTTGTAGGTATGGTTTAATTTCTTCTTTAATTTCATCTGTGTCCCACTGATTACTCAAGAGTGTGTTATTCAGTTTCCGTGTGTTTGTGGGATTTTTGCAGTATTTTTGTAATTTCATAGCATTGTGGTCCCATAGTAGGCAAGGGATAATTTCAACCCTTTTGCATTTATTTAAATATGTTCTGTGAATAAATATATGGTCTATTTTAGAGAATGAACCATGTACTGCTGGGTGAAATACTCAGGATATGTCTATTAAGTCCATTTGTTCACAGGTGCGATTCAGTTCTTTTTTTTCCTTTGCAGATTTTCTGTCTGGTTGATCTATCCATTGGTGTCAATGGTGTTTAAGATCTCCTGTTAGAATTGTGTTACTACTAATTTGGTTTTTCATTTCTGTTAGTACTTGTTTTATATGACTGGGTGCTCTGAGTTTGGTGCATATATATTTAAGATAGTTATCTCTTCCTCTTGGAGTTTTCCCCATAACCAGTAAGTAGTGACCTCCTTTATTCCTTCTGATCATTATTGGCTTGAAGTTCACATTGTCTACAAACAGAATAGCTATCCCCACTTTTGGGGGACTTCCTGTTGCATGAAGTATTGTTTTCCATCCTTTGACTTTTAGTCTGTGAGTATACTTTTGGGTTAGATGGGTTTCTTGCAGACAGCATATGGTTGGATTTTGTTTCTTGATCCATTCTGCTAGTCTGTTTCTTTTAATTGGTGCATTGAGACCATTTACATTATTCATTATGACTGTTATATATTGGTTTATTGTTGACATGTTATCTTTCTGCTGTTGCATCTTTATCTTTCTGCTGTATTTGTCTGCTTTGTTTAGTTATTTTTTCCTAAATGTATCTAGGCTGTCTTTCAGTATTCTTTGTAGGGTTGATTGGTGATCATGAAGTTTTTCAGCTGTTCTTTTTCATGGAAGTATGTTATTTCTCCATGACTTTGAAGGACAGTGTTGCAGGGTACATCGGCCTACATTGGAAATCATTTTCCTTTAGGATCTGAAATACTTCACTTCATGCTCTTCTTGACTTTATTGTTTGTGCTGAGAAGTCTGCTGTGCTTCTGATCGGTTTTCCTTTATAGGTGATCTGTCTTTTCTCTCTGACAGTTTTTAATATTCTTTTCTTTTGTTCGATTTCTGGGATGGTCATTATTATATGTCTGGGTGTAGTTTTATTTTGGTTATTGCCATTTGGAGTTCTATATGCTTCATTGATCGTGATATCACTTTCCAGTTTCCCAGTTTGGGAAATTTTCATTGATCTTGATATCAGTTTCCAATCTCGTGTTTGGGAAATTTTCAGCTATTACTTCTCTAAGTATCCTCTTGACATCTTTATGTTGTCTTCTTCTTTTTCATTTATCCCTATCAACCTTATGTTTTTCTCTTTGCATCATTTTACAGGTTTTGAATTGTTATTTCCTGATTTCTTGTTATTTTTAAAAGATCTTTCCTTTCCTGTTCACTGGCTGCAATCTTGTCTTTGAGGTCTGAGAGTCTATTTTCACATTCACTGAGGTGGTTTTTACAATTTTCAATGGAGTTTTTTATTTCCTGTATATCTCTTTGCATCTGCTTTATATATTGTTTGTTTCTTATATTGTTCATCCAGGGATTCTTTTTGTTTAGTTCCTCCAATTTTTTAACTATGTCTTCTTTAGATATGTTCAGTATCTCCTTCATTTCTTCTATCATTTCTTCTTTTACCTGAGAGATTATTCCTAGTTTGGATTCCTTTAAGGCTTCCCATAGTTGCTTCTTCATTTCAGTTTCTATTATTTTCATGTATTTTAGGTATGTGGCATATATTTTCTTCTATGCACATGGCTCCTAGGATTTCTTGGGATCCGCTGGATGTTTGAGATTGCATTTTGGTCTTTCGTTTTGTCATTTTCCTGTATTTTTGAGCTTCAAGTGTTGTTCCAAGTGAGGAAGAGAGGTCCGTAAGGCTGAGGTGGGGTTCCGCAGCTCAGCCGGACTCAGTGTTCCTGGCAGGAAGCCGAGTCCTGGCCCTCAGGTGAGGAAGAGACTTCTGCCAGACTGGGATGGGATTTTGCACCTCAGTCCTACTCACTGGTCCTGGCAGGAAACCGTGGCCTGGCCCCCAGGCAAGGAAGAGAGTTCCCCCAGACTGAGAGGGGACTCTGTGCCTTGGCCCCGCTCACTGGTCCTGGCAGGAACCCACGGGCTGGTCCTCAGGCCAGAAAGAGTGTTCTGCCAAATTGGGACAGGATTCCATGCCTCGTCCCCACTCACTGGTCCCGGTCAACACTTACATATTTTTAAACTAATTGGTTTAAAAAACAAGCTTCTAAAACCATATTATACTTCTTCCTGATACATTATCAAACTGTGTTTTGTACTTAACTTTTTCCATTTATCATTTATATTTTTCTACATATTGTATTTTACAATTAATTCATGTATGTTGAACAATTCATGAAGTTTCACTTTCTGTGTCTCTGAACACCAGCTAATTTTTACTAATAGAAATTATTGTAAAATTTTTGAGCTTATCACTTAGCATTATATTTTCAGATTATTTTTTAAAAGTTAATATAATTTCATTATATAAATTGTTGGGAGCCACCACATTGCCGAGCCGCCGCATATAGCGATCATGCGGCCTGTGGTAAAGAGCAAAGCCTGAGTTAGATTACCCCTCCCATCGAGCACGTTAGTTTCCTGCTTACCGCGTAAACAACCCGCTCAATAATATGTTAGCCAATCAGCTTGCCTTGCTTACTTTAATATGATTGGACACTGTATCCGTATATATACTGGTGCCACCCCTGGGGGGAAGTAGAAGCCCGGAAGGAGCCGCGGAGAGCGGACCGGTAGAGGCTTCGGAGCGAAGCACGGAAGGAGCCGCGGGGAGCGGACCAGAGGAGGCTTCGGCTGGGAGCGATCCCAGGGCAGGCTGTACGGAGAGAAAATAAAAGAAAAGGTTGTCCACTGCCAGACTTTGTCGTGTGTCCTTCCTGCCGGCCGGGAGCGACATCGACAATAAATATACTCTATCATTGTCTCTTTGCTTGTCAGTAAGAAGTGGAATGTTTCTGGATTTTGTTATCCAGATAAGGCTGTCAGGAAAATTTTGACTGGTATTCCTAACACAAAATTTGAGGATATTTTATGGTTATACTTATGAACATAACTACTAGGTTTTCATTTACATGCTGATTTATCTTTATCCGATTTTTTCCATCTATTAATAAAAGATTTTATTTTGAGCAGGGTATTTCTTCTTGTTGACTTACGTATTCTCCAAATTCACATTTTTGGACTTCAATGTTTGTTTTGTCCATGGATATATCATCCAATCACAGTTTCATTGCTTCTTCATTTGTGTCACCTTGTTTCCTGATGAATTTTACTTTTACAAATTTTATGGCCCATTATTACTTTTAATCCATGAAATGTCAGATTTCTTCCTTTGTTTTGCTTTTGTGTTATATCACAAACTTTTAATTGTTTTACATAAATTTGAAATTGATTCAGATGTATAAATTACTCATATGAAAACGTCTCAAATAAAATTCTATAAATAAAAAATAAATTTTATTCTAAAAATAACATTCTATAAAAAAATAAAAAGTAAAATACATTAAGAATAATAAAAATTTAAACACTTATGGAAAAAAATCATTATTCTCAAACCATCAAAATGGGAAATAAACAAAAATCAAAGAAAAAGATAAAATATGGAAATAAACATAAAGAGTCACTGAGAGCTAGAGGATAAGTTCAAGTTGTTGGCCTGATATATGTTGTAAATTTCACAAAGGAGAGGTAAATAAAATCAGACACAGCAGTATTACAGAAATTAGGCCTTAAAATTTTCTGAGTTGAAGAATGACTCAACCCACAAATTGTGAAAGCTTACAAAATGAAGTAAAAGGAAATGAAAAAAATTTACCAAGGATGATTGAAAATGAATGATAAACGTCTAGTTTTAAGAGTAGCCAGAAAACATACACTTATTATTGGTCATAGAAAATAATAGGAATTAAACAATGAATTTTTAATCACACATCGCCATGAAAATAGTGAAAACAGTTTGATTTTGCAAAAGAACATAACCATTATTTCAAACTTTTACCTGGAAAAAACCATTTAAAATATAATTTCAATGTTGGAAGAATTCATCAGTAGAAAAATGTGTTTCAAATAAAAGAAAAACAATAGTTGATTAAACTCTAGATATAGATGAGAACAAAAAAATAATAAATCCTGAGTGTTAGTTACATGGTTAAATATAAAATAATTTTATTACTAGATTACTTTAATCACATTTTATGTTTAAAGATAACTATTTAAATAGTATAGTCAATGTCACATGAATATAGATATATGTTTTTTATATATTCACATAAAATATTATAGTTAAACACATAGGAAAATGAGCACAAAATGACAAATAAAATATGTTTTATAAGGTTCTTTGATATAGTATAATACACCATGGGTGTATATTTGCAAATTTAAAAATGTATAGTATGTATCATAAAGCAGTCACTAAAATAGTAGCAAATGTAGACATAGAAATACATTCACAGAGTAAAAGTGTCCAGCAACAGCTGAATGGAGGGAGAAACTATAATATTTGTACATGATGGATTATTATTCAGCCAGAAATCACATGCACATTGTGGACATATATGAAAATAGGACAGTGAATCTCATTAGTATGTACAATTGGTAAAAACTAATAAAAAGTCAGAAATCAATTTCAAAATGTTAATTTTTCTATATTTTTGGAAATGTACCTAAAGAATCATAGTCACTACTTCTAATTTTATATTTTTATTAAAATGTACACCATAAAAATTGAATTGTTAATTTATACAAAAAGATATTAAAAAAGGAAAAGTGTATAAAATCCAAACAAAAACTTTAGAGAGTGAATAGTAGGTAGATCTAATAATCATATATATCAGTAATCCAAATAAATACAACTGACTTAAATGTACCTGTTAAAAAAGTAGAGACTGTCAGATGAAAATGAAAAGATGCACCTACCTGATATTACATTTACTTTAAATATAAAGTTGTTAAAAATTTAAAGAATGACAGTAGATATGCCTTGTTAACAATGATCAAAAGAAAACTCAAATTACTATGTTAATGTGAAAGTATATTTCAGATAAAGAATATTGCCAGAGACAAATTAGATCATTTTGAAATTATAAAGTCATCTAGTTGACAAAAGTACATGAAATTCTGAATATCTATTAATGTGATAAGAAGTTCAAATTTGGTAGAATTACAAAAAACACTCCAAGTCCCTAAATGCATTTCTAAATGCAATGACTCTTTGTAAAGAAACTAATAAAAAGAGTGTACCAGAAACTGGAAGACGTGAAGAATATCAGAAAGCAATTATCCTAACTGACGTCTATACATTCTTCCATGTAACTACGTAGAAAAAAATATCAAGATGCTATTAAAATACAGTACAGAAAATTCAAGAATGAAAAGTACATACGCTAACATTTCTGAAGTACTTTTGTATGCATATATGAAATTCTGAAAAATTAATGATTATAAGCAGTATGGCTTGTGAGGTTCACCTTGAAATACTCAAATTCACGTGCTATCTCAAATAATCAAATATTCAGGTGAAACATCACTTACATTTAAAATTCTAAAATGTATTTTAGGATCTCATGTTAAGGATCAGACTTAAATGCTATATTAGTTCTAAATTATTTACAAATTTTATTCAACTATGTGGAGTCAGAGAGAATCCATCCCTCTACTTAAAAATTCTTATTTAAAAAAGAAGTACTACCAGACTCCTTTTTAAATGTAATAATGATTAGTTCTTATTTTAATACATTTTTTATGAGAAATCTCTTCTTCTAAAATGTACCTCACTTCATAAGGCGCAAATGAAAGGAAGAAGTTTTCAAAAACTTAAGTCAGAAGTTTATTCAACTTTTGGAAAATGGACAATAGTAATGTATAACAAAGACTATAATATGTGGGCTGGGGATTTAGCTCAGCGGCATAAGCACCTGCCTTGCAAGCAGGCGGTCGTGAGTTCGATCCTTGGTACCGATAAAAATGAAAAAGACAAAAAAAAAAAAAAAAAAAAAAAAAGACTATAATATGTAGAGAGATGAGAATAGCAATAAAAATTTTGGAATCGGGAACTTTGAAAAAATTTAACTGTGAAAGAATACACCAATATCCATAACATCAGCAATACAAAATAAATTATAGGAGGAAGGAGACAAAATGTGGTGTTTTCTTGCAAAATTACTCTACATTTTCTGCATTATCCTATTTCTTTCTTTCTTTCTTTCTTTTTTTTTTTTTTTTGTCTTTTTCATTTTTATCAGTACCAGGGATCGAACTCACGACCGCCTGCTTGCAAGGCAGGTGCTATTATCCTATTTCTACAATATGGAATATGTTTTCAAAAATAACCTGCATATACGAACCTCTAAACAAATGTTTCAGTAACAAGTTATTTTATAAAAGATAAATGAAATATAAATAAATTATTCATCAAGTGTCTTTCTAACAGGATCAAAATGACAGATGAACTGGCTGAGTGTATTGGATAATAGCTATAATTCCAGCACTCAGGAGGATGAGGCAGGAGGATCCCTATGATTTAGAGTTTGAATCCAACCTGGACAAATAGTGACTTAATGACAGCTTGAACTACACATAGTGAGACCTTGCCTCAAGTAAACCAAAGACAGTCTGGACATTTGAACTTGGAATTCAAATTCAAGTGAGAAAGCTAATCATTTAAAAATGATAAATTGACAAAACTCTCAGAACTGGAAAAAATAATTTGTATTCCCAGAAAACTTTAGTCTACATTATTTGATCTCTTCTTGTTTGATAACATTTTTCCTGAATATTGAGATAGTAAATAATTATTTAAATGTCTAAAGTTAGTAATTCAGCACACCAATTATTTTTTATTTATTTATATATTTTCCTTTAAAGGTGAAATATTTAAAGTAAATATAATATTTAAAATGTAATACGTTGTAGTAGGTATCAAGCAGTTTTAACAGTTATGAAGTTATGGCTAGTTTTGTTATATGCCTCTTTACTGGTCACTGCCACTTAATGAAATATTTTGAGTCAAAGAAAAGTGGCCACATTTTATGTCCTATTTCAAATTTGAAGCCCTTAAAAAGTATAATCAATACTTTATTATAATTAGAAGTGAAACTGTTTTATCATAACATCAAATATTTAATTCATAGCAAATAAATTTCACTATAAAAATAAGACTTCAATGAAAATTTAAACTTACATTAGCTAATTTTTTTTTAAAAAGAATGAGCTAAAAGAAGTCCTAGGGATATGTGTAAGTGATAGAGAGCTTTTCTAGCAGGCATGCAGGAATCTCATGGCTGATACCTAGCACTGCGGTCACCACCATCATCATCATCATCATCATCATCATCATCATCATCATCATCAACATCATCATCAACATCATCATTATCTATTGCTAAATATTATTTTATTTTAGGTTATGTCTCATTTTCATACCAATTTTTGTAGAAACATTTAAGTTTTTTTTTCTATTTTGAGACTTTTATATACCAAGTTGAAAGATACTAATAAATTAACTTCATGTACAAACAAGCAGTGTATCTGTATTAAAGTTGTTGCCCCTCACTGAATTGTAAATCATTTTAGTCTGCAGTAGTATAATGGATAATTGATGAATTTGGGAAGAATATCTGAAAACTTCACCTGAATAGTAGTTAAAATCAATCTTGATATTTACAATTTTAATTCTGCATGAGTACTGCTACAGATTCCAAATTAACAATCACATTTCAAGGGAACACCTTCTTGTAATAATGAGAATACTTTTTAAGTCATCTCTGTAGAATTGTCCACAAATTCTTTATAATATATCAATATATATTGAATAAATACCAGTAAATCACCAATATACACACTACATAAAAAGTATGGCTCAGTATAGAAATAAAAACAATCTGGGATACTGTAATAACTTTCATACTTTGTGAATATGCAGTAATTAAATGACTTACAGTATGTTATGAAAGTCTGTCTCTTTTGATTCCAGTGTATAATTATTCTTCTGTTCCCTTTTACCGCCATATCCAGTTTCACCTTTCTTTTCATTGATTTATAATAGAAGTTAACAACTACTTGTGGCTTCACCAGGTTTCCTTGTTCAACCTCATTTGTGAATTTCCCATAGGAAATACTACCGTCTCAGCTTTGTAGATCAACAAATGGGATTTTTCTCAGATGAGAATTATTGTCGGGTGGATACGTTTCATTTACAGTAGCTCCAAACACATTCAGTGTTATCATATCTAGAAGTTCATATGGGCTTCCTCTAGTATGTTTGCCCCTCATATCGAGGTTCTCTTGACTTCATTTACCTTCTGCAAAATTTTCTTTGCTCTTTTCTGATGAATTCAGTTTAGTGAGCAATATCCTTTTTGTTTAATGAAATACAACACATATTTTGCCACATCACTTGCTAATTTGACATTTTAGTAACAGCTCTTATATATTCTTATTGGATTGTAGCCTTTTTAGCATTATCCACCTAGAGTCCTTATCTATGTGTCTAGGAAGACAGAGACTGATGTTAAGGAACATACTAAGCTGGGATGCAAAATCAGAACTTCTGGTTATAACTGGTCGTCAAAGTCCGGACCAAGAAAAAGTTCTGTTAGCTCTTCTGCTTTGTTTGCACTAGTGGTGGTAAAATTGCTTCAGTGATCAGTTGTCTATGTTGTTAGATGGGCACATTCCAAACCAGCTCACCTTTAAAACATATTCTATATAAATATTTCTGAATGTTTGCCCATCTAACAAAAAGTGCTATCAATATTACCACAAACATTACAAGTGTAATGCTAATTTTGCCTTCTTGTAATGCTTTAAGCAGTCAAGTACTCACTCATTATTTATTAGCCATAAATTATGTGCAAATAATATTGGGCGCCTTCTCATTCATTTGTTATTTTCACAAGTAATTTAAAATCAACACAAGGTATGTCAATATGAAGTGTTCATAAACAGGTACATAAATGGTTAGTTAAGCATCAGAAGATGCAATAGCCTGGGTGCCTGCAGCCCTGTCATGATATACATAGAATTACAAACACTTTAACTGAAGAAACAGAAATGATTAACACAAATGATTAAATAATTGGCCAGACATATCACAGCGAAATCATGTATCTGACCAGTTTGAACTTCAGTATATTTTCTTTATATAATTGGTGTTAACTCATTCCCTATGCTTCCCTTCAATGTAATTGCAATGTTGTGCATTTAATAACTAAAATAAAATATTTCTAACAATTGTTATCATTTTAGTACTTCTGTACCTGATTTAATGTTGTGATCATATTTTCAAAAGTATAGAGAGTTATCACTAAGATTAAGAAATTTTATGCTGAAATATAGTCTTTGTTTTTCTTTTCAGCTAAAGCCCTGTATTGAAGATCACAGGAGAAAATAGAGTTCTGAGTCACATTGAAGGTTTTATAAACTGTGCTTAAAATGACAGACAGAGGTTCCACACACCATTCACTTACAAAAGGAAAAATGGCACGGACTGGTTCAGATGTAAAAGGACTAATGCATTTTTGTCCTTAAGGGTTAGCAGACAAATGGATCTTTCAGCTCTGAAAGCGAGCACAACACGCGTTCCAAAAGTATTATTTGTGCGAGGTAGTTTGTACAATCTGTTTCATTTGTCACTGAAACTAATCATCAAGGTTCAGAAAAATTTGAGTTATAGCTCAAGCTTAGGCTCAGTGGCCACATCTATGCAGCAATACCAGAGGTTTTAAAGGTTATGTACAGCATCAGAATCATCAAGAATAGCGGCTTCCTTAAATGATACATTTTACAAGTTGCAGTGTGGAGAGAAAAACTTTGTTAGCTGAAAAATCATAAGAAAATGATATAGCATATACATTTTCTTCAAAATTTCATGTATTTCAATAGGTTCTGGTTGTTGATAGTAGTCTCCATATTAAATTGACATTTCCTATTTTGTGTATTTTCATCATTTCCTTTAAGTTTTACAAGTTAGAATGAGGAAACAAACTAGTATATGCCCTCCTTTCCTGCTGCTTATCCAAAAGTTTTTAGGATTTCCAATCACTATAAAATTATTTTTAGTGTCTTTTTTTCCCTGTATATTTTAGCTATTTTACATAGCTTCAGATTTTGAATCGTAATTAGGTCTAATTTGATATTTCTTTGTGAAGTATTGGTAGAGAGAGCCTACATTTCCATAGAGGGAAAGCACCGGGGGGCTATTGGGTGAGGAAGGACCACAAGTGTGGGATGAATGCTGAACTAACACAAATTCTCAACAGGATGTTACTGATAGACAGAGTTTAAATTAAAGTATAATATTTTTAGCAACAGCCGAGGAATACAATCTTGACTTGTATACTACCATATTTGTTGTAAACTGTAATCTTTAAATTATCATCTTGGTACTAGCTGACATTAATTTGTAAATTAAAATGATTAAATATGCTAAAATATAGAGTACAATGTTGCAACTTACTTTTTTAAAAATTTGTTCATTAGAAGTTCCAAACACATCACACACACTGAATCCTACCGTCTCCAAACAATGTGAAAGCAATAGAAGGAGCAGCAAGAATTTAATGGAGGGTGAAAATGATTAAAGGATGCTGTGCACATGTACCAACCTGCTAAAATGAAATGCACAACTTTGTATAATCAGCGATACTAATTAGAAGCTGTGACAAATAAATATGAAGGTAGAAAACAAAAACTGCTGAAATAAAAGGTTAAGTTTCTTTGGGAGACCATTGGTTATGATCTTTCTTGCCAAACAAGTGATCAATATTTCAAAAAGTGTAGTCAGTAGCCAAGGCTGGTCAGTGGAAAAAAGAAAAAAATTAAAATTAAGTGAATTTATCATTATTTTTATCAACAAGTATCTTCTATGGAAACTATAATGTTTTATAAAGCTAAATATAGTCAAGGTAGGACTTTTTATAACTTTTTAATGGCCTTATAACTACAAATTATGCAGGTATATACTCTAGATAGTATTTATGAATTTAAATAATATCTGTTTCAAGAAAGTTTCATTATTCTGTAGGAGTATTTACAGGTTAATAGTTAAGATTGAATTTCATAAAAAGTGTTATTTTAATATTTCACTTAAAATACTACAGTTGATTTAGATTAACAAATGTTATACAATGAGGGCAAATCAATCACTGTAGTTTAAATAATAATGGCTATAAGTACATCTACTGACCGACTGCATGGCCTGGATGATCAGTGACTGAATACATTATGTTTTTTCTAAATTTTTGGCAAGTGGAAAGTTTATTTGACAGACTGAAATTTAGGTGGAAAATCCTCGATTTTCTTCATTTAAGGTATAGCAACCTACTCCAGGGTTCATCATGGATCATCTTTGTACTATGCTGTCTCATCTGTAATAGAGTAGGTTGATCTTTCCCATGTGATGATTCCTGATTCTCAGAGACAATGATAACTCAAGTGAAAGTGAATTTAAACAGTATGGTGCAATATTTGCTTTTATATCATTGACCAAAGTAAATCTATGCTCAAACACAAACTCAGGATGTGAAGAAATAAATTCTAACTCTGAATTAAGATGCTCAAAAACAATTGAACCATGCCAGATACAAGTATGTATACCTAGAGGGCAAGGAAATGATTTATCATTAGAAATTTGCTTACATATTTATGGTGGCCTAGAAGTTCTATGATCTGCTATCATCAATTAGGGGCCTTATGACTGTCAATGATACAGTTATAGCCTGAATCTAAAGATGTTAAGAAGCAAGTGAGCTGATGATTTGATTTCCTAGCAGAAATTTACAAGTGTGAGACCCTCAGAGGAGCGCATGTTTTATTTTGAGTTTGAAGGCAATAAAATTCTACTATTCCATGTGAAGTTTCTTAAGAGTTTTCTCTAATTAGCCTTATGTAAGTCATCAATTGATTGAGAAAGCCCACTTCCATGGAGTATTCTGCTTTATTCAGTTTACTGATTAAATTTCATTTAAAAATATGTTTCACAGGCACAAAAAATATGTGAGCAAATTTGTGAACATTCTGCAGGCAATCAACTGGACACATAAAATTAACCACCAAAAAGGTGAAGCAAAGAAGTCATATTAAAAAGAAATTTCATAGATCAAAAGAAAAAAAATTTGATCCTTCAAGTATGTTGCATTAATGTTCTGAACAAACTCATTTCATTCTAAAGTAGTCATGACTAAATCTGCAACAAATTTTAAAGATTGAAAGTCAAAATACTTTAGACATATATTGCATGTCTCTACAGAATAGTAGGAAAAAGCACAAGGATTTTCTAGAAGTTAGTATTTTCAGTAATGGATCTTGTAAAATAAATGTAGAATTTGTTTCTAATAGGATTCATAGCAATATAGATGAGGCAATACATTATTATACCTCTTTGATAAGCATATTTGGCCACTGAATATCCTTTAGGTGCATATGGAAACATCTTTGTAAGTAATATTGTTTCTTTTTAAAGATTTTCCTTACATAAATTTGTACTTAATTTTCTTTGCACAAATTAAGGTGATTGCATCAAAGCAGAGATACATTTCTCATTATTAAATAATATTCTTTAATTACAAATATCTAAAGATACAGAGTAAAAGTAATGTAATAACTTTATGGGCCATAATCTCACAAACTCTAAATTTTGAAGTTTATTTGGTCTTTTTTAAGTCTCAAGTGTACTATTGAATATAATGCTAAATGCTAATATAAATATTCAATTAGCTTAATGTGCACCATTTCAAAAATTCTTCTTAGTTTCTCTGGTATGGTTAATGCAGTGGGAAAATATAGTTTTATCACAAACTTAAATTATAGAGTAGATCACTATTAGCAATTGAATTTTTGATTTTTTAAACAAAATATTTGTAGAAGTATATTTTTAATAATGGAATTCAATTACATGCTGTTATGTAATATTAAAAGAACATTTTCTGGTTTTATGTTTTATCAAAAAATATTTGTGTTCATTCACACTCTAATGTAAGACATCCTTTAGGTTATAAATGAACATCAGTGGGGATGGCTTATTTCAGTGAAAATTTCCTTAGTGTTAATGCTATGGTTTGATGGTTATCATAGTCTTTTGCTTTATGAACCCTTTCTTCTTTCTGTGAAAATTTTTTATAGCTTTAAAGCTTGATAAAAAATAGGGCATATTACTTAGCACAATAAATTTATATTCAGGCAAAAAAAATCCTTGTTTTGTAAATTTGGTTACTTCAAATTAATGTGCAGAGCATTACACATTTTTGTGATAAAATCCCATAAATATAGATGTGTCGAACCCACTTTTATTCATTAGAATTTTTCTTCTGATGAATTATTAATTTTAACTTAGTTTTATTATATTGAACAGTGAATGCTTAAGAGAGAAAATCAAAAAAATAAAATATTGTATTTTTAATGAGTTTCTATAAAAAAGCATCAACATTTTCAACATTGACTGGCTTAGTGGCATAAAGTCTAAAAAAGGACAACAGAAATGAATTCCTGTATGAACTACAATAAAAATACCAATAGCCCTGTACAAAAGAATCTTTACTTCAATTATTACACTCATGGCAGTCTTCACACACTACCAGAGCATCCTCCATGCACACATTTCATTTACATTAATACCACACGTGTTTTGTTTTCCTGGCCTTTATGTAGGGCAGACTTGACATGTTACTCATCTAACTGTTTTGTTAGGAGGTTCGTGTTATATTATTTAGTGGGTAGTTGGCAGGAACATAAAATATCAATAAAATAAAGTATTAAATTCTGAATATATGTTGTATATTTAGAATAAATATCAACATTTTCACACCAGCTGTGTACTTGCTCACAAGACCTAAGCGATAACATCAGAAATAAAAACCTATGAAAGCTACAATGTAAACACAAACTAAAGTTTACCACAGAAATAATCTCTGCTTCAAATGTCACAGCCAAGGCAGCCTTCACACGTGACAACTGCGTGTTCCTAGCACACATCTCCTTTACGGCCACATCACTTGTGCTTAGCTTTCCTTTCATGGCAGGCCATTCTTGTCACTTCTCTTCCTGTTTTGTCAGGAGCTTTATATTATTTTGTACAATGTGCACTTAGTAGGGAAATAAGAATTAATGAAATATCAAAAGTACAATGAGTGTTAGAATAGACCTCAACATTTTCACACCAGCTGTGTACTACCTTACAAAACCTAAGAGATAACATTAGAAATAAAGCTACATGAACTGCAATGAAAATACCAATGGACTGCTACAACAGAAATAAACAGTTTCAATTTTCACACCTTAGAAGTGTTCACACATGCAAATTGCATGTTCTCTACACTAATATCACTTACACTGATACCGTGTATGCTTTGCTTTATCCTTTCTTGTAGGGAACAATTGGCATCTTTTTGGTTTTCCTGTTGTTGCAGTAGGTTTGGATTCTGCACCTGACTGTTCACCTGTCAGCTCACCAGCGTGGTTTACATTTTTTTTGTGTAGTTCCCTGGGAAGAAAAGTCGTGTTCTCCCTCTGCTATAAATTATCCCTTAAGAGTTGCAGTTCCAATCCTGTAAAAATATTCCTCTGTGGTGTTTTGCTCTTGTTATCTTATTTTTAGACTCTCAAGCTATTTGTGCCACACACATTTAGGATCAAGTAAAACAGCCTTTGGACAATCCTTTGTGTTTTGAGTGATAGCACAGTTGCATAACTCATCAGCAACATCTACTCTGCCTTAAACTTTGTTGTAAAAAGTTTTCATCTCTAGCTTATATTTTG
The DNA here is from genome assembly GCF_034190915.1 of Cavia porcellus. Taxonomy (NCBI): domain Eukaryota; kingdom Metazoa; phylum Chordata; class Mammalia; order Rodentia; family Caviidae; genus Cavia; species Cavia porcellus. The sequence goes on from NW_026947498.1 coordinate 12,661,343, forward strand.
TTAAGATTTCCTTTGCAATATTTCCATCACAGTGCAGTATTGCCATCAGCAGTGACAGTTTGCTTAATATTTCTGAAATCTGAGATTAGACCTTTGCTTTGAAATTGTAACATTAAATTTGGAATTTCTGCTTACAGCTTCTGTGGTGGTCATCTTGTATTCTGTTAGCAAATATAACACCAATTAGAAAGTAGTAAACCCATTGTCAAATGTCACATTCCAATTAGTTTAGGAGATGGGAGCAACAAGCCTGTTCACAGCATTATTTGGTTTAATACTGTATAAATAAGGACCTGCTAGCTGAGCTTCAGGATAAACGTGTAATTAGAAAGTACAATAAGTCTTCCCTTCTATAAGAACATCAATATTATACCTTATTTTAACCCATCCATTTTAAAATACTGTAATCACTGTGAAAAATCCCTACCGAGTACAGCAGACCTATAAATACTTTTAGTTCAGCTACTGAGGTATCATAATAAATATGTATTTGAGCATGGCTACTGGTGCATACAGAACATTTTACTTGTTTTTCAGCCTTTGTACATCTAATAGCATCTTGTAGTATTTCTCTGTTATAATTTCCAGCACCAAATGGCAGTACTGGCACTCTGTCCAATATGTTTCACACTTACCAAGAATCTCACTATGATTTAACCTGGTTCCAACATTACATTTTTTCCATTTGTTTGCACGATCATTTTGCAACATATCAACTAGTCAAATGCACACATTACTGTTCCCCTTGTCATCTGAATCAAGGAGGTATACATTAACTGTGTCTGTATTAGAGGATTCTTGCTCCATTTCATTGTCACAGGAACTTTGGGTCCCGTGGTCAACATCAAAGCTGTCATCATCATCATCACAAAACACTACTCTTCTGTTATGAAAAAGTGTATTTCACCGTAAGTTGATCATCATCATCCATACATGAAAAATCCAATGATTCACTTTGGCTCTCCTCCAAAACATGAAAATATGGTTTCTTGTGTAGTCTTTTACTGAATTGCACTACTTTTACCAGAAAAAAAAAAAATCTAAAGAAAACTTTTTTTAAAAAGCAAATCCTGGAGTGTTGTGTGGGTATATTATACCCTCTGTGATGCTCAGGCAAACATGCACCAGACCTGTTAAATGGAGCATAATGCTGGTGAAAATCCTGCTTTGCACACATACACACACCTGGTCAATTTCATGCCATACGAAGTGAGTAAACCCAAAGATTGCTTTCGGTATTCCTCTAGCAAAGGTATTGAGACCACAGCAAACTAATATTAAAAATTTTAGAGTAGAAAACTAAGGGTTATGTTTGTGCAGCCCAATGTTATGCTCTCTTGAAGAAATATTCCTATAACTTACTATTCACTCCCTGTACAATGAAGAAACTTTTGAAATATCTGATGGACAAGAAAATATTCTTCATAAACAGCATGTGATACACAATATTATAAAATTAATAATCTTTGCTCTATACTAATAAGTAGGTACCCTGTTAAGGGAGAAAATTTGTTCTTTCTCTGACTATCACATTTCTTTCCCTTTCATTTGGAGGGAATTAACACTTTTTTTTTAAATCGGTACCAGGAATCGAACTCATGACTGCGCACTTGCAAGGCAGGCGCTTATACCACTGAGCTAAATCCCCAACCTGGAATTAACACTTTAATATGCTTTAAAGTTTTCAGTTTCATTTGAACCCTGAATTGTTAATTAATAATCATAATTTACAGATATTTAATTGATATTTATCTTTTACAGTGTATTTTTGGAAGAGGATCAATGCATTTTTATTCTTCATAATATTTGCACATGACAGTGGACAAAAGGCCACCACCAATATACACTCTTATAATTCCATACACATTTTTCTTCTGATAAACCACCTAAATTATGTACTGAAAACATTCACCAAGACCAGCTTTCCAAAGGACAAACGTGCACAACATCATTAGGATGGCCCAGTCCTTCTCAATATATAATGTATACATGGTTTAAATAAGACATTTAAGATATAGATTCTAATTCAATAAATGAGTAGAAATGATATTCTAGAATGTAACAAAATCCCAGCTTACTGCAATGCTGCTAATCACACACACACACACACACACACACAGCAAAATTTAGATCATGGATGCTTAAAATTTATTAATCTTAGTATTTTATATTTTACAGTTGTGTTCTTGGAGCTAATATTATAGAAATAATAAAGTATTATTCATTATTAAAGTTAGTTTGAATCAATTTTATGAACTTAGCTCTTTCCACGCTTCGGATTGTTACCCAAATTGAACAAAAATGGAACCAAATTTCCCTGTAAAGTCAACATTGAACTTCACCATGGAATTTGATTTGATTTTTATTACATTTTGTTCATGACCTGAATCATGGACAGAATCAAGGTTTGTGAAACCAGGTACCACTGTAATGATCCTTATTGTTTGGTAATTATGTAATATAGTGTCATAAACTAAATTGTAAGACCTGAAGTAAGAAGTTCATATTCACTAACCTAAAATCAATTTTCCCTGCAGATTTAAGACTATTTTTGTTTTCATCTATGCATTACAAAGTTTTATGCTTTTTTGCCTTACTAAGCTCAAATTCTTCACAGGAGAGCTAACTGGAAGGCAAATATTGAGTTTGTCACAGAGTAAATTTCTTACCAGAGACAAATTCAATAATGCTGAACTAACCAGGTTTTCTGCTTAATTCAAAACAACAATCTAGAAAATTCACTAGGCAAAAATATTTCATGTTGCAGTATCAGGTCTGAGATACTGCTTTGCTTTTCCACTGGGACAAACAGCCAACTGGATCAGAAACTCAGCACCAGTAATCAAGTAAAGGAATTAAATTTGAAAGGGCAGACACTTTGTTTGAAAGGCAGGGAAAAGGAAAGGTAGTCAGCCACCAGAGAAGAGGAATACCTGTGGGCTTTTGTCCCCAGCTTCTTTTTGCCATGTGATAACCCTCACTGTTAGGATAATACACAGAATTTTTCACTACCTGGCTTCACTGGCTGTCTGCACTATCAAACATGAACTCCTGACCACAGAACACTAAACCCCTAATGGGAGGGCCTTTGCCTATGTAAACATTCCTTTGTGGAATTTGGTTGGCTTATTCTTGCATGTTTCTACTTTTCAGGGCCTTAAGTCTGAGATTTATAGGCTGATTTAGAATATATACATACATACATACTATATATATATATATATATATATATATATATATATTCTGCTTCTTTTCTCTGTGTTGAATCTTCCCTCTTCTTGTTAACTGTTCTGTCCAATAAAATTTTAATTCCTTTTAGTCAGGATTAGCCAGGAAGCCTAATGATGCTTTTAATGTATTTTTCCTGCTATTTATACCTCTTTATCCTATCAGGTGGACATTTTCATTGATGATGATAGAATTATAATATCGTGATGCAAATAAGAGAGAATGATCATAATCTTACATATAATATACATAAGGCTATGATAAATATGGACATACTAAATTATTATAAAATGATAACATCTATTGAAAGCCCTCTATGTGCCAAAAACTATGCTAAGGATCCTTATTTATTTTTCCTCAAATGTCAAAATATCTATGAAATTGATACCACAGCTATTATTTAAATAGAGAAACAGAATTAGAGAGGTCAATTAATTTGCCTAACATAACATTGGTAATAAAAATAAGGTGAACACAGTACTGGAAGATGTATTTGTTTTTCCATGACTAGGACACAATACCTAAAAATCACATCTTGAAGAGGAGAGCTTTAATTTAGCTCACATTTTTAGGAGCTTCAGTCCTAGGCCACCTGGGTCCAAGGCAGAATCTTCATAGCGGAAGGATGATTTAACAAAGCTCCTTACTTCTTGATGAGCCGGAAGCACAACAGGGGAAGATGACTAGAAACAGAATGGACAGGCCTGGTAAAATACGTGGGCAACCTCACCCCTGGGGCCTTGCTACACACAGTTTTTACAGCCTCTGTCTTGGACTGGTTTTGTTTGCTGCTTGTAGCTTTCCTTGGCAGATGCTCCACATCCCTGATATCTCCAACTTCCTGGTGTTTCCACTGCACTTTTCGATTTCTTTTTATATTTTTATGCACTGACCTATCAGAATCTCTTTGCCAGACCTCTCAGGTCTTCTCAGAAGCCTCTCTCTCCCATAACTGTCACATTGTACAAACCTATAAAACCAGAATCATCTGAATGAAACCAGTGCCTGCTGTCAGCAAACCCTTTTAAGTCTCTTTCAACCATGTCAGTAGCAGCCTCTGAGTGTCTGGATAGCTGAACCTGGTGTAGTGAATTCCAGAAAACAAATTCACAAGAGTATTCTTGAGCAGTGGTCCCTGGGATTCTGTCTTCCAGTGAAAGACTTACACTTTTAAACCCTTGAGTCTGTAATAGACAGGGTCTTGCTGATTTCTAAAATGCCCTCAAGCATCTTTGTTGTTATCTGCCTTCAAAATATTTGGCTTTTAAAATTTTCCTAATTTATTTATCAACTGCACTTTCTTTGGAACTACATGTTTCCTTGTGGATTAAAATTTATGGTTTTCAAATTTTTCTCCTCTGCTTTTTACCCCATTGTAATTATAAATCTGAATAGAAACTGTCAGTAGTATTCACGTAAGCATCCTGAATATTGGGCTGCCTTTGAATTTCTTGTACCAGGTCAATTAGCCCACCATCCTTTATCTCTGTCTCTTGCAGAGCACACAGATAAAATGTAGATAAACTCTCTGCTGCAGTGTAACACGCATGACTTCTATTCCATTTATGAATGAAGACTTAGTTCCCAACTAAAGCATCCCGTGCCTGATCCTTTATGAAGGCATTCGTATCAGCATTCTGAGGTCCTGCCCTGTGAACAGGATAACCAAGCAGGCTATGTTTACAGCAGAATAGAACTTCTTCCCTATTTTTCCAACATCTCCACAGTTCCAAAAGCTTCATTAACACATGATCAGGTACAATCAAAGAACTGACCCCACGTATTTGGAACTGATTTTCTGTATTAGTCAGCTTTCCTGCTGCTGAGCCATGGTATCCAGCAAAGGCTTAACTTGGCTCATAAGGTTAGGGTTTTAATCCAAAGTCATAGGTAAAATATAAGAAAGTTGGTTTTATAATAATTGAAAGTATAGGGGTGGTTACCAGGGGCTAAGAATGTTAAGGAGTAAGGAATGGAGTGAGCGAGTTATAGTTTATAGCAAAATAAGACAAGTTCCAGTATCCTACTGCACAGTAGAAGAGCTACAAATAACAATGATTGTGTGTATAAAAATTTAAAGGAAGAAAAAGATTTTCATATATTTTCCATAAATATTTGAGAAACTAGGCATGCTAAACTTAGTTTATACATGACATAATGTCAGTAGCACCTTGGTTCAAGAATGCTTCTGTTCACAATTTGGTTCACAATTTAGTTCCCAAACAGAAGTGTGCAGCAAAATTTTGCTTCTATTCTCAAACTCTACATTACCTGATTAACATGGCCAAAGCCATCTTCCTGGCATAAACACAAATGTGGCCATCCACCCCAGAAACCTGGAATGAGTTAAATTTATGAACCGAGATACCACTATACATCAAAATATCACAGAGCTTCACATAAATACATACAATTGCATGACGGTTAAAAAATTTAGAAATAGAGCTGAAAAAAAATTCAAAAGCATAATCATGTCAATGTTGGTACTCTCAGGCTTAGCCTCCTCTTTGTCACTGAGACACAATGCCCAACATAACTCAAAAAAGCAAAGGGTTACTTGGCTCCATTCACAGTTGCATGAGTCCAAGGAAGGTTACTTGGCTCCATTCACAGTTGCATGAGTCCAAGGAAGGTTACTTGGCTCCATTCACAGTTGCATGAGTCCAAGGAAGGAAAACCATACAAGAAGGGTGGGGTAGAGGAAAGCTGCTTTTATCATGACAACAAGAAGCAGAGTGATAAGGAGCAGCCATGGTGGAATATGTATCCTTGCAAGTCACACGCCTAGTGACTTGCCTTCTCCAATCAGACTGCATCTCCTAACAGCTCATCAGCTCTGAGCCCATTAACACAAATCTACTGATGAGCACAGTGGCCCCATGACCCACTCTCCCTCCAAACATACAAGACTTTCCAGGACAGTCCAGATCTAAATAATAACACTCTCTCACCATTAAAACTGTGAAATGATACGCTATGCTTAATATATATTTAAGCCACCTTCATCCATCCCAAGTATATGGTACATTACCAGTGTATTTTATTTTTATTTTATTGATAGGAATAGAAATAGCCTCTATCATTGAGTTTGATGCTTATTTTCATTCTGAGATTTAAGACTTGAATTTCTGTGCATCCCTTTCTTTCTCCAGAAGCTATGGTGAGATTAAAATAGCCACGCTCACTGGTACTCGTCTCCAGAATGGCATGTTCTCATGACTTTGTCCCTATAACTAGAAATAGTAAAATATGGAATTCCCAGGAAAACTTTTGCTGAAGAAGTCACCTTAATCTGACAACAACTCAGGTGCATTATCTTGTAATTTCCTGGCAAGCTGAGGATGTGTTGCATTGTTTTAAATTGTATTTCATGATATCTTGAAAAATCTCTACTGATCATATTTATACTTTACCATCTAAATGGATCCTACAGTGAATTTTACAATTGAGCATTAGCTAATGTGAACACAATGGCTAAATTTGTACAGTACATGAAACTGGCAAGTTAATTTTGTTTTTCACATTGTTTTACTGATTTTGTAATCATGCCATAGTTTGCATGGCTGATAATGCTGGTGATGAAATGACACCAAGAAAAAAAAAAGATCACGCTAGGTTTGTATTAATTTTTTGTGATGTCATTAATACATTGTATAACTATTTGAATTAAATGGGAATTCAAAAGCACATTTGAATCACAAAAATTACTTTTACCTCAAAAGTGGCATTCTTGGTTTGGTTTGCATTTTTTAGAGTTAAATATATTCCCATTGGCCAGGAAAAAGCATGCATTGACTATTTGTTGTCTATAATTATAATTTCCTATGAAGATTACACTTTAGTGTTTCATTTTTGTCCTGATTCTTGATGATATCAAACTTATTGCACATGACCATTCAAAGCATAACACTGAGTCTGCAAATTAATTCAAAGCTATTGTGATTTCTTTGTGCAACTGTCTTATTTTTTCTGTTATGCAAATGATCCAGATGCCAACAAGATCTTGAGACATAATAATGTCATGATTTGAACAAAATTATTCATGGTTATATGCTTCTTTGATACTGAGAAAGAGAATGCAATGTGATATGTTCTAATAAACTTATTCTTTTTATACATAAGTTACCTTCCCAAGTTGAAATTAATATTATGCTGATTACTTTTTATTTCTTCTTGAGGAAATATTGAGTCTAGATTATCACTCAGAGTGTACTGACTATAAGATCTATCTCTTAGGATTATTTTAAATTACAGAGAAAAATAATAGGTAAAGTATGGGGCTAAGAAATCATACTCAATTGTTTCAAGTTATTTTTTTTATTATAGTTTTGAAGTAAAAAAAGAATGTGTCACAAAATTGCAACCATTATACATATATTAAGCTTTCTTTATAATCTAAATAATTTAAAGCTTACAAGTTTAGAATGGAAAGTGATTTTTCTCATACACATTTCCTTGAAATTTGACCTATCCCTTGAACATGATTTTATCTATCTATCTATCTATCTATCTAAAAATTATATATATATATATAATTTTTCCAATGTCTTTTCCTTCAGGATACAGTGTTCCATAATGTAATTGTAGTAAGGTTAAGTGCTTTTGTCTTTCCTTTAGATATTTCCATGTCCCTCAACTTACTTTTTGCTGGCCTTGATACTTGCAATTCTGGTTCTCATAACCTCTCGCGTTCTGAATTACTGTTGATAATACTTTATTAGTTGTTATCTGTGATCCACACTGTGTAACCTCCACTACCATATATAGTGAATCTGTGAAACCATTTACCAATTGTCATCTGCAATGAATCAGTGGAATGTTTTTTCAGCCATAGCTGACTGCTGAGTATAAATATTCACTTTCTGATAAGAAGAAAACTTTCAAGTAGGGCTACACTAAATTCATTTATATTCCAAAGGGAAAAGCTGAAATCATAGTTCATAATAGCTGTTCTTTATGTTAGTCTTTATACAAAATGGAACAAAAACTGGTTGATAAGGGGTCACCCTTATGTTATTGAACTTGTTGGCTCATAAAACTGCCTTATCTATTTGATAGCTCTGGGTGAAAAATTACTTGAAGTAGTTTATAAGGTACTTCTATGTTCAAACTATGCATGAATGCTTTCACATATTTGTTTTAGCTGAGATAATGCCTATGGCTATTTACATATCACCATTACTGACTGTCATGAAAAGGGATGGAACAATACTATGAACTTTAAAAAGTGACACAAATAAATTAATGGGAAGGATAAAAATCTGCACTTTGGAGTGAAATAGAGTCAGTAATTTTTAAAGGATAAATTTAGTCTTCTCTATAGAGTGTTTAAAGAAACAAAAACACAAACATTCATATTGTAAATAATGGTGATTTTATTTATTCTTAGATTTTGGAGATAAATCTTTTGAAAATTCAAATATGTTAGTGCTGATTTAGTATTTATAAACATGGAGTTAGGTTTAAAAATTGAGTAGTCTTAAACTAGATAGCTTGACCATTTTAGAACAAAAATATGAGTTAATTAAACTTAAACTTTAGCATTCCATTCATACATGCTAATAGTATGTAAATATGTTCATGCATAAGCTTCTTAATAGATATGCATTAATTAATTCAGTAATTAGTTCAACATATACACTATAATATCAAACCCTAATAAAGAGAGATAATTCATATTGAGAAAAACATAAGTTAAATAATAAAAATATGGAAGAATGTTCTGAGGGTTAGTCATATAATTTTAAATGTAAAAAAAATCCAAAACTTTAAACATTCATATTCCCAAAACATAGATACATTTACACATAGCTGAACAAAAACATCTATAAACAAAGGTGAATTTTACATGCTATCTCAGAATTTGGATCCATATAACAGTCAACAGAAATAAAAAAAAACACAGTCACATAAATTACTGAGGATACTTATGTGCAAACTTCTTATAGGCTTTATAAATTAAAGCCTATGTTTATAGCAGCATTATTTATAGGAGCTAAACCTTGGAAATGGCTTATATGTGTGTCAACAGATGAGTGGATGAAGGAAACGTGATGCTTATACAACTGCTCTACTCTACCTTTGAGCAGGATAAATTTAGGCTTATAAATAAATAAATGAACTTTAAGACTGTAATGTTAAGTGAATTAAATAAGATACCAAATCTTAAATATTATATATGGTTTCTCAAAAGTGAGCAGCCCAAAATGTAAAGAATACAAAAAGTATAGGATTAGACAGCAGAGAGAGCACAATGTCCTGAGTTCATTTCCTAGTACAAAAAAAGAATACAAAAAAGAAAAAGAATTAAGATATGTTATTTGTATGTACCAACTCACAATTGTAAATTTAATCTTCACTAGTAGAACTATGTAGTAATAAAAATAAAGGTGAAGAAATTGAAAAAGTCATATCATTTACTTATAAAAGTCTCAACTTGAGACCGTACTTGTAAGTGAAATAAATTAAATTCACATGTGTAAATAAAGTATTGTCTCCCTAGTGTAAGAAACTGAAAAAGTATGTATGATCCAAAATCTACAATAAAAACCGTGTAAGGGCAAGAAACTGCTCAAAGAGGAAAACTAATGGGATAGGGGATGGAGAAAAGAAGAAAAGGAAAAAGACATAAATTTGTGTGTGCATATATGTGTATATACACGTACATATATATATATATTTATATATATATAAATATACATGTATGTATATATATATATATATATACATAAGATAGATAAAATGACAATGCTACTAATTGCATTAATTATTGGAAAAGAATAGTTAATACTTTTTTGATTAGGTCAATTTTACATGTCTATATACGCTAATCCAAGCAACCCTTTTGAAGGTAACAATATGCAATATTACAACCCTTGTCAAATTCCTATTATCTTGTTGTGCAAAGCTATACAGTTACTGTATCGAGTTTGTTGTTGTTGTTTGTTGTTTCTTTTGCTTTTTTTCTCTTGTGTCTTTTTTCTTGCAAATAAAAAATAAGCCTGAAAAGAAATTGAAAAAACCAAAGCCTATATAAAGAATGTATCAAAGAATTATATATAAAGTGATCTGTAAGAAATGATTCCTTATTTGTAGACTTCATGGGAAAGAACAAGAATTTACCAAGAAGCAAGCCCTCCCTGCACACCAGCACCATGCTTAGGCTGCAGGAGGCTGGGAGACAGTCAGACCCCAGCCCCTCCTGACATGTGGCCTGGCAAACAAGAAGAGCCAACCACCAGCCTCCTTAAGCGACTGACTCATCCAGAGAAACACAGGTTGCAATGACAGCTATTGAGGTGAAATGCAATTTGATGCTTGTGGTGTTTGGTGTTTCACTGACCTTGCAGGTCTAGAGCTGATGGTCTGATCATCTTTTTTACTCAGTGCGGCGTCTAGAGGTGATCTTCTGAAGGTGGTAGTCAATGTTAAATCCCTATTATCTTGTTTTGAAGTCTTGTATCATATTCATTGTTTTGTTGGCTTGGGTTTTATTCTGTTTTGCTTTATTTGATTTTGTTATATCTGATGGCATGAACAGCTATTTCAATGATAGCAAGATATGGTAGCCATTTTGAACTTATGATTGAAGTCCTTTAATTGCTTGGTTTTTATTGGTTCTATTACGTTCTGTTTTGTTTTATTTCTACTATGTCTGAAGGAATCTGCAGCTGTTTTGAAGACAACAAGAGGCATTATGGTAACCATTGTTGTTTTTGTATTGTTTTGAAGTCTTGTATCTCTTACACTGGTTTGTTTTCATTGGTTTTATTCTGTTTTATTTCCCTTGGTTTTATCCTCTTAAAATAAATTTCAAAGAAAAGTAAAAAAGAAACAATTTCTTAGATTTTAAATAGTTCATTAATCTACTATGAGAGAATCTGAGATTGGGTCATATACAAACAAAATAAAATTATTTCTCACTGTTTTGGAAGAAGGAAATCTATTATTAACAGCAGATTTTGTACCTAGAAAAGCTGACGATTTGCTTGCCTAGGCCTCAGATCACACAGAAAAATGGCAGTAAGGAACAGAAGAGAAAGTAAAAGATGCCTTCTTGAATTATATTGAACCAACTTGTGCAATAAGTGGATTAAACCAATTCTGAGAACAGAGCCCTCATGACCTCATCACATTGAAGAAATAAAGCTTCTTCCTATCTTTACAATGACAGTGAATGTTAGCATAAGAGAAAATGATTCAAACCACAGAGAAAATACAGTATCAAGCTTTATGTCATAGAGAACACACACATGCATACACACATTCACACCATACTGAACACACAATTGCCTGTGAACATGAATCTGCTTTGAGTAATCTTGTTTCTTTTTTTCCATCTGGGTTCTTAAGAGTGAAAACAAACTTGAAGGCCTAGCAAATAAAGACGACAATTATTAGTTATTAATATTGCTCACCTCATTTTCTATGTTATCAAGCACTTCACTATTCTCTGTGCTTCTTCAAACTCTCCCACACCTTTATTAGTTGTCTCTTAAGTTCTCTTCATGTTTCAAAAATAGAAGCAATATTTGATTAATTATGGTATCCTGATTGAGATAGAAAGAAACTTTGTTTTATATGCTCAAAAACTACAACATTTTCACCAACATCACTTAAAGATCATTTTCATACTGTTATTTTGGTACAAAGGCATTGCATTTTGTTTAGTTTAATGATTAGAATCTGAACAACATTCCCTATTGTGTTGTTTCTCTTGCTTTGAGTGACTGAACATATCTTTCAGTATCAGCCTGGAACCCTTAACAACTGCCAACAAACTAAGTCTTATCATCTGTTACCATTACATTCCTTTCTTCATTTTCATTGAGAAAGAAAGAACAAAAAGGATGATGCAGAATTTCAAAACAACACAATAAGAGATACACAGACAAAGGCTATCAGTAGTGTTATCTTCAAAGTAGTTGCTGAGATTACAGAATACATTCCTTTTTTCATTGTTTCATGTGGTGGCTATCACAACGTCAGACTTTGGACACTTGTTCAGCATCTTTATCCTGGCCTACCTCACAGAGAAGACTTAATTTTAGTTACAAAGACTAGCTTACATAGACTCATCTCCTACCCAGGTATCTGTAAACTATGGCGTGGATAAAGAAGTTAACATCTAGTGTGTGTGTGTGTGTGTGTGTGTGTGTGTGTGTGTGGCACTGGGAGGTGAATATAAGCACTTCACTGTGAGCTACATTTTTCATCTTTTTACATATTGTTTTGCGACAATGTCTCATGCATTCACTAAGTTGCTCAGATGGGAACTCATTTTGTGATCCAGATTTTCAGAGTGGTGGGATTACGGGTGAACATTACCAGTCCAACTGTGCATCTGTCTCTGTAAGAGTACATTTTTAAAAGAAATTCTGAGCCTATCCTGAAACTACTATTGCTTTCAAAATAAGATTGTCCTAAACCTCAAGTACAACTAATGTTTTAAAGCAGTGGAATATTTTCCACTCAGCTCAAGGGAGACTGATGAGTTCAGCCCTAGTCAATCCAAGCTGATTGACCGCCCAATGCTGAGGTAGGTGAAGTGTTACCAATGACCAACAATGACTTCCTGAATTTTTTTAGCTGTTATTAAATCCAGGAGCCCCAAATCCTCTTCAGTAGTAATACAAAGGAGGAGTAATACAAAGGAGGTTACTCTAAGTAAAGATTATAAGAATTCATATCATCTACAGCTAATAGCAATGCAGTTGACCCACTCCATAAGTTACTTGCTGTACTCTATGTATCTGTGCTTGAAAAGTAATATGTTGAAATCTAACATCCACTGTGTTATTATTAAAAGATGGGACATTTCAAAGGTGACTAAGACATCAAGCTAGAACCCTTATGGATGAGAGTGTTGCCTTTTAAAAGAGTATTTATTGGCCCTTTTTACCATGTGAAAACATAGGGAAAAGGCACTGTTTATGAAAAGCAGGGCTTTGTTAAGCACTACATATGTTGGTATCCTGATTCAGAATTTCTCAGCACCCAGAAATATATGTAAAAGGAATTCTGTTATCTATTATTATGTAGTCAAAAATATTTTATGGGTCCCTGGATGAATTAAAACAACACTATAGTTTTAGAGACACCAGTAGTAATGTATTTACTGCCTTTTGTCTTGCAGATTATCTTCTTACAGAAAATTTAAAGTCCAGATTAATAGGATGATTTAAATGTTAGTAATGATGCTGAGGGAAACATCTGAATCACCCTGGTTAGAAAGGATTTTTGGCCTTTGAAGTTACATTGGAATGTGTTGAATAGATTTTCATACTGTTCTATCTGTGGCACTGTGATTGATTGTACACTAGAATCATGCTGAAATCCAAGTTTCACAGTCTTCATCTTCTGTAACCATGTGCTCTGTTATCTCTCCACCTGACTAGAGGGTGTCTTTTGCATCCTCACATTTTGACAGTTCTAATGAATCCTACTGACTCATACAAACCTCTATGAGGAGACGAAGGCATTTTTGTGTCTATTTTTGCCTTGACTTTTCCTCATCAGATATAGCTACTGAACACCTGGTGTTGTGCATTTCATGAAATATGTAGCGGTAGTAAGGTTAGAAATAGAGAAGTTGAGGGAATCACTCCCTTCCCTTTGTTCAGTTATAAACACAAACACCACCCTAATGATTACCCATATTTAAAATTAGGAGGTCATGATTCCCAAGGCAGCAGATCATTGACACCAGTGCAGGTTGGGTGGGAGTCACCTGGATTCAGAGCCCTCTGACCACCATGAGAAGCACCTGGAGACAGAGGGACCTGAACCTTTAAATACAGGAAGTCTGAAGTATCAAGGGTTCCTTTTCCTCCTCCTTTCCCCCTTGGTCCTTCTGCCCATTCCTGCCATTACTGTCTCATGATCCTCAATAAACGCAGCTACTTACTACTTGCTACGAGCTAAACATTTGGCGATTCTTTCCTTCTCAGGCACAAGAACATGACCTATTTTTGGCCCGTTCAACTGTAATCCTGACCTCCCACAACTCTTCTAAAGGGAAGCATGCTGTCTATTTAGTACTTGACACCCCTGTTTATTTTATTATTACTTTTAGTCTCATCTAGAGCTAGATTTTGAGCATCGTTATTAAGAACTCAGGTTTTGTAAATTCTATTTTGGTTTTGATCAAATGTGTTTCTCTTTGGAGTTACTCAAACGTTCATTTCTTTTCTCTGTGGGAGGAAATCTAGTTGTGTGTAGGTCTTCATTTTTTTTCTCACTCTGTGATGTATGGAATAAATGCAGTTTGAGATTTTCAGACTGTTTGCATTGTGCAAATCTGATATAAAATAGCTTTTTAGCCAAAATTGTATCCATGAGTAGAATCTCTCTTAAAATGAAGAATTTCTCTTTAGCGTTCTGTCTTCTCTGAAAAATTAATGTTACTGTTAAATTGAGGAGAGTGCCAATATTTGACTATTTCAATTTGGAAAGTTCTTGAATATTATATACCTTTTAGAATCTTCTTGCTGTAAGTAATAGGGATATATTTCAAATTGCTTTAAGTAATACGTTATGTGCGGTCATGTAAAGTTGAGAGGAGTACAGCTTACCAGAATAGTTATTTCTATAGTTAATGATATCTTTAAGCCTCTTGCTTCCTTGTTTCTTTCCTGTTGCTTCATGCTGTTATGAACGACAACTGAACTCTAATAAGTTGTCTATATCCATTTTGTCACATTCGCAAAAAATGCATTTTGTATAAAAAGAGAACTTTTTTACTTCATATGTTGTCTCTGCAAAGATTTTCTTGAATCTTTTGAGACTAATTTTGAATCTATAAACTGTGTGTCTTTGATCACAGTGGAATAATAGTTAAGCCTGCACCAATCCATGTCAGAATATTGATGATAACTCCAAGACTAATCATGTCCTGCTTTTCAGCTTCTGGGAATTGATCTTCATTGTTAGTTAACTGAAATTTATTAGGAAGAGAGATGGTAGGGGTGTTGATTCCTTGGACAAACTATGCTTTTAACTGTCATGTTTAGATTAATGGAATTTTAAGATATCTTAATTACTCCTCAAAGTACTTACTGTAGATAAGAAAGTATTGCCACGTACATTCAAATACAATGCAGTGACAATATTTGCTTTAAAAGGATCCTTTTGCAAAACTTTGTGGAAGTGGAGTCATAGCATATGTGATGTGTGTGTTCATATGTGGGAGACATAAACACAAGAGGATCTTCTATAAATCTGTGAAAGTATTTTAAGAAAATGAGGAAATGCTCAAACACAAACAGTGAAGTGAGAAAATGTAAATATATAAATTCTATTTGTCTCACTGCCTCTTCCTTTAGAAAAAAAAAAAAATTCTTCAAGGAGTGGGCACGCCAGAGACAAGCATCCTTGTGAAAATGGCTGACCCTGTGAAGAAGGAATTGAAAATGATAAAGATGAAGTAAGGCTCCCAAAATCATGGATATGAGATGAAAAGACAGTTTCAAATATCACATACACAGTGATAAAGAGAAAAGAAAATGAGATCTAGATTGAACTCAACTGTGATTCGTCAGTTGAGACTCAGCGATACGTAAGGGAAAAAAACCCAGTTTAGATTGCATACATATTAGCTCTGTTTATGACTTTCATTTGAGGTTGATGGGTGCCAGTACTTTGTATTCAGACAGATCTGGGTACATGTGTGGTTTGCAGAAATTAAAAGCTAGTATACCCTGTGTGATTTGGAGCATATTTCTCAGCACACACCTGTGCTTGAACACGATCTCCTCTGCTCAATAATGTTTTTTGTTTGTTTGTTTGTTTGTTTTGCTTTTTTTTTTAATACATAACGGGGATCGAACTCACGACCATCTCCTTGCAAGGCAGGTGCTTATGCCGCTGAGCTAAAAAATGCCCAGCCCTCATAATGTTAATAGTACAGTGTTTTAGATCCCGGGTGGAGCATGAATGCTACCTGGGTTTTTATCTTGGACAAAAAAGTGCAGTGATTCTTTTTGCAAGTGATATATTAGACATTCTGTGCCTTCATTTCATTGCCTGAAAAATGAAAATCACAATAGTACCTAAACATAATGTAGTGTGGATTGTACACTAGACAACATTTTAATTTGAGTTTGCTTATGGTTAATAAAATTTTAAGTTTGTTTCCTCTCCATTAGTCTGGAGGTCTAATCATACATTTAATTATCTCTTTTAAAATGTCAGCTGCATGAAATGAAAAGATTATTATTCCTAAACTAATTTAAATAAATGAAACTTCTAATTTTCTATATTTTGATTCATTTACATTTACATCATCATTAAATTGCTATGGATTGTTGATCTTATATTAGTTTTTATAAGGTGAAATATTATCAGCTATAACATGCAGAGTGAATTATATGTAATGATCAATGAATAGTGCTTGAATGAAACTGAAAGTATATATGGTTGTTAACTCTTTTGAGGTCTCAGAATATAGTGGGTTCCAATGACATATGGCCACGTATATGCACTACTTAACAATATTCAGCATCCAGCAACACTACGACAGCATCAATTTAGAAATTCCTTTGTATATATTCTTTTTTAATGATAGACTTCATATGTTTTAATTTCTATGTATTAAGAGCATAGGATAAAAGATAATTGAGTAGCAACACCAGTTACATTAGGATGCAGTTTTTGGTGTTTCTCACATGATCTGCTTGAATTCTCTATGTTCAGCTCTCTAGATGCTGTTAATTAATCCAAGCTAACTGTGCCTATTACATTTTCACAGTGATGGATAAATATTCTAGTTTGATCTATATATTCTTACTGGTTTTTCCAATTCATAAATTTAGTGTAATTTTCTCCAATAGTTTAAATATAAAATTATATTCTATTGGGCCTCTATGATTCTTGACTTTAATGTGTTTGTTCATGTCTTCATTACTTTTTTCTTATTGCTTAGATGAAATCCTTGATGATCAAAATGAAGGAAGGAAAGGTTTATTTACCTTATAGTTTTGGGAGGTTTCAGTTCATACTCAGCTGGCTCCAAGGCAGGGGTGGATTGACTAAATGGTAGCTGTTCACGACAGCGACAAGCTTCAAGAGTGAAAATGGCAAAAGGGAAGACTCACGTCTCCTACCTTCCTTTCTGTTGTGCTTTGGTTACTCACCCCTGGGCAGGTACAACACTTGCACTTCCAATTCCAACACTGGGCCGTGAACCAATCACTAATGCTAGACTCAGCCACCTTTGAGAAACCCACTCTCCATGAGTGCATGAGGCTTTGGGAGAATATCAAAGCAAAAACCATAACGCTCTATATTTTGAATTATAAAAACAAGTTATATTTTCCTTCTATTACATGACTATATATGTTAACCATTTTGCAATCAGAAGATTTGTTACTGTTAATGACTGGTACATTTTATTTATATAATTTGATTAAATTAAATTGTTATTCTGACATACGGGTAGTTTCCTCCATTTATACTTATTTTATTTGCAATTTAGTATAATTCATACAGTTAGATTTTTCCAGTACCATTTGCATTACTTCCCTTGTTAGAAATACTTCCATATGTAGAGTGTAAGTATTCTTCTTTAATAGACATTTCATATATTCTGTATCAGTTTTTTCCACTTGGAGAACTAATTTTTCCTACAGGATTTACATTGTTTATGTAATTTTCAAAAATCACAATATTATCTCTAATTATGTAATTAGTATCTAGTATAATATCTATATCTATATCTATATCTATATGTATCTTAGAGATCCTGCTTATATAAAGCAATGCAAATTAGTCATATGTTCTTTAACATGATCTTAGGCTCATTTTTCAAACTAAGAATCTACTTGTCCATTCTAACGTGAGTATTACAAATATATATTACTAAATTGCTTTAGATTGTATGGTATTTGTTATAGTTTCACCACACTGTTTTTTTTTTTTTTAATTTTTTACAAGTCTCAACTATTTGGTCATTTCCTTCCTGCATTTACCACATAGACTGAATCCATAGATTATGTAGGAAGAACATCATTTCCAAGTTATTAAATATTTACAAAAACATGCTGTACCTTTTTCTGCATTAGGTAGTTTTAATGTTCTCCAATAAATATTGAAATTTCCACCATTCAGTATGGGTTTTATTTGAAACTTTTAAAGAAATTTTCTTATCAAATTTAATTGGCAACTGTTTACTAGTCACTGCTATCATATATTGCCAATGAGTAAAGTAAGAATGCTATTTTTCCCTATTAATATTTTTATTGTAAGACTAAATTGATCAATTAATGCTAAACTGTTATTGACACTTGATATATAACAGAGAATGTCATCATACATATTCATTTTTTCATGAATTGCTAGACTTATTTAATTAAAGTCTAGATTACGGTGATTGAGTTAGTTTTAATGAGTAGATAAATGTGTCATTGTCCTTTGTTACACCAATATTTTGGTTTTGGGTAATAACTTTTTTGTATGTTTGTATTACAAGTTTGAGTTTAACCATTTTTACTATTATCTAAAATAGTTAACAATTTTTATTGTCATTTATTAAAACTATACCCAAATACATATTGTATTATTTTAAGGAAGAAATAATTAGTAATTTCTTTTGTTGAATGTTTTAGTACTATTTAAATAGCTCTCTGAGTAGAAAAAAACTTCAATTTCAATACATTGCTTCTTCTAGAAATGCATCTGCTACTTTTCAGTTCTACTGACATCATGTTATTAACAGAATCTGTATTTAGCTATCTTTGCAGCTCCTTATTTTGTCACCTTTTACCATAATCATTGTTTTACTTTTTTTCCCTCCTACCTTCTCATTAGTAATTAGCAAGGGGTTAATATAATTGTGAATTTTTGCTCATAAAATCAGATTTTGGCAGTGCAACTTTAATTCAAAAATTTGAACCTATTTCATTAACTCTCCTTTATGATTTGAAAGGCAAATCTCCCAACCATGGATGTCTTGGAGGCACATGAGTAGATGTGAGAGAACTCCAAGCCTATGCTTCTGCTAATGTGTTTCAGGAGATATATGCCAGTTTTTTCTGACTTCTTCATAAAGCCTACATGACAATAATCAAATGAAGCAAAAATGTGGAATTATATTAATGCATAATATGAAATTGGTGATTTTAGTATTTTCCATTTACTGATGACTAGTTATTCAGAAGTAAATATTAGAGTAAGTCATGTTGCTTTCTTACATCAGGTGAGCTGTTTTCCAAGCGAGGGAGTGTTGAAGACTCTTCATAAAATTAAAGAATGTGGAATAGCTCTTTGATGCCAATACTCAGGACATTTAGGTTCTGAAGTTCTAAGGTAGCTTGAAAATCAAGGAAAATGTGTGATTAGTTATGAACTTGTGGCATATTTTCATCAATTATTATGAAAAAGAATTACATCTTTCTTCATCATGGGCATTATGGTTTTGAAAATTCTTAAACATTTTCCACTTGAGAGAGCGAAAGGCCGTATCTCTGTGCCAATATGGCTGAACTAAAGCGTGACTTTCCAAGGTCAGTTTCTTCTCTCCACTCCTCTCCCCTCCCCTGATCCCTGACATCCTCTTCCCCTTCTCTTCCATGCCTTGCCCTCCTTTCTCATTTTCTCCTTAGATGTAGACTTACAGACTTTTACCTGAAGTCTCTCCTGCACTAATTTCATTTAATAATAAAAATATACACTATATTATTTCTTATGTTTAGGATTAGTTTTGTATGTTAATTTGGAGTAATGTTTTTAATTTGGAAACATTAAATTAGATAATGTAAAACAAAATGGCAATATTGCAACTGATACATACCAAAATGTGTGCTAAGGCGTATGACTCTAATAGCCTCACTTTATTTAATTCTACTTTTCTCACTATATTTAATTCTACTCCAAAACGTGAAATAAATATTATGAACTAATGAATATTAATATAAAATGGAGCTGTAAAACTACCAGAAGTTAGTTCTACACTGTCATTTTTTGTATGAGGAAAATTAAATAAATCAGAAAATGGACTCTTCGGTATAACAATTATTTCTATTTAAACAATTGCCAAATGTAAGAGCTTTTGATTATTACTGTCATCCAATTTCACTTAGAAAAATATGAAGACATGCACATTTTATTACATTTGAAAAGAACACAAAATGATCTAATCTTTATTTGAGCACATTTTAGTCTGTAGTCACAAACTCATCAATTTCATGCCTTTTTAAATTGCATTTTAAACTTCCTCTAAAATTTTATTAGACCTAAAGTGGTTAAAACTGTCATCCTAATATTTCAATAAAATTTATGTTTATTTAGCACACTGAAATTTTATCTACTTAAAATATTTTAAATACACAATTTATTCAGTAGTACAGTTGCCAGATAATTAAGAGAGTTCTGTTTTACTTTTTTGAGAAGTGTCCAAGATGGCTGTAATAATTTAGATTCTCACAAATAGTGTGTAACCCTTTATTTTTCTAGACAAGTATTTGCTAATTTTATGTTTGTATTCATTCTCACTGAAGTCAGATGATTCCTCTTCTGATTCTGATTTGCTTTTCCCTAATGATTAATGATGTTGAACATTAGTTTTCACATATCTTTTGGCCACTCATGGAGCACATTTTGTCATTCTTTGGCTCATTTATTAAATTATATTTTATTTTGCTGTTAAATTGTTTAAGTCTCTCATATTTTAGATATTAACTCCTTGGTAGAAAATTAGCCAAAATCTTATCTCCTTTTATAGGTTGTGTCTTCAGTCTGTTGAAAATTTCTTTTGCTTTGCAGTAACATTTTGATCTGATATGGTGCATTTGTCAAATTTTGTGCATGTTTCTTGTTTTTTAAATTCTTGTCCAAAAATTGGTGCCCAGGTCAAAGTCATAGAAGGATTCCTCTATTTTTTTCATCTAGTGGTTGTATAATTTCAAGTCTTTAACTCAGTTTGAATTGATTTTTATATATACTCAGAGATAGATGCAATTTCATTCTCCTCTATCTAGATATCTAGTTTTCATGTCACTACTTATCAAAGGAAAAATATATAAATAAGTGTGGTGAGGAGAAATCTGATCTTCTGTGTTTATTGTATCACTCTTCAGAATAGCCATGATATGAATTCTACCCAAGTAATCCTCAATGAGTAAATGAATAAAGCAAAATATGACATATATAATTGAAAAAACCTTTCTATTATATGTTATAACACAAATTATATGTTATAGTTATTCCAAAATATGTTATATTTGAAGAAAAAATTTATATATATATATATATATACATATATATATACAGTTCTTCTATTACTTTTGTATTGAATTTTTTCATAAGAAAAAAATTTCAAAAATATTACAGTTCATTAGCTTATTTTTTCCATTGGGTCTTTGATATCAGCTCTGTCAGCAAGAACTTGCCCTGGCAGTTAGTGTAAATATTCACGTTTAGTTGTTTCACCCGTGTTTCATGGTATCATCACAGGCCACAATGAGGGTCATTGGGCAGCAGTAGATGAGAAAAACAGTTGTCGCCATCTGCTCCCACAGCTGAAGGTCCTCTGCTCTCAGTCCCACCTGCTGTGATGGCCTGCAGGGCAGAAGCCAGGGGTAAGGGCAGCGAGTTGATCCCTGAACACGTAAAATATTGCATGTGTAATATACACATTGCTGGCTTTTTTCATTAGGGTTCTACCAACCTGTGATTTCCTGTGACACAATTAATGACTATAAAAATAACTTGAGAAAATAGTTGTTCATATGAAAAACAAGGAAACAAAATTAAAAAAAAAAATAAGACAAATGCCTACTAACAGTCAGTGAGAAAAACAGCTGCAGCAAGATGTTAATGAGAGAGAAAGTGTAATTAAACCAGATGTTTTAAATCATGCAATTTAAAATGATATGCAACATTATTTTACAAACAAATGTAAATAAAAGGGCTAGATTGGAAACAGAATCAAAACCAAAACCAAACAAAAATAAACTCAGAAAAAACAAAATTAGAGTTGTAGACAATAGTCAACTTTGTTTAGAAAACAAAGTATTAACTAGTGCAGGAAGCCTTTTCTTCATTTTTTAATATTAGTGCTGCTTAAATAAACATGGATTTAATAGAGTTACAATAGTCATTTCAATGTAAATGAATTTTAAGATCATTGAAATGCCTACTAAAACCTGAGTAAATTTCAGATAACATGAAACTAAAAATATACCTTCCTTTTGTTTATAACTGCAATTCAAGCTATTTTTTTTTCAAACAATTATATTCTGGATATGAGAGATCTCAGTGGTGTGACTGATTCAACAATATTAATTCAAAATCTTGGTTTTCTCAGATTTCTCATCTTAGCCTAAATTCTATCCCTCTTGTACTGTAGGTCTCCTTCTACCCTGGATCAATTGCATTACCTAGTCAAACACAATCCGTGTCTACCTCTACTTGATCTTGGTTTTTCTTTGTTAAAATAGTAATGTTCCCTATTTGGACTTTTATTATGCCAACTATTGTCACATCTACTAATTATCAAACAGGACTGCTGTGTAGGCTTGTACATTAGAAACTATTATTGAATAGTTATAGAATCAGAGACTGAAGTAATTGGGAGAAGTGAAAGGGAGTCCTGAAGAGAGAAATAGCAAGCCGGGTTTGCAGCAAAGCAGACAAAGTGACTGCATCCAGACGGGGAAGTTGCTTACGTGGCAATTCTGTGGAGAACCAGAGACACCCCAAGGAGCCAGTTTCCAAAGAATTCTTATACCAGTTTGATTATATTTGAATCAACTAACGTCTTAGCACATATACACTGTGCTCTAAAATAACAATCACTATTTGGTAGTGTAATTTAGAAAAACCAGTTCCACTCCAAACATACAATAAGTATTGCATGATTCAACACTAACTAAAACAGAATTAAGAATATTCCAAATCAGTAGAATATGAACACTGTTGGGGAACTGACTGAATATTTCCCACAGATATTATTGAGTCTGCCACTTGCAAGATGTCCCTGAAAATATGGAAACAACAGTTACAAAATGGAACTGTTCTAAAATTATGCCTAGGGTTTAATTTACAGAGGTGTGACATTGATTGTACAAAGGTCAGTGCCATTGGGTGGAGAATTTATTATTTAAATTGCCTAAATTAGAGGTATGTGATAGGCCAAATACACATACAAGGACAACAGCAGGATTTGCAAAGTGCAGAAGATAGTAGTAAGGAACAATCAGGAGTTAAGTCTTGCTTGGAGTTTCTATGTAGAAATCAAGAAAAAGAAATAGAAAAATTTAGGGTTAGTTAGGTAAATCCAGTGCACTTTGGAGTACATAGACTCTTCCTCGTACCCTAGTAAGTAGGCTTAGGATGCAAGGGGATATTGGCTTGATGTATAAGATGTAGGTAAAGGGGCCCATTGGCTCTTATACAGAAAGTGTGCTCCTAGGTTAATTATTACTATCTTTGGGAATTACCTTTGGGGGAAAGCCTGACCCTGTGTCCATAAAAGTACAGAAAAAAATATGTTAAATATACTTGGCCTTGTTGTGAATAAATTCTAATGAGAATGTAAGAAAAGTTCAAACAAAAACAGCCTTCTAACAGTTCATACTTTAGTGGCCACAAAATATATTTCCCATTGTCAATTTCAGTTCTAATGAGTCACAGGTGAACCAAAAGTTTCACTAGGAGAGGCTGACGAATATAAACATTAGTCAAGAGCACACAGAGTGAGATGGACTTGCGGAATTTTATCAGGGTTCATTGTCCAGAAAATAAGATCAGCATGTTAACTATTTTGATAGTTTTGATAATGAATCAGTATTTTTGATGTAAGCAACGCATGTTGTCAGCACTTTCTCCTGCCCTAAATCTATAAGTGTGCATGATCCTCTGTCCCCCACTTTGGCAAGGATGAAGCTTTTCCACAGGTAAGCAGCTCCTTCACTGCTCTGTTATGGAACTGATGAGGAGGAATTTGGAATCTTTCAGAAGATGACAATTCACTGACTACAATACCGCAAACTGCAAATCCTGACCAAACTATTACTTAATGTAACATTTGAGCACTGAAAATTGATGACACACATATAACACCTTAGAGTAGAATTTTCCAAGAAACAATAGTAATGTTATGAAAATAAAGTGGTCTTAAAAGGAAGTAAATGTTTCATCAGTGACACTGCTAAGCCCGATTCTCATAAAAGAAAAAAGAGCTCATTGGGTAAAAGAAGAAAATAAAGATTTAAAATGTTTTTAAAGTATATTTAGCAGAATAAACATGCAGGATACTTGGATTGGAAATTTAGAGAGCTAATTTTGGAGGACTAAAGGAACCATTTCTTCACTAATGATTAAGGGGTGAAGTCAGAAATTGATCTTGTATTTTAGTTAGCACCACATTTTCAGTAGTTTCTCTTTGACGGAATGAATTATTCTGAATGTCGTGAATGGTTGAGAAAAACAAATGCCTTCCTTCCCGGGGAATTTAACTGGTGGGCTTCTTTATCAGGAAGACTTGAGGGAAAGAAATGTGCTATGGTGCCATAGTCGTCACCCCTGTTTTATTCTCTATTAGCCATTTGAATTTGGATCATATACTGAACTCCAAGTGCCTCACTTTTCTCAACTGAAAATGGCAACCAGATAACTATGTCTAAACCACAGTGGGTTTTGGTAACTAAATGAGTTCATATTTATGAAACACCTATCTTCAGATATCCAGAAAACATAAAAATATTCAGAAAAGAGGAAATTAGTTTAGTAAAGGTATCTACTTTTTACTATTTTTATAACATTATAAAATAAATAATTCATCTGGGATTTAATTTTATTCACATTTTGCATGAAAATTTTATACTGTCCTCTAGCATTTCACACATTGGACAGAAATGTTAACTCTTTCTTAGTCAAATTCTGTGCATATACACGCTATTTTGCATTTCTATCTCATAGGATATAATTTAGATTTGGTACACATAGATACACAAACATATATACCTCATGCACTATGACATATTCTTTTACTGTTCAGTTTATTGTTTACTGTTTTCAGTTTATTGTTTATTGTTTTACTGTTCAGTTTCACTGACATGATTTCTTAATTGTGTTATGGACTTACTTTTGATTAAATTAGTATCTTGGTTACTTTTCGCACATTGCTGAGACAAAATACCCATGTCCCAAATTAAGGGAGGAGAGATTTATTTAGCTCACAGTTTGTGAATGTTTCAGCACATAGTCAGCTGCCTCCAAGATGGGGTGGCATGGCAGAGAAGAAACTGAGTTCATGCAGAAGATGACAAAAGTAACAGCAGCAAAAGGGAGAAGCAAGTCTCTTTTCTTGATACACAGGACACATGTCCTAGGGTGGATGGAGCACTCACACCCCCAATCCTAACACTGAACAATGAACCAATCACAAACTCCAGATTAAACTGCTTCTGAAAATCCCATGCCCCTACCAAATGGGGCTTTGAGTGGACATTCAGACACAAAGCATATCAACTAGTAAAACAGAATTATACATTCAAAATCACATCATTTTTTGTTTTCGATGCTTTGAAAGTAATTTTAAAATTACCACTACATTTACAGAAAAAAAATCCAAGAAATGGTATATTTGAATTGCATAGTATATATAATGAATATTATATCATAAATAATATATAATATGTGCATAATTAGGTATTTTTGGCACAGTTGAGAGAAAGAGAGAGAGGGAGATAAAAAGAGGCCTTTATCACACACGGGAGAGTTGCAGAAGCATATAAGATTCCCCCAAAGGAGACAGAGTCAGAGAGTTGTTTTTATGGGACTGGAATAGGGGTGGAGATTATGTGAGTGGACAGGTCATCATGTGGGGAGAGGACTGTAACATTCTTTGGCATAGGGTTAGAGACTATTTGAGTGGATGGTGTGAGGATGGGGATTGGAGGACCTTTGGCAAGTGTGTGAAAGGAAGCCAGAAAGTCTATTGTTTTGGAACCGGGAGACAAACATGGGAGTCGGTGTATGAGAGATATGCTATTGTTTGGGCGCGGGGTGGGGGTGGGGGGTTGTCAGGGCCATGATGGACTTGGTGAAGTCCCATAAAAGCAGAACCTATCAATTGGAAACTCTGTGATAAGTATGAACAGAGGATATTTCCTATTTATTCTACACTATATATAATAAAATTTTATTTTATTGGGATGTGTTAGTGCTAATAATTTTTAAGAACTTGTATTTCAGTTAGGACTATGGTCTCACGTTGCATCTATTTACCTATAAAAGATATATTTTTCTTTATAGCTGAGAATCCATTACATATATAAAAACATATCTTTAATATCCATTCCTCAGTTGATGGACATTGAATTCTTTACAATATTTAGCTATTATAAATTGTGTTGCTATAAACATGGGTGCATGTATATTGCTGTGGTATGATGTTTTTAATACTTTTGGGAAGACACCTAAAAGTGAATAGCTGGATTGAATGGGACCTGTAATTCTAGCTGGATTGAATGGGACCTGTTTTTAAAGGAATCTCCACACTGATTTCTATTGCGGTTGTACTAGTCTATATTCCCATACACAGTGGCGAAGTGTTCCTTTATCCCTATAACCTCTCCGGCATTTATCAATAGATTTTTTTCATGATAGCCATTCTTTCTGAGCTGAGATGGAATCTCAGTGTTGTTTTAATGTGCATTGCTTGAATGACCAAATAAATCAGACTCACGTGTATAAACATCATATTGTCTCACCAGTGTGAGAAACTAAATAAGTAGATAGGATCCAAAATGTACAATAGAGATTGTGAATTGAGAAGAAAAAGTTCAAGAGAAAAGACAAACCATGACTGTGGAAAGGAAAAAGGAAAGAAGAGAATAAGAAAAAAATATTTGTACACTAGATACTTAAGATAGTTTTACAGATAGTTACTCTTACTTTGATCATTGAAGTGAAAGGTTTGTGCTAATATTGCTGGGGCAAGCTACCATTCTTGTATCTTGTACCCTGAACAACTATTATGAAGATAACAAAATACAATGTACTAACTATTATAATTCTACTAATCCGTTTTGAGATTGTTTTATTGCTATTTTATTTTTCTCTTTAACGTAAAAAATAAATTTTTAATTTTGTATATGGTAATGATTTGTTTCCTAAATATGTATGTTTTGTTCTCAATATGTTCCAAATATTCATTTATTTGATTCTGATTTAAGCTTGTTAAGCAAGTTCTGCCTCCTTTTGGTTTGCACAAAGTAAAGGTAAGCAAAGGAAAACTAGAGTTCCAAGTCACATAGATAGTAAGTGGTAAACTGCAACACAAAGCTTACCGCACTTTTCATCCATTTTTAATATTGTAGAGTAAGTGTGCCTGTCTTTAATTAGTTAATTAGAACAGGGTATATTTTTCTTAATCAAAAACTTCCATGGTGTTCATTATGTTCCTGGCATTCACATATACTAGCTGCCACAGTGCTCTAAATAACCTTATTAGGTACTGAAATCCTAGGTGGAAGGTGTTACGTTGATTTTCTGAAGCTAGGCTGGTCCTGGAGTTGTTGATCTAGTTCTCTAGGTGATTATATATTGACTATCACAATTTTTACCAAATTTTTTAAAGTGACTACCTCTTAAACTATTGTATTGAAGAAAGCTGTACATTCAGTTTTAAAGCTATCTGTACCTGGGCATTTATAAAAAGTAAATTATCACATTTACAGCAAAAATATGTATGGAAATGGATAAAATCATGAAAATAACCTACTTAGTTGTATCAGTTTCTGAATACTTACTGAATTGAATGTTTGCTTCTTTCTGCTTTGATTGTAAGCAAATGCTCGAGGCCTGTATTAGAATGTCTAGGTGGGACTGCTGTTATCAATCTCACACACTGGGTAAACTATTCATAAGCTCAATACAGACTGCCAAGATATGTGTTAAGTAAAGTCAATACTGATTTTCAGGGAAAATAAAGACTTTTGTTTTAAAATCTTTTTCTGTGTGAAAACAAAACAAAACAAAACAAAAAAAAAAAATCCAAGAATAATAAACAATAAATCAGCATTGGGATTTTCCCATTATGTGTACTATTCTTTCTCTAAGTGAATTTAATCATAGTGTTGTCATATTTTATTCAATGAGGACAAGACAGAGAATCTGAAAGAATACACTTTTACAAGCCCTGTGAGTTAGGATCGAAATTGGTGGTTGCTGTGAAAGATGAAAGAGAAATATCAGTTGTAACTGCTTTGAAGAACACAATATAAAGTGTTTGAATAGAGTAGCAATATTAACACAGATATGTGGTATATTTGTGGGTCCCTTTTCTTAAAATTGCTCTAGAATAGAATGGGAGAATGAGAATTGGTCTAAATTATATTCTATGTAAAATCCTATAGTGTCATGTAAGAACACACAACTGGAAATTATTACATTGTAGTGGTCTGAAATCACGAACCTATCAAACATTTTTTTTTCATTCATTGGATTCAATGCTCTTTTCGTTACCATTATGTTGGGGTGGTGCTGCTCAAAGCAATTCCGCCAGTTATCCTTTTTTCCGTATGTTATCACATGCCTGCTCACCTCCTCCCTGTGTTGCTGCTCTTCCTCGGAATGGTGGAATGCTCTCAACAAGCACCTTTTGCTGCTCACTCTGCAGTTCATCAGGTTCCTCCATCACCGCTTCCGTCCCATGCTCCTCAGCAAGATCCCCTGTATCTATACATAGACATTCAGATCCCTACTCTTGCCCATGGACACAATCTCCTCCGCTACCTCGGCATCAAAGTCATGTTCAGTCATACATTGTGGCCATGGTTTCCTCCAGGCAGAGTGTAACATCTTCCCATCCTTGGTCAATGAAGTTGATGCAGTGGAGGACTTTGAAATGTTTCTTCCTACACTCTAAGACGCAAGATGTCTCTTCAGGGACATTAAAACACCTGGTGAAGAGCGCCTTTGTTTGCAGCTTTTGAAGTTTGCTCACCTTGGGGTCTATGGGTTGCAAAAGCAGTGTCCTGTTTGAGGGAAGAACTTGACTTTTATGAATTCATACTGAGCATTCATATCATATACTAAGGTTGGAGGGTGTGATGAGACATTGTACATAAGAAAGCAGCTTTCAGGCAATTGATTGTCAGAAGGATATTTCTTAACAGGCATTGTGAACACCTCATTCAGCCATTGCATGAACAATTGCCTTATAATTCACGGTTTCAAAGAGACCCTCCATGTGACAGCCAGTCTGCCTTTATTGACAGCAGGTTTCTTGAATGCATGAAGTGAGAGTGAATGGTGCACCAATACTGGTTTAACTTGCAGATGGGCATTTGCATTCACATAGAGCAAAACACTCAATCTGTCTTTCATGGGCTTGAGGCCTAGCAGTGCCTTCTCCTTCTTCATGATATAGGCACAGTTTGGCATTTTCTTCCAAAAGAGGCCTGTTTCACCACAGTTGAACACTTGTTGAGTGACGGGTCTTTCTGCCTTCACGAATTCCATAGATTTTTTTTCTGCAGCAGCCTTGTCAGAACTGGAAGCCTCGCCAAATCTTATCACACTCTGGTTGCCACTTCTCTAGCAGAATGTACCAAACTGCCTTTGAATTCATCTCCTGTTGCACTTGTAGAGGAGTTTTCTTGCAGTAAATGACTGGGCAGTTTCCTGGTTTTTTCACACACCATAGCTTTAGTAATGCTATCACCTGCCAGATGGTGCTTATTCAACCACATGAACGAAAGTTTTCCCAACTCTTCCAGCACTGTGTCCTCTGTTTGGTTAACAAAATGACTCCTTTGCCACTTCAGCTCCTTTGATGGTGTGTTTCTCCTTCAAAAAATTAAGATTGTCAACTTCACCTTGTTTACTCAAGGTCAAATCAGTGCCACAAATAACACACTCATGCTTTTCTGTGATTTCCTTCTTCAATGCAAGATTATTTGCTTCAGAACCTCCTTATAATTGTTTCTCTCCACTTCTTTCTTGTTACCTTCATTGCTGCTCTGAACATTCTCATCATTTTTACTACAACTCTACACTTGTGACGACCATGCTTAGCTATACATTCTTTGAAGCCATATTGTACTGAATAATACTGTACTCTAGTATATATGCTAAAAAACAAAACAGCTTCACATCAAGTGTGCAAAAATATGCTTGTGACCACAGTCCCTACGAGAGGAAGTCACAG
This sequence comes from Cavia porcellus, assembly GCF_034190915.1. Lineage (NCBI taxonomy): Eukaryota > Metazoa > Chordata > Mammalia > Rodentia > Caviidae > Cavia > Cavia porcellus. The sequence goes on from NW_026947498.1 coordinate 12,691,725, forward strand.
ACACGTATCAGACCAGGAAAGACACATGTCTATGCAAGGAAGGTGGCTGTAGTCATGTTCACCCAGCGCGTAGTTCTGGAGTGGAAGTAGAAATATGCTGAATGCTCGTGTTTGTAAATCAAGTTGTTTGCTAACAAAGCATTTGTGAACCTAGCTATTGCTTTACTAGAAATCCTTATGAGAGAAACCAGGCAAGCAAAGGAAATGAAGAATTTCCAAAATGAAAAGGAAACAAAATTCTCATTGTTGCCAGAGTGCATGAATTAACACATAGAAAAGTTACCACCATCTATTATAACTAATGAATGAACTTAGCAAATTTGCAGGATACAAATCAATATGCACTTAGCATTGTTATATTCCAATAGCAAATTATCTTAATAAAGAAATCAAGGGATCATTTACAAGAACTATGAAAGGTAATGTACCTAGGAATGAGTTTAACCAAAATGTCAGGAATCTCTACAAGGAGAATTACAACATATTGACAAAAAATTGAAGATGGCAATAGAAACAATAGAAACTATAACCTACATTATAGATTTGGAACATAACTTTTATTAAAATGTCCATATAATCTCAAGTCATCTAGAGATTGTGGCTGTCTCTACGAATACAAAAATGACATCATTCACTGAACTAGAAAAATTTATTCCAAATGGTCAAAAACATCTTTTGCATAGAAAACAACATTTTACTACTTTTTCTCACAAGATTGCAAAGTTTTAGTAATGAAAATGCTATGGTTTTGATATAAATATGACACATGAGAAAAAGAAACAATAGAATTCTAAAAGTAAATTAATAAAACTGCATTTTTGATTTTACATTATATTTGAGTTTTGACAAATATGCCCAAAACATGCATTGGAGGAAGATTAGTCTATTCAATAAATAGTACAGGAATAATTGCATATCCAATGTAAAAGAATGAAACTAGACCCATATTCCTATTCAGTTATATAATTCAGTTTACCATAGACAAAAGATTTATATGTAAGGCCCCAAACTTTGATCTACTGAATAGCATATTTTTTTTTTTTACAAACCCGGGATATCATAAGACAAATATTAAACTAATGTGATTCTGCATAACAGCAAAAAATAAAAAAAAATAATCAACCAATGGGTTAAAAAAAAAAAAACTTTGAAAAAGTAAGTATCTGCAAAGTTATAAATTTAGCAGGGATTTTATGTCCAGAATATAAAAGGCCAAGTGCATGCACCTATAATCCTAGCTACTCAAGAGCCTGAGGCAGTAATATATGTAATTCCCAGCCACACTGTTAAATATAGGAAGACATCTTCTCAAGCAAACATTTAAACAAAAATAAAAATAAAGCTCTGCAAAAAGTTCCAAAATATCAGTAGCAAAACATTCATGCAAAACAAAATCATGAAGAAATCACTTTGCAAATGGACAATAGGCCTAGAAATTTCTCAAAAGTGTTGAAAAATGTTTTTGATTAATCTTAAGGAAAGTGCAAATTAACCCCACAATTTTACCTGTGTGGGAATGCAAATGATTGACACTGGAGCTTGATGGCATAAATACAATCAAATGTTTTAGGTTTTAGTCAATGTCACGTTTCCTGATTTTATAATTCAGAATTAATATAATACTCCAAAATGTATGTTGGAAAATAAGCAATTGTAAAACTCAAAGGCCACATGTATTTCAGCAAGAGGCACAAACTTAACATATGAACAGGCACTGCAACATTTGAGGAATAGATACACTTCTGAATCACAACAGTCTATTCATTTTCATTCTGGAGAAATCTTCCATGCCATTTCTGTATCTCTACAAAAGAGACTGAATGCCTTCATGAAAAAGTAGTCCTTTTTCTGGTAAAATTGAGTGATGATACACTATGTCTGGGCTTAAGTGCTATATTTTATTTTATTTTAATTTATTTTATTTTGTCTTTTCAAGCCACTATGCAGTTCAGCCTGGAGTTGAACTCAATTTTTAAGCCAGGCTGGTGTAGAACTTGTAGTGATCCTCTTGCTTCAGCTGGGATTACAGACATGTGCCACCATGCCTGGCCACATATTTTCTTTAAATGAAAATATTTATTATTTATCCCAGTACTTTTTGATTCACATGACACATTAATCTGCCATTTAGCAATATTGTACCAATTTAAATTAATCATTTCATTTTTAAATGATTTTTGGACTCAAACCAAGTTTTTCCAAAATTAGATATAAAAATACATATTTTCTATTTCATTATTTCATTGTACCTTTAGTATCTGGAGAAGTTAGTGATATGGTTAAGTAATTGTGTAAGTTACACTTGTAAGGTAATTGTATGCGTTAGATCAATCATGGTAAAGATTGTGACGATGATTTGTACATTACCTAATGTAAATATCATGTTGTGACACACTATGAAAACAAGAGCCTTACTTTACTCCATGTAAACATAGAACATCTAAGAAAAGGCAGTTAGAAAAAAGCCAAAAAATGAAGACAAAACTATTATTGTTTTCATAATATGTAAATACAATGCATACATGTCTTATATGTATGCAGGAGTTGGTATTTCATTGATTTCAGTGGTTTGGTAATAGTTCGAGCAGGAAGAAAACCAATACAGAAATTTTCTCCAGACCAAGCAAAAGCTGTTGAAGTACTATATTTTGCAAAAGCTCTGGTTGAATTCTGAGGAAGATTTTGAAAATTCAAGTCCTTCAAATTAGTTGTCCCACAATTGTGGGCAAACACTGACTACTTTGTTCTTTGGAGCAGCTCCAGTTTGTCAAAGGGAAGAAGTTAATAGGTCTTGGAAAGAGTATTCTGTAAAGAAATAAGGAGATACCCATTGTTGAGCCTGAGAATAATTAAGAACCAAGCTGAAGAAATGATTTGGAGTGAAAATACCAAGAGATGTAATCATTTTGAAAAAGAAATAATTAGAAAAGAAGAGATAAAAAAGACCTAACTTGTGAGGAATTGAAGATTCAGAAATTAAAAAACTAAACAAGCAATAAAAGGTAAAAAGAAGCAATTAATTTTTATAAAGTTCCAGAAGATCTGTCTTCTGAATTAGACAACAGATTTGTACAGTGGACCCTTGGTTTACAAACTTAACTCCTTCTTGAGGGCTGGTTGTAAATCACATTATCAACTGAAGGTTCAGACTCCTGTATACAACCTTCAAAGTCTCTTTTCAGTACACAAGTATATGTCAGCTCCTCAGAGAGGCACCCTGGCACAGGATTTCTCAACTAACTCTATATAGGAATTGATGTTGTAATGTTCCTTTCAGAAATCTCTAAGAATTTCAGCTGTATCTGAGATTCATTTTGAAGCACAAGTGGCTGGTATTTGGGTCATAACTCAAAGATTTCATCATAAAACTGAAATTCCAGGCATCACTTGATGATTGATCATAATTTAATAATTCACATAATTCCACTGTGAATCTACAGAACGTTAAGGCAAAATTGATTATAAAAACCACATGCATCTAATTTTATTTTACTTAATTGTTAAATAATATAAATAATTTTTAAAATTGCAAAATAAGATAAAGATTAACAAATGGTTAATGGTGAAAAAGATTAACAAATGGTTCTCATAGACATCTTTTTAGAAAGACATAGGCACAAGATTCTTGATAAAATATGTTGAGCAACTTTTACCTAGTAGTTCCAAAGTAAATGAGACTTTACCTTAGGCTACAGTGCATTTCTATAATTTATCATAACCAGAAAATTTTATTTGCATGCTTTCTCTTGGATGGAAAATCTAGAATGTAAATAAAATAACGTGCAAAATAAAAGTATAATGACTGGAAAATACAAGATAAACTTTTGTATTTAGGGAAGGTGCTCAATAAACTTGGTGGATAACAAATTGAAAATGACAATATTTATTACAGGTGTGTACCAATTTTCCAAAGCAAGCATCACTATTATGTTAAATAAATATACACCAGTGGGTTTTTTGTTATTGTTGTTTTTGTTTTTGTTTCTGTATCAGGGATCAAATTCACAACCTCATGCTTGCCAGATAGTCAAATCCCCAGCCCTACTCCAGTGGCTTAAAGAGAGAAAATGATTATGAAAAATGTGCTTTGAAGTGACCTTTCTTGAGTTATGAGGAAAGCAGTCAGATTATGGATGTTTTGTTGATTATTATGACTCCAGTGATCCGGATCATTAACAGCCTCTTTGTGCTGTATATGATGAGGACAGTTCAAGGCATTGATGGTAATTGATAGGCCATCATAAAGTTGTGTGGTATATTTAAAATAGTAAGATTCAAAATAAATGTATTGCCTTTCTCTCTCAATATGGAAGTGCAAAGGAAACAGATTGGTCAAGTTGATAGGAGGTTAATGAGAAAACTTGGCCAATGAGGTTTATTTCCATTTGCACATTGGGATGATGGTAACATTCTCTTGCTTTTTCATTGGAAGCACTGCGATTTACATTCACTATCTTCCTTAGACTGTAACTGGAAATAGCAGTTTTTCCTTGAGAAACTGACAAAATGACAACATAGTTGGTGGGCTAACCATTAATCTTTCTTTAACATCTGCATGATATGATGTTGTGTACACATTTACAGAATGGAATTATACGGTAATTCCAATACCTGAAACAAGATAAATGTAGTCCAGTTAATGTGATCATGAGCTCAAGTTTAGGCTCAATCAACAGTAATTCATTGTTAAATTCTACCATTGGAGCCTCCTGGGAAAATAATAACTGTTCAAATGTTGGGGAAAAAGCTAAGTAATTACGATTTTAAATAAAATGCAAATTTTCAAACCCATGGACACTTTCTTTCTGCTTGTTATTACGTAGATAATAAATTAGGAATGACTAGGTACTAAAGTTGAGATTCTATTTTTCACCTGATCTTCATTCTTTCATTAATCTGAGCAAATTGGTATGTGAAGTCTATTGTATATGAGTTTAGTTTAATTGCAGTGAGATTCCATATGTAAGACAATTAGGACAATGGCTGACACATATTTAATTCCAAGTAAAATGTTATGTTTGTTTTGGGGACACGTGCATACTACTTCCTCTACTTTGAGTTTTGCACCTGTCAAATAAGGCTGCGAACATATTGGATACATTCAAATACTGGTAAAAGACGTTTTATATCCAAAATATTCAATCATGTAAATGTATGTGTTTAATATTGAATTAAGATGTGAAAATTTGAGGTCTGAAACTCCAAAGTAGTAATGAGTAGAGAGGATGGTTCACTTGCGATGATGATATACAAGGTTAGAATGTGTCCAAAGAGATGCTGGGGTGTAGGTCAGGCAGGAGGTCCTGAATTTGCTCTTCAACCCTAAAAAAGAAAAAAAAAAAAGAAAAAGAAAAAGTTTGATATAATCCTTATATGCACTATTTTTTCTGGGAATTATACTATTTCAACATAAACTTGAAAAACTAAGAGATTATGAATTTAATTTTCATGAATTTTCTAACATTTTTGATAAAACAGAAATCTAATGTTATTTATCTTGTTTTCAAATGAGATTTTTAAAAGCAATATTATGATTATGATTATGATTATTTGGTACCAGTGATTGAACTCATGACTTCACACTTGCCAAGCAAATGCTTGTGCCACTGAACTAAATATCCAGCCTAATAAAGCATCATTTTATAGAAAAAAAACACAATTTCAAAATAAAATAATAGAAGGATAGCAATAGTTAACTTTGCACTTAGTCTATAAAAATAAATATCCAACATGATCCACTAATTTAATCTATAACAACTTTACTCATTGAGCAAAAAATTGAAATATATACTTCCATGAATTTAATTTTTAGATTCATATAATAGCCTCCTTTTATGGAAATGTGACTTACAAATTTTTATCACATTCACTTATAAACCAAGAATATTGTTTTAAAAATTTCTTAATTTCTTTGTTAGTAGCAATTTCATAATATTTTTGTCATTTGTAAAAACAGCAATACATATATTCCTTGGTGGAATTTTCTGTCAAAATCGAATTTTTATTAGAAATGTATTATATAATTAGATGCACTTATATATTGTATAAGTGTATAATTAGATGTACTTTTGTATTTTGTTTATATAATTAGGTACACTTAAAATATAAATGTATAATTAGATATGGAGTATGAATTGTGTATCACATATATTGTTTATTTATTGTGTATTATAATATTTTAAGCACATATGTTTATATATACCTAATTTAAATTTGAAGAAACCGATTAAATTTTCATTATCATATTTTCTTTCTTGTAGTATCTTTGAGTTGTAAATATATTCATAGAAATATTGTTAATTAAAATGCCTAAATATATTTATTTATCCTGAATATTGTCAAAAATATTTCTGACTATGTCCATTATATTAGGTGAAGGTGCACAAACACAAATGAAAAGTTATCAAATTTGCATAATTCAAGTGTTTCATTTGCAAGGCTTTTGTTTTATATGAAGATATATGGTAAGAATTTAAGATTAATTTTTCCCTCGCTGATCACAAATGTCTATAAAGAAGTGAACCAGTAATCACAGCAATCATGCATTTCTTAATTTTAATGAGTAAATGTAGTATTTCCAATTTGAGTGCTTCCTGAAATATAAAATAACCATTAGGTATGGATTCGATTGATGTGAGACTGTTCAATTTTATGACTTCTTGTACTGCATAAAGTCATAGAAAACAATGTGTCATGGTTCATGTCTGAGTCCCCCAGCCCTCATGAGTTTGAATTGTGCGTTTGTTATTAGTTCATTGTCTAGTGCTTGGACTGATGGTGTCAGTGCTCTACCCACATATGGGTGGACGTAATGGTAGGAAGAAGGCGTGTCTTGCTCTTTGCTGATTCCGGCTTGCTGTTTGCAGCCACCATGAAAGGCAGCCTAGCTATGCCCAACTGTCTTGTAGCCAACTGAGTGTAAACTGAAACCTACAAAAACTGTAAGAAATAAACCTTTCCTTTCCCAACTTTGAGCTTCGGGTATTTTGTCTCAGTGACGAATAAAAAGTAACTAAGACACAATGTAAGCCTGTCTTCTAAGCAAGTGGATATAAAGCAGAGTTTGACTATACAGTTCTACACTAAGATCAAAGTTGCTTGATGACAGTAGGTGTCTTATCTGAAATATCTGCTTGCAATCTTTGTTAAAACTTTCAATACTTCAGTAGCAATATTCTAACAATGCTCTAGTCTAAAAATGTATTCACTTATTGCCTATGAGTTGAATAAGTTATTTTCAAATACAATTTTATAATTACTTTATAAGATTAAAATTACTTTGAGTCTGAAAGCTCATGTTTAATCATATTTACCTTGAAATAGTGTAAGGAAAGTTTTGAAAATAGGTTTTGTTACTAGCATAAAATAAGTTTCAATGAAAGCCTGGGGAAGACATTTTAAAGTTCTGTATTTGTGATTAGAATCTTTCATAGTACGTACTGTGAGTTTCCTGAAATGCAAACAATCACATCATCCAGGCAGATTATCTCTGAAAAGAAAAAGAAACCTAGAAATGCTGGTTAGAGAGAATAGGAATCTGGTTACAAAACACCTCTGACCTGCTAATTTTCAGGAAATTAACAGCAGCTATAGTTTACATAGGGAATACCTATTTAGTTGTTTCTTATTGGTAAGTTAGTAATTATTTCAGCACTTCTCAAAGCAGAGTACAGGAAGCAACTACATCATAAATGATGGGACAAAAGTTAAATTTGTGACTTATAGTATTAAATCATCAACAGTAAATTTCCATGTTACATCATCCAGATGAGACCTCATTAACCATTAGTACAGTAATTATGGGCTGTGCTGTCATAATTTGGTTAAAATGTTACCCCCACGCTTGTTCATTTTCCCTTTCTGATATAACATCTGTAAAGCAACCATACGCTCTTGCAAAAACTTGACGATATAGGTTTCACCACAACCTGGATCCTTAACCCTTTAAAAACAGTTTTTCCATTGGTAGGCAAAAGTGTTGAAGGACACATGTCCTAGCCTCAGTGTATTCTTAGTGGAAAAGTTAGGTGGCTTTTTAATTCTTAGAGGGAAAATACAAACAAACAAACTCCCCACCCTCCAAAAAAAAAAAAAAACTGTCCAATTACAGCACAGATAGAAGCTAATATCAAAACTATGTTTAATTTTCTTAATGGAAAAAAAAAGAATTTTACAACATTATTCTATCCTGGTGCTGGTTTTATCCTAATGGGGTGGGATATCTTGGGTATCCAGAGAAGATGCAATAAAATTGTTCACTTTGACTTCTTTTTCTCAAATCAGGGTTAGATCTAGGAAATAGTTTTGTAGCTTTGATGAAAAGTTTTAGAGAAAGTCCTTTCTGTATAATTAAAAACTCTGTAACTGAGAACTATGAACATAGCACTCTGAACCTTATTTTACTCTCTATAGCTAAATATTTTTGTTCTGTCTTTTTTGGACAGGGTCTCACTATGAAGTTTAGGCTGGTCTTAAACTCATTTTGTAGCCTAGGATGCCTCAGCCTCCAGAATGCTGGGATTTTATGCCTAAAAATGATTATTATAACAATAATTCTAACATTATGCATTGGGCAATATTTAATTTGAATGAGATATGATGAAAAGTGTCAACATTCTGCTCTAAGTAAATCTCAGGGAATATCAGGGCTGTCTTGCAAAGTTTCCCTGGAAAGGTCAAGTCCATTCCTTCCACTCAGCATGGTCTTATCTGATTCTACAGGCTGAACCATGACTTTTAAAGTGAGTAAAATATTTTCTCCCTTCCCTTCTCCATATAGTGTGTATCTAGAAAATCTGTGCAGAAGCAGTATATAAGCCCTTGAGGTGACAAACACAGTCAGGTTTGTTATATGTGACCTAATTTTATATAAGGGCTGAGGGGTTTTAACATCATCCTCAAGATATTAAAAGACATTATAGTAAGCACCTAGGAAAAGCAGATTATAACTGTTACACCTTTCCCATTCACGTATGCTCTTCTCAGTTAAGAAATTTCACTGCCACACTGCTACAAATCTCTACAATAAGAATCTAGAATTTCCCATTTCCAAGCTCCTGATTTTGTTACCTGTTACACTGATATAACTACTTTTTGAGGACAGTCATTCCATGACTTTGATTTTCTTATGTTGAAGAAAATGTTAAAAGAAGATGCATGAAATTTACTTAATTGAAGCTAAAATTAGAAAAATCAAAGCATAATAGATATTACATTCATAAATACTGCAGTATTTCAATTATAAAAATTTCAACAAAATGAAACACTAGGCAAACTCCAGTACTGATGCGTCAGTAGAGTTAACTTTCTGATATATCATGCAAAAACATTTTACAGACTATTTGAGCACACTTATCTGAAAGACTTGACCACTCAGATTCCAAAACACATTTTCTTTTTTCTGAGATACTGCTTCTGCTTAAAGTGGTGTTCAATCTGCATTTCAGATAAGAATTATTTTTGAGTGGCTCCCATTTAGTTTGAGGACTCATTGATGTTGAAAATTTCATTTGATTCATAAATGGGGACAGCTGAAAGAAACTAAATTTAGCTTTAATCACACATTGAGACAAGGACAAAGCAGCACAGATCCTAATTTCTTTGGTTCAAAAGAAACTGATGCTCATTTCAATTCATTTTAGGAAGTGACAGTGAAGACACTGCATAGACTCTTTGGGAACTTTATAGGATAATCATTCATACATACTTTCATACAGTCTTTCTATACAAAACCCAAAATGTTTGCTGAAGAGCTTTTGCTGATTATTAGAATTAAACATGTATTGGGAATCATGAAATTAAAGTGCTGTTCAGATTCTCTCTGCCTGTCTCTATCTTTTGTTTTTCATTCTCGCCCTCCTCTCTGTCTCTCTCTGTCTCTCTGTCTCTGTCTCTCTCTCTCTGTCTTACCCAATAAAATACATATTTGTAATACATAAATAGAATTTATAATTTAAAAATTTTAAAGCATATTGTTCTGTGGCATTGAATGTATTCATTTCATTTTGAAATTATTACTACTATTTGTTTCCAAAACTTACTTCTTCCCTGAAACTTTCTATCAAACCATCTCTCCAGTCTCTTTTCCTCTCAGCTCCTGGAAACCACTATATCACTTTATGTTTCTAAGACTTTCAGTGTTCTTGTAGCTTCATGTAAACTAAATCATACATTACTTATTTCTTCATGACTAATTCAGTAAGTGCAACATCTTTAAAATCACTCATGCTCATTTTTAATGGGGCTGTTTTTAGTTGTTGATAATGGCAATGTATGAGAAAATAAATACCCAAAGTAAACACAATTTGACAAATAGATGAAATGATATATTTAGATAAAATAGTTTTAAAATTTATGAAGCTTTGGAATATAAAACTAAAATATATTTTAAGTGAAAACTTACATATATTTATTAAATGATGTTCATGTCCAGAAAAATGTCTTACCTTTGGTGATTAATGGAATATATAGATGAAATGACTTTTTGAAGAAACATCTAGACAAAGAAATAAGAGCAATTAGTATTAGAGTCTTTAGAGCACGTAAGAATAGTACTTTGTTCCAAACATCCTGTTTTCAATTGAAGTACTTTAAAATACTGCTCACTAATGAAAACCCTATTCCATTTTAAATTAAACTATAACGTAAAATATGACGTCAATGAGTCCTAAGACTTATGTGTAGTATTTTCCCTGAGGATGTGATATCTGGGTAAGAACTAGTCTACTATGAAATTTATTTATGCAAAACTCATTTTTACTTACTAATATTATCAAATTTTGCTGTCATTACTATTATGTTTCTCCATCTGAAAAAAAATCCATTTGTAAATAAGAGTCTTAGAATGATATTAATTTCCTGCTTAATATTTTTCTTATTCAGATCTTTGAGAAGAATCTATTCAAGTGATGAGAGTTGCCTTGTTTTTCTGTAAGCTCCCAGTAACAATTATATAATGTATTTTTAGTGACAAAAATGATCAAGTTTGATTGTGGTTGGGGTTGTCTAATTCTGTCAATGTGCTGGAATTTACTAAATTTTAAATTTTAATTTTGTAAATTGCATGTTTTTCTTCATTAGTTTAATAAAGTTGTTATTTAAAAAAGAAACATACAACTTAAATGCATGAAAACTTGAGAGTACTCTCTGAGGATAATTGACTTTTAGCTGGAATACATATACCATAAAAACATTTATGTCCAATCCTTGTCTACCGCTTCATTGTACCATTTAGTGGTTTCTAAATCATGTACAGAAAAGATATTTGCTTTAGTAAAAAATGAATAAAATAGAACAGTGGCAACCATCTACCTTTACTGAATTTGACAAAGATCCTAATCCAAAAGGAGAGCCAGGTATATTGTCAATTTCTTAAGGGTGGTCATCAAGACTACAAGAACAGTGTAACAGCAGTGGCAGGAAATCCCAACCAGCCTGCGGGAACTTTCTCCCTGACCTGGGACCAGGCCAGTTCCCTACTGGACCGGAAACCAGGCTGGATCAGAGACTGTAGTAGCAGCAGCGGGGTGTTCTGCCCAGCCTGCAGGAACTTTCTCCCTGACGTGGGGACCAGGCCGGTTTCCTACTGGTCCAGGGACCAGGCCAGATCAGTGACTGTAGCAGCAGGGGCTGGGATTCCCACCCAATGCGGAACTTTCTTCCTGACCTGGGGACTGGGCCAGTTCCCAACCAAACAGACCTGTGAGAGGAGTGGGGGGTGGGGGCTGGGAATCCAGCCTAGCCTGAGGGGACAGTCTTCCTTGCCTGGAGACAAGGCCGTGTTTCCCTGCCAGGTCCAGTGAGTGGGGCCATCGCAGGGAACCCCATCCCAGGCTGGCAGAATTCTCTCCCACACCTGGAACAACACTTGAAGCTCCAAAATACAGGAAAATGACAAAATGAAAGATCAAAATGCAATCTCAAACATCCAGCCCATCCCAAGAAAGCCTAGGAGCCATGTGAATAGAAGAAAACACATGCCACATAACTGAAATACCTGCAATAATGGTAACTGAATAAAGAAGCAAGTATGGGAAGCCTGAAAGGAATTCAAACTAGAAATAATCTCTCAAGTAAAAGAAGAAATGATAAAAGAAATGAAGCAGATGCTAAACATAGCTAAAGAAGATGCAGTTAAAAAATTGGAGGAACTAAACAAAAGGATAGAATCCGTGGATGAACAATATAAGAAACAAACAGAATACATAAAACAGATGCAAAGAGATATACAGGAATTCAAAAACTCCATTGAAAGTTGTAAAAACTGCCTCAATGAATGTGAAGATAGAATCTCAGACCTCGAAGACAACATTGGAGTCAGTGAACAGGAAAGAAAAGATCATTTAAAAATAACAAGAAATCAGGAAATAACAACTCAACACCTAAAGGATGACGCAAAGAGAAACAAGGTTGATAAGGATAAATGAAAAAGAAGGGGACAACATAAAGGATGTCAAGAGGATATTTAGAGAAGTAATAGCTGAAAATTTCCCAAGCATGAAATTGGAAACCGACATCAGGTTCAGTGAAGCATATAGAACTCTAAATAGTCATAACCAAAATAAATCTACCCCAGACATATAATAATGACCACCCCAAAAATCGAACAAAAGAATAGAATATTAAAGGCTGTCAGAGAGAAAAGACAGATGACCTATAAAGGAAAACCTATCAGAATCACAGCAGACTTCTCATCACAAACAATAAAGTCCAGAAGAGCATGGAGTATGCATTTCAGATGCTAAAGGAAAACGATTTCCAACCTAGGCTGACGTACCCTGCAAAACTGTTCTTCAAATTCGATGGAGAAATCAGAAAGTACCATGACAAATATCAGCTGAAAAACTTCATGATCACCAAGCCAACCCTGCAAAGAATACTGAAAGACAGCATAGATACATTTAGGAAAAAACCGCTAAACAAAGCAGACAATTAAACAGAGCAGAAAGATAAACATGCAACAGCAGAAAGATGTCAACAATAAATCAATATATAACAGTTATAACCATTAATGTAAATGGCCTCAATACATCAATTAAAAGAAACAGATTGGCAGAATGGATCAAGAAACAAAATCCAACCATATGTTGCCATCTAACCCAAAAGGATACTCACAGACTGAAAGTCAAAGGATGGAAAACAGTACTTCTTGCAATAGGAGCCCCCCCAAAAAAAGCGGTGGTAGCTATTCTGTTTGCAGACAAAGTCAACATCAAGCCAATAATGATCAGAAGGGATAAAGAAGTATATTACATACGAGTTAGGGGTAAACTCCAAGAGGAAGAGATAACTATCTTGAATATATATGCACCAAACTCTAGAGCATCCAGTTATATAAAACAAGTATTAACAGAAATGAAAAACCAAATCAACAGTAACACAATTCTAACAGGAGATCTTAACACACCATTGACACCAATGGACAGACCAACAAAACAGAAAATCAACAAAGAAATAAAAGAACTGAATTGCACCTGTAAACAAACGTACTTAATAGACATGTACAGAGTATTCCACCCAACAACAACAGAATACACATTCTTCTCAACAGTACATGTGTCATTCTCTAAAATAGACCATATATTAACTCACAGAACATATTTAAATAAATGCAAAAGGGTTAAAATTATCCCTTGTATGCTATTGGACCATAGCGCTATGAAATTAGTAATTGACGATAAAAGATACTGCAAAAATCCCACAAACACTTGGAAACTGAATAATACACTCTTAAGTAATCAGTGTGTCACAGAGGAAATTAAAAAAGAAATTAAGCAATACCTACAAACAAATGAAAATATAGATACAATGCACCAGAATCTGTGAGATGCAATGAAAGCCGTCCTCAGTGGAAAATTTATTGCACTGAGTTCCCACATCATGAAAACAGGATGAATACAAATAAATAACATGATGCTACACATCAAAGAGCTAGAAAAGGAAGACCAAGTCAAGCCCAAAGCCAAAAGAAGAGAGGAAAATATAAAAATCAGAGCAGAAATCAATGCAACAGAGACTAAGAAAACAACCCAAAGAATCAACAAATCAAAAAGTTGGTTCTTTGAAAGAATAAATAAAATTGATAAGCCCCTAGCCAACCTTATTTAAAAAGGGAAGAAAGAGCTCAAATTCATGCAATAAGAAATGAAAAAGGTGAAGTCACTACAGACTCAATAGAAATAAAGAAGATCATCAACACCTATTTCGAAAAACTCTACTCTCAAAGCTTTGATAACACAGAAGAAATAGACAGATTCTTAGAAGTATATGAAGTACAAAATTATATGGTTTGTCTTAAAATACGGTATCTTCAGAATACTGAAAACTACGGATGATAAAAATCAGACTCAGGATATTTCATTTGGGAACAAGTAATCCATTGGCAGTTGGGTTTGAGACCATATGTATTATGCCTCCATCATAAAATTTGTTGATTTTTTTTCATCTCCTGAGAGAGAATCTAATTACCAGAAACTAACTGATTAGAGAAATTTTCAAAATGCCTCATTATTTGGATAGTGCCATGAGAATAGGTTATGACATTTAGTCAGTTTTATACTTAAATTGAGTGTCAAAAACCTATGTTACAAGTTTTCAGTTTCTGGAAAGAAAATTCCTGAAAAGTTGGTGCCTTTGAGAACAAGGTATCCAAAAAGACTGAATAGAAGCCAAGTAGATCAGAACAGTACAAAGAATATCCTGAAAATATGCCTCATATCATCAACTTTTACAGGGTCAAACTTTCAAAAGTAGGAAACTTACTAGGAGATGTTTGTTTCGTGGCACCCTGCTCAAAAAGGGCTGCCTAAGTTACTGACTTCCTAGATTTGCTTCTCTCTGTAGCCATGATTCAAGGTAGCCTGGCTAGTGCTCAGTCTGGCAGGAGATTTGGGTGTCTTCCACATCAAAGCTGATTTCATAAGCATGCAGAATGTAACAGTAACAGGACCATGGAGGCTTCCATTCAGTTTCAAAAGACAGAGATGTCTGGGTGTGGTCCCCCTGAGGGAGTAGTACCTAAAATTATGAGAATAAAGTTGACACTGCAGTGGTTACCCCAGGAAACTGGAGATATTGGGACCCTGGAACATCTAAGAAAACTAGCAGGCAGTGAGTAAAGCCAACCCAAGAGAGAGGTTGTGAATGGTATAATCTCCGATGCTGTAGGGACCAGGATGCCCAAATTCTCTGGAGTCCACATCTTTTCACCACACACATACTCCCAGGTATTTGATATGGAGCTGCAGAATTTACTGATTCCTCTTCTGTTTTTTGGTCTTGCTTTCATCCTGATTTTTTTATGCAATGACTTATCCTTTTTGAATGGGAATGTTTATCCTGTTCCATTATCTGTATGTAGTGTTTAGGTTTCTTCACTACTTTTCACCAGGTCTTGCAGGCACAAATTGCCCCATGTCTCAGAGGACTCTCATGGACTTGTTAGCAATGATGGAACTCTAAACACTTTGGCAACTCTTACAGAGGGACTAAATGCATTTTGCAAAAAGAGATGTGTGTGAGTCTTTTGAAGGCCAGAGGAAAAGGTTCTGTTTAAACTCAAGAATACCTCCCAGGGCCTCAAGTGCTCATACGTGGGGTTTATGAAAGGTGATCAAACTGTACAGTTGCTGTAACTGACTTTTTATTTTTAGAAGGAGGGGGCAGGTTGAAGAAGGACAATTGAGGATAATACCTGGAGGAATATATTACCCCCAAGATCTGTCCCTCGCTCTGCTTTCAGGCTGCCATGATGTGATTAACTTTTCTCCACATCAGGCCCTTCTGCTATGCCTTTCCTGCTTTAGAACCAGTCAGCTATGAACTGAAATCTGTAAAAGGTACGAGCTCAAATAACATCTCTGCCTTTATGTGGTAGGTGTCAGGTATTTTGTCTCAGCGACAAGGAAGGGGACTTAACAAATGGGCTTTGAGGAAAATTTAAAATCTAAAAGAGAAAAAATACACATTAAAATTTTGAGACAAAGAATTTTCGGGTTTTGTGTTGTGCATATATGTGTTTTAATCAAGATTTTGTTGAGTCGTATGTTTGTATTAGTGGCTTTTAATCTGGTATCAAAAACATTTTATGAGACAGTTTCAACATGTGGCTCAACTTTGACTTTGTAATAGTGCTAAGAATAACCATAGAGCTGATCTGGTTTTCACCTTCAGTACAGTATTCAGTACACATTCAACATTTTATTATAAAATAAGGTTTGTACCTGTATGTATGTTGGGTACATTTATAGTAGTCTAGACTAAGCTATGATGTGCAGCAAGTCAGTTGTACTAGATGTATTTTCAGTACATTGCTTTAATTTGCTTTGTGATCGAATGCCATGATAATTTGAAGAACATCCTCACTTCATACCTAAATTAAAACAAAACAAAAAGTCCATTTTTATAGTTCTGGAGTCTTGGAGATCCAAGTCTCATGCATTAGCTGATCTAGTTGTTGGAGATATCCCTTTCCTGTGTCATTAAATTACAGATTCAGACAATGAGCTCTGGTATGTTCATCCCCTAATAAGTAGTCCAATGCTTGCATCTGACTCCAATTACATATATTCATTCAGACTTAAATTGCATCTCACAAGACCCAATTTCCAACACCACCACAGGGAGGAATGGGGGATTTGATGTGTACATTCTGGAAGCAAACTCTTAATATAATATGTACATATTACTATGCTTTTTAAAAAATTAATCCATTTCCAGTTCCACCTTGCAGCCCTTTGTCAAACATCAATCTCCAGTTTCAATTTCTTGCTTTTCCTCCATATTGCTCAATAAATAGAAGTGATGGGGCAAGATTATTTTAGACATGGTGGTAAAGCAATACAATGCTAGTGCTTTATGATCAACATTTCTGATATCATAAAAATGTATGCCAAACAACAGTAACAAAGATCTTTATCTGCATTTTGGAAAACATACTCTACAACTTGGCATCTTTTCACAATCATTCACAGAATCTTATAAAAAAAGTAGTAAAAAATACTTCACAATTAACATAGCTATTTTGTTATAATACAAATGTGGACATTTTCACATGAACTCATTATTTTGAGATTAGAAGGGGTGAATGCTGTTCCAAAAATGAGCGCATATTTTTAAAGAAATGAATCTGTAGATCTACATTATTTACAAATCTAACTATGTTATTCCTATAAGAATTAAAATCATAAGATTTTAGTTTTCAAAAAAAAAGTGAGAATATAATGAATCTACTCGTGAATGAGTGAAATATTCTGGATTGACATTAAGCTCACTGGCATTCGAACAAATATGCCACCATTTAAATTAATTTTATATTTCCTGTTTTATTCAATTAATAATTTCAATACTAAAATGAGTATTTTTAATAAAAGCTTATTGAGGAAAGCTTCAGGTTTAAATATTTCTTTATTATTATTAGAAATACAGTCTGCACTGAAAGGTAACTTCTACAACTTAGCATACTGTTCTTCTGAGTTTTGTAGCACGTATTTTCCAGTACTTGGATAACAAATATTACAGCAAAAACTGAAATAAGTATCAGATTTTTTAGTTTTATGAAAATTAACATTAACATCACTGAGCAAAAATTTTTGAGAAGTTGCATAATATTAGCATTACTGGCGAGGTACCATTATGTTGTTACTGAAACCCTTCACATAAATATATTCACCTTGTGTAATCTGTCACAGAATAATACACTTCCTGTTTTTTCATTATCAGAAAATACTTTTGTCTTATTGCAATAAAATACATGAAGAGACAAGGTATTTTTGTGTTAGTAATTTAAAACTGCTTTTAGTACATTTTATTTTTCTCAAATTCCTAACAGCCTAAAAATGTGACTAATAAATTGTTGGTGCTACAGAAAATTATACCTGATATTTGAAAATACATTTATTACAAAATTTTGCCTTTAAAACCTTTCAAAGTTACAGCATTTTCTTTTCTGAATATAAAGTTTGTGTTTCTGTGTAAAATTCTTGATCTTTCAGTTTCATATTTAACTGGAAATATTCACATACTGTGTGGCAATAGTATAATTTTTGATTTTCTGTCAGGAGTTTAGCTCGGTGGTTCAAGTGCTTGCTTGGTAAGCATGAGGTCCTGAGTTTGATCCCCGGCAAAAAAAAAAAAAAAAAAAAAAAAAAAAAACAACAACAACAAAAACCTGATTTTCTGGACTGTGGTGCTGAGTATTAAACCCAGAGCCTTGCACATTCTAAGCAGGTGTTGTACTACTGAGCCACACTTTCTAGCACTTAATCTTTTTTTTTTAACTTTTTTGTTTTGTAAGATAGAGTCTCACCATGTAGTTCAGGCTGACGTTGAACTCTTATCCCAGGCTGCTTTTTACCTCACAGTGATCCTCCTGCCTCCCAAGGGCTGAGACAACAGGTGGGCACAACTGCACCCAGACCCTGAATCTGCTTTTAAGGAAAGCATCTAAAGTTTCTTGAGTTCAGCTATTTTTATACTTACATTCATTTTATATTTGTGCAGTTTTGTACTCATAGCCACAGTACATCTTTGATCTTAAGACTGAGTAAAATATACAGTTTTACTTCAGGAGTAATTGTGAGTAATTTGAAATGATCACTTATTTCAGGTGACAGAAGTATATACTATACCATGTCATTCTAAGAGATTTTTGGTAAAACTCTAAGCCTTCACGGTATGTATGAGCCTTCTTAGTAATATTTTCTTTTCAGTCTACAGAGAGGTACATACTTTTCCATTAAAAATGTGGGTACATTTATGAAAAGAAAATATTAGATGTTATTCTTCATACAGTAACTATTAACTTAATAGTAAAATAAATTATCAAAAACTCATCTACCTCTTAAATTTAAATTTGATAATTATCAAGAAACTGTCATTTTTATATGATTTAAAATTATATATAAGTAAAATTGAGTGTTCTGATTAGTTAATTTCACATGCTACTTTTCTCTGCTTGTAGAACAAAAGAGTTTGATCAAGATAGACACTTCATTGTGATTAGCTCTTAATTATATAAACTGTAAAATGGGCTATTGGAAACAGTTGCTATTTGTATTAAGTAGCAAATGCAGGTGGCAGAGAGGTAGTGAACAGGCACAAAAATGTTGAAGGTGGGCTGAGGAAAGACGGAGAGATACAGACTTAAGGTTTGGATTTCAAGGCACTTTTAATGCCAGCTCAGCATTAGAAATGTATTATTTGTATAATTTTTAAAATATTAGTTTGCTTTCTAATCTTTACATTTTGGAACATAATAACTAAAGGGGTGTTCTGTTACATTAGTATTTTTATAATGATAAGCGGATTTAAGAAAGTCAGTTCTCTAGACTGAAATTAAACCACTTGTGCTATTGGATGTTTGCTGTCAGATATTAAATTTTAAAGGAATATCTAATAAGACATAATTTTTAAACTTTTTGTATATTTTTTATATTTTATTTTATATTTTATATTTAGTATATTTTAAACTATTACAAAAGTATCATTTATATTTTTTTGAGGTGAGGAAATAATTTCTTCTATTTTACAAATTAGTGAAATGAAGAATAAATTAGTTAACTGGTTATTATCACATAATTAATGAACGTTGGAACCTTAACCCCAGAAGTGACGCAGTCTCGCATGGCTTTGGTAGATGACATGTCACAAACAATTTGAAAACAACCTTAGTTCTCTTTGGAATGTTTTACCTTTTATGTTGATTTAGTACAGTAAGTTTTCCAAACCATAATTTGTAGCTTCATGGATGATTTTAGGCAATGTCCACTTGAAACAATGTCCACTTGAAACAATTTGGTGCCAACAAGAAGTCATCATGGAAATAATCAGACATTTTCTGGAAGAAGATGAAGCGCAATATTTTTCTATCCCTCCTTTTCCAAGTAAGACAAAGATATTTTCCTAAGTAGGATAGTACAGAAGACCCCTTTCAGGCAAGGTCCAAAGATAGCACAATTCAGGGTGTGAAAAGTAATGAGAAAGAGGGTACCCGAATAGTTTTCATTAAGAGACTCATTGGCTGGCTCGGAAAATACAATGCTTTCTTGGTCATTAGTATCAGATGTTTCATGAAGAACCATGGAATCCACAGGAAGTACAGGGATGGATCAGTAAAAGCATCAGTACGGTTTTCAAGGCAGCTATTGCTCAGAAACAAATTATATAAACCTTTTCAACCTGGTTGAGGACAAAATTATACTAAGCACTATGTTTTTTTTTTTTGTTTTTGTTTTTGTTTTTTGTTTGTTTGTTTGTTTTTTTTTTTGTCTTTTTATTGGTACCGGGAATCAAACTCTGCCTGCTTGCAAGGCAGGTGCTTACACCGCTGAGCTAAATCCCCAGCCCCAAGACTATGTTTTTATGTTGCCTGTGAAGCTGAGTTAAAATCGTGAGGACTGAAGATCATTGCTGTACAAACAAATGTAAGGGCTTTTGCAGTAGGGAGGCCTTGTGGTAAGACTGTACAGAGTTCCCTCCAGGACTGAAGAGTCCTATTCATCTTTAGACTCCCCCTTCCACCAAATACTACCTTTTGGAGAACTTAGTTTCCTACAGAGGATTGTATGTATGTATGTGTGTATGTATGAGAAAAAAACACAAAACAAAAACTAACAGCATGAGAGACAAATAACAAACTCAAAACAATAACAATATAGGTTTTCAAAACAAGATGATAGGAATTTAACAATGGTTGTAATTTTGCATATTGTTACCTTCAAAAAGGTTGCTTAGATTACCAGATATAGACTACTTTTACCTTTTACTTGACCAGGTTGAAAAAGTTAGTGTAATTTGCACTAGCAAACCTTTATAACACAGGAAGGGTAAATTGCTTTGTTAAACATTCTTTCAATGTATTTATTTAGAGTGTTCTGATATTGCTTTGTAAAAACTCATATGTTCCCCAAATTTAGCTGATTTTGTTGAAAGAGGGAAGTGTGTTATAATAAATGGGCACAAAATGACAAATACATCAATGACTTTTTAAAATTTTAATCTCTGAGGACATTGATGAGATGTGAAAGGGACTATTATGACCACTATACCAACACACTGATTAGCTTATGTATTTTAAAATTGGACATTATTTTTACCTCATTTGTTTTAATGTCATGTTAACATGCACAGTTAAACATGTAACACAGGTGCTTAATATTAGACAATGGTCCAAGATTAAGGACTGTGATACTAAAAAGGAGTCACAATGTCAGACTTAACAGCATAGAGCAAAACACAACTGAGGTCATTTTCAAATTTTAATACGTTCTAGTAAAGACTTTGGCTTAACTGCAAAGTTGAGTTAGGCCATTTTGCACATTTCTTTACCTATTATCACTCATCTTATACTTGCAATTAGTATAAAACAATTTTTTTTTCCTGAAAGCACTCTTAAGAACTTTTGCCAAGTTTACCCACAGTGAGAAGAAAATTTCAGTACTGATACATGTATAGGAAACATTCTCTAATTCTGAGCTGAGATAAATCAGTTTAAATCTTGCTAATGGGCTCTACTACTTTCAGATGCCAGATAATGGGGAAGGATATTTAGTTGTATTTTTTAAAGAGACTTTTACCATTTAATACACTGTTGCTTCCAGTAAGAAGACAATGGCTGAAATGAAATTATTATTCCTACCAGGCATCGTGGCACACTCCTGTAAGCCCAGCACTGGGGAGGTTGAGGCAAGAGAATCATTTGCAAGTTTGAGACCAGCCTGGGCTACACAGTGAGACCAAGGCCAGCCTGAACTATACAACGAGACCCTGTCTCAAAAAGACAAAACATAAAAAAAAAAAAAAAAAAAAAAAATACAAACTAAATTATTATTCCTATGCCCAAATGATACAGTGGAGAAAAGCCCCAAATTGAGCACTGAATCAGCATAATAACAATTTTAACCATCTATTCTATGTAGAGATTTCCTACAGAACATATTCATAATATGTGCTGCTAAAAATTAACAAAACGAACACTATCATCTTCATCATCCACCACAGGAAGCAGAAAGAAGCCATGTGCCTGAGATCCTGTACTGATTCCTGTGTGTGTCTGCAGCTCTCTCTCCTTCACTCCTCCCAGGACAGTTATTACACTGGCAGGGTGCCGCATGGACTTACCTTTTGTCAGACTTCACATTCTGTAACTAATTCACAATTTCTTTTATTTATACACAACTTGATATGTTATTTTTGCTAGATTTACTGAAAAATACAGAACAATCAGAGAAAAAAAAACAATAAAAAAGATGATAACGTTTATTATGCAATAGCTCATACTGACTGCTGACTTACTCTAAAGATTAGTACAGCCTACTTCTGAGTAGGCCTGCATGGGTCATGAAGCTGTGACCTTGGGAATTCTATCTAGTCACTGGCTTCTTTTCTGGTGCTTTCCTCCGTGAAAATTCCCAAAGGTTTCCTGCTGCCAAGATATTCTTCACTTGGACCATACTGACTCTGAATTAAAATTTCAAATCTCTGAGACCAAAATGAAGAATTCTGCCTGTGAATTGTAGGTAACTAGGGTATGAAAAGTTGACCAATATATGTCATGTTATAACTAATAATACAGAAATTTCTAAATATTTTATCAAAGTATATTTACTATCTGATTTCATACATATACTTAAGATATACATACACTTAAGAAGTCATCCAAATTATAAAGGGAAAAATGAAAAATAAATATTAGGAAATAGGGAGATGGATCTAAGTGGGAAGGAGATCAAGCTAGAGGGGTAGGAAAGGAGAGAAAGGGGATAAAGGAAGGAATTTAGCCAGGCATGGTGCTACACGATTGTAATCCCAGCACTCAGGAGGCTGAGGCAGGAGGATTGCTGTGAGTTCAAAATCAAGGCCAGTGTGAACTGAATAATGAAACTATCTCAAAAAAAAAAAAAAAAAAAAAAAAAGAAAAGAAAAGAAATTAAGATGTGTTATGTAACATGAAAATTCCACACAAAGAATATAAACATTATGAAATGCACACATGTACTAATAAAATAGATAAATACAAATAAACAAAAATAAAAGAGAAATCTTTATTTTTTTCAGGAGATTCAGTATTTCTGTTGTAATATTTAGGTCTTTAATCCAGTTTGATTTTACTTTGGAGCAAGGTGAGAGACATGAGTCTAGGTTTAGTATAGCCTGCGGAAAGCCAGTTTTTCCAGCACCATACATTAAAGTGGTTATCCTTCTTCCAGAGATTGTGTTTAGCCCTTGGATCAAAGATCAGTTGGCTGAGTACATCTGGAGTTATTTATGCATCTTTTAGTGTGTTTCATCGATCTTTGGGTCTGATATATATAGATATATATATATATATATATATATTTTTTTTTTTTTTTTTTTTTTTGGCCAGGACCATATTGTTTTTATCACAGTAGCAAAGACTTAATGAGCAAAACCCCAACTGAACAAGACCTATCACAATGAATCAACAATTGCGATCCCATTTTATTAAAAACCTTTTTAATAGCGAAGGAAATCAGCAACAGAGTGAAAAGACAACTCAACAAATGGGGAAAACCTTAGGCCAGCTATTCTTTAGGCAAAGAAAAAATCAGAACTTCCAAATTCAAAGACCTAATTCAAAAGTGGGGATCTGAGATGAATACATATTTCTCAGAAAAAGTACAAACATAAAATGAATATAATAAAAAATGTTCAACATTAATGGTCTTTGAAGATATGTAAATTAAAACAATGCTGAGATTCCATCTCACTACAGAAATAATGACTATTATCAGGAAAACAACTAATAACTAATGTTGTTGAGGTAGAGAGGAAAAAGGAATCCTTCAGTGCTGGTGGGAGTGTAGACTGCTATAACCACTGTGGAAATCAGAGTGGATCTGTCTCAAAACCTGTAACTAACAGTGTCATTTGACCCAGCTATTCCCCTGCTAGGTATTTTTCCAGAAGACTTAAAAGGATTGTACCTCAGCAATACATGTGCACCCATGGTTATAATGACAGAGTTTATAACAGCTAAGTCTTGGAAGCAGCCCAAGTACCCCAACAACCAATTAATGGTTTTAAAAATATGTATTTTTTTAAAATGGAAGATTATTTAGCATTAAAAAGGTAAAACTGAAGCATTTATAGCTAAATGAATAGAACTTGAAGCCATAATCATATGTGAAATAAATCAGACACATATGTATAAATATCACATTATCTCTCTGTTGTAAGAAACTGAAAATGTGAATAAGAACACAAATGTATAACAAATATTATGAAACATGGAGACATTGTTCAAAAGAAAAAGAGAAGTAGGGAGAGGAAGGAGAAAAGGAAGAAAGGGAAAGAAAAATATGAGAAAAGAAAGATAAAATAAAAACTGAGCTTTGTGAACTGGGAGAGGAAAGGGGATTTGAGAAGAGGGCATGGGGATGGGAAAAAAGAGAGAGATCAAGATATATCACGTACAGACACAAATTCCCTGTAATGAATTTGGTCATTTTGTGTTGTACCAGTAAACTTAAATTTAAAAAGGAGAAATAATTTGCATTTACTGAGTTAAAAATTTTTTATATTTTTAGTAGTGAGTGGATAAATTTTATATAATTTTACACTTGTTAAGATGATTATATAACTTATGCTTGCATTTTTCATATTACTACCTAAATCATAATACTGCACTAAATTGTTGCAATGTAATTATCTGAATTTATATTTTGTTTATGGGAAAATTTTCAATAGATTTACAATTTTGTCAATTGCAGGATAACCAAGGATTTTGATCTCTCTGTAGTCACACTGTATTTGTGTGTGTGTGTGTGTGTGTGTGTGTGTGTGTGTGTGTTTCTAGAGATTTAGCTTCATTTTCAAGTTTTTGTCACAAAGTTCTATATAATGACATAATAGTCTCAAAAATATGTATATACATGTATTCATTTAAAGATAAAACCAGTTTTATCTTGTTACTTCACAAAAAAGTGTATAAGAAAAATATGTGAATTCACCAATTATTTTTCATCTTTTAATCTGTGCTTCCAACTATTTTAGAGCTTTTAGTCCATTTATCTTCAAGTATTCCCCAAATTTAATGCTTTCTAGAGCCTCAGGGCTTCTTATTCAAAGTTTGATCATTTTTGAGTCATAGAATTAATATACTAAATGATAGCCATGCTTCTTTGGGATATTTAGATCAATATACAAATACCCTTTTATCCACCCTACAGTTCTTTCAAGATTGTTACACTGGTTTCCTACTGTGGTGATAAAATACGAAGTTTAGGGACGTGACTGTCCCTTTATTGTATTACTAAATTTCAGTCTTTCAGTAGGTCTCTAACACTAGGCAGTGATCTTCACAGGTGTGTCCTTTGTCTACTCATCACCTGTAAATGAGATTGTCTAAGTCTAGAGAAGATGGAGTTACGAAATTCCTTCCGCACTCTGTAGGGTCCTGTAAAGAATTTTACTCTGTAGAGCAGGCTCTGGCTGTACTCAAATCATTACACTTACCTCCTCCTCCCAGAGAAACAAAATTCTCGCCTGGGTACCATGTGTACCTTGTGGCAACTGTCAAACTAAAGCAAGGAATATGTTGGAGCCCTCCTGAGACTGTGGGGACCCAGGAATTTATTAAACTTGACAGAGTCCACACATGGTCTCCACAAAACCACCACCACCACTCACTCAGTCTTCCGGTACCCCTGAGGCTTCTGGACAATGTCAGCATCTCTCCCATGTGAGATCTCAGGGGCGACACTTTTTTTTTTTTTAATTTAAATTAAAGGCATCAATCCTATACATTAGTCTCTACGCCACTAATCTAATCATCCCTACTGACCTTATTTTCAACTACTGTGTCTTAGGGTCACACTAAAGCAGTGAGCATCAGCATATAAATTTTGAAGGGACACAAGCATTCAGTATGTAGTGACTTGGATTTTAGTCAGGACAGTTATAAAATAGATAACTAAAGACATCATTTAACTATATCATGAAGACTTGATTCTTCTGGTGCCTCTTACTGAATCATCCATTTATTACAAATGTTCCTGCATTTTGCTGAAAAATATTCAAATGTCTACGAGAATGTGTGCTTTGAGAATTTTCTTCTTATAGTTATTTTGCAGCTGTTTCTCCATTGTCAAACACAGCTTTATATGTGCATGAATAGAGTAACATTGAGCCAAAGCAGCATATATACTTCCATGGTAATTTATATTCCCCTGCTGTCTTAAATTCTCTGGGGCCTCTTATCTTGTTTCTTCCCTACATCAAGACTGTTAGGTGAGATCTTCTCCCTGCTGGGTGGTTGGGAAATTGCTGGAGAACACTGCTGCAGTCTTAGAGTTCTCAATACTTGTTTCATTTCTTTTAGAGATCAGAGTCTGGTAGTCTTTGGTTTCTGATGCTTGAAGTTAGTTTTTAACACATTTTCATATCTTTTATTTTTGGTAGATTACAGAAGCAGGGTAAATTGTGTATAAGGGATGATATCACAAAGTGAAGGAGAAATACTGTGAATGTTTTCAAGCTGTATTCTACTTCCCACTAAATTATTTTCTTTTTTTATTAGCTTAACTGCCTCATCGCCCAATAAGAGATTAACTTTCATCTCACATCAACCTTAACAAAGTGAAGACTTGAGAATATTGTCACCTCTGTTCTGTTATTTACTTTCTGGTTTTCCAGAATAAAAAGTGGGGAATAATTTAATTTATTTCTCCCAAGAACACATAGATTTTATCAACAGGAGGTGTCCCTTTTGTATCATGCACTACTGTTGTACTATAGCTATTTTTCTTTCCCGTATCTTCCCTCTATGTGGAGGTAGTCACTTATGATTTGTTCTTTTTCTTTTGGACCTCAGAATTTATGCAGTAGTATCTTTTTTAAATTACTCTCAACTGGATGTGGAATATTCAAATCTGACTGTTCCTGAACCCCAGATATTATGTCTTATGATGCAAAATATTTGTAACTGGAAGATGTTATTTTGAGTTAATTATAAACCAGACACAGCAAGACAAATATTGTATGTTGTTTCATATATAGATTTTTTTTTAAAGAATTGAATTGAATGTAAAACAGTGATTAGTAAAGACTGAGAGCTGGAATAGACAGCCCTTAAAAAGAGGCTGGATTTGAGCAGTACACATTTTACACATATATTGAATTATTAAATGATCATATGTATGATTGATGCAGGTTAATAGCAAAATTAAATTCCAAAAATAATATAGTCAAATTTTTACAATTTCTATGTGCCTTATTCAGTCTTCTTTCAAAAACCTCATTTTGATGTTATGCCTTGTTGCTATATCCTTAAGGACAGTTTTTTTTTTTCCAGTCATGATTTCTATCTACATTAACATTTCTGCTCTGTAGATTTTGTAGTATGTGTGTTCAACATAGACTATCTTTAATTGATCTATTGGAAATCTTGTTAAAAGTTTGACTTTAGCTGTGTGTATACAAGTCTATTTACTTTCTTTCATAATTCTGTTTTCTTTTCCATCTTAGAAATTGTATTTTAGCATAAATAGGTTGTTATTTGTATGTACATAGAGAGTTTATACATACAAAAAATTTCCCTGCATTTTTGTGTTGACTACGGGTCATACAGTTGATGGAGTTAAGCTTCAATATGCATAAAATTTGAGAGTTTAAAAAATGAGTAATTTTTACCTCATTCTATGTATTTCCTTTGAATTTATCACAGACTTCTAATCCCTATTGTGGAAATTAACTTCTTTTTCAAAAAACACACCTACTTTACTCTTGTTGGTCTTTAGAGCTTTTCTATGAATCTAAACTTCTTCAAACATTTATTCAGTTTCTTGGTTTATCTAAGGGTGATAAACCTATTAGTCTTTGCACTTGATTTTGAAAACATCTGTTCAGAATCTAAGATAATAAAAATCTTCCCGTCTCAGAGAGTGTTTTTAAGAGAACTTCACTCCTAAAGTAGAGGAGGGCACACTGCTCTAGGTCTCCTAAATAAGCCGAGGACTTATGATGTCACATCTCTTTCCTCTAGTGCAAACCCCACTGCCTGCATAGGGTAATATCTGCTTTCGTTACTTCGCCTTATGAGGCAATGAGAGTGGAAATCAATGCAGTGTAACGCTAACTGCTCACTTTGGTGCAACAAAGCATTGGTTCTCCAGTACAGGCGTCTCACATTTCCTGCCAGAATACAAACATAGATGGAACTTATTCCTGAGTCAGAGAGCCAGAGAATAATTTGTCTTTTTCCTCAAACAGAAAGCCAGTTGATTCCCGGCATTAAATTTAGCTTTCCATACATCCCAGTGGTTATTTTATTTTATTTTATTTTTACATTTTACAGCTCAGTCTAATATATGATATATAATAACAACTCTATATAGAGTTTCTTAAGGAGATAATGTGTAACCAACTTCACACCAATGCTGTACTAGAAAATCATCATTTATATTTTTCTTCCTAAACTATTTTGTTAGTAGCTAAAATCAAAATATTTTTCTTATTTTCATATCTATAAGAAATCTCTGGTTTTTAGTCTTATTTTCTACCTACCTTCCTAGGGATATAATGCTATTAATCAGTAACAAATCTTATGCTTTAAATATTCCTATTGTATTGCCTTGTTCAGAGTAGATTTTGAAAGCAACATTGAGTTTAGAAACCAAGCTCAGTCATGTGAATTTCTATCCTGGATTTTTGATTTATTGCCTCCTGTCTACTGTGTAGCACATTATAAGCACTTGCGTGGAAATGTCATATTTATGAAAATGACTGATAAACCATAAACACCATATTCATCTTTATCATGTTTTCAATTGATGATGTCTTATGTAACATATATTAATACAAAATTCATTGAAAATCTTAAAAATTTTAGTGGAGATAATGTGTTCCCTAAATGTATATTTGTCTAAAATGTATAGCAATCATTTCTCCAGCAGATAACTCACTTTGATTAAATTAATTTTAATTAAATTTCCAAATAAAAATAAGGCAGACTCTAAAATGTGATCATCTAAATTTAGTATTGAAAATAATCCAAATTCCATGTAAAATGGGATTATATAAGCAAGGTACCACAAAATACAGGCAGATAAATATAATTTATTAATCAATATTTAGGCTTAAAATATTCTAGCGTCATTTTCCATCTAACTACTGGTACTTTCCTCTCACTTATACTAGTTGTGAGTCTGGTTATTACTTTATTATTACATCAATAAACAGCATATCAATAGTGCTAAAAATATTTCCATAGCCTACTGCCATAGGGAATTTGATAACAATATATAATAAAATGCACAAATAGGCAGAAAATTAATGGATTGTGTTCAAGTGATGAATGCTGTCCCCCCATGGCAAACCCAATTCATAGTTGACAGAGAAATTTTTAAATTACACACAAAAGATTTAAAACTTGATAGCAGTTGTCAGTGACACAAATGGTAAAATACACAAGTGGTGATAATAGATAATGGGATTATACATTTTATTTTTACTTATATGCTTATTGTAGCTTATATTAGTTTAGTAAAATTATGTTGGAATCTTATGTTTAAATTTAAATTTGTGGATTATAATAGGAAAAAGAAGTAGTTACTGAGTAATATATAATTTAGCACATTCCTAAATATTAGAATTCATTTATAATATGATTTTTTTATATTCTCAGAACTTTGCTTTCAGGATTCTTGTGGTGCTAAAATCTTCAGATGCTAAGCGCCTTACATAAAATAATACATACCTACAACTATATACATATGCTTTATATATTTTATATACTTTATATAATCTCTCAATTATTTGTGATGCTTAATATATTACCAGTATTATTTAGCTTTTTCTTATACTCCATGGTTGAGAGAAAATGACAAGAAAAATTCTGTATGCTCTCAGTGCAGATAAAATTTAGAAAAAGTATTTTCAGTATGTGGTTGATTAAATATGCAAATGTGAAATCCACAGATAGGTGGACACCTATAAGTTTCTACATTTTGAAAATGTATCAGTGATTTTTTAAATGACACAGCACTGGTTAATCCATATGTGTGAAAATTAATGTTATAAGAACTTACAAAATAAATAAATGAATGAATAAATAAATCTGATGCTTTCAAAACTTTTTAAGAGGTTGGTTTGGAAGGAAAACAAAGAAAGAATTGAGGTATGTAATATGCATGCCCTATTTTCCCAGAAGGAACATAGGCATTATGTACAGCAAACATGTAGTATTAATAAAATTTTAAAAATAAATAAAAATAGAAGTGCAGAGTGCTTAAACACTCAAGAAAAAAATCACATGGAAAACCTTGCTTTATCAAAGATGGTGTAATCCTTGGCATAATATCAGCTAATCAGGATTAAAACTTTTGTTTTCCCTATAAATTGAGAAAATATAACAATTTCTATCTGTGGTTTCTAATCACTTGGTATTATATTTGATATAAACCTATGAAATATTGTATTATGGAACTATGACATTGGTATTGTATCCAATATAAGCTTATGAAATATTACATTATGGAACTATAAAATTGATACTTAATTTGTCATATATGCTTCTTGTAAATGTCCAAGAATCACAATAAATCATGGGTTTACTTTAGGAAAAGAAATACAAGTTTGTAACTCAGATATTATGAAGTATTTCAGTTATACCAACAGCATATACCATTATATTCAATTGAAAATGCAAGTTACAAATATTTAAATATGTTACAAAATCAATTACGTCAAATAATTTAATAGTCATTGAAGAAACAAAAAATAAGGGCAGTAACTACTGATACTCTGTGCCTTTTTATGTATAAGTTTGTAATAGCAAATAATCTGTGTGTATCCTTGAAATACCACTTCAAACGTGGCATATATTTATATACACATAGTTGTTACACTCAAGCACATTTATTGGAGTAATTTCCCACAACACTGATCTTGAAAATATTTAAATAAAACATAAGAATTCATGAGTTTGAAACATATGGAGATTTATATCATTCCCACAGCTTTAGCAATCTCTCCAGTTACTGAAAAAATATGGGAACTAAATGCAACACTGATTTCCCTAAATTGTTTTCCTGAGACACTAATCATCAGAATCTGCAGACAAGCCACCGAGGACCAGCATGCGAAAATAGAACCAGCGCTGATTGCTTTGATTGTGTGCGCATCTGCTCGTCTCATCATTTGTTCGTTTACTTTAATTTGTTGCAAAAACTTTATCATATTTTACAAAACATTCATAAAATTATTAATAAAGCAGCTACTTGTTTGTTTTGGCTTAAAGGAAAATCTCAGGAAAAAGAAGAGTAAGAAGAAAATTGGTTATATTTATATTCAATTTGGTGCCTCAATTTGGTGCTTCTTATCTGTGTTCACTGGAAAGGGAAATATTGCTTTTGATATTTTAAACAGCACAGAGAATTCAATAGTACTGACAAAATAAATAGAGATAACTGTATCTTTCTTTCTTTCTTTTTTGCTGAGACAGGGCTCACTCTGCAGTCTGGCTGGCCCTGTACTCACAGAGATCCTCCTGCCTTTGCCTCCCACCACATCAGATCCTTTTTATGTTCAAAAAAAAAAAAAAAAAAAAAAAACTTAAAACTTCGAAGTCATTTAAGGGCCTCAATGAAGATATCACTTTTGGCTATGCATTCTAAAATAGTAATAACATTTTCTCAAAAATTAAAGATACTAAACTTTAGGTTTTCAAAATATCATGCAATTGTTTATGTATTAAGGGCCCACCAAACAAAAATAAATAGTTAAAGTCACATTTCAGGATCAGGTCATTTGTTAGTCTACTTTTCCCCTGAAGCAGTAAAATTCTCAATTTTTCAATTTGTCTGTAAACAGAATTTCACAGGGCCAGAAAATTAACTGACATCCACTTCCTCGTGCATTTTTCTAGTGTTATAAACTGAATTGTGCTCCCCCTCAGTTGTATGTTTCAACCAAAAGCCAAATGTGAGCATATCTGTAACAAGAATCCAAGTAAGTTGAAAAGCAGTTAAGTAATTTAAAATCAGAATAGTGGTACCCTAACCATTGGCATAGTTTACACAAATGATTCTTTGTTTCTCTGTGTGTGAGAACAAAAAAGAAAGGTCAGATGAGGGTACAGCAAGACCCAACATCATTGGAGAAACTAATCAGCTGTTGCCATAACCTCAGTCTTCTTGTTTTCAGAAATGCAAGAAAACCAATTTCTCTGTGGCAGCATTAGCAGACTGAAATATCTAATGCAATTTCCAAATAAGAGAACCTTATTATCTATTTTCCAAGAAGACTGAAATTTTTCTAGCCACTTTGAGCTGATATAAACCTTGCTTCATAGGCAAATCTGGAAGCCAGAACTTGGTTTCTAACATATTTCTTATACCTTCGGATGCAGAAATCAAAGCTTCTATGAAAGTAGCCGAGTATCGAGATGGGGAGGACAAAATACAAACCGTATCACTAGCACCCTTTCTGGCAGAAAGCAAGTGATGCAAAGATAGAAGGACAAGAATATGTGCAAGGAACACAAAGCCACTCTGAAAAGTTCCTAATGGCAAGAACTGGAGAACTTAATTAATTAGAAGAGATGCAGGAATTCATAATGTTATAAATAAATGCACAACTGAATGAATAAATAGAGACAAGGAATTTCTGTTCCTTACAGAAATTTCTGAACTACATCCATGGATATTCCTTCCCAATTAGAGTGACCATAATTTTACTATAACTTAAAATGTGAGCTGGACTTGTGACGTATACTTCAATGACTTCTGAATATAGAAAAAGAAAAATTGTTGTTTTACACTGGAAGAGAAAAACATTAAACACTGTTTTGCCAAATTGAAATAATAATTCGGGTTGTATTATTTTGATACAATCTATGGCTGGTAAGAAGCCATTAAGAGAAATTTTTATTTGTGACAATCTATCCAAAACTACATGACTGTTCAGGGTCTGAGAAAAATACCCCTCAAGCCTACATTTAAGAGAGCAAGTTATCTGACCAGAATTCTTTTATATTGTTTAGTTCTTGAAAAAAATAAAGACTGAAGTATCACAGAGAAAATTAGAAGAAAACATTCTTGTGTCCTGGATAGATGTTGGAACAAAAAATATAATTTATGAAAAACTGGTGCACTTCTAAAAGCTTGTACAGTGAGCTATGTTCCCAATTCCTTTTTTATTTGTTTTTAGATTTTAAGTCCTTAAGCCACTAGTTGCTAAGATGGGCTCAAAATTTGTCAACCACTTGTCTCATTCTACCAGAGTGCTGTGTTTAGAGCTAAGTGCTACCATGCTTGACTTAGTTTGAACATTAGTTAAAATAATTTTCCAACATCTATTTCTTAATTGTTAGCATATTTTTTCCTAACAACATAAAAACATTCACATTACTAGAGACTGGGTGAGGAGTACATGGAAATTTTATTATTTTTGTAATATTTCAATGAATATAAAGTTATGAAATCTCACTAAAATACAATTTTAGAGTTCCAAGAAGAATAATTATAGTTATAAACACTAAAGCTATTTATCTTTGACTACTATAATATGAACAAAAGTCAAATTTGTCAGAAATTATCACAAGCATGGAACATAGCGCAATGAAATTGGAAATATGTAACAAAAAAACATAGCAAATTCATAAACACATTGTAATTAAATAACACCCTTCTGAACAATGAATGGGTCACAGATTAAATTAAAAGAAGAAATTAGACGGTTTCTTCAAATAAATGGTCATGCCAATAAAACTTACTAGAAAGTATGTGATTCAGTCCCATGAAGGAAATTTGCAACAGTGAAGTCCTTTGTCAGAAAAAGAGAAGCATAAATAGCCTAGTGCTGGACCACAAGCTTTGAGAAAACAGAGCAAGACAAGACAAAAGCTTGTAAGAGTGAGGAAATTATAAAGATCAGAAATTAATAGAGTGGAGACTAAGAAAACAATACAAAAAATCAGTGATTTGGAGAATTCATTCTTTGAAACATTAAATAAAATTGGCAAATCCTTAGCCAAGCTTATAAAAAAAGGAAAGGAAGATTAAAATTCATGCAAGTAATAATTACAAAGGTGAAATCACAACAGACTTTGTGGAATTCCAGAAAATCATCAACACCTATTTTAAGAAACTGTATTGTCTTAGTTACTTTATGCTCATCGCTGAGACAAAATACCTGAAGCCCAAAGTTGGGAAAGGAAAGGTTTATTTCTTACAGTTTTTGGAGGTTTCAGTCAACACTCAGTTGTCTCCAAGACAGGCAGGCATGGCTGGGCTGCAGTTCATGGCTGCTGCCAGCAGCAAACAGGAACTAGCAAAGAGAGAGACACACCTTCTTCCTGCCATTGCATCACATCCTGGCTCCACCCCTATGTGGGTGGAGCACTGACACCATCAAGCCAAGCACTATACAATGAACCATCACATATGAACAATGCAAACTCATGAAGCTTGGGGGACACAAACATAAACCATGACATGTATTATAATAAAATGGAAACAGAAGAAATGGGAAGATTTCTAGATATATGAATTACCAAAGCTGATTCAAGATAAGATAAAATTTTAAACACACCAAAATTAGTCAAAGAAATTGAAGAAGTAATTATAAATCTACCAACAAAGAAAAGCATATCAGAAAGAGGAAAGATGTCCCTTGTCCTTGGGTAGGAAAAGCCAATTCTGATGAATTCTATATACATTCAGAGAAAAAATTATCCCACTAATTCTCAATATTATAAAAAAATGAAAGGGAAGCAAAACTACAAAATTAATTCTTAGAAACAAGCATCACCTTGATATAAAAATCAAATACAAAACTAACTGAAAAAGAGGATGATAAGTCAATCCTCCTCATGAAAATAGATGCAAAAGTTCCCAGTAAAATGCTGGCAAAAAGAATTTAGCAAATCATAAGGATTATATACCATGATCAAATGAGATTCATACCAGGAATGCAGGAATGGTTCAACATATGCAAATCAATTAATGGAATACACCATATCAAGAGCCAATTCATATGATCATCTCAATAGTCGCATAAAAAGAGCTTGACAAGATCAAACACTCATTCATTATAAAAGCCCTACAGAAAATTGGAAAAAAAATTGTTCTTTATTGCAATCTAATAAAAGCCATCTATGACAAACAAACAGCTAACATCATAAAATAAACAAAAACAGAAATCCTTTACTGTAAAATCAGGAACAAGATAAGGATGTCCACCTTCACCACTATTATTTGATATAGTCATAAAACAGTAGCCAGAGCTATCTTGGCACTAGACAAGACAGTAGACAAGAGAGAGAAAGAAACAGAATAAGGGTAGGCAAGAAAAAAGTTAAATTACCATTATTTTCAGACAGCCTAGTACTTTACATAGAAAACCCAGAAAATCCTACCAAAAGACTTTTAGATTGAGTAATCAAGTTCAGTAATGTAGGTGGATATACTGACTCAAAACTCGAAAATCAAAAGCATTCCATACACAAGCAAAAATTCACTGAGAGAAATCAGGGAAACAACACTTTTCATAGTAGCATACAAAACAGGGAAATACCTAGGAATCAATCTAGTGAAGGAAGTAAAAGACTGTAACTCTGTGAACCACAGCACTGTGAAACAGAAGATTGAAAAGCATATTGGAAAATGGAAACAGGTCCCTTGTTCTTGGATAGGAAAAGCCAATATCATGAAAATGACCATACTTCCAAAAATGTTATGCAGATATAATGCAATCTTGATCATAATTCCAATAGCATGTCTCACAGAATTAGACAAAACAAACCTAGATTTAATTTGGAACTAGAAGACACCTAGAATAGCAAAAGCAATCCTGGGCAACAAAGCAAATTAAGAGGCATCACAGTCCCTGAATTGAAATTATACTAAAATTCAATGATTAAAAAAAAAAAAAAAAAAAAAAAGGAGAACCGTATAGGAGGATCAATGGGAGAGACTAGAAAATGCAGAAACAACTTGACACACTTAGCCAATTTAATGTTTCACAAATTAGTCAAACTCCTTCACTGAAAGATAGCCTCTAGTAAATGACAGGGAAAAACTGCTTTAGACACGCTGTAGGTTAAAACTAGATCAGTATCTTTCACCATGCACTAAACTAAAATTGAACTGAATCAAAGATCTAAATATAACATCAAATATACTAAATCTGCTGGAAGATAGAATAACTAGAACTCTTGAAGACATAGAAATAGGCAAAGACATTATGAGCAAAACCCCAATAACATGGGACTATCACTGAGATTCAATAACTGGAATCTCAGCTCATTAAAACGCATTTGCACAACAACGGAAACCACCAGCAGAGTGTAAAACCAGCCAACTGTGTGGGAAAAGGAGTCAGCTGTTTCTAAGATAAAGGAGTAATTCTAGATATATAAAGAACTCAAAAAAATACTTCCCCCAGTTTAAGGACCCAATCCAAAAATGGGCATCTGAAATGAAAAGACACTTCTCAGATGACGAAGTATAAATGGCAAAGTAAATATATAAAAATGTGTTCAACATTACTGGTTATTGTAGAGATGCAAATGCAAATTCAAACAATGCTGAGATTCGATCTCACTCTAGAAACAATGGCTATTATTAAGCAAACAACCAAAAACAAATGCTTGTGGGACTGTGTGGGAAAAGGAACACTTCTCTATTGTTGATGGGAGTAGAGACTGGTACAAACATTGTTAAAATCAGTGTTCAGATCCCTCAAAAAACTTAAACTAGGGTTTCCATTTGACCCACCTATTCCACTTCTTGGTGTCATCCTGAAAGAATTACAACTATTATACCATGGTACTACATGCACACCCATGTTTATAGCAGCACAGTGTGCATTAGCTAAATCTTGGAGCAGCCCAAATGCCCATCAATCAATGAATGGATAAAGAAGATGTGGGGGTTTTTTATACAATAGAGAACTACACTGCCATAAAGAATCATAAACTTGAGACACTTGTAGTTAAACTGGCACACCTTGAGTGAGACTATACTCTTAAGTGAAATAAGTCATACGTGCATGTTTGAATCTGCATTGCTTTTCTGGTGTGAGCAACCAAAAGGGTAAAAAAGGACCAAAACGTATAATATATAACTGAGAAATAGGAACAGAATATTCAAATAAGGAAGAAAACAAGAAGGGATAAGAAAAAAAAGGAAATAGAAGGAAACAACAATATTTTCATTGTCAGAGCAATGCAATGGAAATTGCATAAATATTCATAAACAAATAAAAGCTCAAGTAATTTATTATATGAAAAAAACTGCTAGAGTTCTCATAGCTTGATCCAAAATAAAAGATCCAATTTGTAAATCATTAAGGAAAAACCAGCATAGAAAAACGTTTATGAACACAGACACCAACACTGTCAAGGCTCATTGGAGAGACTAGCAGCTGGAAATTTTAGAGAACAATCTCCATACTGCAAAACCTGTAAAGAAACTGGCATGTGTTTTTCTTGTGGAAGTCATTTTCTACATTTGTTTGACTGCAAGAAGGAGAAAGTTTCCAAGAAGGAGACAGGTGAAGCAACTACAGCATCTCCCAGACAGATCAGCCTGGCCAAAGTCAGTGCAACTGAGAATGAAGTAATTTTTAGGTAATGAAAACCCAAATATAAGTAGGTGCTTCTACAGTCAATGTGTTTTTAATTTTCCTCAGCTCTTCTTACTGTCAAGGGTACAGTATATTACAGTTATCCATCTTATGTTACTGTGCAATTACAGCAGACT
Organism: Cavia porcellus; assembly: GCF_034190915.1. Lineage (NCBI taxonomy): Eukaryota > Metazoa > Chordata > Mammalia > Rodentia > Caviidae > Cavia > Cavia porcellus. The sequence continues at coordinate 12,729,446 of NW_026947498.1, forward strand.
CTCTCATTCCTAGCTGAGACTGCTAGAGTGGATTAGCTCTTCTTGATTCCCCTGCACCACTGTTTTCTCCGCAGCCTACAATAGGCACCATTCTACTTTCAAGTTCCACGTAATTAATGTATTTAGGTTCCATCTATTAAAAATGTATTGCAGTATGTGTCTGTAGGTGCCTAATTTATTTCACCTGAAATAATAATCTGTAGTTCCGCTCATCACGTTGGAATTGAGAGAATTTCATTCTTTGTATGGCTGTACAGAGTTCCATTATGTATGCGTGTTACATTATCTCTATCCATTCATGACTAGGTGAACACTTTGGCTGTTTCTTTTTCCTCAGCTATTGTAAATAGCATTATGATAATTGTATGAGTGCAAATGTCTCTTTTGCATATGGGTTTCATTTTCTAAATAGTCATGGAGCTGCTACATTTGATAGTAGTCCTATTTATAACTTTTTAAGGAACATCTATACAAGTTCCAATAATGGCTGCACAAATTTATATTGCCATAGACACTGTACAAGAATTCTCCTTTTTCCATAGTCTCAACAGCCCTGGTTATCTTCAGATTTCTTTGTAGCAGCTATTCATTTGCGGATGATTTTTGGGGGGAGATGGGAGATGAGTTTTGATTTGCATTTCCCTGATGCTAGTGGAAAGGTGCAGAACATTTTTACATGTGTCTCTTGGTCTCTATTATTTTAGGGCCACTGCCTTTTTAGTTTTTTTTTTTTAATTAAATATATGGATTTTTAAAAATGAATTACCTATCTATTCTACATATCAATACCATGTAAATATATAGCTTCCAAATATTTTCTCCTGTTATGTAAGATGTCCCTTAAAACAATTTGATGGAAATGTGTCTATTTGTATTTTCATTTCTATGCTTTAAAAGTTGAATTATGATCTTCACATATAACAAAATATGTTTTATGGGTTTTTTTGTAGGAAATGTCTGGGTGAAAACTACTATTATTGAGTATGAGCTACACAAAGATGAACACACATACATACATGCCATCACACATATATATGTATATATTTGACAGGGATCTAAGAAAAAGATAAGTAAATACAGCACATATATAAATGTTTCTGAGGAAATAGAAAAAAATAGCAGTAAAATAATGTCTTACATCATTTGATAAAATGGGAGGTGAATATCTGAAACGAACAGCAAGTAATATAATCATTATTATTTGAATAAAATTATAGCAATATCCAAAATCAGGTGGTGAAAAAAATTGATGACAATGGACAGTATGAAAGAAATATATTCGTTAACTAGAATAGGTCATAATAAATATCTTTTTTATAAACTATAACTAGTGTTATTATTAAAATTGTGATCAATTTAATCACTGTAGTCTTTATACTTTCCTTAATATTAAAAATAGATATACAGATATAAATAATACACATAAAATGAAATGATTGATTTATAAATAGAAAGTAACGTACAAAACTATGGCACAAGCCCACCTAACCATAACTATTCTAAACTATAAAATAGTGAACCTAAGGAAAACAAGGAAGTAGAGGTGAGAATGGAAAAAAGGGACAAGAAAAGAAGAATAGAAGGAAAAAATGGAAACAAAAATTTTGTAAATAAGGAGAGAAAGAAGGGGCTCGCTCAAAGGAGGGAAAAGAAATAGGAAAAAAAAAGACATAAAATATATCAAGTGCAGGTACAAACCCCCTCTGTGAATGATATAATTTTGTATATATAAATATACCAATGAAATAAATATTAAAAAGTAAAAAGAAACAGAGTTCATGATACCAAAAATAAAAGTATTTTTCAATGGAATTCAAAAGTCTATTATGTTTTGAATACCAGGCATTTCTTTAAAAATAATTCTGAAAACCTGGAGGAAAACATTAATAATATAATCACTATGTACCACAAACACACATAATCAAATACATAATACTAATAGAAAAATTGCCTAGACAATAGAAATAAAATAAAATCAAAAGTACATTATGCCATTATGCTGGTATGAGTATAATTCTACTTTAAAATGTTTTAAACAAAAACAGCTTGAGAACACAATGTTAAATGAAATCAATTAGGCACAGAATGTGAAGTATCAGATGTTTTCTCTTATGTGAATTTTGTAGTAAGAGATTTACAAAGGAAAAGACAATACAGGATACATAGTTTTTAGGATTATTTTATAATATTTTTGCAAAGAGTCAAATGCAAAAGAGTCCCGGAGATCTGTCCACACACTGGAGACCCAGTGAATCCAGCTGAGGGCCTAGACCCCATGGCGATGTCCTCCAGGAATCCAGCAGAGGCCCAGAGCACAGGACAGTGTCTCATTTAAGTCTGCAACAGTGATCTGGATTGAAAAGGCCCAAAGGTCAATGGTGGAAGCTGGAAAGTCTGTGCCAGCGGGATGAAAGATCTGTGCCAGCAGGCTAAGGAGTCTACCCAGGAGCCAGGAAGAAACCCTTAAAATAAGAACAAGCACTCCTCTGAAGGGAAGCACAGCTCTTTTCAGCAATACTGAGGGCCCAAGTGCCTCCGATGATGAGAACAGAGCCGTTCATATCAGGAAAACCAGCACAATGAGCGTCTCTGGGGGAATCAACAGCAGAGCGCCTTACCTTCCAGGTCTCTTCTCAATGCTTTTGGCCTCAGTCCTCAGATGGGCTTTCCACAGCCAGCACCACGCTGATCCACTTCAGCTGGGTGATACATAGCTAGCCGTTCGTTAATCTATCACAGTGAGAAACTCAAAATATAATTTAAAAAACAAAATACAATACATATATACTTCAGTTTCCCAAGATTAATATGATTATATGTGTTCTAATCACATATACTGATAAAAAAAGAAATTTTAAAAGTTTCAATGACATTTAATATAGAAATATTGGGACATTCTTGATGAGTATGAAGTGGTCATACATGTCTGTTCAGTAACTAATAATAAACTACTATAGATAGAAAGATGCAAACACACACACCTTTTTTGAAAAAAAAACACATGTGGAACAATCTGACAATAAGGCAAGATCACTCATATATTAAGAGTGATTCACGAATTCCACTTATGATAATTTGTTCTAAAGTTAGTATTTTCATAGAAATTAAGTGATGCAATAACAATGGAAATAACCTCTACAACTATGATAAATTATATACGGTAGAATAATAAGTCTACAAATAAATGACATGGTGGGAATCATACATTTCTATGTAGAACATATAATACTATATGCGTATGTTATGTGCAAAGATATAACCAAAGATGTTCCCACTTGTCTGTACATACCTTTCCATTCCTGTTCCTGCTTTCTATAAAGAAACGACTTTAATAGCCAGAGAAAACAACAATCAAAGCTTGGATCCTAGAGACTGTGGTCCTCTGATCCCATAACTTTGGTTCTCCTTGTATTATTTTCATCCACCATACCTCTTTTTCAGGAACTGTAACCTTAGGAAACCAACAGTCATCATTTTCTAATAATGCTATAAGATCAGAACCTACGAACAGCTTTATCCGTAGAGAGGCACGCCTCTAACTTTGATTATCTTGTCATGCTTGTAGTTCATTTACACTGTCTTAGAACTACAATTATTTTAAGTTTGGAAATCTGATGAAACTTGCCTGCAACATCGAAGAAAGAAATAAAGAGAAATAACTATATTGATTTGATTTATACACCTTCAAACAAAGACAATAAAAAGACTTTTAAAATAAATTTAAAAGTCCTTTGGGAAGATTGCTTTATAAATAAATGGACAAAGTTTAAGGGACATGGACTTATAAATAATTTACTCAGAGGTAATTCCATTCTTCTTTTTTTTACTTGAATATTTCTGTGAATTTTTATTTTGAAAATAATAATTTTTAACTGTAATTAGAAATGTGGATGTATATGATTATAAGCAATTGAATTTACTGTGCCTAGTAATATATAATATGTAGAAATATTTCTTTGTTCCAATTCTCAAAATATAACTTAATTTTAAACTTCTTTTGCAGTAGAGTATTTTGTAGTTTTAGTGAATTGTAGTAGGATATGCCATCCTAAATTATGGCACTGTAATGTAATATTCCACTCTATTTTGAGTGGAAGAAATTGACAAGATGAATATCAAGCTTTGTCTTCTGCCTCTGTTTGAGTAAAAGCAGGATATAAGTTTGTAAAGATGTTCCCTCCTCTTCTTCCTACAAGAAAGGAGTCTCTCTATCCATTATTTACTTTCTTCCAGATTCATACACTACTGCACTTTCTCACCTAGAATTTCAAAGCACTTTGCCATCTCTGTTTCTCTCTTTCCCTTCCCATGTAAATATATATAAACACACATATATTTAAGATATTTAATAATCTCAAGTTCTAACTTCTCTTTAAGCTTTCAAGTGTTTGTCTAAGTACAATATGGGTGTTAATAAATTTGTTTTTCTCCTGTGAATCTGTATTTGTTGGTTTAATAGAAAGAATTCAGCCCCAGAACTATGTTTTGTATACTGAAACAATGTCTTTATTTTTTTCCCTACCAAAGCAACTGTGGATTTTCACTGCAACAACTAATTTCTTCGCTGTAGCAGAAAAAAGAGAGAGAGAGAGAGAAAGAGAGAGAGAGATAGGCTTTTAAATCTGTTGGCCAAATACATGTAAATGTAATTTATGTAATAATTGAATACATTCATGGGCCAGAAAAGAATATAGTAAGTTCATTAAGGGATAATTATTGAGACATTTCAACTTGTGTTTATTTTTTAAATAATAAATCACTTACTTCCATTAATAAATGACCTATTTCTGATTTTGGAAGTTAAACATGTGAGAATAAACATAAATGTCAAAGCTTAATAAAAGAGTTTTAAAGTCATAAAAATCAACACTCATTTAAAATAAAGTAAGCCAAACATTTTATTCAGATACCATGTAGTACTTTATTTCAAATATTGCATAGTATTTTAAATTAGAAATGACTATAGGGGAAGGAAATATTTTCACTAGTTTTTTCACCATGCCAAAATTGAAGTACAACTCATTTCTTCTTTCAATGTTAGTAAATTGCGAAAATAAGCCAATTTAAAAACAGTGGTGTGTTGGGGCCCTGGCCTGAGACCACTGATCTCCTGCTCAGGTTTAGAAAGACAGAATAAAACATGGACAAGACACATAGCTGCAAGGAGCACCAGAATGGTCAACACCCTGTGAGGACTAAGACCCCAAGGCTCAGCATCTTTAGCCTTTATTTGGTGCACAGCTTGACAAGGGGAGTGCTGTTGACCTGCAGGAAGTGGTAGAGGTCAACTGCTGAGCTGGTCAAGGTTCAAGAATTGACCAAAGCATGCCAGCTCTGTCTCATTTATGCTCTAACCACTCGCTGCTTGTCTGGGCAGTATTTGATAACATTAATCACATTTGCTGCTCAAGGAATCCTTCAAGCGAGCAGTTCTGCTTGTAGCCCAATGTAAGAGCACTGAAATGTGGCTTTGTTACAGCAATGTCAGTGACTCTGTCTGACTCAACATGAGTTCCTGTCTGGAGCAAGAAAGCATTACTTTGATCAGTCTACATGTTTGCCTGTTGTTTAACATTACTCAGCTTTTCTGTATATTTGAATGTGTTGAGGCCTATAAATCAACACACATCATTTATGTACATAGTTATGGATGTGATAACTCATAAAATACGTGAAACTCTTTGTTTGAAAAATCTTATGATATTAATGTTAAAATGTTTTTCTTATTTTCTAAGACAAATATGTTGGCTAACAATGCATCAACAATGATATCACAAGAGACAGTTATATTTTTAGTTTAACTTAAGATTTTATTAGTCCATAAGGACTTAGATCACACTTCAGGTAACTAATCATTAAAGAAATCTGTATTTTATAAATTTAATTCCTATCCTTTTGTTGCTCTCTGTATTAGTGAAATAATAATTATAGCAGAAAATTTTATATTGCAAATTAGTTTATTGGAAATTCATAATTTAATATTGGTAATTACACAAAACAATAGTAGTATTGTAAGAATTTCTAACTAATTCATTTCTAATGTAGCATTGATGAACAGAATTTTCAATCAGTTTTTTTGGAATCATCATAAAGAAAAGACGTTAAATCACTAAATGGATATTTAGGAAGTTTAAATAGAAAGCTTTGAGTCTGAAATCAAGATAAGCTTCCTTCACTCTTCCTGATTCTGTGTAGTTTATCTAGAACTCAGTGCATCCACGGAAAAGCATTGGAAACTCTGAGTCTATTGCCATCCGTTAGTCCTAATATCTCCCCATTACCAAATCCAGATATAGAATCCAACTTAGAAGCAAACTAAATCTACCTAATTCTTCATCATAATGTAAATAACATCAACAAAGTCAGGTGATACGGGGCTAGTCATTGTGTAAAGCACAGGAACTTTCAATTGGACATGGAGACATATATGTTTTTCTCTAAGAATATAGGGAGTGCTGGCTTTTCCCACTGGCCAAAATAAATGAAAGTGGTTTACACTAATTAATAGGTTTTTTTTTATATTAGTTATCTTAAGTAATAATGATTCTTCATGTACTATTTAGAGTGCAGAATTATAATGTGCTACCCAGGCTTATTCAGTTTATGGCTGGTATTTCTGTGAAACTAGAGCAAGGAAGCATAGACTTTCACAAGAAGACTCAAAATTACCATCCATCATTCCATTCGGTCAGTTCACTTCGAGCCTAATGAGTTACTGGTGTGATTAAGAACACTCAGAGAGATTGACTGGTTCTCATATCCCTTAGACCTTTGATATTTTTTGTGCTGTTTCTTGATCTATCATAATCTTTAAAATACAAGTCTTATGTGAATATGCTCTGTGGGATTTGTGAGATTTCCTGTGTAATTGAACATATGTACCATTATAATTATTAATTCAAGACTCGTAATACTTGACCTCTTCCCTACTCATCGCTGATTTACATCAGTCAGTTCCTGTGTACACCTTGTATCTCAATGTAATATGAAGCTACCTAATTATTAATAAAAACATCTTAGCATTTTCTCAATACCTCCATCTTCCTTGCTGAAATATATTGCTTGTCTATTTATCAAGGATTACAAAGCCCTTAACTATTTACCTTTTGTCTACCAACACAATTGTGAATTATTTTCTTATGTTTATCAGAGTTGCTTTAAATTCTATGATGCAATATCTCAAGCAACCATTTTGGTAATATTCAATTACTGTTTTCAGTTTTTCTCCATCAGCACTACCTGGAAAAATCTCAGCAGTGAATTAACCAAAAAATATATTTTATATTGGCTTAAAAGCAATTGGTGCTGGATTGATAAAATGGAGATATTCATGTTTTGTTATTTGGGGGTTTTTGTGGTCAAACATTTCAGCCATGTATCAATACTGCTAGAAATTTCATTTTGTATTTTATAGGTGTCAATATTTTTTCTTTCTTTAAAAACAGCTGGAGAATTCATAAGGCAGTTAGGGTTTACAGGGACATTTCGTCAGTGACAAATCCTCATTAGAGCAAATAGAATAAGGACTAATTACTTTTTTAAATATCATTATCTGGATCATTAGAAGGAAGTAATCTACTCAAATATGTCTCTAAGATTATTTCCAAAACCACTCTAATTGGTGGTAGGATTAAGGGGTGGCAGCGCTAACAACTGCTAAAAATTAAAAAGATGGGTTAGAAAAATTATGAAACATAAGATTACTTTGTGAACAATGTCACAAAAAACATATGACAGGTAGAAAATTACTGCTTCTTGGGCACAGTCACACAGTTACCTTTGTACACTACAATTCCAGGGAACTAAGTCCAGTTAGTAAATACCTGCTAAGCTTATCAGTATTAAGAAAGAGCATTCCAGGTGTACCGTGCTGAGAGCTTGCATTTGAAAAAGCTGGTCCAGGGCTCAGCTACATCTTCAAGGGCATCACTTAGTGCCCAAGCTTCAGCAGACAGGCAAAGCAGCAACAGATACAACAAAGGGCATGGACCGGAATTTTGAGAGCTGGAGACTGAAGCTTCTATGGCTTATGCAAAAGAGGTTTAGACTGTGGGGCAGAAAACTTCTCACAGTGGGTTACGGGACTGTAATAGAATGGAATTTTAAAAGTACATAATAAATCCCTAAAGAATAAGTGGGACAAGAAAAACTAAAATGGTTTCTTGCTGTTTAATGTTACCTCCTGTGCATTCCAGTGATTGCATTAATATGTGTTCACCCTACACAATTACACATGTTAATATGAAAGGAGAGCATTATCTCTCCAAAACTGTGCCCTGCTCTTATGTTCTCATTATTTCTCATAATATGTGTCATTTGATGCAATATTAAAATAATATAGCAGTAAGATTTTGACATATTTTATGCATTAGCACAACTATAAAGAGAACCTCCTTATGTTTGAAATATAAAAACATGATTAAGATGTACTTGGAATTGTGCATAATGTGAAAACCCACAAGTTTATATATTCAAGCATATTTTATAAGATTATGAGTCGTTTTGACATGTTAATATTCAATTTGACATAGATTATAGTGAAATTATTAAATTTATGCAATGATGTAGAACTGAAATATGTACTGATATCTGATTCAGATGTAAATGATGGCATATTTTGATCCAGTCATTTAAGGATTGTTTGAATCTTTTGTAAGGAAATGTATTACTTACAATGAAGGTATTCAAAGATATTTTGTGAAAGAATGTCATCTTTGAAATATGCCATTTGCTTTTCTAAATCATTGTATTTCTCTCCATACTCATCAGTTCTTTTGTTTCTCATTCACTATTAAGAGTTCAGGTGATGACCCCAGCTACACTGAAACCAAGGCCCCTGACTTGTCAAGATATTTGAGTCCCACAATTGATGTCAAATAATCATAATTTAAACCTGTAGCAAAATGTAACCTGAAATTTACCTGATTTAAATAGGATATAAAATATAACAAAGACAAAAATTATTTTCCCTCAAACTATTACTTTCCACAAAAAAATTTCTTTTTCCCTCCAATTATTACTAATTTTCCTAAATTAACGTGTTCATATTATCAAAATTTAGAAGCATTCTTTCCTACATATCTATTTCCTCTCCTCTTTTTCTCTCAATAATAAGAAAGAAAATTTAAGTATATTAAAGAAAATTTGTGGAATATATATATATATATAAATATATATATATATATATATATATATTCTAATTGTAATCTGCAACCTCCAGTTTTCATTGCTTTGTTTATGGCATATGGGCTCCATTTCAAATTAAGATAGTAGGGTTTATAGTACTTGCTAATTGCTATACAGACTCTCACTTGTCCTAATCTCTAAATTAACTAAAGTGGATCTTAGATGGATAATCATTCTTCCACTTCAAATATAATGCTCAATAAAATGTGTCCAATGTGTAAAACTTAGTGTTACATGGTGTTTAGTACTTACTAAACATTTTAGTTGTCTATGTTTGCAGGATAAAGGTATAACCTTAGCTTCCCTTTAGCGCTGATGTGCAGAGCAAATTTTTGGTATTCAGAATATGTTTTGTTACCAGACTATAATGTTGTAAGTACAAGTGCAAATACTGTGAGTATGAAAAGTTTATAACATGCTTTTGTGGCAATACTCCAAGGGTAGCATCAGTGCAGTTCCACAACACTGGATCTGTAAACAAAGTCACATGGTACTTTTCACGAGGTATACTAACAATGTACCTTTAAGATCTTTTGTTGATTTTCTTAACTGTGTACATTCATTAAAATCCAACAATATATAAGCAGAGCTATCTTCACAGTCATTCAGCTTACATCAAGTTGTTTTTTACCTGTACTTAAGCTTTACTAAATTACTGAGCCAACAAAAAATTTTTAAAATTACTGAGTAAACATTTACCTTATATCATGTAGATCATAACTTTAGAGATGTAAAGCTATTTTCATTATTTTTGTTAAACAAGGATTTTTTAATGTTAATATTAGCTGTAATCCAGAAAGTGACCATAAAATTCCAAGAAATAAAACAAATGCATTTTTACCATGGAATGTTGGTTAGAAATATAATTCCAGTTTAAAGTGAGTAGAGTTTTGTCACTAAAATTAGTGATAAATTGCTTAGACATCAGGTTTTTATTTTCAGAGATGTGATGCTTATTTCAACAAATAAGCCATTTTAAATTAAGTAATATTTACTGAAAATTGAGAGATGTTGGATAATAGAGATATATGTTCAATATTTTACAAATAAATACTTATGCTTTTTATGTTTCTTATAATGGAAAAAAAGGTTGCTAAGACACTGTGTGTGTGTTTTACTTTATTATTGGGATGTCATTGTCAAGCAATCTAGTACAAAATTTATGATTTTTTTGAAGTATTTTCTTACTGCTTAGCTGATAAGGTCTTCACCCATCTTAAGAAGTTAGTGTCAGAATTTAAAAGAACACACTGTTGTTTTCTAAAAAGGAAAATCCTGCCACATAAAACATAATGTCACAGTTAAAGAAAAAGGTAGATCTTTTGAAAAAGGAAAGACTGTCAAGAGAGGAGTGGGTAAATAGGGAAGAGCAAAGGGATAAAAAAAACACATGGTCAAACTCCTCATGAGGAGGTAATCATTATGGAATGCAAATATGTACTAATATATAAATAAGTTAAAAAACAGTGTTCTAAATATATATATATATATATATATATATATATATATATATATGTATGTATTGCTCTTATACATATTAGTAACACACACACACACACACACACATATATATATATATATATATATATATATATATATATATATAAAACTATTTATGCAAAAGTTAGTACATCAGAGAGAGTTGAAATCATTGTTTTATTATCTCATAGTATGCAGGCTGAGAACATGCAGCTGTTATTACAACCTGAGACTTAATGTTCACCTAGAGGAAATGTATTTAGAGAACTTTTGAACTAGGTTACAAATGAAGCTTTTTTTGCGATATATGTAACTTTTTTCTTTTCAACCGTTTACATAAGGTAGTTGGCTAGTCCAATTTGCTTGTTTGTCTAAAACCTTTTGCAGGTGCAATGTTTGTAATAATACTTATCTTATACAATTTTGTTGTTCTGGTTGTATTTACTGAAATGTCAATTTTGTTTTTATCTCAATCGAGGAAAAAATAATTATGTGTTTTATTGAATTTGTACAAAACTATTCATTCATCAGTTGATATTAACATTTGCCAAATACATAGCAAAATTAAACTTAAAAACTCATAAACCTACCATACAGAATCATCATTATAATGGAGCTATCTTTATTTGATCAGTTGTCATGCTGTCTGACCCTTTGTCCATTAAATATTTTGTCTATTTTTATACATTTTAAATTATTAAGCTCAGTACTCTGCCTTTCCATGTTATTTAGAATTCAATATATTTTTAATATAAAATTTATATTTTTTAAAAACTAATCTATAAAGCTATTGCTGAGTTTTGACAAAAAGATACCTATTTAACTAATTTTTAATTTTGAGCCACATACACAAGTGCAAAGGGAAAAATGCAATTTATTCCATCATTAAAGGACATTATGAAAAAATCCTGAACTGTTGTTTTAATCCAAAGCATTTTCCCAGATTATATTGACATGATTTTTATTATTCAAAGTGACTGTAATTACTCTTCACTAAACAGTGTCTAATCCAAAGAAAAAATATATTTAGAATTATGATGGTCTTAACTATTTAGAGTACATCTTAACTCTGACAGGGTTAATTGTACAAAGGGTATCACAGTAAGCTTATATTATCTTGGCTTTTAAATTCTAAAAGAATCCGGATATTGATGCTACCTGATAATGAGTCACATAGACTCTGTTTTCCAGTTATCTTGGGTTGACTCTTACCTTTACCATTTGTTAATTGTGTGATCTTGGGAAAGTTACTGTCTCTAAGCCTTACTTTCAGTTGCTTTGAAATATGGAACACTTTTAGTAATTTTATGGGTTTTTGTGAGGACCAGTGAGATAATTTGTGCAAAGTACACAAATTTGTCCATAGCACATAGGTAATTGTTCTGTAAATGTTAGCACTGATTGCTACTAACATAATGATGTTATTTATTAACAGTATCATTAAATTTTACCGTACTGCAATAACTCAGTAATAAGATAGCATTGTCATACTAGTGTGTGGTAATCTTCTCTCATATTTTCTTAAGTGGTAATTTTATGATGAGGTTTGATGAACAGAAATAAAATGAGTTAATTATTTGTAATATTTAAAGCTAGAAAGGCTGTAGCATATTACAATATGAGTAAAAATATCCAGCAGTTTGAAAGGATACAGTGATAGAATAAAATTATATCCTAGGCAAAAGCAAAATCTAGCAGAATTCTTGCAGCCATGATAAGAATACTCTTATTTAGCATTTGAGATCTGTGGCACCAACAGAGCAATTGGATGCTGGGGAGAATAATAATCAGGTTTAATATTTAATAGAATTTCCTGGTATGAAGAAAATAGATTGCAGTAAAATTTTCCTTTCTTATGAGTCTGACATGGTAGTAGTTTGGAAATTGGATCTGGCAATATTTTAGAACATGCGTGTGAGAAGTTATGGTGGACGAAAATGAACTTTAGATAAAGAAACATGCCAGGTAGCCCAAGATTCGATTATGATTTCATTTACTGATATTTAAGATAAAAGAGAAAAAAAGAGATAAGAAATATTTTAGATAAAATGATTTTGATGTCCTTTCAAGAGGAAGATTTAAACAGTAATTATGTACATGTATTGAAAACAATGTGCCAGATACACAAATGTAGAATCACTACTATAGAATATGTGATACGATTGTCATGTTTTTTCATAGCTAGAAACTTTCATTGAGAAAATATATGCATTGTTTTCACTTAGGCAAATATTTTCAAACATGTTTAAATTTTTTTTTCTTTTTTTTTTTTTTTTCTTTTTTTTTTTTTTTTCTCTTTTTTCTTTTTAATCGGTACCGGGGATCAAACTCACAACCGCCTACTTGCAAGACAGGTACTTACGCTGCTGAGCTAAATCCCCATCCCCAATATTTTTAAATATGTATCAGCTATGTTTATATCTATTACTTTGATTTCATTTTAGTTTTTGTTGCAGTCAAGGGTTGTGTGGAGAACATTTAGAATCAGGACATGGAATTTTTATTATTTTATTATGAACACCCAGAGTTAACACAAGAAAATGCAGGAAATCTGTCCACAACATTAAAGACACAGAATATTCATCCAAGGGCTTGAATCCCACAGCAATGTCCTACATGAGTCCAGATGAAGACCCAAAGCCCATGACAATGCCTTCCATGACTCCAACTGGAGATCTAGAGCCCACAAAATGGACTCACACCAGTCCGTTTTATGGATCCATGCTGGGAAGGACCAAAGGTCAGCAGTAGAAGCTAGAAAGTCTATGCCATCTGGGTGAAGAAGCTGTGCTGGGAGGTTGAGCGTTCTATTCTGGAGCCAAGAAGTCACGCTCATAATAAAGTCCAGGGTTGTCCTGAAAAGCACCGCAACCATCCTCAACAATATGCAAGTCCCAGTTCCTCCAATAATAAGCAATTAATGGAGATTAAGTGTCACACATCTTCCCCTCCGGAGCCAGGAAGCAATGCTTGATGTGAGGAACAGAGCATCTGCAGGAGAACCAATGGCTCAAACAGCAACACATAGGAGAAGCCGCAATACCTCAATGCCTTAAAGCCTTTCTTCTCCTCCATATCTCTATTCATGCTGGCCACTTTTAGTCCTCAGGTGGAACATCTATGCTCAGCGCCCTGCTGATTTAATTCAGCTGGTGTTAAGTTGTCATCAGTTTTTAATGTATAACAGCTTTTATTTCTAGTCACTGTGTGAAAGTCTAGAATAAGAACATTGTTTCACACACTGAGGAAAAATATTGTCATCTACCAATAAAAGAAATAAAAAGCAGAAGCGATGGAAAAAAATGCTCCCCACATCAAAGTAACAATCACTTAATACATCTGTTAAAAGACGAGAAGCTGAAGCTTGTGTGGGAGGTTGGTGAACAGTGCAGAGAATAAAGAGAAAGTTAAAAACCCAAGAAATTGTAGAACAAAATTTCCCTAATTTGTGTAGTTTTTATATTCTTGGTCTTGGGTGGCAAAAGCAAATTATTTGGAGAAGCCTTCATATTTATGCAGGCTAGTAAATAACATATGTATTTTATAATATTCCAAACAAATTTCATGTAGCATTAAAAAGACATAACTGTGTAGAATCATAAGAATAATTTTATGATATTATTGGATAATAGGAAAGGAAAACAAAAACCTTCTTTCTTTGTAACCATAGGATTTGAATCTCTAGTTCTCTATAGGTCAATATGCAGATAGTAACTGTAAACTAAATCAATAAATTATAACATATCTGATGTTAGAAAAGAAAATGGTAATTATATTTCAATAATGAATTTCAAAAACTAAAATATGTCACTTCTCATTTCAGAAAAAAAATCAAAATTTTACTGATATAGGTAACTACATGATGGAATCATCTAGAAGATAATACAAATTAAAATAAGAAAGACAAAATCTTTATGCATCAAGATTTCTCATAATTAAAATAATTCTTTATTATTACTATTATTGCAGCAAAAGCTTAATCAAGGAAGAAATTAGAGCTCTTCGGCATGAAATGAGAAATGTGACAGCAAGGACGGTAAAACTACTGAAGTATTAAATGAATATTTCCCAATATATTTATAAAGAACAGCATTAATGGGTCAAGAAATGAACATTTGTAATTAATGTATTTTGCTAACTTTATTGGGACTGTTTTCTAAATGAGGATTCTGATATGCCTTCAGCAAATTTTATACCATTAAACATTAAAATACCAATAATTTTGTCTAATACTATTGGGCCTTATATTTGATCAAAAAAGCTCACATGCCATGACAGATTTAACAAAATTTGTTTTAAAGCCTCAGTCAATTTGGGTGCTAATGCCAGAAAAGTAATTTCAATAATTGCTTTACGACCTCAATAAAGATAGAAGCCTGAACTAGCTTTATGTTTCTTTCCACTTAAATTTTTTAATAATATTCAGTCCATGTGCACTGAAGAAAACACTGAAATTATAGAAAATAATAAAAGAGATCCACTATACAAAGCTAGCACCTAGGCTTGAATGTGGAATATAACACAGAAAGTAGTCACACCATGGCAGCCATAGCAAAATAGGAAGTAACACACAGTGTCATAAACAAAAGACTGCAAGAAAAGGAACACTATGTGGTTAGGTTCTCTTTTTAAAAATCATTTTTGTTAGGGCCAAACCAACAACATTGAAAACAAGGATACAGTGAACTATTCAAAGTGGTTGCGTTTTAAAAATTTTATTATTTATTATTTATCATAGATGTTTGGTACCATCAAACAAAGGATGATAGGTAAAGAAGCAGCACACTGTAAATGTAACACCGGAGATGGAATAAAGGTTTAATAGGTGTATGTTACGTTTTCTCAGGTTCCTTTAGAAGTAAAGTATGCATCTTCCTGAGTAAATGATAGCACACTAAAAATACTGTTTAAAATTAGTGAGTTGATTATATGGCTTTTATTAGAGACTTCAGGATTATTTTGAGTTTACAGCTGAGGACAAATGCACTTGTATGTGATATAAATGACTATATAAATAAATTATATATAAAAGATATTGAAAGTAAATATTCTGTGTCTATCAACTATTTCTGTGTGTAACAAAAAATTTCAAAACCTCCTTGGTATTCACGAATAGAAATTTATCTACTCAGAAGTCTCTAGTTCAGCTAGTGTGAGACAGAGACATCTAGGTGGCTTTCCTCTACTGAGCCTCCCTCAAAGCTGGATGTGTCTGTTCTATATCATTTTGCTTGGGCCTGGGATCAAATATAAGTCATCTGGGGCTGAGGATTTAACTCAGAGACATAAGTGCCTGCCTGGCAAGTGCAAGGTCATGAGTTGGATTCTTTCAGGTATATATATATACCTGAAAGATATCTTCACATGCTCTAATATTACAGTCACCATAACCATTTAGAGAGTCATGGCTAGAGAATAGCAGTGTAGAATCTCATTAAGAGGAAGAAAGTAGAAAGTCTTGAATAAATGCATCATATAAATGTATTCTAACGTGTAATCTAAACATATATCATGTTAAAATGAACTGATAAAAATAATTGAAACACAGTTGACTATGAAATATTTTTATCATAGAAAGTTTTAAAAATATTCTATCTATACATATAAAAAGTCTATTAATATATAAGCCAATTTTTGATATAACTTCCTTTTAAAGAAAATAAGTTCTAACAGGTTAATTCTGTGATTTATTTTGGAAGGGAATTTTAGTGGAAAGAAAATAGCTATCCATTTTTAAGTCATTATTCAAAGACCTTTGTGCTCTTGGTGTACTGCTGATAGAGCAAATTAAGGTATTCTTACCAAAAAAAAGTTTTAAATGTTTAAGAAAAGTCATGCATTTTATCAGAAACTTTAACTTCTTTCTGGAATACCATTATGGATTAAACCACATAAAAAAATTTTATGCTAGATTATCTTTAGCCCTTTCTTACAGATTGATGGAATCATGAAATATACAGTAGACAAGGTCAAGATTTCAGATAAAGTTGAATTACAGAATGAGAATACATTGGAAAAAATAGAAATATGAAGAGAGCATAACGAAAAAGCCACCTGAAGAGTTGAAATGCTCTAGGATAGTAGGTAACATACTAGCTTTTGTGGAAATGGTTTTGATTGTTCAGAACTAGAGATGATTGACAGTTACATTGTTGCTGGTGCCCTGCTAAAACATTAATATTGCAAAATCCCTGTTCTAGGAGCAGAATTTCAAAATATTTTTACGTGTTTACTCTTAGCACTGATAACCTGAGGTGAAGCACAGTATTATTGTGTGTATGTACAGATTTCAGTATTTAGCCTTGAATTTTTCTTATATTATCTGAGAGAATAAAGTTTCCATCACATCATGGCTTAAATGGAAATACAAACTAAAACTAAAGTAGTTCCCCTGAATGTAAATAGTGAGCATAGCAGTCATCATATATTAAATTTGTCACTCCAGGTATGATTTCAATGAAAGAACTCAATTGACACTATCAATTTTATCCTGTGTTAATATTTTTTCAAGATGGGAATTATGGTTTATATTTCACTTGGTCAATTGGTTTTCGGTAAATTTTTAAAACTTAATAATATTATGAAAAATTGAATAGTCTAGGATAGAGTGCCAGGTAAAGTTCAAATACCAAATAGGAATACTTCGTTGTTATGCCCTCTTTTATCTCAATTTCCACTCCATTATTTACTTTTTTATTTTTATCCTTTTAATTAAAGGAAAAAAAATAGCAGGATATATTATAGTAACCCACTTTGACTTTCTATTACCTCGATTTAAAGCCCTGTATTACTCTCACCATCTGGTTTTTAACTGATGTTCCCCTATTCTGTTTTGCTGGATAGTATCAGGTTCGAAAATTTAGGCATCAGCTGTGAAGATAATGAGATTCATTATAACGCCCATTCTCGTTGACTTTTATCTACTTTTGAAGACCTACAATGTCTCCAATGTTTTGGTTTTGTCGGTTTTATTCTTTACTGTTTTGTTCAATTGTATTATAACTAACGATATAGGCAATTCTATTAGAGATAGCGGGAGGCATTATGGTAACCATTGTTGATCACCTTGTATTATGTTTTCACATTATCTATTATGTACACCCTTTTGACTTGACCGATTCTGTTCTGTTATGTCACATTTGGTTTTACTCTCTTCCAAAAAAGTAATAAGAACCGTGGGAGCAATGAAACCCAAAATGTGTAATAGTCATTGTACAAAAGAGAGGAAAAGAAAGTGCTCTAAACTATATAACTGCATGTATATTTAATTGTATAAGATAGAAAATGATATCACAGAGTTTTATTGGATCATTGAACAGAACTGTTTGCAGTATCATTGATGGAATGTCCACTTTACAAGCTTTAATTTTGTGACTTGAACAATTATTTCTAAGATGACAATATGTAATCCATTAACTAGTGATTTCCTACTGTTCATTTTTTTTTTCTGCAAATCTGTATAACTTGTACCCTTTCTCTGCTTTTTTTTTTTTCTTTTCTCCTTAAATAAAATTAAAAAAAAAATAGGAATACTTTGGGAAGAGTGAGTTGGAATATATGGAAAGAGAAAAACAAAATGACCAGTTAAACAGACTGAATGGAAAATCTATCCTCAAATCAGTGAAAGAAAACAAAACAAAAAAAAAATAATAATTTTTAATACACAATTCGGAATTGGTAAATTTACTCAAGAAGTAACATTGTAGTAAGCGTTACAGTTCACAGCAAGGGTTACCACAATTCAGGACCAAGAACCCAGTGGCACCCAAGGTTCCAGGCAAGGGGTCAGCTTTGCTTACTCCGGGGCCCACAGCAATGGCTCACCAAAGAGTCAGGCTCTGCTCTCGCATTGAGCAGAGTTTTTAGAGTTGTCAGGCAATTAAAAAACACAAAGCAGGCACCCTCTGTTAACTGGCTGGACAGAAAGTTACACTGAGTTTCGTCTATTTTATGTGAGACTAGGATAAGCTGGCGGTACAGGGTCGATCAAGATTTAGCATTCTGGTTTCGCCACTTTTACATAAGGCAGAAAGAGGGCGTCATCATCATGGGAGGAGGAGAGAGACAGAAACTCACCAGGGTTGTTGATTGAAGGGCGCAAGCTACCTACTGGGAGCAACTGTTACCTTCTGCTTTAGTAGGTGGACTGAGCTACCAAAATTGAAAACTGGAGACGCAAAGCATGTTTTTCCACTGAGTTTACCAAACAGTCAATGGGAATAACCTATATTTTCAAATTGATATTACTCCCGTAAATTCCAAGGAATGAGGCTTTTTGTTTTGCTTTGTTTTTTTGTTTTACAAATTAAGGCGAACTAGTAAAAATGACCACAGAATATTAGGTAGGAGGTGAATCAATACCCTAAATTCAGCACATTAAGTTGTATTCGCTTGCTTGAAAATGTTTTTCTCTGTAATTGTCACCTGGACTTATGGATTAGTTTTATTCAAAGAGCAAATAAACTTCCTTTTAGCCTCTTGCCAGGCTTTTTTGCAGTCTCTCTCCATGTGAAGCCCAAGCTGTTACACCCACGATCTCACCGACACAGGACGTCAGCACGCTGAACTTCTGAGGATTAAACTTGGAACTCTCTAGAGAAAGCCATCTGTAGACTCAGAAACAAACCAGCAAGAGAAGTAAACTATCAAAACATTTTTAAGATAAACTTACATATCAAAAGGAAAAAGAATACATCCAGCTTTTCAAAGTAAATGCTCAAGGACAAAAATATCAAGAAATGAAAAACAGAAAAAGCCTGTTTGCAGTTTGTTCTAGGTAAGGAAAATTCTAAGGCTTTGTGTCAAATCTATATACTCTACAGGAAAATTCACTTCAACTTGGAACCTTTTCATCTGGTCTCAAACCCTAAATGCATTTGCATTTACTTGACATATTTTTTAGTCTCCATTAATCTGGGACTATTTTCTTTTCTTTTTTTTTTTTTTTTTTTTTTTTTGGTCTTTTTCCTTTTTTTTTTTTTTGGTATCAGTGATCGAACTCACGACTGCCTGCTTGCAAGGCAGGCACTTATGCCACTGAGCTAAATCCCCAGCCCCAATCTGGGACTATTTTCAAATGATATTGTTGAAGAATGGCAAAAGGCAAATAAATAGGTTTAGTTGCTTCACAAAAATATATATAATTTTACAACAATATAAATATATTATATTTACCTATATAATAAATATATTTATTTATATGATAAATAATATATATAATACATTATATAATATATAATATACAATACATAATAAATACATAATAATATACAATATATAATATACAATATGTAATAAATACATAATAAATAATAAAATATATACTATATAATATATATTTATTTTATATATTATATATTGCATATATTCAATAATATATTATATATTTAAGTATCTTGACATTATACCTACATAACTCTTATTTTTAGTTAATACATAAATACAAACATTTTACATATTTATGGAACACAGTATGGCATTTCAAGTAACAGAGACAATGTATAGTGATCAGCGCAGGATAACTGGCACCTTTGTTAACTTATACATAAATGTAGGACTGAAAAGTGTCAACATACTAGGAAAAGTAGAGAAAAAAATGCTTCAAGGTGTATGTATTGAAAATATATTTATATGACCCTAAAACCATGGGAAACAAAAGAAAAGAAATAATACGAATTCCAGCAATCAAGGAAAGAACAAAGAGAAGAAACAACCTAAAAAAGGAAGAACAGATTTGAAAACTGTGTATCTGACCAGAGTTGCATATCCAGCCTATGCAAGAAACTTGAACAATTAGTAAAAAGTGATACAGCTTAAAAATGAGGAAATGGTCTTAGTAGTGTTGTATTAAAAGAAGATATACAAATACAAATGCCTTTTTTTTTTCAGCGTGTCAAGGCAGGTGATATATATTTTCAGCATACTGCTTTGTTCTTATTTTGTTTTATTTATTTATATTTTGTATGAGGGATCAAACTCATGACCTTGCACTTGCCAGGCAGACACTTACACTGCTGAGGTAAATCCCTGGCCCAGTATAATACTTTAAATTGTTATTTTACTCTAATTTTTTTTTAAATGGCCAGTGGAGCTGCTTTTATTACATCAGTAAAGTTACAAATCTTAGTGCCTTATTTCCAGTAGTAAGGAGGGCAAATTAATAAATTTACCAGGGCTGGGAATTTAGCTCAGCAGCATAAGCACCTGCCTTGCAAGCAGGCAGTTGTGAGTTTGATCCTAGGTACGGATAAAAAGGAAAAAGACAAAAAAAAAAAAAAAAAAAAAAAAAAGTTACATTCTTGCAATACACTCAATTTGACCAGTGGATACTGGTAGGCAAATACTGATAAATTGTATGTTCCCCAGTGCCTGTGGCACAATAACTTTAGATATTTCTTTGTCAAACTAACAAGTGGAATAAGATTATTCTTATATATAATAGGATTATTGTTGGAATACGAGTGCATCCTCCAAATGTTGAAAGCTTGGTCCATAGCATTGTGGTGTTAGGAAGCAGTGAAATCTTTAAGAAATAGGGTCTCGGTGCAGGTTGTTACTGATACTGCATGGGTCACTGGCATTTTCTTTCTTCTTCATGTGTCCCTTCCATGATATCACTCTCTTTGGGTCAATGTTTCTGTCATGGCCAGAAATGTTGAACATTTTTATGTTTTCTTGGCTATTTGTACTTCCTCTTCTGAGAAGTGTCTCTTCATTTTAGTTACTCCTATTTTTATTGGAATGTTTATTTTAGTAGGTTTACATTTTTTGGATTCTTTATTTATTCTAGATATTTGTCTTCTGTCTAAGGAATACCTGAAAAATTGCTTTTCTGTCCTGTACACTCCATTGTTTTCTTTGCAATGCAGAAGCTTTTAATCTCATATGGTTTTATTTGTGGATTCATGATACTATTTTTTTTTTGTGTGTGTGTGTGTGGTTTTCATTAAGTCCCTAGCCAGACATGGTGTTGCAGGCCTATAATCCTAGAATTTGGGAAACTGAAGTAGGAGGATCACCTCAAGTTCAAAGCTTTTCTGGGCTACACAGTGAGTTCAAGGCCAGCCTAAATTATGTAGCAAAAACTTGCCTCAAAGAAACCCCCCCACACACACACCAAATAAATAAATAGTCCCTTCTTATGCCTATGACTTCAAGAATTTTTACATGCTTTTGTCTTCCATCAATTAAATGTTTCTGTTTTAACATTTAGTTCTTCATCCAGTTTGGTGTTAGTTTAGTAGCTGGTGAGAGATACAGGTATAGATTCAGTCTTCTGCATGTAGATAGCCAGTTTTCCCAGCACCATTTGTTAAGAAGCCATCTTTCCTCCGGTGTGTGTGTGTTATTGGCTGTGTTGTCTAAGAACAGATTGCTAGAATTGCATTTTCTTCAGCCTCTGTTCTCCTTTATTGATTCACACTTCACTGTCTGTGCCAGCGTCAGGTTGTTTTTTTGACTCTAGCTTTGCAATATAATTTGAATCTTGAATTGTGATGCCTGCTGCTGTGTTATTAGGATACTCAATACTCCACTGTGACAAATAGATCAACTAGATAACAAATCAACAGAGATAAGAAATCAAATGTCAGAGGTGAACCCTGGTAGAGACCAGTACAAAGTGGCTCTGAGCAGGTTTTAAAATTTACTAATTGGTTTTCTGTATTTATCTGTGAGTCTGTCCTAGGCCTTGGCCCCTGGTCCAGAGATAGGCAATGGATTCCTAGGAAGTGAACCTCTATGGATAGTTGTCCTGACTGAGACCTGTAGTAGCCTGTGAGGACAGAGATGCCTTAAAGGGCAACCAAAAGCCACAGCGGAGGACACTTGGTTCCAACCCCAATTAACTAGATAGACACTACAGCTGCAGCCATCTCACACCTTGCTGTCTCATCCCCACCATTAATGTCATCATGGACATAAGACTGCGCTCCTAAATTGACAGCATATAGTACTTAGAGAAGTCTTTGAAGTGACTCTTAAGGTCCTGCTCAGTTCCTGTGTTTTCCTCAGGGTCCCCTTTCTTTGTTTGAAAACCAACAAATGCGGGCTGCTCAGAGTTCTTTCTCTCAACTCTAGGGTCTTGAACTCTGCTGGGGGTTTAATCCTCCTAGAGCCACTTGTCTCATTTATTTAAACCTTCACCATACTCTCCTTTGGGAGACTGGGGATCTAGGCCAGGGCCCTGATAAAACCAAGTCTTTGAAGAAATCAGCTCAATAGGTGTCTCCAGAATGCTCCACACAACAACAGGTGTACATTCTTCTCAGAATCACAAGGAACATTTTCAAAATTCAAATGGTGTGACTTCAGTTAAATTTTCATGATTCTAATTAGAAAAACTATGTTATCCTAATAAGATATTATGTATTTTATAATTTTATCTGAAAGATGGTATTTACAAGTAAAAATATCCTGGAACAAAAACTTTGAAGACTAAGGTTCCTGACTTTACTTCAGCTTAATGCATCTTTTCAAACATTTATTTTTCCTACCACTGTTTCTGTTAATATGAGGCAAGCTGCTTGAGATGAAGATCTTTTCTGTTATGTTTCATGTATACACTAAAAAATTTCAAAAAATATTTAGATATATTTTTTATAAATTCATCTATGGAAAATTATTTTTTATCTGGCATTGTTTCCAGTGTGTTTACTTATTCCAATAACATGAAGTTTTTTCTCTGTGAGTATATATATGCTGTAAGCTTTTTAAACTCCGAAGAGCTGGCAATGTTTTAGTATGAAATAAATTTTAAAATAAGAAGTTGCAGAAGTTATAGCTTCCTGGGGAACTTCAATTAAGATCTAGGATTTATGGAATTTTATAGTAAAAATGATATTTTGACTTTACAAAGCTCATGGTTGCCACAGTAATCTTATTTCAACATTGCACATACTGCTTTTTCTCACCTTGAATATTAAGTTCCCCCAATATAATTGAATTTTATTTTATGTGTGTTGCACAGTATTTTAACATATTACAGGATAGAACTGTTTTTAAAAGGAGAAAATAAAGGAGAATTTAAAAACTGATTCTTTTAGCAAATAAGAAAAATATAAACATCAAACAGGATTATATGTTTGTTTGAATATTTAAATTAATCAATATAGGGGAAGGGGAAAAAGAAGCAAATTATATCATATATAAGTACAGATGCTGTACTTGTATATGATATATAATGTTATTATATATTATTGTTATTATATATTATTATGATGTTATATATCATAATATATAACATAATGATATATCACAATTTTCATAATAATTATCATATCATAATTATTATAATAATGTTATGTCTATCTAAAATGTATCAATAAAATTTAAAAAATAAAAATAATTGATGAGAAGTTTTTCTGACAAGAATGACAAACAATTGTTTGTGGATTTAGTTAAGTAGTTTAAATTACTACCATCTAATCTTTTCTATTTTTTTATTCTGTCTTTATGTATTTCAGAATATAATGTTCCTAAGGTCAGATATTTTGTTCCTGGCAATGAATACAAAGAATCTAAATCAATACTCAGTGTACAATATTCACAATAAATTCTATCACATAAAAATAAATATTATGCTTGAAATTGAATGTTTTTGGTAATATTTATAATTGCTGAAACCAGAAAATAGTATTTAATCATTAGGAAAGTGCACATTAAAGTTTGCATTTTGCCTTTCTTTTCAATTTTCAGAGATTATTTTGCTTTACTTTTACTTTTTCATTTCTATGTACGATGTCTGTGCTAGCCAGAACATATTTCCTTGTAGTAGTCTATTCCAAGACTCATTTTGTAAACATAAACAATTATACTTTGTTGTCACTTGATTTTTAAAATTTAAATTACATTAAAAATTCTTCCTATTTATATTCATGATATAACCTAAGAGGAGGAGAGTGTGTACCATGGTTGAAAAAGTATTGTGCTTTTCATTAAACATATTTGTTTAAATTCATGGCATTGTTTAACCAGGGAAATGAGAATAATGTTTACATTATATTTAGAAGAATATACATTACATTTAGAAGAATCATAGGTACAGTATTTCAATAACTATAAACAGAGTTGTTGTACCAAACTGAAGTAACATAATGATACAGTCTTATCTTTAGAAATCAGTCTGGCTTAGGGGATTCCAAATTGAGAGTGTTATTACCTCACTTGTTTTCCTTCAACTGAACACTGAGTGCCATAAACTTAATGAATGTGATTGTCTTTTCTAAAAGAATTCTCAATTTATTTTCTGCAATAATGTTTCAAACAAGGAATGATTTTTCCACAAACCCAAAATAATTGCCTCTGTTTTGGTTTACAAATATGTGCTAGGTATAAGAAATAAGTTGGCTAGCACTTGTAAATCAGCATATGATATTTTAATCTCACTAAATCATAGTGTTTGATAATTTGTTCATTAACAGTTTATTATTATTGCATACATGATAGCAAAAGTAGGTTGATTTGGACTGAGTGATGATCAGTTTGAAACAGTTTGCAAGGTTAACAAATTCCTTATTTCTTCAACATGTTGATATATATTTATTTAAATTGCATCTTATAGGAAATATATCTCCACCTAAATTTCAATTTTAAAAGAATATATATAAATCCAAACACTCATCTCTTTGTCTTTTTTAATCTTTTTGCCTTTTCAATATAACTGATAGTTTTCCAACGTTGTTCATTTAAAAAAAATTTGGACAGAAAGGAAAATATCAAAATTGGAGAAATATCAAAATCTTTGAATAATATTCTTTTATTCCATATTTATCATAATATTGAATATTGCCTCTTGTTACACACTTCATCAAAAGATACAAACTTCCTCATATCTGGGACTTGTGATGTTACCTTTCATGATATAAAATATTATGTGTGAATGAATTAAGTATTTTGAGATAGGGAAACTATACTTGATTATTAAGACACATGCTAAATGCAAACACTCATTTAGTAATACAAAGAATGCAGAGAGACGTTTGTCTTAGACAGAGGGGAAAAGGCAGTGTGATCACAGGGATGAAAATTTCAGAGTCATAACTATAAGCACCGGCATGGCAGCGCTCATGGTGAATGGCAGATTAGCTCTGAGAAATACTGAGAGAGTTCAGCTCTACTGACATCTTGGGCTCTGTCTAATGAGGAAACACAGACTTCTAAGAGGCACAGTGATTGAGGAGGAAATTGTTGTTTTAAGCTGCCAAATATGTAGTCATTAGTTACAAAGCCAGAGAAAACTTACACATTGCCTCTCAAGTAAAAAGCAATCATAACCGGGCATGGTGGCCCACTCCTGTAATCTTAGCACTTGAGAGGCTGAGGCATGAGAGTTATTTGCAAGTTTGAGACCAGCCTGGGATACAAAGCGAGCCCAAGGCCAAAAGGCTAAACAAAACAAACAAAAAAAATTTTTTTTTCGTTCTGTGCTCTAATTAGATGGGTATTTAATGAAGGACTACAACCCTCCAAAGACTGTTTTTAAAAATTAAAAGTTGGATGTATGATTTTTTAACTGGACCGTATGTGTATTAAGGAAACATGTTGGTATTGGCCTGTTGTTCAGTTAACTCGCTGTGAGCCCGCCCGCAGCTCTTCAGAGCACAGACTTTACACGATGGCCGGGGACACTGGGCAGGTCAGGGTGCTGCAGATGTGGAAGTTCGGTGCTCTGAGACTTAGATACTTTTTCAATAATTCGCAATTCATTGACTTCTTTTAGGATTATTTTCTGTATTGTTATTCTGTTGGAGTTTTCACAAAATATTCTTAAAAACTAAACAATCATTTTATTTAGGAGAGGATTTGTCAGTTTGTTTCCACACCCACTTAGAAATTTTAACTCTGATCATTTTTAAGGGATTCTTTCCTACAACATAAAATAGTGGCTGAAGAGTTAAGCATTGTTTTGGCTTTTTTCTATTCACTTAGTTTTGTTAAAATATCTCCTCTATTATGTGCATCAAATGTTTTTTTTCATTGCTTAATGTCATTTTTCTCTGGTTACTTTTAAAATTTATTTTTTCAGCAGTGCTACTCTCATAGAACACTTTCTAAAGTATGTTTGGGCAGATGTGTGCATGTGTGTGCTCATCCCTGGTTGTTAATTTTAGTCCCTGGGTTGATATTTTTCATTAAATTAGAGAAACTTTGTTTCCCCAATATGATCTGTCCTAAGATAGAATTCTTTTACTAAGCTTTGGTTTTCTTACATTCAATTTTAAACTTTTTATATAAGTAACAAACTCAAAAGATAAAACTTAGTATCACTAATCATGAGGGAAAATTCAATAAACTCCAGAAAATAATACAATTTTATACCTACTAAAATGGCAATGTCTGACCAGCCAAGTCTATTCTTGATAAGTAATATGTGGCATCCTCACATTTGCTTCTTGGAAATGTAAAAAAGTCCCAATAGTTCTGTGGAAATGCCAGTTTACAGATTTGCTAACTCAACAATTTTATTTCTAAGAATTTTCTTAAATGAAATTAAATTCAAAACATTATATGATACATAACTCTTATAAGAGCCATATACATAACATACACCTTGGAAAAATATTTTAAACTAGCAAAAATGAATCATAAAATTATGAAGGAAAAACTGGAAAAACAAATTGTATTCGTATAATGCACACTACTCAGCATTACAAAGAAGGAAAAGAAATTTTACCAAAATATTTATAAAGATACAAGTAAGCCTCAAAAAATTTTTGATATAACTGAGTCAAATGCAAAAGAATATAATTTATATTGTTCATTTTTGTATGCTGCCTAAGTTTAAACAAAACTAAAGTGCTGTGGCATGAATTGAAACATTTTTCTTCTGAAACAGAAAAATGTTATAAAGTATCATTCAGTTGGTATGATTTTTCTAAATGCACATTATCTCTAAATGCACTTTGCTTTGCGTAAATTGTACTACATAAGCAAATATGCAAAAATGAACAAGAAAGCTGTGATGCGCTAAGTACCAGCCAAAAAGTTATACCAATAATAAATTCACATGATTCTTTTTGAAAAGTAGACATTTTGTGTGTTTAATTTAAAAAATAAACAAAAAATGCAAATAATGAACAGATAAAAGAGAACACAGGAAATTTAGATTGTCATTCAAGAAAATCAAAGTTCCAGTATGTAGAAAATCTAAGAAAATTTAGAAACTATATGCATATATTAGGAGGAGACTATATGTCAAAACAGAAATAAAAGAAAGTTTCTCAGAAATGAAGGACATACGGTACAATATTTTCAGGGCAGTTTAAAAGAAAATTTAATTCCTTAAAAGGAAACATGAAAAAACATTATATTCATAAAATGGAACCTACAGAGCAATATACAGAACAAATACAGCAAATTCTAAAAAAAGGATCTCAAAAATAAATTCATTGTAGTGTTCCGGGTGTGGAGCTCAGCGAAACCGACTGGTCAGGAGGAATCTAGCTGAGTCCCCATTGCCTCACTGAATGCTAGGGTGACAGAGGCCTGAACGCAGCCTTGCTGGTGACACTTGATCTCGCATGTGTTCCTCTTTGCAACCACTACTGCTCTTGAAATTAAGACCTTGAAATAAAGACTGATTAGTTCAGCAGAGTTCTGCTAGAACTCATTCCTTGAGTAGCTCATTTTCACATGAATAGTCTTGAGACTCACTGGGATAATAAAAGCATTGCTCTGTTGCTATTTTTTGTATAAAGTTTGAATTAATTCAATTGTATGGTTTGACACATGTAATTTGGAGAAGAAATTAGAATGATTTTTTTTCTAGATATTATTGCTTGTTTTTCATTCATAAACCAATAATCCTTAAAATATTAAGCTTCTAAGATCAAACAGGGTCTAAAATGTAACTAGAAATAGTTACATAAAAAACTAATACACATATTTACATATCTTATACTTGACATGTTCATTTGTATTTGTATATTATTTTGTGAACTCTGAAATGGAAAGTATAATAGAAGATTCAAGTATGCATACATTGTGTATATTGTTGTATGTTTGATGGAGGATTCGAGTATGCACACAGTGCAAATGTTTGATGGAGATGCAGGCTACACTTTCATGTCTTTGGGTCCATATTTCAAGAGCAGCAGTGGATGCAAAGATGAGCACATCAGAGTTCAAATTATCATCAGCACAGGTTGTGCTCCTGACCATGTCATCTCTAGTGTTCTGTTTAGAAAATAAACTTGTCTATTTAAATACTTATTATGAATTGATTAAATGGATATTTAACACTTAATACAAAGGACATATGTAGAATTTTTTTATTTTCATTAGAAAAATAATACTTTTATATTCTTGACAAATTTGTTCAGGATTTCTACTCAATTTCCCTGTGTTGATTAGGATTATTGTAGAAGCTTACTTTACATTGCATATGAAAGTGAATTTTATTAAAGTGTGTGCACTTGCATGTTATATGTTGAGGATGCTTTCTTGAGAACTCAACAGCAAATATTAAACGACTCTGTGTATTTTTAACTATGACAGAATTTGGGTAACAAAAAGAAGGATTTTTAAATTTTAATTCTTTTTTTTGCACAAATACTTTTTACAAGACGTGTGGGAAAAATTAATTTAATGGGTGACCGGAGCCGCGGGAGACAGGAGACCAAACTCGAGCAGGATCAGCTCTCAAACTTTATTGGTAAAACAGCGAACCGGACCTAACAAGGTCCGCCACCCTCAATGTTGGTTCCTCTTCCGCCCGTTGGGGGCAGGAACAACCTCTTATAAGGGGAAGCAGTATCCAATCACAGAGAAGCGCGTCTAACAAGCTGATAGGCTAGCGTCACGGGTAACTGGGCAGACATGACAATTTGGCGGGGTTGTTCAGGCCGGGAAGAACCCGGAAGCAGGAAATGGGCGCCATCATAGGCGGCTTCCCACATCTCCCCCTTTTTTATTTATTAAAATAGGATGGTCTGTGGGTCCCTCCAAGGTGTCTATGACCTTGTTGCTGTTAGACACCTAGGAGTGGGCCTACCTTGTAGGCCGAGGCATGAGAGAATGTAGAGGTCTATACCCTGCTGTGCATCACCCTGTTTTGTGCATATCCTTGCGCCAGGACCATGCTCAAGGTGAGTGGTTCATTTTTTCGCAGGGCCAGGCTTTTGTGAACCGAACCTGGATGCATATAGACATTCATTCCTGCCTTCCCCCTAACCTTTGGGGCGGATGGCACTGCAGTACCCTTGGTCTCGCATCTCAATGCCAATAATTTGACTCCGGGAGGGACCCCTGGCCTTATAGGCCATGTATATCTGAGTGGAGCCTGTCTTAGGTTGACCGGGAGGGCTTTTCCCGTCTTACCCGTCATTGGCTTGCCCACTCAGCTCTTATAGCTGATGTTCTGCAATGTGAAGGAGATATGTGGCGGCCTGCTGGCCTGATGGGCCACCTGCTGCCATTTGCATGGCTGCCATAGCTGTGATCTTAACCTGCTGCGGAGTTTGTATGAGGCGATCTAACAAGCATTTAATAACCACAAGCCCCACTAGGATGGCCACGGCAATCAGGATCCAAGTAGTCAGGTTGGGTCAGAAGAACCAGGAGGTGATGCGTTCCCACAAACTGTCTATAACACTGCCTAAAGTTGATAAATCGAACCTGACTGGACCTAGTTGGATACCGTCCATATTGTCAAGTTCCTGACGGACTATGAGGGACAAATTGTGAAACTTAGGTAGGTAGGTGTCTTGCAGCCAAGCTGTCATATTTTTAACAGTGTTGGTCAAATTTGTGCGAACAAGGGTGATTAATAGGAACCCACAGAATAGAAAAAGCTCCAAACCAGACATTTTAGTTTGTAGATGGTCTCGGGCGCTGAGCATCGGTCCCAGAAGGGTCGAGTTGACTTGTGTCCACGGGCTTATCCTCCTGTGCTTTATCAGGAACTGGTGGGGAGTTTACTGCTCGTGTCAATCTTTCCAGGACCCACAGCAGTTCGCAGCCTGGTTCCTGTGGGAAGACACAAACCGCACCTCGGGTCCAACTAACCACTGGATTCGGGCCCATCCATTGTCCTGTAAGGACATCTTTCCATCTCACCAGCCCTTTGTCAGCCGGGGACGGGTTATTGTGCTCCATGGCAGGGGAATGATTATTGTGATTAAGGTTTAAAAAATTTATGGTAAAGAGTGCCAATGATATTCTTCCTTTGGGCGTTAGGCCATGGCCTATTCCCTCCTTTTGTTTTTGTAAGACACCCTTGAGTGTCCGATGGGATCGCTCAATGATGCCTTGTCCTTGGGGGTTGTAAGGAATGCCATGTTTAAGAGTGACCTCTATTTGTTGACAAAATGTCATAAAAATTTTGCTGGTATAGGCAGGACCATTGTCTGTTTTTAGTATATTGGGCTTTCCCCAAGCAGCCCAGGCTGCCAGGCAATGATTAATAGCGTGGGTGGCCCTTTCTCCAGGTTCTGCCGAGGCAAACATAACCTGGGAGGCGGTATCTACCAAAACATGAACATATTTAAGTTTTCCGAATTCTGGGATGTGTGTAACATCCATTTGCCAAATATGATTTGGGCGAAGTCCTCTTGGGTTAATGCCAATAGATTGTCGGGGTGAAGAGATCACACAAGCTGGGCAATACCGTACAATCTCTCGTGCTTGTGCTCTCGTGATTTTGAAGCGTGCCATGAGGGTGCGGGCATTAACATGGAACTGAGAATGGAATTTTTGGGCTGCTTCCAGAGGGTTGGGAAAGGTGAAGACCCATATCGGGCGCGTGGCCGAGTCTGCTAAGGCATTGCCCTCCGCCAAGGGCCCAGGTAAATTAGTATGGGCTCTGATATGTGAGATGAACACTTTTGAGGTTCTATTCCATAGCTGATGTTGAATACCTAGGAATATGGAGGCTACCGTTGAAGAGGGTTTAATGGGACCCGCCGTCTCCAGAACTTGGAGAGCATTTACCACATACGGAAGGAACGTCCTCCTCCTCCCCCAGAAGGGGGCGACCATGGGTCGCGAGCTTGCGAAGGAGCGGAAGGACCTAAGTTCCTCCCGCAAAGCGGAGTAGCTCGGGCAGGGTGGTGTTTGGTTCCCCTTTTTATCTTCCCGAGCCCTAAGTTCCTCTTTTAACTGTGTAGGAGGGTCATGCTTAGCAAAGACGACCTCCTCTTCTGAGCCTTCCGAATCCGAATCAGAATCGGAGCCCTTGTGTTTCTCTGGAGGCCCAAAGTCAGGTGTGACTTCGGGCTCCTCCGAGCACTCGGATCGAGCTTTGTCAAGAGCCTGTCGGGCTGAGCAAAGCCCGGGGGTTCGTTCGTCCATCAGACAAGCCCTAATCAGTTCCCACAGGGGTAAAACCATGGGATCCAAGCGTCCCTCTTCTCGGGCGCATCTAAGATCCCCTCCTAACTTCTCCCATGACGGGAGGGTTAGAGAGCCCGTGGGCCAAAACCAGGGGGCAATTTCATTAACACGATCCAGAAATCTCGAAAGGGTGACCCGGTTTATGTAGATGCTTCGGGTCCGCAGCAGGACTCTTAGGGAGTCAGCGAGGGGTTTGCGAGCAGCGTTGCCCACAATGGCGAAGCGAAACCGAAACAAATGCAAGGGAAAAGAAAAAAAAAGACCGGCGTCCACCCGTGTGGCGCTCAAAATCTGTTAGGTGCGTCCACCCAACCCAGGCGATCCAGTACTCACCTTTCCCGGGAACCGCTGTATCTCACGTAGCTGATCAGGGTGAAGAGAAGAGGCGCTCGCGGCCTTCCGTTGTTATTGGGCCAGGTCCTCCGTCGTACCACAGGCGACAGCAATCGCACCTCCCGGCCGAAGAGGCACGTCGCTGAGTCTTTTATCTTTGATTCCCCGTACGGGCCACCAGATGACCGGAGCCGCGGGAGACAGGAGACCAAACTCGAGCAGGATCAGCTCTCAAACTTTATTGGTAAAACAGCGAACCGGACCTAACAAGGTCCGCCACCCTCAACGTTGGTTCCTCTTCCGCCCGTTGGGGGCAGGAACAACCTCTTATAAGGGGAAGCAGTATCCAATCACAGAGAAGCGCGTCTAACAAGCTGATAGGCTAGCGTCACGGGTAACTGGGCAGACATGACAATTTGGCGGGCTTGTTCAGGCCGGGAAGAACCCGGAAGCAGGAAATGGGCGCCATCATAGGCAGCTTCCCACAAATGGGAAAAAGTTCAGGGTGTTTTCCTTCCAGATATATAAATATTCAAGTGTAATTAAAAGAAAAACTATACAGAAAACATATATTTATATAATTTCAGCCTTAAAATCTACATTATGTTTGGGGAAAATGCACTAAATCATATTGTTTTCCTCTTGAATGTTTAATAAAGTTGAGGTCCAAGGTTATTTTGTTGGAATCTAATTTATAATAGCTATACTCAATATCATGTTACATCAAAGTAAATGTTCCATGTTTACAACAAATAGCTGATATGAGGGTAACAAACTTATTTTCAATGTATGATTTTAACCAGTACAAACAAACATATCTGTTTATGGTATTTATACATTCTCACCTGTGAAATAATGCATTGCTATTGGTTATCACTGGTAAAATACTGTAGAAACTTTGGTCCTAAATGATAATAAATACCTGTCTGTCTCTGTGTATCTGATTCTAACAGTCATAGAGTTGTCTTAGATTTTAGCAGAAAATATGCAGCAGATTGATTAATTCATGTGTGACATTTAAAGCACATTGAGAGAAAACTGAAATTTTCTCTTTGACCAATCAAGTAAAAAAAACTGACTAACAAACATCTAATTCATGATCAAAAATGTATTTTAGCTTTTAAAATAAGGCACTCCATTATCAGCAACTGTGATATGAAATAATGTGTGATCAACTTTATGATACTCATGTAATGATGTTTAGTTATGCATTTGAATAGTGTGGTATAAATTATGGAGACTGTGTCACATATCAATTGATTATGAACATATAATTTAACTACACAGAAGGCCATAAACACAATGTATTAATCATAGAGATGTATCAGCAAGTTCTACATATATTTATCTTCTTCAGGTTTAGGAAGAAAGCTGTTTAATAAATCAAAATGATTTTCAGTTATGCTACACAGCTATAGATATCTATATTGAATTAATATTAATATCTCTTGTGAAGAACAGACCTACAACCAGAGGAATTCTAACATTTGAGTTTAAAAAAAACCTTCAACACCAGTGTGATTTCGTTTGCTGGTTTAATGGCTATATATGCAATATATTAAGGTAAAAAGTTATTCTTATATCATTGATTCATGTTTGGTTTCATATTGAAAAGAGTTGGATATTATTTTAGTAACACTTCTGTAGTATAAAATTAAATTATTTGAGATATTAAATAATGATTCCTGTCTCCCTTGGTCATGAGCAAGGAGGAGATCCAGTCGGTAGCCACCGAGAACCTGCCATTGTGGAACCCAGGCGGTTGCAGAAGACACCTCGGTCACCCTCTTGGTAAGTGCCTCCCTCAGGGACAAGCCAGGAGGAGAGCCAGTCGGTGGCTCCCATGAGCCTACCAGGGAGTAGACTGGGAATGAAACATCGCAGCCCCCGACCTCATTAGCAACTTAGGACAGAGTCTAAACACAACTTGAGAGAATGACCATATGCAATATAGCAAATATGGGGGATTCCTTCCATCTTCTGTTTTGAAGGCAAATGTTTTTTCACTGTTTTGTTTCATTATGATTAATTGTATTACACTATTCAATATTCTCTTTCAAATGGTTTTATAATGTTCTGTTTTGATTTGATTTTGCTATACATAACCGGTTGGACAACTTTGTGAAATAACGAGATATACTATGGTACATATATCTTTATCCTGGTCACCTGCTGTGAAGTTCTGTACCAATTTCACTGCATTGTCTCGATTGGTTTTGTCTGTCTTGTTCTGTTGTATTTTACTACCTTCAAAATAAAAAAAAAATGAATGATTGCTGGATATAAAAGAAACTATATGCAATTAGAAATTCAATTTAATTGCATTTTCCTTGAATTTTAAACCTATTTTTTGCTTACCAAATTGAAAAACACATATCTACCTTCATACTTGCATTTCTTTTATTCTTTCATTCAGTACATTATCCCTTAAAGTCTGTTATACATAAAGAATTGGTATGGAAGTGAGTTCCTAGTGAGCAAAGAACACATTTTCTTTATCTTTTTCAAGCACAAAGTAGTAGAGAAGGTAGAAAATTTAAAGTCAACAAAATCCTAATAAAAATATCAAATATTAACCTTGAATTTTCTATATTATTTGATTGTATAGATAGTAAATTTGCCTTTTTTATTACTTATCCCATACTTACTATAATTTTTAAAATTTGGCAAAATAGAAAAAAAATAATTTAGAAGTTTTCACCACTATTATATATATTCGCTATGGATATAATCAACATAATTTAAACATTATACAATTAATAGAAGTATTGAACATTAAGTAATATCCCACTGATTGATAGCACTATTATGAATGTATATCTTAATCATAATAATTTCAATTTAAAAAATCAATGAAATAAATTTCTAATGCATATTAAGTTTTAAATTCATAGAGGAAATGCTGCATGCAGAATTCTTACTTAACTCAAATTCTTAGAAAAGTCGGGGGCTGGGGATTTAGCTCAGTGGCATAAGCACCTGCCTTGCAAGCAGGCAGTCATGGGTTCAATCTCTGGTACCGATAAAAAAAGAAAAAGACAAAAAAAATTCTTAGAAAAGTTTGCATTAGAATATGATATTAGACTATTTTTTGTGCAACCAAAGAAGATGTAAAGGAGAATATGAGTCATTCAGTGGAGAAAGTGACAGAGTTGTTTGTACTTACCGAGGAGAATATTCACAGTTCAGAAGAAGGAAAAACACAGCTTCAAGGCATGAAGTTATGAGGGGTCTGGGATACAGCTCAGTGGCATAACACATGCTGGCAGTGTGAGGACCTGAGTTTAATTCCTGGTACACACCACCCCCTGAATAAAGAGACGAGATCTCAAGGTAAGAAGTTATACATAAGACTGCTGCTTAATAAACATGAAGATAAAATAAACTCATATAAGGATATATACAATTTCATAAATTATATTAAGGATTTTAAAGATTTTTCACTTGAAATATACAAAATTAGAAATATAAGAAAATTAATATTAATTTCATATATTTAATGGACATTTGTAAAATAGCTATTCATATGCTTATTTGCCACTTATACTTCTTTTGAGAATTGTCTATTCATGTTAGTTAACCACTGTTGACCGGATTGTTATTTTGAGATGTCTATTTTTTTTTTTTAATTTTAAAAGTATGTTCTGGATATTAGACCTCTGATTAGAAGATGGTAAAAAATGACCTATTCTCTATTTTGTTTCTTCACTTTACTGGTTCTGTTCATTGATGGTCAGAAGCTTTCTACTTAGGTATAGACCCACTTCTTGATTCTTAATATTATTTAATGCACAATTAGGGTTCTTTCCAAGAAGTCTTTCCCTATGCGCCTATGTCTTCATGAGGTAATCTATTTTATCCTGCAG
Source organism: Cavia porcellus (assembly GCF_034190915.1). Taxonomy (NCBI): domain Eukaryota; kingdom Metazoa; phylum Chordata; class Mammalia; order Rodentia; family Caviidae; genus Cavia; species Cavia porcellus. Next base: position 12,765,640 of record NW_026947498.1, read on the forward strand.
CAGACAACAGTTTTCTGCAAAAAGGTCTAGGTTTTCAATTCATTTTGATCTTATTTTAGTACATGGGTAAGAAATATGAGTCTACATCCAATCTTCTGCATGTGAGTAGCCAGTTTTCCCCAAAGCATTTGTTAAAGGCGTTATATTTCCTTCACTATGTTTCTTTGGCCTTGTGTCAAAGATCAGAAGGCTGAATGTGCCTGGTGTTTTGTCTGCACATTCTGTTCTCTTACATCATTCCACATGTCTGTTTTGGTGTCAGTACTATGCTGTTTTCATGACTATGGCTTTGTAACATAACTCCAAACCTGGGATTTTGATGCCTTCTCCTTGCTTTTTGGCTCAGGACTGCTTTTGTTGTCCTAGAGCTCTTCTGTTTCTCTATAAATTTTAGAGTTTTTTCTATTACCATCAGGTAGCTGTTGGTGTTTTGAGTGAGATTATATTAAATCTATTTATGCTTCTGTAATAAGACAGACCACTTGTGCTGATTCAAATCTGGACAAAATGCGAGGAAGAATCTCATTGAAATAAGAAAAATACTGTTGGTCAAAACAGAAAGTGAATCTATTCATTTAAGTAGAAAGCTTAAAACAATATTGGAAAGTAGAACCTGTTTGCTACAAAAATGCCTGATTTGTGGTCAATAATCATTCCTCAAAACCTAAAGACATCGATACATCCATTTGTTTATTTATGAGTTACACTGGTGAATTTCAAATTCAGGGAAACAGTGGGTTGAAGGTATCCCTAGCTACACACTGGATACCTTTCACATTAACAGCAAAGACATAACCTCATATCCCTGTTAGATACTAGGATGATAATTGTACTGCATGTGTTTCCTTTTGCTACCCAAAATGCAGTTAAAGAACCATAAACAATGATCCTTTAAGAGACTCTCAGAAATGGACTCTCAGGCATACTCATGTCCTCCTGGAACAGGAGATAGATGTTAGCGAGATTTTCTACATAAAGTGTGCATGATGTTTGAAGAGACTGCTTCTCATAACCTGCTTCTGTCTTTCCTATTATCCATTTAATAGTTTATCTTACTCATGATACACAATAAAAGGACAATGTCAGGAGTTAGGTAACATTACATAAAGATAGGTAACTACTGTATTTTGTAACTACAGTAACTTAGTAGAAATTTCACATCTAGGTAAGCATGTAAAAACCTCACTATTGTTCCTTTTTACTGCTACAAAAATAAATAACTATCCTCTAATTCTGTCTATATTAGGAGCTTTATCCTCTGCTTGCTTGTGACATTGAAGACTCTTGATTTCCACTGTTTTCACGTCAGCATAAAAGCATCATAATTTAAAAAATGGTTTGTAAAATCTTGTGATGTCAAAGAAATAGTTTAGTGTAATGTGTAACCTCCAACTGGTCATTCACATAAGACAGATCCGACAAACAAAATCTTAGCACATAAATCAGTAAATCAATCCCCGATATCCTTCAGGGATTGTAGAATCTTACAGGGGAAGGAGTAGACCTTGGGATAAACAAGTTTCAACTTAGAAATGTCAGAATCCATGCTAGAGAAAGACCCAGGAATAGAAAGTGGCAGATTTATGATTAACAGCCAAACGGGTTGATGCTTTTTTAAATACTTCCAGGACATCATTAATTTAAAACTGCTTTACACTTAGCTTTGCATTCTTTCATTTTCCCAGCCCAGTTGGTGCTTAAGAAAACAGACTTAGAAAGTAAACAGTCTGGAGATTGAATTATACTCAATCCTCTTCTTTGAGTAACGACCTTCACCAATATTTTAACCTCATTAACCATGCCAAAATTTTATTGAATTAGAAATAAAATACTATAATGTATACGTATGTCTATAATTTTAAATGTGCCACAGATTGTTAAATGAATTGATGGCTATGACATAACTAGAATCTAGAATATTCCATAAAAATGTTAACTGTTTGTAGTTTCCCTTATAATAAGTTACTAAAACTTATTTAAACAATATTATTTTCAAATACTATATGATTGAAGAAGCTATATCGTTTTTCATGAGACTCTTTGTGCACCAACATCTATGTGGCTGCCTTTTATGATTTATTGAACATGTATCAAATGATATTATTTCAGCAAGTCGGTGAGATTTCAGTCATGTAAAAATGTTAGAAAAGTATAAACTTATTTATTGTAAGCATTTTCTGTTCATTATAAACTCATACTACACTTAACTTCCATCCCATTTAATATTCTTTTCTTTATTTAAAACTATTCATATTCTCCCTGTTGACAAGTCCATACATTTTTTATGTACAAATTTTCTCTGAACAGTATTTACTATTTTCTTTGTATTCTGAATTTCTAAATGACTTATCACTGAAATACAGAATAGCTAATTTGCTTGTCTATTCAAGATCCACTGCAAAGGGACTTTCAGCGACCAGAGATCAGCAAGAGACTGAGGGCAAGAGGAGAGAAGGAGAGAAGCAGGAAGTGGAGGTCAGAGACACCGTATGCAGGATCTTAATAACCTGATAATTACAAACATTATATGCCATAAACATAAGGAAATATGTATAAGAACAACAAGAATGAGATGGGGTAAGGGAATTTAGAGGTGGAGGAAGGAAAATCAGTGGGAAGAAAAAGAAAAATTCTGTACTATGTACACACACCTGCTCCTCAAGATGAATATAAACGTCATGTACTGCAGATATGCACTACTTAAAGAAAAAGAGGGCAACGTAATGCACTTTTTACCTAAAGTTTTGTGTGATTTTGGAGCACTCACAAAGGAAGAGAGTATATTATTATGTTTAGTTTCAGTGAAGATCTGACAACCATGTAAACCCTGGTGGCACACAAGTGTGTGGTCTAATGGTAGCAAACTGGGGGAACTTAGTACCTCTTCAGTTTATGTTTGTTTGTTTGTTTGTTTTCTGTCTCTTTGGCCTTCCTTTTCCTGTGGGTATAGACAGAACTTTTCTGCCATGAGGTTTTGTTCTCTTTTCAGGGAAGGTAGCAGAAAGTGTTCAGTATTTTACTTTTGCTTTAGAGGAGTGGAATTTAGACATCCCCACCGAGGAAGAAAAATTCTAATTTCCATGACTCAGTCTGGGAAAGAAAATAGGAAAGGAGAAAATCACAGAAGACTGTCAGAGAGAATATCTTGCCTCTGAAGCTCCTTCAGCATCCTTGGATTCAAAGTACTCAGTCTGTCAATGTGCTGCACTTGGAAGTAGTCTTTTCTGAATCCCAGCAGCAGATTTTCTACATTGTTACTATTCTCGAATTTTCACATTGTACGTTACTGAATAGCAAGAAAAAATATTACAAAATTTTTTTTTTCTTAACTATTAGCCAAGTTTTTAAGCCAAAATAAATACACAGTAATATTGAGGACTTGGCTTAAGTTTCCAACCTCCTAAAACAAGTTATGGTGAAGGCTTCAATAAAAGAAGTAAGTAATATATTGGGAGGAATTCAGAAAGGTCAAAATTCTCTTGTAGCTAAGACAAGGATTTCTTTGAACCGTCACATCACTGGCTCCTTCACAGTTCAGAGGGATGCGGGAGGTGGAGGGTGCTTCTGAGCAAAAGCCCGAGAAAATGAGCAGGGCCTTGAGAAGTGTGCACAAAGGCAGAAATCCAGGTGCGTGAGCAAACCATTTGTTCTCTACGGCTGGAGCTTTTGGCTCTGGAATAGGAAGTGAGGGCCCGCATCCTCCTGTCCTCAGCTGGGATGTTGTCATTAGAACAGTGTGGTCAGGAACTAAACCCTTACAGAGCTGGACCCCAGAACAATGATATATAAATGAGCTAGCTGTAGTTTATAAATTGAGAAGTAGCAATTAAAGTTGTTGTAATTTAAATCTAGTTTATTTGAATGGAAAATACAGAAGGAAGAATAAAACACTGGCTTCTTTGACTCAGATCACAACACTGTAGGCCTCCACACATTAATACCGTTTCCTATTCATGTAAGATACTGTGAAATATACGTTTTTGAACCTTCAAAGACTATTTGGGAAAAATGTCCCACATGAATCTTCTGCTTAAAAAACAAGTTTTACCCAAGCATCTGTATACTTATATATGTACTTCTTAATTTTTTTTTAACTCTTTTGTTAATGAAGTTATTTGTCTCGTGGACTCATGGCATTTGCTGTGACAGTGGATTGAATTATATTAATCATGATATAAACATTTTGTTGACTTATCTCTACTGTAAGAGATCTGTAAGGAAATAAGCAAAAGTATGATGATCAGATAGCTAACTCTCTTAACATTAATTGTGGAAGCTCTGGAGAGATGGATATTTGATCTTTTTTTACTGAATACTTCGGGTTCAACACATGTAGCTGTTGTATGTACATGATCACTTGACTGTCTAAACTAATAACCAGCTGTTATGATGGCGATACCCCTGATCTGAAAATACTGTGATAACAGCCTACAGTTGCCAACTAAATAGATTGGCAGCATGAAATTCTGAAAGTACTGCCTCTTTTTCATCATAAAGAAATTGCACATTAACACCCACAAGGTTTCTTAACATCATGCCACCTGTTCATTTTTTTAATCCAAAAATATCCATAAGTAGTAGAGAAAAATGAGTGGGGATCTGTTCCAAAAGAATTATGTTCAGTTACATCCTTATTTATTATAAAAGTATAATATTGTATTGGTATTGTAATACTATGAAACTACTGTGCTTGTGAAAAGCAGTAACATTATTCTACAAGAACTGAAATTATTTTTTGATATATTTTTAAATTTTGGTCAATATGAATTCAAAAGTCTGGACAAAGTCAATAATTAACTCAGCATGTAAGTTAGAGGATATTCCTATATTGAATATACTCTTATTTTAGAATTCCAAAGCATGGTAGCAAGAAAGGTACTTGAATATAATCCAAAGAGTCTAGTATAAACTAGCTTTATAGTGGGTGATGCATGCTTGGGGAACTTTGATGTGATTTTAATTTCCTTTTCTCTACACATATACACCTCAACAGTGCATATATATCAATATCCTGGAATATTTTTCCCATAACACAGATGCATGTAATAGAACATACAAGTGCCTAGGATTTCAGAATAGTAGGAAGACAGAAGAAAAATCTTCTTCCCAGAGTATCCCATGTGTTCTCAAATTCTAATATTGCAGAAAACATGTCAGTTGTTGCAAGACTCTCAAGTGGTTTATGCAGTAGTAGTCTCTATGTCAGAATCAGGATCCTTTGCCTATCTCCCTTCTGTGAGAGTTATTGTACAGACAGGTGGGGAGCAGGGAGGAATCCCAGCAGTGCTGTCAGGCACTGGGCAGCACAGTTCTAGCAAGTGTCAGGCTGTGGTTGTGCAAGTCAGTCAACAAATATCAGCAAAAATACAAGGATTAATTTGAAAGTTTATTTTCCAGTTTCCTTGAGTACTTGCTATTGAGTGATCATGTTCCTTTTAACCTTCAATTTGAACATACAAAGTAGATTATAAAGTTTCTTCTGAAGATGAAGAAAAACTGACATATTAATGGACCAAGACTTTCATATACTTGGAACACATTTTGGTTTGACAAGTGAGTCAAGTTGGACCCATTCTACACTGCTACCTCGCTGCATCAGAATTTACCTATCCCGAAATTGAACTATCAGCTCAAAGTCACAATGACACCGCTAACTGGAGAAAACTTGCCGATAGCAGAGGAAGCCTAAAATGAATAATAAAGTAAATCCCTTAGGCTGAAAAGATGTGAGCACAGACCGCTCACATTTTTGATAAACATTTGTGATAAACAGACTGTCAGTCCTATAAATGGCAGATATACACACATTTACTATTGTTTCTTCCTGTGAATTATTTAGAAATCACAGGTATAAAACAACACATACTTAATTTTTATCATTGGCCCTAATACTTCTAATACATATTTTGCAATTGCAGTACAAATAAACTAAGCACAAACAAAGTTAAACTACCATGGGAATACCCATGGTAGCTCAAACTCACATAAATAAATGAAAAGAACCAGATAATAGAAAGATTAATGAAGCAGATACTGCAAATACACCTTTACTATTTCCCACTAATTTAGCATTAATAAATTAAAAGTAACTGTTACAATTATATGAGTGCATAATATATATGAATGTAATAGACCTCAAAAAGAAGGAAAAGAAAAATGTCATAATCTGTACATTTCCATAATAAACTTAGCATGAAAATGGGGTAGTTTCTTTTAAATTTAGTTATAAAATAAGCTATAACACTGCCAATAATAAAATAACAGCATATATATATATATATATACACACACACACACATATAACATTGATGCAATTGAAATGTCACACCTGCAAATATTCAATTAATGGAAAAATGAATCAGTAAAGCTTCAGTAAAACAAAGATAAGTGGGTAAAACTATATAAGGAAAAGTAAAACAAAATGTGAACTGCAATGGCACACTCAACTGTATTGATAGTAACACTAAATGAGAATGGATTATAGTACACAATCAAAATACAGATACCATAAGACTAGAGATCGAACTATAAGTATCCATGTATCTGTCATGGAAAATTTTTGTATTTAAATAAATCAATATATTTATCATATCAGATTGGAGGATGATATACTATGCAAGCATTATCCTTAAAGTCTGCAGTAGATTTACTAATAGAGAAAATAAAATACAGAATAACGCATCTTATTAGTGCTAATAATGAGATGATTGGACTTGGAATAGTTATAAACAAACATGTATCTAACAGAATGTTTAAGTACCAAAATAATGGCCCAAATTTAAATATAAGAAATTCAATAATAATAACTAGATTCTCCAATACCTCCCTTCTAGAAACAGATAGAATCATAGAAGTCTTTGATACTGAAACCAAAAATATCAACAGAAACTTTTGACATTGAAAGCAAAAATATTATTAGAAAAAACTGAAGGCCATCAGTACTGAAAGACATAAAGAAACATAATTTTTTCAAATAAAAACAAGCAATATGGTGATGGAAAAATAGATTTTCATACCATAGTAAGTGAAAATTTTCCAAAGAATGAAAGAATTTTTAACTTTTGAAGGTCATAATTTAACATACTATTCTATTAATGTAATTGTTAGAATAACATACTACTAGAATAAAATATTAGAATATGTACTGTTAGAATAAGAGGTCGAAATGCTCATGGAAAAATAAAAATGTAGACTATAAAAAAGAGAAATACTCATAATCATACGTACAAATGGAGAAAAGGCATTTGAAAAACTCCTACATCCTTTCATGATAAAATCCATTCTCACTAAAAATAGTAACAGCAATGTGCTTCCACAAGCAGATAAAAAGATGTAGAAAAAGAAATTTAGACTAGGTAAGGCATTGTGTGCCTCTCACTTGGGAAACTGAGCAGGAATATTACTGAGTTCAAGGTTGGCCTGATCACATTAGTGGCTAAGATACATAGCAAGACTTGCCTCAAGTTTAAAAAAGAAATGAAGAAGTAGAACGTAGAGAGTAAGAGAATTATTTTTATTCCTAGAAGGCATAATCTTGTACATAGCAAGAAATCCTAAGTAGGGCCTTTATTTGACCTAATTAGACCTGTGTTGGACCTAATAAATCAATCCAAGGTAGGAGACAATATAAAACAATAAATTATATTTTAATACATTTGCTGTTATTGCTTCTAAGTGTCCCCACAAAGTCTCATGCTATTATAGATGGAATTTTATGGAGGTGGCTGGATCTACGGTGTGAGACCCTGAAATTGACTGATGGTGCAATGGTGGGATTAAGGGCCCCAGAAGTAAGGGTATGAGCTCTGCCTTCCCTAAGTACCTGCCCTTAGCATCCCTAAGACATAAGGAATAGGAAGAGCTGTGGTTGTCTCCTGCTTTGCAGCCTTCTGCCCACCATGTATGGTTTCTCCCTGCGATGCCTACCTAGCATGCCACCCTGCCTTGGACTCAGCTGATTATGAACTGAAAACTCTGAAAACTGTGAAAGTCAAATGAAAACTTCCTCTTTAATTCTCTAGTTTAGTATTTTGTATCAACTGTGAGAAAAGTAACTAAGATAATTAGTTTTGAACAATAGAATATTTCATTAAAATAGAATGAAAACACATTACTCACTGAAAATTAAAGAACAAGATGTGCAAAAATTTAAAAAGTGCAAAATGTGGCAATTAATGATGGCATAAATAATTTGAAAATTTAACTACTTACCATAGTCAGACAAATTTTGAAAATGGACCATGTCACAGGGTTTATCATTTCCAATTTTGAAATAAACTACATAAATACGTTAATCAAGACAGTATCTTAGCTCAGTGCATTTGGGTGCTGGAGTCCTAGACCCCGGGGAGGCTGAAGAAGGAAAACTGTAAATTTAGTTACTTAGACTCTGTTGTAAAATTTAAAATAATAAATAAAGTGGGAGAGCACTGGAGATCCTGCTCAGCGCAGGGGGTCTGGGTTCAATTTGCCACAGTGAAAGAAAAAATATTTTTATACTAGCAGCAGGTAGACATACAGGTTAAATGAGTCATCTTGAAATGAAATCACACATTTATGTTCAGTTAATTGATTTTCTGTAAATGGAGAAATTAGATTTTTCAACAAATAGTCCTCAGAAAGCTGAAAATATATATTTGTGTGTGTGTGTGTGTGTGTGTGTGTGTGTGCGCGCGTGTGTATGTGTGTGTCAAAGGATGAAGTTGTTCCTAGTCCCATGTAATATTTTTGAAAGTTTCCCCAAGAAAAAAAATCATAAACTGGAATATATAACCCATGAAATTGTAATAAAAATATAGATATGAATGTTTGAAAAATTGTATTACAGATTTTTTGATAAAGCACTTGTAGGCTTAGTAGCAAAAGAAAAATTGGTAATCAAATATCATCAAAGATGATTACCAAGGAATTGAAGTGCTGAGCATGGTGGAGCTCACCTAAAATCCCAACACTGGGGAAGATGAGACGGGAGGATTGCCACGAATTTAAGGCCAGACTTTGTCACAAGCAAGACTGTCTCAAACCTTCCCCAAAGAGACAGAAATTGAAGATCCATAAGGATCTCTGTCTGAATTGTACAAATATATTCCTATAATTTAAATAACCAGATCACTGTCTAAAATTATGCAAATTATCTAGATAGATTTTTACAGAGTATGTACAAATATCTATGCTAAATAAACATAGAAAAAGATATTATCATTAAACACCAGAAAATGCAAATTAAAACAACACTGACATACCGTGTCACACTCTAAAAAAACAATATGTTAAATAAAAACAAGCATAAAAAGAAAGCAAATAATTACAAGTGTCAGTAAGGATATGGAGAAGTGAGAACTCTTGGGAGCCTTTGATGTGAATATAAATGATGCATAAATTTTGAAAATCCACCTGGTAATTCTGTAAAATACTAATATGACCGAAAATCACTCAATTTTACATCTAAAGGAATTTAGAATACATGCCTATGAAAAATACTTGCTTTGAAGGTTCACTGATATATTCACAATATCTAAGTATTTATCTATAAATGAATAATTAAAACACATTGCAATTATACAATATATTACCTGTCAATAAAAATAAATTATTGATACACCACAAGTTGAACATCTCTAATACAAAATGGAAAATCTGAAATTCTTTCTGGGTTTAATTTTTTAAGCGTCAGTCTGACAATACAGATAGAAAATCTCTGACCTTATATCAAAATTCAGGCACAGCAAAATAGTTCTATAATATGAGCTCTAGGTCAATTGCATAAGACATATATGAAAAAAATATATAAATTTTATATTTAGAATTGGGTTCTATCACCAAGATATCTCATTATTTATATTCAAATATTTTAACACTGAAAAAAGTTAAATCATTGTTAAGCTAAATCATTGTTAAATGAAAAACTTGTTAAAAGTAAACACAAGCAACTCAGTATTTTATCATTCAGTTTATAGGAAATGTTTGGAAGAAAAATTCTTAAATATAGGATGAAGATTGGTAGTTGGCTAAGGAAGGAGGTGTGTAAAAGCAAGGAGTTATTACCAAGGGGTACTGGGTTTATTTTTGAAATAATGAAATTTCCTTTATGTGATCAGAATGTGTCCCTCCAAAGTTTGGATGTTGAAGTGCTAAATGTTAGGTGATGGTGCTAGAAGTTGAGACTTGAGAAATACAATCATGCTTCACAAATTGAACACTTATGAATGGCATTTGACCTTACAAAAGAGCCAAAAGAGTCCTTGCCCCTGTGCCTTGACAGAGCAAGGATTCAGTTGTCTGAACCTGGCAGAGGGCCACTCACTGGGACTCTCAATGCTGATGCCCTTGTCTTGTACTTTTAACCTCCTGAGATGTGAAACACTAATTTATGTTGCTCGTATGCTACCGCATTATGGTATTTTGTTATAGAACTCTGAAAGTACTAAGATTTGATTACAGCCATTCTTTGTAGTAAGGTGGAATCTCGGTTTTAATTTACATTTCTGTAATAGCTGTTTTTCTTTCTTTCTTTCTTTCTTTCTTTCTTTCTTTCTTTCTTTCTTTCTTTCTTTCTTTCTGTATTTTCTGACCTTCTATACTTCTTTTCAGAAGTATTGATTTCAAGTGTCCATTTTTGATTAGTCTTATTTGAGGAGATCTAATTCTTTTAGTTCTTTATATATGGTAATCATTCGTCCTCTGCCTGGCAAAATCATTTTCCTACTTTCTAGGTTATCTCTTTACTCTGCAAGGCTTTTTCTTTGCTGTGCAGGTTTTTAATTTGATATGATCTCACTTGTTGATTCTTGATGTCATTTCTGTGCAACTGCAGTTCTGTTCAGCACATTCTTAACTATGCCTATGTCTTCAAAGGTTTTATCTCTCTGTTTCAGCAGACTAAGTGTTTATGTTTTAACATTTAAATCTTTGATCTATTTTGATTTTTGTTTTGTATAAAGTAAGTGATACATGTCTTGATTTCATCTTCTGTATGCATATAGCCAGCTTTTCTAGCACAAATTATTAAAAGAGTCTATCTTTGTTGTATTGTATTTTAAAAATAGATTTATTGATACATTTTAGATATACATAATGATCATATTCATATTAGGGAATTTGTATCCATGTGTGATATATTTTGATATGTCTATCAACAGATGAATGGACAAAGTGTGTTAGTCATACACAATACAATACTACCCTTCAATAAGGAAGGAAAAATGGGGTCATTTGTAGGAAAATGGATGCATCCTGAAATTATAATGCTAAGTGAAATAAATCAGACACAAGCTTAAATATCTCATGATTTACCTTATATGTGAAAAATAAATATAGATAAATTAAAGAGCAAAACAAGAGATGAATAATCTGAAAAACAGAGATTTATATCTTGCAAAGGTAAGTGGAATTAAGAGATGGAGGGAGGAGGAATTAAGTGATGGAGAGAGGGAGGAGGAAAGGTCATGAAAAAAGAATTAAGATGTGTTATGGACATGTACTGACTTCTGCAATAAATGTATTCATTATGTACTGCAAATGTGGGCTAATAAAAAGAAAAAATAATTTCAAACACAAAATATTAAAAATAAATAAAGCAAGAGGCCATAATATGATCAAGAATGGCATAGAAAAGGAAACAAAATATGCTATAAATAACTAAGAAAACTAATTTTAGTTTGAAATTATGTTAATGATGGTAGGAATGTTATAGAAGTATAAGTTTAAACATGTTGGTAAAGATTACAGGACATGGGGCTGGGGATTTAGCTCAGCAGCATAAGCGCCTGCTTTGCAAGCAGGCAGTTGTGAGTTCGATCTATGGTACCAGTAAAAATGAAAAAGACAAAAAAAAAAAAATTACAGGACATGATATCAGTGGGTACTCAGGGAGAGTTCCTGAGGGAGAGTATAAGATCATCACTCACAGTAGTAAAGGACCCACCCAGTGTCCAGCCACAGTAGACTAGGCTCTGCAGGTTTTCAGCCTGGCTGGGCCATGCCCAGGGACCTTCTATCAATCCAGGGAACTGGGCTGCCAGAGATGAGTCTCTGCACACCAGGGGAAGAGTGGCCCAAGGCAATTTAAAATCATCACACCCAGTGTTCAAGAAGCTGCCCAGTGTCCAGCCACTCTAGATTGGGCTCTGCAGATTTCTCAGCCTGGCAGGGCCAGCCCAGAGACCTTTCAGTCTGGCGAAATGGGGCTGCCAAAGGTGAATTCCAGCACATCAGCACAAGCCAGGTGCGAGTTTAAGTTCATTACTCCCAGTGGCTAAGTGCACCCAGCTTCCAGCCACACTAGACTAGGCTTGGGGGGTTTTGCAGCTTGGCTTGACCAAGCCCAATGACTTCCTTTAATCAAGGGTGCTGAGGGCATGTGAAGTGAATTCCAAAGCATCGGTGCTTTCTCAGAGAGAGGTTTGGATCATCATTCACAGGACATAGATGCCTGTCCAGCTTCCTGGAATACTGGAGGTGGCACAGGAGGTACTGTGGGCCTGACTGGACCATGTTCAACAACTGCCATTCAGTACCAAGAGTTGAGGAATAGGAGATGATTTCAGCACACCCAGGAGAGGCATTGGAGCATCACTTGAAACACAAAAATATAGGAAAATGACAAAATGAAATAACAAAATGCAATCTAAAACCTTGAGCCCAACCCAAGAAAGCCTAGGAGACATATACATTGAAGAAAATAGATGCAATACACCTGAAATACCTGAAATAATGGCAACGGAAATAAAGAAGCAACTCTGGGAAGCTTTAAAGGAATTCAAATTAAAAATATTCTCCCAAATAAAAGAAGAAAGGATAAAAGTAAACAAAAATGATGCTGAACCCATGTAAATAAGACACAGTTAAAAAATTAGAGTTAAAAAAATCTAGAATCCCTGGATGAGTAATATAAGAAACAAACAGAATGCATGAAGCAAATTCAAAGAGATAAACAGAAATTCAAAAAATCCATTGAAAGTTATCAATCAAAACTGTCTCAGTGAAAGTGAAGATAGAATTTCAGACATCAAAGACAAGATTGCAGGTAGTGAACTGGCAATGAAAGATCTTTTTAAAAATAACAAAGAACCAGGAAATAACAATTTAACAGCTGCAAGATGATGCAAAGAAAAACAACATAAGATTGATAGGGATAAATGAAAAGAAGGGGACAACACAAATGATATCAAGAGGTTTTTTTACAGAAGTAATAGCTGAAATTTCCCAAATATGAGAATGGAAACTGACATTAGGATTAGTGAAGCATACAAAACTCCAAATAGCCATAACCAAAATGAAACTATAATCAGATATATAATAATCAATGTACCATAAATCCAACATAAGAATAGAATATTAAAAGCTGTCAGAGACAAAAGACAGATCAGCTAAAAGCAAAACCTATCAGAATCACAGTAGACTTCTCAACACAAAAATAAAGTCAAGAAAAGCATGGAGGGAAGTATTTCAGATCCTAAATGAAAAGGATTTCCTACCTATACTGACATACCCTATAAAACTTTCCTTCAGAATGGATGGAGATATAAGATACTTCCATGACAGAGAACAGCTGAACAACTTCATGATCACAAAACAACCCTGCAAAGAATACTGAAAGACAATCTAGATACACATAGGGAAAAAATACCAAGCAAGGAAGACAATTATAAAGAATAAAAACATAATGATGCAATACAGAAAAAAATCAATACATAACAATTATAACAATGAATGTAAATGGTCCAATTCACCAATTAAAAGAAACAATCTGGCAGAATGGATCAAGAAACAACATCCAACCATATGCTGTTTACAAGAAATAAATCTAACACAAGAGGAAACTCACGGACTGAAAGTCAAAGGATGGAAAACAACAGTTCATGCAACAGGAACCCAAAAAAGTGGGAGTACTTACTCCGTTTGCAGACAATGTGAACTTCAAACCAAGAATGATCCAAAGAGATAAAGAAGGTCACTACATACTAGTTAGGGGAAATCTTAAAGAGGAAGAGATAACAATCTTAAATACATATGTAACAAATTCCAGAGTATGCAGCTATACAAAACAAGTATTAACAGAAATGAAAAATCAAATAAGCAATAACACAATTATAACAGGGGAACTTAACACACCATTGACACCAAGGGGCAGATCAACTAGACAGAAAATCAACAAAGAAATAACAGAACTGAATCACCTGTGATCAACTGGACTTGATAAATGTATACAGAGTGTTCCATCCAGCAACATCATAATACACATTCTTCTGAGCAGTACATGGGATATTCTCTAAAACAGACCATATACTAGCCCACAGAACATATTTAAGTAAATGCAGAAGAGTTGAAATTATCCCATGCATGTTATCAGATCAGAGTAGCATGAAATTAGAAATTAATGATAAAAGAATCTACAAAAACTCCACAAATACATTGAAGTTTAATAATACATTCTTGAGCAATCAGTGGGTCAGACAGGAAATTAAACAATACCTACAAGCAAACAAAAATACCAAATGCAACTTACCAGAATCTGTGAGATGCAATAAAGCAGTGCTCAGAGGAAAATTTATTGTGCTGAGCTCCCACATCAGCAAAACAGTATGAATACAAATAAAAAAAACTGAGGCTATACCTCAGATATCTACAAAAATAAGAGCAAGTTAACCTCAAAGCCAAAAGAAGGTAGGAAATTATAAAAATAGAAGCAGAAATTTATCAATAGAGGCTAAGAAAACAATCCAAAGAATCAGTGAATCAAAGAGTTGGTTCTTTGAAAGAATAAATAAAATTGATAAGCCCCTAGCCAACTTTTTTTTAAAAAGGGAAGAAATATCTGAAATTCATGCAATCAGGAATGAAAAAAGTGAAATCACAACAGACTCTGTGGAAATACAGAAGACTATTAAAGCATATTTCAAAAAACTCTACTCTCGTAGGTTCGATAACACAGAAGAAATGGGCAGATTCCTAGAAACATATGAAGCACCAAAACTGGGACAAGAAGATTTAAAACTGCTGAATAACTCAATTTTTATGAATGAAATTGAAAACTTAATTAAATCCTTACCCACAAAGAAGAGCCCAGGCCCAGACAGAGTCACTGCAGAATTCTACAAGAAATACAAGAAGATTAAATGCTGAAACTCCTCAAACTCTTCAATGAAACTGAAAGGGAAGCAATTCTTCCTAACTCCTTCCTATAAGCAAATATTACACTAGTATCAAAACCTGAGAAAGACCCAAATAAAAAAGAGAACTACAGGTTAATCTCTCTAATGAACACAGATGCAAAATCCTCAATATAACAGAGTGCTGCATATCATCAAGAAGTTTATACACCATTACCAAGTGGGATTCATCCCAGGCATGTAAGGATAGTTCATCATAGTCAAATCAATGAATGTAATCCACTGTATCAATAACAAAAGTAAGAATCACATGATCATTTCCATAGATGCAGAAAAAGCTTTTGATAAGGTCCAAGACTCATTATGATAAGAATCTTACAGAAAATTTGAATAGATGACCTTTACCTCAGTATAATAAATGCCATCTATGACAAACTGACAGCCAGCATCATATTAAATTGCCAAAAACTCAAGGCCTTCACCTTAAAATCAAACGCAAGACAAGGATGTTGGATGTCCCTTATCACTGCTTCTATTCAGCATAGTACTGGAAGCACTAGCCAGAGCAATTACACAAAAGAGAGATATAAGAGGGGTAAAGATAAGAAAAGATGAATTTAAATTATCATTATTTGCAGATGACATGATACCCTACATAGAAGACCCCCAAAACTTCATTGAAAGACTCCTAGATATAATAAATAAATTCAGTAATGTAGTTGGATACAAAATCAGTACTCAAAAATCAATAGCATTCCTATAGACTCACAACAAAGTCACTGAAAGAGAAATAAGAGAAGCTACACCCTTCACACTGGCATCCAAATAAATGAAATGCTTAGGAATTATATCAGGAAAGAAGTAAAAAAATGTATACTGAAAATTATAATACTCTGAATAAGAAATCAAGGAGAATCTTAGAAAATGGAAAGACATCCCATGTTCATGTGTAGGGAGAATAAATATTGTGAAAATGGCCATTCTCCCAAAACTGTTATACAGATTCAATGCAATCCCATAGAACATACCTCGTTGATCTAGAGAAATCACTCCTAAAATTCATCCCGAATCAAAGAGAGACCTAGAATTACAAAGACAATTCTAAGCAGCAAGGCAAGGTAGGAGGCATCACAAACCCTGACTTGGTTATGCTACAAAGCTACTGTAATAAAATCAACATGGTACTTGAATAAAAACAGAGCCAAAGATCAACGGAATAGATTAGAAGATACAACCACAACTACAAACACACTCAACCACCTTATTTTTGATAAAGGGGCCAAATAGGTTCACTGGAAAAACGACAGTCTCTTTAATAAATGGTATTGAAAAACTGGCTCTCCATAGGCCGAAAACTAAAACTAGACCCATAACCTATCACCATGTACTAAACTAAAATCTAAATGAATCAAAGATCTGAATATTGAAACTGAAACACTAAATCTGTTGGAAGAAAATTAAGTAAAACTCTTGAAGATTTAGTTGTAGGTAGAGAATTCATGAATAAGAATCAAACCACGTGGGAAATACTTCCCAGAATCAATAACTGGGATCACATTTTATTGAAGTTTCTGCATGTCAAAAGAAATCTCCAGCATAATGAAAAGAAAACTCAAAAACTGGGAAAAAAATCTTAGTGAACTGTCCCTCAGACAAAGGACTTCTGTCTAAAACACATAAAAAAAAATTTTTTTTAAAAACTAGTCCCCCGGAATTCAAAGGCCCAATCCAAAAATGGGCATCTGAGATGAATACACAGTTCTCATATGAAGAAATACAAATAGCAAATAAATACATGAAAAAATGTTCATCATTAGCCATTAGAGAAATGCAAATTAAAACAACACTGTGATTACATCTCACTCTTGAAAGAATGGTTAGGGTCAAGAAAACTACCAACAACAAATGCTAGAGGCTGTAGGATAAAAGGAACTCTCCTGCACTGTTGGGGGGAATGTAGATTGATACAACCATTGTGGAGGTCAGTATGGAGATTTCTCACAAAGTTGTGATTGGAAATCCCATTTGACCCAGCTATTCCACTTCTATGCATACTCCCAGAATAACTGAAAACATTGTACCACAGTGATATATATGCACCCACGTTTATAGCAACACAATTTGTAATAGCCAGAACTTGGAAACAACCTAAGTTTCCATCAACTGAGGAATGGATAAAAAAGTTGTGGTACTTTTACACAATGGAGTACTACTTAGTTATAAAGAAGTATCACATTGAGATATTTATAAATAAACGGATGCAACTTGAGACCATACTCATAAGCGAAATAAATCAAACTCGCATGTATAAATACCATATAGTCTCCCTAATCTAAGACATGGTAAGAGTACATAAGAGTTTATGACAATCATGATTTCCCTATTACATTCCTTTGAAACCTTATAATGTTTTCATCCATTAGTTGGAATGTTTTTTTTTTTTTCCTGGTTTGTCTTATTTTATTATCTGTAATGGTATGAATAGCTATTTTGAAGAAACCAAGACATTATAATAGCCAGTGCTGATTTAATATCTTGCTATGAAGTCATACCTGCTTTTGTTCTTCTGTTTCCATTGATTCTATCATATGGTATCTTATTGGATTTTATTATGTATGATGGTATAAACAAATTTTTATGCACAATTTTTATGGACAATAATATTGTAACCATTGTTCATTTTCTGTTATTTGTTTCTGAAAGCCCTGTAATACTTTCATTATCTTGAATGGTTTTATACTACTTTGTTATGTTTGATACTATTGTATATGAAGGTATGCTCTACTATTTCAAAGAAAGATACATTATGGTAGTCACTGTTTTATCAGGTTGTCTTGTGGTGAAATACTGTGTTGCTTAAATTGTTCTGTTCTGATCTGCTTTGTTATGTCCTCTTTTGTCTTAATCACTTTAAAATTTAAAAAAAAATTTAAAGATTAAAATAATTTCATAAGCTCAAAGTCAATTTTAAGAACTAATTTTTCTGACTGACAAGTTCGTGCTCATATTAATTAGAATAAATCAACTATCAGTCATGAAATAATAAATCAAATACATTTGTGTTAATTTCCCATTGCAGGGTGTAGTCCTGGTGATGGAAGGGACAGTTGGAGCCTGTTTTTACCCCTCTCACAAGATATAACCACACGTAGTTTTGTAAACATTTACATAGGAGAGAGTGAGTTGATGTGTACCAGACTTCTGAAATGATGCACAGAAATCTGTCAATAACTTTTGTATCTAGGGCTAAGGACTACGATTACTGGCATTATTTTATAGCAGAACTTTTTTTACATGTATATGAGTTTATATTTGTAAATAAAGTAAATTAAACCATGAGTGTAAATATGAGTTTAAACATGACTTTAAAATCTTCTAAAATTATCAGTGTCATATAATATGATTAGAATTCTCTAGAAAAATTACATTTAAACTAACTCATTTGCTTTAACAGTTATTATTTATTATTTTATTTTAATAGTTATTATTAGCATATGGATTCAATACAGAACTCCAGATATTATGATTTAGCATATGTAAGGATGTGGGACCAGAAATTTGTTTGACTCACAGCATCGTTTTGTTTCTCCTGCATACTGAATCTTAATAGCTAATTCACTGGGTTATTTACTGTACAAATCTACACAAAATAAGTTCACCCCTTTGGCATGTAGTCCAATGTTACCATCTCGCTCTCTTGATGCAAAACCTTCAGTTAGTGAATAGCAAGAAAAGACTGACTGCAAATTAACTTTCATATTCTTATCACATGATGCAGAACAATGTTGTCTCAAATCTTCTAAGTAAAAACTAAACATATATTCGCACACTTAGAACTCTGAGAGTTTGACACATTTTGAAAGTTGTCTTTCTTTGATGCTTAATATTAATTGTGAATTTACATTTAACATTGAAAACTCAAGCCACTTGATTTTCATTCTTTCATGATATTTAATTTTAAGTTAAAGCACATACTTAAAGAATTACTTCTTTCATGCAAATTTTAATATTTAAAATTGTTGTTCAAGGTACCTATATATTTCTGTGCATTGTTAACATTAATTCTTCTCCCAAAAATTCTCCTCAAGAAATTTCATTTTAACTAGATTGTATTAACTAGATTGTAGTATCTTGCTGGCAGTTCCTGGACCAAAGTGTTTGGAAATATGATGTAGATTTATTACTGTCTTCAACATTTACTTGATATGATATACTGAGGTAGGAAGTAAAAAGAAAAAAGGCGATCCATCACTTCACTACAGAAAGGACCTCAGATCTTAACGTCCCATTTTACTGTTATGTTCTGTCAGAATTCAATGAGAGATGTTATGAAAATAAAATTTAAGAAGTGTTAAGTATGCCAACACTGAATAGAGTTCCTGGAAACTGAATGAACATGCTATATTATTAATACTTTTTGCTGAAGAATTTTTATGTAGACTTTCATGTTTCTTAAAGTCTGGTCAGTCAGTGAAATGTATTTATTGTCTGAGTTGAGGAAAACCATTAATGATGCTATTCATCAAGCACAGAAAGGATAAAGTTGTTTTCTTCCCTACTCTTTAAAGGCATTGAATTAATAATTACATTTCAGCATTATGTTCTACTGGAAGGGGAAAATACTGAAGAAAGAGCAGGTATGACATGATGAAAAATAGAGTTCTCAACATTAGTGTCCCATCAGCATGTTGATATTTTTTATCATAGGTCCTAACATCTTACTTCACCTACCTATAACCCATGAGGCCCAACAAGTAGCAGTTTAATCAGTATCTCTTTCCCAGCATATGCAGGTGTCTAAGCAGTTTCTCCAGCTGTGAAAATCTGCGGCTCTTAAATCTTACATTGGCTCAGCTATTTTCACATTATAGGGTCTGGAAATATAGGGTCTTGGAAATATCTGCCCCGTGTACATGATCTGCAACAATTTCATCATTTTGATTGAACAATGAACTTTTAAATTTGCAGGTACATCATTTGTAAACCAAGTATCAATATTTGATATGGGATAGGACACTAGTTACTGAGTTTCAAGTAAAATAAAAAAAAATAGATTTGATGAGCAGAAAACAATGAAACAAGTTCAGTTTGGTAAGACAGAGCATTCTGGGAATATAATTAGGTTTTATTATCTCTTTATGATTCACCTTCACTTTTCTGCCTCTTTTTGGCTGTCATTTTCATGAGTATCAACTCCAAAATGTTGGGTCTACGGTGAAGACAAAGACAAAGCTAGCACTGTAGCTACAGCACACAGGAGGAGATAATTACCAGTGAAAATTCTCTCTGGTTCAGTTTTCCACCAGTGTCTCTAAGCCCAGGTCACTGATACTCAAGCAGACCAAAAGAAATTAACAACGTTCAAAAATTGTACGTTGAAACATTAAGCATATTTTGACATGTACTGTAAGGGATGAGACGTTTCCAATTGCTTTCAATAGGAGAAGCTGAGAGAGACAGTAGACTTGACGAGAGGACTAGTAAGCAAAAACATAATTGCACTTACTGAAGTCTGAGATAGCGGTCAAGATGCAGCAGGTGGAGAAGAAAAAACGCCGCACGGCAGTGAGAAACCTTGTACTGAACAGTGCAGTTGATACCACGCATGTGAAAGAAGATAAACACAATGAAAGCGTGAGTGGAGCAGGCTAATTTTGTTAATTAGGCTGCATTCATGCTTCAGTGGTACTGAAATTTACCACTCCTTCCCCTTTGTAAACTCATGTTCTGAGCAGCTATAAAGCACATTTGATATGTGCTGCGTAGTGTGGTATTATTACAATAGAGCCCATTCAAACAGCAGGTATCAAAATTTTATGTTTATTTTATAAAAAGGTGCTACTGAATTGCTAGTTTCATAAAAGTTAAAGTGATTTGTGCATGATTCCTAACATCTTCTAATGAGATTCATAGTGCTGAGTTTCTTCGTTATACTGTCCTGTTACTTGCTTAGTCATTTTACAATGTACATAATTTCTACAAAACCTATGCAACTTAAATACTGTAAATTTCTTCCACATTGGTTTACAGGCATTTGTTTAAAACAAGCATATTTTAATATAGCAAGATCAAATAAGATTAAAAAACATAATATAGGACTAAAAGTTGATGATCATGTCTTTCATCACACAGTGCACACACAAAGGTGTTTTTTCTGTTTATAGTTTCCTTTAGCATCTTAATAATAATCATTTGGTATGTATTGTTAATGATCAAAATGGTAACATTACACAAATGTGTCATGCTAGCTAAAACAAGCCCCTTTGTAAGTTCAAAAGATACCGGTTTCCTTTCCAGTAATATTTTACACAAATAGTTCCTGATTTTTTTCTCTGTGTGTCAAAGTAATGTCTAGAAATAATTAGTCATTTTATCACAAAGGATCAAACTATGTTGTATAGGACCACAATATTAATTAGAACAAGTCTGTTTATAATGTCCATGAAGAAATAGGAATAGTGTCATTGGCACCCTAGTATCAAACAGATAAAGTCAAGTCAATATAGATATTTTCATTTTCTTGGGCTACTAAGACACAGAATTGCTAAAACAGAATGCAAATAATACTGGCATTTGGTATTCGGTGAATACACTCTGTAAGACTGTAAAATTTGTGAAATTAGTGTAAGAAAAGTAACTGACTATTGTTATACATAAGCCATTTATTTAGAATGTAAGAGTTTAAATATGACCTCCTGGTGTGTTCCCTTCCAGAAAAGGAAAAGATGTTACATGAATTCTATCAAAGGTTTCTTCAGCTTTTCACCTATATTTTGAAAATAGCTTACCAAATACAGGTCCCAGAGGAATTATTTTGGAGTTTACAGTTGTTTGTGTTTATCAAGAAGGTTAAAGAGAGCGCAATTAGTTATTAAGGTCCTGCAAATAGCAGAGTGCAGAAGTGCGTAAGAGGTCACATGGATGGAGCACTGTTGGGGGTGAGGGGGAAACTGAAATACAGTTTTTAGACTTTTAGGGTCTTTTGACCACAATGGATTCTGAGTTTTGTGTACCAGCACTGATAGTGGAATGTTAAACTAATTGATGATAGCTTCCATCAAGTCATCTTATGACTATACTCATTGTACCTGAACTTCAGAAGTTTATACAGTGAGTTTCCAGGTGTAAAGTCTGGAGACTCCTAAGATGATATGTTGTTAAAATCCTATGAATATTAAAAGATGAAAATTAAAATTAATAGAAAACTGTTAACAATGTTTTTAAATCCAGATTCTTCCAATGCTAAAATAATTCAAAAGAAGATGGATTATCCCCGTAAAACTCTATAAGAAAAGGAGGCATGCTTGAGTAGCCTTACATGTAATGCTAGTCATTCTCCTGATGTATAAAGTATTTTTTTGCAATGGAGTACTACTCATCTATAAATAAGGATAAACCTAAGACATTTATAGAGAAGGGGCTGCAACTTGAGACCATACTCTTAGTGAAGTTAGTGAGACTCGCATGGGTAAACATCGTATTGTTTCTCTAGTGTAAGAATCTGAAAGAGGAAATAAGATCCAAAATGTACAACAGATGTTGTGAAATGGAAACTGTTTACAGGAAAGGAATGGGGAAGGAAAAAAGAAGGAAGGGAAAATATATACACAAAAAGTAATTAAGATAGTTATACTATAATTGCTGTTAGTTCACTGAAAATAGAGATTTAATACTACATTGTATGATCAGTTTTTCATGACTATTTCTTGTAATGTGAGCAACTACTTTGAAGATAACAACATGCAATATACTAAGCATTCTTATTCTCCTACAATATTGCTTTGAAATTTTGTACTATTGTTTTTATTATTTTTTCTTTAAGAAAATTAACATGGATATAGAGAAAGCCTTCATAATATCAAAGTGACAGTTCAAAACTTGAAATAAACAGAAAAATGGAAAAGTAAGTATGAAGAGGAGAAAAGACACAGGAAAATGTAACCATTAATGGCTATCATCAGGAATGTGTCTCTATCTTAAGATTTTTGGGGAATATATATATATATATATATATATATATATATATATATATAATTCTATTATTGAAAGATTTTTAAAACGTTATTTCCTTTGTGATGACTCTGCAAGCTGAAACTAGACAGAGAAATGAACTTGTTTAACTAAACAAATGTGAAGATTAATCTGATGAGGGAAGAAATGCAGATTATGACCACAAGAAGGCAGCACATAAACAATTTAGGCAATTCTCTGCATATCAAATAAGTGATGATGCTTTGATGTTTTTAACTACTGTAGTGGAAATTAAGATAAAAAGAAGTAGCATAAAGCTGGGAATGTTTTTGTTTGTTTTTCTGTCTGTTTTTTAATAGGGAATGGAACTCAGGACCTTGTGTTTGCCAGGTGGGTGCTTGAACACTGAACTGTATCCCCAGCCCTATTCTTGGGATTTCAAAAGAGATGGGCTTTTGAATCTGTGGATGGTCAAGAAGCATTTACCTCCTCTTGAGTAAGATGAGCAAAAAACAACTGTATCAACACTTATAAAGAACAACACCACTAAAAAAGGCAGAGGACAAGTATATCTGAACTCTTTTTTTGGGTTTGGGACAGAATTCTTTGATATCAGATCTCTTTGGATTACAAGATTTGTTCCAGTTTCTGAGGTCTTTGCCATCAGATTGAGATTTATCCAATTGACTATCTTGTTTCTGCTACCTCCATATTTGTCCCGATTCTCCAGTTTTCAATCACTGTGGAAATCAATTTTTTAGACTTTTTCTTAACTGTATTTTCCTCAGTTTTCTCATACTTTTTCCCTATTATGTTGACCTCAGTTCTAATTAGTTATTTTGCAATTTAATGCTTTTTACTAAGAAGAACTGATCTAGCCAGTACATGTAAATAGTCATAAAGAATTGTCAATCAAAGGAAAAAGAAACAGATAGCAATTGCATTTAGTGGAAGATTCTTAGATGAGGTGTTATTTTACATGAATACACCAACACACATAGTCCAGAGGAAAAATGTTGGCAATTCCATCTGGTTTCTACCTCACTGTTCCCCATTCTGACTGTGTAACAGAAACCAGGGATGTTAGAGTTATCTCTGAATGCTCCAGACTTTCTGAGCAAAGAATATTTACAAACTTGGTTAAAAGTATTCGACAGGTAAATTGTTCTTGGGAGTTAGACACAGTGTATTATTCTAAAGATATATCTGGTCTTATACCCTCTGGAGCAATTTCTTTGCATTATAGAATAATAAAGCCCAGAGTTAGTTTCACTCCTCACAGTCTTTAAATCTATAATGCTAAAATGACTTTCTTGTCACATAACATTCCAAATGTGTGGTATGACCTGTGTCACTGTTGGGGTGCAAGTACTCAGAAGCACTGAGAAGTGTTTTTAGTAATGGTTTTGATTTGATCCAAAGATCTCATGTTTCCAATTTCAAACTTTTTTCAGCGACAAACTGGATTTAAATTTTAAGTTTTTCAATGTATTGAATAAACATATAAGTAGCTTTAATTTATTAATTCAACAGACGATACTCTGTAAATCATTATTTGGCTAAATAAGTGCTTGTGTAGCTATTTTCTGAATTATATTGTAAATTTTTAAAGAAAATCTATTTCACCTCATGTGTTGAAATGTTATTAAAATAATTTATTTTGAAGTATTTTTTTCACCATTTTGTAAAATTGTATTTCTTTAATGCAAATGTGTTTATAATCAAGGGTACTGAGAATATATAAATAAAATATAAGTCTGAGAAGTTGCCATGAAGATTTTAAAGATATTTGTTAAGATTTCTGACAAATTTACAAAAAAACACTTTTATTTATTTATTAATAAATTTTAGATATCTACTTCTGAATTGTAACTGTGGCATTTAAACAACTATAACTACAGAAATTCAAAAAATACATTTATGCTTTCTTCCAAATTTGATAAATTCACATTTGAATAGCATTATATATCTCAAAAATGATTTTGTTGTATACTATTATATATGCAACAAATAGAGGAATGAAAATCACAAATGTTTGAAGTTTTTAAAGTTAACCAGCTTTCACTTATTATTGAATTACTGATTAGATTATAATTAATTAACTTGAATTATCACTGTTAAGATTTAATATTTTAGCTTTTACAATTTATTATCTTATCTATTTTGTCAGAAGATAATTATTTTATGTAAAAAGACATAACTTGTTTTCTTCAAAATAAAATTTACACAGCATAGTACAATTTCGCAGAAATTTTGCTTAATTAATGAAAAAATATTCATGTTGCCATTCATTTTCTATATAAAATCTCAAAGAGCATGTTTTTACAAAATGAAAATAAGCATCTGATTTTTAAAATTTTGAGATTAAGATGTATTTTGATAAAAATTCAGCTAAAGATACAGTAGTTGATAATCATATTTTGAAAATGTTATTCCACTAAAATTTATTTCTGTATATTTATATATTCCATGAGTCAAAGACTCTAAAGTCAATTCTAAGAACAAGGAAATATAAAGCATATGACATTTTACAATGCACAAGAACCAAAAACTTTGCATCATAAAAATATAGATGATGACATCATGATGTGTTTATGAAAAACTACGATTCTTCTTAGTTTTATTTATTTGCAATAATAACTATGAGACTACAAATAAAAGTCCAAATTATACGAAATATGCTAAATATTCTACAGATAATCCTTTTTTGCATAAACATAATGTTCATTTATCATAATGCATGGAAAAATAAATTCACATTATTTCACAAAACAAAATACTTAATTGTCTAGGTGTACTCCCCATTACAGTACAACACACATATTTTAGATTTGTTTGGTTGAAGAGTTAAGCATATAAATGTTCTGGACATGCTGTTTGTGATCACCTAATGGTGTAGCAATGACCAATTCCCCACTCCATGATATGCATTTTGAATAGAGTTTCTCTCTGTCTAAGGCACAGGAAATCCATGCCAAGTGTATAACTGGTTGCCTCTAAATATGCAGTACATGAAGAAGAAGAATAGTTTTTTTTTTTTTTTTTTTTTAGTTTGAGAACCCTACAATCCAAGAATCATATACTATATAATTTTGACTAATGGAATTTATGATGGTAATATTTAATTAGCTTCAGATATACTAATAAGACTCAAAATAATCATTAGGCCCTGTCATCTGAGTTTTTGAAAGACTTTGAAAAATTTTTTGCAAAATATAATCCCTTTCCCCCAGTTTTGCCGAATTATTTTTATGTGAGGTGTTCTATTAAAGCATTTTAAAGAGTGAAGAGTTTGTGGCTGTGTACTAAGGCACATTTATCTAGACTGTAGCAGGCAAGGCTGCCTCAACATGCCCTATAATCCAACTCAGCATACACGATATAAGGGAACATCTAGGGAGAGTGAAGGTCACTGTGCAGTTAAACTATAGATTTTAGTCTGTGATCATAACATCTTCCTGCCTTTAGCAACACCTGAAAGGCACTGAAACAGGAGCAAAAGCCAAGGTGTTTGGTACAATACACATGAGATATAATAGAGTACAACACAGGTACTATTGCTTGCTCAAGGAACAAACAAGAGACTGCTGTTTATTGAAAGTAACTAAGAGCTAAATGCTAAACTCTGGCTGTTAGAGTGCATGGATAGGCTCACTCCAAAAAGCCCTACAGCCAGAGCCGCGGGGGGGGGGGGGGTTTCAAGGGAATTGTTTAGCCCTACCCTGACTGCTCTCGGGCATTGTTAGAGTGTCACCATAGCATCTTCAAGCATTTGATTTATGTTAAGAAGGAATTTCTGCCACATAAACTCCAAGGGTTCTGGGTCAGGCTGCAAAATCACATTTGCAATTCTGTGCAAGGAGATTATGGGGTTTTTATCATTCCATTCATGTATATTTGGACTACATACCAAAGGGCTTGTATTTTACTGAAAGAAGAGAATGGCAAATTATATCTAATGTGCACTGATTCTTACTTGGTGTATTGTGCACCTACCTAAAGTAATTTTAAGGTTAAAATTATACTATGTTGGGAATATAAATGAGTTTCCTATGTAAGGCTGAGGTTTTTTGTTATTTATTTATAAGGGAAAAAGATAGAAACACTCTAAATAAAAGGAAGGTTTAATATATTTTTGGAAGACACATAAAAATTTCCTTGCTATATGTATCATACATTACTCTTCCATCTCCCTATTGGAAAAAATATTTTAAAATAATTAATAATTCTTAATATGTGCAGCAATCAAGTGGAAAACATCATTTTCATGTAAACTACACTTCTTAATCAGGTAATTAACGTCGGTAACAAGATCAGTACACAATCAAAGAAAAAAAATCTGCATAATATTGTAAAATGGAAAAGAACTCTGAAATCCCTCACTCTGCAGAAACAAAACAAAACAAAGTGTGGCTTCTGCAGTTCAGGAATCTTTACCAATTTCATAAAAACTGAATGCAAGTTTTTTATCAAAATTATGGAATAGAGATTCTTTATAGGGCTCTGTCCTTCTGCCTGAAAGTTCCCTCTGCAGTAACAGTGAAGGGGAAGTATTCTGTGGGCCTTGTGCAGTACGCTCAGCTGATGGACATGTAGAGATCTAGTACAGCCACTTCCCTGGCTTTACAGAGATCAGAGAGTAATTTTACTCACTGCCCAAATGTATTTGCATTTCAGAGATATGATATAAAACAATCAACACACTTCACAACGTTATCCAGCAAGCTTCTTACAGATACCCAGAAGATATGATCAGGTAATGGAACAGTTAGCTACATGCCATCGCAGAAACGTAAAAAAAAACTGAGAATGAAGTTCCACAGGACAGAATTTTGCTCTGTAGAATATACACATTTGTTCTTTACTTTAAAATATTTGCTTTCTTAACTTGTAAAGTTGATTTTCTATCATTTACTGTAATGTAATTGCTGTTATTTTCTAACATCACTAATAATTATCTGTTTTAATTAATTAAAAACATCACTAATAATTATCTGTTTAGCCATTTTCATGACAAAAAATATAGATAATATTTAATGAAACTTAAATTCTCCAGACCTAATGCAATTCTGTGGTGAATTTAACTTTGCTGTCAGCAATCAAGTGGATATTTCTTTTCTTTCATTTCTTTTCTACTATAGCAAAATATACTATAGTAGAAAGAAAACAGCAATGTTTCTGCTGACACTTCTGTATCTTACTAATAAAAAGGGCACAAGATAAATAGGCACATGGAAGTCTAAATAAAACATATTGAAAGAATCAGAGTTCTAAATAAAGAACAAAGATGTGAAAAAAATCAAAACTGCAACATTTGGAGTTAGAATTCCTGTTTCAGAGTTATTAATATTGAATATGGTGCACTCCTGATAAAAGTCACTGCTTTAAAATCCTACTAAAACTTTAAAAATAAATTCCTAGTAAAACTTTAATGGTAACAATGCTCACTTCTCATTCAAACAATAAAATTAAATTAAGCAGAAAAAAAAAACATTTTGCTTTTCAGTTTATTGCGTCTGAAGTATGACAGAAGCATACATGGTATAAATAAAATTCACTGTACTTACTCAAATCTTGCTTATGGTACTGAAATATTTACATTCACATTGAAGTTCATTTCAGTTTTTAGTGGCCTTTCTAACTTCCTCAGCTACAGTGAACTGCTAGCAACCACATCTGGAAATGTGTACAGACTTAAAGCAAGACTTTCTTAAAAATGCTGAAACTTTAAGTGTGTCTGTATGCATATACATACTTACATATACTGAGCTATTTATCTTCAAGAAATACACCTTACAATAGTTTGGAGTTACATTTCTATTTCTTTATATTATCGATGCCCATGTAATAAAAGTAAACAAAACAATTGCATTGTTTCCAAATGTCTTCAGCCATATTTAATTTTCTGTATTAGTTACATACATTTTTTACTTAAAAAACTTATCAACTTCCATTCTGACCTTAAAATTATACTGTCAGATAGATGATAATCTTTGACTTGATACATTTCATCTTGTTCCTTGACTCCATTACAAAGAGAACGTTATAAGTGAACCAAAAGGCTTGTATAATGCAACTCTACCAACGTATGTTCAACTGTGATCTTCCTGCAGATCAACTCAAAATCTCCTCAATGCACTTACCTTAAAAAGCAGAGTGTTTTCCTTTAAATTGGAGAATGCTTTATGTCTTTGTGGTCACATGAAAATATTTGCTGCTGATGCCAAAAGCGAAACCGCAGTGAGAGTGTAGGAAACAAAGTTTTAAGTCTTGCGTATCTTCATCCAACTGGACAGTTTGAAACTGGGCAAGAGTTTTGTTTAAGTTTTTAGTTCATTTTTGTTTTATTTCTCCAAGTCTTTGCAGACTGTTGCAATGATGCCATCTAGGAAATACTTCGATTTGGATCCTCGCATCATAAGTCTGCTCTTTGCTTTGCTCTTGGAATTCTGCAAGAAATTCTCCTTTAAGTTAGCCTTGGATTGCAAAACCATGTTCTCTGACAAAATTCTGGTGAACTGCAGGAGTGGAAAGACCTACCTAGCTTTCACCTGCAGGAACTGTTTCCCGAGGGCAGCCTGAGGTACAGGGACTGACAGTAGGTCTTGACCAGTAATAAGGTAGCAGTTCTGAAGCGTTGCCCATGGAAGTCACTGTACATTTGCTTGCAACCGATGCGGACATTGGCTGGCAATCAGCAGTGTCATGGCTTAGCTCGGTGGGATTTAGTAGAGTAGGAGGAGTCAGGGAAAAATTGTGAGTTGGGGAGACATTAACTCATGAAGGTACCTGTGGATGCCCTGGGATATTATCAAAAGACAAATTTGCATGTACTTGTGCATTTCGATTGACAGACATCAACTGAGAAAATACCAGGCTCCTTTCCAAGTCCTCCTGTTTCATAGATCCTGCCATCTGGCCTGAATTAGGGAGCGTAAATGCCATTGCACTAGGAGCAAGAGTGTTCAAGAGCACCTTTCTCCACTGGGTTGTGGCAGACTCACCTGTAAGTGTGCCCCCACCTAAAGCACTTGAATTTACTGAAATATTACTATTAAGGAAGACAGATGAAGTGCTTGCAGGCACTAAGCTACAGTACAATAGCACTCCAGAAGAGCTGAATGGTACCTTAGCATTTCCAGTTTGCTGCATATGCCCTGCTTCCTGTGGCTGGAAAGGCTGAGACTAGCGGTGCCATCAGATGAACCAGAGAGTGAGCGAGGAGACAAATCTTTATGTCCCTTGCTGGATTCATTTTCAATGCTGACGTGGCCCCCTGACTCAGTTTTGAACTAGGTTTCCAAGGGGTTCTCTGCTCAGTAAATCTTAACTCTAAAGGTGATGGTCACATTTGTGTCTCAGCAGACATTTAACCTCAATTAACATCCGCATTTATTAAGCTCAACAACCTCATCTGTGATATGGAACAGATGATACTGGCAGTTTTTTAATAATGTGAACTAAAGCTGAAATCCTATACAGCTCCCTGATTCACTACAGTATGGCTGTATTATAGTTCAAAACTGATGCACATCTGGTAGACACTAGTTTGTCATTTGCAGTTTGATCTTTTAACTGAATAGGAATACGCAGTATGATATTTTCTTATGATGCTAACCAGCGGAAGGGCCTGCATCTCTCATGCAGCTGTCCTTGTGTGGATAAACATCACAATAAAACCCATCTCTTGTACAGTCAATGTGTACTGATAATTCAAATGCTTATTAAGTTTGTTGGCACAATTTAGATATACATAATGACAATATTCATTGCTGGGAATTTGTACCTATATATGATATACCTTGATTCTTCCTTTTCCCCATGCCTCCCTTGCCTTCAACCTCTCTCCCACTGCTTATTTACAAAGCTTTGCTTCCAGTTTATCCTTAATTTATCGTTTTCCTTTCTTTTCCCTTCCTTCCTTTCCCGCTCTCCTTCCTAGTTCCTCTTTCCTTTTGAACAGTGTCTTCCTGTTGCACATTTGGTCCTCAGTTACTCTGTCAGTTTCTCACTCCCTGGAGACAATGCACTATGTACGTGTGTGTCCTGTATATTTCCCTTAACAGTGTGGTCTCAAGTTGCATCCATCTATGTGGCCTTTTTGTGACTGAGTAATATTTATCATTGGTTGATTTGTTGGTGATAGCCAATATTTCTGGAGTGAGACAGAATCTCAGTGTTGTGTTAGTGTGTATTTTTTGAATGACCAATGATGTTGAATGGTTTTTTCATATATTTATTTGCCATTCTATTTCTTCATCTGAGAAGTATTTGTTCCATCTCAGATGCCCATTTTTGGAGTGGGTCTTCATATTGGGGGAGTCTGATTTTTTTCAATTCTTTATATATTCTAGATATTAGTTCTTTTTCTGCTAAAATATTTTCCAATTTATAGGTTATCATTTCAATTTCTTTGTGACTTTTTTAGCTCTGCAAAAGATTTTTAATAGGAAGAAATCCAAGTTGCTGATTCTTTGTAGTATTTGCCATGCAATCAAGGTTTTGTTCATGAAATCTTTGCCTACATCTATGACTTCAAGAGTTCTACTTATTCTATATCCCAGCAGAGTTAATGTTTCTGTTTTAATATTTATGTCTTTGATTCATTTCAGTTTTAGTTCAGTGTATTGTGAGAGACACACATCTAGTTTTAATCTTAGGCATATGGAAACCAGCTTTTCCACACTATTCAATAAAGCACCATTTATTAAAGAGGCTCTCTTTCTTCCAGTAATGTGTTTGATCTTTTTGTCAGAGATAAGGTGACTGAGTGTGTTTGCAACTGTTTTTGCATCTTTTCCTCTACTCATTCTCAGGTCTTTTTTTCCCCAATACCATGCTATTTTGTAATGGTAGCTTTGTAGTATAATTTTAAGTTAAAGATTGTGACTTAAAATCATACTGCTCCCTGCCTTACCTCTGTTGCCAAGGATTGTTTTACTATTTGAAGTCTCATTTCAAATAATATTAAGTTTATCTTGAAGTATTATAAGACTAGGCTTTTAACAGATATTAATATGAAGATTATACTTTATGCCCAGTAACCAAGTCTCCAGAATGTGTCTCTGTATAACTAGTTGGTGTGAAATTTTACATTACACAGTAAACAGTATTTTATTAAATGCAAAATGTATACTTTTAAATAATGCCTCTGTGAGACTGGGCAACATATCCACGTGCGTAATGTAAATGTATAATCAGAGCAGCTTATACTTACCTTGCGTTCTACATGCCTAACTGCTATAACAATGAATACATGATTATATGAATAAATATTTATTCAATAGGTGATAGACTAAAAGTGAAATAGTGATAAATATTCAGAATCTATTTACAAAAATGTGATCATAATCTTTTTGTGTTTACAAATTAATTTATTGTTGTTGTAGTCAGGGGTTGTACACAGAGAACAACTAGGATTAGGACATGGAGTTTATAATACTTTTATAATGGTCACTAGGAGTTAACACAGGAAAATGTAGGAAACCTATCTGCAACACCAAAGACATAGATTATTTAGTCAAGAGTCTAAACCCCATGGCAATGTGCCACATCAGTCCAGATAAAAACCCAGAGCTCAGGACAATGCCTCTCATGAGTCCAACTGAAGGTCCAGAGCCCACAAGAAGGACTCATGCCAGTCTCTTTTATGGATCCATGCCAGGAAGACGCAAGGGTCAGTGGTGGAAGCCAGAAAGTCTATGCCAGCAGGATGAAGGAGCTGTGCTAGTGGGATGAGTGTTCTATGCTGGAGCTGAGAAGTCACACTCACAACAAAGACTGGGGCTATCCTGAAAGACACCACAGCCGTCCTCAGCTAAAAGGAGGCCCCGAGGTCCTCCGACGACAAGGACAGTCGGGTACGTGCCAGGAAGGAGCGTGATGAGTTCATCCTGGAGACCAAGCAGTACGTCTTCCCCTCTGGAGCCAAGAAGCAATGCTCCATGTGAGGACCAAAGCTTCTCCAGGAGAACCACAGCTCAGACAGCAACTCATAGGAGAACCCACAATGCCTCCTTAACGCCTCAACCCCTCCAATACCTGCCTTCTTCTCCACCTGGCAACTTTCTTCAGGTGGAGCATCTTCACTCAGTGCCTTGCTGATGTAATCCAACTGGCATTAAGTTGACCACTAGTTCTCAATCCATAACAACTATTGTGGGAAGCCGCCTATGAATGGCGCCCATTTCCTGCTTCCGGGTTCTTCCCGGCCTGAACAAGCCCGCCAAATTGTCATGTCTGCCCAGTTACCCGTGACGCTAGCCTATCAGCTTGTTAGACGCGCTTCTCTGTGATTGGATACTGCTTCCCCTTATAAGAGGTTGTTCCTGCCCCCAACGGGCGGAAGAGGAACCAACGTTGAGGGTGGCGGACCTTGTTAGGTCCGGTTCGCTGTTTTACCAATAAAGTTTGAGAGCTGATCCTGCTCGAGTTTGGTCTCCTGTCTCCCGCGGCTCCGGTCATCTGGTGGCCCGTATGGGGAAAAAGGTAAAAGACTCAGCGACGTGCCTCTTCGGCCGGGAGGTGCGATTGCTGTCGCCTGCGGTATGACGGAGGACCTGGCCCAATAACAACGGAAGGCCCCGAGCGCCTCTTCTCTTCACCCTGATCAGCTACGTGAGATACAGCGGTTCCCGGGACAGGTGAGTACTGGATCGCCTGGGTTGGGTGGACGCACCTAACAGATTTTGAGCGCCACACGGGTGGACGCCGGTCTTTTTTTTTTTTTTTTTTTTCTTTGCATTTGTTTCGCTTTCGTTTCGCCATTGTGGGCAACGCTGCTCGCAAACCCCTCGCTGACTCCCTAAGAGTTCTGCTGCGGACCCGAGGCATCTACATAAACCGGGTCACCCTTTCGAGATTTCTGGCCTGGTTTTGGCCCACAGGCTCTCTAACCCTCCCGCATGGGAGAAGTTAGGAGGGGATCTTAGATGCGCCCGAGAAGAGGGACGCTTGGATCCTATGGTTCTACCCCTATGGGAGATGATTAGAGCTTGCCTAACGGATGAGCAGATCCCCGGACTTGATACAGCCTGACAGGCTTTTGATAGAGCTCGATCGGAATGCTCAGAGGAGCCCGGAGCCACTGCCGATTGTGGGTCTCCGGAGGACCCTCAGGGCTCTAATTCTGATTCTGATTCGGAAGGTTCAGAAGAGGAGGTTGTCTTCGCTAAACAGGACCCTCCTGCACAGCTTAAAGAGGAATTCAGGGCTCGGGAAGATAAAAAGGGGAACCAAACACCACCCTGCCCGAGCTACTCCGCCTTACGGGAGGAGCTTAAGCCCTTCCGCCCTTTGGCAAGTTCGCGACCCACGATCGCCCCTTTCAGGGCGCCAGGCCCCACTGCACCGCCATGGCCGGAAGAGGAGTTGTTCCCTGGGCTGCCACCTCCACCTGTGGCCGCCAGAGGGCGCCCACAACCTATGGCACCGCCCTGGTTAAAGGGAGAGCTACTTCCTGGGTTGCCTTCTGCGCCCCCATCTGGGGAGGGAGGAGGACGTTCCTTCCACCAGAGGGTATGGTCGCGGCTTCCCTTTGAGTGTTCCGGTCTCCATGCATTCCCGGTACAAGTAGGAGGCAGGGGAGGAGGAGGATATTATGAGCCCTTAGAAATTACACCCTGTGATTTTTCCCAAGGTTACATCCGCATACCCCATAACGGGAGCTCCAATAATCTTCACGGATGGCTCCAAATCAGGCATAGGCGCATATGTGGTTATGGGTCAAGAGCCAAAAACTATCCAATTCACTCCAGACCAACCCCAGGTGGTCGAGCTCCAGATAATACAGGAAGTCTTAAGTCGCTTTCCAGGCGATGTTAACCTCCTGTCGGACTCCAAGTATGTGGTAAATGCTCTACAAGTTCTGGAGACGGCGGGTCCCATTAAACCCTCTTCAACAGTAGCCTCCATATTCCTAGGTATTCAACATCAGTTATGGAATAGAACCTCAAGCAGCCCAAAAATTCCACTCTCAGTTCCATGTTAATGCCCGCACCCTTGTGGCGTGCTTTAACATCACGAGAGCACAAGCACGAGACATAGTACGACATTGTCCGGCCTGTGTGATCTCTTCACCTCAACAATCTATTGGTGTTAACCCGAGAGGACTGCGCCCCAATCATATTTGGCAAATGGATGTTTCACACATCCCAGAATTCGGAAAACTCAAATATGTACATGTTTTGGTTGACACCGCTTCTCAGGTTATGTTTGCTTCGGCAGAACCTGGAGAAAGAGCCACCCATGCTATTAATCATTGTCTTGCAGCCTGGGCTGCTTGGGGAAAGCCCAATATATTAAAAACAGACAATGGTCCTGCCTATACCAGCAAAATTTTTATGACATTTTGTCAACAAATGGAGGTCACTCTTAAACATGGCATTCCTTACAACCCCCAAGGACAAGGCATCATTGAGCGATCCCATCGGACACTCAAGGGTGTCTTACAAAAACAAAAGGAGGGAATAGGCCATGGCCTAACGCCCAAAGGAAGAATATCATTGGCACTCTTTACCATAAATTTTTTAAACCTTAATCATAATAATCATTCCCCTGCCATGGAGCACAATAACCCGTCCCCAACCAACAAAGGGCTGGTTAGATGGAAAGATGTCCTTACAGGACAATGGATGGGCCCGGATCCAGTGGTTAGCTGGACCCGAGGTGCGGTTTGTGTCTTCCCACAGGAACCAGGTTGCGAACCGCTGTGGGTCCCGGAAAGATTGACGCGAGCAGTAAACTCCCCACCAGTTCCTGATAAAGCACAGGAGGATAAGCCCATGGACACAAGTCAACTTGACCCTTCTGGGACCGACGCTCAGCGCCCGAGACCATCTACAAACTAAAATGTCTGGTTTGGAGTTTTTTCTATTCTGTGGGTTCCTATTAATCACCCCTGTGATATGCTCAGATTCCACAGAACCACCACAATATCTTTGGGGTCCTTGGCACCACCCGCCCACATTGGCACCTTTTTCGGCGGCCTCGCCCGCCTCACCCAGGGTTTACACCATCAGTCAAACAGTCCTTGATTATGACCCACCCGCTTAACTCTGGTCGACCCTCCATTTCTCTTCCTTCTGTCCCACGATTACCTCTTTTTGGATCCTAATTGCCATGGCTATCCTAGTAGGGCTTGTGGTTATCAAATGCTTGTTAGATTGCCTCATACAAACTCAGCAGCAGGTTAAGATCACAGCCATGGCAGCCATGCAAATGGCAGCAGGTGGCCCATCAGGCCAGCAGGCCGCCACATATCTCCTTCACATTGCAGAACATCAGCTATAAGAGCTGAGTGGGCAAGCCAATGACGGGTAAGACGGGAAAAGCCCTCCCGGTCAACCTAAGACAGGCTCCACTCAGATATACATGGCCTATAAGGCCAGGGGTCCCTCCAGGAGTCAAATTATTGGCATTGAGATGCGAGACCAAGGGTACTGCAGTGCCATCCGCCCCAAAGGTTGGGGGGAAGGCAGGAATGAATGTCTATATGCATCCAGGTTCGGTTCACAAAAGCCTGGCCCTGCGAAAAAATGAACCACTCACCTTGAGCATGGTCCTGGCGCAAGGATATGCACAAAACAGGGTGATGCACAGCAGGGTATAGACCTCTACATTCTCTCATGCCTCGGCCTACAAGGTAGGCCCACTCCTAGGTGTCTAACAGCAACAAGGTCATAGACACCTTGGAGGGACCCACAGACCATCCTATTTTAATAAATAAAAAAGGGGGAGATGTGGGAAGCCGCCTATGAATGGCGCCCATTTCCTGCTTCCGGGTTCTTCCCGGCCTGAACAAGCCCGCCAAATTGTCATGTCTGCCCAGTTACCCGTGACGCTAGCCTATCAGCTTGTTAGACGCGCTTCTCTGTGATTGGATACTGCTTCCCCTTATAAGAGATTGTTCCTGCCCCCAACGGGCAGAAGAGGAACCAATGTTGAGGGTGGCGGACCTTGTTAGGTCCGGTTCGCTGTACGCAATAAAGTTTGAGAGCTGATCCTGCTCGAGTTTGGTCTCCTGTCTTCCGCGGCTCCTGTCAAACTATTAAGAAACATTATTTTATGGCAATGTAGAGCTCTGAGGGGCCTTGAAGAAATGTTCATGTGTGCATGTGTGTGTGTGCATGCATATGTATAACTTGTACTCAAAATATTATATATATACCAGCCAGTCCATTTTAATCAGTTTTCCCATAGCAGGAACAAAATGCCTGATGTCTACAATTTAAACAAACTAAGTTTTAATTGGCTTTAATTTTGCTCGTAGTTTTGGGAAGTCATTCCATAGTCACCTGGCTGAAGGCAGAAACTGGATGTTGGGAAGACAGTGGGGAGAAAACTCTCATTGTATGTCATCCGGAAAGCAAACAAAGGAAAGAGATGTGGGGACAGAGATAAACTCTCAAAAGCCACACCCCAGAGATGCACTATTTCCAACCAGACATGATTAGCTGAAGTTTCATCAGTAATCAGTGCACTGATGATTACAGTGTCCTCATGATCCAATTCATTTAAAAAAAAAAAAAAAACCTATCCTGAACACTTGAAACTTTCAGCTGGAGCCTTCTAGATTTAAACCAAAAAACTTGTCGGTTGGTAAGCATATTCTGGTATGATTTTAAGAGTTGATTAACCTTGTCATTAACATAGTACCCCCAGGATTTGTTCATCTGAGAAATCACAGAATTCTATTTTTAATATTTCTGGATATTTCAAATTTGAAATGAGGTTGCTGACCTGGCTCCAGTGACGTCTTACATCTGGTTTGCTTCTTACATTGTATCTTGAAATAGTGGAAAGCGCATGATCTCTCTAATGTTCCTTTATTAAGATCACTAGTGTGACTCCTGAGAGCTCTTTTCTTATAACATGATTTAGTTTATTATTAACAAAATACTACCTAATGCTACATTCCAAGAGATTATTGCAGCATATTAATTTTAGGGAAATAAATATTTAGCCAGTATCAAATTATATTACCTTAATAATAAATAAATAAATAAATAAATAAATAAAATACACATGAGTATCTCCTTGATTTGCAACTTGACTGCATCATCAGAATAATCTGCAATATGCTAGAGAAAATATGTTACGTATTTTTTATGCTTCAGGAATACCACCATGAATAAATAAATGGCATATTTAGAAATCTATTTTTCTTTCCTTATAACCCTATGTTTAGACAAGCTCAAATTTTTTTTTTTGCTAGATACTGTAGTTGAAGTAAATTGTAGGTAGATATATAGATAAATACAAGGATAAACAAATTTAAATCCACAATATTTTTGGTATTTATTTTATACATGCTTAATATATTTTCCAGATATTTAATTTTCATCCTAATTTAATTTTTTAATCCTTGTTGAATTTTACTGTGGTAAGTCATAAAATATTTTTGTCAATGGTAACATGATTAAACTTAGAAAAAAATCAAAATTCATGAAAAGTGATTAAAAAATTAGATAAGTACTTTTGAACCAGAATTTATAGTCTACTATAAAAGTGTTTTATAGCAAAAGAAAAATTCATAAGTTCAAAATAAAAAATTTTCCTTTAAAGCAATAAAAATTATTTTTGCTATATTTGAGGTAATTCAGCATGTTTCAAAGTGTGGGGTGAATGTAAGCTTAAATTCGAAACAGATGAGAAAGCTCATCTTCATCTTTCTCTTTAATTAAAAGCAAAAGTAAACTTCACCACAGATCCATGTTTCCTCCTTTACGTTTTGATTTGCGTTGAAATTCTGCATTGTTTGAGGCTGAAATTCTGTTAGTGAGTTAGGATCGTTTGCAGAAACTGCAAAGCTCTATTTTAGAAACTGTGAAAGGACAGAATTATTTTGTCAAGAAGGTTCTTCTCCTTAGGTACACTCCCTTGTGTATCTGTGCAACGCCTCTCAGGCTTCCTGCTGCCATTATGAATGTGTATGAAGATGATCCGTACACAGAAAATTGGTCTTAGGATTGACATCCTAAGAAATGTGAGAATTGAGTGTTCTAGGAACTGCCAAAGGTGGGAAATATTTTTCAATTAAAAATCAGTTCTCCAATGAAGCATTAAGCAGTATATAAAGTAAATATTTAGTTGATAAGGAAAATTTTTTTTCAATATGTATAATGTAGCTCTAATGTACTTGGCTCTTATAAAAACTTCCATTATGTGAATTGTGTTGAATGTAAAGCTAGACTGATTTTGGTGCTTTTTGTAATTATCATTCTGTTCCATTTCCAGTTGGTGTCCTGAGAGCTTCGTTCTTGAGTTGCCCTCAGCATAAGAACCCAGAGAAATAAAAGTGGTTATAAGAGAATCCTGTTATTTGGAATGGACATATCTGGGTGAAAAGAACCATAAATGTTAAAAAAATACAGATTTTCTTGAATATTTAAATACACAGAAAAGACTTCCCTTTTCTTGACTTAGACTATGAAAAAAGTAAGAAAATACGAGCAAAACTTCCAAGAACTCTGACATGGTTAAAAGAGCAAATATTTGGTGTCAGAAAGAGCACCAAAGTAGAGACTGATCACAAAGAAAATCTATTTCATGAAATAAATAACAGAAAATTTTGCATAGCTTGGAAAAATGTATAAATCCAAGTATAGCAGGTATTTTAAACCACAGATACACATAACCAGAAACAAAGCTCACTATACTAACATAGATAAATTGCAAGAATACACAACAAGGATAAAATCTTAAAAGGTGCAAGGCCAGGTAGGACAGAGGCCCCACATTCTCTGGTGGAATGACAGGCCCTCTGGGTGTGGGCTTCACAGCAGGTTGGATCTGAAGGAAATGCCATTAAGTCCATCAGATGGGTTATACACCTGGCCCTATCAGGGGAGATGGGTGTTTCCCATTTACAAGAGGAGGGAGGCGCTCTCTATGCATAGTACCATGGTCTGAAGAGCATTCTCTGGAGTAC
The DNA here is from genome assembly GCF_034190915.1 of Cavia porcellus. Lineage (NCBI taxonomy): Eukaryota > Metazoa > Chordata > Mammalia > Rodentia > Caviidae > Cavia > Cavia porcellus. The sequence goes on from NW_026947498.1 coordinate 12,805,651, forward strand.
AGATCACTTCGAAAACCAATTAACTATGAGGTTGGGCAGAGAGGACTGCAGCTTACTTAACCCTAAGACTGCAGATCCTGGAAGGAAATCAGTCATTTGGCAGCACGAAGGAACATTTTTGAAACCATATTTTTCACTTTTATTGATGTTTTCAACTTTTTGCAGCTTATTTTTCCTATTTTTGTCTCTTCTAAATACTTTTCTGATTGCGTTCTTTTTCTTTAGTTATTTTTTTAAAAATTTTTTGTCTTTTTCATTTTTTTCTCTTACTTCTATCTAGTGCTAGTATTTTTGTTTGTACCTGAGATTGAACGCAGGACCTTGCACTTTCCAGGTAGGCCCTGGGCCACTGAATGAATCTCCCTGGCCAAATACTTGTAATTTTTGGATACTCCTTAATAGAATTTTTAGATAATTTTTCTCACCTTCTTTTCATCTCCCATTGCTTAGTTATTCAAAGTTTTCTTTTTTCACGGTTCTGTTCTGTACACCCTCCATTTATGGTAGTGTAAACAATAGACTGTGACTACACGGATAGTTAGTAAATTACACGCCATTTATCTTGAGCACTCTTCTCTTTAATGCAGAAAAATGTTCTGTGTAGTAGGTATTTACTGAGCATCAACATTGGTTTGTCTTAGTGCTTCCACTATAATCATAGATCTCCTTTCCAGGGTGGATTATTTGTTCAGAGACATATTATATCAATATCCAGTTTGTGTTTATTGCTGTTATTGTTATTTTAAATCAAAACTCATCAGAAGAGTCAAAAGTCACTATATGGTTTAAGGAACAATTCATCAGAGAGATGATTATAAGCATACAAGTTTTATTAGCTACATAATGCAAATATTAACCAAAATATAAGTGCGAGTGACAAGATTTGTTAGTCAGATTTCCCATCACTGGCATTGATGTTTTTCCCTTACACCTTTTAATATTTTATCCTTGTTGTGTATTCTTGCAATTTAACTATGTTAGTATAGTGAGGTTTGTTTTTGGTTATGTGTATCTGTGGTTTAAAATACCTGCTATACTTGGATTTATATATTTTTCCAAGCTATAAAAGATTTCTGGTATTTATTTCATTAAATAGATTTCCTGTGTCATCAGTCTATACTTTGGTGCTCTTTCTGATATCAAATACTTTTGATCTTTTAACCATATCAGAGAGTTCTTGCATGTTTTGCTCACATTTTCTTACTTTTTTCATAGTCTAAATGAAGGAAAGAGAAGTCTTTCCTGCATATGTAAATAGTCAAGAAAATGTGTATTTTTTTTTAACATTTCTGGTTCTTTTCATCCAGAGATTTCCATTCCAAATAACAGGATTTTCTTGTAACCAGTTTTATTTCTCTGGGTTCTTATGCTGAGGGCAACTGAAGAATGAAGCCCTCAGGACACCAACCGGAAATGGAATAGAATGCAGCTTGTTAAAAAGAAGAAATAATAATTTAAAAAGTCCTTGGCATATGTGGGGGGCTCCAAAGCGAGGACGCTAGGGAGTGCCTAAGTCTGGGAGTTTACATGAAGCTTACGGGCAGTACAAATGCGAAAATTAAAATGTGCAGTTACATGTCAACACGATTTTTATGCTCAACAGATTTTGTTAGTTCTTTGTCTTTTGCCTCCCAATTAGGACTCTGGCCCTGATGCTCCAATTTCCTGATGCTGATTTCAGTGTATTCAGGTTCTGAAATTCAGTGTATTCAGTTTACTCAGGCCTTATCCTTCATTCTTTTATTTCCCAGCATCATTATCCTTTCCCTTTCTGAGCTTGATGTTGATGTGTGAAGAAAGCAACTTGATTGGAAATTCTGTTAGTCTTACAATCAAAATCTTGGACAGGATTCAGGGTCAGTCTGGATGGACTGCAGAGTGAGTCGTTGGCTCAAAAACTCAAAAAAGTGAAAATGAAGTAGGAATTTTGAAATCATGATTTGGAAGGGAAAAATTAAAAATAAGGTCAATTTCTGCCAAGTTTTCATAAAGGTTAGATATATTATAAACTTATTGGTAAACTTTGACTTTAAATTGTATCTCATATTTGTCTTGTCATTAATATAAGTTTGGACCTGATTTAAGCTGTTACTTGGATACTTTGACATCCATGCATTACATGTCAATTATTTGTGAAGAATATTCCAGGAGGTATATAAATTTAGATACTGAATATATTACATCATTCTTTTAGATTTCTGAATCAAATATAGATAAAAGCCAATGCTAGGAAAAATCATATCAGTATCAAAAGTTGCATTAATCCTGGTTGCCCAGAAATGAAGAACCAGTTTAATAAACGTTATGTTCTAACTATGTGTGTCCCTCACAAGTTTTAACATTGAAACCTAATCACCAATGTGGTGTTCTAAGAGTTGGAAAATATATGAGATGAATACATCATAGCTTCATAAAAGTTCATACCCATCAGTCAAATGAGAACATACCAAGAAGCTCGAATGTATGAGCCAGAAAGAGTCAAAAAGTCTAATATTGCAAACTACCCAGGCAAATGTACAAATACACACACACACACACACACACACACACACACACACACACACACACACGTGTGCTCATATAATTAAAGGGTCTGGCAAACCTGCCAAATCTATAAGGAAGTAAGCAAAGCATACTATACTTCCAGAGGTTTGAGGAAAAAAAAAAAAAAAAAAAAAAAAAAAAGAAAGAAAGAAAGAAAGAAAAGAAACCTTCGTAGTAGAAGGAAATGCCAAATCCTGACTAGTTTGAAACCTAGGAAGAGTTGGTATTTAGTCTGAGTGTGATGGCAGAAAAAGGCAGTGTACAAGTTTGAAAATAAGAAATTTCTCTTATTCAGTGAAGAGACAAACTCTTAAAACATTTAGAGGAGGCTTACACACACTCAGAAAAGAAATCTGATTTGACTGGTTTATACATAAGCCTCTAAAGAAATCCTTACATAAATACTCAGAAAAATGTTTCACCAAATATTCATGATGTGTATGTCCCAGTAAAGGTGACACATGAAATTAAGTTATGGCATGACAGAAGCTTCCACCGAGATTTTAAGGGAAAGCCTGGGAAGTCAAGCACTTTGTGAAAACAGGGTAGTCCCAGAGGCAGCTGCCGATGGGGAAATGTGTAGCAAAGACAAAGTGAAGCCGAGTTGGAGCCCAGCCCGTGAATTACAGACGTGAGGAAGGACCAGGAGGAAATCTGCGGGCAGAGCGCTGAGCCAGCGCAGTGAGCGAGCTGCGGGCTGCAGCAGGCCTTTAGGAGGGGGAAAGGCAGCCTGGGTCTGTGGGAGTTCACATCCTTCCATGGTGTTCCCGAACAGTGGGCTGGGAAGCTACTGTCTGCTTGGATTAGGAACTTCCTTCTTTGGTCCTTTCTATGCCCTATGGACAGTTTACATCTGTCTGAGTTTTGTATGCCGGAAATGTCTACTTTTTATTTTTATAAGTGCCTACAGGTAAATATACCTTGTGTTTGAGAGGACGCTTTGTATTGGGTTTTTAGGAAACAATGAAACTGGAAACGTTTTATTAACTGTTGGGTGTGGAATAACTGCATTTGGCTTTTGAGAGGGACCTTGTGGAAACAATCAGAATGCTGTGCCTTGGATAGGTTCTGTCTTCCAAAGGCCAGTAGTTCAAGGGTTGGTCTTTAGCATGATGTTATTACAAGATGGTGTAATTTTAAGAAATGGGGCTTATGGTGAATAACTCATAGAATTGTTCATATCTAAAGCAAAAGAATAAAACAGTAAGTAAATAAATAACCTGTATATCACTAGAAAACAAGTTTTACCTTATGAATCTGTTTATAAGGCTGCTTTCATTCGCAGCTTTCAACAGCGAGTTTCCATGTTGTCCTTGCTTCTGATCTTCACCTACTTTTCACACTTTGCTTGTTTTCTTGACCTTAGAGTTCTTAAAATTTGTCTACAGCTTGTATCATTTAACGAGTTGCTCTTGAGGTTTAACGATTTATATGCAGCATTTTAAATCCACAAATGGCCCAGTAAGGTAACATTTATCATTATGTACTTTATAGATTAATCATATATATATATATATATATATATGATATCGGAACTGTTGCATGTACACCTTTGATAAATATTTCCTATGGTCAAAAGTATATTTTTCATTCAATATATTCTTGTAAACCAGGGTTCTTTTTATCATTTACAAAATTCATTAAAGCAATGTTATGCTAAATAATCCAATATTGCTTTGTGTATTTTTATGTTGAATAAGGTTTTAAAACACATTGCTGTCTTTAAAATAACAACCATATAACTAACTTAAATTTAAATTCCAATCATGATGTTACATTAGAAAAATTTCACATAAGATAGTGCATTAATAAGGATTGTAATGTTTAATTTATTTTCTGAGGAGAAAAAGTCTAGGAAGTTATGATAATGTTGATTGATTGTGATTGATTTGAAATTATCTGCTCATTACCATACCACATCCATGAAAGTTTAACAAATCAACCTTCATAATGCTAATAACACCACATTGTACTTAGAGATACCATTTAACAAAATTCAAGGTGTTTATTCATAAGATCCTAAAGCTTGATTATATGTTTGATTATAGTTTGGAAAATTATATTCAGTTGCATGTTTATTATTAATGAAAGTTTACATATTTCTGAATCATAACCTGAGTGTTTCTCTAGGACTTTCCATATTATTTTATTTTGTAATAGCATATGTGTGCACTGGAATACATAAACAACTATTTCCATGCAATTTTAAATGCTGATAGCAAATATCCCAATTTAACACTTAAGTAACAATGACTGAAATATGATTTTTCATAATGTAACAACATTATGAAAACATTTATTATTAGTCACTTCTTATTGTTTAATATTTCCAGCATTTTTTATACTTCAAGGTCTTTTATAACTGTAGTACATCTGGTTGACCACAGTTATAAAAGCAAAATTTACTTTTAGAATCTGAGTTATTTTGATTTATTTTAAAGACCTAAACATTTCTAAAGAAAGTAATGAGTGTTTAATAAACGTTTGGATAATTTTGTTCACAGTGATAAGTCTCAGTGTTACATCCTGGCTTGCTTTTTAATTTGCTGCTGTATGCTCCTTTTCACTTTGAAAGGTCCTCAAGGAAGGGCAGAGAGGCAGTGGAAAGGGGATGAATGAAGTAAATGTCTTAAAATTTCTCAGTGTTTTGCTGGAAGACAACTGCATCTTTCTGCAGGATAAACAGTCGTGATGCCATTTAGCTAAATGCTGCTACTGGAAACAAATGAGTTTAGACTCTGACGGGAAAAGAAAAGGTTTCAAGAAGAAATAAATGCACGCAAGCCCTGAGATTTAATTTCTGTGAGTATTTAGTTTTAAAGAATTGGTAAAAGACAATTGAAAAGAAATGAACAATAGAAAACTGTTTTAAGTTCATGCAAATGAATAGTAACAAATGTGTAAGTACTTTATTAAACTGATCATATGACACTAATAATTTATTAGCACCACTGACAAAACTAAAAAAGACTGCAGATAAATTATTTTCAGAATACACACACATTTTCAAAACTTTCTAATTAAAACATGGCAAATAAATAAGAACCTAAATTATAAATGTAATTATAGGAAACTTATTTTCATCTATCTAAGTAAAAGGATTTCTCCAAATGCTCTCAAGTCTGATACAAATTCATGGTCCAGGGTATTTTTGGTATATTAAATTCTTTTCATCTAAACATTGTAATAGTGAAGTAAATTTTGCCAGTTATTTTGTGTGAATGTTAGAAATGATGCCGTATCTCAACAATCACTGTAACTTAAATTATTTTAAATATTCCTGTAGTATAGAAAAAAATTTTGATACTGATTTAGTGAAAACTGAGTTTCTTTTGGTAATATATTATAATTTAATATGATGACAATTGAAAAAAAACCAATTTCTCTGACCACAAATCTTTCGATTGTTCAATGAAATGTAATCAAGATATTCAGCAGAAGGTAGGAAACCAAATGATTATAATGAATGTACTGGGCTATTCGAAAGAATTTACTTGTATTTATACAACATGGTGTATATGCTCATAACTCAGAATATCATGACAGTATTGTACACTAAAGGATAGTTCTACATGTCTTGCTTCCAAATTACTGCAATAATTGGAATTTGAAAAAGGAAATATTATGGATGAAATAATAAAAAAAAAAACCTAGTGACTGAGACTATCATGGAGCATATGAATCAATTTACTTGCTTAAAAGTCAATGCATCTGTTTTGTTCTCTTTTTTGAAATGTAAATCAAGATAAGTTAATATAATTGCTCTTTAAATATTCATGTTTTTCTATAGAGTATAGTACTTAAACTAATGCTGATGTATATTAAATTCTCTTTTAGATTTAATAAAAAAGAAAGAGAAGGGTGACATAACAATTAGGGTGGACAAAACCACGGGCAATCTTCCACTGAGCAATATCCCCAGTCTACTTATTTATTTAGAGACAGGGTCTGACTAATTTGTTCAAGTTGGATTCAAACTCTTGAAATATTTTTTTGTGCATCCTTTGTCCATTTTTATGTCTTCTTTCCAAAATGTCTATTCAGGACCCTTGTTCATTTTCTAATGAGGTTATTTGTTTTCTTTCTATAGAGTTTAGTTTCTTATATACTTCAGATATTAGTAAGTTACTAAATGTATTGCTTATCAATACCTTTCTTTTTTCATAAATTGTTTCTTAACTGTTTATTACTTTAATTGTTGTATGGAAATTTTTCTTTTTGTGGTACTTTCACTTGTGTCTTTGTTTTATTGACTACATTTTGAGATCAGAACTAAAAAATAAAATCACTCTCTAGGTCAGTGTCATATAACTTTTTCTTTGTATTTTCTTCTAGTTATTTTATAGTATCAAGCCTTAGATTTAATTATTCAGTTCATTTGATTTTTTTCATATAACATGGTGTGAAATGCCAGTTATAACCTTCGATGTAGAATAATATTCACAAATGCAAGTATGCAGCACTCAAAAATGTGATCTCTCATTATCTTGTATGCAATCAAAATTAATAGCCATTCAAAAGTACAGAGATAACTAAATCATAATAATAATAGCACAAGCCAGCAAAATTGAGCAAAAAATGACAGTGATAAAATTATCTGAAAACATTTCCAAAATTTTTATTTTGAGAAAACTGAAATAAAGCAAAGCACAAAGTATTTCACAGAAGTTAAATTAACAATACTAAAAAACACAAAGCAAGAAAGTACATTTATTTACCTAGAAAGGATATTTTAAGGAAAAGAGTATCTTAATACATATTTTCTTAATGCACCAAATTTTTGTTTGTTGTTTATATAAATTTGTGATTATTTATATTAGTACACATTTGCAGTAGATAATATTTACATTTCTTGTGTAGAGTTGGTACATATACACAACACATCTTAATCTTTTATCATGCATTTTCCCCATTGACTCTTGATTCTCTACCCATTTGAGAAAGAGCTATCTTACTATTTCACATCTTCTATCTTTTAAAGGCTTCATCTCCAACAGCTATTCACCAAAACAAACAAACAAACAAACAAAAAAAGAAAAGGCAAGGAAGTTTTTCAAACAGAAGAAAATCATGCCAGACAGAATATTGGGTCTACATGTATAATAAAAAGTACTACGAATGCTAAATACAAGGACAGCTATAAATTATTTTCTTATTCTTCATTGATTGTTTAAAGTATTAATGGTACTTTTGTCATTCATTGGTAATAATCATAATTTTATGACAAGAAAATGTCATGTGTCAATTCTCATAACTAGAGATTAAGTCATCTAACATGGCAAAAAGACCATTAAAGATTTGGTTGAACTAAGGTTTTGCAAAATGAAACAAATAACCCAAATTATCAAACTATTCTTAGTGTAATCCAAGTTATTTTCAGAGACTGGAATGTCCGTGTCAGAAAGAAAAAGAAGCAGAAAGGGAAGCAGGAGGAAGGAAGGCAACGTGAACAGACTTTGCCAAAGGCTTTGAAAATCAAGAAGGGGTCAAGGCACCGAGGAGCTGTGAGGTTCAGGAAGTAAAAAAAGACAAGGCAGTGTTCCACCAGAGCCTCTAGAAAGAAGGCAGCCCCAGCAGCGCCTGGTTCACAGGATTTTAACATCCTGAATGCAACATGATGAATTTGGTGTAGGTAAAATCATTGATGTTGTGATAATTTGTTAGAGCAAGGAAGGAACCTTAACACACCTGTCAACAATCTCAATATGCAAATGGTCTGAAACCTTCAATTAAAGAACTACATTTTAGATTAGATAAAAAAGTAAGACTAAAAAGCTATTTGACACAAATATTATATAGTGATGAAAAGATGTCAGATGATGACAATAAAGAACACTATAATGACTATATTTATGAAAGAAAACTTTGTAGAGCAAAGATAGTAAAAAGAGAATAACTCCATAATGATAAAGGGAAAAATTCAAAATCATACCTAAAGACTTATTCATGTGCATCAATTTACTATCAAGAGTTTCAAAATAATTAAACACAATGTGTTTGACATTTAAATAGAAAGACACAAGTCCAAAGGTAGATCCCAAGAGTTTAAACACTCAAGTTTCATGGAAAAATTAGAAACAATTAGAATTTAAATAATATTATCAAACAAATAAATCTAATAAAATGTTTCATTTAACAACACCAGACAAAAAAAAACTTTGCAAGTTTACAATTAACAGTTATTTGAATGATAGAACAGATTCTATGCCATAAAACAAGTGTCAGTAAATTGAAAGGTATTCAAATAATACACAGTATGATCACAAATTACAGTATAATTCAATGGAAAAAAAAAACCTTAGCAATACCTGGATATCTTATAGATATTTGGAAACTAAATAATAGTCTTCTAAACATCACCAGGATTGAGAGAAACATAAAATGGAAAGTTAATATGTTCTTTGAATTTAACATATCAAAATTTGTGGAAAATAGATGACACAGCACTCGAAGGGAAACGTAGTATTGAATATTAGAAAATAAAAAGAAAATTCTTAATTGTAAAAAGAAATTTAAGTTTCTATCAACCTATGTTTAAAAATAAGGGCTAGGAAAATGAAATAAAATTTAGCTCAAAGGTGAAAGAATTAAAAAATGAATAGCATCAGAGATCAATGCAATCAAAATTGTGAAACCATATAGATATCCAACTAAGTTTATCTTTTTATTTGTGGCTTAGTACATGAAGAAGAAAGGATAAAGATAGTAAAAAGAAGACAGGAGAGCAGCTTCATTCAGAAACTCATGTGCCTTACTTGTTTATTCACTGCTATTTTTGAGCAGTGAATGACACATAGAAATAACTCAGTACCTCAGTACTGAATAAGGGAATAAATACTTCATTGACTGATTTCTAAGACATCATTTTTTTGATAAATAGCTTGAGACAAGGTGGCAAAAACATTCTGTCTCCCCGATATTTTGTTTTGTGAAGATATGATTTTGTGATAAAATAAATTCTCTGTATATTTTAAAATTGTTAAACACATCATTTTGTTAAATTTCATATCCATTTTTGCCTGATAAAATACATGATGCAATTCCAGAGAACATGTACAACCAAATGAAAGCTATACTTCCTCATTTACCATGGAAAGTATAAGTGTTTCCCATTAGTGCCACCTCATGAGTTTCATAATTTTTCAGGCACGCAGGAAATGCTTTAAAGTGCAGTGTTAAATCTAATGTTTACTTTGTGTTCATCTCATTTGGCTATCACTCTATAAATGTATCTTTAAAAATGCTATTTTTTACATAAGATGTACATGCACACAGTCATGTGCACAAATAAAGGTACCTACTATTTCTCAGAACATATACTATTTTAATAGTATAATTATAAAACATTTCTATTCATTATGAGTTAGATTTTTTTAATAATAACTGTATATATAATTTTTAAGAAGTAATTTTATAAGATACTCAATTTTCCTCTGGTTGCTAACATAGGCTAATTATTTCACATCTACAGATCTCTAATATATTTAGTGATAACTGCACAAAAATATATATTTATGCAAATAAATATAAATTTAATACAGACTTTTAAAATTTTATTTGAAAGACAGTAAAATCCAACAAAACAAAACAGAGCAAAGCCAATCAAAACAAAGCACCAAAAATTGGTACAGAACTTCAAAGCAGGATACTAGGAAAGAACAATAGCTACCATAGTGTATCTTGTTGTCCATTCCATCAGGTATAGCAAAATAAAACCAAAACCAAAACAGAACAAAACTAATCAAAATAGAATATTGAATAAAGCAAAGCAACTAAAACCAAGCAAAACAGTGAGGACAATATTTCAACTACAAGACAGAAGAAAATCTCCCATATTTGCTACATTGCATACTGTCATCCTCTCAAGAGATGATAAGACCACTGGCCCCAGGCCTGCAAAATCAACCAGACAATACAACCATTTATTTACTTTAAGTATCTTAGTTGCTATCAACTCAGCCTGTCCTCCAAACCAGCAGGTTGCTTGGTGGTGATGATGGTGGGGTTCTCAGTCTACTCACCGGTAAGCTCACCAGAGGCATTGTCTACAAAAATTTATCTTTATTCCATAAAAATATTAAACTACTAATTTCCTCATAGTGTAACACATAATATCTTTGTTTGGGGGAAAAGTGCTGAATTCATCAAGAAAATAAAGTGCACACCAGTCATGAAAAAATCAGATTCATGATTTTATTAGTAATTACACATCTCAAACATAACTCAATCAAATATCATGCTAGTACTTTGTATCAATACTTAAAAAATATGAAGCTCTATTTTCTTAAGCAGCATTCATTACCACTGTATGATGATACTTCCTTTGATAGTCATTAAAAATAAGGTTATTATCTTAGACTATAATTTTATTTCATTCATTAAAATTGAGATGAATCAGGAGAATTACTGGTGTACAATTTCTGTTAAGAATGCTTCACTTCTTAATTTTTAAAAACCTATACCATCTAACTGGTTTTATTTGATGCATGGGCTAAGTTATTTTAATAATTATAATATTCTGATTTTGTTACTAAGATACTTTAATTAATTGAGACAGATATAGACAATTATTATTGGCTGGACTGAAATAAAATTACTTTGCACAAAGGTTTAATTTTGATACTTACATTGTACTTTAAAGAATTTCTACCTTTGCATCACAGGGAAAAAAATCAAAAACAAAAAGTCACTCTTCTATTGTTACTCTAGATTAAGGAAAGTTTAACATCTCAATATTTTCTAGATAGTATAAAACCTAAGGTAGAAAGATTTCAATTAGACATAATAAAATGTTCCAAATAAAGGATTTGTTACTCCTTTCTCCTGCTTTTTATTAAATCAGTCCTAGAGAAGTCTTGGAAATACTTATGACATAATATCACTTTAATACTTAATGTGGGAACTGGGCCACACTCAGCAAATTCGAAGCAGCTGTCAGGGACCTTAACACAGTGCTGGGCCTGAAGCATGTGCGTGTTGAAACCCAGCCCACAGGGAAGCCTTGGAATATGGCTCCCAGGGGAAAAGACCACATCCTGAACCTGAAATCACAAGAGGCTACACAGGAGTACCTCTGGGCCTAAAGGCCAATGCCCAGTGAACTCTAAGCAGCTAGTCATTGCCTGCTGTCTGCCCTGGAGGCAAAAAGTGGGCCAGGTGATTCTCAGCACACAAAGGAAGGCTTGAAACTACTCAAAACATGGAAATACACTAAAGTGACAAAACAAAAGAGCAAAATGCAATCTCAAACCTCCAGCTGAATGCAAGCAAGCCTAAAAGACATGGACACAGAAGAAAATATAAGCCATATACCAGAAATTCATGAAATGATAATACCTGAAGTAAAGAAAAAACAAAAACAACAACAACAACAAAAACAATTCCAGGAAGCTATAAAAGAACTCAAATCAGAAATAGTGTCCCAGGTTAAAGAAGAAATTATAAATGTAAATGAAAGAAATGCTGAACACATCTAATGAAGTCATAGTTAAAAAAATAAGGGAACAATGCAAAAAGATGGAAACTCTGAATGAAGAATATAGGAAACAATAGAATGTATGAAGCAGATTCAAAGAGATATACAGGAAATGAAAAATTCTATTAAAAATCAACTGGCAAAACCACCTCAACGAAAGCGAAGAGAGAATTTCAGACCTTGAAGACATGATTGCAACTAGAGAACAGAAAAGGAAAGATATTTTAAAAATAATAAGGAACCAGTAAATAACAATTCAATAACTGCAAGACAATGCAAACAACAACATAAGATTGATAGGTATAGACGAAAGGGAAGGTGACAACAGAAATGATATCAAGAGGCTATTTAAAGAGGTAATATCTGAATATTTTCAAAATCGACATAGAGATCAGTGAAGCATATAGAACTCCAAATAACCATAACCAAAATAAAACTACACCCAGACATATACTAATCAATGTCCCATAAATCCAACATAAGAAAAGAATATTTAAAGCTACCAGAGAAGACAGATCATCTATAAAGGAAATCCTATCAGAATTACAGCAGACTTCTCAACACAAACTATAAATTCAAGAAAAACAAGGAGTGAAGTATTTCAGATCCTAAAGAAAATGATTTCCAACCCAGACTATGGACCCTGCCAAACTGTCCTTCAGAATGAACAGATGGAGAAATAAGATACTTCCACAAAAAAGAACAGCTGAAGAACTTCATGATCACCAACCAACCTTGCAAAGAATACTGAAAGATATTATAGACTAACATTGGAAAAAACCACTAAGCAAGGCAGACAATTAAACAAAGTGGAAAGATAAAGAAGCAACAGCAGAAAAATAACATGCCAAAAGTAAACTAATATGTACCAATTATAACCTTTAATGTAAATGGCCTCAATTCACCAATTAAAAGAAACAGACTGACAGAATGGATCAAGAAACAACATTTAACCACATGCTGTGGAGAGAAAATCCATCTAACTGGAAAGGAAGCCCATAGACTGAGAGCCAAAGGATAGAGAACAATACTCCGTGCAATAAGATCCCCAAAATAGCAGGGGTAGCTATTCTGTTTGTAGATAATGTGAACAAACCAAGAATGATCCAAAGAGATAAAGAAGACCACTACATACTAGTTAGGGGAAAACTACAAGAGAAGAGAAAACAATTTGAAATATCGATGCACATAATTCAGGAGCACACAACTATACAAAACAAATATTAACAGAAATGAAAAAAATCAAATAAGCAATAAAACAATTATAACAGGAGGCCTTAACACACCATTGACACAGAGGGACAGATTAACAAGATAAAAAAATCAGGAAAGAAAACAACTGAATCACACTTGTAAAAAAAATGGACTTACTAAATGTATACAGGGTGATCCATCAAACAACATCAGAGTACAAATTCTTCTCAGCAGCACATGGAACATTCTCTAAAATAAATGATATACTAGTCCACGGAACATGCGTAAGTAAATGCAAAAGGATTGAAATTATCCCATGCATGTTATCACATCACAGTTCCATAAAACCAGAAATTAATGACAAAAGAAACTGTAAAACCCCACAAACACATGGAAATTGAATAATACACTCCTGAGTAATCAGTGAGTCACAGAGGAAATTAAAGAAGAAATTAAACAATATTTGCAGGCAAATGAAAATGCAAATACAGCTTATCAGAATCTGTGGTATACAATGAAAACAGTCCTCAAAGGAAAATTTATTGCAGTGAATACCCACATCAGAGAAACAGAATGAACGCAAATAAACAACCTGATGCTCCACCTCAAACATCTAGAAAAAGAAGAGCAAGTCAAGGCAAAACAAAACAAAGCGGTGTAAGGGTTTAAGTAATACAGAACTACAAAAAAAAAAAAAAAAAAAAAAAAAAGAAAACAGTAAGAAATCTCCAGTTAATAGATTACACATTATCATCTTAGAGATAGTTGCTCAAGTCACAGTATCAAAGCATACAAAGTGAATATTAAAACAGAGAGACTACAAACAGTTGTGTTCAATGATCCAACCAAAAACAGTTGTATCCATTAGGACACTTTTTCTCCCTCTCTTTTTTACAACAAAATTTACACATTTTGGGTTTTATTATTCCTTAGTTCTTATTACTTTTTTTTGGAAGAGAATAAAGAAAATATGGCAAAACAAAGCTCATCAAACAGATTATTAAATGACCAACTTCCAATTTGAGTGACTAGAAATGAATGCCACATGTAACCTTAGCAATTTCTCTTCCAAGCATTTTTAATTTTTTTCTAGTAACCTGCCTTCCAACTCTGACAGATATTTTTTAGGAATGTTCCTTCTTTAAAAATGTCCCCAACATTCTTAGTTTGTGTTTTCAAATGCTTTGAATTTTGCCTTTATTACTTTTTTGCATGAGTATATGTCTAAGATTGGCAAGTCTCTTCAGAAAGCCTTGATTATACAATCAGCAAAAGTAGGTAATAAAACATCTGGTTTTATTACTAAGAATCTGCTCTACATCACTCTGCTTTGAAATTAATTAACTAAATATTTTAAAATGGAAGTTACAGAGTTTGAAATGTCATTATTAACCAAATAATCATTTTATGATTTCACAGAACAATATTTGAATTAATGTTGAGATTTCTACCTGTAAAACTAGTAAAAATTTACACCAGGTTATACTGAAAAGCATCCTAGCAAATAGGCATAATTTCTTCATAGCTGGAGGCATGCTGTCAAAACTAGTAAAATGATTATCTTCCTTTCACTTCTCAAAATAAAAGCCAATAAATAACTCAGAAGTAAAATCACTGTTAAGTAAGCTAAAACACATTGGGTTATAGTTTCAAGAACCATGTCTTTAAATGGAATTCCATTTAATATTTTGTCTACTTTAATGTTAGTGTAAAAGGATCATGGAAGCTGTTTGAGCATCCAGAAATGAGGTTTCACTGTATTTGGTTCTTGAATTTAAAAGGAATGTGCTTGTATGTAACACTTCTGAATGCTATCTTTTTCCATGGAAAAATACTAAAATTTGTTAAGGGCCAGTCATCTCTATGTCATCGTGTTCTTTATGTTACATATATCTTAAAAGTAACATGTGAAAGATACTTTCTTTTTATGAAACATGGTAATACCAAGAAAGATGTTAAAATACCTTAAAAACCTGAAATTGATAGGGGTAAGAAAAAGTTAAGCAATAGAGGAGCACGAAGTCACTGTTTTCTGTTGTGCAGTGAGATAGTATTGATAACTATAATGCATACATTTCAAAATGTTAGAGGAAGGAATTTTTAAAAAAATTTAATCATAAGTAGATAGTAAATTTACACAAAAATAACTGTTTAACTTGATTTAAACATGATGAATTGTATATATGTACTGAAGATTTCACTGTATAGATTGATACATGCAACATTTATGTCTTTGTCCATCTAAAAATAAATTGAAAAAGCTAAAAATTTGCCATCAGTTGAAATTAATTGACATACATCCAAAGGTGTGATTATACAAGGCTTCTTCCATAATGCTGTTATATGGACTGGAATCTAGAAATGTTAAAACATTTCAAAAATTTTCTGAAACAGAACATTGTTAATTGTAACCGTAACAGATTTTTATAGTGATTCCTACAGGTGAAATTGATGATTACAAATTTATTGGTTCAATGAATGCCCATTATCTATCATGCAAAAAACAAATACTGGTAACATCGTGTCCAAGAGAAACATTTCTGTATTTTTTGTGGGAATGCAAATTCATGCAATCACTAGGAAATCCAGGATATTCTTCAAAAAGCTAAAACTAGAAGCCCAATCAAAGGCTATATGAGTATATTCCCTAAATCCCTTATGAGTATATTCCCTAAATCATTAAAAACATCAACGTGATACACTTTTATCCATATTTATGGCAGAACAACACTTAACAACTAAATCATAGCCTACATGTCTTTGAATAGCCTACATGTCTTGGAAATAGCCTACATGTCTTTAAATATAAGAACGAAAAAGGAAAATTCTATCTATCTACCTGTCAATGAGTCATAAAGAAGAATATATTTGAGTCATTTGTGTACCATAATGCTAAACGAAATAAACTGGAAGCACAAGATTAAATATTGTGTATTTTCTCTTACATAAAAAATTCAAATTACAAATAAATAGCCAAGCAAACAGTATATAATATGAAGTAGGGCACTAAATCTTCTTCAAAAGGTAACAAATCAAGAGATGGAAAAGAAGAGAGAGGGAAAGGAGGCATGAAGAGAAGGCATGAAGATGTGTTATGTATACATATCGACTCTAAGTAAAGAATGTGAACATTATGTATTGTGAACGTGTGCAAATAAGGGGATGAAGAGAGAGATGACTGAAGGAGGGTGGAATGAGGAAAGGGATGAAATAAAATAATTAAGATTTATTATGTACACATTTCAATTTTTCACAGGAATATAAACTGTACACTACAAACATGTGCTAAAAATAACAAACAAATGTATTACTTTTATTTTTACTTTATCAAAACCTGGGTTTCAGGCCACATGGAATGGTACCCCGGCTATCAGGATGGGTCTTCCCCTCAGTTTGCTGTTCTCCTTGCCAATCGCCTCTGGAATTAACTGATGGCGCACACAGAAGCATGCTTTACTAACTCCTGCGGCATTTCTTAATCCACTGAGGTTGACAATCATGATAAACGATCACAACTGCTAAACTAATTTGTATTAGAATTTCTGAAACAGTGATTTTTGCTTCATTTTCAATAGACACATTCAGTAAGAATGGAATTCGAGATTGACCGAGTCATGGTTTGTTGTGTTTTTGCACTGTTTCATATTTATTTATTTATTGGTTATTACTTGGTGGTTTAAAGGTTTCACTTCTTTGCTTTTTCAAGTACACTTTGTATTGAGAAAAATTAATAAATTTCCTACTTTATTGAGAGATAGGGATTAACTAATGTATCTGAGATGTAAGAAATAAATCAACGGACATGAGTAGAAATGTCATGATTTAAGGGATACGATACATTTATTTTGAGAAACCTGTAAATATAAATGATAGACAAATTATGTTTTTTTAATTTAAATGTATTTACTTAACATATATATAATTAATTTCAATGTATTTATTTAACTTGCACAAAAAACTTGGCATTGTATATGGTTGCAGAGTACCATTTTATATTTTGATGAATTTATGACTTGTTAACATGCAAATCTCATTCCTCATTTTGGAATATTCAAAGCAAACTTCTTTCTTTTAGCTATTGAAATACACATAAGAAATAGTACATGGGAAAATTCTAAGTGATTATAAGTTCCTATTTTTCAACCATTCCTCAGTCCTCTGTCCACCATTTCCCAGTTGCTGACAGATGCAACTCTATACTCAAACTGAATGAGGTTATCAACTATATTAGACTCTACCTGAGAATGAGCTCCTGTGATACTACTGTGACTCACCTATTTCATTTAACATACTGGTATTCATTTCTGTTCATACATAATTAACAATATTTTGTTTATTTTATGACTGTGACATGACATTTGTCAGGAGATGAACATGTATGTTTTCTCTATTCTTAGTTATTGTGAGAAATATTGTAATTTTCATGGAAGCAGATGTTGTTTTGACATATAGATTCCATTTTCTTTGGGTACATACCTAGTACTTGGGCTGCTGGATCATATACTAGTTCTTTTTTTAAGTTTTGAAGATATCTTTTCTTCACACATCTTTTGTGGTTTTGCACTGTTTCATATTTATTTATTTATTGGTTATTACTGGTTTTCTTGGTTATTATTGGTTATTATTGGTTACTATTGGTTTTCTATCACAGTTCTATGAATTTATTTTCCATTCAGATATGTGCAAGAGTTCCCTTTTATTTTTATTGTCTTAATACTAAGTATCTTTATTTTTCAAATAGCCATTCTTACTTCTTGAGGTAATACCTCAGTATGGTCTTGAATTGTATTACTCAGAAGATTAGCAATGCTAACATTTTTATATATGTTTTACCTTTTAATATCTTGCTTTGAAAATTGTCTATTGAGGTCTTCTGATTTTTTAAAGTTGGTTTCTTTCATTTATCTTTTACACTGAGTGTTTTAGATATTTTATTAATTTTAACTGACTTTACAGAATTTTCTGTTTTTCGCATATTCTAATAACTTTCTCTAATATAGTACGTAGCTTTAAAATATTTTTCCCATTGTGCAGAAGATCTTGTCACTCTATTGTTTCTTTTGCTCATAACATTCTTATTGAATCCTTACTTGTCCTAGAAAACCATGGATTCTCTTCACAGATTTCAAACATCAAAACACTTTATCTAAGACCTATGCAGAGAAAGAATGATTATCCATACTGTATCTTTTCATTCAACAATTTTATTTGGCCTGGAAGTAAACCTGGAAATAATGAATAACACTTGATAGATAACTGAAAAATTCTTGCTGTAAGCTTACTCATTAAGGTTTCTATATCTAGAATTATTAAGACAATTGACCCCACGCAGTCCAATCAGAATCTGATAAATATGTTGCTGTCATAGGTATAGCAGCTAATATTCTGTTCATGTTTTTTTTTTTTTTTCAACAGCTACTCAATCACAACTTTCAAAGTGACATATCTTAAACAGCTTATGCATGGGCATCACAAAATATTTAATAATGCATATTGTCTTTTAAGGCAAGAGGTATGTCATACTCAAATGTCTCTAAGAATACATATACTAATACATCCTACTTTGAGAAGACAAACTGCACATACTAACTCAGGACATGAAGCATCCACAAAGAAGCTCAGCCAAATTAACGGATTTCTGTGTCAAACAAAGTTAAAGGACTCACTACTCATTAAATATCTGGGTATTATTGAATGCGATAAGGGCTATTCCATCCCTGGCGTGTCCCGCCATTGACACTCTCATCATTCACAACAGCAATTCCAAAATATTTTATGACTTACACACTTGGAGAAAAAACGCATTATTCATTTTTAAATTATATTCAGCTCATTTATATTGCTACCCTAATATAGTCCTACTTTGACTGGAATTCATTGAAAAAATGTGAAATTCGTAAGAATTTCAAACAGGCATTTTGTCAACAGTACTTTGCTTAGTGTCCCGAACTGATGTATTTACTGTGGAGGCTCTTGAGAGCTCACCCAATATGCTTGAGCATGTTTAAACTATTGACAGTGTTTGAAAGGATCTCTGGGCTCCTCTACCTGAAACAACTACTGCCTTGGGCGTGTATTGCATTTCCTAGAACAAGATATACTTACAAGCCCACATCCCATAACTCACTCCGAAGCATGAACTAAAATAGCTCAGGTGCACAGTTCCTGTGTGTGATCTGCTAAACTCATGCAGTCTTTTTTCAGGAAAATAGATGCCACTGTTCCATAAACCAATGAAAATGATTATTTTCTATATCATCTACTTCTCTGCTATATTATTAAATTGTATCAAAAATTAAAGCATTTAGTGGCACTTATTAAATAGTATATAATAGTTATGGTTAAAGATTAAATGGCTCCTGATTAAATCCTTAAATATAAAGTGACCTAAAATTATACAGCATCCTGTGTGCATTCATTATAATTTGAAAATGTGATCCAAAATAGATTATTTGTTCTTTTTTCAAAACTGCTGCCTGTATAGGTCAGATAGTCAAGTGAAATCTCCACAGCAGCATATACAAATTTGAAATCTTTCAAAGAGTAATGTTTTTGTTCCCTATAATTAGACAATTAATTCTACTGGCATTTACAGGCTGCATGTGGTGAGAACAAAAAGATATAAAGTAAAGTAGTAAAATCAAATATTTCCATTTTACTTTAAAGGTCACTGAATTATATGACCTACCTCAAGAATATTTAACTTGCAATAAAGAAGTCAGGAAACAAATGAGCTGAGTAACTCAAACTGTGAAGTTTTCTACTTAATTACAGAAGAAAGCATTTTCTTTTTACTATGTTGGTGTGTGTGAGTAAATGTATCTAATACACTTGCTGAATATCACAGCTCAGCACAGTCTAACTTGAGAGTATTCACAAGTTACATTAGCCTGCAATTGAGCAAATCCAACTCAAACTTTTAATAGAGAATTAAGTTATTCCAGTAATTTATTGAAGATTATAAGTACATGTTTTTGTATGATCAAAAATTATAAATGTGAAAATTACATTATCATAAATCAGGGACTATCTCTTTCAGTTTTTAAATAGCACATTCAGCAACAAAACCCTAATTAAATATTGAACATGTATTAAATGTTTCATTTAATCCACCTATTTTTGTTGTACAGTCTTCTACATTCTTATTTAGAGAATCTGGTTTGTTTAGTTTCTAAGATGTAGTTTATTTCATTTACAATGCTAAATAATTTTATAATTTCTTATCTATCAACATTATGCATTTCTCTATTTTCACTTATGTTTTTGATGTGTTGAGTATCATTAGATGCATAGAATTATGAGTAATTTTTTCAATTCCATCTATTTACCTATTTAGCTATAAGGTAATATACTACATAAAATTTTGTTAGTATACATGTTACAGATAAATTGTCACGAATTCCTTCTAAAGTAAATTAGGATGTAAAACAACACGTTACATATTTGGGGGTCAAAGTAGCAACCTGAATATAGCACATTTTAAATTTTGTATTTGTTTTTGTTTCTTTTTTAAAAATCAAGATTATAGTACATAATTTTTTGTCTTTCATTAGTACCTGCTTGTAGTACATAATGATTATATTCATGGTAAGAAATTGGTTTGTGTCTATAACAAATTTTGATGCTCATTTTCCTCTATCTCTCTACCCTTTTTTCACTTTTCAAGCATCATATTCATTTATATATTTTATAAGGTCTTATAAATTTAATTATTTTATGTACAGATTGAAAACCAGAACAATAGAAAAAACATATAAAACATGTTAGAAAATTCCATGGTCAAAATACACTTAGATATATCATCTGCACTTCATTTAATAACTTTTTTCTTTCTCCTATTTATTATTTTTTTAATTTATTTAAAGAAAGACTAAAGAAAACAGAAAATGTGTAGAAATAATGCATACATTCAAAGAAAACATAAACAGTAAGAAATCACTAGTTGATGTTTACACACTGTCTTCTTACAAATAGTTGTTCAAAATATAAAAGCAGAATATATAAAATGCAAATTCAAGCAGCGAGACTGCAAACAGTTCTGTTCAACTATCCAACAAAAAATTAGCAATATGGCATTCAATCCTATAAACTTAAATACACATGCAGTTGTCCATAACTTCATTTATGATGAGATTAAAAGCAGGCTAAAACCATTCTGAACAAAGAATAATAGTATTGATGGATTTCATATCATGACACTCCAGGATCAGCACTGGGTACTTTAGTGTCTCTCTTTTTTTTATTTAAAGAAAGACTAAGCAAAACAGAAAATGGGTAGAAATAATACATAATTTCAAAGAAAAAATGAACAGTAAGAAATCACTAATTGATGATTATAGATTGTCCTCTTACAAATAGTTATTCAAGATAGTAAAGTGAAGCATACAAAGTGGGGATTTAAATAGTGAAACTGCAACCAGTTCTGTTCCACTATCCAACAAAAACTTAGAAATATGGTTATCAATCCTATGCACTTAAACATACATGCGGTTATCCATATCTTCAATTATACTGAGATTGAACAAACCCAAGCAGGCTAATATCTCTCTGAACAAAGTATAATACTATTCCTGGGTTTCACATTATGATACTTCAGGATCAGCACTGAGTACTTTAGTGTCTCTTTTTCTTCAAAGTATTTGTTCATTTCATCATGTGTCATAAGATCAGTTCTCATAAACTGTTTATAGATTCTACACATGCATCACTCTTAACATGTGTTTCTATCCTTTCTATATTGGAGGGAGAAACAAAACAAAGCAAGGCAAAATAAAACATATTCCTACAAACATGAAATGAAAAAGACATTATAAGACCATTGTACAAAGAATTCTACCACAGTTCCTTTGTTGTCTCTTGTTATCTTCAAAAGAATTGGCTATATCATCAGACATAGTATAATTGAATATATCAGTACATAACAGTATTAATAAAAACACAACTTTGTATATAGTATAAAACTTCAAAAACAGGGAGTTATCAAACCAGAATGTATATTGTAGAGTCTTGTCATCTTCAGGGTAGTTGCCTATACTCTCAGACTTTATACTGTCAATCATATCAGTTTCGAATAAAATCTGTGGATACCACACAGCAATCAAATAAACCAGATTTAACTAAGATCAGTCATGATAAAACAGTATATGTAATACAGGGATCCAGATTAAGATAATAGGAAATTAAAGATGATTGCTGTTGCTATATCCTGATGTTTTGGGGATAGCTGTCTGTGCCCACATATCTAATGCAAGTAGACAAACTGGGACAGAACAAAGTCTATCTAAGCAGAGTTGTGCGAGTAATGTGGCTTTTAAATCCTGATACACTATTAACAATATCTTCTGCCATCATTTTTCAGACTCTCCCTCCCCTTTCACTTCCCCAGGGTACACTGTGCACTTTTGGGTGTGAGCAAGACCCTTGGTTTTAAATGGGGGAGGGGGCAACCTGTTATTTACCTAAGTGGTTCTGAACCTTCTCTCTCCTGGACTTGATCTCTAATTGTATTCCTTTACCTATTAAAGCCTGTTTCTCCAACCTATCCACAAGTACTGCCTAATTACCCCTATTACTCTCTGGTTCTCTGGAACATAGACCATTGTTTTCTCATATTTGATTTTCAGTCTATGTACTCTCTTTCATGTTAATTATATTTCCTATAAATAGCCTCTTGGTGGACCCTACCTCCTGATCTACTCCACGTGTGGTTCTTTTTTTTTTTTTTTAATTTAGTGTATTAAGGACATCTATATTAGAGATTATAACAAACCTTCTCTGCCTCATTTCTGTTATGCTCTTTTTTTTTTTTTGCCATCAGGTATCTGCTTATCTTCTTTATTCTGTTTTCTGCTCCATTCATTGAGGCCTCCCTGCGACTGTTCCTCCAGTCCTAGTACTTTTCTCTCTCTCTAGAATGCCCTGCAGTATTCTCTGTAGAGGTGGATTGATGGTTGCAAATTTCCCAAGTTCCTCTTGGTCTTGGAAGAATCTTGTTACCCCATTAATTTCAAGAGACATTTTAGTCATGTGTATCAATCTGGGCTGGAGGTTGTTTTCTTTCAGGGTTTGGAATATTTTGCTCCAGGTTCTTCTTGACTTGATAGTTTGTGTTGAGAAATCTGCCATTATTCTGATGGGCCTTCCTTTATAGATTATCTGTTTCTTTTCTCTAACAGCTTTTAATATTCTGTTCTTATGTTGAATATCTGGGATCTTGATTATTACATTCCTGGTTGTAGTTCTGTTTTGGTTGTAGGTGGCTGGAGTTCTGTATACCTCATACATCTGAATATCATTTCCTTTTCCTATGTTTGGGAAATTTTCCTTAATTATTTCTGTGAATATCCTTTGTAGTTCCTTTGTTTGTACTCCTGCTTCTTCATTCACATGCTTTATTCTCAGGTTATAGAACCTCTTGTCGTCTTTTAGCCTTTGTAGCGTTACTACTTGTTTCCTTGTTATTTTTAAAAAACGTTTCCTTTTTTAATCTTACACTGCAAACCTGTCCTCCATTTTGTATAATCTAGCCTTACTGTCTTTCAGCTGATTTGCCATCTTTCCACTGAGTTTAATTTTCTGCTAATCTCTTTGAATCTGCTTCATGTATTCTATATTTTCTTTATCAAATTGTTCTCTCCTTTGTTTGAGTTCCTCCCTTCTTCCATATATTGCTTAATTTCTTGATGGTAACCATTCTATCTGGAGTAAGATGGAATCTCAGTGTTTCAATTTGTACTTCTCTAATGGCCAGTGATGTTGAACATATTTTCATGCATCTATTCACATTTTATATTTCTTTATCTGAGATCTATCTAATCATTTTAAATGACCATTTTTAAATTGTGTCTTTAAATTTGGGAAGTGCTTTTTTGAGTTATTTGTGTATTTTAGATATTAGGCCCCTGTCTGAGGAGTAGCTGCCCAAAATTTTCCCATTCTGTAGGTTGTCCTTTCAGTCTTTTAGTTATTTCTTTTGCTGTGCAGCTTTTTAATTATATGCAATCCCATTTGTTGATTCTTGGTATTATTTTTTGTGCAAGTAAGGTTTTTTCCAGAAGATTTCACTTATACCTATGTCTTCAACAGTTTTATCTATTTTGTCTTTCAGCAGATTAAGTTTTTCTATTCTCTTGTTTAGGTCTTTGATCTGTTTTGATTTTAGCTTAGTGCACTGTTAGAGGTAAAGATCTGCATCAGTAACAGCAAACCTTTTGGAGACTGAGTGGCCAAACTGCAACCCAAACCCACCCATTTATCACCAAGTGCCAACACTGCAATTAAACCTGAATATTGATGTTATAGTTTAGAAAATAAACAATGGTTAACCAGTTGTCAGATATTGGGAGGACTTGATTCACTTGTCTTCAAGAAAGCTCGGCTTGCCTGCTGTGGTACACATGCCATAAGTTTGACACCACTTGTCTAGGTTCAGCTTCAGCATGCAGACACCCAGGTTTCCAGCACCATTTGTTAAAGAGATTATGATTCCTCCAGTGATAGAAATTTGCCCCTTTGTCACAAATAACATGTGTGAGTGTGTCAGGAGTTGTTTCTGTATCTTATGTTCCAATGATCCAGTAAGAATTCCTGTATAAGAATTTGTATTTTTGTCAATATCATGCTCTTTTGATCACTGCAGTATATATTGAGTCCAGAATTGTGGTGCCTTCTCCTTTGCCCTTATTGTCAAGAATCACTTATTGTAGTCTAGGTGTCTTCTGATCCTATGTAAATTTTAAGGTTGCTTTCTCTATTTTTGTAAAGAATTTTGTTGTTATTTTGGTTGGAATTGATTCAAAGCCATTCCAACCAAAATACTAATAACAAACCTGTTTCTAGAATGAAAGAATACTTGATCAATTTTTAGAAATAAAAAAATTAAGGAGAGGAGTACAAATGCTTCCTTTAGGAATAGCTTGAACATATACCAAAACCCCCACAGAGTGTCAGCCTCTCACCTGGCAATGTGGGACATGGATCAAATAAAATAAAATAAAGTGATCTGCAGTTGAAGGGGTTCTGGGACTCCAGAATCATCAATTGCTCTCAGTAGAACAGATGGCCAAGAGGCAGAGTGTCCATGGCTTTTATTGGTACCAATCAGGGAGGCAGGTGAGGGTCGTGGCATAGTGGATGAGAAGAAAATCTTCACATGCATGACTTTTAAAGGAGAAACAAAGTTCTCTTGCACCAGGCACAGATGTTCCCCAGCTAATGTGCAGCAGATAACTTCATGTTTGGACAGCTAGCACCTTTACTGCCAGGAAGGTATCATTTTTTCTTAGTCCCATGGCCTCAGCTGATATCTTGTCCCATGTCTTAGCCCTGGAAACTCACAGGCTCTTACTCAAGCCCCAATTCCAGCATCAGTGTGGGAGGGGGGTAATATTTACCATCATGTTGCAGTGAGACACACAGGCACCTCAGCTGGACTTGATCACATTCTTTTGGCCAACTAAGGGATCATCTGCTTCAATATAGCCAGCTCTGCATATCTCGGCAGATATGGTTGAAGTAAACATCAGGAAAATACAAAGCAAGGGGCTTCGCTTCTCAGGGTAACATAGCTTGGTGGTCTTGCACAAACATATCCATTGTACATTAAATGAAATGAATATATGGTCACTCATAAATGTTAACAATTCATTTTTCAGAAGAAAGCGTTTTTTTATACTTTATATAGCATTTGTTAAATATGACCTGAAAATATAAACTTTGAATTGAGTGAATGACAGTGTGACAGTCTGGGCTGTCAATTTGACTGACTTTACAGCCACCTAGGGAATAGTAATATACACTTCTCAGGGTGTGTAGTTGTGTCATGGAGGTGTGATTTGGGGTTCCGTATCTAGTCTCCAGTTGCTTCCTCTTAGGCTCTGCTCCCCTTGTCTGCTTGCTGGGCATGATGAACTAAACAGCTTTATCCCATCATGAGTGTCTGTACTGAAAAGTCTGCTATGATTCTGATAGGTTTTCCTTTATAAGTGATGTCTTTTCTCTCTGACAGCTTTTAATAATTTATTCTTGTGTTGAGTTTCTGGGATGGTGATTATTATACGTCTGGTGTAGTTTTATTTTGGTCATGACTATTGAGAGTTCTATATGCTTCACTGAACCTGATGTTGGTTTCCAATTTCATGCTTGGGAAATTTTCAGCTATTACTTCTCTAAATATCCTCTTGACATCCTTTATGTCATCCCTTTCTTTTTCATTAATCCCTATCAATCTTATGTTGTTTTTCTTTGCATCATCTTGCAGTGTTGAATTGTTATTTCCTGATTCTTTGTTATTTTTAAAAGTTCTTTCCTTTCCTGTTCACTAGCTGCAATCTTGTCTTCAAGGTCTGAAATTCTATCTACACTTTTATTGAGGCAGTTTTTATAGCTTTCAGTGGAATTTTTAATTTCCTGTATATCTCTGTGCTTCTGCTTATGTATTCTGTTTTTTTTCTTATATTGCTCACCTAGGGATTCTATCTTTTTGTTTAGTTCCTCCAATTTAACTGTGTTTTCTTTAGATATGTTTAGCATCTCTTTCATTTCTTTCATCATTTCTTCTTTTACCTGGGAGATTATTTCTAGTTTTAATTCCTTTAAAGCTTCCTGGAGTTCCTTCTTTATTTCAGTTGCTTTATTATTACAGGTATTTCAAGTGTATTGCATATATTTTCTTCTATGTACATGGCTCCTAGTGTTTCTAGGGATGGGCTGGAGGTTTGATATTATAATTTTGCTATATTTCTGTATTTCAAGTGTTATTGGAAAGCTTCTTCAGGGTCTTCTGGAAATCCACTTCTATGCCCACAACTCTTGTGACTTTGGCACCCAGTTCCCCTAGGCCACTAGGCCTCTGGAACCAGTGGCACTTGACTGCTTTGCTTAGAACTCCACAGTCCCAAACAAGCTGGGATTCTGGTTAAGTGTGCACCCACCTGGTTGCTTAAAACTCCACAGTTCTCCAAGCACAGCTGGAATGGGGAGGTGGATGCAGGTGCCCCAGACCAGCCTAGCTGTTCTAGTGCACCCAAAAGGCTCCAGGGTCCCAAACATGCTCAGGGGAAAGTGCATAGGGCACTTACCCAGGACGCCAAGCTTCTGGAACCGGTGGTGCTTGCCTGCTTGGTTAGAACTCCACAGTCCTCCAAGCACATGGGGAGGCCTATGCAGGAGCCCCAGACCCGTCTAGCTCTCCCACTGCACCTGGATGGTGCGAGGGTCCCAAACAAGCTGGGCTCCAGGGAAAGTGGGTGCCTGCCTGCTTGCATAGAACTCCACAGTTCTCCAAGCACAGACAGAACAGGGAGGCGGATACAGGTGCCTCAGACTTGCCTAGCTCTTCCAGTGCATCTGGAAGGCTCGAGGGTCCCAAATAAGCTGGGCTCAGGGGAAAGTGTGCAGGGCGCTTACCCCAGGACACTGGGCCTCTGGAACTGGTGATGCTCGCCTGCTTGCTTAGAACTCCACAGTCCTCCAAACACATTGGGAGGCCGATACAGGCACCCCAGACCCGCCCAGCTGTTCCACTGCCCCCAGACAGTGCAAGGGTCCCAAACAAGCTGTGCTCCAGGGAAAGTGGGTACCCATCTGCTTGCTTAGAACTCCCCCGTTCTCCAAGCACAGCTGGAATGGGGACCCATAATGAGTGTCTACAGCAATATCCTTCCCAATAGGTGGCTGGGGACTGAATCCTCTGCAATTCTGAGACAAACTCAACTTCTTTATTTAGTGAGTGTTGGATATTTTATTTCAGTGATGAAAAGCTAATATCAATATTCAGGCAGTTGAAAGAATGTTGTTTAGATCATCCAATAAAGATATGTTACATTCAATTCCTATCTAAGAATGGGTTCCACACCAGAAAAACAAAATTCACAAGTTGGATTCACTCATAAACCTAATAAAATGAACTATATGAACCCTGTCAAAGTTCACAGCTTGAATGCCGCCTTTAGTTTGTAAATCCAAGAAGTCCTCTATAGTAACATAAATTACATTACAGCAGTGCAACTAGTAAAAACTAAATCTTGATAGTGACCTTATATCTTCATTAGCAGATGAATTGTTAAAGAGAATGTGGTATTTATACACATTGACATACTGCCCTGACATAAAAAAGGACAGATGTGTTTCATTTATAGAAAAATGGATGCATCTTAAGACCATAGTATTAACTAAAACACATCAGATCCACATTATTAAATATGGCATAGTTTCTCTTATAGGAGAAACCAAAATACAAACTAAATTAAAGAGCAAAATAAAAACAGATAATAGGTAACAGAAGATTCATCTTTTGTAGATCCGAAAGGAACCAAGAGATAATGGGAGAGAGGAGCAAAGAGAGGAAGAAGACATAAAAAGAATTAAGATGAGTAATAGACATACCAGTTCCTCACAGTGACTGTAATCACATACTATAAACATGTAGCAGAACATTAAAAACAACTAGAAAGAAGATTAAAAATCACAAAATTATAAGCATTATTATTTAGCACATTTTCTTATTTCCTCAGTTGCACTCAAAATTTTAGTTGTGAATGCAATTCAGGGATAAAATTGGCACAGAGGCAACAAAAGAGAAAATTTGCAAAAATAGCTAGAATTCACAATAGGCAGTGTAGGCTAAATAGGTGAGAAGATAATGATAAATATTCAGCTGAAATAAATGGGTCTAAGTATTGTCATATAAGAATTCATTTCTTAAAGAATTAAAATTAAAGGATCTAATGGGTAGAAGATGGCAGTAAAATATTAGAAAATTTCAACATAATATTGAATAAGCTAAATTTTAAACTACTGGTAAATCCATGAAACATTGAAGTGAAATTAAATTACCTTATTTCAAATGATGAATCTTGGAAAATACATCTCAATGCATATGAAAAAGGGAAATGGTTTGGTAAACACAAATTTACTATTGTTTTACCAAATAGCAAACAAGTGAATTAGAAAAATAATTGTATATGTATAATGATATGATTATGTTAAAATCTTTAATATAGCTTTCCTGTTGTCTGTTTCAATTTGTTTGGCTTCTATTAGTTTTCTTTTTGAAAATCACTTATTCTATAACAGTTGTACAAATAGTTTGATTATTGCCATAGCAAATCAGTATAATCAAGACGATGGGAACAATTGAGAATAAATCAAAAATGAAACACTCATTTGTCCTCTAAGTAGTGATGTTTGAAAATCCACAGAAAAAGAGAGTAGAAACAGGTAAAATGTGGCAAAGCCACAACCCTTAGCAGGTAAGCATGCAGTTAGTAGAGTAGCAATTTAGTGCGTGTGATAATGAACACGCTCTAATAGGCAAGAGAGATGATATTATGAGAAAGAATTAATTTGCAGCTAATGGGGAGAAAATTCGAAAGCAGTTTAGAATACGGAATACTCAAACAACAAATAAGGATACCAAGAGTTCTACAAAGGGAGAATTGATTATAAACCCAGGTAAGGGTGGCTGGAACAGGGTACGGCACACAGAAGATGCTCAGAAGGGACAACAATTGCTTGGTGGATAGTGGTGTGGTTTAATTTAGCTGCTGCATCATTGCATGAATTCGGACTGATTTCAATTCTGATGAATATCCAGTGCAGACCCAAGTAAGTCAGAAGGAAATAACTTTGTTTTCTGGCATGTATGTATGTATGGCGTGTTATTGTTTACATATATATATATATATATATATATATATATATATATATTCCTTCTGTTTATTGAAAGTTTTTGTTTCCTCTACCTCAGAAGCAAAAAAAATCATCAATATAAATAATAATATAAAAAGTGTAAAAACTGTGATTGGTGGGTGAAATGTGCTGTATCATTTTTAAACTAAAAATTGCTATTTACCTGAATATAATTTGATGTTTTGATATCCATGTACCCAATAAATTTTTACCACTAAAAAACAAAATAAATATTCTCAAAATGTTTTTGTGACCTTTTTGATTCTCTTTTATTGCTTATTATTTTGCACACATTTGTTCTGGGATAAAAAATATATGAGATCTCTCAAAAAATTGATAGTGTAATGGCACCATTCACTATAATAATAAAGTTTAATTTATTCAGTGTTTACCAATTTGTACTAATTGCAATGTAATTCTCTTTTAATGCTGTCTGTTAATATCGAAATTAACAATTAACAAACTGTCACTTAATAAAAAATAGAACTACAAATGAGCATCATCAATATATTTCCTATAATTACTGTGTATACATTTAATATCTTTCATTTTAAAACTAAAGTGTGCTCAATTTGTTGACACTGAGAAATTCATAATTCTGTAGCTATTAACGGTATACTGTAGCAGATTATTTTAAAATGACCTTGATAGTACTATCATTTGAAAATATTTATGTTTTCACAAAAAAAATTTCATATGAGCATCCAAAATGAACCAACTTCTTGAATATGAAATTTAATTGTTTTGCATCTTACAAACAAGTACATAGCCTATAATTTTAACATCTATATATTTGTCTGTTAGTTTTGAAGTTATCTAAAAGCGTAAATACTACAAATTTATGAAATGACATATTGCATAAGAAATATGATTAAAATTTAAACAGCATTCAGAATGTTTCCCATGAGTTATCATTTTGCATTTCATAGAGTTTCATGTTTTATGAAATTTTAAATCACAAGAAATAAAGAAGTGAAGTATTTCCTCAAATTTAAAAACAAGAATTTTATGGTGAAAGGTAAAGTATGTTAAGCTAATCAGATTAATTCAGATGCTAAATAAAAGAACATTCTAAAATTTAAATTTAGAAGTTAAAAGGTCACTTTTATAAATTATGCCTGTTTCTCAGAAAGCCAATTTTTAGATATATTGAATCTTTGTGTTATTCCACAAATCACGAATGTTTAAAACTCAAATTCAAAATGAATGCATTGGATGTAAAGTATGCTTATAATGCCTTTTGTTTGTATAGATCTATTTGATTGCTGATAGAAAGATTAAAGGTTCATTTTCTAAACTCTTACGCCTTCTTCTTTTTTAGACAGTGGTTCTTAAAAAGTGAAAATTAAGGTGAATGGATTTAATCCCAATCAATTCCAAAATTGGAGGAAAGATAAAGGTCTCTAACTTCTTTGGTAGTTTTCATTGTAGTAGAACAGAATCAGTAGGATTGCTAGGTTTTGTAAAAGGTCTGGTTTCTTTATTAAGAGGCCCTGCTGTAGTATCTTTGATTTAATTTGAAAACTTGTGAAGCACAGTTATTACTGTCTTAAATAGCTGCTACATTTACCATTCCTGACTTCACAGCAAACATATTTTTAATTTTAATTTACTTATTAGTTCTCTTATTTAACTCAGTAACTAGCTTATCAGTATGTTAGTAAATGATATTGATGTTAATGCTAATTATTATGAATACAGATTTTCTCTGAACTGAGAAATGTAATTTTTCCAAAAACTCAGTTTAACAATAAATAGGATTGAGCAGAAATTTACCACAGTCTGAGACTGTGAAGTTCTAGTTCACTAGTAGGTCCAAATAATCATGTATTTGTACCATCAGGAAATTATGTCTTTGAAATTTGTCTTATGAATTACATAGAGATAATGGAAAGTGTTGAAAAATCAATGATGATTAGCAGTAAAAATTTGGACAAGATCGTGAAAGTAATACAATACACTTAGACATCATGCAAACACTATAGAATGACAACAAAGAATCATGGCAATGTTTTTCAACTATTAGCTAAATTCCAATATCAGATTTTTGCAATAGTAAAAGAGACCTGGATGTAAAGTAAAAGCTCTTATAGTTTGCCATAATGTTCCCTAAGTGCTGGCACCACTTTCTCGACTTGTTTTGAACTTTTATCCATTATTGCCATTTCTAGGCACGCATCCAACATTAATACTCAGCTCTTAACCCTGTGATGCTCTCCTCACTTTACGGCTTCTCTGGTTTTCGCTCTGCCATCCCGGTTCCTCAGTAATGACCCTGACACGTGGGTCCTTGCTCTAGGCTCTGCCTGGTTGTAGTGACCGAATTTTGGGCATTTGGTGACTTTGTGGGCTCCTCCAGACACGCTGTGCCTCCGTCCTTCGAAGCCGCTGTTATAAATCCTTTAATCTCACTGTGCTCTCAAAAGTATAATTACTGTGGCTGCGTGGGAGTCTTTTTAAAGTCGCCACAAAAGGACCTTACCGCCTCATAGAAAACCCAGTGGGCAAGCTCAAGCCCCTATACTGGTGGGAAACATCTCCTTTCTCTCTAAAAATGCAAATGATTTGGAGAAAATGTGAAAGTATTGCTTTAAAAGGTAATTGCCAGGTTGCATTCTCTTTGTGAATTTCAAACTTAGATGTTTACTTTACGGAAACACTTGAAAAAATATCCACAGGCTACGAGTACAGCTAGCTTCATTTTAAATAAAATATACAATGCACAATAATTACACACCAGCAAACTTGCTATATTTTTTGGATTTAAAAGATGGAGAAATTTTGTGTAAAAGATGGAGAAATGAAATACATCCACATGCGCTGTATGGGATATCTCTAAAATGTGTGTTTATGTGTGAGCCATTGTGTTCGAGTGTGTGTGTGTGTGCACATTTGTGTGGAATTCAACTCAAGGGACTTTGCACTTACCTACAGGTCCACGCATATTATTCTTTTTTAAGACATGAGTTTAAATTAATCTTACTGAATGTAGATATGTAAATTTTCTAGAATTGTTTCTTGATAAAGCATTGATTACCTGTTATTTTCCAAGTTCCTCTTTCATAGTCAAAAAGCCCGTAACTTGCCTTTTTTACCTCAGGGTAAAGTTATTTTTTAATGACTCATTTGGGGAGTTTGCAAATTCTTTGAATTTATTAGCTTTTAAATTTTGATTATTATTTTTACTCTTAAGTTAATGCTCCATTTTAGGTTTTCTGGGAAGTGAAATTGGTAACATTCCTCTAGCTGCTACTATGGGAAATAAATTCTTAAAATTGTTTATGCAAGCTACCTTTGTGGAATAATTCTGTCTGTCCCAAAACACATTGTTTGCCTTTGGTGCTATAGAGAGCATTCACACTCATGCCATCCAATTAGTTTGAAAATATATTTAATACATTTAATAAGAAATGTAAAGAATTTATAATTGGGCCAGGATAGGGCTCAGCTTGACAGTGCCTGCCTGCTAAGTGCAAGATCTTGAGTTCAGTTCCTAGTACACACCCCCCTCAATTATATTTAGGTTAAAAATTAAAAGAATAGTAAAATTGAGCAATGTTTAGCAACATTAGCTTTACAGGGTCCTGATCTTTTAGAGTAGACATTTTTTTTTTTTTTTTTTTTTTTTTTTCCTCTTGGTATTGGGAACCAAACTGATGACCTTGCACTCATCAGGCAAGAGCTTAAACCACTGAGCTAATCACCAGCCTGGTACATCTTGTTCTTAAAATGTAAATAAACCAAGGGTTTCTTCATGAACTTTTTAAAAATTTAGATATCTTCTTTATTTTAAAGCATATGCCATTTTTATGGTACTGATTAAAGGATTTACTTTTAAAAACTAAAGTAAAACACCAATGAGATTACTGATGATTCTCAGTGGCTTCAAGTTTTTAGACATCAAATATTAAATCAATAAAGCACATTAGATCTTTATTAAAGAATTATCTTGTTACATCATAAAAGCTAACTGCTGTTTGCACTGTCAACTCATCTAGTCATCAAGGAAGAATTAAGAAGTCTTTTATCATATCATTCATGGCCTATTGTCACATCAATAATAAAGCCAGGAAGAATTTAATTAAAAGAAAAAAATATTTCAAATCACACTGAAACTGTCACTTGCACTCTTTTTTTGAAAACTGAAATTAGTTTTACACAGTGTTATGAATCCAGAAATTTAATCAGGACTTAGAAAGTGTATATTGCATCTTAAGTAAAAATTTGAATGAATAATTTAATGAATGTGATTAATATGTTATTGTTTGTAAAATATAAATTATCAGATAAACACTGAGTTATACAGATTAATTTTATGCACATAGTAAATATATGAACATTAATAATATATTTTATAAACTCCCATTATTTTGTTAATTAATGACATTATTTTATATAATTCTGGTTTATACCAATTAAGTTGGTGACATAAAGCTACCATATATGCACAGCTTACATTTTGTGGTGTGTCTTATAACATGGAGTAAAAAAAGCAGTGATTTATTTATCAATTCAGCAGGAACATTCTGAATTAATTTGCATATTTAAAGAAAAATTCCACCATCCAATTATCCTAACAATTCACTTACAGATAATCAACTCTTAGTATTCAATAGTGATTCAATTTCATATTTTAGTATTTCAATGAACATATATCAATTACTTCTGAAATATCAATATGACATCATCATTGCTTGATAGCATGTGAACTAAAATTTACCATTATATAATATTCTATTATCATTCACTGTAATTTACTCTTTCATTTACCTTTGGAACAACTTTAGTCATTGCAATCCAAAAATTCTGTTTTCTAAATTGATAGTGAAGTCTTAATGCACTTTGGAACCTGATTGTCTAAAATCTACCAGTATTACTAAATTTTTAAGGATTATTGTGCAATGCATTATCTGTTCATTGAAATTGGTGTAGAGATCCATATACCCTTACTGCTCTTGCATTCTTCCAGATATGTAATTGTTAGCATGGGAGATCCTGATAGGGTAGGTAAAATGGAGTAAAATCTCATTGTACATCTGTCTCT
Organism: Cavia porcellus; assembly: GCF_034190915.1. Classification (NCBI taxonomy): domain Eukaryota; kingdom Metazoa; phylum Chordata; class Mammalia; order Rodentia; family Caviidae; genus Cavia; species Cavia porcellus. Next base: position 12,840,597 of record NW_026947498.1, read on the forward strand.
GCTTCATTTCTTTTCTGTTGATTGGTTGCAGGATAATTTTATTTTCTTATTTTCATCTGTGTTAAGTCAACTTTTAAAAATGTCATGCTATTTTTGATTGGATTTATAAGAATAGAATATTTTATCAAGTACAATGATATTTTGTATATGTATAGACTGTACACTGATAAATCAGAATAATAAATACAATGCATCATCTTAACTTTTATGATTTTCTTGTGGTGAGGACACTGAAAATCCATTCCCCTTTTGTCTCTCTGCATCTCTCCTGTTTAATAGGTTAATATCAGGAATCTTGAGGTTAAAACTTTGGATCATTTATCAATACCAGGAATTCACTGGGTGTCCTGTTTCGTTGCACGTACTTTGGAAGATGTTTTAATATACTCAAAACCCAAAAAGTTTGAGAGGCATATTATTTTAACCTTTGTATCACAAACAGTATTTTTTTTTTTTCCCTTGAAGACTTCTTTTCCTACAAAATCTTCAGGGTTAGAAGTAGGTATCTATCGGGAACATGGTCAAGACCTCTAATATCCCAAAAAAGTATATGGTGAAAGCTTAAATTAATGAAACAAGTAGTATGATTTTAGGGCTCCCAGAGGATCAAAACACTCCAGTAGAGTTCAAGTCTCTGGGATCTAAGACAAAGAACTCTGCGTGGCCCACATTTATTACTATTCATAGAAAGAGAGGGGATATTGAGGAAAGCACTGGAATGGAGCAGAACCCTGGGAGTCACTTCAAAGACTTCTCCAAATAGTGAATTCTACCAATTTAGAGAAGTGCCTTATCTCCATGATCACATATAGTAGGAGGGAGAACACAGGAGCAAAATGCCTGTAGCTACAGTCTCTATCTACCTAATTGGGGTTGGAGCCAGGTGTCTGCAGCAGTGGCCTTCCCTTGCCCTTTGAGGCATCTCCGGCATCAGAGGCCACTACAGGTCTTAGCCAGAACCAATGATTCATAAAGGTTCACTTACCTTGAAACCACTCCCCATCTCCAGACAAGGGGCCTAGGCCTAGGACAGACTCAAAGATGAACATAGAAAGCCAATTAGTTAATTTTAAATCCTGCTGAGGGCCGTTTCGTAGTGGTCTCCAACAGATATCGCTTCTAATCCTGAAAAGACTTACATTTGTGGAAACTTTCTGCTCCTTTCCACCTTTGTTCAAACTCATGTCTTACTTCCTACTATGTTGATGTGTTTTTTACTGTGGCTTACCAAACAGAAATATCTTTTTGAACTGCTTCTAAAGCCATAAGTAAATTCCTTATGTTGTCTTCCAAGTTATTGCAGGCCACAAGCTTCTTTCATATCTCACTGCAAGTGAGTACATTCTTCAAAATTTGTAACAGTAGTATTGCATCAATACCTCAAACTAACAAACCCTTAAGAAACATTTTTAGTTTATGTTATTTTGACAATCACTTTTAATATCAAATAGCAGCCTATCTTGTAGCATCAAAAATGTTTTATTTGAGACTACACTATATTAGCAATATTTTATTTCACACCAACTGTATTAATTTACTGGATGATTAGCAGGAACCGTGCTCCTTTGGGGATTAAAGATGGCAGATCATGCATCATCTGGAGCACAGCAAGCCAAACAGCAATGGGAAGAAAAAATGGCTATGTGTGTTACTGGTCAATGCTTTGCTCTGGAATTGTAGTGTCACCTTGTCTCAGCATTGTGTGGCCAGACCAGTCTTACAGCCATGGCTACTTTTTTTATAAGCATTATCTTTACAGAAGTTCATCTTCCTGCTTATGTTATCACTCCTTGAATTAACATCTCTACAAGGCTGTTATTTTTAAATCGGAATCCTGGAACCTTAGAATGTGCCCTAGACACTTCATGTTATTTTCCTTCTACTGAAAACAAAAAAAAAATTTTCTTAGCTAATATAATAAAATTAATATAACTCCACTAACTTTCTTCCAAGATCATTTTTAGCAAATGAGTATATTTCATAACATTTTAGTGTAAATATCAGAATTAGAAAACATAAAAGTAGAGTGTGCATTAAGTAAGCTTTTCATTGGCTATATTTTAATGATAACCATTTTTTTCTCTCCTAAATTCAGGTTTTGCCTTGTTTTTGGTTTGTCTTATAGACATTATTACTACTTTTGCTAAGATCACTTTCAGGTCTTGTAAGCATGGAAAATATTGATAGGAAAAGAACTTTCAAATTTTAAAATAGATTGTTCTTTCCATATATCAACATGTCATTAGAGTGCTATTTTCAGAGGATCTACAAATTCCATTATTGGTAATGACAGTATCTCCAAAATGAAGTTAGCAAAACATGCTTAAATAAGATTCAGGTTTTGTCTGTAAAAAGAATCTATATCCAACCCAAGAGAATAAAGCAAGTGGCCTCTAATTATAGGGATCAGAAAGTCAGGAATATTTCCAGTACCCATGATCTAAGTTACTTATCAAATGTTCCCAATTTTGTTCAATGTTGTGGTCCTGTAATTTATGTTATACTTACCTTTAATCATATGTATTTCTAAACAAATATTATATTCATTCAATTAAAATTTGTGTGTTGAGCAAATGCTGCTCCAGACCGGCTCCTGCCTCCCAAAAGGTGGTTGTGGCTTATGGGTAACTGATTTTCTTTCCAACTACTCAGTGCAACAGATTTTTGTGAGATTCAGGTAAATCTAATATGGTAAGAACCTATTGTAGTTTTTTTTTCTTTTGATGTTCATTAAGTTACTCTATTCTATCTTGAATTTTTCTGAGCAGTGAGTATTACTGAGGAAAGTTTATGTTAAAACAACATTCAAGTCATTGATTGTGCAAAATGCATCATTTAAGAATCAAAATAGACTATTCTGTACATGATTATTAAGGTTGTTCTTTATTAAGTATCAAACTGTAAATATATCTCAGATTAAATCTACTACATTCTAATTCATTGATGACATGATAGCCAACCTGGATTTCATTCACAATAGTAGCTTAGTTGTTGGGGTGAATCTGTCTGTACCTCACGCATCTAAGACAAGGCCACTGCTTCTTATAAGTCTGGCAGGGCCCCAGGAGAAATGCACACAGCTCAGGGAATTTATGCATAGTGATTTCACCTTTGCTTGTGATGATACAGACAGGTTCTTCTTGATCCCCATGAAGCCACCAAGGCACACTGTTCTGCTGCAGATGAAAAATTTTTCCTATCCCAGATTCTATCCTGCGCTTAATCTCTCCATGAGCTTATTCATGTGCTAATTGTATAAATAAATACACAGAAAGTGGTGGGATGTCGATGTCCGCTCCCGGCCGGCAGGAAGGACACACGACAAAGTCTGGTAGTGGACAACCTTTTCTTTTTATTTTCCTTCTCCGTACAGCCTGCCCTGGGTTCTCCCAGCTGAAGCCTCCTCTGGTCCGCTCTCCGCGGCTCCTTTTGGGCTTTTACTTCTGGGCTTCTACCTGGCTTCTTCTTCCGCCCAGGGGTGGCACCGGTATATATAGGGGTACAGTGTCCAATCATGTTAAAGTAAGCAAGGCAAGCTGATTGGCTAACATCATCAGTTGCCAGGCAGACTATATTGTTGAGCGGGTTGTTTACGCGGTAAGCAGGAAACTAACATATTCGATGGGAGGGGTAATCTACCTCAGGCTTTGCTCTTTACCACAGGCCGCACGTCTGTCTGCCGCGCAAGGCGAGCTATCACAGACGCGGCTCCCAACATCTCCCCCTATTTTATTTTTTATGAATGTGCGCATCGTAGCCCTTCCTGGACTGGGTGCAGAGGCTTATGCCCTATGTGTAGGTCCACCATAGGTCCTTGGCTTAGACCCTGGTTGGCCATGCCATGGTCTGCCAAGGCCCTGAGGCCCTCGTCCTTTTTCTAGGGCCAGGCACAAACTGGACGGAACCTGGATGCACACAAGCTTGCACTCATTTCCTCTCCGTAAAGAAATCCCCTCGGAGAGAAATTTAGACCTGGGCAGCATCTAACAGTCCAGCGGCTTACGTGCAGGATGGGGTAGGGCCTGGCTTAGGTCGAGTCGTGCTGGGGAGGCACGCTCTTACCCGTCATTGACTCACCTACCCTGCTGTGTATTGTCACCTTATGGAGGAGAATGAGGGATGCCCGCCATATCTAGACTCGGTCGTGGGCCAATTGAGCAAGCCATGCATATGCCTGAGGATCTTCTTGTCCATTTCGGGCTACCGCTATTTCTATTCATCTTATTGGTTGGTCTGTGATGGATCTCCAGTAGGGCAGGTCTGATCTTCAGTCGAGGGCTTTGTTGCCCGTGTCAGTCTCTCCGGTATCCACAGTGGTTCTCGTCCCGATTCCTGTGGGAAAACACAAACCGCGCCTCGGTTCCAGCTGACCACTGGATCCGGGCCCATCCATTGTCATGCCATAGATAACCGCGCCTTTGGAGGCAGGCCTTGGCTTACTCCCCCTTTTTGTTTTTTATTTTTTATTTTTTATTTTTATCTTTTTCGTTTTTTTTTTTTTTTTTTTTTTTTTATTGGTACCAGGGATCGAACTGGCGATTGCCTGCTTACAAGGCAGGCGCTTATGCCGCTGAGCTAAATCCCCAGCTCCCATTTCCTCGACCGGCGTTTTTCTCAGCCTGCTCGGCAGAGAACTCTGTGTACCAGGCTCGCCAATCCAGGTAACTACCCGAGGGCAGACACGCCTTTGCCAGCTGAATCCAGTCCGCGGGGGTGAGGGGCCCAGAAGACAGATTCTCCAGCATGGCAATGGTGTAAGGCGCAGTCGGCCCAAAGGTTGTAACTGCATTTTTAAGTTCTCTAATCTGCTTTATCTCAAAAGGCTCCCATACATTGCGTCCCTGGCCCATAGCTACTTGTACAGGAAATATCTCGTAGGGGCCACTATCTATCCCAGGTGGATGTACCTCATGAGACAAGCGTCCCCCCTGCCAAAGCCGCCTGTAAAAATACCGACCCGCCGGCGGCGGAGCATAAGACAGCGGCCGTGATTGGGCGGAAAATGGGGGCCCGTGCATCACTTCCTGTTCTGGCGAAAGGGGAGGGAGCTCCCAGGCGGCCGCCCCGTGGCGAGGAATCGCCTCCGGAAACGGCCCCCAAGGTGGGGCGGAAGGCTTCGCCTCCCTCTCGCGCCGGGGAGCGCTCAGGAGCTCTCTACTCCTCCGCAGACCAGGTTGAGCAGAGCGCAATTCGCGGGGCAACGCTGGAAAAGAACCCTGCGACTCCTTATTGAGCGATTTAGGCTCCTGACAGCTGGTCTCTTTGGCCTCCTTGCCATTCAACTTTCCCTCGTCCTCGGAGTCAGATGACTCCGAGGCTAGAGCCCCGTCCTCCTCCTTAGCATCCTTGTTCCCCTTGACGGACCCCTCTCGGGAGCTCCCTGACTGGGCCTGCTCAGATACCCTGCGTACTTTTGTAAGCTCTTGAGAGCTTTCTCCACAACCACCCTCACTCTTAGTGTTGCTACCTAGCATGTTTCCCATTTTTTAATATGTTACTCACCGCGTGAGGCCCAAGGAATCCGCCACTTACGCGTGAGCCTGAGGGGAGTCTAAAAGCCCTGTAGGTGCGCGCCACCCAGAGCCCAGGCTTATCCCCAACTCACCTGTCTCGCAGCTCTGTACTGGAGCGTTGTCCACTTCCACGTCTCGGGGGTGATCAGTCCCCGGGCGGGCCTCCAAATGTCGATGTCCGCTCCCGGCCGGCAGGAAGGACACACGACAAAGTCTGGTAGTGGACAACCTTTTCTTTTTATTTTCCTTCTCCGTACAGCCTGCCCTGGGTTCTCCCAGCTGAAGCCTCCTCTGGTCCGCTCTCCGCGGCTCCTTTTGGGCTTTTACTTCTGGGCTTCTACCTGGCTTCTTCTTCCGCCCAGGGGTGGCACCGGTATATATAGGGGTACAGTGTCCAATCATGTTAAAGTAAGCAAGGCAAGCTGATTGGCTAACATCATCAGTTGCCAGGCAGACTATATTGTTGAGCGGGTTGTTTACGCGGTAAGCAGGAAACTAACATATTCGATGGGAGGGGTAATCTACCTCAGGCTTTGCTCTTTACCACAGGCCGCACGTCTGTCTGCCGCGCAAGGCGAGCTATCACAGACGCGGCTCCCAACAGTGGGAGGTTCCTTTCTCCCATCAGGAGAAGGGGTTCCTCCTGACCTCAGCTTTCCTATATGGATTCCTGTCTTCTTCATCCCAGACCATCCTACCTTTGGAGTTTTAAGAACTGCACTGGACACAACATTTACTGTAGAAGTGTATTCAAATTACCTATTTGAAGGAAACAAACATCCATGATGGCCTTAATTTGACCACATTGTATAATATATTAAACCAACAGTAAGAATAAAAGGCATCTCATAAGATAAATACAGATTAAGAAAAATTTTCAATATTGATTTTTTTTCTTATCAGTTCAAAATTAAATGATACATAAATTAATTTCCCCAAAACTTTATTTTTTCTCATTTAATACAATTCATTTAAAAATTAATTAGTTAGCTTTATCAATTTATTACTAATTTTAATTTGTATGAACAGTTATAATACCATACTGTCATCAGGTCACTCCTGCAATAACACAAAACTCTTTTCCAAATAAATAATATCTTTTATTATTAGTAGTAAATTAGTATTATTAGTATTATTATTAGTATTATTAGTATTATTAGTAGTAAATTAGTAGTCTTTATGGAGGACTGATTGTAAGAGAATTAGTTTGAATAATTTCACTAATTATGAGAAGTTATGAGTTCATATGCAAATTAATTAAACTTTTGCATGCAGTTGAGCTCACCAAGTGTAGTTTTGTTTTCTGTAACTTTTGATAGAATTCATTAATACAAAGCACAAGCAATCAATAAAAATGTATTTAGGATATATCTATGACAGAGGAACTACCCAAGGTAAGATTATATACTATTGCCTTCCAGTTCAGGTTTGCTATTTTTAAATAAATTATTTCATAGAATTAAAGGGGTATAGGAACTTATTAAATGTGTTTTGAGAGTGTTAATGTCATATAATAAATTTTAAAAATTAAAACATCACATGATTTAACTTGATTTTTTTCAGGAGAATAAACTGTGTACTTTATAACATAGAATAAATACAGAACCGAAGATTTCTCTAACAACTTGTAACAATTGCTTTCTATAGATTTCCTGAATAAGAGAGACCATTTGGTTCAATTTAATTTTTTCTTAATATCTGAATTTCTTAAAATCTGAACAAGAAAGATTACTCAATCTTGCTTAATAAAATTTGGAAATATAATGGCAGAAAGTTTTCAGAAATCAGGTAGAATATAGAAAAATGGACAGTGTATCTAATTATCACCAAACAGCCAAACTCAAACGGCACTAGGTAAACAATATTTTAGTTGATTCAAATCGACAAGTTAATGATCAAAGATAGTGGTAACAGTATCTAACGTTGTGAAAATATAAATTTAGAAACAACGAAGATCTACCCTGCAGATTGTATCTTGTTTGGAGAATTTTTTTAATAGTTCATGCATCGCACACTGTATTTTCAAACTAGTTACTCAGAGTATCTGATGTGATGTGGTTGGTCACTTGGATCAACACTAGCAAAGGTTTATTTCCTCCCCAGGTCATCGCTTGATCTGTGCTTCCCTTTTCATGTTCCGAGCAGCTTTCCTCCTCCAGCTACAGCTGCCCATGCCACTCTGCCTTGGACCAGCTGACTACGGTCTGAACCACTAGCCAAAATGAAAGTCTCCTTCCTCATTTCGTGGTTGTCTATACTGACCCTAACAATCAGTAAGTAATTAAATTAACACAGAGTTTTCTTAAGAAGCATGTATAGAGATGAGAGAGACAAAGAGAAAGAAATACATATATATGGCAGATACATATAAGTAAATACTTTGATATTCTTGAAGTTTTCTATAGAATTTTAGGCCAAATGATCATTTATATTTAGAAATATTGTCTTATATGTAGCATTGAAAATGAGGATTCTGGAGAATGTAAACTGTATATCATTTTTTATGTTAGTGAAAATTCATGACTTTCCACAGTTCTGGGATTCAATTCAACAGGATAGTGATAGTCAAATATGTAGTGTTTCCCTATTGTGATATTTATCAATCAATTAATTTTAATGCTTTCATTTCGAGTTGTAAGAACAAAGGAATTGTCTTAACTATTTTCCTGCAAATAGTGCTGTTTTGAATGCTCTCAGCAAACAATAATTAGGAAGCTAACAAAATAAAAGTAATTTTATCTTATGACTTTTAGCCACTACTAAATTGAAGATCAAAACTATAATACTCAAGATTATAACCAAAACTCAAGTGTTTATATGAAATCCTTTCAATGTAATTGGTTGTAGTCTACAAACTTTTACAGTTTTTTTTCACATATTTCATCCAAATATAGTCTGTAGTAGTATATAAAATTGTTAATGCAGTTAATATTTTTATATCCAGGCTTTTAATGGGGAACAACATTTACCAACATATTCACTTCTTTCTGATGCTTTATGGCAATGTTGTTGTTTCCGTACTATCTATTATGCATCTACTTGACATCCGCTTATTTGGCATAATTTGGTTAAATATAAACAGATAATGTCACAAAGTGTTGCTATTCCAAAGTCTTAGTAGCAAATACATCCCTTTATTTAGTGATACAGAACATTTTATAGATTAGCTTCACATATTGGTAGTTAATTATGTAAATAAGTGAGTCCAGATGTAATTATTTTGTCAAATAAAATGGCTAGATAACAAAATGGAAAGGTAGCTGTAAATCAAGAAGGATATAAATAGGTTAAAAAAGTGCAAGTTGCCAAATACATAACAGGTTTTGGAGGAAGAACTTTTAATATCAGTTTTGCAATTTATTATTCTCATGAGCTTTTGTTTTCTGAACACTTTCTCATCTGGAAAGGAGAATTAAAATTACCTCATTCTTGTTTTCATTATTAAATTGTTCAATAGTTAAAATTACTTCAAATAGTCCTAATGCATAGTGTGCTCTTAATTTTATTATCATTTTCAGTAGAAAGTAAATTTTCAATTTTAAGATCTATGGGAGCAATAAAACCCAATATGTGTTAATTTTGTTGTAATAAAGAGAGGGGGAAAAATGCCCAAAAGGATGTAACAGCAAGGGTGTTTAGGTGTGTTAAAAAGATGACCATATTAATATTTTTGATTGGATTATTGAACACAACTATTTGCAGCCTCACTATTTGAATGTTCACTTTGTATGCTTTGGTCCTGTGACCTGAATCACTGTTTGAAAGATGATAGTGTGTAATCTATTAACTGGTGATATCTTACTGTTTTTTTTTTCTTTTTGTAGTTCTGTACTACTTGTACCCTTACACTGCTTTGTTATTCTGTTTTTTTCTCTTTTTCCTTTTAAATAAAAAAAGATAAAAACAAGAGGAAATGCTACACATAAATATGAATAAAACTAAACTTGATTTTCAGGGTGCAATTTATTATTATATTAGAATTTTATGTAATTATCCTCCTGCCATACCAAGTCTGTTTTTTTTTTTTTTTTGTTTGTTTGTTTGTTTCATTTTTTTTGTACTAGGGATCAAAATCTTGACCTCATGCTTGCCCAGCAGATGCTTATGCTGCTAAGCTAAATCCCCAGCCCACCAAGTCCGTTCTTATATTAGCCAGTTCACACTATTCTATTTAATTTCTTTGTTCACCTTATTTCTATAGTATATTTTATGTTTATTTGATAAAATGCCTGACACTGGGTCTTTAGAAATTTATTTTCCCATTGCACTGGAGGTTGGACATTATGAATAAGACACTGATGATTTTTCTTGTGTAGAAGGACCCCTCTTTGTGTGCCGTGTGGGTCCTTCCCACTGTGTCCATCAGAAGGAAATGGTCCTCTCATCCCACCATGGGAAGCGAAGGCCAGCTGGAGCCAAAAAGAACTATGAGCCCATGTTTAAAAAAGCATTAATCTCACAAATGAGTGTACAGGGCCTAAGACATAGTCATCACCTAAAGGAACTCATTCATTTTAATACTTTGACAACATCTCAATTTTGAGAAGACACATTTAAATCACAGTATTTCTTTAATATCACTCTATCAATAGTTAAAAAACTATGCCTATGTTAAGAATTAAATTATTAATATAGATTTAATTGTTCCACCCAATTCATGGGTTGATATGCCTACTACTTTCAAATGTGACTATATTTGGAAAAACACCTTTAAGCAAATAAAACATTAAAAAAATTATTACATTAAATAGGATGATTAGGTCCTCAGACAAATGTGATATTATAAGAAGAGATTAAGTTTCAGACAGAGGGTCAAACCATATAAGGACACAGAGAGACAGTAGACAAATTTGAGCTAAGGAGAGGGGCATTGTGAAAAATCAAACCTACTAATAGTTTTTAAGGTCTAGACTCCAGATTTTTGAATAAAACTTGATTGCTTTAGCCACACAATCCATGTTATTTTATTAGAGCATCCCCAGAAAAATAACACATGTAGTATTCACAGTAATATGATATATTGTATTTAGCAATCACTTTAAAGGTTTGATATTAATATTTTTAAAATGTATCGAGAATATTTACATTAAAATAAATCTTTCAAGTACATAAAATCAAATCATATTTAAATATTTTGAAAAATACTCAATAATATATACTCAATCTTGTACACTTATATAATTTTTAGAAACAAATCAAAACAATAGTCAGTACAGGTCATCCTGTTCTAAAAAGTCACATTAAAACATTTTTACATTTTTTATTGACATTTCATATGTCAGACTGCAGGAATGAAAAATAGCATTATTCATCATGTTTTCTAACATAGAAGGTTTATATACTTCTACAACAGTCCAAGTCACCTGGCTCAGCACGGTCCACAAAAACACAAGCTGTTTACAGTTCACAGCAACATGATATGAATGTTAAAATAAAGCCACAGGGACATAAAATTTATATTGATGTGAAAATACTATTGGATAAATTACTTGAAGATTTATTCGTAATCATTAATGAATCATGCTATTGAGCTTTATTATTAAATTGTTTTATTTGAAAATGTTCTCAATATGTTATTATTTTGATTTTTAATAACCTAAACATGTTTTGTGTGTGTGTGTGTGTGTGTGTGAGTGAGAAAAGGTCTGCAATATGCAAATTCAGATTATCCATCCATGACATAGGAATCATAAGAAATCTATGCAGAGACACCATCTGGCTGCCGTAACTTTGAAGCCCATGCCAGCTGAGATTTATTGAAGTCATTTATGTGGCCAAAATTCTCTTCTGAGATGTTTTATCATCTTCACAAGATTTTATTCCATTGACAAACTCTCATGTGAAAGGGACCCCTGGAGGTGTTGCCCTTGTAACAGAGGAGACCTTAGCCGTGGAAAGAGGAGATAAAGCTAAAAAACATTTGCTTTCAAGTGTTTCACGCTCCAGGGCCTCTCATATACCGTATTACCTTGTGAGTCTTGTGGCCTTAGAACGCCTTCATTTTGCAACTCTTTCTCTGAACTTAAAAAAAAAAAAATCTTTCTTATACCATCTTCCATAGAAATTCAGATGTATCACTTCACATGGCATGGGCACCTTGTTTTCTAGCTTCTATCATGACCTTCAGTGTACTTGCCCAGAAAACTTACAATCTTCTAGTCACAATGTTATAGCAAGTGTACAGGAAAGGACCTCTGAGTCTGCGCCTTCCTATTTCTCCAGTCCTATATTCTCGGAGTGTTGATTGAGGTGTCTCGGATTATATTCTATTCACATCCCCATAACTTGTGCTCGAATAGCAACATAGTTCTTTACACTTCAGGCCTAATCTTCCTTCCTATCTTTGATCCAACATATTGTCAGAGGGTTTTAATGGAAAATCCTGAAAATTATTAGTGTCACGGTCAACAAAGAAGGCAAGATATATTTCTTAGGAAAGTGTTGCCTGTGAAGGAGTCAGAGCTCCCAGCCAGCCATGTGATCATTTGGAAAACAAATTTTTTGCAGCATGTTCTGCTCATAAACTATTGTCAGCAGCTTCGATGCACTGAGTTATCTTCAAAAGCAGATATTTTCAATTTATCCAAATATAAACTCATCAAACATTGAGGTCCCTCAGTAGTGTATCAATACAGTTCTGAATCACTTCTTTAAACCTCTGTACATGTAAATATCTTATGCTATATAGTTGTTTTAAATTAAACTTACTTATACACAGAGATGTACTCCAAGCTTTCAAATAAAAATCTAGAAAAAATATTTTGTGTAGATTAGTGTTAAACGTATATCACAGGCCAGAAAATAGAATTATTATGATGTTCTGGATCAGTTTTCTCTTGTTCTGTTAAACATAGTGAAGGTTTAAAAAAAACGACTCATAAATACATATAAACTTAGTCTGAAAAATGATTCTACCAAATGGCCAACATATTAGTAGTCCTGCTGTAACTAATTGTGGCTGCTAGGCAAGCCACATTACAGAATCTTCACCACTTTTGCTAAATCAAGGGACTTTTACGACTAAAAAGTGATCTTATTTGAGAGAAATAATCTTTGTTGAGGAATTTAATTTCATGCATTATGGCAAAAATATTCTATAATTAAAAGTACTCCAGTTAAGAAGCAATCCTTTATAAATCATGACACAAATATAGTAATAAATTTTAAAATATATATCATATTAATATCAATATTTCTAATTAAATGTTGAATATTTATGTAAAGTGGCTGAAAAACACTTTTCTGGATATATCCACAAATAAATCATTCATTATTTCCTTCTTCATCATGATGTTTTTTAAAAAGGACGTCTACCAAAAACCAATGGAATGTAAACTTATTCACAAAATATGTTCATAGAGAAATAGGTTCCCTTTTCCTTTCTATTAATATAACTCAATTTCGTGGCGGAAGTTCATTATTAAATGTATCTGTGAACTGTGGAAATGCCAATAAATGTGATAAAGGAATTTTTTGGAGATTTATCATAGAATGTAATTTTCAAACTACATTTTGTTCCTCTGTGTAATGTCACAGATAGAAAATCTATTGAAATTGCTCTTTTGTGGATGATTCTGAAAATCTTGAAAGGTCATGAGTCTCCCCTCTGTGACCGTTAGATAACAAGCAAAGTAATATCTTAGGGAGAATAATTAAATCACCACAGAAAATCCTTTCTGATGTTAATGTACAGTTTCTTTTATTCTGGTCCCAAGATGTTTAAATGTATAAGGCTCATTTGCTACATAACATATGCTTATTAAAAGAATGAGATTAAAGGAAGTGTGGATAAATGAATTCACATAATCTAAACATCCACCTAGTAATACATTAACTGCCTACATAGATATTTTCAAACAAAGCAAAGAAGGACCACTCTCTCTTCAGATACTTTGTTTCTTTATTATTGACAGTGAATAATTGCAGAGAAACATGATACAAGAAAATGGCATAAATATCTATTAGTCTTATTATTAGTCAATGTAATTGCATTGTAAGATTATGGACAAACAAGTATAAATATAAATGGCATAGGAAACTTTATTATTTGTTAAAATTTTCCCTTGCCAAAAATAAAAGTATTATCAATATTTACATTAAAATAGTTTTGATTCTAGTACATGAATCAAGTACTTATATAAATTTTAAGGTGCAAGCTTTACTTTCCGTAATCTAAGTAGGTGGTGAAGTCTCAAGGAGAATTAGCTCAGATTGTTATCATAATGAATCTTAACAAAATTAAAAGTCCCATCTCTTCCGAAAAGATATTTCTTGAAATGATTATATCAAAAAGAATAACAAACTATGAACCACTAAAAGAGGGTGATGAAATAATTTTTAATGAAACAAATGTTATTCTGTAATTCTGAGTATCTGTGTGATGTTTATAAATATTGCTTTCACATTCATACTTCCCATTTTCTTTTAGTTCTCATTGTCTCAGTTTTGAAATGCAGAGAGATCACAAATGATGGTATTAGAGGCAGCAAAAGATGAAGGAACAGGCAGAAGACAGAACACAAGCAAGGGCGGGCAGTGGAAATTTGAACTGGGTGCCGTACAGCAGTGTTTTGTTTTTCTGTGAGTATTAACAGTTGCTGTTATAATTTCCTTGGATTTAAGAATCTTATCGAGGTGAAAGGGTCGGAGAATGGGCTAACAGAAAGTTCAATGTCAAGAAAAATACAGAGTGAAATTATTATTTAAAGTATTTTGTGACTGAGGGAAATAGTGCACATTTGTGAATTAGTGTGAAGCATTGTAAAGGGTCAAAATTTTGTTCTCCTTCCAAACTAGTGGTTTGTTCTGCCACTGTGTCACGGCTGTTGACAGGAAACATGAAAGTGCTGAGCCAGTGACAAATGAGAAGATTGTTATTTACAGCAGTATCTTTAGTCAGGGCATCAACATTTTCTTGTGGTGTTTTTCTGTCTCCTACATCCACAGGGAAACAAAAAGAAGGTTTAGGCAATCTTGGACTCATCATAAGTTACCTTAAAGGACGGGAGTTTGGAGCTTAGAAATTTCTACTCTTTTAAAATTGTCTTCCAGGACACACCCCTTTAATACATGATTAGACACTTTCATACGAAAATAAAAATTTTAAGGGAGATGCTACCTTTATCTACCAAAGCTGTTCTCTACAAAAACAATATTGAAAAGATTTTCTTAAACAGAGGGGCATTGTGCTTGCCTGCAAAAATTGTCAAAATATAGTAAACCCTGGGAAAAATATCTCCAACATGGATCCCACATTTCTATACTGTCTCATTTGCTAAAAATAAATGTGTCCTGGGAATATGCCATGCATTGGCCATTCAGGTTAATTTGAACAAATGGAAGTTATGACCAAATGTATTTTAAATATAATCTTTAGCTCACTAAGGAGACCAATGGAACAGAGGCATGAAGATATCACCAATTGAATTACCTCAAAAATATTCTGGAATCCAAAATCACCAGGTGTTGGAACACTTGAGAAATCTAGATGACTTAGTTTCAAGAATTCTTCTTTAACTGTTCCACTTTTCCTCTTACTATATATGTGCCAGTTAATCCAGTTACACATAGAGTAATTTTATAGAATCAATCCTATATAGAACACAGAGAGGATGTCTAGGACAATTGTGTTCTCCAAAACCACCTAATCCAAGCAGTCCAGAATGAACTGAACACTTTCCTTGGCTGAAAAAATGGCTTTGATCAATTCAACTAGAGTTAGGAACAAATACCAAGTCCACTTTTCTAGTCGACTACCATAACTGGTAACTGGTTATACTTTTGTGTATAATTATTTAGTTATTTCTTGGGCTATTGTAAGCAAGGGTGTTTTCATTTGGGAAAAACATTTTTATCCATTTGAGATTTTCATGATGTTATTAGTTTTTCTCTAAGTACTTTAGGTCTCTTAATAGTGCACCTAAAATGATTGCCATAATATTTATGAAGGAGTAATTAATAACTAATTCCACATCAGCACTGTGCTCTTGGGAAAATAAACTATTTTCAATAACTGAGTCCTTAAGCATGCTCTACATTAGTCTGAGCACTGAAGTTGGTATTTCCTGCAGAGTATAGCCTAGTTACTATGCCCTGAGAGCTACCTGTCCCTTCCAAATAAAGTCACATGCCTTTAGAAGTACAATTTATGAGAAGTTACTCTAGCCTACTCTTTATATATCCCAAAACAGCTAGGAAACATTTCATACCAAAGAATAATGTTTGTTACCATTATAGATGTCTCTCCCAAAGCACCATGCCCTCATAGATGGGAATTTGGGGAAGTACCTGAGACAAGGGAGTGTGACACTTATCAGAAGATTAGTGTGCTGATGAGTTTATAGCTAAACATGATTTGAGAGCTGAAGCCTGGTAGGAGGTGGTGAGCCTCTGTCTCTCTCTGTGTCTCTTTCTTTCTCTTTCTCTGTGGGTGTCTGTCTCTGTCTGTTTCTCTGTCCCTGACTCTCTCATTCTTTTTTGCATCTCTCTCTCTCTGTGTCTCCATTGCCTTATGGTATGCATGAGTTTCTTCTCTTTAGCCATGTCCCACTGCCATGCAACCTCACTTTGGAAACACCTGACTGTGAAGTAAAATTTCTGCAGACAGTGATCCAAAATAAACCTTTCCTTTTTAATGGCATAGCTATGGGTATTGAGTCTTAACAAGGAAGAAGTAAATAGGGCGATGAGTGATGACTTGGGATTGGGGATGTGGCAGAAAACTGGACAGAAGTTCTGGCATTATGACATCTTTTTTGAATCACAGTATTAAGAGACATAGAGTGTTTATAGAAAAACTAACAACAATCTTGCAACCCTCAAATGGATAAAAATACTTTTTACCTCAATTTACAGGAGTTCCTCTTGGGAATTAAATTATCTTGAATTGTCTCTCTCCAGTAGATTTGTTCCTCAGAAATTTACACTGAGTTTGAAGTGAAAATAATCAAATTGTGTTTACAGCTTTGCGG
This sequence comes from Cavia porcellus, assembly GCF_034190915.1. Taxonomy (NCBI): domain Eukaryota; kingdom Metazoa; phylum Chordata; class Mammalia; order Rodentia; family Caviidae; genus Cavia; species Cavia porcellus. The sequence goes on from NW_026947498.1 coordinate 12,857,080, forward strand.
GGAGGGATGGACTAACCAATAGCAAATTTAAAAATGCATTAACATATTGTTATACGTTATACCTAACCTGTCTCCTGAAACTCTCGTGTGTGTGTATGTGTGTGTGTGTGTGTGTGTGTGTGTGTGTGTGTGTGTATGAAGGGTAGAATAAAGGGTAAACTCATTAGTGATTTCATCCAGTGATGATTTCTAAAATATCATGTGTCTTTAGGAAGTGTGGCTTTAATGGAGGTGGTGACTGGGTTATGATCTGGAAAAGTGTATTACTGTCCCTGGCCTCTTCCATCTTTCTTGGATTCAGGGCTGTCATGGGCTGAGAGCTGTTTTCTATTCCATGATCCTCTGATATCCTGTTTGTACTTTGGAGTCAGCTACCAGTGACCCAAATTAAACCTCTCCACATTTAATTTGGGTATTTTATCCCAGTGATGAAAAATTGATTAAGATATATTTTGGTACTAAGACTGGGATCACTACAGTGATAATTTGGTGTAAAAACTGCTGGATTAGGTTATATACTTTATATAACTTTACTGATGGCATCTTGACAAACTATATGGTTTTGCACAGGTTATTGAGAGAAACAAGTTAAGAGCTCAGAAAATAAGACTGCTTAAAGAAATCCGCACAGAAAAGGACACTCTCATGGGGTTTCACTAGAGAACAAGAGCTCTATTGACGGTTGCATTAGAGGTTAATGTGTGTTATGTTATTTGTGTACATTTTGACTATGTCCTGAGACTGTATGGGACAGTGAGATGAAGGAAATTTAGCTAAATAATCTAGTACAGGAAATTCTTTTGAAGCACCCCCTTGTTCAGAATGTGGCCTGAGTACTGATGTCTGCTTTTAACCAATCTATAGTAAAGATCATGAATATAAAACAAATGTAAGAATGTATAATACCTTCAGAAAAGAGATGCCTTGAAATTTAGGCCAAAAGATAACTATAAGGATCGACACTTAAAAATGTCAGGTATTTTGCTCAGGAAAACAGAATATGCAGCTCAGTGCAATCTTAGGAATCAGTAAGGTTCCACTTTTCACAGGATTGAAGGTAAAAAACCATAAAATTATCAGTTAAAAAGAGAGTTTCAGAGCGCCTTGTTCTTTCAGGCCATAGAAAGAAATGTTTGCCAAGTTCAGCCTTACAGGCACTCAGAGGCAACTGTAGCCATGATCCATGGGGACCTGACTGCTGCTTATGGTGACAAGATATATTAGTGGTATTCATATGGTGGTGGTTTTATGGGCATGTGGAATCCGTGAGCTGTCAGATTAGAAAAGGTTTCACTCAGGCTTCGGAGGAAAGGCAAAAAGCCAGGGAGTGTGCCCCTGAGAGCGTGATTTGTCAACTAACAGTCTAGGAGAAACTTCAAGAAGTTAGGGATATCGGGAGTGGGGATTGTTTGCTAATGAAAATTTCATTCAGTTAATGAAGCCACCCTGACAGAGAGACCATAAAAACTGCAACCAGCAAGATGTTAGGAGCAGAGCTGGCCAAACACTTTGGGGTTCATAACTTATTACAATTTGAGCTGAGTTTTTAGTGTTTCCCCTAAGTGGTTTTAATCTTGCTTTGGTCTGTTTCTTTTCATCACCCCCACACCATTTTTTTTTTTTTTTCTTTTTGGAGTCAAAATACCTACCCTGTGCCATTGTTTGGTAGAAATATTTAGGTTTGTTATTACTTTTATAGGCGCTTGTAGCTAACAATATAACTTACATCTCATAGAAAACTGTAGGACTTTTCATGAGTACTGGAACTGTTAAAATTCTGGAAATCAGAAGGGAACTAAATGCATTGTACATAATTAAATACCAATTAGTCTTATAGGGGTGAGAATGGAAACATAACAGTTTAAAACTAAAATGCTGCTGAAAAGTTTCACCTTTCTAAAAGTGGACAAGCTCATGGTGATGCTATAATCATTAGTGGATTCGTCCATTGACAAGCTCAGTGTTTGTATTTGCTGTTAGGAGTAGGGTCTCGGAGATGTTTGGAGGTGGATCGATGGGAGGTGATCTGGCAAGTGTATTCTTTTATCCTCAGATTCTCCTTTCTCTCCCTGCTTCCTGTCTCCCATCTGTTGAGCACCTTTTGCCCACTATGTTCTTCAGCCACTCTATTCCTGCCTTGCAGTCAGTTGACTGTAGGCTAAAACCATGGGCAAGTATAAACCTCTCCTCCTTTATACTTCGAGTGTTTCACATGTTGTCCAGTGATAGTAGAGTGACTAGGACACAGGTTTCAAGCACAGTAGAGTGTTCTCCTTGAAAAAGAAGATTCATATCCCTCCCTCAATTTTCCTGTGCTTCTCAGTCAAAGATGTGTTTACCTACATGTGCCTGGCATAGTACTTTTCAGAAATGTTCTGTTTGTCAAGGAACATGACAGATAAAATTATTCCCTACAATTTCTTCCAGGTGTCAGGGATTTAGAGATCCTATTTAATTTTAGAAAGTACTGTGTAACACTCTTTCATTCTCTGCTATACTGTAATCTCATTTTTCTTGATTTATTACTTCTTTAGTTTCCTTAGTAACTTACTGTTTAGCTGCAACACTTCTAAAACTAAAACTACCAAAACCCTGAGAATGCTCAGTTAATGAAATTATTTCAAATTTGCTATTCTTCACTGTTATGATCAAGTAGGCCATCTAAGCAATAATTTGTAAAATCAGCTCCTAGTAAATTATAGAAAAAGTACATCTGTTCAGATAAGCTTCTTTTTATTTGCTAATAATGTTTAACTCAAAAGCTGAAATTTTATTCTGACAGTGACTAAGATTCTGTGTTTTCAAAAATTTAACTATATTCTTTCAAAATTACAGAGTTAGGAGAGAATATCCTAATTTTCAGCCTCATGTGAACACAGCACTTAAAATGGGCAATCTCAAGTTGATCTCAGTGGGTAAGAATAACTGTTCTCTGTGGATAAAAATGGCACCAGTGACATCTTCCTCCCATTGCAGGGGGCCACAAGTAGGGCTGGATTTGTTCTGCTTTTCTCAGGGAACCTTGAAAACGTGTGGAGACATTTTTCACTGTGACAGGTGTGGCGTGTCCTGCTGCTGGCAAGTATTGTGTTAGAGCTCAGGCTTGTTTCAAAACATTCTACAATACAAAACAATCCCACAAAACAAAGATGCATTCACCTCCCAAAATTGCAGTCTGACAGTTGTACTTGCTTTGCAAGGTCCTCTGGAATATACGGTTAAAGCTAAAGAAGAATCTATTTTCTGTGGTATATAAAATTAAAAATAACTGAACTATCTCTGTGGTGTTTTATCCTCTTCTTCATGTTCTAAGTTTTGCATTCTACTTTTTGCCTTTTGTGTTTCATTAGTTTTCACTGTGACTTCTGCGTACTTACCCTAAATCCCTGTAAATGTGAAGGTTTCCTCCCAGCTGAAAGGTGCTTACCATGCTTCTTCTTCTATCAGAAGTTGTTTCTGAATAATTGCTTCACCATTTTTCTCCAGTTACAGTTGAGATGGATAAGCAGGCTCACGCTAGATAAACTGTCAAGAACATTGAAACTGTTTAGTGATAATAAGACTAAAGAGCAGAAAAAATTTTCTGAGGAGCTTCATGGATTTTGTTCTAAATATAACTTAATATGTTCAAAATTAAGACCTGTTAAATTTTGTAATAGGACAGTCTCAGATAACTTTAATGTATTTACATTCTTTACATGCAAAAGTGATTATTCCCATGTATGCTAAATATTTTGATTTTTTGATAAAATAATATTTAGCATTTTTGTAAGTTATATTTAATTTGGTAATTAAATGCTTAAATCATTGTAGTTCTGTTCCAAAAGAAATATCAATTAAACATGCCTTTTTATGTTAGTATGATTTATGTTATTTTTTATATGTTATAAATGATGGAACTTATATTAGATTTGTGTACGTGTGATGTCATGAAAAAAACAATCATTTATATTTTGGTAATTATTTATGTTTATTTTGTTAAAGCTTTATGCCTTGCTTTGAGAATATATTCAGATTTTAGTTGCCCAGTACTTAAATAAATTTATCAAAATAAACAGCAAGTGTAATAAGTATGTTTTATGAAAACATACTTCATCAATATTTAAAAATGAAATTCAAGAATAATTTTTAAATATATTAACAGTTCATTTGCTGAAGCTTTGTAGAAAATGTTGAAGAAAGTTATACAGATACTTTTTAATATTATCATGAATGAAATAAATATGCACACCAATTGAATTTCTAGAAATCAAATAAAACACTTTAGTGTTCAAAAAAGGAAGTGAAAAGTTACGCACTCGGCCCCAGAGGCTATAAAGCTAAGAACTGAAATCAATGAAACAATACATTTGGAATAAGTTATTCACTCAAATAGTGCTTTTTTTCAATTCCAGGTTAGTGTTGCATTTAAAATAGGCAATCTAAACTTGTCCTCAGTGGATAGGAATAACTTTGTTCCCAATGGATAAGAATAAGCCCTGAAGAACTACTTTGAAAACACTGCATTTCTCCTCAGAAACTGGAATTCAATGGTATTCTGAACTCGCGATAAAGTTTCAAACCTCAGTTCCCTCAAAAACCAAAGCCTCTCACCAACATCAATCAGAATTTTATGTCCATGGACCGAGGGCAAAGGATAACCATTTAAACAAGTGATACTGTGTTTGATTACTAAAAAAAAAAATTGTCTGAAAGTTCGCCATGCTGACCTTTATACTCTGCAAGGGCACTTAGTCTCAAAAGTTCACTAGCTATCTTAATATGGTGAATAATGTCAATTTAATTTCATAATTAAAAAACTTAAAAAAATTCATTAATAATTTGAAAGTCATAGGTAATGTAAATGAAATGCCATCATGCTGAAGAAGTTTAAAAGTTATGAAAAGTTCTGCTGGAATAAGACATTTCTTTTTATACAAAGTATGTTCTGCATGTGAGCACTTAGAAAAAAAACAAACATTTACTTTTTTTAATTAAACGAAGTACAAATAAGGGACAACAGCGATTTGCTACGCATTAAATGAGAAAACATCTTACCTTATAATTATTACACCAATGCATATAATTCAAATTAATATGTTAAGCCCTAAAAGTTTATTGTACCTGAGATCAAACTTTAATTACCACGAATGGGAACTTACTGAGTTGTAAGATTCGTCCTTTTTCAATAGTTTAAAATTTGAAGGTTAAATTCTGTCATCTAAAAGAGCTTTTTCTCATGCTCCTCTGTTCCTGAAATACTCTGAATTTCCATTGCTCTAAGGCTGAATGAATAAGGGTACCAGAGTGGGTCTACTCTCAGTTTAGCACTGTTGACATTGTGAGTGGCATGGTCTTGAAGCTGTGGCCATCTTTCTGTACACTGTAGCATCTTAGGGAAGTCTTCCCCTTGACCACCTAGGTGTATATTCTCAGTCTAGTTTTAACTATTAAAAGTTTTCTAGAAGTTCATTTCAAAACTTGTCTTCATTGTTGATTACAGTGAACGGAATTCCATTTTTAGTACTTTTTCACTAATTTCAAATGAATCCTTCTTTGTCTTTTTCTCCTCCTCTCCATCTCACTTGACCTCTCCATCTCTCTTTCTTTCTTCTCCATTTCCTCCTCCTATTTTTCTTCCTGGAGTTAAGATGAAAAGCAGTGCCATGCACACAACAGGCTTACTATTTTAATAAAAAATAAGACATTGTATGAATAATAAAATGTGTAGTGTATGAAAAGAATTAACAAACTGAAGTTCCATCTGAGCCCTTTCTTTTATACTCAGGACTATAGTTTATTAGAGCAAAATGATAATAACTACAATTATCAAACATAAATGAGCACAAAACAGAGTAAATAAAGAACTAGAGGAAGCGTCCAGTTTTGCTTTTTTCAGTAGTCTTAGACTTAATTCTTCCAATAATGATGTATGATACTACACAAGAACTATTGCTAACTAGGGGAAAACCCTGGATGGTTGGTGTCCATAATGTAGGGGTTAGATAATAGCTGAGAGGTGTGCCCTTGAGTACGTTATCTACTAATTGTCTCTCTGTTTTCGTCTCTGTCCCTTTCTATCTGCTTCTCTGTCTTGCTCTGTCCTATCTCTCTGAAGATTCATGAGAATGTGCCATCTGCCTTCTGCTTTCTCCTTAACAAACTACTATCTGTGTTCAGTGTTCATAGCATAAATTGCCTTGCTGCAAGAGGATAGATATGGCTTGGTTCAAAATCTTAGATAAGCAAGGAAACTGGGTGTGTATCAAGCTCAGTGATCACCTCCTAATAGAAGCTAGTCAGTGGTTAGGGGTTGGCCCAACCCAGCCTTTAGAGAGCAGTGTATAATAATTTGCTGCTGTGAGTGCTTTCCTCAAAATTTTTATAGGTCAGCTATGTAAAACTTCAGGAAAATTAGGATATTTTTATCCTTTTATCCTTCATTGCATGTGGATGTGTGTGTGTGTGTGTGTGTGTGTGTGTGTAGTGCTACCTTAAATCATGAACTTAACTCGTTCCATGATTCTAGGGAAATGGTTATGATCATTCTGTTCACTAGATGTGGAGTTCTCAAACAGAACAAAATTCTGCCAACTTCTCTGTTTGCAAACTGAGGTATTATCTAATAGAAGTGTCCATAAATTGAGATACCATTATATTATTGTAAATATCCACACTAAAATAAATACCATTAATATTATTTATATTGCTGGGGATTCAGCTCAGTGGTATAAGCACCTGCGTGGTTGGTATGAGTTTGTGAGTTTGATCCCTGGTACAAAAAAAAAAATTATTTATATATACCTACATATGTAATATAAAAGAGGGAAAAAAAACACTGTATAATGCACTGAGGAAAGCCAATGGAAAGCAAATGACAGAAATTGATAACATATCATTTTTTGTGTTAAAGAAGAAAGAAAAAGACACATATTTAGGAATATTCGAAGTTGAGTCCTTATACTTGAGTTTTTACACTCTAACCACCCTCTGAAATGGTTGATTATCCTTGTGAATAATTAGCTTGCTGTGTGCACATCTATACCATGTCCCATAAAAATTTATGTAAAATAAGTAACAGATAAAATGCAAAAATCATTTCAATTCTTTTCTATTAACTACATTTAAAGTGGTAAATGTACTCATTTACTTACTCTAGAATGTTTTAAAATGTACTCAATAATTACAGAAAAATTATTTGTTTTTCTTATTGTTTATTTTAAGGGTAAGGTTAGTAAATTATGGTTTCTAGGCTCATTTGGACACCATCTTATATTCTATATTAAAAGTTTTAACTTTTGTTGATATTCAAAAGAGAATAATGTGTTACTATTGTAGTCTCTATTAGTTTCTTGTTTAGAATTCACTTTTTCATCATCTATCAAAAGCAAAAGGAGACATAAAAAGCCGAAATTAGAAAACATTTTTGTCTAAGGTATTGGTTGTTCCATTAACTGTTTATTTTTCAGTTCAGTGGAGTGTTTTCCTTTTTTAAGGTTCAATTCATTGTCATTTAAACAGACACAACTTTTAAATCCAGTGAAAATGTTTTGTTATTCCTATCAACAGTTATTGCAAAGGGCCAGTTTGGTTCCTACAATACATATTATGGTTTGTTTTGTATTATCTTGGTTTTTGTAAGCTAGTGGCATTAAAATAAATATTTAAAGATTACTTTAAAACATGTCTCTAAATGATTATGTATAATAAAAATAGGTGAAGCTGTAAAAATATTTGCTATTTATAAAGAAAAGACAAAAGGGATCATTTCTGTAAATGAATTTTTCAAACAGTTATAAAGGAAGTTATATAAATTATGAAGAAGTAAGTGTTTTATAGGCAGGGATTGAAATTGTTTAATGAAATCAAAAGAGAAAGTGCATATCTAACCTCTGTGCAAGTTCTAAAGGAGAGGTTATTTTCCTCATTTGAAATGTGGACACTGAATATTATAGTATTCTTCATATGCTATAACATCTGCATTAGTCCTCACAGTTAAATGAATCAGTTATTATCATAATCACTTCATAGTTCAGTAAAATGTACATCTAGTATTTTCAGAACTGAAATCTGTCAGATTACCAACCCCATACTTTTCTATTTCATGGAGTCTGTAAATACACATGAGCTTAAAATATACATGAAATCATTTTCAAATTGTTATTTACAGTGATGCCCACATAAACTTTGGTTTATATTTAATGAAGAAAATGAAAAATCTTTGAATTGAAAAGTATATGCCAATGGTGATACAAAGAGTCCTAAATAAACCATGGATCATAGTATATTCATAGGTAGAAGAGTTATCATTAACTGAATAGCAGTTCCCACAATAGTTATCAATAACTGTAGATTCAAAATAACGTCAATTAACATTTTTGGATATGAAGTGACAACCAAGTGCAATTATTATATGAAAGAAAATATTATAGGACTTAAACTACTTATAATGGAGTGGTAGTTATCAAGATACAACAAGTATTTGGAACACAAAGAAAATAATAACATAGATTCATATGTTCTGGTCAAATGAAGTATTAGCAGAAATACCAACTCTGTAAAAGGAAAAAATAGTTTTTGAACAGCTTTTGAATAATTCAATTTCTGTCTAAGATATGTATTTGACAAAGGACTTTGCTCTTTGTTTCATAATATATACAATATTAACTCAAAATATATCCTAATTCTTAACTGAAAAGCTAAAAAATGAAACAAGCAGACAAAACCTTTCAGAAGATACAAATTCATCTCATCTAATGATATATGTATGCATATATATGTGTATATATATATATCTGAAAAAATTGTAGGCTTGAATTTATAAGGGAACAATTCAATTATAAATAGAAAAATAGACTATTAATTGTACAAATATTTTGACTAGCAATAGATAAATGTAATATCAAACATTAAACACATTGAGATATATTTATTAAAAATTAAAGGACTCTGTAAATTACAATTAGAAATGAAATTTTTCTGGAGTAACCAATTCATAAGTGGATACTTAGAGTAAATTAAATGCCCATACATTCCAAATCTATACAATGAAATTAAGTACTTGGCATCTTTTTAAAAATAATTTATGAATAATTCTAACATAAGACATAGCCATTCTAAATGTGCCAACAAGAAAACCTTTAAAAATATTTATAAAATTAAAATTTACAATGGCCAAATCTGACAATCATTGAAATGTCCTTCAACACACAAATGGATAAAAATATATTATTTCTTTTCATTGAAAATACTCAGTGATGAAAAGACAAAAATTGCTGGTATACAACACACAAGGGATGAACTCCAAATCATACTAAATGAAGTCAGAACAAAATGCACATGTAAGATATTAAGCAATGTATCATGATATGAAGCCTGTCTGATATGGCTCCAATCCAATGGTAAGAGAAATGATATAATAATAAACATTTGATAAATGCACTGGGATGAGGGTGATAGAAATAGACTGGATTTCCATCTTCATGTTGATTTTATAGTTTTTGATTATTGTCATTGGCTGCTTTCTCTTAAATTACGGTTTCTGGACATAGTCTCTCCTTAATAATACTGAAGAGAAATAAAGAATATTACTATAAATATTCTTACTATCATAAGAAAATATTATTGATGAAATTTCTGATAATGTTGCATGATCTTGGTATTACACTAGTGTGTTTTTCATACTTCTTTGTCATTTACTGAGAAATAAAGTAACACTTATGAAGAGTCAGCAGAATAGCAATTTTGACTAAAATGCCCAAATTGCTTACATGCTGAATTGATTTAGTAAGTATAAGTATCCTACAGTGCATTTTACAATCATTGAAGAATAAAAGAAGTTGCATATGTATTGGTTAAAGTCCTTAGGGGAGTCACTACAATGAAGCAAGATTGTACTCCAGGAATTAAATCTATTTGGATTGTTTCTCAGTGTTTAAAATGTCTCAGAAATTTTGTGGCAAAAAAGAAGAGAGAAACTACTAAAATCTTACATAGTGACATTGATATCATTATTTTTAAAAACAAAATGTCTATTGTTTACTATCTTATTTTATGAACATTTGCGATGTAATTGTATTTTCCTGCATTGTCTTGCTTTTACAGGTTTTTATTTTCTTTCTTGTAGATATCTTTTGGAGATTTAGTATGTGGCTAACTATAAATTGTCGCTTTCACATGAATAGAAATAAGATTTACGTTTTCTTTTCTTAAAATAGTACTATAAAATTAGATGTAAAAATTACTATAAAATTAGATTTAGAATTGTTAAGAGAAATGTGTCTAGAATTATTGAAAATATAAAATAAGTTAATTAAATTGATTATAAATGTAAACTGGCGCAACCAGTGTGGGAATTAGTGTGATGATTCCTCAAAAAACTAAAAGCCGCCAACCAAACAAACAAATAAACAAAACTAAAACAAGAGATTACATTTGGTTTAGCTATTTCTCTTCTTGGCATCTTCCTAAATGAACTGAAAGCATCATACCACAGTGATATATGCATAGCTCTTTATAGTACCACATATATTAGTAGCTAAATCTTGGAAATATCTCAAATGCCCAACTGATGAATGGATAAAGATATGCTTATTTATACAATGGACAACTAAGTATCATTAAAGAAGGATAAACTTGAGACATTACTGTTAAATAGATGAGCTTTGAGACCATATTCTTAAGTGACATAAATATGTATAAATATCACATTGTTTCTGTGGTGTGAGAAAGCAAAGTGTAAATAGTGACCAAAATATATAACAGATATTGTAAAATAGTAAAAATATTCAAAAGGAAAGAGGAACTAGGGAGGGAAAAAAGGAGGGAGAGAAAGAAAAATAATAAAAGAAAAAGTGGAGAAAAAGTTTTTGTAAATGAGGAGAAGAGGGGTCAAAAAGAGAGTAGAAGAATGAAAAAAGTGAAGAATCAAGATCTATCATCTACAGATAAATATTCCTTATGATGGATGTGACCATTGTTTGTATTTAAAATGTACCAAAAAAAACTTAGTTAATTAAAAAAATGCAACATAAAAATTAAAAAAGTGATTCCAGTGAATTCTAAAAGACAATGATTATCATTAAATGTAAAATAGTAGTCCTGCATATAACATAATATTTCTGTTAACCGAATGTAACTTGAAAATCTCTACATGTTCAAGACCACTATGTACAATAAATTATCAATAAGAAATTAAGGGACAACAGAAAAATAGAGATTTGCCGGGGGTTTAGCTCAGCGTTATAAGAGCCTGCCAGGCAAGTGCCAGGTCATGAGTTCAATCCCCGGTACCAAAAAAATAAATAAATAAATAAATAAATAAATAAATAAAAAGAAAGAAAGAAGAGAAAAGAAAAATAAAGATTCCTACAATATCATGATTATGTAAATCAGTTCAATTCAATTTCAGAAGACCGTCAGAGTCAAAGAGGACATATACCGCAATAAACGTATCCAATGACACTAAATCCATGCATTGTAAGTGACAGACCGTAAGATCTAAAAATAACATAGTGTTCATTTCCTGGTACTGCTATAACAAGCTATCACAAACCAGGTGGCTAAAATAATAGATTTACATAACTTCACATATCTGAAGCATGGAAGTCTGAAGTCCCGACGGGTGTTAGGTCATATTGACCAGTGTAATCCATGATTTGTCTATCTTCTGGGAGATAATGGCATTTCTTGATTTCATCACATTTTCTTTGTATCCTCAGATTGTCTTGTATTATGCATCTGATTGTGTCCAATGTGCCCTCTTTTTCTTTTCTTTTCTTTTTCTCTTTTTTATAAGAACAAGAGTCATTTGGACAAGAGAACATAGCCCACAGCATGGCACAGTACTTTTAAAAATAAAGAGATGCTCACAAGTATGGAAGACAGAATTTCAAACTCTTTTGAGGGAATAATTCAGTCTATTTCGAAAATAATATAATAGAAGCTATGTAGAACTATTATTTTTTCTCCAGCTTAGCTGTGTTAATTTCTACTCTTGAGTTTTAGAGTCTTAAAACAACATGTATGATCACAGTCTTTAAAATATAAGAAAACAGGAGCCAGGGCTATATCTCAGTGTACAGCGCCTGCCTGGTAAGCACGAGTCCTGAGTTGAAATCTGGGCATGCAAAAAAAAAAGAGGAAATAACCAAAACAGATACTGTCTTATAGTGCCAGAGAACAAAACAAGAGAATATCATTATGACAAAATTTAATTGGCTTGGTATTGACCTGGACACAAAAAATAATGCAAAAATATTAATGAGACAAACATGATTACTAAAATGTAGCAGTTTTAATGAACATAAATATCTCTCTGTTACATACAGCTTATTAGTGATTAGTCAGCAAAATATATGTTACTGAATAGCTTGACTGGCAAATATATTTCCCAATGTTTATTGTATTAAAAATAAAACAAATTGTATAATGGAAGTTTTCCAAGTATTTTATCTGGCAGAAAATACTAAAATATTTTTACAGGAAAAATGCAAAATTGGAAAATAAACATAAATCATGCTTGAGATATGCATTCACAAATGTGAATTAGTTTTGAATTTCGGGAGGAAATGAAATAGATGGAATATCTTAAGAGATGGTACAATTGAATTTTAAGTAAGTGATGAATACTTCAATTGATGGAGTTGCTGACTGAATAAGAATGAACACAGAAAATTTAAGGAAAGATGACAAAAGATTAAGAAGTAACAAAAATAAATCTACATGTCAAAATGTGTTAATTTAACAAAACACTAATCACATTTTACATCTTTACTGATAAAAACAAAAAAATCACCTAACTATAAAGTCATAATTAAAAATTAATCTTGCCATTTATCTTTCTGCATTTTCCATTTTACAATATCAAAATATTCTTAAATATATTGCAAGCCAAATTTTTATATAAAAATAATGTGGATTATCTTAGTAGAATATGACATAAAATATCTGAATATATAGTTTTGTAATAGTATTTGGAATATGATGGCACTTGAACTAGCATAATTTCAGAGATAAATTGAACCACCTGAACTTAACATATACAATATCTAATTCAGTTTGAATAATATTTAATTGAGCTTTAGAAGTATTATCTCTTAGAGGAGAAATAGGCATTCATGTTTTTCTTTGCTCAATTCTTCTGTTACATTGGATGAAAACATACTTGAATATAATGACATTTCTGCAGAATTTTTAAACTGAAACCACATTTCTTTAATTCCAGGTGCAGGAACTGAATTTTGTTTTCCCCAATCAACCCATCAAAATCTTAAAATATCAGCACCGGTACTTTTAAAGTCCTATTCTTTAGCCACAGTTAATTTATTGGTCTTGTAACATGGATTCAACTGATTAGGCTAGTAAATCTTTTTCATGAAATGTTTTCACTGGAAATAATGAAATATTTTGCAGTTATCTGAATTGCAATTAATGGATGTTATAAATAACTTTGTACATTGCTCAGGATAGTAAGCCAGCATGCATGCAGTGAGTTAGTGTTAAATCAGATATTGTGGTCAGAGAAATAAAAACAAGGCTTTCCCAACCCGTATGTTATCTGAAGCTCAGCTCTATTTCTGTACAACTTAAATTTGATTTCTGACACACTACTTTTATTTTGTGTATTATACTTAAATCTTTTCAACGGGTCTCATTTTCTTTAGGTTTTCTCAAATAAAATGTTCTTTACTTAGTTCTGAATATCACAATATGACCAAAACGAGTAGCCAGCCAACATCTAATGATGTTTTAAAGAATATTTCTTTAATTCTTATTCCTTGTTGTAAAAAGACTTACAAAGCAAATTGATTCAGTCCTCTATGATTCTAAAATCCTTTGCAATGATTTCTGAGGTCTACACAAATATAGTCCTTCAATTTTTCTTTATTCTTATTCCAATCAAATCTTTTATATTTCTAATTTGTTGTTATATTTTACACTTGTAAATGAGACTTTCAATTTTCCCATCATTTTCACAAGACTCTGGAAAAGAAGCAACCCTAAATAGGTAATTTACACCTTGCAGTGTTTAGGATGATCTTGTTTGTAATAAGGGGAATCATTTTTAGTTTCCCCTTAGCATACATCATCAACAACTGAATAACAGAACTGAAGAAGTGACCTTTAGAGAGACAGAAAAGGCAGGCTTGGGATGTCTCAAGGAGATGTGCTCTGTGAAGCTGCCACTAAATTTCAAACTGAAGAGTTGACTAAAACAATTTAACACAAATCAAATTCTGCTCCCTAATCATACCATACAGCACACAGAAAGTTAGGCAAACACCTCTACTTTCAAGCAGACATTGAGCAGTCAAACTCTGCAGAAACTGCCATAAATCCAGGATGACTTTAAGTCATTAAAAAGAAAAAACTATAATAATATGGGTCAATTATAGTATTCATAGAAGAATGCGTTCTCTTATGTGGGTTAGGATTTATGTGATATGTGTTATAATGAATAATGTATTTAGATTCAAATAAATAGATTTATAAGATTTGATTTTCTGATGTAATATATAGATTTTGGTGCTCAGTGCTCAGTAATCTGATAGTAAAAATAGAAGAAGAAAAAATCTGAGTTTCAAGTATTCATATTTATATGAAAACTTTACAGCCACCCTAAGGTTAAATCACTTGAATGAGATTACACAGGTAGTTGATTGAACTAATAGCAGGATTAGGGTCATAGACTGCCAGTAGTCATTTTTAACAAAATGAGTTTCCATTAAAGCTGAAGGTGAAATGTTGCTTGAAGGGGTCTTGCATCTAAAATATTTTATTGTTCTATAATGAAACTTTAGCTTATGTTTAATCTATCCAATTAAAGTCTAGTAAGTGGCTCTGCAAATAAAAACACTTTGTTAATTTTTAGCTTAGCTGAAATCTGTTGTACCCCCAAAACGAGATAACATCCAAAAAAAAAAAAAAAAAGAGCACTTTATTTAGGCTGGTACTCAGCAGCACAGAGTCTTGGAATTTGCAAAACTGTGCAACTAGGTTAGATTTTTGGGAGGCTTATAAAGGAAAAAAAAACACAAAGCAGGGGTGGCAGGGGATAAGGGTGAAGAAGGCTTTTGTTCTCTTATTTGGCTTGGGGACAGAGTTCCTTGCTTAGTCAGTTGCATTTACAGAAATTTTTGTAGCTAGTGGTCAGTGAGTTCTTCTTTTATTGGATCTTGGTAACTTGTGATCAGCTAATTCTAAGAACAATTGTCTTTCACATAGGGGGACAAAGTTTGAGACAGAGTACAGGATTACCAGGGTAATGACCCATACAGATCAGGATAGCGGCGCTTCAGACCATTTTGGGTAATATTTAATAAAATTAACATATGATTTAAAGTATCTTTCTTCATCACTGTTGTGTTGGGAATTAAACTCAGAGACTTTTAAGAAGTAGATAAATGCTTTCAACTAAGTTATATCCCAAGTCCTTAGTATATAAGTTAATTGTTTTTTAGAATGATTAATACATTTTAAGAGGCACTACAAGTAGAAAATACACAGAATTTCAACTATAAAGATAAGGCCATCTTTACTCTCAATTGGGCACATTACTGTCTGCCAGTAGCAAATATTCCTTCCCAGAATTGGTGAGATACTCTTAACTTTTGGGTTAAAGTATACATTCTCTCTATAAAAAGATGTATAGTAGATCTATTATATTAAATTTCACCAAAAGTGTTAACTGGAAGAAAGGCAGATACCAATTTGATTGTGAATGAAAGAAACTTTTAAACTCTCAAATATAAGATTCCTTAAGCATGATCTAAAATATGTCAATCTAGAAATCTTACTTCTAAATTTTACTTCTACAGTCTAAAATACCTCAATCTAGAAATCTTACTTCTTTATCCCACCCCCACTATCTTTTGTCACTTTAAAATAATTGTGTTCTATTCAAATCAGTGAAATCTTCATGGTATTGTCAGTAGTCATAACTTTCAGAGTTTCACTAGTTTCATATAGAGTTGTTACCCTTTGGTTGTGTATTCTGACACAGTAAGCCATGATCCATAGATTCAATAATAATGTCCATTTTCATTGTGAGATTTTTTTTTAAAGTTCTTCTACAACAGTAAGTTATTTCCTCTGGGAGCAAAATGAAAATATCTTATTTTGCTTTGTGATTTTATGTGCCAGCAATTCTTTGAAAGTGTACCCTAGAAAACTCCATGTCTATTGAGATATTAGGAAGTTAGGAATCTAAGGATTCTGGACTATTTCCTGCAGCAACACAGGTAAACATTTCAGGAAGTTTGGTTGAATCTCATTAGTCAAATAAAACTGGCAGTATCAACATCCACCTTTAGCTCCAGTCTAAGATGACATCTACAGTGTAATTCCATTAACAAAAACGCATAAAAGAAACATGTATTTTTCTACTGAAATATCAGCCCCTTAAGAGAGCTGTTCCCTAATGGTATGAATAATCCAGCACCAACTATCTTTCACATTGTGGTTTGTATTTTGTTTTACAAAGCTTATGATACATGGTTAAAAAATAAGCTGACAGTGTCAACCAGCAAAAAGACAGGCTTGATACAATATTAGGATGTGACCTTATTTACTTATACTGCAGAGCTAATAAGATGTGGCTGCTGACACTCTCTCAAAGTCAAGCTAATCATAAAAAGGTGATTTAAATATATTCAGATACTGAGGCAAATAGGACAAAACACGTTCAGGAAAAAGGACTTCCAGAACTGCCTTAATAGTCAGCAAGAATAGTGGAATAAATGTCTTCAGATGAAAGAGAAGTATTTGCTTGGGAGGAAGGATTAATGACGATGTGTCTTTAACACATATATTTTTTAAAATAACATTCACTGCATTTCTTGATCATTCTGTGATAATCAAATACTGGGAATATATTAGATTTCTGTAACTGTAAGAATTAATTTATTTAGAACTTAAAAGTAAAATATAATATTCAAGGTTATACTGTAGTCAGGGACAATATTTGTTAATTATTTTTGCAGTTCACACCAATCAAAATAGTGTACCTAGTATTTAAATGTATGTTCTTTGTGCCTTAAGAGATGAAATGTGGCTAACATTTAAAGAACATTCATTTTTGTTTTTGAAAATCATTTCTTTAATGAATAAATTGAACATGAGCAGAGGATCAACCTGGAGGAGGGAACATTTAACCAGCAACACATGCCAAGTATGCAGAAATTTAATTTCTTCTGCAGTTACTTGGGGGTGTCCAGCTCTTACAAAACAGAGAATTTTGAAACTGTATCTTAACGTACTACCAAAAGTTTTCACACAGTATTAAAAGCCAGAAATCTTTAGAAAACAAGTTTACATGCTCTCAGAAAAAAGCAGAAATTATATGAATTTCTCTACACTGGGATGTCTAAACAAAAATCAAAGAAAGTATTGCACATATAGTATGCTCAAAATGTTTGTTACATTTTTTAAAAAAAATTTAAAAATCATCATTTATTCTATAACTTTCATGTTCCCTACTACTGATATTCTGAAAACACTCTTATTTCAGGATTTTTTTAAGAGCAGAATATATTTATTAAGAGAAAGAAAGTTTCCCTCTGAGAGACAGAGGGGTTCTGAGTGGGTTGCTAAAGATTTTGTCTTTTCTAGGGACTTTTATAGGGCAAACCACAAGGTGACACAGGTCCAAGATGGGAAAAACAGGGGAACTCACAAGGCAGATGGGCATGAGGTGGGACAGGACTGTAGCCAATCAATAGGATAAATTCAGTGATCAGGTAAATTTGATTAAAAGGGTAAAAAATGAGGAAGCAAATTATGTAGAAAGTGGACCTGCTTAAAGCGCTGTGACTTTTCTTGTAGGGGTTGGGATGGTGACTTCTGGCTTCCTCAAGGTGATCCATCCCTGTTTAGAATACCAACTCCCTGGTGTACATACTTAGGATTGGTTGTATTTGTTTTTCCTTTTGTCTTGAGATCCTGCCCACAGCAGGATATGTATGTCTCTAACGTTGCAAGGCATCTGGTCTTCTTCTTTTTTTTGTCTTTTTGTTTTTTATTGGTACAGGGGATCCAACTCAGGACCACACACTTGCAAGGCAGGCGCTTATGCCCCTGAGCTAAATCCCCAGCCCCTGGCATCTGATCTTCTACACTGGCTCCTTTGAGGGTCCAGCCCTATCTGACTGCCTGTAATAATTCTAACTAACTTGGCTGCCTGTAACATTTCTCCCTATGAAGTAGTAATGGGAACTACCCCGAGCGACTAATGGGCAATGACTGCTCTGGCTTATTCCAGCTTAAGGGAAACTTAATTGCTGTTCTGTAGTCAAGGATATTCTGTAGAGGTTCTATCTAATGGCACTCAATAGACACCAGGCATACAGCTTTAAGTCTGTCCTGATGGAGATAAAACCAAAGAAACAAGTATATATGAAACAAATAATAGAATCAACAAGATAATTATAAATATAGTTACCAAAGATTTCCAGCAACAGGAACTAGTAATGTTTTTTTTCATAAGCAGGGTAAGGATAAGGTCCAGGGAACGTTAGAGTCTGACACATCATTGATTTGTTGTCCAAAATCTTGAACAATTGAAACAATAGCAAAAGGATAAGGAATATACAAAACAATTAATTTATAAAATTGCATCATTACCTCTTGTGCTTGTGAATATCTAATGCCATGTGATTTGGGAGGATGCCCTATCTCATTAATATTACTTTTTTAAAGAGACAGATCAGCTGCAGAGTCATTTAAGATCTGTTGAGTATAGCTAATGAAGGCCTTAATATCTGTCACATAACCTTTTTTTCTGTAAAAATCTGGTGGATCCAAAGAAAAGAAATCTGAAAGGAATTGGCACAATTATTATTGGTTTTATCTGTCTGAGGTCTTTGGGTTTGGCACCTTTAATGCAAGAATAAATTTTAATTAAAGCATATATATTCAAGGTGTGTATACAGAGACATATATAATCAAAATGTGTATTAGAACTAACAAATACGTTTAGAAACTGTTTCTAAGGTTTAGCAATTTAGGGACCTAACAACTAGGTCCCTTTAGTGATGGAGTCTGACATTTTGTCATAAATCCCTCTAGCTTTAGTTATAAGTATCTTTAAATTTTTGATAACTTATGAGAACCAGATTAATGCATCATTTGGACAAATGAAAAACTCTCTTAAGTTTTCATATATGAACAATAATATGTATTGTGTTTGGAAAATCCAGTCTCAGCATCATGTTGGCAACTTGGATAGAATTAGACAGGATAAATATTGGAGTTGGACTTTTAGGAATAACTAAAAGGAATGGGTGAAGAGAAAGCTATTCCAGTTACAGCTTAAGCAAAATATACTTTTGCGACTGCTTTTTGAGGTGACTGGATGGAAGACCAAAGTGGAGAAGGAGAAAGAGACACATGCCGATGTCCAGCAATAGGCTGGTTTTCACTCTTGTCATGACTGTGCAGGGCTCCTCCTTGGTGATGACAGGTAGAGATGACTGTGTCAGACTCTCCTCCAGAGGGAGGAGACAGAGTGCCCCAAGGACCATTAGTCTTGCTGGACCACTTGGGAAGATGAATCTGAGCCCTGGGTCTGTGCCCCAGATTGCAGTATTTCTTTTGGTGGCAGCTTGAACAGTTATGGCGTGGCTGACGGGCCTCTTAAGACAGTCCCTCTAAGGTGGCCTGGCTTTCTGCAGCAGTAGCAGCTGAGTCTAGTCCTTGAATTCTTCTTGAAGCCTTGATAATCAAACTATAAAGTCTCTTTATTTTAAGGCTGCAACATGGGCAGCTACGTTTTGGTCTCTGTTTTCTCTCTTTGGCTCTCTCCCATTCCCAAATATGGAATATTAAGGAGGCAGCTTTATTAAAGTATCAAGTGAAAGATTTGGAGCAAAGTCTATCTTTTGTAACTTTTCTAATATCTGGGGTAAACTGGGTAATAAACATGTCTTTAAGTAGAATTTGCCCCTCTATTGAATCAGAATCTAGGGAAGTATGTTTTACTAGTAACTCTCGTAAACAATCTAAAAAATCAGGCCTTTTTATCTGTGTCCTGAAACATAGCTGACAATTCAAAATAACCAGATGTCTTGGTTTTTGTAAGTCTTAGAGCTTCAAGAATACACAATTGAAAATGTCTTTTTCTCTGATCTGCTGTCTGGTTACTAGGTCAGTAGAGGTCTTTGGTGAAAACTGCTTCTGTCCCAGTGGGAACTGGTAGTTTCCACAGCTGTCTTCTGGGTGTCTAAAATTAACAATATGACATTCATCTCAAAATGCAATAGATAGAAGTCAATGTTTGATTTAAAATTAACATTCCATCTTTTTAATATAGTTTACAGGTTTCAGTAAATCCTCTAAAGACATCCATGTACTTGTCAGGGTCAGCTGAAAATTTTTATAGTTCCAGCTTAATTTGCCTTAAGTCATTGAGAGGAAGAGACTTATGAATGGGGTACTCTCATAAGGATTATAATTATATCTTGAGCATAAGAATTGTTTTTCTTAATGTTAAAAAGTTTAGATATAAGGTACCTTTAACCATTTTTCTTTTTTTTCACTATGCTTCTAGTTATAGACTAGCATCGTAATTGATACTTCCTTCTACATACCATATTGATGCTGGAGTTAGTTGGCCAAGCATACATGCAGAGAAGTATCAAATGGCTCTTTTTAAACATAGAAGAGTTGAACATCTTCCAGTGATTAGAATGCATTCCAAAGGAGTAAGACGCTTTGACACTGAGCTTCCCATATCTCTGTCCAAAGATCTTGGTAGATGACCCCCAAATGACATAGGGGAATGAAACTCCCAACCTACTACATGTCTTGTATGAGTTTGTGTTCTATAAAATCAAAGAATGAATTTTAGGAACAACAGAGTTTAAGAGCAGAATCTATTTATGGAAAGAAGGAGAGCTTCTGTCTGAGAGACAGGTGGGGTCCTGAATGGGTTGCCCTTATTTTAGGATTAAAGAATGGGTTTTACAGCCATTGTATGCACAATTCATGAATACATATCCAAATATTTAAGCCTCAAATGAAAATTGTCAGATTATGAGAAGGAAAGTACATTTCAAGAACCCAAAGTGAATAAATATTTGTTCAACTTTAGGAAAATATTTTTCTATTTCTAATTATGCAGTATGACAATTGTAATTAAAATGAAAAATCATTTGAGGCAACATTTATATAGAACTGATGGTAAATGCTGTCATGTTCATCACACACTGGAATTTTTTCTTTTAAGCAGCACCATCTGACAAATAGCATGTGCAGTGAATTACAATAATAACAGCTCTTGAGTTTCCAGGATTTATACCGGCACGATGTCAAGTACTTTGCAAACAGTGTAACGAAATATTTAAGAATTCAAGAAGTAATAACTGCTGCTGTCTTCATTTTATCAAAATAAATCGAGAATTACAGAGATTAAACATTTTAATTCATGTACAAACACATTGAAAAATGAGGCTGATGTTTGCAACTACATCTACCTTATTTCAGAGGCTCTGTTACTATCCAGTGTGTTCAGCTGTCACTTGGATAGCTCTTAAATCTTAGATTCCTCTTTTTTTTTCCACATGTGCAGTTCCCTAACTTAGACAAGCATCTTGTCTTCTTTTTCAATTACTACAAGCACCTTCTTATTGATTTGCTGCCACCACAACATAAATCTAATCTGGGTATTCACTACTCTACTGCTTAAAACTTGTCCAAGTCACATAATTTATTACCTGCTTCCTACTTTTCTTTGTACCTTAGATCTTCTAACCTTCCTCTTTTATAAGTATTGCTTCAATTTCACTTTTGTCCTTTTAGTTCTCCAAAGATGTCATGCTGTCACTTGCCAGGATACCAATCCCTTTAGCACCAATATTTTCTAGTGGAATTCCTTGGTCAGTAATATTACTCTCTTTGTTTCTTAACTCAAATGTCATCTCTTACTCAAAAACTGATCATATTTGAGAAAGTCTGCCTGGTTACTTGCACTACAATATAATAATGTCATTCAAATCAGGTAATACACTAGCAAATACATGAACAGTGTTAGCATACTTTTGACATTTGTGAGTCATAGCAATATATTACCAAGGAAAATCTGATGTGTTAATCCATTTTTTAACTATTATCTTTTGCTCATTTTTTTTCAAAACTAAACCCTAAACTTACAGCTGTTCTTGAAGTCATAAATTGGTTTCATCACAATCCCTTTCCCCAGGATGGAACTCCAATTCAGAGCTCCTTATTATTTAAATCAAATTTCAGATTGAAAAAAGTTATTTCTTGCTTCTCTTAATTTACCTTCTTACGTTTTAACTTAACATGTTGGCACACTCTACTTGTTTGCAGGGAAGTGGATACATTTGGAACAGATCTAATATTGACTCCTTCATTGTTTAATGCACCACCCTGCCTTGGCTCCACTGTTGCATCTTAATGCAACTCCACAGATTTGTGCCTCTTTTGGAAATGTGAAAACTAAGTTACAATCTGTGTTGATATTTTCTGTTGGTTTTTTACCAGGTCCCTGATCACTGCCACTAGGAAGGCTCATATGACAGCCTGAGCCAATGTTCTTCAAATACAAAAAAAGCCATTACAAGCCTTCCCACTGACATGGGCATCAGAAATATAAGTTTCATTCTTTGTTTCTTCATTTCAGAAATGGGTAATTTAAGAAATCAGCCCACAAGATTTCTTTACAGGTGCTGTGGAAAGAATTTTTCCTGGGCAGAGAATACCAACTTTCTTTACCTTCACCTGGCAGAAAGAGTGCCAGAAAGTTCTTTAGGCTCTCTTTTATAAAGTCACTGATGTTATTCATAAAGGCCCTTCCTTCTTATCCTAAGTACCTTCCCTACATCCCAACTCCTAACACCAACACATTTGGTGTAAGTGTGCTAATAAATGATTTTGGGGGTGGGTAGAACAAACATTTAACTCATAACAATATAAGCAGAGAAAATTATAAACAGTGAATTGAACAAATATTTTAATATAAAAGTTTTTGTGTGAGTGGTATTGGGAATCAAACTCAGGACCTTGTGCTGCCCAGGCAGGCACTGCACCACTGAACTAAATCCCTGGCCCCATATTTTACTGTAAATTCCTCTCTTGTTTTGATACTGGGGTTTGAAGTCATGACCTGACACTTGCCAAGCATTGTGCTGCTGAGTTAAATTCCTGACTCCTTTAGTATAAATTTAGTATAAATTCTTAAAATGTAATGTTTGAGTAATTTTCAAAAAAACTATAAGGTTGGACAAAACTTCTAGTTAAACTGAAATTTTCTTTTTTTTTCACGTGATACAAAAATGCTGAAAGACAGATGAAAATAAGCATATTAAATAATGTTCAAAATAAATTGCACTTAATATAACTTATAGATTGTCCACAATAAATATTCTCTAAACAAGCATTTATTCACTTAGCATTTATAGGAGTAGATCAATTTTCCAAGTTTATATCTGGTAATCTGAGAAACTCTTTGGAAGATAACTATGCAAATTAACAACCTTAGTTTTATGTTCCTACCTCTTTGTTTTGAAAGCCTATATTGTTACTGTTTGGGGCTCTTTACTATTGTTATTTATTTTTCACTGTTTTTTTTTTCTTGCATTTTGCTTGGTTTGTTTTGTTTTTCCCTCTAATACAGAAAGGATAGGTGTACACGTATAGGCTTATACATGCCTAGAACTTCTCCTAAAGGATTTACAAAATTGATATTATTATGTTCAATGGTATGAACAGCTACTTTTAAGAAAATTATGATAGCCATTGCTGATTTTCTATCATCTTTTTTTTTGAAATTCAATAGTATTTTTATTTTTTGTTTTTATTGCTTTTAGTCTCTTTTCTATTATTAGATTTCAATATGTGTGAAGATATGGACAACTATTTTGAAGAGAACAATAGACATTATTGTAGCCAATGTTGATTTTCTTGTTGTCTAGTTTTGAAAGTTGGTAATGCTTTCATTCTTTTGTTTTGATAAATTCGATATTGTTTGGTTTTGCTTTGTTTTGTTTCAATTCAAAGTATATGAAGATGTGGAAAACTATTTCAGAGAGAACAGGAGACATTGTGGTAGCCTTGGTTGATTTCCTGTTGTCTTAAATTCCTGTGTTGTTTGCAATATTTTGCTCTGATCTGGTTTATTTTGTTTTGCTTTGCTTTAGTCTCTTTAAATAAAAAAAAGTGTTTATTATTAATTTATCAGATTATGAAGAATTAAATATTAAAAATGTAAGATACTAAAATTATATTTTATGTGTGCATGAAATATATTAAATAATTTCATCAAAATAGAGAAATTTATATTATATAAATGAGATTACACACCTAGTATTTATTTTAAAAACAATTTAGGGTGAGCGATTATTTATTTTCAAAAAATTAAATGGAATATATATATTCATTTTATCTAAAAATAATATTTTAACATTGTCTAATGTGCTTGTGAGATTATTTTTTCTTCAATTGAGTTTAAGGGCTACTTTAAGCCTCCATTCTATCTACAGACAGAAAATAATGTCCTCAATATAGTTAGTTAAACTAGAGCATTCTAGGGGATTTCCTCATTTTAAATGAGTGAGTTCATGAAGTCCTATGATGTCACTGTGAAGTAGTGAGTATGTGTACAAATCATTTACTCCTGAGTTACCCTGTTACTTTGCCTGTCTCTCACAGAATGCCATAGTCCAAATTTGATGTATCATAATTCATCAACAGTTTGAAATTAAGTATATGTGAGCAAAGGCCAAAAATAAGGTGAAGTGAGGGAGATACTTGAGAACAAAATTAAAATTAGTTCACACTAGGGTACTTTGTGTACTCTGAGAAAAAAAAATACACACTCACACACACATATGTATAATTTCAGGATAAGATTTCCATTTTCTAAAATTAGAAATAAAGATCGCTGTATGTTTGGTTCTGTGATCAGTCACTCTTAGACACTTTAATAATAGAGGTAATATGTCACTTTTCTCTTTGTCGTTAACCTAACAGTTTTGTGACTCTTTCACAAAATAAAAATTTCCACTCTTACATTCTACTCTTGTGGCCTTAAGAATATCTGCCAGCTTGTCTATCTCAGGAATAAAGCTAGAACATGAATTCCTAGGCTTACAGGGAAAACTCAGTCATTTTACATACAATTTTAGTGACACAAAGAAAGTATTAAATCAGCTAGGGGGAGAAAAAGTTATGTTGTGCATAGAAGAAAAATAGATAAAGATGGAAGCTGACGGCCTCTTCCTTGTCATAAACAACATATGCTCACAGCAGTGGAATGTTTTCAAGAAACTGCTGCCCTGGAATTCTGTACCAAGCAGAATTACTTTTCAAAAATAAAAGTGAGTTAAAGACATTGTCAGATATCTGAAAGCAGGAAGAATTCATCATCAGCAGATTTATATTAAAAAATAATCTCAAGGGAGGTGAGGATAAGTAAAATGATACCACATGGAAATCTGATTCTACAATACAGAATTATGAAAATCAAAAGGAGTAACATGCAAGCAACTGTAAAATGAACATTTCTTTTTGGCTTCCCCTACCAGGAGCCAGAAGATCAAAAGAGAAAAATCACCAGCTTGACACAGTGATTATTCAAGAGACACAGGAAGAGATACAGTTAGGGACTATTTTCTAAGCAGAGATATATTTGGACTCAGCGACTTCCTTTGGCTTCTTTTTCTTTCTCTTTCTTTTTCTTTCTTTTGGTAATCACAAACATAGATATATAAACACAATGATGTTAGCTGTGAAACTCATTTTACCAGGCCACATATATACCTGAAATGAAGTTATGAACTATATCATGTCTGCTAGCATGTCAAGAAATGTGACTTTGATAAGAAAATAATTAATTCATCTTGTAACCATATTTGGTGATGAAAGCTTAAAGTTTATTTCATTAATGTACATCTTTCAAGAATCTTCATGGAAAAATACAGAAATTGTAGATATCAGTCATACCTGGAAAAAAACTTCAATGTATGCAAAATATGGACTGTGACAGCAATAAACTTGCACAGCTAAGAGGACCTTCCCATTGAACACTTAACCCATCTAACTAGCTGAGTCTCCAGATCTTATTAACAGTGAACTCATCCAGGTGGAGGCACAGTTTTTCCAGAAAGCCTCAGCCAATGTTGGGGCAGGTAATATATGGTTAGGCCGATCCTTTTCAGTGTGAGCCTCCGCACCAAGCATCCCTTCTCTGGAGATTCCAGTTTTTCAGGAGAGCAACATGTTGTTCTATGGCTCATGCAGTCGGCAACACTAATATGTTCCCCTTTAATTCTTTTTTATATTAGTGTATGCTCGTAGTATATCATGGGGATTGTACATACACATGACATCTCTTAATTCTTTTTTTATCCCCTTTCCCTCATCACCCTAATCCTCCTCCTCCTCCTTGCATATCTTGGAATCTGTAAATATATGTATATATATATATATATATATATATATATATATATATATCTTATATTTCTATATTTATGTACACATTTTTCTGTATTGCTTCGGTTCTCCCTTTGCATGATCATATCACATTCAACAATTACACTGAAATCTTAGTAATGAAATACATAACACATACATAATTATAGAAAAAACCACACAGCATAAAAAAATTTAACATTTTTCAATATAGTCCTAATTTATTTTTAGAGATAGTTTTCCTTAGTCATCTCTATTTATTTATTTATTTAGTCATCTCTGTTTATTTATTAACTCTCCTAAATTGGTACAGAGTCAATTGTCTTCATCCTACTATACTTTAAAAACTCCTTTTTTACTGGTACATGCTTGCAATTCGTAATATCTACATTTCTTTTGAGGTATGTATCTTTAGACTTGCCCCTTTCATTTCAGAGGAACTCAAATGGCTATTCTTGTGAAACACAGTCCTGCAAGATTTGTACTAAGAATTCTGACTAAGGAATGTGTTTCAAATGTCCATCATAGCTGTATCCCTTCCAGAAAATCCATTGTATTTGTTGAAACTCCTGTAAGAAGATACATTTGATCATGTCTGTTAAGTCGACTTTCCCAAACATTTATGAGTGCAACTAATTCTTGAAGCCATCAGAAGAATACACAAAACATTTTAACTCAATATGAACTGTGGTGAGTTGGACATTTATAGATAAATACAATTCCAGCATTTCCCAAATAACTCCTTGGTATAATCTTCATTCTGATAAACTCCAGGAATATTTTTAAAATGTTACTTTAAAAATCTATAAATCTATAAAGTTAGATTGATCAAATGGTTGAAATACAATTCTGATATGTTTCAATTTTAGAAGAGACTGAGAAAATCTTTCTCAAAATACATTTGGAATGTGGAAAAATAAAACATGTAAGTTTTATTTATGTTTCTTACTTGCTTTTGGGAGTTATTTAATTTTAAGAGGCTACACATATACATTTATGAGTACTTACCAGATAAATTTGCTTCACAGGACAAGGGTTAAGTAATGAGTAGGAAAAGATCACATAACTTATCATTTGAACCAAGTTTCTCCTTGGAATTCATATATTGAAAGCACCACTGCCTGTATGACTACATTTGGACATTAGACACAAAAGAAAGTGGTTAAATCCAGAAAGGTTTATGTGTAGTTTTGTGATACCATATGATTAATGTCCTTAAACGACATCAGCAGCCTTTTTGTCTCAGACTTGTGAAGGCACTGTGAAAGGAACTGTTTTTCAAGCCAGGAAGACAGAAGCGTAAGACACGGAACCTTCCAACATTTTAATCTTGGATTTTTGTTTTTCTCCAATGTAACAGAAACGTTTGTAGCTTAAACTTCTAATCTATAGTATTTTGTTATGGGAAAATGATAAGTCATATAACCTATGCCTCTCAAAATACTGTTTCTTCACTAAAAAAAAAAAAAAAAAAAAAATCAACCTCTATTTGTTAAAGTAGCCTGAACAGATTTATGAATGTAATATTAGAAAGGCAAAACCCTCTGAAATTTGGTTGTATTCCGTAGACTTCACAAAATAAATGAAGTTAGGTAATGCTGTTTAGCATGAAGAAGAGATCAGTAATTCGATGCCAATAGTTAATCAGTATGTGACAGTGTTCCCTAATACTGTCAGCAAATAGGAGCTTTTTATTTCTTCAATAATATTTACAGCCTGTTTTATGGCTCTAGCTGAAAGTTGTTGCCTCCTTTGTTACATTAAGTAGGCAATTGAGGGATTAATTTTCAATTTTATATGATTCTCAATGAGAGTGCCTTTCAGAATGTAAGGTAAGTGCACAATAAAACCTGCTATAAACATATTACAATTATTCTAGGTAACAAATTATATCAAAAAACAAGGCAGGAGATCAAATTCAAACATAAACCTTGTTGCTGTGAGTCAAAAGAAATTTCCAATATCGCTGTCACCACGGTACTGTTAAGCAGTTCTTTGACACAAAGGAATCCATGTCTGAAGATTCCAAGTCCTTCAGTTCTGTGCTATGTAATATTAATTATCATCTTGACATAATTATGACTTCCCACATAGATGGTTGGATTGTGGAGGTATTATATGAGGAGGGAACTGGTTGGAAGTGGATCAACAGGTCCACATAACCCTTGCTGGCTCTCTCCTTATGTCCTGTTGACTAGGTCCATAAAGTAAGCAGCTTCACTCTACTGCACCCGTGTGTCATGATGTTCTGGCTCAATTCTGACACACGGCACTGGGAATGAAAATCAAACTGCACATCTAATAAATGGTTTCTTTATTTAACTGGTGGATATTGAATCTTTTGTTACAGAAATGGGAGAGATGAGAGCCAATAAAGAGTTCTGCTGATACACTCTTCACTGTGCTTTGAGTAAAAGCTAAGGAGGAAGAGACTGTATAGAGCCAATATGATCAAATAGTTTCAAATATAGACTACAGGGTCCCAGGAAAACACCAACAATTGCCAAGCTTTAGAACTTTGGAAAAATTCATGAACGACTGACATCATTAAATCGATACCTAATGTGTAACTTATGTTTATTTTTCAATTAATCATTACAGGAGTCATTTTTGTGACCCTGTATCTGTTTTTGTCTTCTGTGATTTTATTGAAATTACCTCTTGTATTAATAGAATTTTACTAATTTTGAGAAAAATCTGCAAGCATGAAAGAAGAGAGCACTCAGATTCAGCATGACATCACATTTCAGTTACTAAACACAGTGAAGTTAGAGGCTTCTGTACACAGCTGTGTCCAGATGCACGCCTCTAATTGCCTCTTAGAGAGGAAAAGGAAGGATTTCTCATCATTCAGTTCAGGCCAGTGGCCTTATGTTACATAGAACACATATAAACATGACTCTTGACGAAAGTGTTAAGCTAAATAATGATTTATTATTTTAAAATAAATACTTTTGCTTCTAATGAAAAAGTCTTTCATTTCTCTCAATTATGTACTTTGTCAACTTTGGAAAAACTAATATAACAAACTCTCCGCATCTCCTTTTCAAGCACAGTAGGTTCTTCAAGTTTCCAGGATATATCACACCAGCAGTGGTGCTTTTGTCCCAACAGAGCTTCAGTACAAAAACGTTTAACTCACCTTGCACCCAAACAGTTCACACGTGCGCACACACACACACACACACACACACACATACACACACACACACACGTCTATATCTCTACCAAAACTAAGTATTGCCCACAAGTACTACCCAAGCATTCTTTAGTTAGCAGTTTAATTTTCTCATTGTAGGCAGACTTTCCAGTCCAGGAGATCAAGTCCTCAGAAATCTTTCTCTATTAATTTTTTTTTTCTCTTAGTTCCCAGTGAAAATTTACTAACATGGAAAAATCCCCAAAGTACTGCCTTTACTTCCTGCTTCCTGCCCACTGCCATACTACCCTATAACGATTAACAAAATCCTTTGTTTCCATAAATTATGACAAAGGAATAAAATCCAACTTTAGATTAAAAGTAATTCTTTTTACTGACTCTAATTAGTGTTGTTGAAGATTCTGGGTTTTAAACAGTATAACCAAAAATGCTGACTAGTTACTATAATTTACATGGTTTATATCACAATATTGTCACTAGTCAACATACAGTAGGTTTATATCTCACTGTGGAAAAATTTACACAGCATCACTGCAATTTCTGGAAAATGAGGAAATAAAAAAATGTAACTGTTGTTATTGAAGCACATAAATTAACAACACATGCAATAATACACACAAAAATACATAAATACATTTATATATGCATACTGATAAAGATACACATATACATACATGTGGTACTATGCATGCACATACATATGTATATAGACTTATTAAGAAATGAGTAGAACTAGTGAGACAGTGACTGTTATAATCAGGAATTATGAGGAGGAAAATTACAATCAGGACACAAAATTTATTATTTATTTTATGATGGTCACCCAGAATGAAACACAAGAAAATTCAGGAAATCTGTCCACAACACTAAAGGCCCAGAATATTCAGTCAAGGGCCTGGATCCCACATCAATGGCCTTCATGAGTCCAGAAGAAGTCCTAGAGCCCATACAGTGCCTTCCATGAGTCCAAATGAAAGTCTAGAGCCCATAACAAAGACTCACGGGGCTGAGGATTTAGCTCAGCGGCATAAGCACCTGCCTTGCAAGCAGGCAGTCATGAGTTCGATCCCTGGTACCTATTAAAAAAAAAAAAAAAAAAAAAAAAAAAAAAAAAAAAGACTCACACCAGTCTGTTTTATGGATCTGTGCTGGGAAGGCCCAAAGGTAAGAGGTGGAAGCTAGAAAGTCTATGACAGTGGGGTAAAGGAGCTGTGCGGGAAGGAAGGTTTTACACTGGAGCTGAGAAGTCACACTCTCAGAAGTCACACACTCAGGGACCAGGGCTGCCCTGAAAAGCACCACAGCCATCCTTAGCGACACAAATTCCAAAACTTCTCTGACAATAAGAACAGTCCAATATATGCCAGAAAGCCATGACAAGTTTCTCCTGGAGATTAAACAACACACATCTTCCCTTCAGGAGCCAAGAAGTGATGCACCATGTAAGGACCAGAGCTCCCCCAAAGTGAACCACAGACACACTCACTAACAAGGTCCCGAGTTCCTCTGATGATAATCGTCAAATTCATATTGGGGAAACTAGTCATGAGAGCTTCTCCAGGAGAACTCATGGCTCTGAACAGCAACACTTTGGAGAACCCCCAACACCTCACTCTTCCTCTGCATATCTCTATGCTGGCATTTATTTCTTCAGGTGGAATATCTATGCTCAGCACCATGCTGATTTAATTCACCTGGTGTTAAGTTGACCCACTAGTTTTTAATCCATAACAATGATAGGTAAACTATTTTAAATTTCCTTTTATGGAATGCTATAAGTAGCTTGATTTTGAACTCTTGATTGTCATCCAACAAAAAGATTTCAATGAGAAAAGTCTTATAAGAATAAATTGGGGAAATTCTACCTTTATGCTTTTCTAATTTTAAAGATGTTGCAAGCTATGTTGTTATGCAGTGTTTCCATATTGATCAGCCGGGAAAGTATCTCCATTACATTATACTGACTCTCCACTCTCCTAACCAAGAGTTGGTGTTTGTTTTACTGAGTGGTTAAAAAGTCTTATGAGCAATTAAAATTTTCAAAATATTTTTTGGACTTGGAAACATACTGATTAGGAGCAATTAGCTCCACACTTTCATTTTCCTGATTGTTCATATCTACAGGGATGTATATCTGCCATTTATTTAATATGTAAAATACTCAGAATCTCAGCATTTACCCTTACTACAGACGTATTTTTAAGAGGTAAGCATTGCCTTGAAGGGGTTCTGAATTCTGTGTGATAACTAGCCATAATAATTGTTTAGGAAGAAATTTATTTCTTTGTGATTTTCTGTAACCTGTAGAAGGTCCATTTATACTCTGGAGCATTAATGGCATTTTTAAAATATCGGTATTAACAATGTAGTGGTGAAGCATATTTATCACAGCCAACAAAAACATTAGTTGGAAAAGGACTTCCCTCTGGAGTCTGCACCATTTTAACTCTGTGACAGTAAAATGAGCACAGTGTGACAGCACCCTGTGCCTGTCTGAGCCTGAACTGGGACGCAGTGTTCAGGAGAAACCTGAGCTTCAGGATGCTGTCTTACAGTCACGCTCACTTCCCTGCTTTACGTTGGGCAGCATTTGTGAGATTAAGATGGTAACTCAGAAGAAAAATTGAAGAAAAAGTGACAAAATCTCTAAAGGAAGAGGGAAAATTTTTCTATTTCACATTAAACTTTCAAGCTTTAAAAATAAATACATTCACATAATTTCTATTTTAAGAATAGTTTGCAATGATTACACCTACCCTGAATATTATTGTTAGTATAGGGAACAACAACGCTAAATCCTAGCACTAACATAGAGCAAGTGGCAGTACATTTTGTTCATCTGTATCCTTTAGTGGACTCTAAAGGTAGCGAACACAGACTAGCTCTCCAGTCTTCTGTTTCACACATGTTCAGGGTCACTGAACTCTGCTGTTTTCACTCTCTATTTTGGTGGGAAATTGAAGAAGCGAAATGTGTGATGGGGTGTTAAATTGGGAAATTCTATCGAATAGCTGAGGTAGCACAGATTAGAGTCTGCAGTGATTTGTCAGATGGGGCAGCTGCGGGAAAAGTCCAGAAGGAAGCATGAAAAGAGAACCGGTGCTGCTGGTGGAAATAGCTGCAGGTCCCTCCGCGAGTGAAAGATGCTCACAGTGCAGGCAGCAGACGTGAACCCAGGAAAGTGATCCCAGATTGTGCGATGTACTATGAACTCTGCTTGAGTGAATCCGCTAGACAAGAACTGGGCAAAACAGTAGGAGTTTGCATGGGTTACAATGCCTAAAACTCAGGTTAAGAGAATTGGCACAGCCATCTGAAGGCAAGTTCTGTCTCTAAATAGAATTAAGACTCGGAGATGCTAGCTGAAAACCATGAACACACCCATGAGAGAGTAAACTCACCTTACGACAGCACAGAACCTACTTTGCACCTACTATCTACATTCTGAACATGGATAAATTTCACTGTAGTTAACTAAAGGGGGAGGAGGAGAAGAGGAACATGGAAGAAGAACCCTCACCCCTGCAGCAAGACTAGGAAAAAGTTCCACTTCATTAGGACTTAACCTGAAAACTATATCTGAATGTACATGGTGGTTTCTGAATCCAGTCTGCTTAAAGTTTAAAGTGACTGTGAGACTCTGTCCTACCAAGTTGCACAGAAACCTTGATCCTTCTGTAAGGATCATTTAGCAACAGGATAGAATATAGTATTCCAGTGAATATTAAGCAGAAAATGGAGACTAAATAAAACTTTAATTTTGATAACATTATTTGTGTAATTGTTATGCAATGTATTATTTACTATTTTATAACAATTTGGCAGTGTGGATTAATACAAATTATTTACATTAATTTACTAAGAAAAGAGAAAACTTTTTTCTTCCTAATTAACCATGGTGGTATTATATATTAAAGGCTACAATGATCCTGAAATAATTACACTCCAATGATTATCTAAAACATCATATTTTTTACTTTCTAGGTTTTTATATTAATCAAAGAACAATGTGAAATGAAATAATTTAATTTTATTCATAGTATAGCAATTGGAAGTTACATAAGTCTTCTGTAGAGTAACAAAAATGGATTATGATAAAACAGAAAGGAGAGTGAAACATGCATATCATAAAAATGCATTTCATAAAAATGTGCTTTTGCCATAAATATATTGGTATTCACTAGGGTTAATAGTGATACTGATTTATCACTAGTATACAAGTAAAGAGGGTTTTTTATATGAACTATAAGAGTTGAAGCAAAATCTTCAAGTACTAAGATGGGTTTTAAAATGCAACCTTGTATTCCCTGAATACTTTTTGCATGACTCTCTAGGTTTTGCTCCTAAGTAGACTTTATATAACAGATTCAGCAACTTAAAATTAAGGAGTCTTACCTGCATCAATTTTTGTAAAACAAAATAAAAATACTAATTATATGCATATTGAAACAAAGACTGCAATATAACATTATTCACAACTTTTGCATTAATTCTTAGCTATATGGGCATTCACAATTCTGTTCTACATGTGCTTCAGTACTCCCTGTTAAACAGTTCCTCCTCCTCTCCTGTATACCTGTGTGGATGAAGAGAACATAGACACTTTGTACTAACCTGGTAGGATAACTGTAGGACAGATAAGAGACTACGGTATTTAAAGAGCTAAC
The DNA here is from genome assembly GCF_034190915.1 of Cavia porcellus. Classification (NCBI taxonomy): domain Eukaryota; kingdom Metazoa; phylum Chordata; class Mammalia; order Rodentia; family Caviidae; genus Cavia; species Cavia porcellus. The sequence continues at coordinate 12,891,313 of NW_026947498.1, forward strand.
AAGGGAAAGGCTTAGGGAAAAACACTGTTATAAAAGGAAATATCTTAAATTTTATTTTAAAATTCAAAAGAAATAAAAAAATTGGATGATCTTTAAAAATAATCCTTGACATTTGTAGATGACTATTGCAATAAGGAAAATTAAGTTTTTAATGAAAAGGCAAGTAATATCATTTGGTTGCATCAAAGTATTCAGTTTCATTATTCAGAATTAAAGAAAGGAAAATTATAATGTTCCTGCTCTACTCATTTATCTGTCTCATGGGCCTTTAATATATCCAAATACGTTATGTGGATAGTCTCAGGAGGTAACATTATATTTCAGTCTGAATCTTATGCATTGAAAAAGTAACTTTTAAAAATTATTAGTGCACCTTTTTGTTCCTCTAATTATAAATGTTCATAAAAAATAGGAATTGATCTGGGAGGAGTGGTGTCCACATTCTCTCCTATCTGCTGAGGAGGCTGAGGCAGGAGGCTCCTAAGATTGAGGCCAATATAGATGATTTAGCAGAAGTCTGCTTCAAAATAAAAATAAGATTCTTTTTAAAGGGCTAGGGATGTACTTCAGTGGTAGAGTACTTGCCTACAATTCATTCAATTCTCAAAATCACAAAAGACTTATGTACATACATACTTACATAAAATAAAAGCAATATGAATTGGAATAACTCAATATTTACAGGCAACACCATTCATTCAAAACAATTACAATTTTTAGTGACTCATGTCTGAAAATCACAATTACTAGATTGCTAGGTGTTTTAATTACACTTGTCAGAGCTGAATTCCGTGCTTTTTTTTTAAATTTTAGCAATTTTCTTTTCATTTTTTTTAAACACAGCTTCACATTATGTCAGCAAATTCTCTCCTCCAAATTTCTGAAGGAAAAGTTTACTGATAAATCCATGTGTTAAAATGTGTTGTGCTTAAAAACATCCAAGGAATAAATGTAGCTGGTATTTAAGATTTAGCAACCTGCAGAAATAAAATAATACAAATTAATAAGCATAAAACTATTCACACTTAGGCAAAAGAACTGCCTTTATATGTTCAGAATTTAAGAATATAAAATTGAAAAATGTAAAAATCATTATTGTTTACTATGAAAAAGAAAAGTACAACAAATTCTTGCATCGTGTTGACATATAATGGAGCACATTTAATCTATTATAATAAGTAAAATAGAGATTGTGATGTAACTATATATTTTACATGATTTGTAAACCACATTTTACTTTAGTGAAACTAAAATCCAAAATCACACGTAGCCCAGTATCAGAATTTAAATACAATAACATGATATTAGCATTTGAAACACTAATCTTCTCTTTCTTGTTATACAATAATCTTGTAAATTTACTACTTCAGTAAGGAAAATTAAAGCACTTTCCTCAAATATATGTTGCCACAATTCATAGTCAATATTGTGAATCATTTCAAGATTAAATTGTTCTACCTTATTTAACATGAATAAAAAGTTTTGGTATTTATATCTGTAATTCCAACTATCTAAAATACCCTGAATCAAATGTCCTAACACAAACACACCCACCCACACACACACACACACACACACACACACACACTTTCATACCTCTGAACACACACGGACATGTACAGATATACAGCACATATTATTTTTAGTGAACATAATTTATTGATCATTATATTTCTAAAACTCAAAATTAAGATCAAACTATACATTTATCTACAAGTGGAGAATATATTTACATGTTTAAAATTATATACACTGTTTATAGTTTTTGGATCAAAAGTAATGAAAATAAACTAGGTAAATCTATTACCATGTAATGTTGCTTAGCTAAACTATATGGAACTATAATTTAGCCAGGCATGGTGGCTCATGCATCTAATCTCAGCAATCAAGAGGCTGAGGCAGGAGGATCCTTGTGAATTCAAGACCAGCCTGGGCTATAAAGTGAGCTCAAGGCCAGCCTGAAGTGCATAGAGAGAGCCTGTCTCAAAAAGACCAAAAAAAAAAAAAAAAGCCAAAAACAAAAACTACAATTCAACACTAGACTCACATTAATACATATTTGAAATTTTGTAAATTAAAATATTCACAAAATAAGTTATTAAATTACATTCAATTTTAAGTAATGTCCTTTAAATAATTGTGACATTTTGCATACATTTCCATTAGAAACGACTCTTGATATAAAGTCATATTATGTTTTAAAATTAACCAAGTACATTTTAGATAGTTTGTACAGTGTTATATGCTATATATGTCTAGAGTAAGTCAAGCTTTTTAAAAAAAATTCTGAATGAATCTTCATAAAATATAGTGATAAGTGAAGAAAGAAGCAGTTATATTTATCAAATATGGAACTAACCAGAAATTGCAAAAATAGATGGAAATAATAATTATATTAATAATATGGTTCATTAATTCTTATTGTGTTTATTAAGGTATAATTTGTTTGCACGATTTTATATTCATTCTGTTTCTTTACTTTTCTAATCTTTTCATTTTCTCTACCTTTTTACTGCTCCTTGAATATTTTGCTTAACTGTTCTCATTTTATACTGCCTGAAACTTTAGATCTTCATTAAACATTCGCACATTTCCATGACTGTCTCCCGATGTAAGGGAAGGAAAAGGGAGCAGTGCTACGGGGCGTGTCCCAGCAGGGCCAGGGCCGAACTGCGCCAGTGCTGCTGCCTGTTAGCATCCTCATCACTTTTATTACGGTGACCTTTATCCTCTTTAGTAAACATTGATTTATCCCCTTTTCTACTTATCTCAGAAAAATTGCATCCAGAATATTTCTCACTATTTCTCACATTAGTGAGAAAACATGTTGGTTACAAAAGACATTTTACCTGTGAAAAATCACATGAAAACTTTTCGTATACTTTTTAGATTTATAAGGTTTCTTTTTTTTTTTTTTTTTTTGAAAAAGTAATAGAATGTTTCTATGTGTGCCACTCTTACAACTATTGAGGCAATATTGAAGAATTATTATTGGCTATAAAAGCAACTGGATTCAGATTTCCTTAGTTTTTGCTAAGCATCTTGTCTGTCTGTCTGTCTGTTTGTTTCAGAATTACTTTCAGTTTTCATGCCTCCTTTCTCTGAAACATTTACTTAGAATTTGATTGTTCCTGATAATCATTAACTTTGTAGACTGTAAACAAGGGGACATTAGTAGAATGTCCCCTTATTACCCTTAAGTCTTTCTCAAAATCAGTTTAGAGTTTTGAATGATTGGACAAACATTGTAAGATTAAGAACCATTTAACTAACATGTACGAAAGCACATAGTGCCCGTATAACATCATTTTTGATGATGACAATTTCATCTGCCAGGTAGGGTTTGTCAGTTGTTTTGCTATAATATTAATTGTACCCAAAATTTGTACTGTGTTCCTTGGAAGGATCTCACCACACTATAAAGATATAGAGCAGGGGAAGTCATGCTTCAGATCCAAGACGAAATCAGGACATTTGGAAACTTTCTCTGCAGGAATGTTTCTTCCTATGCTTTAATTTTTACCTTTCATTAGGGCACTGGAAATTAAAAAAGACCCAACGTGATAGCACTTTATACCTTTTAGAATGTCTGCCAAAATAAGTATGACAAGCAAGCAAACAGATTAAAAAAAAAAAAAAGCCTTGAAAAAATCTTTTGTGGGAAACAACATGGAATAACAAAAAATGTTTTGTCTTTTACTAGTCATAGGAAAAATAACAATACTGGAGAGAATTTTGCAGTTTCGTAGCAACTAAACTTGGCATTTCTACGTGTCCAGCATTTTACTCCTAAATATTTGCCACCAGATGTGAAAACTATGTCTACATAAAAACTTGGCTAATATATTTACAGAATCTTTCTCCATAGAAGCAAAAAAACTGCTGGAAGCAATCCAGATTTCCTTCAGTGAGGGAATGTATAAGCAAACTGTGATGTACCCATACAAAGAAATGAAACAAATGATCAATCAGAAAATGGTAGGAATGCACTAAAAGGCATGCGGTGAAATATGAGACACCATTCTGGAGATGCAGTAAACTATATGATTATCATTATGTGATGTTCTGCAAATGCAAAACTGTCAGAACACTAAAGATAAGTGAGTTTCATATGCTTGAGGGAAAGGATATGGAGTTAAAACATTTTAAGGGAGTGATTCCTTCCTACATGACACGTTTTGTGGATATGCAGAACTATGAATTTGTCAAAACACACTGAAATTTATAGCACATGGTACATTATAAAATATGCAAGTTGAAAACATTCCTTTAAAAGTTGAGACAATCACAAGACTGAGTAAGAAATGTTACGAAACAACCTAACTATATTGTAAATACTTCAATCTCAGTGAAGAAAACGATACAGGCCTCCAACTACCTTCAGAAATAAGTAAAGTCTGTAAAACCAAGGGGAAGACATTGTACAGAATCTCTGATGCTTACTTGTTAAAACTTTACCTCTGAGAATATGGGTCAAAACTTCTTGCACTACAGTACAAGTATACTGAGAAGGAACCATTGCAGTAAGTGTGTTTCTTGCAGATAATGACATCAAGATATTTAATTATTAGAATGGGAATCTACAGATAAGGAAAGAATAAAAGAACAATCTATGTAATTACAGATCATAATAGGATCTATCCATATGAATGGATATTTACTTAATATAGATACATATGTATAAACCTTTATGGATAAATTCATATCCATTGATTAGTATCATCATAGAATTTATGATACTACTATCTGAGAGAGATTAGCAGCAAGAGTCTCTTGCAGAAATAAATATGTCAACTCTTTGATTCTTGATTCAATAAAATTCAAGTATTTCATACTACCTGAAAATAAAACAATACTTAAAATGTTTTCTCTGCTTTTATAGGACATGCCTGTGGAACATGGGAGCACCCAGTGGCCAAACTTCGAAATGTTGAAGTAATAAACAAGTTTGAAAATTGCTTTCTCTATGACATATATGACTGACTTAGTTGCTTCAAAGATTGAACATTCACAAGATTTATTTTACATATGACCTCTGATTCTATAATATATTGTCTCTACACCTTTAAAAGGTATGAAAAGAAGACTATAATAAAATTAATGTAACAAAAGTATCTTATATTTTACCTCTTTGCCCCCCAAAAGTGATTGGCATTTACATTAAATCCATATGAATTGGTATCCTAGGTCTGCCTTTAACAGTAACAAGCTGAGTGCTTTAAACAAGGAATCTATTCCATCTATCAATCTGGAGGTAGAAGTTCAAATGGAAAATGTTGGTAAACAGTGATTCTTTAGAGATTCTTGCTTCCCAGGTGTTTTCTAGAGTAGGATGTTGGCTTTAGATCTGTGCTACTTTGACTTGCAGCTGTATTGCTCCAGTCATCTCTGTTGCCCCATAAAGTCATTCAGATTTGTCACTCTCCCTATTTCATCCTTCCCGTGTTAAGAGCAGTAGTATTGGTAGAAATATCAACCTAAGGCTAGGAGCACTTTTAGTTCATTACTTACTAAGCTAAGAAGGGAGGTGTGTGAGTTTGAAGGCAGCAGAAGTTTAGTGAGATCTTGTTATAAAACTAATGTATAAAAATAAAAATAAAAGTTTCACTGAAGTGACTTCATCGTTAGTTAATCATATCTGAGATTTTATTTGTGAATGGGGTACAGACATAGGTATGGTGCTAAAGGTTTCAACATATCTTATGTAAGGGTTGATGATTCCATTGAAAACAGTACATAATCCCCTGACATTTCTCTGGTAGCTGGGCAATTACACGAATGTTTACATTGAGTTTCTGTGATTGTCTAGAAGGATAATCATTTCATCTGCAAAGATAATCTTTCGCCTTCCTTCCGCTTTACTTCCTTTGTTGTTTGTTGCATTAGGAAGAACTTCCAGGAGGAAGTGGAAATGCTGAAAGAATATCTTTCCATTGCTCGGAATTTTACAAAAAAAAAAATATATATTTTCCCAGAATTTATTTTGTGGTAGATTGTTTATAGTAGTCTTAAGCAATTTGAGAAAGTCTCCATCAGTTTCTTAAATAGAATATAATTTTAATCATTATTAGGTTTTGCATTTTGTCAAATGTCTGTTTTTTACATTAATCTGATACTATCATTTTTCTTCATTCACCAAGTTATACGATAGATTGTCCTAACAGTCTTAGAAAGTTTAAGTAGCCTCATCCACCAAAATATATCCCATTTGGTCATGGTGCTTAATTCTTCTTACATATTATAAGATGTGTTTTGCTAAAATGTGTTGAGTATTTTGTATGCAATTTTGTGACAAGATTTTCTCCATTTTATGCAATATTTTAATTTGATTTTGATATTGGAATAATTAGAATGTGGTATTTCTGTTTCTCTTTTATGACAGATTTCAATGATAGTTTATCCATCATTAAAGTAAAATGTTTTGTGACTAGTGCCTTCTTTTTACAAAGTTATTAACAATTGAATCACTAACATTCATTTACTAATATAAATCTAATTAATAAATAGAAATCTATTTATATTTTCTAATTTTGCTACTATTTTTGAAAGATTATGTTTCATAATAAGTTTATTTAATTAAAATCATAATATTTACTATGGCATTATGCAACTGCTCACAGTGATCCTTTATTATCCCAGTTAACTCCTATGAAATCCTGCATTCTCTTTAAAATTTATAAAGACCATGGTTTACAGCACTTTTTCAAAACTTATGCAAAAAGTAATAAAAGCATTATCTCTGCAATTTCTTTTACCTTTTTTCCTTCTTTTTTTTCTTTTTGCTTTTTAAAAATTGTTGATTGGTACATTTTAGATGACACAATGACCGCACTCATCATAGGGAATTTGTCCCTGTGCATACTGTGGGCTGATTCCTTCTTTTATCCTAATCTGCTTTCCTCCCTTCAAGTCCTCTTCTTCTTCATATTAACAAAGATTTGTGGGGTTTTTTTGTATATTTTTCCCTTTTTATTTTCTTTTTATCCCTCCTTCTGCCACTCCAGGTCCTCTTTTCCTTTGCAGAATTTCTTCCCATTTCAAAATATTGATTGTTAATTTTGGATTATCTTTCAATTTCTTAAACCAGACAGGCACTGTGACATTTACCTATGTCAGTCCCATGTATTTCACTTATGAGCATAGTCTCACCATGCATCCATTTAGCTAGATATACATTACATTTATCCTTCTTTATAGCAGAGTAGTACTCCATTGTATATTTAAAAAACCAAAAACAAACAAACAAAAAATTGTCATCTTTATTCATTCCTCAGCTGGTGGACATTTGGGGTTTTTTTCCTGTGATTTAGCTATTGCAAATCAGGCTGTTATTAACATCGGTATGTATATATTATACATACCGTGGTCTGTTGTTTACTTTGCAATGATTTCCTAGACTAAAAACAGAGGTGATACAAAGCCAGTGGCAGCAAACATATTTCAGTATTGCAGAATGAGTATGATATTGCTATAGTGTTTATTAAGTTTGAAAATTGCTTTTCCTATAATCTATATGATTTGAATTAATTGCTTCAAAGACTGAACACACAAAATTTATATTATATATGACTTCTGCTTCTCTTTTAATGATTTAAGAAAAATTTATTATACATATTATCTCCATACCATATAATGGTACAACAACAGAAATATAATAATAAAGGTAATGATAACAAAAATATTTGGTATTTTACCACCTTCGCCAAAAAATTGGTTAGTTGACATCATATCCCTGAAACACCTTTTTCCTATTCCCAAGAGTTTTACCAAGCCAGAGGGTGATTCTATGCAGATAAAACCCAAGATATTTAGAGAAGTACTAACAGAAATGCCTTGGGTACATACATAAAAGTATGTGGTAATCATGATTCCCAATCATATTGGTTTGAATCCATATAATGTTTACACTCATTAATTGCAATGGTTTTAACCTAGGTTGTTCGATTTTAGTACCTATGATAGTACGAATAGCTATTTTAAAGAGAACGACACAACATAAACCTAGTGCTGATTTAATATCATCTTGTTTTGAAGTCCCATCAAGCTGTGGTACATCTGTTTCCACTGGTTTTAACATGCTGTATCTAACTATATTTCACTCTATGCTATAGTATAAATAAAATTCTTTATAGGCAAAGAGATAATATAGAAACTGTTGTTCGTTCTCTAATAGCTGGTTCTAAATACTCTGTAATTCTTGCATTCTTTTGAATGGCTTCACACTGTCCTGATATGCTTGATGTGATAGCATGTGAAGTTACACTCAAATAATTCAAGGAAAGAGGCACTATGGCAACTACTATTATGTTAGATTATCTGATGGTGAAACACAATGATGCTAGAATTGTTCGGTTCTGACCTGCATTGTCCTCTCTTATCTCAATCTCCCCCCTCCTTTTTAAAATTAATCTATTTTCTCTCATTTTTTTAATTAAGGGAAAACTAAATTAAAAAATAGTGGGACATATTATAGTAACTTTCTTGGTTTTCCTATTAACCTGAATTGAACCCCAGTATTGCTGTCCCCATCTTGTTCTGTCGGATTATTCTATATTCTATTTTGTTTGATAGTATCAAGTTTGAGAGTATAGGCAACCACTTTGAAGGCAATAAGATATACTATGATGCCCATTATGGTTTGACTATTATCCTTTTTTTGAAGTCATGTAAGGTCTCCAGTGTAGGTTTTATTGGTCTTGTTCTGTACTGTTTTGATCAATTCTATTATACCTGATGGTACAGGCAACTCAATTTAAAAGTAGCAAAAGGCACAATGGTAACCACTTTTGATCCCCTGGTATTCTATTTTTGCATCACGTGCTATGCCCACCCTTCTGTTCTAACTGACTCTATTTTGCTTAGTCACATTTGGTTTTATTCTCTTCAAAAGAAGTAATAAGAACCGTGGGAGTAATAAAACCCAAAAAGTCTAATTGTCATTGCAAAAAAAGAGAGAAAAGGAAGGTGAACTAAGGTATGTTCGGGTGTGTAGGTATGGAAAACCATGTTACTGCAGTATGTTCGCAGGTATGTTCAAGTGTGAAGGATGGAAAACCATATTACTGAGCTTTTGTTGGATCACTGAACGGAACTGTCTACAATGTCACTGTGTGAATTTCTACTTTATATCCTTTAATTTTGTAATTTGGACAACTGTTTCTGGGAAGATAATATGTAACCTATTAACTGGTGATTTCTTACTGTATATTTTTTGTTCTTGAAATTCTGTATTACTTGTACCCTTTTATTGCTTTGTTTTTTCATGTCCTTTCTTTTTTTTTTCTCTTTAAATTAAAAAAAAAAAAAAAAGAAACGCTTTGGGTAATGAGCAAAGTATGGATATCTGTCGGTACTGCCTTCTTCACCGTATGCTAAGAAAGCCATTTTTGGTGTGTTGGTCATACAGTGGAAAAAGGCAGGTAACGGTGTCACTGCTGTATAATGAAATATTTAGATAGCAAATAGATAATAGGGAGATCAATTGATTGATAGATGATCCCCTTCTTTAAGTAACCTAAAGAGCAGCTGAGCAATTAATTTCACTGGTCACTGCTGACCCCGGTGAATGACACTGCTGACTGGTATGGGTCTCTAACAGATTTTGAAAGATGGTGCTATAGATCCTTATACACCTCCTATGAGATTTTCCCAGAAGGAATTATTAACCTGCATTTACCTCCCATAGGATTTTTCCAGCTAGTGCTCTCGGACCTATGTTCACTGCTGTGGATCCTCCTGTGATAGTTAGGTGCAATTAATCCTGTGTTTTCCTGTTGATATTGTTCAGTTAACTGTAATAAAATTTATCTCTCATGAAAGATACCTCTGGACATTTTCTTAGGTAACTTACTCCATCATCTCAATATGCTTGGGATACAGAAAATTTACACATCAACCAACAGATCAGAAAGTCGCCCATGAGAATTGCTATTATGAAAATTGAAAATAGGAAGAAAATCAAGGTGGCCATTCACCTTCATGGCTGTGGGGAAGCTGGCAACTATATTATAGATTTTTTCTGAACTATTGCATGAATACAGGATGCCCTGGAAAATGCTCCCAAGACTATAGAGAGTATTACTGTTTCTTAGTAAGCAAATTCTTTAAAACATAGGAGACATCTGTGTAAGAGTGCAGAGGCTACATGGGTGACACCTTCTCCCAACAGCGGTGGGTGCCTGAGGCTGAAGCTCTAGCCCACGTCAGGTCAGGATAGGAAGAGTACTAAAGTCCTGTAAAAGTAAGAGTGCTACAAGTAGGCACCACCAGAAAGAGTCTAAGGAAGCAGTTTGGGCCACTCGGCCAAACTCTGACTGCAATATAAACCCTGCCAGGACTCAGAGTGAGTCAGACTGCAAAGCTGTGTTCCAGTTGCAAACAAGGCCTTTGAGTTGCTCACAATCTCTCACAGGCTCATGCGGACAGGTAAGAATGGGGTTGATTCCTATCTCAGACTATCAAAAGAGTAAAAATAAGAATTCCTGAACATTTGTGAGGAGTTTATGAGAATCTGTTCGTGAAAATCTTGGCTGACTGGTAAATTCACTTATGAGTTCTACATTTTGATATTTTTGTTTAGTTGACATGCCTAAAACACTTTAGATGAATAATCTAAATTGCACTAATGCAATAACCCTCTGAAGATTATAATGCCCCAAGATTCAATCACATCCGAAAGCACTGGCTCTCAACACATGAGACTTTCAGGAGAGCCTTCTAAATCTAAAATATAACACTTGCTGAATTAATACAGATTTTTCCCCAGAGTCTAATTCTTCTGTCAGCAATAGTGCTGATTCTTTTCTGAAGCATTTACACTTGGATTAATGGAAAAGACTCTAATGAGATCCAAATAAATTGTTTCTTTTATTATCTTTGGTAAATATTTGTTATAACACAGTTTAATATTTCAAAACTTCTCTATAACCTTGATTTGTTTTGCCCTGGATTTGTTTTAGTTTTGCATTTTAAAACTTTAAAACTATGGTATTAAATTCTCCAAAAGTACAACTTTTGAAATTTTTGGGTTTTCTTTTTCAGATTTTATATTTTACACTTTCATTATATGATGACTACATATGGTTCAGCTTATATGAGAAGCCCAAAATATAATTAAAGAGCAAAATAAAATATATGAAACATGAAACAAGGAGATAGATTTTCAAATGGGAAGGGTATCAAGAGATGGAGTGAGAAGAAGGAAAGGAAAGAGAATAGCACATTTTAAAATGTATATGTACGTGTGCCAACTCTCCACAAGGATTTTAACAAGAAAAGATTTCCTATCTCACAAAGAGATCTGATTTAATGTTTTATGATGTTTGCCATCAACTACAAAATAAATGAAATTAAACTTAGCTGTGGATTCAAAGTAGTCTGATCTTAAGAACTACTGTCTTGGTTATCGTACCATCATTGCTGAGATAAATACCTGATATCCAAAATTAGGGAAAGAAAGATTTACTTAGCCCATAGTTTATAGAGGTTCAAGGTCATAATTAGCTGGCTCCAGGGCAACCATTTATTGATGCAAATGACAAGAGTGAAAAGGCAAAAAGGCAAAACCAGCCTCCTTCCCTCTTTTATATTATATCCAAATACCAGCCCCTGGTGGACATACAGACACAAAACATAACATTCTCTTCTGGGCCTCTAGACTCATGCACATTCTTTATGCAAAAGACATTTAGTGCATCTCTAAGAGTGAGCAAAGTCCTAACAGTTTTAGCATTGCTGAAAATCCAAGTCCCAAGTCTCCTCTGAGATCTAAGACAAACTCTCAGCTGTAAACCACTTATAAATGAAAACAAAGTTAAACACTTTTAACATTCAATGGCACAGGATAAACATTACCATTGCAAATTGTGTAAACAAAGGAATGGTGCCAAAGGAATCCCAAAATCCAACAAGGCAAAACATTAAATCTTAGAGTTCCATGTCCAGCATGTGAAGCAATGTGGTTTTGAGCTTCAAAAGTCTTGAGTGACTCCATCCTCATAGCACTTCTGGTGGATGTAGCTCCCATAGCATCTTTCTTGGGTTGGTTTTGCTCTCTTCTTGCGGATTTCCTTAGACAATCTATGCTCCTGTCTTTTCCAGACTTCTGAGTTCTTCACAGCACCTTTGGCTTCACACTCACAGCTTCATACACTACCTTCTCAGGGGCACACTGCCTGACCTCCTAGGCCTTCTGAAATTGGAGTGGAAGCCTTGTTAACCTCAGAAGGCTTCATTCTGTATGCACCTAAAACCAGCACCACAAAGATGATACCAATGTCTGTAGTCAACTGGAGCAATAGCCAGGATTCCCTCTCTCTTGGTTGTAGGGTCTAGTGACTGGATCACTGAACACTCTGAACTTGATTTTGAAGAACAAATTCTCTATGTTATATCACAATTCTGGAGCCTGGGGAAGAGGGTGCAATTTTGGAACATAGTGTGCCTGTCACCACTCTGGAATATGAAGTTCTGTACCTTTCTTATGAAAGAAAAGGTTTTCACTTCTGCAGTTTTGAGCCCCCAAAATGTGTAGAGATATTGCTTCCCATGATGCCCTCCAGCCATCTTTTCTATTCTTTTGTTCCTTCTCAACAAATTAGATTTTAGTTCTACCTTTATATTCTACAGCTTTACTAGATCTTCCTTTCTGGCCAAATTCTCGTTTTAAATTATCCTGCTAGGCTCTTTGCTCTTCATTCACAACATAAATCTAACTAACCCCCCCAAAAATGCCCATGCCACTTCCTCAACATTCAAATGCCTTGAAATTTCTTCTGCCAGTTTGACTAGTCCTCTGTCCCTAAATTTAGTCTCAAGCAAAATCTCTGGACACAAACAAAATGCAGACAAACTTTCTACCAAGCTATAACAATATCATCTGGGATCCAATGAGCAATACAGGCCTTCTTTCCAGCAGAATCCTCTGAGCCTGTGTCTTTACTGATTTTCTGGACTTCTGAGCTCTGACCAGACTCTCCCATACAGTATGGCCTAAGACATCCAGCTTTCCTCTTTCAGGTAACATTTCTGAACCTTTCCAAACTATCCCCACTAGCCATTTCCAAAGACTCTTGAACCACATGGTCAGATAATAGTCACAGTAACAACCCCACTCCCCTGGTATCAAACCCTGTTTTGGTTACTTTTCTCTCAATTCAGAGACAAAATACCCAACACCAAAATTAAGAAAGAAACATTTATTTAACTCACAGTTTTTGGAGGGTTCAGTCCATAATTAGCTGACTCTAAAGCACTTGGACAATCATTCATGGTGGTAACAGGTACCAAAGATGACCAGAGCAAGAAAAGGCAGGCACATCTCCTTCCCTGCTTTACATATTATATGCCAGCTAATGGCCCCTGGGTGGGTGCAGCACTTGCAACACCAATCCCAGTGCCAGACAACGAACCAATCTCAAATGCTATACTCAGCCACCTTCAAAAAACCTATCCCTATAACCACATGAGGCTTTGGGGGGATATTTAAACATAAACCATAACAGCTACTCATTGAAAAATACTTTTTTTTTTAAAAAATGTGGTTAACAGTTTCATTTTTATTACACTTTCACTCAAAATATTCATCTCTTCCATTCCAGTGTGAGGCCTAAAAAGACCAAAAATGTGAACAATATTCCAGTGATAAAGAAAAACTTAAAAATGTAACCACAGGATGACTATCAGTGATGCATTAAGAAATAATCTTATGAAGATAAGAGGAGATTTAACAAAGTATAAGCACTACCAACATTTAGATGGGGTCATTTAGGACCCTAAAATAATTAAACATAACAAGTTATAAAGAAATTTTTCTTATGCATCAATATATGAAGAAACCTACCATACATGACCCTGCAAAAATATTTTGTTCTGAGTATAATTGAGCCTGATTTAACAGAATTGTCAAATGAAAACAGGATTTGGGATGTTGACATTGAAAATGAGGGTATGGAGTAAGAGCATTACAAACCTAGGTAAAGGACTGTGGTCCGGAAAAACAGTAGCTAAGTGTATTATTGTACAGTATCTTTGCTTTCCTTTATTATTTTCCATGACTATGCAACCTTGAGGCAATAGGAGCCAGTGTTAAGCAGGAGTAACATTCACAGCTCATAAGCAGAGCTTAAAAATTGCTGTATGAACTTGAACTGAAATTTACCTTCATTTGTGACTCTAACTGCCATGCCTGCCTGGTACAGATACAAATGAGCATGAAAAACCCACACTAGGGAATGCTGTTTGATAGTCTTGTGTTGCTGTATGACACAGAGACAGAAGAGAGGCAATTCTTTCCTGCACTTAAACCAACAATGGCAGCAATGTATCTTTATGTTCTGTAAATATGGACATATCCCACCAGTCAAGACAAGCTTAAAATTGTACTTAAGAATCCAACTACCCAGAGAAACAGTCTTATTTTGGTGTTTGCAGAGCGCATCACAAACTATTGTTCTCTGAATTGGTATTGTAGATTTGGTTGGAATGTTTATTCTGATATGTCACCTGACGGACAACATGAAAATAAGGGCCAGATGCTAGTGCAAGAGCATTCAGGCATATAGTAGGTAGAGTATATCATCCCTGAGAAAAACTAAGACATTGACACCATGTTCCTGAGACACCATTTCTATTCCCAAGGCTCTGTGCTATGTCAAGGGATCACTATATGCAGACAGGGGCAAGAATGCCTGGATAATTGTTAACTGAATGCTGCTCAGAACTGGGAAAATTAGTGTTATCTTTAGGATCTACCTTCCAGATGCCTTGTTAAACAGTGCAACAAGATGGCTGAAGATGTCACTGCTATGCAGTTGCAGTTATCTCTATAAAATCCACACGCCCCACAGCAACTAAGAGAGCTGCTGACTGGTTCACCTCACTCATCGGTCTTCAGCTGCTGTGTGATCCTGTTCACAGGTGTCTTACAGATTTTGAGAGACTGTGTTGTAGACATTTACACAGCTTCCAGGGGGCTGTTGAAATGCGTCTGTACCTCACGAGGGTTTTGCTGTTGGACTCATGCGTGCCTCTTTTCTACCCTCCCTCACTAGTGAGTTGCAGTTAAGCACAGTCTTCCCTGTTAGTGCCATTGGGTAACTTTCATAAACCTTGTCTCTTACAAATGTGTTCACTGGTATTTTCTTTAGTCTCTTGGAAACCTACTCTGCTGCCCCATCAAGCATGTGATATGGGCAGATACAGATGGGCAATTTATAATACTATACACTTACACATAGATTGCCTCATTTGATATAATTGATAGTAAGAGATAGTACCTATAAGATATACAGTGCTATATAAAAATGAAGTTTGAAAATTAGCACATTCACAGCTTGAAATTTTGTTAAAAAACACATATTTACATGGGGTACAGGCTACTCACTGAAAAATGATTAAATGTGAGAGATCATTTTCCATGTTGATATTTTAGGTTGTATGTATGCAACATTTTCTCTGAGGCTGTACTTCAGATGTTAGCTTTCACAAATTTTAAAAGAACT
This sequence comes from Cavia porcellus, assembly GCF_034190915.1. Lineage (NCBI taxonomy): Eukaryota > Metazoa > Chordata > Mammalia > Rodentia > Caviidae > Cavia > Cavia porcellus. The sequence continues at coordinate 12,906,813 of NW_026947498.1, forward strand.
ATAGAAAACCATTAATCTAAAATAAGTTTATTAAGCTGTAGAATTTATTTCTGTGAATATATTCACTTTTTTGAATATTTATTCAAGAAGTTATTGCTATTCAGTATATACAATGAAACTATGTTTACCAGATTCAGAACATTTTCAGAAATTTTCATTTTTTTCTTGTTTTTAAATTTGAAATAACAGATTGCTTTGATCAGTTGTAATCCATAGGACTGAGGTTGATGGAGATCTTCTTTTCAAAAATTTTTTGTTTGCTTTTACTATATCCCGTAGGTGCTACTAACCTGAGAACATTAAAAAAAAAAATCGTTACCTAGAAGGTTTTGATAAAAAATATTTTTGATTATATATAAGATAAATCTTTTATGAATTTCATGTCCCCATGAGAGGATATTTCCCCCACCCAAATGTAAAAGTAAAAAAGATTCTATCTTAATTTCTCAGTTTGATTTGTACTTTATAAATTTTACCTTCTCACTGACCATATAGCTCATGGGTGCATCCATCGTGGGAGCTATTGTTCCAACATCTCACATAGAAAGCGATGGGAAACTGTTTTACCTTTTACAGATCACTACTAAAATTGACAAATATTTTCACCAGATCTTCCTTTTAGTCTGTGCTTACAAGTTTTACACTGTTGTCTTTTCATTTGTCCCTTGAGATATCCATAATTTTCATTCATTTTTAAAAACTATTTTTGTATTAAATAAGTTATTTATATTGTATAAACATCCGTAACTCAAATGGAAATTTTGTTACTAAAGTTCTTATTCTTAAAAAGATCTTAAGGTGATTCTATTTCATCAAAAAGTTAGATTTCATTGTAATGATAAGTGGTGAGAAAGTGTTAATTTGCTAAAATGATTAATATACAGTATAAAATATATCAGTTACTTGAATAAATTTAAAGAGAAAATTTTAATCGGGCTAGTATTTAGACACTATTGTAAAATGTGCCTTTCAAGAAGGCAACATGTATACATTTTTTACAAAAAAAAAAAAAAAAAAAAAAAAAAAAAAAAAAAAAACAAGTGTATAGTGATTCAGTTATATTTATGATCTATTTTGGTGCAACATTTTGTAATTAAGCTGTGTTGATTTTAGTCATTATTTTATGTTTCCAAATATTATAGTAACATTGAAGGAATTTCCATACTTATGGTGACATCACTTATAGCACTCCTTTACCTACATTGTGATTTAACCTTCATCATCTGAAGGGAAGACAAAGATAGCTCTATTTCCAGTCTAGTAAAGGTGCATATCGACACTAAGGAACTGTCATATGTGATATGCTATAAACAGTAGACATGAGTTCAAATTTAAACTGGTTCTTCTTAATATGGACCACCAGTCTTAAAATTCTATTTTTTAAAAAATTTACCAGAATTCAAAGATACTTACAGAGGTTTATTTTAATAATACATACTAGCTTCATTTTATGTTACTCATTTCCATCAACAAACTAGTCATTCGGATTCAGAATTTGTCTTTAATAATACAGCCTTATTAACAGAACTGTGAGTCTGTCCTTCTATGGGATATGTCATCAAAAAAAATCTTCTATCTTTCAGAATACATTGCTTATGCAGATTTACATCTTTTCTGTGGACATGTGGTTCTTGTAAAGATAAATTATTTTCGCATAAGTAAAATGTCTGGCTACTTAATATTTATTTTGTTCTTTTTAACTTCTGCAGCAAATGGTAAAGACCTGGGAATTTTAGGCTTAATCACCTCGATCTGAGGTTTGCTTTTCATTCCAGTTAAGGAACTGTTTGCACCTGTTCTCACTGTATCACAGGCAAGTGATGACGGGACAGGTTCTTTGTGAGGAAAAATGCAAAGAATATTCAGTATACACTGTGGGAAGGTTTAGAAAATCAGTCTCTCAAAGGCCACAGGTAAAATTCTTAGCCACACCCACACCTTCATTCTGCAGATTGCAGATATTTGGGAGAAATATTTTTGGGAGAGGTACCTCCATGAAAGCAGTTTAGTAACAGTAACTCAGTAGTTCAGTTCTGCATTATGTCCTTGCCTATCGGATCAAGTGTACTGCAGGATTATTACAATAGGCTAAGATCTCTTAGCAATTCATGATCTTGGGACTTTCAAAGACTTAGTAAATAAGAATCTTCATTTCAATGTACACGTGTTAAAGTTTGAGAGCATACTTTTTTCCTTTATCTTCTTTCATCTCTTCCTTTTTCCCTTATTTCCTTCCTTCCTTCCTTCCTTGCTTCCTCCCTTCCTGTCTCTCTCTCTCTGTCTCTCTCTGTCTGTCTCTCTGTCTCTCTCTGTCTGTCTCTCTGTCTCTCTCTGTCTGTCTCCTTGTCTCTCTGTCTCTCTGTCTCTCTCTGTCTCTCTCTCCCTCCCTCTCTCTCTCCCTCCCCGTCTCTCTCTCTCTCCCTCCTTCTCTCTCTCTCCCTCCCCCCCTCTCCCTCTCTCCCTCTCTCTCTCTCTTTCTCTCTCTCTCTCTCTCTCTCTCTCTCTCTCTCTCTCTCTCTGTCTCTCTTCCTCTCCTCTAATCAGGAACCAAAGTCACAATGTCACTGTTGCTAGGCAGGCTCAAGCTATATCGCTGGTCTGAAAGTATTCAGGAAGTTTTGCACATCAATTTCATTATTAAGAAACAATTTTCAGTCTCTCTCCTGTGTGTGTGTGTGTGTGTGTGTGTGTGTGTGTGTGTGTGTGTACGTTCTGTACGTTAATTCTTAAAACAATTTACCATTGTACTTTTATGATAAGCTTTCAGTTTAAACTATTTTATTAAGATATGAACAGTGACAGTTGTTTCTAAGTAATATTTATTTTGCTCTGTCTAATTCTAGTCCATTAAATTGAACAAACTTTCACCTCTTTAATAAAATCTTCTGAATGTCAAGCACTATCAAGGCAGTCACTCTCTCTTAGGTGTTATCCCTGTACCCTAGTCAAGTTCAAAGCTCGCTTCAAACTTATAATTATAGGTATGTGGATAAATGTATCAAAGCTATAGGTAAAATAGAGTACTAGTTACTAATAATTATCCTTGGCAAAAATGTTAGACTGTTCACATTATTTGTAATATATATTTAAAAATTTGTCTTATAAAAGTTTCTTGCTCTGAAATTACTAGAGCATGTTCTTATATAGTTAGTGGTGGATTAGTGATTCCATTTTACATTAACAGTTTTGAAAGCAATATTATCTTCATTATTCATATTCTTAATTCATCAAGAAAAACAATTTAAAAATTCAGACAAATTATTTCTGTATATTTTACAATTCACATTTCACTGTTAGGAAACCAAGAGGAGAGAACAATTATAGGACAGCCTTTCTGAGCTTTTAAGAGTTATTAAGTGTGGGAAATAGTCATTTGATACACAGTATCATTTGGGATCTTGGAGTCTTACTCTTTAGGGCATACTGAGTGTATAATACTTCTACCCGCTAAGAAACCAGAACCTCTTACCCAATTGCATGAACCTTCCAGTACTCATAATGAATACACTTTTAGCTACTTTTAACTGTATTTCCTCGGGTCTGTCTTTGTTTTCCTCTACTCAGACTCATTTCACTTTAATATACACTCAATAATGTTGCTACAAATTGTCTATTTCTGAATAGAAATCAAGTTAGTTTACATATCAGTTATGCATGGTGAATTTTTAAGGGTTGATTTTTTGTGAAATTAGCTGTCATCATGTAAAGGTGCTTGACAATGACTTTCTTCAGATTGTAAATGAATTGAGCACAAACAGAAAATGTTTCTTTTTGCACTGCTCAGGAATGTGTATGCACACCGGAGCTGTTTAGAATAATGTAAGTTTTACCTGTCAGTCCTGGAAAACTGTGAGTCCTGATGCAGAATCACTGAGGTAAGCCCTGGGTTTACCTGGGTAAAGCCAAGTAACATCATTATTCAGGTTCCATGGACCACATTTTAAACACATTTTACATCATATTTAAGCAAAACACTGAAACAAAACCCATGCCTTAGCTTTTTTACTTAAATCCATTGTGAAGTTTTAGGAGCAATCACCTCACTGCACACCACCACATATATGTTATCTCTCCTTTTTTCCACTTAATCATTTCATAACATGTGCTATGATAACAAACTCTGTTTCTTAAACTCAAATGAAAGGTGAATCATTCCCATGTAGTTTTAAGTATTATAAAATTGTTTTATCTTCTAAAAATAGCCTTTTAAAAAATAGATTTATGGCCAAATGCACAGTTCAATATATGTTTTCATATTTAAAATGCTTGATTTGTTTATTTATGATATGACTGATGTATTGGTGACAACTTCCTTCACAAACTATTTCAAGACTGATATTGAATATACAGCAAAGTATTTGACTATTTTTTATCTAAATTAAAGAATTTATATTCTTTACTTATGGAAAAAATTAAAATGTCTAAGGTACCTTTTTAAGTGGAAGGAACATTGAAACAATTTTCTGAGAAAATAACCTTGTATCCTTAACATTTTAAGGTAAGTTAGTGTGGTATACGTGATTGACTTTGTATTTCCAAGAATACCAATGACACAGTTGCCATTAACTTTCATGTGTTTTTGAAGGGCTTAGTATATGAATGTATGATCCCAAGTATTAAAAGCTTCTAGTGATAGAAACTAAGCTCAGTCTGTATTATCCCAAACAAATGAATGACCTACAGTAAAGTGACAATGAGATAAAACACTGCAAGTGATTTATTCAGACATCAGAGCAGTTCACATGCGTGAATCCCACATGCCCACCCTCACGTCCACAGGAATTCTCAGTGTGAGCGGAAGTGTGACTACCTCTCCCCACATCCTACCAGCTGCTACACAAGGACATGTTCCCCTGATCTTTTTGTTTTTCCAAAACTTCTCTGTAATGAAAATGTTTTATATGTTTTACATGGTTATCATAACTACTACTTAGTTCCTTGTATATTTCTTTGTTTTAAATGGGAGTGATTGATTTCTTTCTAATCAATAGGCTAAGGTGAAAAAATTGGATGCATGCATGACATGTGCCAACTGTTTGAGCAACTGCTACCTTATTGAGTTGTATTTTTAATAATACAAGCAATTCTGTAGCACTATTGGTAGAAAGGGAAGTAGAATGCTCTAAATCTTTGGTGCCTAAATTTCTAAAATTTCGGCTTTGAAAAGTTTAAATTTGTTTAGATAGAAAATGGTAGCTATTTTGAAGACATATATCCTTTATTGGGAAAAAGATCATCTGTTCAACTGCTGAAAGTGTAAATTATATTTGTCTAAAGTAAGCTCTAAGGAATATCTTAAAATGCTACAGAGAGCATGCATATACAACTTGATGGTAGAAACTGTCCAATTCAAATGTGAAATAGCTGGAATATTTTCTAAATGTGTGGCAATTTAGCCATAAAATAGTCTACTTAATAAATGAGACACAGTTTATTTACCCATTTTATTCACTTTATTATTGTAGTTTGAAAAAAAAGAGTAACCTGAGATCTATTCTTTTAGCAAATGTCTAAGTGTACAGCACTTGGATGGTATTGTCAGTTACAGACACCTTGTTGTGTAGCAGAAGCTCTCTGGAGTGATTGTGTATGACACCCATGAAACACTATCCTCATTGAAAAACAGCCCCCAACCACCTCTTGATCCTCACCCAGGGAAATTCCATTGTACCTTAATTTGCCTTGAGACTGACTACTTTACATACTTCATATAATGTGAATGTAGTGTGTGTGTGTGTGTGTGTGTGTGTGTGTGTGTGTGTGTGTGATGGACTTAGTACACAAATTGTAATTTATTTTTAATTGTATTTAAGGAGAAAAAGAAAAAAAAACAGAAAAAAGATACAAGTAATACAGAATTTCAAAAAGAAATCACTAGCTAATAGATTACATATTGTCATCTTAGAAATAGTTGTTCAAGTTACAAAATTAAAGTATATAAAGTGTTCATTCAAACAGTGAGACTGCAAACAGTTCTGTTAAATGATCCAACAAAAACTCAGTAATATGGTTATCTTTCTTATATGCCTAAATATACATACAGTTATATCATTTAGAGCTGTTTATTTTCCTCTCTTATTTACAATGACAATAACACATTTTGGGTTTTATTACTCCCACAGTTCTTATTACTTTTTTGAAGAGAATAAAACCAAATGTGACATAACAAAACAGAGTCAGTCAAATCAAAAGGATGGACATAGTACCTGATATAAAAACAGAATACAAGGTGATCAACAATGGTTACCATAATGCCTCCTGCTATCTTAAAAATAATTGCCTATATCATCAGTTATAATAAAATTGAACAGAACACTACAGAACAAAACCAATAAAACCAAAACTTTGGGCCCATTACAGCACTTCAAAAGAAGATAATAGTCAAACCAGAATGGGCATGATAGTGAATCTTACTGTCTTCAAAGCTGTTGTTTATACTCTCAAACTTAGTACTATCAAACAAAACAGAATGGAGTAAAATCAGTCAAAACAAGATGGTGAGAGCAATACAAGGTTTAAATCAAGTTAACAGGAAACCAAAGTGGGTTACTAAAATATATCCTACTATTTTTATTTATTTTTCCCTTAATTAAAAAGATAAAAATAAAAAAATAAAAAATACATAATAGAAAAAGAGATTGAGAAAAAAGAGAACATAACAACAAAACAGCACAGGTCAGAACATAACATTTTAAGCAACATAGTGCTTCACCACAAGATATCCCGACATAAAAGTAGGTACTATAGTGTCTCGTTCGATGAAATCTTTGAGTATAACTTAATATACTGTAGCATCAAACATATCAAGACAATATAAAATCATTCAAGAGAATGATAGTTTTACAGGGTATTTAAAACCAACTAACAGAAAATTAACTATGATTTCTACATTATCTCCTTGTCTTTAAAACTTTTTGTTTATATTATCACATATAATAAAATCCAAAAAGAGACAACATGTTAAGGCCAATGGGGACGGAACAACAAAAGCTTGATGAGACTTCAAAACAAGATGATATTAAATCAGCAATAGCTATTATGATGTCTTGTTTTCTCTAAAATAGTTGTTCATACCATCACAGACAATAAACAGCCCAGAATAAAGCCATTGCAATTAATGAAAGAAAACATTATAAGTTTTCAAAGCCACGTAACAGGGAAACATGATTACCACATGCTTTTATGTATTGTTATCATTTCTTACAATAGGGAAACTTTGGTTTTTATACATGTGGGGTTGATTCATTTCATTTATGAGTATGGTCTCAAGCTGCGCCTATTTATTTATAAATATCTCAATGTGATCCTTCTTTATAGCTGAGTAGTACTCTATTGTATAAAATACTACAATTTTTTTATTCATTCCTCAGTTGATGGACACTTAGGTGGTTTCCAAGATCTGGCTATTACAAATTGTACTGCTATAAACAAGGGTGCACATATATCACTGTTGCTTTTAGTTTTTCTGGGAATATGCCTAAAAGTAGAATACCTGGAACAATTGGGGATTCCAGTCCCAGCTTTCTGAGAAATCTCCAGACTGACCTCCACAATGGTTGCACTAGTGTACACTCCCACCAACACTGCAGGAGAGTTCCTTTTTCCCCTCAGGCTCTCCAACATTTGTTGGTGGTGGTTTTCTTGATCCTGGCCATTCTTTCAGGAGTGAGATGGAATCTCAGTGTGGTTTTAATTTGCATTTCTCTAAGGAGTAATGAGGATATTTGCCATTTGTATTTCTTCATCTGAGAATTGTGTTTTGTTCTCAGATGCCCATTTTTGGATTGGATCTTTGAATTTTTGGGGTCTGATTTTTTTTTTAAATTCTTTATATGTTTTAAACAGAAGTCCTTTGTCTGAGGACAGTTCACTAAGAGTTTTTCCATTTTGAGGGTTTCTTTTCACTATACTGCAGATTTCTTTTGACATGCAGAAACTTTATAATACAAGGTGATCCCAGTTATTGATTCTGGGAAGTATTTCTCGTGCAGTTTGAGTCATGTTCATGAATTATCTACCTAGTCCTATGTCTTCAGGGTTTTTACCCAATTTGTCTTCAAATAGATTTAGTGTTTCTGTTTTAATATTCAGATTTTTAATCCATTATATTTTAATTTAGTACACGGTGATAGGCATGTATCTAGTTTTAGTTTTTGGCATATGGAGAGCCAGTTTTTCCAACAACTGTTTATTTAAGAGACTGTCCTTCCAGTGAACATGCTTGGCCCCTTTATCAAAGATAAGGTGGTTGAGTTCCTTTGTAGTTGTGATTGAATCTTCTAATCTATTCCATTGATCTTCAGCTCTTTTGATTCCAGTACCATGTTGATTTTACTACAGTTGCCTTGTAGTATAACTTCAAGTCAGGGATTGTGATGCCTCCTGCCTCACCTTCACTACTAAGAATTGTCTTTGCCATTCTAGGCCTCTTATCACTGCAGATGTATTGTAGGAGTGATTTGTCTAGATCTATGAGATATGTTGATGGTATTTTTATTGGGATTACATTGAATCTATATAATAGTTTTGGGAGAATAACCATTTTCACAATATTTATTCTTCCTATCCATGAGCAAGGGATGTCTTTCCACTTTCTGAGATCCTCTTCAATTTCTTTTTTCAGTGTATTATAATTTTCATTGTATAGGTCTTTCACTTCTTTCATGAGAGTAATTCCTAGATATTTCATTTTTTTGGTTGCTAGTGTGAAGGGTGTGGCTTCTCTTATTTTTCTCTCTCTGTGATCTTGTTGTTAGTATATAGGAATGCTATTGATTTTTTGAGTATTTATTTTGTACCCAGCTACCTTGATGAATTTATTTATTATATCTAAGAGTCTTTCAATGGAGTTTTGGGTGTCTTCTATGGAGAGTACCATGTCATCTGCAAATAATGATGATTTAACTTCTTGTTTTCCTATCTTAACCCCTTATATTTCTCTCTGTTGTCTAATTACTCTAGCTAGTATTTCCAGTACTATATTAAATAGGAGCAGTGATAAATGGCATCCCTGTCTTGTGCCTGATTTTAAAGTAAAGACCTTCAATTTTTGGCCATTTAGTCTGATACCAGCTGTTGGTTTGTCATAGATGGCCTTTATTATATTGAGTTAAAAGCATCTATTCCTGTTTCTGTAAGGTTCTTATCATAAATGAATGTTGTACCTTATGAAAAGCTTTTTCTACATCTATAGAAATCATCATGTGATTCTGAATTTTGGCGTTATTCATATGGTGGATTATATTTATTGATGTACGTATGTTGAAACATCCCTGAATGCCTGGGATGAATCCCACTTGGTCATGGTGTATAATCTCCTTGATGATTTGTTGCATCTTATTTGCCAATATTTTATTGAGGATTTTTGCATTTGTTTTCATTAGGGAGATTGGTCTATAGTTCTCTTTTTTAGTTGGGTCTTTCTCTGGTTTTGGTACTAGAGTAATATTTGCTTTCAGTAATGACTTAGCAAGGATTGCTTCCCTTTCAATTTCATTGAAGATTTTGAGGAGTGTCAACGTTATGTCTTCTTTGTACTTCTTGTAGCATTCTGCCGTGAATCCATATGGCGTGGGATCTTCTGTGTAGGTAAGGACTTAATTACATTTTCAATTTCATTAATAGAAATTGGGTTATTAGGCAGATTTACATCTTTTTGACCTAGCTTCGGTACTTCATATGTTTCTAGGAATCTGTCTATTTCTTCTGTGTTATCAAACCAATGAGAGTAGAGGTTTTCGAAAGAGGTGCTGATGATCTTCTGTATTTCTACAGAGTTTGTACTTGTTTCACCTTTTTCATTCCTTATTGCATAAATTTGAATTTTTTCTTCCCTTTTTTAAACAAGGTTGACTAAGGGCTTATAAATTTTATTTATTCTTTCAAAGAACCAACTCTTTGATTCATCATATTGTTTTCTCATTCTCTATTGCACTAATTTCTGCTCTGATATTTATAATTTCCTCTCTTCTTTTGGCTTAGGGCTTGACTTGCTCTTCTTTTTCTAGAAGTTTGAGGTTTAACAGCAGGCTGTTTATTTGTATTCATTTTGTTTTCCTGATATTGGAACTCAGTGCAATAAATTTTCCTCTGAGAACAGCTTTCATTGCATCCCACAGATTCCAATAGGTTGTATTTGTATTTTCATTTGCTTGTAGGTATTGTTTAATTTCTTCTTTAATTTCCCCTGTGACCCAATGATTACTCAAGAGTGTGTTACTCAGTTTCCATTTGTTTGTGGCATTTTTGTAGTATCTTTTATCATTAATATCTAATTTCATGTCACTATGATCCAATAACATGCAAGGGATAATTTCAACTATTTGTATTTATTTAAATATACTCTGTGAGCCAATATATGTTCTGTTTTAGAGATTGACCCACGTACTGCTGCAAAGAATGTGTATTCTGATATTGTTGGATGAATGACTCTGTATATGTCTATCAAGTCCATTTGTTCACAGGTGTGATTTAGTTCTGTTATTTCTTTCCTGATTTTCTGTTTGTTTGATCTGTCCCTTGGTGTCAGTGGTGTGTTAAGGTCTCCTATTAAAATTGTGTTACTGTTAATTTGGATTTTCATTTCTGTTAATACTTGTGGGTGCTCTGGAGTTTGGTGCATATATATTTAAGAGAGTTATCTTCCTCTTGAAGTTTTCCCCTAACTAGTATGTAATGACCTTCTTTGTCTCTTCTGATCATTATTGATTTGAAGTTCACATTCTCTGCAAAAAGAGTAGCTATCCCCCTTTTGGGGGGGTGGTTGCTGTTGCATGATCTATTGTTTTCCTTCCTTTCTATTTTCAATCTGAGAGTATCTTTTTGGGTTAGATGAGTGTCTTGCAGACAGCATATGGTTTAACTTTTTTTTTTCTTGATACATTCTGCCAGTTCAACCTTTCAATTGGTGCATTGAGTCCATTTACATGAGTGATTATAACTGTTTTATGTTGGCTTATTGTGGACATGTTATCTTTCTGTTGTTGCATCTTTATCTTTCGGTACTGTTAAATTGTCTGTTTTTCTTAGTGGTTTTTTCTACGTGTATCTAAACTGTCTTTCAGTATTCTTTGCAGGGTTGGCATGGTGATCATGAAGTTCTTCAGCTGTTCTTTGTCATGAAAGTATCTTATGTCTCCATCAATTTTGGACAGTTTTTCAGGATACATCAGTGTAGGTTGAAAATCATTTTCGTTTAGGATCTGAAATACTTCGCTCCATCCTCTTCTTCACTTCATTGTTCGTGTTGAGAAGTCTGCTGTCATTCTGATAGGCTTTCCTTTGTAGGTGATCTGTCTTTTCTCTTTGACAGCTTTTAATATTATATTCTTATGTTAGATTTCTGGGATGGTGATTATTATCTGCCTGGGTGTAGCTTTATTTTGGTGATGGCTATTTGGAGTTCTATATGCTTCACTGATCCTGATGTCAGTTTCCATTCTCATGTTTGGGAAATTTTCAGGTACTACTTCTCTAAATATCTTCTTGACATCCTTTATGTTGTTCCCTTCTTTTTCATTTATCCCTATTAATCTTATACTGTTTTTCTTTGCATCATCTTGTAGCTGTTGAATTGTTATTTCCCCATTCCTTGTTTTTTTTTTTAATTTTTCTTTTCCTGTTCACTAGCTGTAATCTTGTCTTTGAGATCTGAAATTCTATCTTCACTTTCACTGAGTCTGTTTTGACAACTTTCAATGGAATTTTTTATTTCCTGTATATCTCTTTGAATCTGCCTCATGCATTCTGTTTATTTCTTAAATTGTTCATTCAGGGATTCTATCTTCTCTTTGTTCCTCTAGTTTTTTAACTGAGCCTTCTTTAGATATATTCAGTATTTCTTTCATTACTTTTATCATTTCTTCTTTTACCTGGGAGATTATTTCTAGTGAGTTCCTGTAAAGCTTCCTGGAGTTGCTTCTTTATTTCAGTTGCTATTATTACAGGTATTTCAGTTGTATTGCATATATTTTCTTCTACGTACATGGCTCCTAGGGTTTCTTGGGATGGGCTGGAGGTTTGAGATTGCATTTTGGTCTTTTGTTTTGTCATTTTCCTATGTTTTTGTGTTTCAAGTGTTTTTCTAACGCTTCCCCTGGATGTGGTGGAAGTAGTCTCCTATACCCTAGGCTTTTGGGACTGAATGGAGGTTGCTGAGTGTGGTCCAGTCAGGCCCTCAGGCCCTCCTGTGCTACTTTCAGTGTTCCAGATAGTTGGCCCAGCCCCTCCCCACTGTGGATGATGGGTTAAAGTTCTCCCTGGGAAAAGACCAATGCCCTGAAACTCACTTCACCTGCTCTCCACTCTCATAATTGAAGAAGGTCATGGAGGTAATCTTCTCAGGCTGCAAAATGTCCCAAGGTGAGTCTACAGTGGCTGGCCCTGGGCAGCTCCTTGACCTCTGGAAGCTTTGATCTTAAAACAATGTTCTGGGCTTGGGATGGCTCCTGGACTCACCCCAGCTGCCAGCTGAGTTTCCAGGTTCCCAGTTCTAGAGAAGGTTGCTGGGCATGTCCTGAAACCTTCCAGGTAGGCACAGCCTAGTGTGGCTGTTCTCTGAGCAGGTCCTTGAGCTCTGGGACTAATGATCTTAATACAGTCTCCCGGGCTCTGAATGGGGAGCAGACTAACCCCATCTGCCAGCTGAGTTTCCAGGTTCCCTGTTCTGGAGAAGATCATTGAGTGTGTCCTGGGCAGGCCTGAAACGTTCCAGGTGAGTACAGCCTTGTGTGGCTGGGCTCTGGGCAGGTCCTTGAGCTCTGGAAGCAATGATCTTAACAGTTTTCTGCGCTCTGGATAGTGAACTGACTCCTCAAACTATAATTTCTTAAAGGTTTATCTGTGTCTTAGCATTAGACATTGCTGAATTTTGTATTTTTAATTGTTAAATAATGCTTTATTTCCAACTAACTGGTACTGGTTTTGTATACTCATTTTCCAATGTACATTTTGTTTATTTAATTTGGTGAATAATATTGCAATCAATATGTAGCTTTGGATTAATATATGTCATGTCCTGCAAAGAAATAAATGTGTGCCCTGATGATGGATTTTTTTTTGTGGGTGTTTATTTAGTAGTGAAGGTAATAATATTCATTATATACCACTGTCAAAAGGAGAAGTGTTTCATTTTCAATATTTAACAAATCATTAATAATTAAAGAAATTCTGTATTTGCAGTCAATATGTTGTTATCTGGCTCCTAATATTTTTCTTATTTGGAAACCACAGTTCCGCTTAATTTTAACATAAGGAATACGTAAAAATTCACAAGCAGCCATTTCCAACATGGCTGAATGAAGCAGGCTTTAGTTATCACTCTCTCTTTATTCATTTTTATTTTTATTTTTATTTTTATTTATCTTTTTGAGACAGTGTCTCATTATGCAGTTCAGGCTGGCCTTAAGCTCATTTTGCAGTCCAGGTAGATCTCCGACTTGCAACAACCCTCCTGCCTCAACCTCCTGAGTGCTGGAATTACAAGTGTGAGTCACCAAGCCTGATTTAGTTATCTCTCTCTTTATCTCATGTTATCCATTATCCTTTATTTGCCCTTGTGTGCCAATCAAACAGATTTCATCAGTTGTTATTTTGTGAGGTGTAAAACACGAATTACTTGACAATGCAGTAGAACAAACAGTAGTAGAAGAAGTGTACCAGAGTCAAATGTGATAAGTAAGTTTTGTGGCACATTTGATAAAGTACTGTTATAATTGTGTTTAATCAACATAGCTAATGTTTATTCATTTAAACATAAATTTAAAGCATACACTTGTAGTAATGTCAGTAAAACCATAATTGTTTCATTCAAATCAAAACAATTTGAAGCAAATGTTTAGTAATTATAGCTTAAATTTCAAAGGTACTCTTAGGGGAAGTCTATTGTTACGAGTTATTATAGGCATAATTCTCATGAAACTCTTGCTATTGAAATCCAAGTAAGAATCTTTTTTAATCTTCTACTTACAAAGTGATGGATGCTTTAAATTTTCGTAAACTATAAGTTGCTACAGATGTAGAAGGCACTAATTACTTGTTCTTAAAACAGGCTTGTAATATTTTCTTAGTACAAATGGTTAATCATGAGTACACTGCCAAACAAACACAAAATTGTGGAAGTCTCCATATATAGAGGGTTCAACTTGCCAATTTTTCTGGTATCTGGAGTCATTTATGGTCTGAAAACACTATTTTTCTTGACTTTCTTCAGAGAAAGAAGATTTTCACATAATTTTTAACAAAATGCATTGCTATTAGTGTTTTATTTTGTTATTAATTTTTAATTCTTTAATTTATAACTAACTTTTGTTTTAGGGCTCATAGCAAAACAGAATCAGGATACATCTGCCATTTACTGACAATAAAAGTCAGATAATGAAGGCAATCCTTTTGCTGACAGTCTTCATTGTTCTCTAATAATTTCGATTTATAGTTAACAAATTATTTCAAAATTACTGATCTATACATCTTGGAAATTTTTATGGCAGATTAGTGTTTAATTGAACAAAAATCTGAACAAATAGTCTATAGATTTATTGCTCTTTTTGATTGGCCAAATAATGTGTGTTACAATTTTAAAATAAGAACATTAAAGCAAGTCCAATATTTAACAATGCAATATCTCATTTTACACTGACATGAAATATTATAAAAACTGAACAATTTCATAATATTGTATGAGCAAATATTAATATAATAGATTATTCTGTATGGTAAACATTTTCAAATTAGTCTGAAAATGTCTAAATTAGTAAAATAACAATGTGGTTGCTTTGATTTATATTTTTGGCATGAAATTGATCATCAATAATTTCATATGAAGTTTCATTTAGCCTTAAAGAAAATTTTAGATAAGCATTTGAGTAACTGAACAATAAATATTTTAATAATATTTTTATTTCTAAAACTAAGACTAAAATATAGGCCCACGGTATAACCCCTACAAAAATACCTCTTAATGTTTTGTAGTCCTGATAAACATAATCATGTAAAAAAACATCAGTTTCTTGCCCATTAATAATAGTATATGATTTTTCAAGTCAAAAAATTTAACTTTAGGATTATAAATACACTTAAAAGGACTTGTTGTCAATTTAATGCTTTTATTACATATTAAAAGTCTTCATATTTCTCCATGGTTAGTGACAAATTTTATTTTTGTCACACTATATATTGGAGAAGAAAATATAAAATATTCCTTTAGAGTGAAACAAACCCTGTTGAAGTGTTATTTTGTCACTGTCGTGAACATAGTCACATTTTTATACTGAGTGATTCTCCCATTATTTTTCTTTACAGAGTGCTATCCATGTACAAAGCTTGCTTATGATTTTCAGATTTCAAAGACTTTTTTAAATTTATGTTTGAAGTAATCCCTCTTCCTAGCAAGGATCTTAAAATATTGATAAGACTGGAAGCAAACATTTCATTATTCGTACAAAAGTAGTATGAACTGTCAAAACATTAGGATGGAGGTTGAGTTAGGCATAGATAATAGATTACTGGTGCTGACTCTGAAAAAGAATAAATCACAACACTTTGCCAGGCAACTAGAATTCTAAGGTTGGCCTGTAGGATGTGTTTGCTGTCCTATAATAGTAGGATTAACTCCTTTATCAAACAAGCTTAACATACTATTCCACATTGCTGCCAAAAAGACATGAGCACTGACCAGAAGGCAAGAAAACATTGAAGGAAAGAAATCTCCTGCTAGTTGCTATTGTAAGGGGTGTTTCTTATTATGTGTGTGACAGATATTTTGGGTACCTCAATATGTTTTTTTCTAGCAACTACATTCTTTTAAATATATTGTTATTGCTGCAGGATTCTATTTCTTTTATTTAATTTTCCAAAAGAAGTCATGTCAAAGACAAATAAAAAAAAAAAACAATAGTCATGCACACTATTGGATAATTAAATACCTTAAACTCTAGAGAGAACTAAACTACTAGAGAGAACTCATCTAACTTCTGGAAATAATTTTTCATGAAGAAAGAAATTTCCACATTCCATTTATAGTCTACTCTCTTTTCCATATCATTTCAAACCATGAGTTAATTATGACTCAAGGAAACCAGATAGATGATAGGAAAGACTGAAAAATGCTTAACTTTAAGATCATCTTTCATATCAAAATTAACCCCAAGTTCAGGGATATATGTCACAATAGACCCACAATGTGGAGAAGGAGGAGCAGATGTTTATTCACATGTAGTAGCAAACAAGTATTAGAATAGGATACGTAGAATAATCATTGTCGCTAGCAACTGAGGAAATGTCTTTGGTAGCATGTTGGCTTCTCCATCTTGTGTAATCTTTCCTGCTTGCTTAAGTTAAATATTAGAATTTTATTCCTTTATTTTTACAGATTAGAAGCCTTACATAGAAAATTTCTGCTAAAGAACATTTTAGCTCTATCCAATCAAAATAAAAGGAAAATTGATGCCTCAAAAACAGATCACTGTTGATTTTGTCTATTTCTAAGATAGTCTCAAAATTCAAGAGCAAGGAGTTGAAATATTAAGAATAGTATAGTGAAAATCTAAGATTATATCATTTTATTTATTTATTTATTTATTTATTTATTTATTTATTTATTGGTACTGGGGAATCAACTCAGGACCTCGAGCTTGTGCTGCTGAGCTAAACTCCTGGTCCCATTTTATTGCTTTTTATTATTATAATTAAAGAATATATTATTATTAGTCAAGATCATTTACATATAACCTCAAAGACTATAGGGATATAGATGACAATATAATCAAGATATATAAGTATATACATGATGGAAAGAAAGGAAGGGAGTGTTTTCACAGTAATCCATAGAGTAGAAAATGATTTCTTTTTTTTTTTTTTTTTTGGTATGTAAATAAAGTCCTTTATTTAATTTTATACACATTATGCATTATATTTTTCTTGAAGGAATTCAACTTTCAATGTCAAAATTATTATGTGTTTGCACACATGAGGACATTTTCTTGATGTTATTACTACCTGCAAATACATTCTTCCATAACAATGCACTTTCAGATTTCATTTGAAAGACAGTATGAGCCTTTTAAAATTCCTAAAACAATATGTATAAAGGGAAGAAAGCATAAACGTCTCAAGAAATCCTTTCATGGACACAATCTTCACAGGATTTTTATTAGATCAAAATTTGGACAACAAAAGTTTAGTCCTACTCTTTTGGATGCTAACATACTTTTACTGATATGGATTTTCAAACTTGTTTAGATCCAATAGGCCCTTAATATATAGCCTTCTGATTAGAAAAGCAACTGATTATACTTATAGAAAAATGATATGTACCAGGCATTTAATCAGAAAAAGAAAAATGAGAACATATTTTTCATGTTTGATACCACTCAATAACTTACAGAATGAAGTAAAAATAGTTTGGCTATAGTTTTAATAAAACTAAAATCCATTAAAACTGATGAAAAAAATCAAACATTTAAGAAGCAAGTATCTACCAACTTAGCTAGTCCAAATAAATTCTCCCCATTGCACTGAATATTAGCGTTATGTGTTAAGGCATTTTTAATTAATATGTTCCAGAATTGCACAGTTATGCTGGTCAATGTTTCTATTTCCCTATTCTTGCCTTTATCCTACTCCTTTCTTTCAATGGATCAAAATGTTAAATCATAGTATTGGTGGCTCTTGTAGACAGCTTTAAACTGCCATACAAAAGTTTGTTCACAGACTTCTGGGAGAACATGGCGGACAGATAGCAGCAGCTACGGAGGCTCTCTGAAACACCCAGCTTAGAATTCAGGAATGGTGCTGAGTAAGGAATCATAAGCAAGAGGAGATAAGCCCCAGTGACCCAAAAATGAACTGGGCTGAGAGAAACCAACTGGGAATGCAATCCTGGTGCTATAACAGGAGCAGATAAAGCCTCAGTGTGGAAGCTGGAGCCCGTGCCATTGGAAGCCGCGATTTGGGTTTCCCGACGCTGCCTCTGCATCTGAATAGGCTTGGCAGGGAGAGAGACATGTGGAAGCTCTGAGAATGGGAATCGGTGAACGTAGTTGAGAGCAGGACAGGCAGGGAGCCATGCACCCACCTCCAGTGAGTGAGGGAAAACTGGGACTCTTCCACAGTGTAGGAGACTCCAACAGAGGACATTCTGGGACCGGGCAGACTTGCGGGAACAGGGCGCTGCAGTGACTTCAGTCACCAATCCCCCTCTCAAGCGGGATTGGTGAGCAGTGCCTGGCCCACCTGATGCTGCTGGCTGAGACCCAGTAGGCTAGCACAGCCCAGGTCCCAGCTCCTGAAAGTAGATTGATCTGGAGGAGTGGGCCCACATAGGCTGCCTGGTCTGCAACTTCCTGGTGAGCTGCAGTGGGTGGGAACACCTAGCCGGTACAATTCAATCAGACTGTGGCTGACAGGAAGGAAGCTGGGCTACCTATATACACTTGCATATATAAGGAACAAAGAATATGGGAAGAGGCAACAACAAGAAAGGGTCCTCGGCCCCCAATCCTGAGAAAGTGGCAACAGCAGGCACAGCACCAATAGATATAAAGTGCTATTTGAGAGCCTGATAGACAAGTTCAGGAATGAAGTTATTAATGACCTGAAGCTAGACATAAGCAGAATAGTTAGAGAAATGCTAAGCACCACCCAAGAAACAACAGATGGTGGAATAGAAGAACAGAAAAAGAGGGGAGGATTGTTTAGTGGAGAAAATAGAGAAAGCATAGAATAAGTGAAGCAGGTTCAAAGAGATTATCAGGAAACTAAAAAGTCTATCGAAAATTGGCATAACAGCTTGAAAGAAACTAAGGACAGATTATCTGAACTGGAGGACAGATTTGTAATATGGGAGCATGAAATGAAAAAACTTCTTAAAAATAACAAAGAAACAAACAGCAATAATACAAAGACTAGAAGATGATAAGAGGGTCTATAACTTAAGAATTAAGAACATAAAAGAAGAAGTAGGGACACAAACAAATGAACTACAAAAGCTACTCACAGAAATAATCTAGGAGAATTTTCCTAATTTAGCTAAAGGTAAAGATACTCAGTTGTATGAAGCATAAAGACCCCAGCCACCTACAACCCAAACAGAGCAACACCCAGGCATATAATAATTAAAATTCCAGAAATCCAATACAAGAACAGAATACTAAAAGCTGTCAGAGAAAAGAACCAGATCACTTACAAGGGAACACCCATCAGAATTACAGCAGACTTCTCGACACAAACCATCAAATCACGAAGAGCGTGGGGGGAAATAATTCAAGCTTTGAAAGATAATAATCTCCAGCCAAGATTGATATATCCTGCACAACTATCCCTGGAAATTGATGGAAAAACAAGGTGCTTCCAGGATAAAGAGGAACTAGGGGAATATGCAACCACCAATTCAACTCTACAGAGAATACTGCAAGATATTCTAAAGCAGAAAAATATGAAGAATCCAGAAGTAGCGGCAGAGAGGCCACAATGAATGGAGCAGAAAACAAAGTGAAGAAGACAAACTGACAACTAATGACAGAAAAAGAGCTCAACAGAAATGCGGCAGAGAAGATTGGATGATAGGAGCAGCTATTTTGGAGAAAATGACATTTTAAGAGGTAATACTGATTTAGTATTATCTTGTTTTGAAGTCTCATCAAGCTTTTGGTCTTCTGTCTCCATTAGTCTAAACAGATGGTATCTTATTGGATTTTATTATATATGATAGTATAAGCAAAACCTATTATAGACAAGGAGATTATACAGAAATGATTGTTCATTTTCTGTTAGTTGATTCTAAATACCCTGTAATACTGTCATTCTGTTAAATGGTTTTACATTGTTTTGATATATTTGATGCTACAGTATATGAAGTTATACTCAAAGATTTAAGGAAAGAGACAATATGGTAACTACTTTTATGTCAGGATAATCTTGGGGTGAAACACTATTTTGCTTAAATGGTTATGTTTTGATCTGTGCTGATTTGCTGTTATGCCCTCTTTTATCTCAATCTCCACTTCATTATTTACATTTTTATCCTTTTAATTAGGGGAAAGATAAATTTAAAAATAGGAGGATATATTATAGTAACCCACTTTGACTTTCCACTATCTTGATTTAAAGCCCTGTATTGCTCTCACCATCTTGTTTTGACTGATGTTCCTCTATTCTGTTTTGCTTGATAATACCACGTTCAAGAGTTTAGGCAACAGCTGTGAAGATAGTGGGATTCATTATGATGCCCATTCTGGTTGACTGTTATCTACTTTTGAAGACCTATAATGTCTCCAATGTTTTGGTTTTGTTGGTTTTGTTCTTTACTGTTTTGTTCAATTTTATTATAACTGATGATATAGGCAATTCTATTAGAGATAGCGTGAGGCATTATGGTAACCATTGTTGATCACCTAGTATTATGCTTTTACATTATCTATTACATCCACCCTTTTGATTTGACTGACTGTTCTGTTATGTCACATTTGGTTCTACTCTCTTCCAAAAAAGTAATAAAACTGTGGGAGCAACAAACACAAAATGTGTAATTGTCATTGAACAAAAGAGAGGAAAAGAAAGTGCTCTAAATGATATAACTGCATGTATATTTAAGTGTATAAGATAGATAATGATATTACTGAGTTTTGTTGGATCATTGAACAGAACTCTTTGCAGTCACACTGTTGGAATGTCCACTTTATAAGCTTTAATTTTGTAACTTGAACAATTATTTCTAAGATGACAAAATGTAATCCATTAACTAGTGATTTCCTACTGTTTATTTTTTTCTGTAAATCTGTATAACTTGTACCCTTTCTCTGCTTTTTTTTATTTTTCTCCTTAAATAAAATTTTAAAAAAAAAGTTTGTTCACTAGATTTTATGAGCACAAACATTAAAATGTTACATAAAATGTACCATGTTTTACTCTATACACTCATCTAATATGGTTTAATGTCTTGACAAAAGGTGAGATGACTTAAGTGCATTTTACATTTTTATGCATTTAGACCACCAAATGCATAGATGTTCTAATGCAAAATTCTTGGTCTTCAGTATCTCATAGTTTTGGATGCTCTGAAGTATGACAGAAACTTGTAACATAGACTAACCACAAAGTACCAGATATTTCTTGCCATTTGTGACCTTGCAATAAAAATGTGCCAGATCAGGATTACAAGGATTGTATTGAAACCGTAATGGATGTTCCGCAACTTGTTGAAATGCTTTCTAGCTGCAGGAAGACCAGATATTTCTTCATTCAAAACATATTTCTTAGTTCCCATGCAGCAGTTTTCTATATATTCTGCCCAATGTAACTGTCGTACATCAATATTGGAGGTCTTTTTATCTTCAGGGTTTAGTTGATTCATTAACATATTGACATTATCAGTATTCCAAACCCAAGAATTACTTGTGAAATATTCAAGAAACACCATAGCTTTGTGAAGATGAGTTATTGTTTTCATCATCCTTGGGCTTCTTCCAGTCATCCTGAGGTAGATATCATACAGGAATGCTGGGGCCTTATGGCTTACAGCAATCCAGTAATGATATAAAAGGTGATTGGAGGTTAGATTTACATTGGGCTGTCTGAAGGCCTGTTCCAGAGGATTCCTCTTGAAAGTGGAAATTACATGGTATTCAACTTCACCCCAATGGAAAGGATTAGTGCTGCCTGTTGTACAGTTATATACCATGATATTTCTTGGTCTATTAACTCCAGAATACCAGGCTGCTGCAAGACTTGTGTTGACAACTACATCTACAGGAACAAGATCTGCAAGGGCGTTATTGGAGGCACGCATTGTTCGAAGAATTCCTTTCCCTGCCGCAATAAAGAGGCCACTTGGTCCATTAAAGTTATCAATCCATCTAGGAAAAGGTTCTTTCCAACTGGCACCAACAATTGAAGGCCTCACAATTGCCACATTTAGCTTTGCTCCTTCTTGCTGTACAACATACTCTGCCAATGCTTTCGTGTATATGTATGTATTAGGTCTGTCTCCTATTATTTTGGTGTGATATCATTTACTAAGCCATCATCCATCCATTCTAAAGAATCAACCAGCTTCTTGGGGTCTACAGGTGGTGGGTACACTACTTCATCAATATGCTTTCGATTGCAGTAGGCATATGCTGTTGAGACTTGCATGAACACTTCCAGATTCTTCATTTGTTGCGCAAGGAGAATAAGCTGTTGTGTAGCAATCACGTTTAACTGAACGGCATCTCTTAAATTTTCATTAAACTGTACTGTAGCTGCACAATGGAATATAATATTAGTAGAATCTACGATGACCTCTTTATCTTCTTCACTAAGAGCCAGTTTAGAATGAGTGAGTTCACTGTTGATTGCTGCAATTTTCTCTCTAAAATCTGGATTTTCATCTCTTAATCTGTCAAAGAGCTTGCTACTAAGGATTTCTTCCATTTGTTCCTGGGATGTCTGTCCAGCTTTCTGCCTTACCAAAACATACACTGAATTCACCTTAGGACAAGATCTCAGCAACTTTTCCAGAAGTACCTTTCCTAGAAAACCAGTAGCTCCTGTAAGAAGAACATTCTTCCCTTCGTAGTATTCTGGGATTGAAACCATTTTGACCCTAGACACAGAGGTTTGGGCCTCACAATTCCCTGGCATATCAGCAAAGGCTGCATGCCGCCGAAAGATGATTTCTTGAAATAAGCTTTGTATATTTTATGACCTAACTTTCATTTTACTGGCATTATAAGAAAATAAAGTGATTGTTTTTGAATTATTGATTGCTACTCAGTACTGATAACAACATTTAAAATTTTAAAAATTCATTTGCTGTTAGTTTTTCCATTGGCTCTTTAACCTACCACATCACTATATGTTTGTCCTGGCTCTGAATCAAAATTTGCTTTGAAAAGATAGCATTGAAAAGCATTCCTTGCTTTTTTATCACAGAATATTTTCATTCAGATTTATTGATATACATACTAAATAGTCCCAAATATTTGTGTGTTTAAAGAAACTGATTGCTAATATCCTAGAGTTACCCTTCTATATTTATCTACCTACCAGTCTACCTGTATAAAAGGGAGAGGTGCGAGAAGAGGATTATTTACATCCCTTTTCTCATATTTCTCCTTTATAAAAATTTTAAAATGATAATTAAAGAGCATTTCAAGAATATCTAGTGACAAATCCATTTTGGGTGAAAAGTGCATGCACACACACACAATGCACGCACAGGGGTGCTTCGTTTAACAACCCAGTTTGGTTCCTACCAGGAGGTCATGGGGTGAATTGGTCGCTAAATGAGGAACCATATGTGGTATGTACATTAATATATTGGGAATAAAGAAATGCTCAAAGGAAACTGCAGCTTGATAACTTTGCTTCTGTCTGTATAATTTTTTTTTCTTTTTGAGATGGGGGTCTCACCATGCAGCCCAGGCTGGCCTTGGGCTCACATTGTAGCCCAGGTTGGTCTTGAACTTGCAAAGATCCACCTGCCTCAGGCCTCCCGAGTGCTGGGATTACAGGAGTGGGCCACCACGCTGGGCAGTCTGTCTCTATAATTCTTATGTGCAGTACTGTGATGTATAATGGAACATAAAACTACAGTACTGTATAATAAAATTGGCAAAAATCACAGAACTTCATAAATGAGAATCCTGAAAAAAAAAAAAACAAAAAAAAAAAAACACTGACGGTCTGTAAAAATGTTGTACAGGATTCTACAAGAAAAAAAGGTATATTTTGAGTTCATGCACAGAGCTTCGGTCATACATCCAAACAGTTGTTGAACAAGTAGTTCGTTGAATGAGGAATATAGGTAGTGTATTAATGCTTATATTCCGTCTGGAAGAAAAGTTTGATTGACAGACAATTTTATAGTCTAAGGTCCTAACACAGTAGCACAGAATTGTTTGGTCCTAAACAAATAAATTATATCACTGAGTTAAAATATAAACAATCTAATTTTTATAATCACATTAAAAGGATTTAATCTGCATTGAAAATCTAAAACCACTTCTCAAATATTCAGACTACTTAATTTACATTGCTTCTTGTTAACCCAGGTATGTGAGCTCCTTTACTCAAACGTTCTATTATGTCTTGAAGACAAAAAACCACTGAGACTATAAATCCGTATATTACAGCTGTATGAATAAATCAAGCAAATTAGAAAGAAAAAGTAAATTGTTTTCAAATTTATTTTATTTTCAATTAGCATAGTATTTATGCATGTTTATAGAGTATAATTAACGATAGGTTTCAGTGTATATAGTGATGGAGTCAGCGTAATTAGCCCCTCCATTTCCTCAGGTACACAGCATATCGAGGTGCTGGAAACTTCAGACTCTTACCTGTAAATAAACTTGCAATAGAACTATACAGAGCTGCCAAAAAATAAAGTAAATTCAATCACATTGCTCTACAAATTTGCTAACACTTTGTTACGGATTATTTTTAAGGGACACACAGGGGACAATTAGATATTATTTTCCCTCTTGTATGCTAACACATTTCTTAATGGGAGTTCACCAAATCTGTATTTAATAGTTTTTGCCATGTGGTTGTTTGCTTTGAGAAACTAATCTGAAGCTGTGTTACTTTGAGTTTCTTTTAAATTTAAGAGTTTGGCAAAACTGGGATATGCAAACAGACTTTCTTCCATAATTTCTTTTCTTTTAATTTTTAAATGTTTGCTACATATAGGGAATCATGCATATTTAATTATATGAACCAGAGGAGGTCATTTTATGTATTTCCTCAAGAAAATGTATTTAAAAATTTGTTCAGTGTAGTATTTCACTGAGGTATCTAAATTAAAAATTCTATGAGAACTGTAAGGAGATTATAATAACAATGAAAAGTTATCTCTATGTTAGATAAAATCATTATGAAACTCTAAACTATTTTTCTTACTGTCCTTCACATATGCATTAAGAAAACAAATTTAAATGAAAAACTCAGGGACATAGTAGGGGGTTACAATTTGGGATACTAAGTTAGGTTGAGTTTAAAGATTCAAAGGTATTTTTTAAGAAGTTAGCCCATAAATATACCCTTTTTCAGGGATTTAAAATATAATTATGATCCATATGTATTTATGTATATTTTGGAGGTTTAAAAGTGGGAAAGCCTGGTACATAACAACCCACTGTGCTTCAGAATATAATTTTGATAAATGAGGCAGACAATCATAATTTTTTTTTAAAAAAGATGTAAATTTCCCCTTAAATGCGTGACTTTCAAGAAGATGTCTGCATACTTTAAGTTTAATGTCCATCATGGAAACGGAAGACCATTCTAGCTAAAAACAATGTCAGCAGCAAATTTATAATAGTAGCATGAGCTCATTTAGAGGATCTCAGGCAGTTTAAATTGCAGCAAAATCCTTCTGCAGTTAATAATGCTAAGCATGGACAGGTCTGTGTGGTGTTTTTAGGCATCAATTCTAGGACAAGTATGACCATGTGCTTGATGACAAGTATGACCTCTGTTAGTAGGAAATATGGATTAATCTTGGCATGTTTTTCCCTGCAAATAATCTGACCCACACACAATTTTCCAAACATAAGGTAAGTCTCAAATAAAATATATTGCTCCTCTTATCACTTAACATTTTCATACATCATTTTTAAAGAAAAATCAAGGGACAATTTGATATTGTTTTTTGTTTTGTAAATGGGCTGCTATACTTGGTAAACAATGTCTTGTTTGTATTCAATTAAGTCTCTCTTGAATGTCCCTAAATTTAAAAACTAGTGTACAATGCTAAAAACTTATTCTCCTCTCTCATTTACTACTGATGTTTCATAATCTATATTTGTATTATCTTACATGATATGAACTTTTTAACTTACTAGGGGAAGATCTGGCCTCTGCTGAAGGAAGAATGTAGCTCTGACTTCTTGCATGAGAATATTTGGGTGGAAAACGCTGGGTTAAAACTCTAAAAACTTTTAATATCGGCTTCTCAGCAATAGGGCTGTGTCAGCATACTGTACCCTGACTAGCCTCTTTCTCTTTGGTATTGTGGTTACCTTGATAGAGACTGCAACAGTTTTGATTACTGTGATCCAAGATACAGAGCAAAAGGCCAATAGTCAAATGAGGGAAGGGAGGCCAGATAGGACTTTGTCAGGACCTGGCAGCGAAACAAGGAGCATCACCTGGAATCTGGCAGCAGCTATGGTTCAGGTGGCTTACCATAGTATTTCTGTTGTTTTCATCAAAGCCTGGTCTTCAGATGGTAGCCTAAATTGGTCAATTTTGTTAGAAGGGACAATAGCAATGATAATTAAAACTCTGTGTTAAACATTTACATTTCATTAGGTCGATGGGATCATGAAAATCCAACACATGAATGCAGTCTGGTATGTGGTTTGTTACAGTTTTACTCTTGAGAATATTCCCAGGTACTATTATACATATTTCATTTCCACATTTCTAATCAAATTTTTTTATTGCTTGGGGTATGGTATGTGTAGATAGGCTTTTGAAAAATTCTTGGACACCATAAGAGCATCAGTTTCCACTGTTATAATTCTATTTGAGTCTTAAAGATCTTTTTTTAATGTTAACAATGTTGCCTAAAATATGTAGCATAGAAAAAGAAATGAGTTTATAGGAGACATTTACAGGTCAAGTGGCAAGCGTTATGTGCTGTTGCTTTTCTTATTAAAGGATAAACACATGAAAAGAAATTTGAGTGTGGGAACCAGAACATGTGGAGTTGGTTTATCAGTAGGCTGAATGAATGGGCTGGAAAATACAGGTAATCACGTAACTGAAACCCTGGAGATGATGGGAGGAACTTGAAAGATATTGCTGACACAGACTTCTCTCTAGGGGAGTGGAAAAAATGGTCTCCAGAATGGGTTTGGTTATGATCCTAGTCAGGCTCTCACCTGAGCGATCAATAGTAGCACTGGAGGTCATTTCTGAGCAATCATACTTGCTCCAAAAAACACAAACTTGAAAGAAGTAATTAACAACTATATCACAGAGAGACATGATCACAGTAAAAGCAAATTTTACTGTTTGCAGATATCCTTGCTTAAGGGCAATAACATTGTCTTTGGATATGTTGAAATGAAGAAAAGGGAAAAACAAAGAATGAAATGCATTGAAAAAGGATAAATAAAATAGTCATTATTATCCCTAATAAAAATTCTCATGTTTTTGATTGGACACAAATTATACTGTCAGTGTTAGAGTTACATTTTTAGTGCAATATTGCAACTTAGGGGAAGCAATAATGATTGTGAATCAAATGAAAATTTCAGTGTCACAAAATTTATTGCTGTAAAATTATCTTACTATTCTTTTTGATATTGAATATGAGGCTATTTCCTAATATTTAATATGAGGCTATCTCTCATTTCTTTTGGAGAAAGAAATTTGTAAGTTTATTTCTATTAAATGCAAATACTCCATTTCCAGAAACAAAATTAGTATTACTTCTAGTATCACATTTCCCACAACATATGCTTTTATATTTATAGCTTTAAAAATTTATTATAAATTTCTGTGTAAATTATCATAAGACAAAAAAGACATACAGAATATAAATGTATTGATTACACATATTTTAAATCATGTAAGCTATAAAGTGAATATATATTAACTTTTATATTCTATATACTCTCATAAAATGCATAAGAAAAACATAAATGTTGAAAAAATATGCATTCACCCATATGTAGTGGCACATGCCTGTAATCTCAGCATGTTGGAGGCTGAGGCAGGAGGATTGTTGCAAGTTTAAGACCAGTCTGGGCTACCAAGTGAGCACAAGGCCAGCTTGAACTGCATAGTGAAACACTGTCCAAACACACACATGCACACACACACACACACACACACACACACACATGCACACGCACACACACACACACACACATAAATACATGTGTGTATATACATATATATGTATATATGTGTATTTATGAGATGTATGCTATAAATCATAGAGTGAAAGTGAAACATATAATCAATATAATCAATAATTAATGAAAAATTTAAACAACTTTAATGAAACATTATAACCATTTAAATTCAGTTGATTTTAATAGTAAAATTAATGAATAAAATTGTCTGAGGAACAGGTACTGAAATGTTTTAATGTTTCAGAGACAAAATGATGTACATAGTATTGTGTCAGTAGTGCTCTTTCTCCTTTCAAATATAACTACCTCCAAGAAATCATTCCCTATTTGCATTGATTTGTCCTTTCTCTCTGAGACAAAATATTGTTTTCAACACAGATATAGTGTGTTGGTCTCAGTAGAATTTTGTTTACTTTCATAAGGCTTTAGTTATCAAATAAAATGATAAAGTCCTTGAACAAAATGATGCCTATATTGATTGACCTTCTGTATCTTGGATCTGGGACATCTCTAAAGAGGTTCGGCAGCTGTAACAAATGAACAATTACAGGTTGCTCAAAATGAATGACCTTGAAAAAGGAGGTTTTGGACCCTTTGGACATAATTAAGTTAGAAATGTGAACTTGCATTTTAACAATGTTCAGAACAAAACTGAAGTACAGAGCCTTCTGCTGCCCTCCTAAGCTCAGGGTGCAGATCTATTTTCCTTCTCAAAGATGCACTTAAATATCCAAGTTTAGAAACCAGATTTAATAGTTGTTAAGTTAAAGTGAAATGGAAAATTGTTATTTATAACTTACTGTAATATCTTTTTCTGAAATAATTATCAAACTTGAACTTTGTATGTGAGGTGTGACGAAAATATACAGTGAATGCCAGGAGCTATGATGGAAAACACAATAAATATCGTTTTCCTGCACCATCCAGCAGGGGAAAAAAAAATCAAATCATGCTTTATTCCTATATGTGGCACCTTTGGCCATCTGGTTCTTATCAAAAGTCAATTATGGAAAAAATATTTTGAATTAACTCAGGAGATCCAGGCAGCCACAACACCACAAATAAAGATATTCTGGAAAGAGGGCTTTTCTTTCTACTGAATGTTAGCAAGAGCGGTAGGATACATTTTTATTTTTAATTGAGAAGAAAATTTGAGACAAGTTAATGGCACCATTTCTGTTATAATTTAAAATAAAACAGCACCCAAAACCTCATATCCTTTGAAGGTGATTATATTATGGTGCTGGTGTGAGTGGCTGGCTTTTGTTGAAGGAGATGAATCACTGGAGTTGTGGTCTGGAAACTTTATCTCCCTCCATAGTTTCTGTCTTCTTGGTTTTTGCTTCCTGTCCCCATACAGTGCGCAGTTCTCCTCTCCCCTCAGCTCTGCCCACCATCCTGCCTTGGCGCAGCTGACTATAGTCTGAAACTCCCACAAAACTAAATATGCCACTCCCTATGTTGTGTCTCTTATTTTATCCCAGCAATAGTGGACATAAGTAAGACAGTCTCTTTTACAGTTATAGTTTTTTAAAAATTTAAAAATTCACTGTATTTTTTTATCATATCCTATATACCCCCAGACATTTTACTTTGATTTGCACTCTGAAAATAAAGAAAAAAACATTCTCCTCCAGTCTCAACTTTCACATGGGTGTGAATCATTTTGTTCCTAATTAAAATACTGAAAGGACAGGTATTACATGGATCACTGAAAATCAGAACTATTTCTTATTGGTCACAGAAATGTAAAGGGTCATATGCTATGGAATTACAAGAGGGGATACTGATCCCTGAAATATGCTCCAAAATTTTAATTTCCAACTTAATACACTGACTACCTAGAATGGTAGTTAGAATTTTGTCTTAACTACTGAGAAAACTGTTGAAGAATTTCTCCCAAAGATGCAAAACTAAATCCCATTTTACCACTGAGGATCGTGAAACAGAGCATTCAGTTTTTTTCCATAAAAAATAACATCTGTCCTCACATAGAAGTAATGTTTAATAAAGAGCTGTAGAAGAAAGATAAAACTACTATCATCGTTTTTGAAAAGACAGTTTGCCTTAGCCATGTGTAACACCATATGTAACATTTGGAACCTCTTAGTCTGTATGGTGCAAATTCACAACGTCATAAGGAACTGTTGCCTGAGTTAATCCATATGCATCTCATTTCCTTTCTTCTGGATATTTTGTTTTCACATCAATAACAGATAATTTGACAAAAGCAAATGGGTGCTCTTTGTAGCATTACCTTCCTTAGGGTAATAGATTTGCTCCTAAAATGTGAAATATACATCTGGTTAGAAGAGTATAATAGAAAATTTTAGATACTAGACTTGTGAATTTCATTTGTGTCTTTCTCATATTTGCTATTCACACTAAAAGTTGAGTAATAGGTTGACTGCATTTACATTCCTACCATTTGAAATACAATGAGCTATTAAGTATAAAATGCACTTATTTGAGAGTTGGCAAAAACCGCTACCCAATTCTGAATATTGAGTGTTCACATATTTAACAGAGAATTTTCACATTAAGTCTTAGTCTTAAAGCAATAGTGTCCTCTTAAATTTTTTTCACCTAAATTTTCCCTCCACAATCTCATGACTTCAGGGACAGCATTTGGAAAATGATCAAACCATTACGCTCTAACTTCATCAGTGGATTAGTCTGATAATTGTATTCTTATAGTTATACTATGAAAAAAATTTTACTATTACATTTATCTTAGAGATGAAAAATTAGAAAAAAAGATTTAAAATATCTTTGTAAAATCAAATCATCAATCAGTAACTTGAGTTGAAAAGCCAAAATTTATTATTACTCTGTCAGAAATTATGAAAATGTCAAGATTTAGTCACAGGGCATCACATTCAAAGCTAATATTCTCAAAAAAAATTTATGTGAGCTAAGTGAATATTCTGTGTCTCAAGAAAATTCTTAAAGCCTTCCATTTTTAAAACTTCAGTTAAATTCAACACAGAATCTCCCATGGGTCAGGTCAGTCTCCTCAATGGTGATTCTATATCCATGCCTTCTGTCTTACTTACACTTCTCTCTTGTTGTTAAGACAAAATACCTGTCATCCAAAGTTAGTGAAAGAAAGGTTTATTTCTTACATGGTCAAGGTTTGAGTTGGCTTCAAGGCAAAATGACACGGCTGAGGAGCAGCAATTCATGGCTGCCCCTGCAGCAAAGCATGACATGGAGAAAGAGAAGACATGCCTCTTTCCACTGTTACACTATACACTGGCTCCACCCCTGGGCACATATAGCCCTCATGCCACCTATCCGAGTGCCAAACACAAAAGCTATATTTGGCCATGCCCATGTTTGCATGAGGCTTGGAGGGGACATTTGAGTGTAAACCATAACACCTTCACTTAAGCTGTGGCTTTCATCATAATACTAACTTTCTCACAGCATTGCGATGGGACGAAAAGTAGTAATTAATGAGAAAGTGACAAAATTTTTGCTCTAAATCTAGGTTAATAGATCAAAAACTATGTTGATATTGCTATATTTCCATTGATTCATCACCACCATGCCCACTAAAATTTTAAAAAGATGTAGTATGTGTAGCTCCACCAGAGTCCTAAGAAGAGAGAAGAGACTTTGTTCCATTACCTTTCATCCGCATTCATTTCCTTCCTTTGACCTTACTCAGCTAGCACTGTTTGTCTAGCTTTGTTGCACTCCCTCCCTCAGTATTACAATATCTCAGAGCCCAGGATGGATGGTGAGACTTAAAAAATTTGTTATCCTAACTGTCAGACATATGTGGGAGAATAATTAAAAGTTTGCTGTGTGTGAATATGTACATTGAATATAAAAACTAGTATAGCTTTTAGAAAGTTTCTCAGTCAGGAATTTATGTAGAATTTTAGAGATGAATTAGAGGAAAATATACTATTCAGAACCAGAGATTGTGCTTATCTAAAAAGTTATGAAGCAAACATTGTGAACTTTGAAAAATATTTTATTGATTTTATTTAAATCATACTTTAAGAAGCAATAACAAAATGATGAAAAATAAAACATCACTGGCATTGAATACTTCTCATTTGAAATACAGTAATATTTCTGAAAATAATTTCAAAATTTACCTATATATTTTCTATTTTAGTTTTTCAGTGTTTTTTATTATTTGGTAGGTAAAATTAATAAGAAAATATTATGGGGCTCCTTAGAATGTGTTTTGTTGTATAAAAATCAAATGCTGTCTCTGTGTGGGACATGGGCCTGTTTAATAAATGTAGCATGGAGTCCCGGTGGGAATAAATAACACCAGAGACCAGGCTGATGGCACTGATCCCGCTTTTATTCTTTGTGGCATAATCTTTATTTTGCTTAAGTGTTTTTGCCCAGTAGACTCAATTTTTTGCTTTTTAGTTGTGCTGTGCTTATTGTACTTATTGTGTACGTTTACCATATTTACAAATCTACACTTGTTTTAATAAGTATTTTTAACATTATGACAATTGATAAAGAAAACTAAAAGAGATACATCAATTAGAAGAATAAGTTAGATATATACATGTATCACGTACATATTTTAGATATGATACATACGATCCACACAGGAGGATTACAGTGGACACTCATGGAATTAATGGTGAAAGAATGAAAAATATAACTACATATGTGTCTGGTACACGTCTGTGTTGGAGAACAAAAGGATCTATGTTGGAAGCTCAGGGGTCTATGCTGGAACCCTGAGGAAAATGGAGGTAAACACTGAAAAACAGACTCAAGATACTTCTTCTGTCTACAGAGAGATTGGTATCTTTGTAAATCTGACACACATGTTATTTTGTAAATTACTAGATGTTTAAAATATTGTAAAGTTTCCAAACTATGCACAGTTAATTTTTTGATATAAGTATATACTTAAGTGTTCAATTAATTAGAATTTCAAGATGTGAAACAATAAACAATTATTCAGTTGTAGCTATTTAACATATGATAAAATCATAAGAAATGCACAATAGACAACTTTATTAAAATGCATAAAATATTGATAATCATTATGTTATTGAAATATTGTAAAAATAGTAGGTTAAATAAAAATTAACAATAAATTTTAGATGCAAGTTTCCAGAGGCAAACTCCAAGATTTAATAACACTATTACTTTTGTGGATAAAAAGTAGATACTGATATGTTTACTTAAATACAACTACCATTTTCAGAGGCACTCTATCCTTCTTAACATTAATTTTATTAATAATTTTTCCTGAAATACTGAGATCTGTACTGAAAGAAATAATGAAGATCTTAATAAATTCTTGGAAAAATTTATGTAAAATAGTCTCATGATATTAACAACTTTGTAATAGAAAGGTTTTATATTAGTTCCTTGAATCAGAACTCATAGCATTAATGTACTGTTTTTGAGAAGTATGTAAGCGCTGACTTTCTGGCATTATTTGTACCTGAGAGTTAACAGAGCAAAGTGAACATGATGTCTCTTCCATTTAGGTTCTGGGGTCATAGTAGTTTGGATTTATGACAGGATTTGTGAGATGAAGTCCTCTTTAATGTTGCACTGGGAAGCACAGAAGCACACGTGTTTTATAAATGCTTTCTTATTCTAGAATCATTTCAGTTTATACCTGGATTTTAATGTAAACCAGACTCTATATGAACAATATTTTCACTTTCATTGCTTCTTCTATTTCTGATAGCAACCTTTAACATTTTGGGGGAGGAGTACCAGGGATCAAACTCGCTACCTCATGCTTACCAGGTATGCTCCTTAGCTGCAGAGCTAAATCCCCAGCCCTTTTAACAGTTTTAACATGACCTTCTGAACTATTTATATGAACTGGAAAACAGGCATAAATTGTTTAATAAATCAAGGATATTATATATCATTTATGACTTTGAATCCAATTTTCATGAGAACCATAAGTATTACTAGCATTTAATCATAATATTATAAAATTTTGAAATTTTATTCTACACATCAAAGTGGAAATGTAGGTCCTTCACATGTGATTTGTTTTTCTCCTGAATACATGAAAATATTTTGGTTTCTTTAAAATTTTCAATTTTGGTGCCTAAATTAATATCCATGAGATAATTAGATAAGGAACAATTTACAGTCTGACACTTGATTTCCAACTGTATTATATCATTTGAATTACTATGGAGAGTTAATTTTTATGGAAAACTGAAACTTGTTTATGTATCTTCAAATTCCACCAAAATATCTAAAGTTTTGCTTCAAATAATTTTTAGATTTTCTGTAACTACAATGTTATCCCATTTTTGTATTCTAAGGTGAATATAATTATTTACCTCAGTCAGAAGAATATTAGAAAATAGTTATCAAATTGACCATTATTGGTCTGAAAAATTATAACATATTTGATGACTTGAATATTTTTGATTCACTGTGTTTAATTCTATGCAGCTTTCTTTGTCTCTCTCTCTCTCTCTCTCTCTCTCTATATATATATATATATATATATATATAGTGACTGCTTTGAACTTATGCTAATTTAAATTACTTTATTCATATGTAGTTAACTTCATATGCACCTGCCCACATCCACTGCAATGTCATATAAAAGTTTATTGCTCATATAATGAGGCTTTATGGAAAAAGTACCCCAGGTTCCCGTACAAGAATGAAAATGAGACAGAAAAGAGTAGAGGCCAGCACTGGTTATTATTACGTTTAAGGAGTGTGTCCCAAAAGGGTTGCTGTGTTGACTGACAGAATAAATCACTTGAATTTCTTGTTGATGTTAAAGGAGTGGGGAAGTGCTTAAGTTTTATTTTTAGTTTGTCCTGATAGAAGGGCAGAAAAGAAAAGAAAAAAGGGTGAAACTTCAGTGCCATTATTAATCAAAGTTCAGAACAGGAACCAGCCCTTATATAATTCACTCCTGAAGTCTGATTATAGCTTCAGTGTAGTGTATTGCATTTATTGAATTGTATTGCTCTAAGTAAGCCATCTGGCTGGCACTTTCTGAGTTTTGCAGCCTCAGGCCAATAAGGGAGTTAAAACTTTCAGTGAATACTGTGTTCACAAGTCCAGCAATGTACATTTTCAGAAATAAAAAGAGTTCTTTGGTCACTCTCATTGCCATTTTTAGTTCTAAGGGGTGCAGTTTTCTCGATGAGGCTTTGTTTTATGGGTTCAGAGAAACATGACTGTAGATCATATTAATCTAGTTGATGTTTCATGTGAGATAAATAATCTTGAATAAGAAATTGTTGACTGGATATTGGCTGTACCGGGTGAACAGACCATTGGCAATGTCCCAGTTATTTGCTTTTGTTATCTAAGGCATCTAGTGCTAGGACTAGTGCCCCAAATTTTGGGCAATTGTGCTGAGATTGGCATTTTCTCTTTAGTTTAATGTATCATGGTTAATGGGTGTGTGTCAGCCACTTTCCTGAGGTCTCATCAATTGTTTCAGTGCTGCTGTCACTCACAGCTTATAAGCTATTTTTGGTTTGTTTGTTTATTTGTTTGTTTGTTTTTCAGTTTAATTAGTTGATCTAAAGAGGCCCAGGATGTCTCCATGGATTCTGGAAAAGGGAGGACTCTGTACAGCACCAAAGCCTCTGACAACTGAGAACAGGGAAAACACTTTCTCCTGCATATAACATGTGTCATTAACCCCTGAGTTTGTTTTTAACTCTTTGGTATTATTTTCAGTTTAGCAAGCATTCATGCTAAATTTCTAGACTGTGTCTTTTATGATGTAAATCATAATGAGTAGAAAGTCCACACACTGTGCCTGTAAACTTTTAAAAAATTTGAATGAGATTCCTATAGCACCTGTCCATAATCATTGCCTTGATGTTACATAAGGAAGTTAGGAAGAACATTTCATTTTCCATCAAGACCCTGAACACCTAATTGGTCTTATAGATAATCCAAGGACCTGAGAATAAATTCAGAAAGGCAGATAATAAACTTCTCTATCTTGAAAAGTATATAAAGACTTTGGAAGTGCTGTGAGAGTCGACCCCCCTGCTACAACCCCCTCCCCAGAGCGGGGAATGAAAGGGTTAACTCCCTAACTCCCCAGAGCGGGGAATGAAAGGGTTAACTCCCTAACTCCCCAGAGCGGGGAATAAAAGAGTTGACTCCCTAACTTCCCAGAGCTATCAAAACAGAGCAGTAAAGAGTGCTTCACTCCCTAAACCTTTTCCCAGGAGATAGTCAGAGCGGGGCCAAAAGGAATGTCTCTGCTAGTCATTAGCCACTAGATGTTCTGTTCTTTGTAAAGATAGAGATAAGCAAAAGAATGTACTGTATAAACAGGACCAGGGAGCACCTGGCACTCTAAGGTCAACCCAAGACCCTCGGTCTCCATGGTTACTCAGCCCCAGACCCTCAAATCAGCATTAGCCAGGTCCTGCGCCGCTCAAAATTAACCAATGCGATTTGCTTCTGTAAACTTGCTTGCCTCCTGCGTGTACCTTTAAAAACCCTGCACAAATTCCCCTCGGGGCCCCTCCGCACACGTTTGCCTGAGGGACCCCATGCGCATGGAAATAAACTTTCTTTTCCTCACCAAGAGCTGAGTCCTTGGGGTCTCTTTCCCTGCGGCGTTGGCCCTAACATCTTGGAGGCTCCAGCGAGATTAGCACGTCTCACGGGAGGTGACCCCAACGGCTCTACGGGTGAGTACGACTGGTCGCTTTTCATACCACCGGTGTTTACGCCCCGAGCCATACGGCTCCGATCTAGGGGCAATTTTTGTTATCTGTTTCGTACTCTGTTCCCTGGTGACTGGGGGACGCCCCACACGGTTTCCGTGGTTCACCGTCTGCAATAGGGTCTCCCTATCGATCTGGGGGATTTCGATTCCCAATCTGTGGTCCGTCTGGGCCAATCTGGAGACACCCTTTGAGGTGACTCATCTGGGGGATTTCGATTCCCAGTCTGTGGTCCGCCCGGGCCAATCTGGAGACACCCTGTAAGGTGTCTCATTTGGAGTGAAACTGATGCGTATGCATGTGAATGAAGTGGCCGGCCTGATTGTTTTGTGTGTCGTGGGTGCTGTGTTAGGTTATTTGTTGTACCGCGCTTGCGTTAACCGCCCTGTGACAATAGAACGTCATGGGACAGTCGACCTCATCCCCATTGTCCCTCACCCTCGACCATTGGTCGGAGGTGCGGAAGAGGGCTCACGATCTCTCCTTGCAGGTCAAGAAGAGTAAGTGGCAGGATTTCTGCTCGACTGAGTGGCCTGCTTTCTCTGTGGGGTGGCCACCAGAGGGGACTTTTCATCTGCCCCTCATTCTAGCAGTTAAGGACGTCATCTTCCGCCCCGGACGAAGGGGGCACCCTGATCAAGTCGCTTACATCCTGGTATGGCAGGACCTCAGGGAGGAACCCCCATTATGGGTAAAATCCTTTCTTCCCCCTTCTGACTCATCTGTACCAAAGCTTTTAGCTCTGAAAGGACCTCCCACTTCGGCTCCGGTCCTGCCCGAGTCTCAGCCTGATCTACCCTTACTCGACTATGACCAGCCTCCTCCTTCTCAGCCGACTCAACCTCCCCCGTACCCACTCTCTCCTCCAGCCTCCTCGTCCGAATCGAGTGCTGCTTCTCCGTCAGCCCCCTCTTCACCTGAGCTAAATTCCTCTTCTCCTCCGGTACCCACGTCCCCTCTATATCCCCCACTCCCTGCGATGGCTTGCCCCGAGCCCACACCTCCGGGGCCCACGGGCCCAGCCCAGAACACTCGGAGCAAGCTACGGCCTGAGGATCCAGTCGTTGCCCTCCCTCTCCGTCCCTATGGGCCCATGATAGACGATGGGACAGATGGAGGGCAGATGCCCGCTTTACAGTACTGGCCTTTTTCTACCTCAGATCTCTATAACTGGAAAAACAATAACCCTCCTTTTTCTGATGATCCTTCTAAGCTAACAGGTCTAATGGATTCTGTTATGTTCTCCCACCAACCCACATGGGACGACTGTCAACAGCTCCTAGGGGTCCTGTTCACCACCGAGGAAAGAGACCGCATCCTCCTGGAAGCCCGGAAAGCTGTTCCCGGAGAGGATGGCAGACCCACCCAGAGACCAGACCGGATCGATGACTTCTTCCCCTTAAAGCGCCCCAACTGGGACCCCAACTCACCTGCTGGTAGGCAGCATCTTTCTATCTATCGCCAGACTCTAATGGCAGGTCTCCGGGCGGCCGCAAGGCGCCCCACTAATCTGGCCAAGGTAAGAGAAGTTACCCAAGGACCTACTGAGACTCCCTCAGTTTTTCTAGAACGCCTGATGGAAGCTTACCGGCGATATACGCCTTTTAACCCTGAGGAGGAAGGCCGAA
This sequence comes from Cavia porcellus, assembly GCF_034190915.1. Classification (NCBI taxonomy): domain Eukaryota; kingdom Metazoa; phylum Chordata; class Mammalia; order Rodentia; family Caviidae; genus Cavia; species Cavia porcellus. Next base: position 12,944,979 of record NW_026947498.1, read on the forward strand.
AAGGCTCGATAGCTATGGCCTTTATAGGACAATCGGCCCCTGATATAAGACGTAAGCTCCAAAGGCTAGATGGTCTCCAAGACCTGACTCTGAGGGATCTTGTTAAGGAAGCTGAAAAGGTCTACTATAAGCGGGAGACAGAGGAAGAGAAAGAGTTAGCTAGGGACAAAAGACGAAACAAGGAATTAACTAAGATGTTGGCCACAGTTATTCAGGGAAAACCTGAGCCAGGAAAGGGAAAGCCCACTCGCCCTCCATTAGACCCTGATCAATGTGCATATTGTAAGGAAAAAGGACACCTGATCAAAGACTGTGAAAAGTTAAAAAAGAAACGGGCCAAAGAAGAACGAGAAAGACAGTCCTCACAGTGATCCCGAGCCCCCATGCTCGCCCTAGATGAAGAAGACTAGGGACTTCGGGGCTCGGATCCCCTCCCCGAGCTCAGGGTAATGTTTAAAGTGGAGGGGACTCCCGTGGAATTCGAGGTCGATACGGGAGCTGTTTATTCGGCCTTACAAGCCCCCTTAGGGGCCCTTTCAACTAAGAAATCATTAGTTCAAGGGGCTAACGGGAGCAAATATCGCTCGTGGACCACTGAGCGCACAGTTGACTTAGGCAAGGGAAAAGTAAAACACTCCTTTCTGGTTATTCCCGAATGTCCTGCTCCCCTCCTGGGACGGGACTTATTAACCAAACTGGGGGCAAAGATTTCCTTTGAGCCCCAAGGACCTCAAGTAACATTCCGTAACCCAAAGGTTGGGCAACCTATGGTTACGGTGTTATCTCTAAAACTGGAAGATGAATATAGGCTCTACGACCACCAGGATCCCCAGCCTATCGCCCCAGCCTGGCTAACTGATTTTAAAGAATCCTGGGCCGAGATGGCTGGACTTGGGCTGGCAAGCCAGCAACCGCCTGTAGTGGTTACTTTAAAAACCACTGCCTCCCCTATTCGGGTCAAGCAATATCCCATTAATAGAGAAGCTCACCTAGGGATTAAGGTGCACATACAGAGACTTTTAGACCAAGGGGTATTAACTCCTTGTCGGTCTGCATGGAATACTCCGTTACTCCCGGTCAAAAAGCCCGGGACGAATGACTACAGACCGGTACAGGACCTAAGGGAGGTCAATAGCAGGGTAGAAGACATTCACCCCACCGTACCCAATCCCTATAATCTCCTCAGCGGGTTAAATCCGTCAAGGACTTGGTATACTGTTCTGGATTTAAAGGATGCCTTTTTCTGTTTGCCTTTACACAAAGATAGCCAGCCCTTATTTGCATTTGAATGGACGGACCCTGAGACTGGGTCCGCCGGACAACTAACCTGGACGCGCCTCCCACAGGGCTTCAAAAACAGCCCAACCATCTTTGATGAAGCCCTACATAAGGATTTAGCCCCCTTTCGGGCTCAACACCCAAGCCTCACCCTTCTTCAATATGTAGATGACTTGCTGCTGGCTGCGGACTCTGAGGGTGACTGCACAAGCGGAACTCAGGACCTTTTACGTGAGTTGGCTATCCTGGGGTATAGGGCATCAGCAAAAAAGGCTCAAATTTGTAAGCGAGAGGTAATTTTTCTGGGCTACTCCTTAAAAGGGGGACAAAGGTGGCTCACTGAGGCCAGAAAACAGACTGTGGTCCAGATTCCCCCTCCAAAGAGTCAAAAACAATTACGAGAGTTCCTGGGCACTGCGGGGTTCTGCCGGTTATGGATCCCCGGATTCGCAACTTTGGCAGCTCCCCTATATCCGTTACTGAAGGGGGGATCTCCCTTTATCTGGAAAAAAGATCACCAGCAGGCCTTTGATGCCATCAAGCGGGCTCTCCTGTCCGCTCCGGCCCTGGCTCTTCCTAATGTGGATAAGCCCTTTACTCTCTTCATGGAAGAAAAAAAAGGAATAGTGAGAGGAGTGCTGACCCAGGCCTTTGGGCCATGGAGGCGTCCGGTGGCTTACCTCTCAAAAAGACTGGACACTGTGGCAAGCGGGTGGCCACCCTGCCTAAAGGCCATCGCAGCGGCTGCCTTGCTCATTAAAGACGCTGACAAATTGACTTTGGGACAGAAAATAACAATCATTGCCCCGCACACGCTAGAAAGCATCATCCGCCAGCCTCCAGACAGGTGGCTCTCAAATGCCAGAGTTACTCATTATCAGAGCCTCTTGCTCAACAAGGACAAGATAACTTTTGGACCCCCGGTGACTCTCAACCCGGCGACCCTGCTGCCGGAAGAAGCTTCGGAACCCGTCCTCCATACCTGCCAGGACGTCTTGGCGGAAGAGGCCGGAGTACGACCGGACTTATTGGATTGCCCCCTACCCAATGCAGAGGTGACCTACTTCACTGACGGGAGTAGCTTTTTGATTCAAGGTAAGCGGTATGCGGGGGCGGCTGTGACTGATTATTCCAATGTTATATGGACAGCCAGACTAGAGGACGGGTCCTCGGCCCAAAAGGCCGAACTGATTGCTTTGACTAAGGCTCTAGAGCTCGCTAAAGGAAAGCGAGCGAACATTTACACGGATAGCCGATATGCTTTTGCAACGGCCCACATCCACGGGGCCATATACCGCCAGCGGGGGCTTCTGACCTCCGCAGGAAAAGAAATAAAACACAAACAGGAAATCCTCCAGTTGCTCGCTGCAGTTATGTTGCCCCAGAAGGTGGCGATAATACACTGTAACAGCCACCAGAAAGGGACTGATCCCGTCACAAGGGGAAACAACCTGGCCGATCAGGCAGCAAAATCTGCAGCCATGGGAGACTCACAGATGTTGGTGACTGATGTCAAAGATTCTCCTCAAAAGGAGAAAGCTCAGATTAACCAAACCCCTAAAACACCTGATTTGACTGCTTACATACAACAGGCCCACCGGCTCACTCATTTGGGAGCTAAAAAGCTAAGCCTACTGGCCCAACGCCAAGACTTCCCAGGGGCATCCCCCACTGCCATACGTCAGGTCGCCAATCGGGTGGTGGATAATTGTGAGGCATGTCAATTGACCAATGCCTACCCTGCCAAGCTGGCCCCCGGCAAAAGGGTACACGGCACCAGACCTGGACAATACTGGGAAGTAGACTTTACAGAAGTTAAGCCTGCCCGATGCGGACTAAAATATCTGCTAGTTTTTGTAGACACCTTTTCTGGATGGACTGAGGCTTTTCCTACCAAAAAGGAAACCGCTGCCGTGGTAACAAAAAAATTGATGGAAGAAATATTTCCCCGGTTCGGATTGCCAAAGGTAATAGGGTCTGATAATGGACCGGCGTTTGTGGCTAAGGTAAGTCAGGGACTGGCCAACATATTGGGGATTGATTGGAAATTACATTGTGCTTATAGACCCCAAAGTTCAGGACAGGTAGAGAGAATGAATAGAACTATTAAAGAGACCCTCACTAAATTGGCTCATGAGACTGGCTTAAAAGATTGGACGATGCTCCTGCCGTATGCCCTTTTTCGCGCGCGAAACACCCCGTCCACCAAACCCCCTAACCTTACTCCCTTCGAAGTCCTTTTTGGCACTCCACCCCCCATTCGAGATCTCACTCCCTTAACTGAGCATGCTGCCTTGTTGCCAACCTCCCTGTCTGACAGGCTCATCGCCCTTGACAACCTGCAGAGGGACGTGTGGACGCAGCTAGCCTCGGCCTATGCTCCCAGTGAGTTCCCCGCGCCACATCCGTACCAGGTGGGAGACTTTGTGTTCGTCCGGCGCCACCAACAAGAGACTCTACAGCCTCGCTGGAAAGGACCGTATCAGGTCCTATTGACTACTCCTACAGCGGTAAAGGTTGACGGAGTCGCCTCTTGGATCCACGCGTCACACCTAAAGCCTGCCTCGGCACCAGTGGACGGCTCCTGGGAACTCAAACGGTCTGATAACCCCCTGAAGCTAAAGTTGCGCCGAAGGACCCCCTGAGATTATTCAGAGTACTACCCTTATGTGTCCCTCTAAGATGACCCGTATGGGACCCCAGACTTTAACCCTCCGGGCTCTAATGGGATTACTTATATTAATAATCTCCACTGTAGCTAGCCCCCATCGCCCCTGGAAATGGTCGTTAATACGATGGGGGGACTCACGTGTGGGTAGCACCTGGGAAGGATCAGGAAGTCCATGGTTTGCGCCCACACCCTGTTGGTTCTTTCCAGGGCTCCAATGTCCCAAACAAAGTCATTTTTATCTTTGTCCCGCACCAACCGGGAGTAGATCATATTGTAATTCCCCAGGAGAATATTTTTGTGCTTATTGGGGCTGTGAAACCGCTGCAACAGGGTGGCAACCCGCCTTCCCCGATAAACACCTTAAAATGACATGGGGGCCGCCGGGATGCAGCCTAGATAACTACCCACCGGCTGGTCAGAGATCCTGTCAGGTTCTAAATATCACTGTCACCACTCCTGAGGACCCAGGTTGGCTGACAGGACGCACCTGGGGACTTCGAGTCTATGAGCCAGGTAAAGACAGGGGAAGCCTTATTCTTATAAAAAAGGTTCCCCTGCAGGTCCCATTTGTGCCCATAGGCCCAAACTTTACTCTAAAGCCAAAATATAATCAGCCTACTATAGATCCTGTTACTACTGTTCAAACAACCATAGTAAGTCCCTCAGCCATAACAGTTTCTCAAGCTCCGCTACTCCAGACAGATCACGTACCTGTCCCTCAATATTCACATTCTAACCTACTCAGTTTGATTAAAGGAGCATACATGGCTTTAAATCATACCCGACCTGATCTCCCCCAATCCTGTTGGCTATGTCTAAGTCCTAATCCCCCGTATTATGAGGGAACCGCTCTAAATGACTCTTATACACTAACCCCCAACCCCGGCCAATGCGATTGGAATCAAGTATACCACACTCTCCCCCTTCCTGGCCTCGCTGGTCAAGGAACTTGTATAGGAGCAGTTGATAACTGGCCAACAAGCTTGCAACATCTTTGCCTCACACACACTAATTCCTTTCCCAAAGATCAGTACCTCGTCCCTCCTACTGGAGCCTTTTGGCTATGTACCAATGGGCTCACTCCTTGTGTCTCCACTAACGTCCTCCTTGCAGACAGCAGCTCCTGCATCCTTATAGACCTTATGCCACGCATTAAATATCTCCCCCCTAACACACTCCCCCTCATGGGAGGTCGATATAAACGAGAACCTGTCTCCCTGACCCTAGCAGTCCTATTGGGGATAGGTGTGGCGGGGGGGATAGGAACTGGCACAGCAGCCCTCATTACTGGGCATCAGTCTCGCCAACAGCTTCTTGCAGTAGTAAACCAAGATTTACAGGCCTTAGAAACTTCTATAACTGCGTTACAACAATCTCTCTCGTCTCTATCTGAAGTAGTGTTACAGAACAGAAGAGGCTTAGATCTTCTATTTTTAAAAGAAGGCGGTCTCTGCGCTGCACTTAGAGAAGAATGTTGTTTCTACACTGATCATACTGGGATTGTAAAAGACGCAATGGAAAAGCTGAGAGAGAGAATCAAATCTCGAGAGCCCCCTTCAAGTGAAGCCAAAATGTTTTCCTTCTGGGAATCAATCCTGCCCTATGTTCTCCCTTTACTGGGACCCCTGGCCGGATTCATTATAGTCATGGCTATAGCCCCTTGCCTCATTAACCGAGTAACCCAATTTGTGAGGGCTCAGATCTCTCAGGTAAAAGTTATGGTGCTACGCCAACAATATGACCCCTTACCTATACAGGACCTTTAGGATTAAAAGTCATTGGAAAAATAAAAGGGGGGAGTGTGAGAGTCGACCCCCCTGCTACAACCCCCTCCCCAGAGCGGGGAATGAAAGGGTTAACTCCCTAACTCCCCAGAGCGGGGAATGAAAGGGTTAACTCCCTAACTCCCCAGAGCGGGGAATAAAAGAGTTGACTCCCTAACTTCCCAGAGCTATCAAAACAGAGCAGTAAAGAGTGCTTCACTCCCTAAACCTTTTCCCAGGAGATAGTCAGAGCGGGGCCAAAAGGAATGTCTCTGCTAGTCATTAGCCACTAGATGTTCTGTTCTTTGTAAAGATAGAGATAAGCAAAAGAATGTACTGTATAAACAGGACCAGGGAGCACCTGGCACTCTAAGGTCAACCCAAGACCCTCGGTCTCCATGGTTACTCAGCCCCAGACCCTCAAATCAGCATTAGCCAGGTCCTGCGCCGCTCAAAATTAACCAATGCGATTTGCTTCTGTAAACTTGCTTGCCTCCTGCGTGTACCTTTAAAAACCCTGCACAAATTCCCCTCGGGGCCCCTCCGCACACGTTTGCCTGAGGGACCCCATGCGCATGGAAATAAACTTTCTTTTCCTCACCAAGAGCTGAGTCCTTGGGGTCTCTTTCCCTGCGGCGTTGGCCCTAACAGTGCTAATGGGAATTTATGTATATCTTCTATACTTTTTGGAAGCATTCCAATGAAAGTGGACCAATTTATAAAAATCAGAATATATAGAGTTCCTTTAAAAATATAACGCTTGGAATGTGTGTTCTCTAGAATCCTAAATGCCTAAAAGTTTAACTCAATTGGAGTGCTGGAATTGTTAATAGCTATATCTGGACAAAGTCAGAAATAAAATGTCCCTCAGTTGATTAACTAATGCCCAGAAAATTTATTGATGTGTCATTGCTTTTTTTATATGACAGTTACCCATTCTTTGGGAATTTTATGTTTGTGTGCTTTGTGTAGACCACATGAATCCAATCAAAGAAGGATGTCATTGTTATTACATCATTTCTATGTTCCTAGAGAAAGTTGGACACTGCTAGATTCTTACTAACAAATACTAGATTAACAAGGCTTTTATACTCTATAGGTCACAAAATAAATGCACGCTATGTCACTTTCAAAATGAAGGAACACTACAGATATGAAACTAGTGAAAGGAGTTCTGAGCTGAACATTCTAATCAAATCTAATACTGTAAATATTTACCATTTTCTGATTAAAGAAGACAATCATTTTTATAACATTGAGTAAGGGAATTGTCTCTGTTCTTTTTCTCTCATTGCTGGGACAAAATACCCAACACCCAAAATGAAGGAAAGAAGGGTTTATTTAACTGTTTGTGGAGGTTTCAGCCTCTGATCTGCTGGCTCAAGGCAGGATGGCTTGGTACAGGAACAGCACTTCAAAGCAGCAACCAGCAAAAGCAGCCAGAGCAAATGGGGAAGAGCCAGCCTCTTTTCTTCCCTTGTATTGTATGCAGCAGGTCTTGCCCCAACCCTCAGGGCAGATGTAGCAAGCACAGAATCTCCCTGCCCTCCTCTTGCACAAGGATGAAGATATTCACAAAGTAAGGACCTGGCCACCTGCAGAGTCTCTTAGTTAAACTTCTAAACTGCTCAAGTTGACACAATGTATCAACCCTAACAGGAGACAGTATACCTTCAAGTACTCTTTTTTTTCCTCATTTTTAAGAGCAGGATGGGGGAACAATCAATCCATATTTAAATAAACACTGTAAAATTAGGTTATATTCCTGAAAATCATGTTTCAATATATATCCAGCTCTGCAAGCTATAATATTTGAGCTGCTAGAGCTATATAGAGTCTCCTTTTGCCAAGTGTCTTTTAAAGGCTGAAGACTTACTCTAGTTTAATCTATTGACACTTAATTACAATTTATGCTTACTTTTATATTTGTTGAGTAAGAATATCTGACTGCAAATTCACAATCAAGTTGGGTAATTTAGAGAGATCCTGTGTCAAAGTAAAACTTAAAAAAGGATAGGGATTTGGCTCAGTGATGCGTCCTACCATGGATGAGGCCTTGGTTTCACTGTTAATCCTGTTTCTTCCCCCCTCCCTTCATCTCTTGTTCTCCTTCTTTTTGGAAAAAAAATCTTCCTTCTTCCTATTATCTATCTTTTTTTTTCCTACTGAAGAAAGTTTATTTTACAAGTACATGTATTATTCAGAATACAGATACAGACAACATTGTACATTAAGTTTTTTTTTTAAATAAAGAATCTAACATTTTATTCGTGTCAAAGTATTCTTCATTGGGATGAAGTCACTACTCAGCTATATTATTTGTGTGAATTTAGTCAATCACAATAAAAATGTCACTTTTTGGAAACTTACTTAGAAGAGGGAAAAATTGGAAGGATTATGGGATCTGGAGTCACTGTAGGCCAAGACATCTTTTCAGAGAGGGGAAAAAATGTTAAAGACCTCCTGTCAGTGACTTACATTAAGTCCTTTTAAAAGACAAATCTAACTAATCAGTCAAACAGATATACAATCATCAAACATATGTCCCATATTTTTAAGAACATAAAATATAAAACTTGAAAAAAGTCACCTTAAATGTAAGGAATAAAAGTACAATTTGTAAGCAGTCTATCATTAACACTAATCATTATACAACTTCTTTATTCCCCTTTCATGTAATCGTTACATGAAATTCTTTTACAGAGTGAGACTAGTAAAATAGTAATTCATTCAATGTTCAACAGTATTTCAAGAAAAGATACTTCTACAGCAGAAAGTACATTTGTTGTGTTTTGATTTTGTAAGTAAATCTTAATCTATGAATGCATGTCTTCTATCTTCACAAAACAATACCCTAACAATTCCCAAATTAAAGCAAAAGCTCAATTTAAGATTACGAACTAAGAAAGAATGAGACAAAAAGGGTCTGACAATAACAAGGATTTGAAAAGCATAAAAATCAGACATTTTTCTGCTTTTATGCTTATTATTCCACCTTAATAAAACTATAAAGGCAATTTCACAGTGAAAAAAACAGAAACCTAAAAAGGTTACAAAATTTTTCTACACTACCTACCATATAAACAGTAGAAGCAGAGTTGGTATTTGATAGGGCTTAGAGCTAGATTGTAATTATATTAACTATTCTCATGTTGCTTTCTCTGGAATAATATCTCCAATGTGTGATTCAGAACTAAAACTCAACTAGTTAAATTCCTTTTTTAAGCTAGAACAAGAACAGTCTCTAGCTAGTATTTCAGGTAATCTTTGCTTAATGTTAAAAACTTTCATGCATTTTAACACAAATAGATGTAGATGCCTTACTTAGCATCTACTACATTCAGACTGCAAATAAGCAAGTAACAAGGAAACATCTCAAAAAGTTCCTAAGTACCGTATTTACCAATTAATATTCATTCTTCAGTAATATAAAAAACCGAAACTGAGATCAGCATCTCCCATCTACCATCCTCTCTTACGACTTACTTATCGTATGCTGATAGAATAGCTTTGGCAGATCTTTCTGGTTAACTGCTCCTTCTAGATGTCTGATTAATGTCTGAAAATGCATTAAAATGTTATTTCCCAGCTGTACAAATTTTGATATTTGCCTTCTAGTTAGTACATTGCCACTAATACCCTCAATAATGCACTTTAATGCACTTTCACCAAAACAAAAACAAAAAAAGCCCCAATCTAAGGAACACATTTTATCAAAACCCACTTATATTGAAGTACAACTGAAACAAAAATTTCATAATAACCATATTCATATTTACTCTGCACTGTTGTACTCTAAGAAAATAGCTTTGTTATACGTGTATTATAGCACACCTGTAAAGTGGCTTACTAAATGTGTTTGTTTTACCCTTTTTCCCTAACTGATATGTTAAGTGACCTAATTGATATTTTGAGCAATACTCTCCTCTGTAAAGAATTGCAAGAATCTCACTTAATTGATATGTTAACCATTGTTGCCCTCTACAAACAACAGAAGTTGTGCTAAAACAAGCTAACAAGGATTGTTAATCACTGCTAGGCGCTTCTATTCTCCGCTAAAGAGCTAAAGAAAACTAGAATGGCCAATTAATTTACATTTATTTAAAGTAACCTGCTTGTGTGCAGAGAGATTTGCCTATGAGTTTAACCCTTTACCCTGACCTTGACACATTACCGCCGTTTTCTGTTCTGTATGGCACCTTATTGCCTCCCTCTCCCCTCACCTATCTATCTAGGCCATAAAGAATTTGGGTTTCTGGTGACCTCTCCCCGACCCGGTGATGATCTGTCATAAAATGAGCCTGCCCCAATGTTAAGAACTGCTTAGCTTAAAGAAATTACCGGGTAATACTATGGCCCAAACCCCAATCGGTGCTTTCCTTTTGTTCTGTATGTATCAAATGAGTTAGATATCAGATCTTTGTAAAACTTAAGTTCCAGCATCTCATAACTCGTGACCCCTTTGCACTCACTAGTGAAGACGAGCTGTCCTGGGATAATTAACTTCCCACTTTCTTCTCCAAATATTGCTGCAGATGTGCCACTCCGATATAATGTCAGTCTGCAGGATGGGAGTAATTTGAGAAACACCAGGAACTCCCGAGATTGTCAGAGCTAAGTGGACAGCAATACAGTTTCCAGACTCAGGTCAACAAGTTTGATGGCTCTGCAGGTTTCTTTGTTCCTCCCCCCCGCCCTTTCCTCCAACCCCTTTTTAAAGTCCTCCCTTCAGTCTCTGGGGGACAGTCTCCAAATTGGCTCCCGGAGACTGGTCGCCAGGCCTGGAAATAAAGCCTTTGCCACCTAAATTTTCGGTCTCTTGCCTCCTTGGATTTTATACCGGGGCCCAAGTTATAACATGCACCATGCACTTGATATTTTCTAACTTTTTGAAATGTTGATGGCAGCTCAGGAAAACCCATCTCACAAACCAGTGATTTACAATAGAAAAATGCTGCAGTAGAACCTAATCCCAAAGAGGGAATGCTGACATGATATCCTTTTACTGCTTTATTTCGAATATTTTCTTACTGTTTTCATAATACCTGAGCCAGAAAACTGAAAGGAAGAAGAATTTATTAGGGTTGCAGTTTCAAAAGTCCTGGTCCATAGTTATGAAAATCATTAAATCACTGACTTACAAGTTTATCAATAAAATATCAATAAATTCATAGGTAGAAAGAAAAGTTATGTTAATTTGAAATAAAAATAAATATAAAAGTGATGAAAGAAAGATAAATCCTTTACCTGTAGGGACATAGTTATTAAAGAAGTATATTTTAAAACTAACGTATTTTACATTGTGATGTGGGGTACTAGCATGGTTACACAGATATTTGCTTGCTGTTGTTCCAGTGAGTCAATAATTTATCCAACTACTTTGAGGAATTCTAAAGGAATTCTTTATTTGGGGAGTTTGTTTAATAGAAATTGTGTTTCATTTGGGACATATTGCCATAATAAATACACTTACCAAATATGTTATCCCTTTGTAAGGAAAAAATCCACTTTATAAGAAAGCAATCTACTTTATGAGAAAAAAAATCAGAAAAAATTAAAATATCTTTTATCCAAGTAATAACCTGCTGTTACATGAAAACTGTAACATGCAAGAATATTATGCACAGAGACGAGTTGTCTCTGTGAGGTTATATATTGTATTTATATTACAGGAATAAAATTCCAGTTAATAATAGACCTTTCAGGCAAAGGACAACATTCCCCTAATAACACTGGTTGTAAGGATGATTTTTTTGCATTTTGTTTTGTTTTGTTTTTACCAGAATCAAGCAATGTTTGCAAATTTTAAAGTCAATAGGAAATTCGAACTTGACTAAACTATGATATTTTCAGTGTACACAGTTCTAAATGATGTGTATAAAATGGCTGAGAATTTAATCAGTGATTCTGACAAATGCTACTGCTTCAAGGGGGAGTCTGGAAAAGTTTAAAAGTCACTGTGTGTTACCACTCAAAGGGTGTTTATTTTTAGTTCTGGCCTCAGTCATGGGTTATTCTGGCTGCCTGAGGACTTAAAAACACCCTTGTATCTTTCCCTCCCAGAAAAAGAAGACAAGATGGAAGTCTTTCCAAGTTCACTGAACAATGACCACACAGAATACTCTCTGTAACAACTTAGAACAAAATGTCTTTTATGACAATCACATCAAACCCAAAACATGAGTTCCACAGGAATCCTATTTCAATTACAATGTATCACATCAAGCTTTTGTTCTTCTGAATGCACCCAGAAGAAAGATTTCTCAATACAAAGTCACACTGAGGAATAAGAATGCAATAACGAAGTTGAGAAGGCACTGGAGTAGGAATGAGAAACGCAGTGGGCCAATGGCAACAGAAATCCTAAATTTGCTTTATTTCAAGGGTTAATATGTTATTGCAAATAACTAAAAAATGAGTGAGAGGCATTTCTGAAATGTTAGCAGTTTGACTTTTGGCAAAAAAAATCATGAAAAATGAAAATTTACAAGAGTATCATTAACAGATTATTTCAATAGCTCAAGAATTATGTGAAAAATTAAGATTTTAATGTACATGAATAATTGACAAGTGGAAGCAATTATTTTCATGGATATTAGATCTTAAAGAAAACAGGTTGTGATTAATTTATTAGAGGAGGACAAATCATTTAAAAAGATCACTCATTATGATTTATTAAATTTGAGTAAATTTACACAATTCAGCATGTAAGATAAATCAAAACTCACCAGTAAGTTTCTTTTCTTATCTGCTTTCCTCAAACATTCAGAAAGACATTTCATTATCATGCTGATTGCAGGCAAAGTCTGAACCTCAACAATGCCAAAAACCTTTTAAATATGTCAAAATATTGAAATTATATGAACTTCAAAAGCTGGAGTCAATTGAGATCATAATTTTTTGTGCTGAAGTTATTTATTTTTCATTTTCTCCATGCATTGCAGAATCAAGAATATATAAAACCATGCCTGGAATAGACATTAATAAAATTAACATAAAAATATTTAAAACAATATTGGAATATGACTTTATTTCATTCTTTGATTTATCTTCAGTTACTTAAAATCAATAAATTTTGTGATACAAATAATTAAAAATAAAATTTTTATACATTTATATGTATATACAAGCACACAGGTATACCTACATTTACCAATGCACAAGTATATATACATATAAGTTCTAATATATATTTTAGGCATTTACTAGATTGTATGTATGCTTGTGTATATTTGTATATATAACACATTTCTAAATATTTCTACACATATACATTGCATATTTATGCCATTAGAATTCATACACAAAGTAAAAGTGTGACATAAATACCTATTCTATGCATTGAAATGAATGGATGTCTTCTTTGATATGAGACACTTGAGTGTTTTAAATAATTCATTAAATTATTTAATCCACATATTTTCAGTAATGTATGAAAAAGGAATTCAAAGACTGGAATATGTTTACATTGTTTGTTACTTCATTTTGGTGTCCATTAATAAATGTCTGAGAAATTAATTCATAATCTAATAAGAATCAAAATTAAGATTGTCATACTCAAATTTTATTTTCCCCAATATTGTGTTATATATATTATATATATATATATATATATATATTTAATATGTATATATACATAACTGTATATATACTGTATTAACTGTAACATTCTTTTATTTTTCTTTTTTCTTTTTTTTTTGGTACCAGACTCAGACTCACAACTGTGCACTTGCAAGGCAGGGGCTTATTCCACTGATCTAAATCCCTAGCCCAACTTTAAAAGTCTTTTTATCTTCAAATTCATGTATATTAAATTATAATTTGAGAGAACCAAGAAGGAAGCTAAGCCTCTGTCTGTAAACCATGATCTGATTCAAGTTTTTTATTAATAACGTATCATTAATATGCAACTGTTTTTAATAAATACTATAAAATTTCACATTTATTAATTCACAATGTTCTTTATTTCAAGGCATTGAAATATTAGGTGGTAGAGCCACAACTTATGCATATCAAAAAGCATTGCTATGTACTAACATTTTCTATAATGTTTTTATATATGTTTTCAATAACTAAAAATACAAGAACACCTTTCAATAACTATAGAAAACAATTCACATTCCTGAAGATATAATTTCTTGAAAATTTTTTAAACTTTTTGAGGCAAACTTTAAAATATATCAATATGTTATATTAAATTTAACTTGATCATTGTGTCAACTGATCATTTTAAAATATAAGTTTTATATTATTCTTCAAGCTATTCTCAATAGAATTGTAGAGTCATACTGAATTGCGCAAATATTTCAACATGTTACAATGTTTTCACAGTGAATTATTTTATCATATTGACTGAAAATGCTATTAGTAAAAATTTAAAACCTTAAAATAACATTTAATAGAAAAATAAAAGAAATAATTAGCATTAAAATGATTTCAAGCATCATTTTGCATCATATGTTTGAGGGGGAGCCCTGTTATGGTTTGTGTGTAGATGTCCTCCCAAGGTCTCATGAAGTCATACAGGGTAGACTACTCAGAGGTAGTGGAACGGAGAGTTTGTGATTGATTTATGATCCAATGCTGGGATTAAGGTTGTGAGTGTACAGCTATCTTAGGGCAGGTAGCATGCATTCAACGTAATGGACAGAAAATCATGTCACTCTCTCTTGTGGCTTTTGCTCATGCTGCTTTGCTGTGTTCTACTGCCATACACTGTTGCCCGTCTGCCATGTGCCACAGTTTTGGTGACAGCTGATTGTGAACTGAAATCTCTGCAAATAGGGAACTAAATAAACCTTTTCACCTTTAATTTGGGGCATCTGATATTTTGTCTCAGCGATAAGAAAAGCAACAAAGTGAGAATTTGGTTGCAGAGAAGGAGGTCACTATTGTGACTATACTTGACCATGTGGTTCAGGGCCTTTGAATGGCTTGTCAGAGAAGTGTGGAAAGGTTTGGAGATGCTGGCTGCAAAAGTAATATTTAAAGGCCCTAGACTGATCTGTGTGAGAGATTCTGGTCAGAGATCAGAAGATGAAAGGACTGAAAGAAATTCTTCCACTAAAGACCAGTCTCAAAATGTTTTTGCTGGGAAGAGGACTGCATTGGCTGCTGGACTTTAGATAATGTGTGCTATGGATTGGTAGAAAGTTTGTCTGCATTTTGCTAGTGTCCAGAGACTTTACCTGAGACTGGGATTAAGGGAAGTAGACTAACTAATTTGGCAAAAGAAATTTCAAGACAGTCTAATGTTGAGTTAGTGGCATAGCTACCTTTGGGGGATTTTAGCCAGATTTATGTTGATAATGAAGGGTGAAGAGCCAAGCAGAATGTTATAAAATGTTATGAGTTTGGCCAGAACAGTAATGCTGTAGACTGCAAAGATAGTGTAAGGGAAACCTTGATTGCTGAAAAGGAACAGTACAATAGAACTGATGGCCTAAGTGTAACAGAAGCAGCAGCAGAATTCCATCCTTTCTACTTTCAAAATTGCAAAAGGAAAAGACTTTGCTTTAAAAAGAAAGCCATGCTGTACCATCTTTCAAAATGATGACAGCATAATTTTTTTTTTCCCTCAGAGTTGAATTTAGAGTGCTCGCTGGTCCAGGCACCCCATGTATACAGCCAAGAGAGAAAGATGTCTGGCTACTTCACCAGCTGGCAGAAGACCTTATCATCATTTGTGCTGTGCTGGTTTTAGGTATATGCAGAATGGAAGAGCTTCAGGGTCAGATTTCAGAAGAATACCTGGGAGGCTAGGCAGTGTGCCACTGAGTGGACAGTGTGTAAACCTGTGAATGTGAAGCCAAATATGTGAAGCCAATGATCCCAGAGGCTTGGTTAAGTCAGGCATGTGAATCATCTGAGGAAAAATGTAAGGAGGGAGCAGATCCAGGTCCCTGGTGAAGCCATGGAAGCTACAACCATCAATGGAACCACAGGGGCAGAGTTTACCAATCTCTTTGGAGTTCACATCTTGCCACAAGTTGTTTCAGATGCTGCACATAGACCTTCAGGTACTAATATTCTCCTTACTGGAGTCTGGACTTGTACTGGTACTGTTTCTTTGCATGGTCCTTTTTGTAACTTTGGGAACGGAAATGTCTGTTTTGTGCTATTGAATGTTGCAAGTGTTTAACTTTGTTTTATTCATACAGAGTCTCACAGCTAAGAGTTTGCCTTAAATCTCAAAGGAGATTTGGCACTTGGGACACTCACTTATTAGCAGTGTTGAAACTATTAGGACTTTGGCAAGTCTTGGAGATGAACTAAATGCCTTTTGAATAAAGGAATGTACATGAGTCTTTGGGGATCACAAGCACAGTGTTACAGTTTATGTCTAGATGTCCCCCTAAAGTCTCATGCACCCATGATGGGGTGAGCTTTTCAGAAGTACTTGAACCTAGTTTGCAACTGATTCATGGACCAAAGCTGGGATTAAGGGTGTGAGTGATACAGCCACTCTAGGTTAGGTAGTGAGCATCCAAATAAGGGACAGAAAGAGCTTTGTCACTTTGTCTTGATTTTGCTCTTATTTTGCTGTCTTCTGCTGCCACGAACTGTTTCCACTCTGCCGTTGACAGCCTGCCTAGCAACCTGCTGCTTATAGACTGAAACCTCCAGAAACTGTGTGCTAAATAAATATTTCCTTCTCTAATGCTAGGTGCTAGGTATTTTCTCTCGGCAAGGAGAAAAGTAACTAAGACAAGAACCAAACACTATGTGAGGAACTAAAATATATTAAAATGCATAAAATATATTAAAATATATTAAAATGCTTCTAGGAATATTTTTTGGAATTAGGATTGAATAAAACATATTACTGCAATTTCATTTCTGTATGAAAAAATAATTATATACATATTGTTCATCTGAAAAATAAGTCTATCGAAATCTTGGAATTTCATACTTTATAGAAGAACTTTTAAGGAAGTAGGATTTGGACTTACTATATTTTAGGACATTAATGGAAATGTTGCTATCAATGGAAATATACTGAATATTATTTTTAATTTTTCCTTAAAATATTAATAACAAGTATAGTGTGATGGCAGAAATAGGAGGATTACCAGTATGAGCACAGTCTGGGCAACTTAACAACTTAGTGAGATTGGAACTTGGTTCAGTGCCAAGGACCTTGATTCAAGACCTAGTATCACAAACAGAATAATGTATTACTAAATGATAGAATTAAATATATATCAAATGAGTTTAATATAAGTATTTCAATTACAGTTTATAACATACATATATCAAATTTTTTTTTCATTTTAGAGATTTATATGAACCTCAAATAAGAAAGTAAAGATATGAAATTTTAGGACATTAATATTTATATAGTCAACTAATTGTTTTAAGATAAAATATTTTGGGTCTTTGAGTACAAATATATGTGTGTATGAAGGATGTATGAGTGTGTGCATACACATATACATAGCAAAATGCTCATTTCTTTCTACTGAAATTATAGATATAAAACTACATATAAATTTTATACAAAAATGCATGTATACATTTACAAAAATTCAGAAAAACACTCAATATATATGTATGTCTGTATTTAGCATCACAAATTAAATTTAAGAAATGATGTAAATAGGAATAACATGGTAACAAAGTCCTACAAGCAATTCTAAAAAATTTGTATCTTTTTCGTTTTCTCCATGAGTAAGTCAAAAGTGGTTTCTGCTAAACAGTTTGCCCCTTTTTATTAACCTTTCTTGGATATGCTTATGTGACCCTATGAGCCAACAATAACTTTGCATCTTTAGCACTAGATTTCTACCCAGAAATATTCAGACACAAATAATCTTTTCTTTAATAAATTATCAAAGAGCTCTTCACATGTGCTGTCATGTTGCCACTCCTCACCCCCCATACTCCCTTTAGTCTTCCTTATCTTCCTTAATTCCCACTAGTCACCCATCATTGCATGTACACTTCAGCACTGTGAGGAGAGTACAAGCAGATAACTGTGTCAACACAGTCTGTCCTGATTCTTTCCCCAATTCTCTAGACATCCTGGGTGGCTCACAGACCTGGTAGGAATGAGATAACTTGTAAAAATAATTAATATAAATAGACACATTATCTCTAAGAAAATTGCTAAATCTTAAAAAGTGTAATAGGAATGAAGAGTGTATTAACAGGATCATTGACAGACAGTGCAAGGGCAGGAAAAGAATGAGCGTACGGACCTGTCAATAGGATCCAGCAAACTGAAAGGCAAATAGAAAAAATTGGAAGCAAACTAAATTAAACAAACGTAAAATAAAATAAGAACAAAATATTCAAGAACTGTGAGCCCATTTAAAAAGTTACAACATACATGTAACTGGAAAACCAGGAGGAAAGAAAAAAAAAAAAAAAAGAGGAGCAGAGTAGAAAAGTGTTTGCTTTACTAACGACTAATACTTCCTTTGAAAGTTAGTGATAGAAGAGTTCGCGCTGAAGGCCTGTTTCCTAGGCTACACGGGGGACTTGTTCCTCCTCTGGTTGCCCAGGGGAAAGTCCCGGACCTCGGGCAGAAAGTGCCACGTGCTCACGCACGTAGACCCTCCCGCCCTTCACATTCAGCCCACTGAGAAGCAAACCCGCGTGGGACGGGGAAGCTGAGCGGCGTGTTGCGGGATGTCACCCGTCAGCTGTCATGGTGACGCAGGCAGTGCGCACGTAGGTGCGCACCAACCAAGCGGGGCTCATTCTCAGGGCGGCTGCGTTAAAAAAAAAATTAAAATTAAAAAAAAAAAAAGTTAGTGATAGAAACCAAATCGCAGATTCCAGAAGCTCTAAGAATATCAAACAGAATGAACACTGAAATTTTCACATATAGGTATCATATTAACACTACAGAAAAACAGACAAAGAGAAAATCATGTCCTTAAACAGAGAATTAAAATGCCCTTCCTATAGAAGTTCAAGGATACAAATTCTTATAAAATTTCAATCAGAAGCTAGGAAAGAAGAGACTAAAATGTTTAAACTATTCAAAGTCAATAGACAAAAGCAAAAGACCAGGTACTCTGTTATACCAACCAAATGCACTAAGAGCATTTTAAAATTTATAATTATCCATGAAATTCCATCTAAAACCTCTCAGTTCCAACAAATTTATTTTCTGTTAAAGGAAAAACTAAAATCAAGGTAGGATACTTTGACATTATTATATGTATTAGGTAAACAGATGACCTCATTATTGAAATATTTTTGTAAATACTAAAGTAATAATCTAGCATTGAAATGATGCTCTATTCTTTGGACACAGTTGTCTGCATTGTGCTATGTGTATTTAACTGGTAACCTTTATTTATTCTTTAAGTCCAAACTTGAATATTTGGGTCTTGGAACCAACGATCAACTGTTATCTGATCACTGTAGTTTCCTATAGCAATTAAACAGTTATAAATTATTAAATAAGTAAATAATAAAATAAATAAAATAAAACGGTATCCCAGAAGGTACCATGCGTGTTAATTATTACAGTAAGGTAGATTATAGTACCAAAAGTTAAAGTATACCTTGTAGCTAATGTAATTTACTCACTATTTCTAGTTGGCTGCATGCTGAAGATAATGATGAATCACAGAGGTTTATGAAGCAAAACACTTCTATTCTTTGGGGAAATGTAAGCCTGAGTCACAACTTCAGAGAAGCAGCCAGCACAGACTGAATTACCTGTTGACAATAAAGACACTTAAATATTTATAATGATAAAATAGGATTCATTATCATTTTCTCAGTGGGTTCTTTTATTTTTTCATAAGTTTCACCATCAGTGACTCCTTTGCTGAAATTGAAAATGCAATTAATGCAAGATCTAAGAGAATGTTAGCACTACAAGAGGATTATGACTGAGGCTATTTTTGATAGTTTCCTAACCCCAAGTCCCTATACATCCAACTTCAAGCGAAAAGGTAGCCTTGGGATTCGCCAGTAAGTTCTCACTGCAGACTCTTTCATTCTGTCTGGGCTCCCTCCTGAGTCTTCCCTCACACCAAAAAAAAGACCACTTGATTTTGCTGAGTTAACACTTTCTGGGAGTAACTTTCAACTAATAGAGCTAAGTACGTTACCTGATTTCCTAGTCTCCGGAAAAGTGGTTTCAAGGTATGTTGTATCTGATTCTTCAAAGGTTGCTTGGGGCTGAATTCCAGCTGTGGATAACTGATTAACCAACTCTGCCCATTTACCTGCCCCTATTTACCGAAACTTATGAGAATCATAAATATCCACAAAATTTTTTTAACTTTGGATATGATATCAACATAAATTCAATCTAGGAAAATCTATCCCTTAGTATTTATTTATAAACAAAACATATAATTCAGGTAGAAATTTTGAACTTTTGTGAAAACACATATTTATTTCTAGGGAAATGATGATAAACACACGTTTTGCTATCTAAGACATATAATTTTGCTACCTAAGTTCATAAAAATTGAGTAGAGGGGCTGGGAATTTAGCTCAGCGGCATAAGCACCTGCCTTGCAAGCAGGCGGTCGTGAGTTCGATCCCTGGCACCAATAAAAAGGAAAAAGACCAAAAAAAAAAAAAAAAAAAAAAATTGAGTAGAAAATTGTATTCGCATAATGAGTTTTAAAATGAACAGATTGTAATCTAAAAATAGGAATAACTTTATTATAGACTCTGTCATCAATTCAAAAATTACTTCTGAGTTCTCTTCTAAGTCTTATAGGAAAGATAATAACTACTTCTCAGAATGTCTTTCTTACTTATGTCTTATTTAGCATATGAAACTAAGAAGAGTTCATTCAAAACATGGAAAATAAAGGAATAAGTGAGAAATTCAGTGTAGGGAAGCTATTCTGGACCTATGCTTGAGAAAATGCTTTCGTAAGAGTAAATTCATTGAGCTATCAAGTATCATAACAGCCTTCCATATTAGTATGTCATGTTTGTATAGTCAACAGCAAATACCCAGACAATTCTAAGTTTTATAACTTATTTTAGGAAAGAATTTCAGAATCTTTAGTGCTGCTTTCTCAACTGTTATGTTTACTGTTAAGTCCATGGTCCACCAAGGATTATATGTGCCTTTCAATTCTTCCATTAAATCCATTTGTGATGGTACAAATAAGGGTTTCATTTTCTTGCTTAAATGCTAATAAAGCAGGTGAATATTTGCCTCCTCTGTAAAAAAAAAAAAAAATCACACCAAACGGGTTAGAATGATGCTCACAGAGATATAAAAGGAAGTATTTAATAATAGATAATATTATTGAGAAGAATCAGAGCACTGTTTATAATCCTACTGCTTGCTCTTGGGGTTATGCTTGTTGTACTTATTTTTGTTAATGAGCAACAAAGCACATTTAATAGGACCATTTTGTTGCAATCATTTAATGTTCAGAGGCAAAACAATTTTGAAAACTTTTGTCTCTTTTACCAAACGCCTGGACACTCTAATTATCTTCATCCATGAAACTATGGACACTTGAATGAAGCATGCAGTACAGCTTGCCAGTGAGAATTTATTGAGTTCCTATTCCTTGTACTTCTCTATTTATTCTACTGCCACACAAATCTCTAAATTACCCTTAAAAACAAGCATAAATTCTGCCACACACATATAACCAAACGCACACCTACAAACCAGGAATAAATTTTATGAGTAATTTTAAATATTATTTTCACGGATAGAGAATGGATATTAAAAGCAATGTCCTAAAAGACAAAACCGATTTATTGGGAAGAAAATATAGTTAATTGATTTGCTACTCCCGACATGGTTTTAGCATGACCACAATGGCAGCAATGAGCGATATCAGAGAACATTATTGATTCCTCGGTAGGGTCTGTACATGTGGACATACTACCTGCGTTTAGTTGGTAGAAGACAAAGATGTTATTACATTTCCTGAGATGAGAATGCGAACACTGTTAGACTCTGTTATTGCTTCTTCTCTATCTTTAAAGACAGTCATCTTCATGGTGTATGTGTATGGAAAGTGAAAAATATGTCTCTGTCTTCTTTTTTTCATAAAGTTACCAATTTTGTCAGATTAAGTCTTCATCCTTATGACCTCTTGCAAGTTCTTTCTTTAAATGGATTCAGACTGGGCATTAGGGCTGCAATTTGTGAAAGTTTGGGAATATAATTCAGTCTGTCCCATCCCAACAATATTTTGTATGATCACAGACTTTGTCTTAATTACTTTTGTCATTGCTGGGACAAAATACTCAACACCTAAAGTTAAAGGAAAGGTTTATTTAGCTCACAGGTTTAGAGGTTTCAGTTCATAATCAGCTGACTCCAAAGCAGGTAGCAGGCTTTACAGAGAACAGTTCCTGGTGCCAAAGATAGTAAAAGCAGAACGGGAGAAGAAGACAAGGCTCTCAGTACCTTCTACTGTATCCAATCTACTGGGATTAGGTTGATGCCAATCCAATCACCTGACTGATCCAGCAATCACCCACTCTTAATCCCAGAATTGCACTGTGAACCAATCACACACTAGATTCAACCACCTCTGAAAAATTCCTATGAACCCATAAGGCTTTGCACACAAACCATAACACATTGTTTCCTCTTTCAACTGTACATTGTTTACATTCTTGTTTAACCAAGAATCAGCGTTAAAATAGAGCTCTAAAAAGGAGATTTCCATTTGCCTTGTGAAATGTATAGGATACTTTTTCAGGGATAGAAAATAACGTTAACCACATTGGTTGCAGTACATCAAATAATTTGTCTCTCTTTTGTCACTTTATTTAATGCATAACGAAAATGAGATTCATCCAATTGTTCAGTAGGATACTTTGAATCCACAGGTAGTGTCATGATTTAGGAATTGTTTCTGAGTTGCACTGAAGGGCAGAAAGGAAAGAAAACATTTGTAAAATAACGGAATCAATATATATCCCTGAGCACACTATTCTAGCAGATCTTATTGACAAGGGCCTTAGTTTGAGGGAGACAAGTACAAATACTATGTTCCCCTAATCTCACTTTGTATAATCTCAGTGAGAAAAAACCACTCTATCTCAAACAGTACCATTTTTGCTAATGAAAACAATGCTGTAATCAACTGTAATTATTTACTTTTGAATGAGCATCAACAGAAGCACAGTAATGCTTGCTGCCAATTGACTTCTAATAAGTGCCTAACCAGAGCCCAGACACTGATTATTAGCCCTGTGCTATGTGCACTCATGGAGCGAGCTCCTGATCGCTCTTGTTTAATCTGGGTCATATTTCCTAGTGACAGAGATGTATAAGGTAAAATACATGTAGAATCTTGAGTGTAGCATAAGCCAGCCAACATACTTGCATTATTTTGCTCCTTAGTCCATACAAAATGTATTGTTAGTTTTGAATCAAATATTATTCTCTACCAATTGTGTGTGTATGTGTGTATCTATACAGTATAAGTATGTATATATCAAGTTGACAAATAGTAATATCTTAATACTGAGTCTTTTAATACTGATCTTGTATGACTTTTGCATCAGTTTAGATCTTTGATTTCTTTTATCACAGTTTTATAATTTTCTTCATTCATATTATCTAGAGAGATAAATAGGTAGAGAAAGAATACAAGTAATAAATTTCAAATCGACACCTTAGTATTTTACGAATGCTCATGCATTTTTCAAATTCCAAGTACTTGATTTTTATATTAATCTAATAATCTGTAAAATTTTTATGATCATTTATTAGTTCCTGGAGTTCTTTTGTTGATTCTTTAGGACTATGTAAATAATCATGTCCTCCTCAAGCAATGACAATTTTCTTCCTTCTTTTTTTATATCTATACCTTTTATTTTCTTTTTCACCTATTATTTTAAGATACTTTTCTTTCACAGATATGTTTTTATCCCATTTACATACTCACATGATATTCTACTCCACACATTACATTTATCTCTGTGTTCCATCCTTTCCTTTTATAAGCTTGTGCTTTTTGCTTTCATGAGATGGATCTCAATTATGTTAATTTTCTTATAACCTGAAAGTTTATATTAATATATGTCTGCCCTCACTACCTAAATGGCTAACTCACACAATGCACATCGGCAGAATTTGTTAGAGGAATAAAAGAAGGAGAAGGAGGAGGAGAAGGAAGAGGAGAAGAAGAGAAGGCAGAAAAGGGAAGGAAAGAAGAGGAAGAGGAGGAGAAAGAAGAAGAAGATGACAAAGAAGACAGCATTCTGTTTTAAATAAGCACCTTTTTAAGACAGAGCAGAAAATATCCTTTCAAAATAAGTACAAGTAATATGTATTTCTGGTGTTTTTTCCTTAATAGGCTTGCACATGTTAATCAAAGGCAAGAAGTTGTATTCAAGCCCTGGGAAAACTCCAAAAGTAGAATCACTTAAGAGTGTTTTTGTATTTGGTCCAAAATAGTAGCAACCAAATTTTGTACATACATAATTATATGTAGCCATCAATACCAACAAAAGCAACAAAACTAATATTGGCATAAAATCTGTGAAGCATACTTTCATTTTTCACAGATCAACTACTTCAAGGTGTTTCAATATTTAAATATTTCTGATGTTTTGATTGCTAGAATAAATAAATATGATCTACTACAATTAGTGTAAAACCAGAAATAATTTGATCTGGGAGCGTAGCTGTCATGGATGCATTTGGGAAATCCTTGGTTGATTCCCTAGAAACACTGTGTGCTTTAGTTGACAGAGAGCAGCTCCTCTGCTGACTACCTAAGCCCTATGGAGATATCCTGACCCTGGCACTATGCTGCTGGTATACAGAATAACGCAAGCAGATCGTCATCGTTACTTTAGGGTCCGATAATGCTATTATAGTGACGTTAATGAGAACTTCACTTATGTACAGCCTCCTTGGGCAGGTGAAAGGCTGATCTAATTTATAAGATGTCTAATCCACTGTTGTTTCTTTCAGTTGTGCTGTTTCTCCATTTACAGTTGCCTTCTAAACATATCGGTTGTATAAAACTAATGTGTATTTATGTTAAACACAATAAAATATTGTCAAAGTTTATATTTGTTATAATTAGGAATGATAAATTAATATGCTACATTTATTAGAATCACTTAATGGTTATTCCATAAGTTGTTTTGAATGACTGTAAATATTTGTCAGATTACCTTTAAGTAACACATATTCACAAAAAAGAAACCTCTTCTGTGTCTGAGGGGAATTTGCCCATCAAGTCCTTTACTGACAAAGGGACATCATTAATTTCCTTATTGTTTTTAAGTTTTTGGGTTCTCTTTTGAAAATTATAATATATATTAGGTGATCTCTATCATAGCAAGATATCAATAATAAAAAAAATTAAAAGGTAATTTGTAGTATATTTAATAATACAAACACATTTCTTTATCAATATGAAATAGTTAACAAGGATAAGTTTCATCTAAAATAAGGTTCAATTAGAATTACCTTTTCAAATTGTCATACTTTTCTTCACATGTAATTCTTCTTGTAAAATTTCAAATCCCCTTTGTGTTCAAATGGAACAAATGATTATTCCAGGAGAGATAAGACTTTTCAACCAAGCACACATGACAGAAAGATTCCCACCATGCATGGCAGTTATCACAGGATTTGCTGCATGTCAGCAGATGCTCACTGAGATGAAGACGTTCCCCGAACTCATCTCTTGCCAACTATCTTCACTCCCCGGTGAATTTCCTCTGTGAATGACACAGATAAATAGCTCTCCCTTTTGTAATGAACACTTGGAGCTCCCAGAGGACTGTGACTTTTGCCTCTTTCCTGGGTAGCCATTCATCTCCTCTGCAGCACATTTTCATTATTTTAAGGAATGAGGTTTAGTGCATAGACGCTTCTAGTTATCAGGATCAGAAGCGATTGTTTTTATACACTGGAGCATGTGGCTTCACCACATGGGTGGCTTAAAAATGAGCCATAGTTTTATACCTTTGCTATGTAATGATTTAATTAAAGACATTATTAATGAAGATTGACACTGTAAATATTATAAAAATCATATTAAGTTTATTTTATTGACGGTTGAATGGTCTGAATCAGAAACACAAGAAATTGGGTGGTCCATGCTGTCATGAGTTCTCATTTTCCAAGATTCAGAAGGAAGGTTACCCTGGTTACCATGAAACCCAAGGTGTAGGTCCCTACCTGATGACTTTCCTAGGTCCCTGCCACACTGGCTGTGAGAGAGGAAGTCTTGGAATCTAAAACAGTCTTCTCCAGAGCAGCACTGCATTCTTAGTAAAATATATTTTATAGCTTGGTTGTGCTGATTCAGGAAATATCCTAGGCTCTTGAGTTATCATTTTTAATATCCATCTGAGTGATCTATTCTTCTGTCTACGTAGCATATTACTGTCTCTCTAGTACATCTAGTTCCATACAGCATTGAACAATATCCTTGATATCATCCTCCTTTGAATACTCTCAGACCTCACAAATCTGTATATACTACCTGTGTATATAGTAAATTATCTATTATATAGTAAATGATAACGTCTCTATATAGTATATTGTCTGTAACCTCATACATTAAAACTCAAGAGAGAATAAAACTTGGATGAGGACTAGACTATTAGGCATGCTATTTTAAAACTTCATATAGGAAATACTTTTATTTTTACTAATACACTTAGGAATTGATACCTAATTAGTTGATAAAATAACTTTTGTATGACAAACAACTCTATTAGGGTGTATAATTTGATCAATGATGATAGTAGCAGACTTGATTAGTTCACCAGCATAAGTTCAACCTTGAGAAACTCAGAAAAGCTGTGACAGAGAATGGTAAAACAGTTCAGTCTGAAGCCAATCTTATTCCCTAAAATACCTGACACAGAATAATTAAGTCACAGAAATGTATGTGACTACCTTCTAAATAAGACAGTCACAGTTGGCAGGCTTTGCCACTCTGAGGGATTTATCAGTTTCATTGTAGGGTTAGGGCTGATAGCAGCTCATTTCTCCCTTAACAAAAAACTGCTTTCACATAGAATTGCAGCTGAGAAGCCCACGCTGTGAATGGACTTTGGCTTTGTGATGTAGCACAGTTAATTTCCACTGCCCATAAAAAGGCACAACTTCGTGCACAACACCGCATCTGATCCTAAGCTCTGAAGTGAGCTGGTCTTCACACTATTGTAGTCTTTTGTGGGATGGCAATGAAAAAATAAGAAATGAACAAAAGTCACCTGAAAATATGAGTTTTTTTAGTTCCATCTTCTCTGTGGTTTTTGAAAAGACTGTCACTGAGAACTTCAAAATCTCTTTTACGTACTTGTGAAAACATGGCTTTCTACAGCTGGAGAGTTCTCTATTGCCTTTTCATATCTCTAATAAGTGTTTTATAAGTTTTACAATACCAAGTAGATGTCTCTAAATTTGTACAATGTAAGTGGTAACATAATCAGTTTTCCTCTAGATGAAAAATTGGCGATCTCTATTTTAGTTTTGTTAATATGAACACACTAAGGAAGAAGAATTTTTATATATTATGTAACTCTCCTCTTCTCAATGCATTGGTGTATTCCATGTTTATCACAGACAGATGCCAATGAAATGTAATTTATTTTACTTAATATTATAAACTTTGTGGAAATCTCAAGTTTTCTAGTACAGAGAAAAGAAATGTAATACATTATTATTCCTACTGAAGCTAAAAATTTATTAAGAGTTACTTCTCTTTGACAGAAGAGAAGTATGTTAGTGATTCTACACATGGATTGCAACACATGGATTTCCTTAAGAATTTGATTTAATAAGATTTCAATTTCAGAAAGCATAGTCCTCATGTTATGCTTTTTCTATGTTGATGAGAATTCTTCAATTCTCACATTAGCTTTATTTCTTGCCACTTGAGCAGAAGAAGAACTGTACTAAAGATGATTTCAATGAGCAGATAGTGTACTAACATAAAGGAAAAATACCAAAAAAAAAAAAAACCCAAAAAAACCCTCTTTATTGAGTTGCATCTCAATTTGTTCAGTGCAATCTAGAAAATTACTACTTCATACTGGCAAGACAAATCATTAACAGGATGTTCCAGAGTTTCAATACTATTTTTGGGAGAAGTATATCAAACAAAGTGTGGTTTCCTAATTCAGGCCTTCACTGGTCATCCACCCAGGCTCTCAGCCTCTTTTGTCTCTTTTCCAAGCAACCTTCTACTTTTCATTACTGGATTTTTCTTTTCTTTTCTTTCTTTTTTTTTTCCTCTGTACTTTCTCAATAGAAGGGCCAGCATTAACAGTGGGATTCAACTTTAACAGTGTTTGTCAATGAAAATATGTGTCATGCACTGCTGTGTATAATACAAAATTCTATAGACGAATCACAAAATAATTTTCAGGAGAATAAAATCTTCTACAAAATGATATTTGCCCAATATATGGAGTATAAATTTCTTTCTTAAAAGCTATTTGACCCTTTTGTAGATGTGTAGGTCACCTACTGAAAAATTAGTCAGTGATCCTACATCCTAGTTTATTGTTCTGCTTCAATCTTATTGCATATACTACAAGCACTGGCTTCTCTCATGGAAAAACTGACCCTCTATATGAAAAATTAACAGATGTCTAGTCAAGGAATATCATGTACCTGCTTCGGGGGTTCTGTAGTGTGAATGTTCCATCCTCACCATTTATTTGCGTTGTAATACTAAGCCTTGAGGTGATGGCACAAAGAGGCCATGTGTTTTGGGATGCTATTAGTCATGAAGGCAGAGCCTTCTCAGATGATATTAGTGCCCCGAGAAACCCAGACAGCTACCATGTTCTTTCCACTATGTATGTACATCGCTGGTACGCTCTTCTTATGAACCAGAAAACGACCCCTCATCAAGGATGGCATCAGCTATCAGTTTGACCGTAAATTTCTTACGTTGCAGAATTATGATGAATTCATTTCTTCTGTTTATAAGTTATTTTGTTTATGGAATCTTGTAGCAACCCAATTTGTTGACAAAAAAGGAGAATTTAGCTTTTTTCATGTCTCAAATAGGTATATATGTGTGTATGTGAGAGAGGAAAATGACAAAGACAAAGAATTTGCTACTCTTTATACAACTTAAAATATTGTAAAAGTGGAGTGATTTTTAATGAATGTATATCGAGGCTGTGTGAGAAGGTTTTGGAAATGGAAGGACTATAAAAGATAAAATTCACAACATTTTTTAAAGTAGAGCCCCCCCCCATTTAGCATTTTCTCATTTGTTTATCCGTGGTGTCTTTAGTCTCTTTTTCTGTTTATTGGATATATATTAAATACCCAAATTGGAAGTATGAGTTTTCTTCTCCAATGTGTCACTCTCTAACCACTGCATTTTCCGTATGGAATAACACCCCCTAAATTCTCCACCTCTCCAGTTTTAGAGATGTAGATTTTAAACATTACTCTCAGTGTGAAATATACTTTAAGATAAATTAACTAAGAGCTATTCTAAATAAGAACATAATCATTTTGTGTGCACATGAACTCAATATGCACTAGTCCTACTCTTCTCTGACTGAACCTGACTGTTAAACCAAACTGATTTCAATGAAGTATTAAAATAAAACTTGATTAAATATGTGATTAAGTAGGTAAGTTTAAGGATGTAAGAAGCCAATGCCAGTGTTAAATCTTGTGCTAATACTCTCCCGACTGAAGATATGTTAGGAAAATTAAAGTGCCAGAGAAGGAATTATTTGCAATACTTCATCAAACATAATTAATTTACGTGTACTGTGCTCTATAATGAAGCTAAGCTACCACAAATATTGCATTTATGTGAGTGCAGGTAACCTGCTTGCTGGAATGAATGCACAATTTGTGCTCTGGCAAAAATCATCAACAGTTTCAACAACACACTTCCAGTGGACTCCTAGGATCAAACTTTAGATAAAGATGTTTTCTCATCTGGGTATGTAATTGAATATTTCTATGCCAATGAAATTGCAGAAGAGACAGGAGGAGGAGGAGAAACAGCAGGATGGCACAGAGGTGGAGGGGAGGAGGAAAGAATTAAGAGGATTCAAAATCTATAAAAAGAGGGAAATAAATTTATTTTTACCGTTTTTCAGACAGTGTTCTGCTTCTGTGTGCCTTATGAAACAACAGTGGTAGCTGATGATATTTACAAAAAGAAAAATCTTTTGATAAATGAAAAGAATAGTTCATAGTAAATAGTTTTCATGCACAGCACATTAGAAAGTGATTTGTTCTGGTAATTTTTGGATCATATAAGCAAGATTTCCTGTACTTTGATTAAAGTGATAGTATTTTAATCATACCTACTGCTTGAATTAGCACGGATCTTTACTCTTAAAATAAACTCCCTTGTCCAGCAATTTGTTAGGTAACTATGATGAGACTAATTTTACTAGTATTGGGTTGATACTGTTGTGCAAAAATAAGATGATAGATATGAAAATGTGATATTCTCAGTAGTCTGCACACCTGAATAGGCTCAAGACAGAATCATATGTACATTTTCCAGATATATAGTAGATAGACAGGTGCTAGGTAGATGGATTATTCTTATAATTTATAGCGTTGGTATCTTTTAAAGCTGTGTAACACTGAAGTTATTTCTGTACTCACTGCTCCTAGGGGAAATGCATAAGATTCCTGTGAGTCTCTAGTCGCAATTTTATCATCTGATCAAAATATATTTTGTCTTATTCGTGCTACTGAGTAAATCTCTTATTAAAATATTTTGACTACTTATCATAGAACTCATGACAAATGACTTATCTAACACGTACAGTTTTTCAAAAGCACATCACAGATATCATGCCTTCAGAAACACTGTAAATGACACTATGGTTGATGTTACTTGTAACAGATAAATAACTAGTAAAAAACATCCAAATACAAATAAAACAAAAAACAAAAAACCTTGCCATTCAAGAATCATGAATCAATAAGTATGCATACAGGTTTTTTTAGTATGAGTTCAAACAAGGGGTAAAATTGTTTTATTCACTTTCATCTTACACATGCATCAGCAAAATGAAAATTTTCACTGTTCTGCAGATGTCTCTAAATAGCCAGGGAATATCAATTTTAGGATAAACAGATAAATTTTGATGGGAGGATTCTTAATTAATTAAAATGCAAATAAAGAAAATGGGCTTCATGTAGATCCATGGTAATATAAATGAATATACTTCTATACATAATATTTTAAAAATATTAGTAAGTGCTTCCTCAGGTGGGGTTGGTGCATGTACATAACTAAGCTTAATTCATTTTTTCCTGTCCTTTTCCTTCCTTTTCCTTCCGTGTCTTGATCCACTGCCATTCTGAGAAAGGTATATCTCCCTACTTCCTATTGTCTAGCTTTATTTTGCTTTCTTTTATTCTTGGCCTCTGATGTAAGTGAAATCATGAGATATTTAATTTAGTGTGTCTAATTTGTTTCAGTTAACATTATGGTGTCAAGATGCAGCCATTTTCTTACAAATGACTCAAGTTCATCTTTATGTAAGATGATGTGTATCCAAAAAACTGAAAGAAAGAAAGAACCAAGCTAAAATCATGGAGAAGATACTGAAATACAATATCATCAATAGCCAGGCCAGCAATGTACACCTGAAATCCTAGCACTCTGCAGCTGAGAGCTAAGCTCAAGGCTGGTTTGGATGATGTAGCAAGAGTTTCTTCTCCTATATCACTCTTTCCTTCTCCTCCTCCTTCTCCTCCACCTCCTCCTCCTCCTCCTTCTCTCTCTCTCTCTCTCTCTCTCTCTCTCTCTCTCTGTCTCTCTGTCTCTGTCTCTCTCTCTCTCTCTCTCTCTCTCTCTCTGTTTCTCTCTATCTCTCTCGACTGTCAGAAGCCATATTTTACAATTTTGTCTCATTATAATATTTTCTCATTTTAATATTTCTATCCTATGTGTTTTACCTTTTCCTAATGAAATTCTTAACTTAATAATTTTTGATCATTGCTGACTATTTTTTACCCCATTTCCATAATGGCTAAATATTCCACAATCTGCAGTATTTGACCTGAATTGCGTGATTATCACTAAAAACAATCACTTTAAATTATATTTGAACAATAACCAAATGTTATAGTGGAGTAAAGCAAAACTAAAACATAAAGTTCTACAATTCTTTTTCTATATTTTCCATTTATAACATACAAATGCAGAAATCACACAGTACTCACATAAAATGAAAGTAGTATTTTAGAAAATTTAGTTTATGCACATATTTAATCATAAATTATATTATTGTGTATAGTGTGCAACGGATGACCATAATATACAGTGAATGGTTAAGTTTTTAAAAAGTGATTTTGGTGAAAACACACTGATTTAGTACGCTTCAAAATACTCAGCCTCACTGCAGATACATCCCATTGTACTTTTGGCTTTCTGAAGCAGTTCTATAAATCATTTTTATTGAGTTGTTTTAGAGATTTGAATAAAAACATGAGGAATGCTGCTCCCAAGTACAAGCTAAAAGAAAACAGCTGATAAAATGTTATGAGGCGCCCTCACTCACTCTGCTCTCTGGAGCTGCCTCTGTATGTCTGGCTTTTACTTGAAGCCAAAATGACCATGAAAGATAAAAATTATGAATACATCTGGGACATCCCAACAGACACAACAGAGCAGCTACAGACACTCATAAAAGAAAATTCGAGAACTGGTTCAAAGGTGGCAAGAAACGTGGGATAAATGTGATGCCCGAGGAGCGTATTGTGAGGAGGATTATTTACCATGTATCTTGTACAGTCAAATATTTTTAAAAAATGTTTATTGAAAAGGAACTATCCTTCCACTTCATAGTTACAAATGAAAATAAAACACATCAGTTACAAAAGTATTAAAATATAAAAGAGTAATAAATCTCACCAAAAATTTATCTATGTACCAAACTCTAGAAAATATTACAGAAAAATCACATTAAAAATTTCAAGAAATAGTTTAAGGTAAAACACTTGAAGATAACAATTTTCTATGAAAATCTGAAAGACTCGAAATCATTAAAACAATTTTGAAAATCAAGAAGCAGTTTTGGAAAGTTAACATGAAACTATGTCTATAATATATATTTATAATGCAGTAGTATTTTTAATTGAAGCCTTTTCCGTATTTTTGATCATGTTTTGTCTACACATTTTTGTATTAAATATTCTGTCTACAACACATGGTACATACATGTGTGCATATAGAAAGACACAGAGAGAGGGAGAGAGAGAGAGAGAGAGAGAGAGAGAGAGAGAGAGAGAAGAGAGAGGGCTTCTTACCTTGTCATAATAACACATATATATTAAATACACAATACCTAAAATAACAGTTTAGTTCCTTGTTTAAAAGGAATATTTTATGCTGTATTTGAGTTTTGCTTCAATAAGTGCTGGTTGTCAGGCTTGTGATTAATATATTATTGGCTAAAATGAATTTTAAAATATCCTTAGGATATATTTGATTTATTTACAGTATTTTCCAATGCATACATCTTGAAATGTTGAGATTCAGAAACATTAATAAGATAATAGCAATGTAGAATTTATTGCCAATTTTAGGATGGAGTAGAGTTTTGTTTCAAAAGTCTCTTCTTTTCTTTCCCTCTAAATAGATTGGGTCTGGGGATTTATCTCAGTGGCATAAGCACCTGCCTTAATCACTGATACTCATAAAAGTAAAAAAAAAAAATCATTAAGAACACATATACGGCAGCCTCTCTGGCTCTGTTTCAGGTTGTATTTAAAGCTTGTTAATTCTAAACTTGGCAAATGGAAATGCAGTTGAGAAACGAGTGCACTGGCATCCTTTTGGCTTGAGGTCTTTTTAACACTTAAATCCAATTTTTATTTGTTTGTGCAATCTGGTGAAATTCCCTGATGCCCCATTTTCACTCACAGTGATTTAGGATCCTTATATTTAACTTCTAGTTGCTACAAAAGAGATTTTCCTTTCACTTGTATTCATAAGAAAATTAGTTAAATCTTTAAATACATAATTAAACACATTTATTACCATAAAGGATAGCTTAAAAATTAAACGGTTGAAAGTTATCAAAATATCAAAATACTGATTTTATAAGACATTTTCCTTTTGCTATAATAAAGAGGTTGAAAAATCCCTAGGTTAAAGGGAAGACTAGACAATTCAAGATGGTACTTTAATATGGATGCCGCTAGCCTTTAGTTTTATTTCTTACTTTTTGTGTGTTCTATGAAAAGATTCTTGTGTCATGAAAGAAAAATGTACGTTGTGTCACTTCTAGAGAAGACTTGCATTTATTTATTTGTTTATTTATTTGAGAAAGAAAATCTATTGTGCAATGCTAGTTCTTCAAGAATCTGTACTTTGTTCTGCTATCTTTTGGGTTAGTTATATTTTTGTTGGTGTCAATCAAAATTTATCCAAAACTGTGCAGTATCCTGTTAATACTCATTTGTACCCTACATGGGATAGTGTAATTTAGTCTCCAAAGTTGGAATTGTAAAATCAAATTATTGTGTAAACTGTTCCCATGAAAGAGTCATGAAGTATCGAGTAAATCATGGTCTTTTGTGCCATGTAAATTACCTAGCATTAGTAGAATTTTATACCTAGCATTAATAGAATTTTATAATCAAGGTCACATTTTTCCATCAATTCTCAACAGGAATTCACTAGCTACTATACCAGGTATAATATGATGTTATTGTTATCATTTCTTTGTTATAAAATTTGCAAGTAAATGACCAGAGCCGCGGGAGACAGGAGACCAAACTCGAGCAGGATCAGCTCTCAAACTTTATTGCGTACAGCGAACCGGACCTAACAAGGTCCGCCACCCTCAGTGTTGGTTCCTCTTCCGCCCGTTGGGGGCAGGAACAGCCTCTTATAAGGGGAAGCAGTATCCAATCACAGAGAAGCGCGTCTAACAAGCTGATAGGCTAGCGTCACGGGTAACTGGGCAGACATGACAATTTGGCGGGCTTGTTCAGGCCGGGAAGAACCCGGAAGCAGGAAATGGGCGCCATCATAGGCGGCTTCCCACATCTCCCCCTTTTTTATTTATTAAAATAGGATGGTCTGTGGGTCCCTCCAAGGTGTCTATGACCTTGTTGCTGTTAGACACCTAGGAGTGGGCCTACCTTGTAGGCCGAGGCATGAGAGAATGTAGAGGTCTATACCCTGCTGTGCATCACCCTGTTTTGTGCATATCCTTGCGCCAGGACCATGCTCAAGGTGAGTGGTTCATTTTTTCGCAGGGCCAGGCTTTTGTGAACCGAACCTGGATGCATATAGACATTCATTCCTGCCTTCCCCCCAACCTTTGGGGCAGATGGTACTGCAGTACCCTTGGTCTCGCATCTCAATGCCAATAATTTGACTCCGGGAGGGACCCCTGGCCTTATAGGCCATGTATATCTGAGTGGAGCCTGTCTTAGGTTGACCGGGAGGGCTTTTCCCGTCTTACCCGTCATTGGCTTGCCCACTCAGCTCTTATAGCTGATGTTCTGCAATGTGAAGGAGATATGCGGCGGCCTGCTGGCCTGATGGGCCACCTGCTGCCATTTGCATGGCTGCCATAGCTGTGATCTTAACCTGCTGCTGAGTTTGTATGAGGCGATCTAACAAGCATTTAATAACCACAAGCCCCACTAGGATGGCCACGGCAATCAGGATCCAAGTAGTCAGGTTGGGCCAGGAGAACCCCTGACTGGACCTAGTTGGATACCGTCCATATTGTCAAGTTCCTGACCGACTATGAGGGACAAATTGTGAAACTTAGGTAGGTAGGTGTCTTGCAGCCAAGCTGTCATATTTTTAACAGTGTTGGTCAAATTTGTGCGAACAGGGGTGATTAATAGGAACCCACAGAATAGAAAAAGCTCCAAACCAGACATTTTAGTTTGTAGATGGTCTCGGGCGCTGAGCGTCGGTCCCAGAAGGGTCGAGTTGACTTGTGTCCACGGGCTTATCCTCCTGTGCTTTATCAGGAACTGGTGGGGAGTTTACTGCTCGCGTCAATCTTTCCGGGACCCACAGCGGTTCGCAGCCTGGTTCCTGTGGGAAGACACAAACCGCACCTCGGGTCCAGCTAACCACTGGATCCGGGCCCATCCATTGTCCTGTAAGGACATCTTTCCATCTCACCAGCCCTTTGTCGGCCGGGGACGGGTTATTGTGCTCCATGGCAGGGGAATGATTATTGTGATTAAGGTTTAAAAAATTTATGGTAAAGAGTGCCAATGATATTCTTCCTTTGGGCGTTAGGCCATGGCCTATTCTCTCCTTTTGTTTTTGTAAGACACCCTTGAGTGTCCGATGGGATCGCTCAATGATGCCTTGTCCTTGGGGGTTGTAAGGAATGCCATGTTTAAGAGTGACCTCCATTTGTTGACAAAATGTCATAAAAATTTTGCTGGTATAGGCAGGACCATTGTCTGTTTTTAGTATATTGGGCTTTCCCCAAGCAGCCCAGGCTGCCAGGCAATGATTAATAGCGTGGGTGGCCCTTTCTCCGGGTTCTGCCGAGGCAAACATAACCTGGGAGGCGGTATCTACCGAAACATGAACATATTTAAGTTTTCCGAATTCTGGGATGTGTGTAACATCCATTTGCCAAATATGATTTGGGCGAAGTCCTCTTGGGTTAATGCCAATAGATTGTTGGGGTGAAGAGATCACACAAGCTGGGCAATACCGTACAATCTCTCGTGCTTGTGCTCTCGTGATGTTGAAGCACGCCATGAGGGTGCGGGCATTAACATGGAACTGAGAGTGGAATTTTTGGGCTGCTTCCAGAGGGTTGGGAAAGGTGAAGACCCATATCGGGCGCATGGCCGAGTCCGCCAAGGCATTGCCCTCCGCCAAGGGCCCAGGTAAATTAGTATGGGCTCTGATATGTGAGATGAACACTTTTGAGGTTCTATTCCATAACTGATGTTGAATACCTAGGAATATGGAGGCTACCGTTGAAGAGGGTTTAATGGGACCCGCCGTCTCCAGAACTTGGAGAGCATTTACCACATACTTGGAGTCCGACAGGAGGTTAACATCGCCTGGAAAGCGACGTAAGACCTCCTGTATTATCTGGAGCTCGACCACCTGGGGTTGGTCTGGAGTAAATTGGATAGTTTCTGGCTCTTGACCCATAACCACATACGCGCCTATGCCTGACTTGGAGCCGTCTGTAAATATTATTGGAGCTCCAGCTATGGGGTGTGGGGACGTGACCTTAGGAAAGATCACAGGATGCACGGTGACAAACTGGAGCAGGGGGTCTTTTGGGAATTGATTATCTATGGTTCCCTGGAAAGTACACCGAAGGATCGCCCAGGAATCCAGGCATGTTGTTAAGGTTTCAATTTGATCTCTTGTGTATGGCACATGTAGGGAGGAAGGAGGCACCCCAAAATGTTGTATAGCACATGAGATGCCCTCTAGAGAAAGGGAAGCGACCGCGTCTGGATAATGGTCAATAGCCTTAGCAGGAGACATTTTTGGGTGGACCCAAAGCAAGGGTCCTTGCTGCCAAATGACAGCCGTAGGTTGTCTAGCTGTTTTGAGAACGCACTAGGCGAAGGTCTTTTCTGGATTAATACGCCTTAATGCGGCCGTGGTCAGGGCCCGCTCTACTGCTTGTAGTGCCACTTCTGCCTCTGGCGTAAGTTCTCGGGATGAATTTAAGTCAGGGTCTCCCTTAAGTAAGTCAAACAGGGGTTTTAATTTGCTGTTAGGTAAGGCCAAGTACGGCCTGATCCAATTGATATCCCCAACTAATTTTTGCATGTCATGTAAACTTAGGATCATATCACGCCGGATAACCAATTTTAATGGTGATACCTGAGAGGAAGTAATTTTTGTCCCTAAATATTGGGCTATCTCTGACCGCTGGATCTTGTCTGGGGCAATGTGCAGATTAGCGGCTCTAAGAGTAGAGACCAGCTGTCTAAGCATTTGCTCTAAGCTCGGGAGGTCCTTTCCTGATACTAGGATGTCGTCCATATAATGGAGGCATCTATTTTTTGGGAATTTATGTCTTATGGGCTCTATGACAGCGTCGACAAACAATTGGCACATAGTGGGACTGTTGGTCATCCCTTGGGGTAACACTATCCACTCATATCTAAGGTCTGGCTTTTCCTGATTGATAGTGGGCAAGGTAAAAGCGAAGCGAGGTGAATCATCTGGGTGAAGAGGGATGGAGAAAAAGCAATCTTTAAGATCGATGACATAGACCGGCCAATTTTGTGGGAGTGCTGATAGTGCAGGCATGCCTCTTTGAACCGCACCCAGGGGTTGCATCTGAGCATTGACTGCCCTCAGGTCATGGAGGAGCCGCCATTTTCCCAAGCGCTTTTTAATGACAAAAATAGGGGTATTCCAGGGGGAGGTTGATGGTCTGATATGTCCCGCCTGGAGTTGGTCCTGAATTAGCTCCAGAGCGGCTTCTGCCTTCTCCTTTGGTAGGGGCCACTGTTGAACCCACATAGGGGTGTCAGTTTTCCAAGTAATTTTTATGGGTTCGGGTGTGAGAAGGCTTTCAGTGACCCCTAGGAAAAACCCAGTCCTTTTTTGTCTTGTTTGGGGCTGCCTTGAATAGGCGAGGTTCAGCCTTGTAGGTGAACGCCTAGGCCCTTTCCAGGGATATACCCTTGTTTTAGCAACATGGAGTGAGCTTTTTGGGAGTAGATGTTAGTTAAGGTGACGCCCATGTCTGTCAAAATATCTCTTCCCCATAGAGATACGGGAAGCTGGAGTACGAAGGGACGGAAGTGACCAGAATGACCTTCCTTGTCGCGCCATGTCAGGAGCAAAGCACTCACCTTAGGGGCGTGGACAAACCCAAGCCCCTGTAGGCTCTGGGATGCCACATCTGTGGGCCAAGAGCTAGGCCAATCTTTTTGTGAAATGATTGAGCGATCTGCTCCTGTATCAAGCAAGCCTTTAATGGGTCTGCCATTGATGTCAATGGTTAGCATAGGACGTTCTTGCAATGTCAAATGTAAGCCTTCAAAGGTATCCCCGGAAGAGCCGAAGCCCTGAGCGCTTCGGGTCAGGTTTTTCGTGGGGAAGTTTTTATGAAGGTTTGGTAGAACCAACAGCTGGGCTATTTTATCTCCTTTATTAATGATAA
Source organism: Cavia porcellus (assembly GCF_034190915.1). Classification (NCBI taxonomy): domain Eukaryota; kingdom Metazoa; phylum Chordata; class Mammalia; order Rodentia; family Caviidae; genus Cavia; species Cavia porcellus. The sequence continues at coordinate 12,983,730 of NW_026947498.1, forward strand.
TCGTGCCTTGTAGGGCTTGAACCATAATTTTGATGGTGCCAGTGAAATCTGAGTCAATTACACCTGGGATGATTGTAAGGCCCCTGAGTGCCACCGAGGACCTCCCCAATAGAAGTCCGACCGTGTCTGGCGGAAGGGGATTTGGCAGGGAGGTTTCAACTAATTGTACTCCCATCTCGGGTGTTAATAGGAGGTCGGAGGTGGCACTGAGGTCCAGCCCTGCTGAGCCTGGGGTTGCCCGCCTAAAGGGACCTGGGGTGTTTGTGGTTGCTGGGGCTGGAACTGAAGGAAGGTTTGGGCCAGAGGGGGCCCCGCCTGCAGGAGGGGCCCCCGTCGGCCGTTTTTTGGCTGATTGTCTGGACGTCCTGAAAGCCTATTGCCGTCTTTATCGAATATCGATCGGCACTCGGCTGCTGAATGATTACCTTTTTGGCATCTTGGGCATAATCCAGGGCCAGGGGCTCCTCCCTGCCCGATCTGTTTGTTGGGGCAATTATGCTTAATGTGTCCTGGTTGGCCACAGCCAAAGCAAGAAGTGTTGTTTTTATTTTTATTTCTATTGCCCCCTACCCGAGGCTTACCTCCGTTGGCAGCGCCTTGAAGGGCAGCGACCATGGCGGCAATGAGCCCGTGATTAGTTACCGGGCCGCCCAGTTCACGGCACAGGCGTGTCCACTCTTCTAAAGACCTATTTTTGTTGGACCTTAGGACATCACGACACTCTTTAGTGCACTGTTCGAAAATCAGTTGTTTTATGAGAGGGTGAGCCGCCTCAGCATCTGGAAAAATTCTGTTAGCGGCCTCAAGCATGCGGGCCACGAAATCGGAGAAGGGCTCCCCCTGCTGTTGTAAAATTTTTGTGAGGTGGCCCGTATGCTCCCCCTTTCCAGCCAGCCGTCTCCAGGCCTGGAGGCCACAGCGACTGATTTGTTCATAAACCTGGCGAGGGTACTGGGTCTGATCTTCCTCAAAAGCTCCTCGCCCTAATAACATGTCTCTGTTCCAATCTCTTTGGCCATGTTCCCGGTTAGCCGCCGCCTGCTCTACGCAGAATTCCTCATTCCAAGACTTCCAATCTAAATACTGTCCGGGGGAAAGGCAGGCACACGCCAGCTAGGTCCAATCTCCCGGAGTTAAATACAGGCCAGCCAGGGCCTCCAACAGGGCCATAGTAAAAGGCGCGTTGGGCCCGTAGGCCGAGACAGCATCTTTAATAGCTTTGAGCTGTTTAATTTCTAACGGCTCATAATATCCTCCTCCTCCCCTGCCGCCTACACCCTCTGGTGGAAGGAACGTCCTCCTCCTCCCCCAGAAGGGGGCGCAGGAGGTAACCCAGGAAATAGCTCTCCCTCTAACCAGGGCGGTGCCATGGATTGTGGGCGCCCTCCGGCGGCCACGGGCGGAGGTGGCAGCCCAGGGAGCAACTCCTCTTCCGGCCATGGCGGTGCAGTAGGGCCTGGCGTCCTAAAGGGGGCAACCATGGGTCGCGAGCTTGCCAAGGAGCGGAAGGACCTAAGTTCCTCCCGCAAAGCGGAGTAGCTCGGGCAGGGTGGTGTTTGGTTCCCCTTTTTATCTTCCCGAGCCCTAAGTTCCTCTTTTAACGGTGTAGGAGGGTCATGCTTAGCAAAGATGACCTCCTCTTCTGAGCCTTCCGAATCCGAATCAGAATCAGAGCCCTTGTGTTTCTCTGGAGGCCCAAAGTCAGGTGTGACTTCGGGCTCCTCCGAGCACTCGGATCAAGCTTTGTCAAGAGCCTGTCGGGCTGAACAAAAACGGGGGTTTGGTCGTCCGTCAGACAAGCCCTAATCAGTTCCCACAGGGGTAAAACCATGGGATCCAAGCGTCCCTCTTCTCGGGCGCATCTAAGATCCCCTCCTAACTTCTCCCATGACGGGAGGGTTAGAGAGCCCGTGGGCCAAAACCAGGGGGCAATTTCATTAACACTATCCAGAAATCTCGAAAGGGTGACCCAGTTTATGTAGATGCCTCGGGTCCGCAGCAGGACTCTTAGGGAGTCAGCGAGGGGTTTGCGAGCAGCGTTGCCCATAATGGCGAAGCGAAAGCGAAACAAATGCAAGGGAAAAGAAAAAAAAAAGACCGGCGTCCACCCGTGTGGCACTCAAAATCTGTTAGGTGCGTCCACCCAACCCAGGCGATCCAGTACTCACCTGTCCCGGGAACCGCTGTATCTCACGTAGCTAATCAGGGTGAAGAGAAGAGGCGCTCGGGGTCTTCCGTTGTTATTGGACCGGGTTCTCCGTCGTACCGCCGGTGACAGCAGTCGCGCCCACGCGTCGCTGAACCTTCCCCGTACGGGCCACCAGATAACCGGAGCCGCGGGAGACAGGAGACCAAACTCGAGCAGGATCAGCTCTCAAACTTTATTGCGTACAGCGAACCGGACCTAACAAGGTCCGCCACCCTCAGTGTTGGTTCCTCTTCTGCCCGTTGGGGGCAGGAACAGCCTCTTATAAGGGGAAGCAGTATCCAATCACAGAGAAGCGCGTCTAACAAGCTGATAGGCTAGCGTCACGGGTAACTGGGCAGACATGACAATTTGGCGGGCTTGTTCAGGCCGGGAAGAACCTGGAAGCAGGAAATGGGCGCCATCATAGGCGGCTTCCCACAAGTAAATATTTCTCTAAAATCTCGGTAGTCTTCCAAATAAGCTACTTTCACTGGTCTCATCAGTTTCCAAATAAGGAACATGCATCACAACACACAGTAAATGAGATTTGTTCAAGAGAGCACACTGATGCCTTGACCAAGATCTTGTGCGTCTTCTTGTCTTCAACGTGTTTGACTGCTCAAAAGGGTACATGGGCAAACGTCTGGTGTACTCCACTTGTATTTGAATACAGTACTAAAAACGTGTCTCCAGCTGAACTGGTCATTTTCTGGCTTATAAGAGAAAGGTTACAATAGCTAAGTGAGACAGCTAAAGAGGCTTTCATTGTAAGACATTACTGCAAAAACAAAAAGGATATTTTAACAGTAATGGAAACATTTTGGAGGAAAACTACTTTTTTCTCCACCACTTGAGCAGATGGGAAAGAGAAATTCAGAGAGACGTTTGGGCAATATGATTAGGCCGCAAGTATTTGCTGTTTTCCTGGCAATGAAGACAGGTTCCTACTACCAGAGTAAAGGTACCACATCTATTATCTTAAGTGATGAAATCCAAACCAGGAATGTCTTTCTCAAGGCTCTGGGACCATTTCTTTAAAAAAAAAAATTCATCACTCCCAGAGCCTTGAGAAAGACATTCCTGGCTTGGTAAACTCACAACAGGTTATGAAAAGACTTACAATTCTCAAACAAACAAAGAAAAAAAATTAAGTTTGGAAAGTGAAAGCTCTTTTACAGAGATCAGTCTTGATTTAGAAAAGAAACTGTTGAGGCAGGAGGATCACTGTGAATTTGAGACCAGGCTGGGTACAAAGTGATCTCAAGGCCAGCCTGAACTGCATGGAGAGACCTTGTCTCAAAAAAGAAGAAAGAAAGGAAGAAAGAAAGAAAGAAAGAAAGAAAGAAAGAAAGAGAGAGAAAGAAAGGGAGAGAGAGAGAAATAAAGGGAGAGAGAGAGAAAGAAAGGGAGAAAGGGAGAAAGAGAAAGAAAGAAAGAAAGAAAGAAAGAAAGAAAGAAAGAAAGAAAGAAAGAAAGAAAGAAAGAAAACTATGTAGACAAATTGAAGCTAATTTTCTTTTCATTATTAAGGACTAAAACCCATGGCCTTCACACTGAGCCATATCCTCCAACATTTTTAATTTTTTTTTATATTTATCTTGAAACAGGGACTTGATAAATTGTGCAAGATGGACTCAAACATGTAACCTTCTTGCCTTTTCCTCCACAGTGCTGGAAATACAGGCTTACACCACCATCCTCACCTGATTAAAGGGATCTTTAAGTCCTCCTTTGTGATACTGCTGTACCTAAACTCTTCAGGAAACTACAAAAACAAATCCTAAAGACATCTATGGAAACTAAAGCTGCATTAATTTTGAGCAAGTAAATAAATTTGATTACAATTAAGGGTGAGAATTTTTAAAAGGTTGATATTAACCAGTGCTCAACTAATGCTATCTTCTCTCGTTTCAGAACTACTAGAAAGGAGTATGTGACTTTCCCTTTTATACTATGCAAAGGGAACTGAAAGCATTTCAGTAACTCAGTTTTTCTTACTTTAGTATAAAAACTGCATTGTTTGCAATGAATTATCTTGAAATATGATGGCTTTTTCTATCAATATCAATCTTCTTGTAACTGGACCTCACAGTAATCCAGGTTGGAACCTTGGTTGCTTTGCTTATTTATTCCTGTTAATCACTTCCTTACCTCTTGGATAACCTGCAGGCCAAGAACATGAGAGCTACCAATAAATAGAGTAATAAACGGAGCTTGCTATAAGCTCATTTCTATCCTTGGTATATGAAGGCCTTTGAGGAATGGCTGTTTGCAGTCCTCCTCGGGGACAGTGTCAAGAAGAGGCCCAGCCTCACTGGCCTTACCCACTGCCCTCCTGCAGAGTCTACCTGATGGTGTTGAAGGCAGTGCCCTTAATGTCCACCCAGAATGTCAGAAATTACATTTCCCAAATTTGGTATTAGTTTAACAAACTGTGCAAATTATTAAATCACTGTATTTGAAAAAAATTTGTCCTTATGCGATATTTAACATGAACTGATAGATTTTAGATCTTTTCTGGTACTGTATTGATTTATTTTTGTTTGAAAAGCATAATATTTTGTGAGAAACACTGACAATAAAATAATCACAGCAACTGGATTTAATTCGTCAAAGTCAAATTGAGGTAAAGTAAATAAATTCAGTACTGAGTACCCCAAACATAGGACTTCTGCCACAGACCTTTCTCTCAAGTTTGACGTGACTTTTCACACATGGCATATCTGTGGTCTTGTCAGGAAATAGAACTTTTGTAGATTCTGACTAGTGCTGTAAGGAAACTGTATACTTCCTACATCACACACCTGAGACCTAGATCTGTCCAGTTTTCTTCAATTCAAATGGAACATAAAGATTTTCTTGTCTCTTTAAGAGGACAGTTTGCAGCCTGGATTAGGTGCCAAATTCAATCCACAAAACTTTTGGAAGCAAGAATACTATCTTTCAGATGCTTAGATTCAAGAGAGATGAAGTCTTAAAACTTGGAGACATTTCTAGGTTGTGAGAGCCAAGAGTTCTAGGACTAGCTGATTCCTAGAGAGATTTTATTTATACTAATTTAAGAGCTGTAGTAAAGAAGTCCTTTCTGGAAGGGACATTTCCTTGTTTTCCTTTACAAGCAGGGAAAAATCTCTTTATTTACTTCTCATCTATAAAGTATTTGTTCTATTACTGAAAAATAAGTTTCCCACTTCTTAGAAAGGTAAAGGAAAGTAGCACAGAATGCAGCACACTAACAAAATATATTGTGAAGCAGATTTCTAGAGGATCTTTCGCTGATTACCTGCTTTGTGTCTTCAGAATCAAGTTAAAAATAGCGGTATTAGTAATACACAGTATTGTATTCAAATATCTGCTTTTAAATAGGAAATCAATGATTCACCCTCTGCAATCACCACCCATATTCATACATTTTCTTTCTGCTATTTTACTTTACCATTAGCGTCCTTCTCACCTAATTTTACATAATTTCTGACATTTCCCTGCTTTCTGTCTTTTCCCCAGGAATGTACACTCCATGACTTGGTCTCTGCCTGCAGTGTTTATTCTATAACTAAAGCCAACGAAATGCTCTCTCTATGCAATACTGTTCCCAAATTTGCAGAAGGAACACACACAGCTAATTTAAATATAAATTAATGTGATCCATGTTTAGTACATGGATTGTATTACAGTGATACCTCAGTTATTGAATAGATCTCTGGTTGAAGTTTCCACTATCTGAAGATCAAATATTCTTTGAAAAAAAAATCTACTTGACAGTCATAATTTTGCCCCATAGTCAAACTGAAAATACAAGTTGAAAAAACTTGTAGCACAGCAGAGTGAGTTAGGTTTCCTGTTGTTCCGCAACACAAAGGATGACTTTCAGTCTAAGTGCTGCTCTCAGCCAGGCAGCATTTGGTGATTGTGTTAGTGCATTAAAACATTTGTCACTGTGCTTTTTTGCACTTTATTTGCATAAAGTATCATAACCACAGCGGCAAAGAAAGTAAATGATAACAGCAGTAAAACTAAGAGGAAAACCATGAGGACCAGTTTAGAGTTAAAGAAAGAAGTCACTGCAAAATTTGTTAAAGTCTTAGAAAAAATAAATTTATAAGTTTAATGTGCAGGCATTGAAATTATTGACTTTTGGGGACTGGGGACTTACCTCAGTAGAAAAAGTGCCACCCTGGTAAGCATGAAGTTGTGAGTTCAATCCCTGATACCAAAATAAAACAAAACAAAATGAAATGAAGTTATTTACTTTTCATTCTTTCTTCTTCTTTTTTTTCTTTTCTGTCTTTTTTTAGTGTTTTGTATCTGGAATTGAAATCAAGCTCTCATGGATGCCAAACAGCCACTGTGCTTCTGAGCTACATATGTCCATCTATTTCTTAACTAAAAAAAATATGTTCAGTTCTTGAACATTTTGGTGTTCAAACATGGACTTGGAATGAATTGAATCACACAACTAAGGAATCACTGTATTTGTTAGAAAGTGTAATGTGCAAGTGTTTAAGCAGTGTATAAAACAATATTGAGATAAGTTTTCTGAAGAAGACAAAGCTAGACAATTTCTTTATCAACACTAAAGAATATATTTCACATACAAACATTAAAATGGACTGGATTGGACTGAAAATAGTATGTACAACAGTAAGGAGCAAATAATAAGACAGCTTACACATTATAAAAAGAATATTCCTTATAAATCATTTTTTATATTTGTTGTGCATTAATGTAAGACTAATCTTGATATGTATTCCAATTTGTTAGAGAAAATTTGGCATACAGATATTCCAATGAATTCCTGTATTTTTATGTATATATTAACAACAACATAAAAAGATTGCAAGTCCTCTACAGCATCCGACCTGCAGGTTTACAATATCTCTGTAGACCCACTAAAATGATACTTAAAGGGTTTTTGGATTTGCTTATATATATACACATACATATATATACTTTAAGGTTGTGCCCCTTTGGGGTGATAAAAAAAGAAATTTAGCTAGAAAATTCACTGCTATAATAATTTCAGTGAAACTTCCTGCATTTTACATGTCTTTTAAAGAAAGTTCTCAGGGAACATTTTATTTTTAATTGTGTGAGTACTGGAAATGGGGCTATATAAAGTGTGTGTGTGTGTGTGTGTGTGTGTGTGTGTGTGTGTGTGTGTTAACTCTAGTGGTTTGAAAACCACTTAGCAGATAAATAAAGCAAACTTCTGAATATGACTGAGTGGGTCTTGGTTGCAAGATTTTGAGTAATGTAATTGGTTCCTGGGAACTTCCTTTTTGCACTGTTCCACAACTGTGCTTCTTAGCCATCATGAACTAAGCATTGTTCCTACCACACCTTCTGCCCTGCTATTTCCACCTTGAAGACAGCCACCCATAGCCTGGCCCCATTCAGAATGTGAGCTAAATTAAGTCGCTCCTCCTTTAAGTGCAGGTATCAGGCACTGTGAAATGGGGAAAGTGATTTTCATGAAGAGATGTTATTTCTGTAACTATGTCTGATCATTCAGCTCAGGAACCATTTGAAACTGGTTTGCAGAAGTTTGCAAAGATTTAAGAGATGTGATTACATCTACAGAAGCCTATAGTGCTGTATGCAAAGTTAGATGGACAATTCCAGTCTGAACACCAAAATGCTACTAAAACGGGAACAGTAAAGACCAGGCTTAAAAGGTCTTTCTTCATAGATTAGACTAGAGACCATATATCTTACATTCTGGTGAAAATGTAATTTTCTAAATTTTGCCTTTGTCCTGACTTTGTTGAAACCTGGTATAAAAGGCAGTGGACTAATTGATATGACAGAGAAAATTTTGAGGAAGCCCAAAATTGTGCCTGTGTCATGGATACTAACGTGGAGTGTTTTGATCTAGTGTTTTAGTGATAACTGTGGGGAAAAGCAGAAAAGAAAATTTTGAAATAAAAATTTTTATCAGAAGGGAAGCAAGTACATTTGGAGCCAAAGGAAATTTGGTAGTAGAAGAGCAGAGCACCACTGAAAAGAAACCAATTATTTTGTACAGGGACAAAAGTAAAGATCTCTTTAAAGCATCTTGGAAACCAGCAAAATCCCAACCATCAAAGTCTCTAATATGTTAGCTTTCTTTTTTTTTTTTTTTTTTTTTTTTGTTCCTTTTTATCGGTACCAGGGATCGTGTTAGCTTTCTTTTAAGAAGACTTTTCCTGGGACCTCTGCTTAAGAAAGACCTCACATAGAATTGATTTCCCAGAATTCATTTCAGAGGAACTTCTTAGAAGCCCTTAAAATCCATGGTCCAATGGGGCGTAGCTAGTATTTCCCTAAGAGCTGAGTTTAAAGTCCACTTGAGGCTGGTTATACTAACTTAGAGAATCCAAGAGCTGTGTCATAAGTGAGATATCCATTTATATTCCAAAGCCAGATATGGGAGGTTTCAGGCAATGCACAGTTTTAGAAAAAAAGTTTGCCTTGGGTCTCAAAAGAAACTCTGCCTTGTATTTTTTGAGGAAGGCTAGGAATTTTGAGACATAGGGAATTAATTATTGCATTTTTATTATATATCATGTTCCATATTAGGTCAAAGTATTAACTTGTTATTTTGTTTGCTTGGATAGTAAATGCAATTTAGGAATCTCTGTGGGGGTCATATTGACAAAAGATGGAATTGATGTTTAACCTTACTTTTCAACTTTGATCTTCTCGAGAACCTCTGAAGACATTAATCAAGCACAAGTTTGGTTGCTATTGGTAACTCATGGAGACCTGACCTTGGGTACTATACCTGGATCCCATGCTCTTCCTGTCTGTCACTCTTCCTCTACTCTGCTTCCTGATCATGATGAACTAAGAATCTTTGATTCACCATGCCCTTGTGTTACGATGTTTCTGCCTTAGAGGTATCTTGTCTTGGACAGAAACCCCTGAAACTATGAGTCAAAATAAATATCTCCTCCTTTAATTTGTGGGTTTGAGTATTGTGGCTCAACAAGGGGAAAACGGATTGTTTTAGTTAGGGGCTGTACACAGAGAACAATTAGAATCAGGACATAGAGTTTATAACATTATTTTTATAATGGTCACCGGGAGTTAACACAAGAAATTGCAGGAAATCTATCCGCAACGCCAAAGACATAGAATATTTAGTCAAGGGCCTAATCCCACAGCAATGTCCCACAAGAGTCCAGATGAAAGCCCAGAGTTCATGACAGTGCCTCCCACAAATCCAACTGGAGGTCCAGAGCCCATAAGAAGGACTCACACCAGTCTCTTTTATGGATTTGCACTGGGAAGGCCGAAAGATTAGCAGTGGAAGCCAGAGAGTCTGGGTGAAGGAGCTGTGCTGGTGGGATGAGGGTTCTACTGTTGGGAGCCACCACATTGCCGAGCCGCCGCATATAGCGATCATGCGGCCTGTGGTAAAGAGCAAAGCCTGAGTTAGATTACCCCTCCCATCGAGCACGTTAGTTTCCTGCTTACCGCGTAAACAACCCGCTCAATAATATGTTAGCCAATCAGCTTGCCTTGCTTACTTTAATATGATTGGACACTGTATCCGTATATATACTGGTGCCACCCCTGGGGGGAAGTAGAAGCCCGAAAAGAGCTGCGGGGAGCGGACCGGTAGAGGCTTCGGAGCGAAGCCCGGAAGGAGCCGCGGAGAGCGGACCGGTAGAGGCTTCGGAGCGAAGCACGGAAGGAGCCGCGGGGAGCAGACCAGAGGAGGCTTCGGCTGGGAGCGATCCCAGGGCAGGCTGTATGGAGAGAAAATAAAAGAAAAGGTTGTCCACTGCCAGACTTTGTCGTGTGTCCTTCCTGCCGGCCGGGAGCGACATCGACATTTGGTGGCCCGCACGGGGAACAACTGATCACCCCCGAGACGTGGTAGTGGACAACGTTCCTTGATACAGCACTGCGAGACAGGTGAGTAGGGGATAAACCTGGGCCCTGGGTGGCGCGCACCTACAGGGTTTTTAGACTCCCCTCAGGCTCACGCGTAAGTGGCGGATTTTTGGGCCTCACGCGGTGAGTAACATATTAAATATGGGTAACATATCGAGTAACGACACCCAGCCCTTGGTACAGGTCCTCCGGAAGCTCTTAAAGTCCAGAGACCTCAAGGTGGGACGCAAAACGCTGGAGAGCTTTTTTGAGGAGATTGATAGTTTCGCTCCCTGGTTCTTGCCCACAGGGCACTTAAACCTGCCCTCGTGGGAGAAGTTGGGCAGGGATCTTTCTCTAGTGGAAAGGGAGGGCGGGGCTTCGGTCTTCGCTCGGCCACTGTGGGAAATGATATATGCATGCTTGAAGAGCGAGGGTGGTTGCAGGGAAGGTTCTCAAGAGCTCATTAAATTGCGTAGGGCATTCGAACAGGCCCAGTCAGGGAGCTCCCGGGAAGGGTCCGTCAAAGGAGACAAAGATATAAAGGAGGAAGACGGGGCTCAGGCCTCGGAGTCGTCTGACTCCGAGAACGAGGAAGGCTTAGACAACGATGAGACCAAGGAGCCTAGATGCCAAGAGGATAGGCCGCCCGATAAGGAGTCGCAGGGTTCTTTCCCAGCGTTGCGCCGCGAATTGTGCTCCGCTCAACTTGGTCTGCGGAGGAGTAGAGAGCTCCTGAGCGCCCCCTGGCGCGAGAGGGAGGCGAAGCCTTCCGCCCCACCTTGGGGGCTGTTCCCGGAAGCGATCCCTCGCCACGAGGCGGCCGCGTGGGAGCTCCCTCCCCTTTCGCCAGAACAGGAAGTGATGCACGGGCCCCCATTTTCCGCCCAATCACGGCCGCCGTCTTATGCTCCGCCGCCGGCGGGTCGGTATTTTTACAGGCGGCTTTGGCAGGGGGGACGTTTGTCTCATGAGGTACATCCACCACCTGGGATAGTGGCCCCTACGGGATATTTCCTGTACAAGTAGCTATGGGCCAGGGACGTAATGCATGGGAGCCTTTTGAGATAAAGCAGATTAGAGAACTTAAAAATGCAGTTACAACCTTTGGGCCGACTGCGCCTTACACCATTGCCATGCTGGAGAACCTGTCTTCTGGGCCCCTCACCCCCGCGGACTGGATTCAGCTGGCAAAGGCGTGTCTGCCCTCGGGTAGTTACCTGGATTGGCGAGCCTGGTACGAAGAGTTCTCTGCAGAGCAGGCTGAGAGAAACGCCAGTCGGGGAAACCGGGGGTGGAACAAGGAAATGCTTATGGGAGAAGGTCGGCACGCTGATGATCAGACTCAGTTCCCCGGTGCTGTCTATGAACAAATCAATGCCATAGGGCTCCGCGCCTGAAAGCAGGTAAGTGGTGCCGGAACAGCCTCCTTGTGTCTTTCAAAAATAATTCAGGGTACCACAGAGCCATTTGTTGACTTTGTGGCCCGAATGCAAGATGCTGCCGATAAAATATTTTCTGATCCGGGAGTGGCTCGACCGCTGGTAAGGCAGCTGATTTTCGAGCAATGTACAAAGGAGTGCAAGGCAGCGATAGCCCCTCATAAGAACAAGGACCTCAACACCTAGATTAGGATATGCAGAGAGATAGGGGGGCCGCTCTCCAACTCGGGAGTGGCTGCTCTCCTGGCCGCGGCTGTACAGCAGAGGGGACCTCGCGGGTCAGGAGGGGAATGTAAGGCCAGAGGGTGTTTTGCCTGCGGGGAGCCAGGACACATTAAACGTCACTGCCCAAACAATGCAGATGCTAGGCCCCGTCCTAGGAATGAAGAACCATATGTTTGTGGGCGATGCAAGAAGGGATCACACAAAGCTGAGGAGTGTAGGTCGGTCTTTGATGCTCAGGGCAACCGTATTTGTGGACGAGATGCTAGAGAGCCAAAAAACGGCCAGAGGGGGCCCCCCTCACAGGCGGGCCCCCGCCCCAGAGACAGGACAGCTCAGGATGGCAGCCTTCAACAAGGGCCACCCCTGGGTCAGCAGGTGTGGACCTCAGTGTCACCTCCAGACTTATATTAGTGCCTGACATGGGTGTTCAAGTGGTTGAAACCACCTTTAAGGGACCGTTACCCGAAAATTCCGTGGGTCTGGTGATCGGGAGATCCTCCACGGCCCTTCGGGGTCTCACAGTAGTCCCGGGGGTCATAGACTCAGACTACACAGGACATATTAAAATTATGGTTCAATCTCTTGTGGGTACTATGGTAATCAATAAAGGAGACAAGATAGCGCAGCTCTTGCTGCTCCCCAGTCTCCACAAGAGATTTCCCTCAAAGCAGAAAATTAGAGAAAGTCAAGGTTTCGGTTCCTCAGGGGAAGTCTTCGAGGGACTCCATATGACACTTGATAAAAGGCCCATGCTCTCACTTAAGGTCAATGGCAAGAATATAACAGGGCTCCTAGATACAGGAGCTGACCGTTCCATTATCTCCAAAAAGGATTGGCCTTTCAACTGGCCCACCAACACTGCAGATAACACGCTGCAGGGCCTGGGGATGGTGTCAGCTCCTCAGGTTAGTGCTTCAACCCTGCTCTGGTGCAATGAGGAGGGTCATCAGGGCCATTTCCAACCATTTGTGTTGCAGTTGCCAGTGTCTCTATGGGGAAGGGACATCCTCACTCAGATGGATGTCACGCTTACGTCAAACTGCTCCCCCCAGGCTAAGGATATACTCAGGAACCAGAGATATACCCCCGGCAATGGCTTGGGCAATGCCCTACAGGGTCGGACATCCCCAATACCAGTAGAGAACAAAAAAGGTAGGCAAGGGCTGGGTTTTTCTTAGGGGCCGCTGAAGAAGCTCTCCTACCCACTTCGATTAAAATCACCTGGAAATCAAATGATCCGGTCTGGGTACCTCAGTGGCCCCTGCCTAAGGAGAAGCTATTAGCCTTGTCAGAAATAGTCAGTGCACAACTTAGATTAGGACACATTAAGCCGTCGACCTCCCCATGGAACACCCCCATTTTTATAATTAAGAAAAAGTCTGGCAAGTGGAGGCTGCTCCATGATCTAAGGGCGGTCAACGCGCAGATGCAGTCCCTGGGGGCGGTCCAGAGGGGGCTGCCAGCTCTCTCAGCCATCCCTCAGTCTTGGCCGATTTATGTTATAGATCTTAGAGACTGTTTCTTCTCAATCCCCCTACATCCAGAGGACACCCATAGGTTCGCCTTTACTTTACCCACCATTAACCAAGAAAGCCCTGATCTCAGATACGAGTGGATAACGCTGCCCCAAGGTATGGCCAACAGTCCCACTATGTGTCAGATTTACCTTGATTCCCTACTGGCCCCCCTACGGAAATCCTTTCCCAAGATAAGATGTGTGCACTACATGGACGACCTTTTGCTCAGCGGCAGGGACCCAGACATGCTAAATAATATGCTCGGCCAGTTGGTCGAGGCCCTGAGACAAGCCAATCTGCATGTTGCCCCCGACAAGATTCAGGGAGGAGAAATGGTGACCTACTTAGGCGTGAGAATCTCCCCTATGCTAGTCTCTCCGCAGAAGGTCACCATTAGGACGGATGGCGTTAGGACCCTAAATGACATGCAAAAGCTATTGGGAGACATTAATTGGATTAGGCCATATTTACATATACCAAATTCAGATCTCAAACCCCTGTTCGACCTTCTAAAGGGAGACCCAGATATAGCCTCCCACAGGAGGCTCACTCCTGAGGCAAGAGCTGCCTTACAGAGAGTGGAGAAAGCCTTAGGTGGGGCTACCTTACACAGAATTGAACCAGGGCGACCCTTTGATGTCTGTTTGCTACAGACTAGTCTACAGCCCACAGCGGTGATTTGGCAGAAAGGACCACTACTGTGGATACACCCTAAGGTCTCACCTACAAAAGTCATAGAGCATTACCCGGAGGCAGTCGCTTCATTGGCCCTTGAAGCGCATGATAGAGCTGTCCAACATTTTGGCTCAGGACCACAAGCCATCCGAGTACCCTATACCGCCAGCCAGATCAAGACCCTGGCTGCCTGCATAGATACTTGGGCCATTTTGAGATGTGTTTTCCATGGGGATATAAACAATCAATACCCTAAAGACCCTATCTTGTCATTTGTTACTCAGCACCCTGTAATTTTTCCAAAGGTTACTGCCTCTGAGCCATTAGTCCCAGCAACTACAATATATACAGATGGCTCCAAGACGGGGATAGGCGCCTATGTGATCCTAGGCAAGCCCCCGGTTACCATACAATTTGAACCTGATCAGCCTCAGGTGGTGAAACTGCAGATCGTTAAAATGATTCTTAAACGGTTCTCAGGAGCCATTAACATTGTCTCCGATTCTAGGTATGTGGTCAATGCTATGCAAGTGCTTGAGACTGCCGGTTTAATTAGATCCACTTCCACAGTGGCTGGGCTGTTCCTGTCTATCCAGACATTGCTCCAAAACAGACACCATAAGGTCTTCACCACCCACATAAGAGCACATACATCCCTGCCAGGGCCTATGGCACAGGGGAATGCGGCTGCTGACACTGCCACTCGCCCGTTATGGATTTTTACCTTACTAACACCAATCGAGCGAGCCCGTGCCTTCCATGATAAGTTTCATGTCAATGCCAGGACACTAGCAAACCATTTCCATGTTTCCAGAGCAGATGCACGAGATATCGTGCGACTATGTGGCTCCTGTGCCACATACAAACCTGCCATACCGATGGGAGTAAACCCTCGAGGTTTGATCCCTGGTGATGTTTGGCAGATGGACATCACACATATACAGGAGTTTGGGACTCTTAAATATGTTCATGTTTCCACAGACACCTGTTCTCACGTCATATTTGCAACAGCAGAAACAGGTAAAAAAGTGTCTAATGTGATCAATCATTGCCTGGCGGCTTGGGCCGCATGGGGCAAACCAAAAATATTAAAGACTGATAATGGACCAGCCTATATAGGCAAAGCCTTCAATGAGTTCTGCAAAATGATGGAGGTTCAATTAAAACATGGTATCCCATACAATCCCCAAGGTCAAAAAATCATCAAAAGAGCCCATAAAAGTCTCAAAGCAATTCTAGCTAAACAAAAAGGGGGAGTAGGCCAAGGCCTGGCCCCAAAGGCACGATTATCCATGGCACTATTCACACACAATTTTTTAAATTTAAATAATGATAATTGCTCCCCAGCTGTGGAGCACTGCAACCCTTCCCCCAACCATAAAGGGTGGGTGAAGTGGAAAGATGTCCTGACAGGACAATGGATGGGCCCGGATCCAGTGGTCAGCTGAAACCGAGGTGCGGTTTGTGTCTTCCCACAGGAATCGGGACGAGAACCACTGTGGGTACCGGAGAGACTGACACGGGCGACAAAGCCCTCGACTAAAGACCAGACCTGCCCTACCGGAGATCCATCACAGACCAACCAACAAGATAAATAGAAATAGCGGTAGCCCGAAATGGACAAGAAGATCCTCAGGCATATGCATGGCTCGCTCGCCTAGCCTACAACCGAGTCTAGGGACGGTGAGCTTCCCACACTCCTCCTCTAAAAAATTATGATATAGCAGGGTAGATGAGTCAATGACGGGTAAGAGCATGCCTCCCCAGCATGACTCAACCTAAGACAGGCCCTACCCCATACCACACGAAAGCCGCTAAATTACTAGGTTCCGCCCGAACCAAATGTCGCCCCGGGGGGATCATGCGGAGCGACATGAGTGTATGCCTGTGTGCATCCAGGTTCCGTCCGGTTCCTTCCTGGCCCTGGAAAAAGGACGAGGGCCTCGGGGCCTCGGCAGACTTGGGGACGGCCGACCCGGGCCGATGCCGAGAGCCCTTGGTGGGCCTCCTATCAGGGCATAGGCCTCTACACTCAATTCAGGACGGGCTGCGATGCGTAGACTTATTTAAAATAAAAAAGGGGGAGATGTTGGGAGCCACCACATTGCCGAGCCGCCGCATATAGCGATCATGCGGCCTGTGGTAAAGAGCAAAGCCTGAGTTAGATTACCCCTCCCATCGAGCACGTTAGTTTCCTGCTTACCGCGTAAACAACCCGCTCAATAATATGTTAGCCAATCAGCTTGCCTTGCTTACTTTAATATGATTGGACACTGTATCCGTATATATACTGGTGCCACCCCTGGGGGGAAGTAGAAGCCCGAAAAGAGCCGCGGGGAGCGGACCGGTAGAGGCTTCGGAGCGAAGCCCGGAAGGAGCCGCGGAGAGCGGACCGGTAGAGGCTTCGGAGCGAAGCACGGAAGGAGCCGCGGGGAGCGGACCAGAGGAGGCTTCGGCTGGGAGCGATCCCAGGGCAGGCTGTACGGAGAGAAAATAAAAGAAAAGGTTGTCCACTGCCAGACTTTGTCGTGTGTCCTTCCTGCCGGCCGGGAGCGACATCGACATTCTACACTGGAGCTGAGAAGTCCCACTCACAACAAAGACCAGGACTGTCCTGAAAGACACCACAATCATCCTCAGCAACAAGGAGGCCCCGAGCTCCTCCATTGACAAGCACAGTCAGGTACATGCTAGAAAGGCATCATGAGGAGTTCATCCTGGAGACCAAGCCGCACATGTCTTCTCTTCAGGAGTCAGGGAACAATGCTTAATGAGAAGACCAAAGCTTCTCCGGGAGAACCAATGGCTCTAAGAGCAACTAGTAGAAGAACCCATAATGCCTCAATGCCTCAATGCAACAACGCATTAACACCTCAACACCCTCCTCCTTCTCGACCTATTTATGCTGGCAACTTTCCTCAGGTGGAGCATCTTCGCTTAGTGCCATGCTGATGTAATCCAGCTGTCTTAAACTGACTACCACTTCTTAATCCATAACACTGAATAGCATAATTTGCTTGCATATTTCTGTGAGAACTCTGAATAAGTCATATCAAAATTTCCAACCAAATATAGTCACTTGACACAGATTTTCATTAGTAACTTAAATTTTATATCCAAGAGTTATAGGTAAGCTTAGAAAGTACTTTCTCAACCTCTAATACAAGATATGATCTTACTCACTTATTACCTATAGCACATTAAGATGGTATTTTAATGTATAGTACCCATGAATGTTCCTCACTGCTGTATCTGCAGGAATCCAAAAAAAGCATGGCATAATATAAACTCTCATGATATTTATCAAATAAATGTGTAATTTGAAATATTTTAACTTAAATTCCTAACAAACTTATGCTCATGAGGACCTTATTAGTTTGTAAAAATACATTGTTAAGATATAACAGATACAAACTTTGTATTTTTGATGGGGAAACTGAGACACACACGTGCCTCAAGAATATACTTTCTCCTATATCCAGAATCACTCTACCTATAATAACATGAGTTTCAAACAGGTGAGTAACATGTTTGCCATTATTTTATGTTGCTGAACAATACTAACTTCCTAATTTGTATACTATATGCTTATGACAGTGACAAAAATAAGTTTTTCAAAGTAATATGATGAATAAGAAAAAAAAAGAGAGAAGATAAAAAAGGAAGAAAAAGTCCATATCAAGAATAATGAATCATACATGTGTAACCTGCAGCCACAACTTAAATAAATACATAAACAAATACATAAATAAATATATATGAGTAACAGGAATCACAGTGCTAATTAGAAAGTGAGGGTTCTGGAAACATATAATTAAAACTACATTTATTTTTTCAAGGCCCTTTTCATTTAGTTGAGGGATTTGCTAGTTCAGATAAACAAAAGCACAATCTTGAAAAATTTCTATTACCTTCACATTCTATTATTTCTCTGCTCAACATGAAATTTCTCTTAGGCCTAGAATCTTTGTATGGTCATGATCTACTTATTTTCAGTCTAACAATGTTAGTAAGTGGAAGACATATAAAATGAAAATAGAATCACTAATATTCTATGCACTAATTTTGATTAACTCTTTTCCTGTACATGTTTATATTTAAATTTGATTTGAACAACTTACCAATATTCAATAATAAATTATTAATGTGATTCAGAACTGTTATTGTGGTATATTTTAAGAGAAAAATAACTGTCCTACTGTACTTAACTTAAAATGTTTTTATTTATTAAATTAAAAATAAAGTATATTAAAGACAAAAATCATCCATCATCTAACCAACTGGAATAATCAGCATTAATACAAGTACATTTTTTACACAGAAATACAGATATGCAATACTATGTACAAAGAATATCATTTAACAAACATCGTATTATATATAATGATTTTTCTTCACTTTTGTTTTATAATCATAATCTGGTCCTCATGAAAACTACTTTTGCAATGTAATTATTATATATCTCATTAGTATTCAATTTATTAACTATCAAAAGCTTTATATGTATGAAATATTACATGCATTATTTTAAATCTGATGGCATGAACAACTATTTCAAAGACAGCAAGACATATTATGATAGCAATTTTGGATTTACTGTTGGCTTGTTTTGAAATTCTTTATTGCACCCATTTTTTTTTACTGTTTCCATCATATTCTGTTCTGTTTGATTTTTACTATGTCCAAAGTTATCTGCAGCTATTTTAAAGACATCAAAAGGCATTGTGGTATGTTGTTGACTTTGTAATATTTTGAAGTCCAGTATCTCTTACACTGGTTTGTTTGATTAGTGTTATCCTGATTCATCTTCTTTAAAAGAAAATTCAAAGAAGAAATATTACATGTGTATTACAAATTTGAAACATTAAAATCGATCTTTACGTCTACCAATTAATCCTAAAATATTTCAGTCAAACCAAGAATAATCTATGTAGAGGTTTATATCCACTTTACTGGAATTATTCCTAAATTAAGAGTACACAAAATGTGTATACAGTTTCATAAAGTCTCTCTAAAATGTTGTACAAAACAATTGACATCATTACAAGTTTACTGCACTAGAGAATCTGAATCACTTTTTGAGTTTGAATGCCGACATCGTTTACAGCCCACGCTTTCCCATTTCCTGCGGTGTTACAGCTGGACAATCTGATACACAAGTTTTGATCAGTTTCTGTGTAAATTCAATCCAACGGAAGAGGCCTGCACTTACACAGAGGTTAACCTCAATGCTCGTTCTATCACCTAAGCAAAATGAATGTTTGAGCCACATGCATACCTACTACCTAACCTTAGTTTTGTCCTGCGGGTCATAAATTATAAATTAAGTTTATCATATTCATAGGAATTTGAAGCATGTGTTTTGTGAATGCTGGGGAGCTCTATTCATCGTACTGTACTTCACAAAGTTGATGTAAGTATATATTGTATTACTTTGAAAGAGAAAGCAAATTTAAGCTATATGTTTAGTTTACCATTTCAAACAAAATGTTCTCTCAGAGGAATTACAGATTCTTAAGATAATTGCATTCCAAAACAATCTTTTCTCATATGTTGTATGAGGAAAGCAGCCTTCAAGTGACTTTTTCTGCACACACCATCTGCTGTTATTTAATGAGAGTCTGTTTAATATGAATGATAGAGTAATTGCTTTAATCTTTCATTTCACTTGTCATTTTGCAAGCGCAACTTAGAAAATGATGAAATGAAAAAGACAGATCTTATTTTTAATAAAAGAAAAGTCTTTTCTTCAGTACAGCATTGTTGTATGTGGTGGCATAATCATTGACATTAAATTTGAAATGCAATTGAATAATTGTTTTCTAATATCCTCATTTACATTTTTATGGGATAAAATGAATGCATTTCCTGTAATTATGAAAATACTTAAGTTGTTATCAGATAGGAAATAAAAGCTATGAAGGGAAATTAAAGCAGGTTCCAGGTTTAGGTCTTTTGTGGTATGAATAAATGCTCAGGGAAAACGGGAAATATCAACAGTAACAGAGAAGGTCTGAGATTATTAAATTTCCCACATGTTTAGTGACAATATCAATAAGATTGGAAATTGTTTAAAGAGAGATGACCTCCTGAGTATGATTGGGTAATCTATAAAATCTTACTCTGCACTTGAATATATAAAGAGATCCTGGATATTTAGAGACTTATTACATACTGAGTCACTGATTTCTCCACAATTCATCCTGAAAGCCCACCAGCTGTGTGATTTGGATAGAAGTAATTAAAGTGAGAGGAGTTCATGAGGTTGAGACACAATGAGATTAATTTATTTACAAGACGAATACTAGGGAGCTTTCTCACTTTCTTTCTTTCCCACATGAGGACACAATACAAATAACTTCATAAGAGTAATATTTCATTAAAATATTTTCAGAAAAAATATGGTTATAACTATATTGACATAAAAAATTAAGTGAAAGAACAAGATTTTATATATATATATATATATATATATTTAAAAACTTTTTTATAATATATATATATATTTTAAAACTTTTTTATAATATATATATATTAGCTCAAGGCAATATGAGTTAGTATCAGATAACTCAGCAAATATTCTAGGGTAGATAATGAATTTTTCTAAAATAACTCAAGGATTATAAAAGACTGGTATCAAAGACCAAGACAGGATATTCTCTAGAGTCTAGATAGTGAATAGTTTTCAGTAATTCATGAATGAATTCAGTAATTTTCCTGAATTCATTCATAATTAACACTGAAACAACAGCTTGTAAATTTTATTTAACTTACTGAGATGCACTGATTGTCCACTTCAGTGGATATTGTCTAAATTTCTTTTCACTCATTGCTGAAACAAAATGCCAGACACCCAAAGTTAAAGAAGGGAAGGTTTATGGAACTCAGAGTTTGTAGAGATTCCAATCTATAATCCACTGGTTCCAAGAGAGTGGCTTGCAAGAGGGCTGTCATGGAGGACAGCTCATAGCAGCCCAACGGTAGCAAAAGCAACAAGGGAGGAACCAGTTAGAGCAGCCTGAAGGTAGCAAAGCAACCTTAGAGGTTTAAGAGCATCTGTTTGCCCCTTATATTGTATCCAGATTGTTGGTCTAGGGCTGTGCCAAACCAATCAGTGGACCTATGAGGAATCATGCACCTTTAATCCCAGCATCACACATCGTCAATTCACCCACCTCTGAAAAAGCCCTATAATTTTAAGAAGCTTCTGCTGATTCTTTGAATATTCTCAGGCCATCTTTTCTATTCTGTTTTTGGTTTTTTTTTTTTTTTTTTTTTTTTTTTCTCAGCAATATCTCACTTACCTTATCTTGGCAGTCCACAGCTTTACTAGAGATTCCTTTCTGGCCAAACTCACAATGTGTTAAGTCATTCTATTGGGTGCTTTGCTTAAAATATGACCGAAAGCCCTCAACTCTAGCCAAGCTACGGTCTCAATTTGCTACTGTCTTGAAATTCCTTCTGTCAGATTAATTAGTCCACTATCCTTAATCTTAGTCTCAGGCAAAGTACCTGGATATGAGCAAAATGCAGACAAACTTGCTTCCAAACCATAACAAAGATCTTCCAGAATTCAAGAGCCAATGTAATCCTTCTTTAGCAGCTTTCCAGTCTTCTGAGTTCTGATCAGAATCTCCTATACAGTCAACCTAAAGTATTCTGGCTTTACTTTTTCAGCCAGTACCTCCAAAACATTTCAAACTCTTCCCACAAGCCACTCCCACGGGCTCCTGAATGCCATGGTCAGGTATGATCACAGCAAGATATCCACTATTCTGGTAGCAAATTATGTTTTAAATTTCTTTCTCTCATTGCTGAGGCAAAATACCCAACACTCCAAGTTAAAAGAGGCAAGCCTTTTTTGGCTCACAGTTTGTAGATGTTTCTAACCATAATCAGCTGGCTGCGAGGCAGGATGGTTTGGCAGAGGTGTATCATTAAACAAAAACAAAAACAAAAAAAAAGTTTGTGGTACCCAAAGATAACAAAAAGCAAAAGGGAAACCAGTGAATGTCAGTCAAAAGGTAGCAAACAACAAGAAAACTTAACAGTGTACTTTTGCCATTACATCTTATTCAGATTGCTGGGATTAGTGCAGTGTCCAACTGATTAGTGAATTTATTAGTAATCATATACCTTTAACATACCATTAATCCTAATATCACACATCCTAAATTCAGTCACCTCTGAAAAAGCCCTATGACTGAATGTCTGAGGAGCATCTAGATATAAAACACAACAGGTATCTTGTATCTCATGTCCTGTCTGTTGAAGTCATTGATTAAAACATCTTTAGGTTATTTTGATTAGGCAAGACGTTATAACACAGTATAATTCTGATTCACAGAAAAACCAATTGAAGAAGACAAACCACAATTTCTAAAACAATCAGAATCATAATTCACCTGTGAAATGTTTTTCTTGTTTTTCTTGGGGAGGGTTAGATAGCACTTATTTCTAATTCAGTATCAAGGGGAAAAAACCAAGTACAAAAACTGTTAGCTTTCCACTGTTGGGGAGAAATACCTGAAATACATCAACTTCAAAAAGAAGAGGCTCATTTGGGCTCACAGTTTCAGAGGATTTAGTCCAAGGTAATGTGGCAATGTTACATTCACCGTGTATCTTGGCAAGTTATCAAGATGGAGAATTCATGACTGAGGAGGACTGCTCAGGTAATGTGGCAGGAAAGCAAAAACTAGGGAGGGCCCGAGGGCTACAGTCCAAATATCTGCATTAAGGGAACACTCACAGTGGTCTTATACCTTCCAACTATAGCTTGTTTTCGGAGGTTCTCCTACCTCCTAATAAGGTAACAAGATGTTTATCAAGGTTTGGCATTTGAAACTTGGAGGACAATTGAGACTGAAACTCTAGCATTTCTCAGTCCATTCTCATAGGAGAACCTGTTCATAGCTCATCTGCCTCCAGTTTCTCTATAGCAACAACCTCTAATCATAGCAGTACTAAGTCCTACTGTTTTCTAGCTTCCAAACTGGCCAGTTGCCCTGAGTTCGAGTGTTTGGCAAATATAAGTGATGGTCATTGACTCTCTTGCAATAGTTCATTTTGTATAAATAGCCTTTGTTCACTTGTAGGTGGGTTTTGCTTATTCTCGTACTTCATAATAACCATGAGAAGCAGTCAACATATATATCCTAAAAGGTTAAAAAAAAACTGAAATAGAATAATTCACCATTTCAGAAAATCAGCAGTGAAGCTCATAGTTTTTTCCTGATTGCTCATCTATAGGTACTGCACTAACAACTGCAAGTAAAACTACACATAAAAAATTAAGAGATTTTCAATCTATACGGTGCATTCTAAATATTGATTCTGTGTACATAGGATATTTTTACTTTTGCATTATTTTAAAATACAATATTGCATTTAGAAAGTTAACATCAGTACTTTTACTTTAGAAATTGAGATTTTTAAATATAATTTTAAAATTCTTTACTCGTTGCTGGGACAAAATAGCCCCTCAGATTAAAGGACTAGAGGTATATTTGCCTCACAAGTTGTAAAGATTTCAGTCCATGGTTGATTGACTTCAAGGTGGGGCAATTTGGCAGAGGAGAAACTGCTTATTGGCAGCAGGACACACTGTGGGAGTGAAGGTAAGAAGTAGAAGACACAAGGTTTCCTGAAGAGTTCCCTCAGTGATGCACCTCTTCTGATCAGATCCCAACTTCTAAGAGGAAATCAGCTGTAAACTCATCAGTACTGGTGATTATCATGTACCCATGAAAGTATCATCACCCACAATGCCCCGTGCCATGAGAACATGCGGATTTGGGTAACATCTAGATATAAACCACAGCGGTATCACTGTGTTTCCTTCTCATTCTATATTTTACTTCATGTTCACTGCAATTTTCTTTATTCATTTGCATCATAGCCTATTATAATTAATTTATATGACAAAGGACCAAATTCTAGTTTTATTCATTTCTATTTTTTTCATAGTTTATTTTTTACTTTCTTATATTTTTGTCTTTAACTTATTTTATTTCATTTTCCCTAATTTTTGTAATGAAACATATATATCTTAAATATTTGATATTTAGGGTAGCATATTAGTTTTTAATTATTATGAAAATATTGTGTATTTTATCAAGAATGTTTAAATGACAGATATTGAATTCTCAGACAATTAAATGTATGGTATTTATTTCAAATAATATTTATTATTTTGAGTCAAATTTTAGCAAAATTTATTAAAATTTTTAATGTATAATAAAAGCATCTTTTTCAGATAGTGTGATTATCTGCTACAAAATAAACAGACAAATTGTTAAAGTGTTAATACTTTGCAAACATGAGTCATTCAGTAATGCATTATATGTGTTCAAAATACTTAAGCCATAGCATTTGAATAGAGATCAAAAATTCATTGTTGGCATGGACTCTTCACGAAGTATGAGAGTTACAAGTGTAATAAGTAGCAAAAGTAGTTTATAGTAAACTTTAACAAACATAATCAAGTATAATAAAGAAATATCAGAGATGAAATATGATTTAAAATGTGATACTTGGAGAATGCATCACTGAGAAAACACATTTGAGAAGAAACAAGTAAATGAGAAAACATTGTGAAAATATCTTCTCTTAATAATGTTTTATAGGCAATAGTGAAAATGTATAACCAGCACTGGAGGGATCAAGGGAAGACCTCTAGTTGATACTTCATCCTGATTCTTTGGTGAAAAATCTTTAAAAATGATTAAGTTGCTAACATGACTTTGATCAATTCTGAGTTGGAAAGTACAGTAGACCAACTTTATATAGTACTTCTACAACACGGTAACATAATCTATACATAGAATAGATATAAATAAACTCAAAAAGTAATAGTAAAATGTAAGTAATAAGTGATGAATTTTAGTATATATTTATTATCAATTTTAATATAATTTATTGATTTTATTTACATAATTTAACTTTTAGTAAATAGTGAGTTTGACAATTGACCTTCCACTTTGCTGTGAGCTTGACAATTAGCGCATATACTGAAGTCTAGGGCACTATCACTATTTCTACAGTACTGAGCACGGTTTTATTTTTGGGAGAGGGGAAGTATCTTGCTTTATATCTCAGGCAGGCCTTGAACTCATATCCAACTCAGGATGGAACTAATATCACAATATAGCCCACGCTTGTCTCTAACTCAGGGCAATCTTCCTGCCTCAGCTTCCTAAGTGCTGGGATTACAGGTATGTTCCACAACACTTGGTCATGTAGGACAATTTTTGAGATGGGACAATTAGAAAAAGCAGAAAAAGTTAAGTATATGTGTTGGAGACTACTATGACGCAGCTCTGAGCAGGATTTAAAATTAACTAATTGGCTTTCTATGTTTATTTATGGGTCTGTCCTAGGCCTAGGTCCCTTGCCTGGCAATAAGAGCTGATTCATAGTAAGTGAACCTCAATGAATCACATGTCCTGGCTGAGGCCTGTAGTGGCCTGTGAGGTCAAAGATATCTCAAAGGGCAAGATAAGGCCACAGCTGCAGACACTTGGCTCAAACATTAATTAAGTGGATAGAGACTGCAGCTGCAGGGATTACTCCTACAGTCTCACTCCTCCCATGTTATCAGGAAGATAAGATGGCTCTCCTAAACTGACATGATTTAGGACTTGAAGAAGCCTTTGCAGTGACTCCCAAGGTCTTGCTCATTTCCCAGGCTTTCATGCTGTTTGTCTGGACCTAATAAATATTGATGGTCCGCAGAAGTCTTTGTCTTAGCCACCAGAGTCCCTGAACTCTGCAGAGGGTTTTGATCCTTCTGGAGCCCTGAAATCACACCACTTGTCTCATTTATTTAAGCCTTTGCCATGCAATCATTGAGAAGACTGGGGATCTAGGTCAGGACCCAATAAATATGGGCACTAGAATGGTTAGGGTTAGGAACAAATATTCTATAGAGTATTGCTGTTATTTTTGGTGACTACGGAGACAAACAGGGTTTTAAGCACAGAAGGATTTTAATGAGATTGTTGTTTTCAAAGAATCACTCTGGCTGCTTCTTTGTGAATAAATTGGATTATGGCACATGTGATCAGATAAAGAAGTTAGGAAGGTAATTCCACGACACAGGGAAAGATTTTTTGTCTTAGATCAGTGTTAGCACAAGAAAAGCCCCCCCCCCCCCCCATGGCTCAATTCATAATAACTCTAAATTTAAAGGAAATAAAACTTGTAACCCTTAAAAGCGGAGTGTGAGACTGAGTCAATGACTTTGATATTGAATTACCAGAAGGGTGACATATTCATTCATTGAGATGTAGAAATAGGAGTTAGAATATGCTGATGCCCTTTTAATATGTAAACATACTATGTATAAAAAGACAATTGAACATGTGAAAATGTTAAGGAGTAGTGAGATACACAAATCTGCAGTTTATATATTTATGCAACTACAACTGTTTGCTTGCAAATGACTTTTATGATAAATGGTTAATAATAATGTAATTGTCATATAGTGTCTTGAATTAAATAAGAAATGTTTATATGATCATATATGTGCAGAATTAGTAAGTACAATTATCCTGCTAAGCATGTGGAGGAATATGTTAATATTGGTGAGGATGTATAAAATAAATTTATTTATAAATACTTTCCTTCAACATTTATTCTTTAATGTCTAGCGAAGGCCACAATTACTTATGCAATTTCTGTGCTTCCTAATGTAAACTACTAAGTGTACACTCAGTCTTTGTCCCCATTTTCCTCAGTGGGCAATAAAAGTAGGCATGTGTGCCTTGGCATTCCACCCAGTTAGAAAAGACAGTAAATGCTTTTTATAATGTGTACCATTAAATATAAATGTTATTTTTTTAAATGTTGTTTATCAGGCCAGGGATTTATTGTAGAGGCATAAGTGCCTGTCTTGCAAGCGTGCTGTAGCGAGTTTGATCCTCAGTACCCCCCCCCAAAATTTTTTATTAATAAATGTTATTTTACTATCTTAGCAACAAAATACCATCCATTTGCAATATTATTAAAATTTAATTAGTTTTCCCATAGTAACATTATAGTCATTTTTCAATGTAATATTTAGGTTAAAATTTATATGGTAAATATTTTGATTAGTAATAACACAAACTTTGGAGACAGAGGCAAACAGATGATCTGCAGAATGGCGTCTTTCTTGTCTGGCCTTACCTTCAAGGATCCATCTTCATTCATGCTCACACCATCGAGTGGCAGGTAGAGGTTAAACTCTGCCAAGGTACTTGGGTTCTCTGCAATGCATTAGCTACTCAAGGTCCTAATACGCGCACAGTTCTGATCACGTAGGAAGGTTCAGTCATGTTTTATGCTCATTGGACTTTAGCATAAAATGTTACCCATACTTCTAGTTTTGATATTGTGTACTTGAAAAGATATGTGAACCTCTCATATTAAAATTCAAAATTTACAAGCTTTAAAATATAAAAGAAAGAAGCTACTAAGATCAAAAGAAGAAGAAAAACATAGCCAATGGAAAACAAATCAAGAAAACCTTCATGGAAAAATTAACATTGTGTTGGATATTTAAGAGTTAATAAAATTTCAACAGTAGAAACAGCTTTGAAGAGTTCACTGAATTTAGGGGTGAGGAGCGTGCATCCAAATTTTGGAGAAAAAGGGGAATATTTAGAAATAATGAATTCTGCTGGAATAAGGGTTAACACACAGGAGCACTTAACACTAAATCTGCAAAGTATTTTGAAGCAAAGTAATTGGAAGGCCAGTGAGCTAGTGTGAGGTGTTTCATTTTCTTTATTAGCGATTATAACTTTTATATTAAGGAATTGATATGATTAGAATGAATGTTTGGAAAATAAAGTGCTTTATTTTCAGTTTCTTATACTTAGGAAAATACAATTTACAGTTTGGGAAGGGAACTCTTTTGGAGCTTTTGTCTGTAGATGAATACAGTTCCTAACTGACTTGTAGTGTGGTCTTGTGGCAACCTCCCTTAAAATCATGCATTATTTTCAACAAAATAAATAATACAGATAATTTAATATTGTCAAAATCATTAGTTTGACAAAATTCAAAAAGCTATTTGTTACTAAATCCAGGTATCTTTCAATGATTAGCTTTTTTCAATTCCACAGTTTTTTAATAAACTTAAAATCATAAAGCCAGTTGTGTCAGCAAGTGGAATTCCTAATAACTTAACTACTTTTAATGTGACTGATTTTAACCACAATATATTCTTTCCCAAAAATGTTATTAACTTCATTTCAATAAATAAATAAACCTCATTTTAAAACTTACAGTGATAATGAGATTGTTAGGAAATAATGGAAATTCTACACTTTGTGGAATCTATTTTTTGCAAGCATACCAAATCAATTCGATTCTAATGATGCTCAGTTAGGGTAGATTTTTGTGATAATAACTGTTTCCCTAAGTCTATGGTCTTAATGACCAACACAGCAGAGTTTCCTTCTTTTCTTACAATACAAATAGAGGCAAATTTTAAATTCAGCGCATACCTGAGGAATGTGCTTTCTACTGGCACTCAGCCTCAGTAACTAGGCTGTAGCATCTGCCTGCTGATCCAGAGAACAAGAGTAGGCTACAGTAAATGATTGACTACAGTTAGTGTACTTGTGTGAATTTATTTGCACTGCATAATGACACAACTGCAAATTCTTTGAACCATATTGCTGATGGCACATTGTTTTTTGCACCAATCACTAAAGCCAACAACTGTCAAGGTATGTACTGAAAGACAATTATTAAAATTGCAAATATGTAGAGATTAACTTGTCAATCACACATTCTGTCAAGATTCCTTGTTATGACTTATTATGAGAAATCACTTTATTACATCTAGTAATGGTTTTTTAAAACCTGTTCTTAAAAAAATCTCATATATAAATAAACCATATCAATGAGAGTATTTCAGAATCATATTAAAATGAAAAAAATTATGTGTTTATACTTGTTTATTATGGTTCAAAATTATAATTTTACATCCATAAATTTGTTTTTTCTCTAAATATAAATGCAAGAGCATTTATCTGTAGGTCAAATACCTTGATTTTCAGATTTCAGGAAGTACTTTTTCACTGACAAACTAAGATTAATACAGTATATTTGTATTATTGATGACAAAAAACTTTTTCCCTGAAGCATCATTTGCATAAAAATATAACAAAAGATATATGGGGTTTTACATGAGAATTTTAAAATTTATTTTACAATTCATACTCAATAGTTTCCCAAGAAACAGGAGACAAAATGATTGATTTTCTTTAAACACATGGCTTTATATTATTGAAATTTACATTAACAATTTCATATTTTAGAAAGAACAAGTTCCTGAAATCATAAAATGCATCTAGTTTCTAATTACTCTAAAAGAAGTTTTCTAATAATTAGAACTATAAAATAGAACTAATTTAACTAGCAATATAATATAAGAACTTTCAACAACTGGTTGATCTGCCTTGGAATTTGTAATGAAACACTTACCTCTCTTCCCCATTGCACGTTGTGTGTTCCCTGAGTAAAATTACTGATGCCAGTGAGATGCTGCCACTAAGAATACACACAGCATCACCCACTGCTACCTGAATGTATTAAAAAAAAAATCAAAGAAAAGCTAGGGGTTTAGCTCAGCGGCACAAGGATTTCTTAGCAAGCTTGAAGTCATGAGTTAGACCCCCAGTACCTAAATAAATAAATAAATAGATAAATAAGAGTTCTTTTGGGAGACTTGGGATTTGGTTCAGTGGCGCAAGTACCCTGTCTGGCAAGCACCAGAAGCACAAAGTCTGGAGTTTGATCCCCAATACAAAAAAAAAAAAATACAAATACAATATTGTGGATTAAAATAATATTTCAGTCGTCAGAAACTGGTCCATAGCTTTTACAATTTCTAGGTAAATGGCACACAAAGGTTCTGTTTGTAGCTTCAATCCAGTGACTTCTTTCAAATATGAAGTGTTTTTATCATTAATTTTTAGGTAACTTGCAAATATGTGATGTAAATTTAAATACTTTTTATGCATCAAATCACACACACACTTGCTGCACAGATAAAATTATGACCAATTAATAATCAAGAGACAGGGACTAGGGATTTAGCTCAGTAGCTTAAGCACTTGCCTGGTAAGCATAAGATCATGAGTTCGATCCCAGATTACCCCCATTGCCCCACCCCCCAAAAAAAGAAAAATTCAAAAGACACTATGATTACCAGAACCTGGGACATTTTTGGACCTGAGAATATTATGGCATTTTTAAAAGGGGTAATTTCAAACACATTATGATCTTGCCTACTGAGCACCTAATAAAATCACCAGAAATTCAGAAAAACATTTTACCAATGTCGGTAGTACAAAGCAGGCATCATTACAAGTTTTGTATTTACCTGACCTCTCTCTGCACCATCTTGCCCTGGGCCTCTGAAATCTCTCTTATTCTAGCCATATTTTACAATTCTCCAATAACCAGCAAGAGTGTTTTATTTCATGAGTATCCCTTACTCTGGGCAATACTGGTTTGACTTTGAAATCTTTAGATATTATCATTGTTTCAGTCACTTCAACAGATTTTGTCACTTTTGTCTCCAGACTTTAATAAGCATCATTTACAGTTCAGAGTGGATGGGATATACACATATGTGCATTTATAGATATGTGGTTTCTACTTAAATAGTTTAATAATATGCAATTTATACAAATTTATACACTAGCTGCAAGTCAGTATCCATTCCTAATGTACTGTTGAAGATAGTTACAATGTACTAAATTCTAAGTATCTACTTACTATTGTTCTAAGGTTTTCACGTGTCTTCTTCTTTTAAATGAGCTTAATTTATAATGTTGATGCCATTAGACAACTTTGTGTCTATTCAGTGTGCTTTTAAACACAATCTGCAGAACCATCACAACAATGAAAATGTAGACTAACAATTCTCTTAATCTAATAACATTATTAATCACTCTTGGAAAATTTTCCTCCAAGTATTTTAAATCTCAGTTATTACAAATCAGTAAATAAAATATTACTTCAAGCATAAAACAAAAATAATTAAAAATGTTACCTGATTTAGAGGTTTCTCTTCCACATAGGTGCTACTTCAGGCTCAAGGGAGGAGGATGAATGAGCCTCAAAGAGTAAAAGACCACATTTCTGTGGACAGTTTATAATCTCTGCTCCAAATGCACTTTCTCTGTTTCCAAACGTTTCTGAGTTTCCTTACTCTTCTGTAAATGAGCCAAGGAAAAAGATGATCACTCTGCGGGACGGTTCGCCTTCATAGGTGTTTCTGGCATCTGGTGTCAAGGTATGGTGAGTAGGCAGAAAATCTCTTCCACAGAGTCTTTCGAAAGTTTTGTATTTTGTTTCACAGAACTTCTGTTATTTCCCAGAGTGTCTCTATGGAAAATGTTCCCAACTGCCTCCTTCCCTGTCTGTGCTGAACCCACAATGCTTGGCACTTTCTCGTGGACTCAGTGTGACAAAATGACAGCTCCCCTCTCAGAAGAACACTCTTCTATTTCTGTCTTGGCAACAGCATAAATCTGTGATGGGCGTGGTGAGGTGGATAAAATCAGTTTTTTTAATGTTTAAATAAAATCACTTATTGTACTTAAGATTTATTGCCTTGACCCCCTTCAAAATATTTCTCATTGCTTTGGACACATTTACCCCATTGTTCCTGTCGCTTATTTCTATTTTGTTAATATATGTTTATGCTATTTAATAGCTACATTCATCTTGAAAAATTGATACGTATCTCATCTAAATCCTTTTTATTTCCCCTTCCTCACCCCATCCTCCTGTCTTATATCCTCAGATATCTTTCCCATCTCCGTATTCTGTCTGTCTCTTTCCTACCATATTTATTCTGTTCTTTTAATTATTTATAGTTTGTGCTTCTTATATTATGAAAACTATGCAATACACACCATTCCGTGTGTCATTTCCTTTACCCAGCAATAGGATTTCAATGAGCAACTATTTTCTCACAAATGACTCAAAATTTTCCTTCTTTATGGCTGAGTATCACTCCATATATAAACACCATCTTTTCTTTACCCCTTCATCTTTAATGAGCCTACATACCATTTTCAAGATCTAACTATTATGATTTTTACTGTTATAAAAGTGTGTACGTATATGTCACTGTGATATGGTGTATATAATTCTTGAGGAAGATACTCAGAAGAGATACATTTGGGTTAAAAGAAAGTTATCTTTTTTAGTTTTTTGAGGAATCACCATAAAGATTCCCATAGTAAGTGTGCTAGCTTATTTTCCCATCAACAAGTGGCAGGGTTCCTCCGCCCCACAAACTCATAGTTGTTGTGTTTGAGTTCTGATAGATGGCCACTCTTTCTTGAGTAAGAAGAAATCTCAGTGCTATTTTGATTTGTACATCTCTAACGGCCACTGATACTGAACATTTATGTTTTCTCTTCCTATTGGCCAACAGAACTTCTTTTATTAAATGTCTATTCATTCTGTGATCATTTTTTTCACGGGTCTTTACTAATGGAGGAATAAATTTTTGACTATTTTATGCTGCTTACATCAGTGAACCTTTTAGTGCTTTCAGTGAGCAGTCCACTGTGTGGTTTTTAGTGGCCCACTGTGGCACGGGTGTCATAGGTTTGCCACCCCTGGCCTAAATATTAGCTACTTTTCTGTGCATGGAGTAGTTGGTGATTTTTTCTCATTCCCTAGGTTGCCTCTTAACTCTGTTGAGCATATTCATTACTGTTTAGATTTTTTTTTATTCTATGCAATCCTATTTATTGAGTCTTAGTTTTATTTCTTGTGCAATTATATTTCTGTTCTGGATGTCTGCCTAAATTTTCAAGAGATTTAATTATGTTATCTTCCAGCAGATATAATGTTTCTGTTTTGTTATTTTAATATAAGAATATTTTAAGCCTAGAAGATATATTGAAAATATCCAGTGCACAGAGAATATGAAAAAATTCTAATTTCATTTAATTCCAAGTGATAAAACAATTTCTTCTATTAATGTGGCATGTAAGTTAATGTGTCTACTTTCTTTTTCTGTATTTATCCTTTTGTCTATATTTTCTATTTTATGTCATTTTAAAGTTTGTAAAAATGAAGGATTATACTCTATATCTTGAATTCAGCCCAAGTTTCAAAGACATTTGGATTGTTAACTATTCATATGACAACACTGCTTGAACTCTTTTTGCATATGTCACTTTTGTTTTGTTTCTTAAAAGTCAATTTAGAATAAAGATGTTATTTTGCATAAATATTTATATATGATTTTTTAAAGCCTTTGTAACAAGTTTCCTGGGGAAATTGCACGGCCTGTCAGCTCTCTAGTGTGTCATATTGTTTAATGTTTTATTCTGATATGTCAGAGCTTTCACCACAGTACAGAAGCTTGGGTTTCAGCTTTCATAACATTTGAAAATAATATGTAAATACGTGTTCACACACAAGGTTTGTGCACTTTAAAACATCATGTCATTATTTTTATTGATTTTATTATTCTGTAATCTTCTACACATTAAAATGTTAATAAAATAAAATAATATCAAATAATATGCAAAGAGATGCTTTTCTCACTTACAATGGATGAAAGACAGTGCTTCAGGAGTCTGGAGTCTTTTATGCTGACAGAGGGAAGGGTAAAGTAACAGGAAGTTCTAACGAAATTTTTTTTTTTTTTTTTTGTCTTTTGCCTTTTTACCGGTACCAGGGATCGAACTCACAACTGCCTGCTTGCAAGGCAGGTGCTTATGCCGCTGAGCTAAATCCCCAGCCCCAGGAAGTTCTAATGAAATAAAAGATAATTAAGATGTTAGTCATGGTAATGTAACTGATGTAAATTTTTATTAAATAAGAACATAATTTCAAAAAGTCACATCAAATTAAATCTAGGAATTAAAGGTTTTTTTAGGTATTATTTATTATTGGGCATCAATCTTTAAAATAATTTGTGAATTTACATTTTTCTCACGTACAGTGGCTAGCAAATCTGACAAGTAGGCAGTACCCTCTTTATTTTATAGAAGAAAAGGCACAACAAGTATATTAAGTTATTTAAATGAAGACGAGAATATCAGGAAATAAACTGAGATATTATTGGTAAATCCAGTACTGTGTGACAACTGTCTTCCTTCAAAAATATATTTGATAACATCTCTTTGCTATACTTTGACTAGGTGATGTAAGAAAGTGAAAATTCAAGTTCATTCTTAAATTATTTATTTTCTTAAAATAGTGATGTAATTTAGCATTTGAATTATTAGGTAAATGTGATAACAATGATAGACACACACAAATACGCACACACACACACACACATATACATATGTAAATATACAAATATGCCTTACACATAGATATATACTTACACACACACACACATATATATACATATATATATATATATATATATACATACATATATATATATATATACATACATACATATTAGAGAGAGAGAGAGAGAGAGAGAGAGAATATATGCAAGCATACAACAGAATTAGAATGCTAGCAACTTGCAATCTAATATCGCCAAACCTTCTCTGACATAGAACACAGTATATCATTTTTCAATCTTACTTGGTGAAAATATTTCAGTTTCAAATTATCTCATTGAAACGTGCACAGTACAAGTGAAACTATTTTTATCCCCCAGTAGGTAGTAAGGCGGAATGTAAAGGAGTCAAGGTCAATTTAAGAAATCTACATTTGAAAGCAATTTGAATGTAGCTTAAGTTTCAGGTAAATACAACATGCTATATTTAAGAAAAGTAGCCTAGGAAGACATTCTTTTTTAATGAAACACTTTTCAATCTTTAAAATCCACTCTTCATTGCAGATCAAGGACACACTAAAGTCATCATAAAAAATTACCATTTTAGACAATCTTTTTTTCTTTCAAATATATATTCTTTCAAATAGGCTTTTGGTTGTACTTGTCAGTTAGTCAAAGCACTAGATATCTCATTATATTTTATATTCAGATTAAATTAACATCATCACTGTTACTGATCTGCAGTGTGTGTACCTGAATTTATCCATGAAATTCAGCACCATCTATCCAGATATTATATAGTTAACAAAGAATTAAATTGTCTCTTGTGGGTTTATAGTATTTTAGTTTCAAAAAGCTACTAAAAATCAGCATTTGTTATGTTTTCAATTACATCTATATTTAAACTCTATCAAAGAAATCTGTCACTTTTGACTATAACTGTAGGCTCATACTACAACTATTACAAGATAAACAGCATTTAACAAACTTTAAATCAGCATTATTTAGCATAAAATGGGAGGTATTATCTATGTATACAGATATGCATAAATTAACTGAAACCTTATTAAATGTAATATCCTTCAGACCAGGGAGAATATAACAAAATCATATATACATATATATTTTTTCCTAGACATAAATGTATGAAAGGAGTCCATGAGGAATTTGAATTTAATACATTAATATTTATTTAATGATTCTTAAATTATAATGAAAAAGACAAAACTGTGCAAATTTTTAAAAGCAAACAATTACTACATCTTTTACTAAAATTTAATAAATAGTGTAAGAATTGGTTTCTCATTTTTTGGCTCCCAGCTTATTTGGCAGGCTCTCAGGAGTCCAAAAAAATTTTATCTTTAAATATTTTGAATATGTACAAATTGTTATGTGTGCACTATTATGCCATTGTCAAAAATGGAGATAGAAAGGGGACAATTGGGGGAACTGCATATTTACTGAATGATTAAGGGCTAATTTTAATATAGTACTAGACAGGAAGTGAGAAAATATTGAAAATATAAAGGAAAAATATTGACACAATTGTGAATTGAAATTAGCAAAGACAGAAAAAATAAAAAGATGTAAGAAAAAATGAAAATCTACATTTTGGAACATATCTACCATTATCGGCATGACAAATTTGAATCAGTATCACTAGGCAATGGCATTTGGTCTATGTCATCAAGCAAAACCAGAAAAAGGATATTCTAAATAATATGTGAGAATAGTTTTGAAATGATCTACTAAGCAATTTATTAACTTCTTAAAAATAAGAAATCTTTATGTTTACTGTCATTTTAAAATAAATTTTCAGTTTAAATTCTACTTAGAAAAAGTTAAAAAAAATTACTTTCAACCATGTGATATAGATGA
This sequence comes from Cavia porcellus, assembly GCF_034190915.1. Taxonomy (NCBI): domain Eukaryota; kingdom Metazoa; phylum Chordata; class Mammalia; order Rodentia; family Caviidae; genus Cavia; species Cavia porcellus. The sequence goes on from NW_026947498.1 coordinate 13,019,790, forward strand.
TAGACACACACATACACACAAAAAAATTCAGGAAAAAATACATTTCTTTTACTTTCCTGGCTTGGGAAATGTTATTTCCAGGATTATAATGAGAAGCCCTGGGGGAAACATACCTGTAAATCTATGATGTTTCTTGGCCCGTTGAGAAATTGAAGCTAGCTGGGAACCAATACCCTGAAATCAAGAGCTGATAACTGTGGAATCAGAGCTCAGTGTGCTTATTTGAAGCAGAGAAGTCACCAAGACTTTTTAAAGTTTGGGATGTCAGCCTGATTGGCATTATAATTTGTTGCTGAAGTTGGTGGGACACACTTCTAAGTCTGTCTGGGTGGCTTCTGGAGATACAGCCTTGGGTAATGTGTGGCACACTGTTCCTTCCTCTCTCTCCCTTTTCCCCTTCTCTGTGTCTCTGCAGAGTAAAGCCACATTGCTCCTCAGCTGGCTTCAACTATGCTTCCATATTGGAGTTAGCCAAGGATGGACTGAAACCCCTGACTCCCTGGGATAAATTAGTCCCTTCCTTTATGTTTTGGGCTTCAGGTACTGTGACCCAGCTACAGAAGATATCCACTTGCAAAGTAGAATTGTTGCCATGATTGTACTTGGTATTGCTTTCAGAAAGAGTTTGGAAAGGTACAGTGATGTGGTCTGGGAAGCCCCAAAATGCTTTAAACAGTGACTGAGACATTGGTGCTCAGAAGAATACATTTATATAAAGAAAAATATGAAAATCAGAATTAAAAGTTTTCAGTTGTGAAAAAGAGATTCATTGGCAGCTGGACTGGAGGTCATGTGTGTTGCACTTTGGAAGAAAATTTATAGTTTCCTAGGTCCTGACATTTTTGTGGGAGGTTAAGACTAAGATTAAGATTAAGGTTGATAGATAATTAATCCTGCAGAAGAAATTTCAATGTAGCTCAACATTTGGGCTGTAACATGGCTAATCTTGTTTTTTGTTTATTTGTTTTTAATATATGTTATTATGCACATCTTGGAAAATTGGAACATATTTAACCAAATTTATACGGAAAACTAGGGGCAAAAACCAGAACAAAAAATTTGAAAAACTTAAATTTTGTCTCAGAAGGAAATATGTACAAAGTTGAAATCAAAGGAAGTTTAATTACTGAATAGATAACACCCTTAAATAGAAACTATTTTGGGGGGGTAGGTTCAAGGTTTAGAAGAAAAATCCATAAAAACCTTTTAGGAATTAGCAAGGCCCAACCCATCAAAAGATAAAAGCTGTGAAATTATGAACCTTTCACTTGAGTGGAGAGCTCCTGAACTTCTTCTGAAAAATGACCAAATACAAAATAGTTTCCTGGAATTTATTTCACCATATTTAGACATTCAGGCACTCAGAGGCTGCTTTTCTCATAGTCTGAGGAAGTCTGTCAACTGACTACAATGGTTGTAGATGCTGGTCTTGTCTTTGTGATGCTGGCGTTTTATTAGTTTAGAATGCGAGAGTTGTGGGTCAGTAAGGCTTCCACCCAAAGTGTATAGGAAAGCCTGGCAGCCAATCAGGGAGCCTCTGCAAGGTTAGTGCCTGCAGTTTTGAAACTGAAGCTGAAAGTACAGTGGAAACACCAGAAAGTGAGAGAGTCAGGAATAGGCAACATGTTCCAAGAACATGTAAACACTGTGAGAGTAGACAGCCCAAAAGAGAGGTCAGCTGGTCTACCACCTGCTAGTCCACAGGGGTGGGGCTTTCCAAGCCCTCTGGCACTCACATCTCAGCACTGTCTGTCCTAGATGCCAACATGGAGTTATAGGGTACGATGCATGTCCTGCTGGCTTTCAATCTTGTTTTGTATTATTTATTCCTTGTGGCCCTCTTTTTCTCTTTTGGATGGGAATATTTTATCCTGTGTCACTGTGCCTTGGAATGTGTAATTTTTTTTTTTTTTCTTAAATGAGGGAATGCTGCTAAATTCTTAAAATGACTCTCAGGAGAGACTTCAACTTTTGAAAAATGTTGGAACTATTTAGACTCAGGGGACAAGATTATTGTGTTGACAATTTTATTAAGAATATCAATATTCTATCATGCATAATTATGCAGTTGTTACTGTCTTTGCTTGGAGATGAAGTGGTTTAAGCAGATCCTTTCACGTATAAGGTTTATAACAGGTAGGTGTAGCAGTTAGGGTGTAGTGTCAACTCGACTGGCTCCGGAGCTCTACCAGGGATGAAAGGAGCACTTGGGGTGTGCATAGGTCAGTTGTGGAGGCAGGCATGGCCTCGGGGGCGGGCCTGTGTTTGGTTCCTCATCTTGTCCTTTTCTTTTGCTGCTTCTCTGCTCTGCTTCCTGGCCACTGTAAACTGAGCACTTTAATTTCTTCATGTCCTTACCCAGAGATGTTTCTGTCTTAGAACTAACCAACCATGAAGTAAAACCCCCCAAAACCATTAGCTACATTAAACTTCTCCTCCTTTAAGTAGTGAGTGTCCATGCTGTGTTTCAGAAATAGGAAAGCTGACTAATGCAGACTTGGAAGTGGTAAGAACACTTGCTGCTGACTTTCGATGAATTTGTGAAGGTTAAATGAGGGCGAGTTTGGGAGTGAAAACGTCTCATGAGCTGTAAATTTGGTGTAAGCACAGTATCACATTTTCTTGAATTTTACACGAAAGAATCCCAGAAAATTTTCACTGTGAATGGTGAAGAAAAATTCCTTTAACTCTCCACCAGGGTTGATATGATCTGCAGGCCTGTAATCCCAGCCCTTGAAAAACTGAGGCAGGAAGATTGCCTTGATATCTAGGCCAGCCAGGGCTAGACAGAAAATTCAAGGAAATTCTGCAATGCATCATAAGACCATCTCCCAAAACAAAACATACAAAATTTCAGTTTAAAGTGCATAAGTTTTTTAAAATCTAATATACAATATGAGCATTGTATGTAGTAACAGTATATTGTATGCTTAAAAACTTGTTAGGGAGTCTATATGTACATCTATATATCTACATGTAAACTATATATGTATTTACATCTATATTATATCTATGTATAATTCAAGCTATGCTCATTACATACACACAGATATAATTATGAAACATAATGATGCATTAATTAGCTTGATCTGATAATTATTTCATGGTGTAAAATTGTTAACTCATCACATTATATACCTTAAGTATAGTTAGTCAGTTACACATATGTAAAGTTGGAAAAAAAACAATGTAAGCAAAATAAAGCAAGCCAAAATTGAAAGACATCTGAAACACTTCCATTAGAACATCAAAAATAAACATGGGAATATCTAAGAGTATGGTACATAGCATATGTTACTAAAACAAAACTAAAACAAGTTATAAATATGTCATCAGCTTTGAATTGTTACAAACCCTGGTTATCTGAAACATAATTATCATTTATAATTTCATATTAGCAGCACTACTAGCATTTTAACAGTAGTTAACATTGTTCTATGTTGATATTGAAATCTAGACCTATGCAATGAATGCAATCATATACTAATCATGATAAAATTTGAGTGACTAATATAGAAATACTTTTTAAGTGGTTGTTTCATTCTAAGAAGCTAATATAGTGGTCATAAAGACAATGCATCTTTTACTTCTATGAATATTTTATGCATGTGGAGGAATTAAGATACAAGCAGAGTATGATTTCAGTTTTAGACAAGGTATGGTGGAGGCACACACCTGAGAAGAAAAGGCGAGAGCACAATTTGATAAAACTGCGTTGTATTCCATTTAGCTCGTCCATCATAAGAGTGTGTAGAATAGGGCCAGACCTAAATTCATTACTGGCTGGCCCATTCACTCTCATTTCTACCATTTTTATCGGAATTTTGAAAATAGCATCACTTTTTATTTAATAACCTATGGTACTAAATGAGTAAGTGCAGGTTCACAGTTGATTTTCTATTTCCTACACTCCTCATATCTAATTATCCAACCTTACTCTTTCTAACTTATGGATATTTTTTTGATTGTTTTGTTTTTCTTAATCATCTATAACCTGGAATATTAGGATACTCTGAAAACTGAACATGTTGGTTTCTTTATTAGAATCTTTAAATCAGTGTTCCTTAATTACAGATTTCTGTGCAGTGATCTCACTGCACAGAACATGGAGAACCACTACTTTAGATAGCAGTCTAGAGATTAGAATACAGTTCCATGCATAATCTTGCTCCTGGCTTTCTCTCCAACAACATCTTCTTAATTGCTTTTACTTAAAACTTTATGCTTTAGCTATACTAGGATTATATCTCTCAATTTCTGAGTATTGTATGGATTTATTTAGGCTTAACCATTTGCTTTAAATGTACTTACCTAAGATTCTACATTTCTACTTCATTTATTTCATTTCCTCATTAATTTCTCATTTGTATCCTATTTAACTTAGCAGCCATGAGTCCACTATTTTTACAATGTCTTTCTTTCAATTGGTTTCAATTCTGTTTCTAAGCAATAATGAGTAAAGGACTATGTTATTTTGATTCTTCCATAGTAATTAAGGAAGAAGCCATCTTTATTTCTATTCCAGATATGATTCAAGAATTCCTTACCCCATACACAATAATAATAGTGTTAACTCTGACTTCAAACTAAATCAAGTGTACAGATCTTGATACAGTTCAATCATATGCATACACTTAAAGCACATTTGTCTTTCTTGCTTGCTTCATTTTTTAAGTACTTTAGAATTCATTAGCAGCTTGGTATTGGCTAATTGTTATTCTGCTCTTTTAAATAAACTGTTTTAACTGAATATTCATTGACATTTTGAGTACCCAAGTATTTCTACAGATGTATTTTTCTATCCTTCTTTGATTGGAGAGATTCTTAGACTTCAGGTTTATTCATTTGTTCATAAAACAAAAAACAAACAAACAAACAAACAAACAAAAAAAACATAAAGTTACTTTGGCCCATGACCTGAATTCTCAGTTCTTTGAAGATCCGCATGGCCAAAGGAATTTGTGGGGATGCTGGAGCACTAGCAGCCCCTTTAGCACTTCAAAGAGAGAAAGTGCAGGTGTCTTTGATTTCCATGTAATATTCAGGACAAATTCTCCATGTATATGTAAAGTGGAATATAAATACTCTAAGGCAGAGGAAAAATGCATTACAAAGGTACAATGTAAGATGCAAACTGTAGACATGCTATTATTTTGCAAGAGCTGGCATTTCCAAATTATTTTGAAATATAAAATCTTGGCTTGTGTTCCATAACATAATAATGTAATAACTGGATCAATGGAACTACTGTCTCCATTTGAAAAAGTCCTTACAATTAGCCCTCTTTCACCTCCTCAAGAATTGCTGTCATGACCTCCCAGCCTCAATTATTTGTGACACCTAGAAGTTGTTATATACAACTGAACTGAGTCATTACTAAGTAATTATCTCATTTGTTAATAGAAAACCAACAAGTAAAATATGGAGCGACTACAAAATGGGAGGACAAAAAGGTTAATAACCGTAAGACTGTCTTTCTGTCCTGCTTTCTGTCCTCTCTGTTTCTCCCTCACTTGGTGACCGCCAAGCAGAGCCCATCCTCATACAGCCCCTTCAGGCTCCCCGTCTTCCTCTCTCCTGACCACCACCGCGTGATGGATTCCCTCCACCGCGGCCTTCCCACCGTGCCCTCCTGCCGCGAGGCGGCTGACCAGAGGGTGCGATTGTAGCTAAAGTAATCCTCCCCTGTTTTCAACTGTGAGAGCTGAGAATTTTATCCCCACAGTGAAGAGACTCCGACTCGTTCCCTCCTCCTTCAGCATCTCCTTTCCTGTTTTCCTTTTATCTTTCTCCCTCCGCCCACCCTGTCTCTCTATTCATCTCCCTTTTTCCTTCTTTATTTATCACAAGTGGATAAGAAGCTATTTATAAACTTAAATGTAAAATATACACTTCTTTATAGCACTAGTTTATTGAAATTAAAATGTAAATTAATTTATACTGATAGAAGATGCACCTCACTCAAAATGCCTTGTTTTTTACTCTTGATGTGTTTCAATAGGTGGGAGGATGATGAAGATGTCATAAGAGCCTATTTATTTTTATCCACATAAAAATCCTGTAAGACTTTGATCACTGACCTGTGCACATGAGTGATGATCTCATTGTTTCTCGTGGCTGCTCATTTCTTCTAAATTATTTTAAGAAAAGCACTCTATTTTCTTACTAGACTGCAGGGTATGAGCAATATCGGATTGGTCCTTTGTCACTATGATACTTTAGAATCTCTCTTATTTGTTCTTTGTGATTGGAAAATATGGTGAATGTTTAAATTTAAAACAAAATATTGCAAAGCAAAATTCATTGTCTTCATGTACCCTTACAATAAAGCTGTTCCTACTTGCACTGTTATGTCATCCTCCCTTTTGTAGCAGTTCGGGATTCTTTCCTAACTGTTGCACTCTTGTTACTAATTCAAGGTCCTGCATCCTTCGCAGCCTCTACTTCTGGCCTTCATCCAGGGGAAGAGCCAAAGTTCTTCATTGAGAGATTGATGAATAAGGTGGACGTGGACACACTGCCATGTTTTATGAGACTGCTTTTCCTTCGGATGGCAATTGGCAGTAGGATTCACTGCAAATTCTTTTTGATCACAAATCAAAAGGGCAATCGCTAAACAAAATTTTGAGAAATTGTCAAGAATGATGGAGTAAATATATACAAACCAAGCAAAGGGGAGAATTTGGAGGGTTATAAATTGCTATGAATAGTAATTTGCCTTTTGTTATAAAAGATATTTTATCTAAACATTCATTGTATATGTTGAATGTTCTTGTCTTCTTGCATTTGAGTTACATCCATTCCCAAAAACACTGCACACACAAAAGTTGCTGTAAGTACATGAGATAGAGAAAGAAATACCAATAGAAGGAAAAAAAGGAAGTCCAGTCATGCTTAGGAACATCAGCAATCCATAAAATTGATTAAAACTCTTGTTCTAAAGCTTATTCAAGTAAGTAATGTCCCTCAACACCAGAAATCCAAATACAGTTTCTAAAGATGTACAATAAAAGACATAAGTAAACCAACCATCAGAAAACATAATTAAATTAACTGGACCATAAAGTATACAAATGCCTAATATCTGTAATGGACTAGAACAAATAAAAACTTTGAGTGTACTCGTACAGAAACAAAATCGGTGGATGGTGATCCATAATACTAATGAACAGGTCTCACAGATGCATACAAAAGAAAAATTAGGAGGCAGTATAAAGGAATGGGAAAAGCTTTACATTGTTAGTAGAAAAATAGGGAAATAAAAGTTGTGATTCTCCACACTAGATCTAGGGCTTTGCTAACTATTTGCTCCACCACTGAGCTTCCTAAATAAATGTTTAATGAAGCCCAGAATTGTAAATATAGTACAAATAATTGACAAATAAATATCAACATACTATTAGTCAAGTCAGAACTTCTAGAAAATATCTATTGGTTTTGAAAGTGCATGTGTGTTCAGATGTGCACACACACACACATAAACTGACATGTCACTCTAGCACATTTGAGATACCAGGTTTTTGTAATATTTTCAATAGAGTTTAATTTTACAGTAGTTTGATACTCAGAACAAAATAAGTGGGAGGTGTCTAGATTTCCCACGTGCCTCCTGCCTGCACATGTGGACGGATTCTTCCATTATCTGTCCTTCCCAACAGACTGGTGTATTTATTAACATAGATTTATCTATGCTGACACTCACTATTATCCAGGTCAGTAGTTTATATTAGGATTCACTCTTGATTTTGCACATTTAATATCTAGGAAGAATTTTTAACAATTTATGAGATAAAAGATCTCCAGTCATGAGCAGTAATTCACTACCACCTTTGCTTATTTATGGAAGCCTCAGGACTATACAGTAATTGCTCCACGATTCCTTAAGTGAGATACTCTGTCACTCACTATTGCAGATCATTTACCTTTATAGACCCTGTGCTACCAACTTCATATCCAAATCACTTTTCTACCTTAGCTCCATCATACAAGTAAGCCTATATTTACTTCCTCAAAAATATAAGTCATCAAATGAAAATACTTCAACTTATTGCTGTCGAGTGTACAGATGCTACTTTCTAATTCATTCATCTTTCTGTGTGTGTGAGTGTGTGTGGGTGTGTGTGTGTGTGTGTCTGTGAGTGTGTGTGTGTGTGTGTACCCTTTCACTTACAAAGATGAAGGTGGCTTGTTCTCTTTAAATAATATTTCTGCCTTTCTAGGCATCTTACATTCCCTTTAGTATTTTCTCTGTAGGTTTTTTCTCATTGTAGCTGTCTTTGTCCAATTGTGCTGGTATAAACAAATACCTGTAACTGAGTAGTTTAGGAAGCGCAAAGTTCCTTTTTCTTTTTTGTAACAGGGATTGAAGCTCACACCCTCTTGATGCTATTTTGAACTCATGAGGTTAGGCTGAAAAAATTAAAATGCGTGTGTTGACTTTTGGGGTCTGGCGAGAGCCTCCTGGCAGCAGAGGCATGCTCTTCGCTCCTGTAGTGGAAAAATAAAAACTAAAAAGTTTAAACTAGTTGCTTCTAATCCTTTCACAAAGCACCAAAGCATTCATGAGATAAGCCATCATGATATAGCCACTTCTAAAATGTTCAATTTGTTTTTCATTAATCGCATTCTCAAATATTTATGTTTAAAATAGCATTTTCCTTATATTTATTTTCAGTTATGGATCCAGCACTGTAATCATTCTTTGAGTAATAGAACACCAGTTCTTATCATTCCTAACTGGCTGAGACTTTGCACTTTTAAACACTCTGTTTCTCACCTTTGAGAACTCTGGTTCTCACAGATTTTAAAACTCTTCATATGAATAAAATCATGTGGCATCTGCCTTCATGTGGCTAGCTTATTTTGCTTTGTATTATGATCTCTGATTCCATTGGCATTACCAAAATTACAGGATATTGTGTTTCATATTGCTGGGTAACATCCTGCTACGTAAATGTACTACATTTTCTTTATTCATTAATCTTTTGTTTAATAGTTGATTATCTTGGTTGATTGTATATACTGTTTCTTGTAAATACTTGATAAACACTTGAGAGCACGTGTTTTTTTTTTTTTTTTGTTTTTTGTTTTTTGTTTTTTTTTTTTTGTTGTTGTTGTTGTTTGCTTGTTTTGTTTTGTGTTTTGGTACCAGAAATTGAACTCATTACCTTGCGCTTGCCAGGCAGGCATTTATTCCACTGAGCTAAATCCCCAACTCCAGGTATCTCTTCCAGATATTGATTTCATATATTATGGTTAAATATCCAGGATTAGGTCTGTTGGATCAAGTGTCTTTGAAATTCTATTTGTCTGTCTGTCTCTCTCATGTCTTATGACTGTTTTCTGAAACAGGGCCTTCCTATGCAATTCGCACCAGCCTTATACTCCTGTATACCCGAGGATGGCTTGTAGCTAACTGTGTTTCTCCTTCTTCAGTATCCGGAGCCTTGGCATTATTGGTGTATACCACTACTTAATTTTAAATTCTTAAGCAACTTCTGTGCCAGTTTTTCCAGTGGCGGCACCAATTTTCATTAATAGAAATGGGGTACAAAGATCTCGCATTCTGTACTCAACAAAGTACATGTTTTGTTCTCAGTCATTTAACTGAGGAGAGTAGGTACCTTATTGGGTTTTGTTCTGTATTTCTCATTATATGATTGATATTTTTTCATAGTCTTGTCTAATTGATTGTGTTTTTTGATAAATACCTATTTAAATCTATTTCCCACTTTAATCATAGTGTTTCTTCTATTGTTGTTTAGTCTTTTGAGTTTTTTAATGTATTTCAAATATTAATCGTTATCAAATACATGGCAAATACGTTTTCGCAGTCTGTGTTGTTTCTCTACGCTGTCATTTTCTTTTTATTCTGGGACATATTTCTATTATGTTATAATCATGTGTGACTATTTTTTGCCTGTGTATTTACATTTTTGTCCAAAATATTCTTCCCCAAACCAATATCACAATATTTTCCTTACATTTTATTTAAACTGTCTTAGAGTTTCTTATCTTACATTAAAATACCTAATATGTTTTGAGTTTAATTTTGGCAAAAGACAATGTTCTCATACAGTCTGATGGTTCTGTCAGTGGACATTTAGTTTTCCCAATGCTGTTTATTGATGAAAATATCTGTGCCCATATGAATGTTTGTAGCCTTAGATTCTATACTTTTTCCCACTGACCCACGTGTCTGTTTCTGTGCCAGTATCTTGCCACTTTCATTCCTATGCTTAGGTAGTGTATTCTGAAGTTAGATCGTGACACGCATTAGACTATTTGATGTATTTTGTGGTTTTATAATAATTTTAGTACCAAGTTTTATATTGTACTAAAGTATGGTATTGACACTTTGAAAGGAACTTAATAAATGTGTAGATTACTTTGGTGTGACTATTTTGATGGTATAGAACTTCCAATTCATAACATAGATGTCTTTTCATTTATTTCTGTCATTTTCCAGCTTTATTTAATTTAATAGAAAAAGACATAGAAAAGAAAAACAAAAATCAAAAGAGACAAACAATACAAACCCAATACAGTAACAATGTAAGCTTTCAAATCAAGATAATAGATATTTAACAATGACTGTTATATGCATATCATTATCTTCAAAAGTGTTGCTTAGATTACCAGATATAGACTATTTTAATATTTTACTGTTTTTATTTTAGAAAGTTTAACTTCCCATTAACTTTACACATAAGTATTATTTTATTTTATTTTATTTTACTTTAGTTTTTCAGTTCCTGGGAATAGCTTATTAAATTATATTTCAAATTGTTTATTATCATCAAATGTTAATATTTTGCATGTTACTTTTATTTCCTTCAAATATACTAACATTAATTTACTAGTTATGATAATTTTGCTGAGTATTTTTGATCTTTAATACACATATGATCACATCATCTAAAAATAAGGACAATTTCAGTACCTTCTTTGTCCTTATCCTAGCTATGTGATTTTCTCCAGTAATATGTTTTGATTTTTGCTTTTTAATTGATTGCATTCATTATTCATTTTTGTTTTGTGGTTCCTATGAGTCTTACAAAGGCATAGTTAGAAGTCATACAAAAGCATAGTTATAACATTTCATTCTAAAGGATAATGAAATTTTTCCCACAATGAAAACAAAAACAGAATAAACTTCAAACCCTTGTTCAATCATCCCTCAAATTGTGATTTTAGATGTTACAGCTCTAGATTTATGGGCCACAAGACTGTCTTGTGAAGATCTGCTTTCTGGTTTAGAGATGCTTGTGTTTTTCCCATGTTCTTACAAGTAGAGAAAGCAAACGTCTTTTCTGGGAGGCTTTTTAAAGCAACTAATCACCTTTCAAATAACTCCCACGTAACCCATGTCTTACTTCTGACCCACTGCGGATATTGTTTTACTACATGAATTTTGGGAGACACAACTACATTTAGACCATATAATTTAAATCGTGTAATATAGTTCTCTTTCCTAAGATCAATGTCCTTTTGCTCCACACTAACATGATTCAGTTAAATGTTTATTAACTAGTCTTTGTAATCTCTGAAATTACTGGGAGATGAATCTCAGAAAGCATTAGAATCAGAAAATAGTGTCAATAGTTAAAGTTTCTAATTAAAATTATTTTTAGCACATGACAACAAAATGAAAAACATTAAGCAGTCATTACTGAAAAGATGGCAACACTATGAGTTTAAGTTTCAAACTTATTTAAGTGAAGTCAACTCCAATGACTACATTATTAACAATGTCATAACTAGAAATATGTTACTAGTGTTGAATTATTGAATTATTTAAAACAATACACTGTGAAATCACGGTTGTGGGATATTCCTTGTGTTCATTAACTCAGGCAATTGTAATCAAGAAGAGGGGACAGCAAAGTAGCTAAAGTGTAGAAGTTAAAAATCACCACGCATTGTGACTGTGGAAAACGAAAAAAAAAAAAAATGCAGTAAAATAAGACAAGAGTAATACATATGAAGAGCAAAATAATTTTTCAGTGCAAAATATGAGAAGTGCGAGCATAACAGAAAAATAGCTAAGTGTCATAACAGATAGCAGCCGTGATCAGCCAGCCAGCCCCAGAGAAAACAAGCTTAGTGCTGAATTCCTAAATAGGAGCTGTACATAAAAAAAAAGAAAGAAAAGAAAAGAAAAGAAAGAAAGAAAGAAAGAAAGAAAGAAAGAAAGAAAGAAAGAAAGAAAGAAAGAAAGAAAAAGAAAGAAAAAAGAAAGAAATCCTTATATTCAGCTGTGCCATAATTTATTTTTATGAGCAAAACCAGTGCTTGTGTAGGAAATGGAGAAAGTGAATTCAGAAAAAGGCAATAGACTCCATTTTGTTTTAAAATTAGTTATCAAGAAAGGACAAGACACAAGGATTATTCGGGGGAAGACAGTGCTGAGAGAAAACAAACTGTCTGTGTTACACGTAACGGTTCCTCGATAAGGGCTGCATCCAGGTGATGCGCACCAAGCCCAGTCATGCAGAACACGGAGTAACTGCATATAAGTGATGACAAGCTACAGCAAGCATTTCCGCGAGGTGATAAAGTACAGGCTGCAGACATCTTTACAGAGATAAAGATGAACATTGATTTTTCTTTGAACAACAAATACAATCTTACCTAACTGAGGATTGACTTAATTGGCTTCCATCTACTCGTAATCTTCAAAGAAACCTGGATGCCATTATTTTAATATGATTCTGACAGGCTGTTAAAAAACAGAGTGGTCCCAGGAGAGATCATTATTAACAGGACTGATGATAAAAGTGCCGGCGAAGACAGAGACTGCTCGGCCCTGACTACAGCACTGTGTAATGAAGGGAGCACCAGCTGCTGAGGAGGGGACGCACTGATAACAGCACGGGCATTGCAGGGGCAGGATGAGCTCACTGAGAGCCCTGTCACCGCTCATTTGCTTTGAGATTTTGTGTGCGGAAAATATTATCATTTGTACCTTGCGGTGTGGATATCAATGTTTTTTAGGTGGCACACCAGACCTACAGCCATTTAATTACAGCTCTCATTTGAAATCTGTATCCATTTCAATAAACAGCATCAAGGCCCAGGTAGGGTTATTATACCATTTCCACCCACTGAATCCCCAGCGTCATGTCCATTGTAGCTGTTTGGTGAATATTTGTTGAAAGACTTTTATCTATCACATATCTTACAAATATCAAAGGACATGCTGCAAAATGCAAAGAAATACATATAAACAAGTCAGAAGAAATAAAAGAGTTTTACATTTGTTGGGTGCACTGATAGCTCATATACATATATACATATATAGTCATTTCAAGTATCTTAGTGTTGCATAGTGTTTAGTACGTCCTGACACACTGGGTAATTTATACATTTTTACATTTATAATTTATGACATTTTTTTCTTCTCTGATTAAGATATTCTTTGGTAGGGCAAGAAAAAATATTTGTCAATTGTATATTTTGATTTTTATCAGAATACAAATCAATAATTTTAAAATAGCAAAATGTCTTAAAGTCAAGAAGCAAAACAAAATTCAGAACAGACTGTGTCTTGAAAATAATTAAAATGTTAGATTAGAAAAAGACTTCGGCAGGAATTCAGAAATCTCTCTCTCTCTCTCTCTCTCTCTCTCTCTCTCTCTCTCTCTCTCTCTCTCTTTTCTTTTTTGTACCAGCGATCGAACTCACGACCTCACTCTTGCCAGGCAAGCACTTATGCTTGAGCCAAATCTCTAGCTCTTCAGAAATTTGAAAATAATTCTGAAAATTCTATCTTCAGCATTTCAGTTTTTATAAAGCATTATTTTCTTTCTATTTTAATTTGAAATGACTGTTTTAAAAACCATAGCTTTCACCCTTTACATCTTAGACAAATGTCTTAGACCAGATATGACCTTCGTCCTGAAAAGAATAAATGAAAAAAAACTGAGAACTTTTATTCTCAATAATATATATATATATATATATATATATATATATATATATCCCCTAGTAGCAAGACAAACTGGACTTCTAAGCTGCCATAAACTTGTTTGTTAGACAATTATCTAATAAACGCTTTTTCACACACTAACAATAAACAAATTCTACAGATTTCTCTCTGGAGAAATTTGACTAATATACAATCTGACAAACTTTCATAATTTTTAATTTTACCCTATCTCTTTAGCTCAAATAAGAATCTGAATGCTTACAAAGATTTAAATTCATGAATTTTATTCTTGTAATACAATTTGTGTAGTGACGTGAAAATATTAGAAAATAAAAATATACCATAATTTATAATATGACTTTAGTGATTATTTTTACATTTTGAATTCTCGCATTGAGAGACAAAATGCCCCATGTCCACATTTAAGGAAGGAAACGTTTGTTTAGCTCAAGGTTTGTAGAGGTCTCAGTGCACACTCAGCTGGCTCCAAAGCAGGGTGGCATGTCAGACAGTCAATAGTTCATAATGGCAAATGCAACATGAGCAAAAAAACAGAAGAACAAGTCTCTTTTCCTGCCCTACATTGTAAGCAGGCCACCCTAGGGTGGGCATAACACTCATAGCCATCTCTATGCCCTCCCCTTTCACTGGCTAAGGATGTTTACAATGAACTCTGGCCCTCTGCTGAGACACTTAACTAAACTTCTAAAGTTTAACTTTCTTTCTTTCTTTCTTTCTTTCTTTCTTTCTTTCTTTCTTTCTTTCTTTCTTTCTTTCTTTCTTTGGTACAGGGGATTGAACTCACAGCCTCGCACTTGCCAGGCAAACACTTACGCCACTGACATAAATTTCCAGCCCCCTCAAGTTAAACTGCTAAACTACTAAACTTCTCAAGTTGACACAATGCATTAACTATTATAATATTCTGGGGCATCAGCAGCTGGTCTAGTGCATATGCTCTGCAGATTAAGATGTAGAACTGCTGAGATGCTTAGATAAGCTTTTAAACTTCTCAAATTGACACAATGTATCAATAATTAGATATGTTTACTTATATATTCGAATTTACAGTGATTTTAAAATGTATGTATAATTTTCTATTTAGTCTCTGAGAATAATCTTCTTCAGTAAAAATTGGAAATCTGATAGCTTAGCCTTTAAGTTATAATTTTTCTAAAACCTATACCCTGTTTGCTAACGGGAAGAAACTTCAAAAATATGAAAATTTGCACTGATAAGAGAAGGTACCTATCCAGCTTCATTAATATAACAATTTCAACAAACATCATTTTACATTTGCTACTGTTATGATGGTAAACTTAATGCCAGCTGGATTAAATCAGCATGGTGCTGAGCATAAATGTTCCAACTGAGAAAAATTGGAAGCATAAATAGAGATGTGGAGAAGAGAGGTGCTGAGGGTTCTTCTACGTGTTGCTGTTTGGGTTGTTGATTCTCCTGGAGGAGCTGGTCATGACTAGCTTCCCTAGTATGAGTTCAACCATTGTTATCAGAGGAGCTGGGGACTTTGCTGGTGAGAGTGGCTGTGGTCATTCTGGAGGAGCTCTGGTCTTTATATCAAGCATCCCTTCTGGCTATAGAGGGGAAAACATGTGCTGTTTAATCTCCTGGACAAACTTGTCATGCTGGCTTTCTGGGATGTCCTCAACTGTTTTTATCATCGGAGGAACTTGGGGCCTCTATATCACTGAGGATGGTTGTGGTGATTTTCAGGACAGTCCTGGTCTTCGTTCTGAGCCTCTGGGTCCAAGGTGATGGGGGGTCTTCTGATCGTCCCAGATGCCTCTGGTCATAGGGTGGAGGTGATGAAACCTCCCATTCCAGGCAGAGTTAGAAATGTGTATGTGCTCTAGACATTTGATGGCCGTGTGACTCTATTCTGAAAGAGTCTTTCAGAGATGTTGTTTTAATTATGATTTTCCTATTATTTTCATGCTCACTGTTGTTTGTTTGTTTGTTTGTTTTACAATTGTGCAGTGGTCCTCTAGAGTCTTCTCAGGCTGCCACTTAGTCATGTGAAAACCTGAGCTCTACTTCAGTGCTGGAATGAGAGCTCTTAACAACCTTAGCACAGGGTGTGCATAAGCCATATAAATATTCTATTTAACAACTTACAATAAAAAAGTCTCTAAATCTGGAGGAAAAAAAGATTCTTGTATATTTTCTTGACAAGTATTCCTCTGAACGCTCTCCGGTTACTCATGCTGACTATGATCTGGGGTTCCTCTCACGCAGCTAGGGGCTGCTCTACGGGTTATTCTTTCTACTTGCATTGTTTTTCCCAATGCATCAGCCACACTGCTTCTCTTTGATCTGCTGTCACTGTTATAATGAAGTCTATCCTGGTTAAATGCATAAAATCACACCGCTCATTCTTTCTCTCGCTGGTGGTCTGCTCCTGAGGTCTTTCTTGCCCTGATGTCTTTACTTGAAGGTGTTAGACAACTTTGGACCAGTCATTTCACATACGCCTCTGCAAACCATAGCAGCAATGGAAGAATTACAAAAGAATAATTTATATTTGACTATTTCTTAGCTCAGGTCTTTCATTTGTGCATTCCTGAGTATTGTATGCATTTTCTCATAGAACCACATAGATATAGCCTTAATGGTAAAACTCAATTGATAGGAAAATGTTTGAGAAAGATAGTATTTCAGGATACATTTTAGTAGATACCCTGAGTCCTTTACATTAGGACAAAGCAGAAGGAGGCTCTAAACATAGGCACATCATCACTTTAGCCAATTCTTGTGACCCTAGAAGTAAGGAACCAGGCCGGTTCTAGGAGCACAGCAGTTAGAGAGCAGCTCTGGGAGAGTAATCAAAGACATTTCAAAGCAAATTATTGATCGGTAGTTGAAAGAGTAACAGGGCTAGATTGTTCCTTGAGGAAGCACCTCTGACACATTTATTTCAAGTGGTAACGTAAGTGTTCACAATAAATATTGTCGTCAATTGTTGGTGTAGCTTTAGCAAAATTCAATTCACTGAACAGCTGTTAAAAGTTGACCTTTCTTTCTAACAGTTCTGAGCGTTAGACTGTCCAAGATCAAGTGACAGAAAATTTGGTGTCTGATAAAGCTCATTTTTTTTAATATTTATTTATTTATTTATTTTTTAGTGTCTGGTCATGGCAGAAGGGGCAAATGAACTCTTCTAGTCATGAGAGATCTTTCCTCACAGCCTAATATCTCCCGGAAAGTCTCACCTTTTTTCTTTGGTACCAGAAATTGAACTCAGGACCTTATGCTAGCCAGGCAAGCTCTGTGCCACTGAGCTATATCCCTGGTTTTCAATCTGCTAATGCTATTGTTATGTTGGTGGTTCAAGTTATGAATACTGAGGAAACAAAATCGTTCAGAATATAGCAGTGTGTGCCGTGTGCTCATCAAAGCTATGCTGAGAAGTGTTTAGAGACAGGAAATATAACACGTGTCACACAAACATGCAAAATCTAAGTTAATATATAATATTTTATTTGTATATTTGGATGTTTTATAGTTCACGATAAATAAAATTGCCCTACATATTTTATATGTCCTTTGGTCTATTAGTCTGACTTTCAGTCTATATGTATTACAATTGACTTTATATGATAAATAAATTAATTTGATGCTGTAAAAATAAAAAGACATTGAGCAAGAAGGGAAAAGACGAACTGAAATGTGTTATGCATGTGTGCAGATTGGATTAATTTTTCCATTCAAAAGATAACTGTTGAGACTTTAGTATATACAACCTAGGGCTCTTTTCCCATGGGGAAATGTTGGTAAACAAGACACACAAGGATTCAGTTTGCATAAAGTTGGTATTTTCCTGGGGAAGATAAAAGACATACATTGCACAAGAACTAGTAAAACGAGTTTATCATTAACATAATTTGGTTAATGTTCATGGATTTCTTAAGTCGTAGGAAATTAGATTTCCTAAACTGAAAGTCTCACTTGTTGATTCTATTTACTTATAAAAATAAAGATAACTAAAATAATTAAATATTTATTTGCTTCTCGGCCTTTTGGCTAAGATCAAGTGTAGTATATGTTCTTATCAGTTTAAAATATTCACTTTAAATATTAGCACTTTATTCATAATTTATACAAAGCAAGACACGATTGAGATTTAGTGTTCTATTAACAATTTTGAAATTACATAAAATTCTTTGAGTAATGTTGAGGCAGTGTAACACCCAGAGTTATGGGACTTGTTAGCATTTCTTAAATGTGTGGGTAAGTTCAAATGAAGTTTTACTATGGATAAACATTTAGTTATTCCATTTTTCTGTATTTTCTTTTTGCATAGCTACTTAGACTAACATTTTTAGTTTAAAAGAATATGTATAGTTTTAAAATTTAAAATACTGTGTTTCTTACTACGTAAGGATATGTATTCTAATGTTAGACAAAGACAAGGTTATAAATCCTCCTAATAGAAATGCAGGCAATAGTCAGTGTAACTTCTATTAAAATATATTAATCTTCTTAGAATATAAAGTCATGCATGATTAAATTCAGATGAATACCAAAAGATAAAACAGCAAGATTTGTTTACTTTAATGGTTTCATTAATATGTGCATATACAAAGTAACTCCATATCAATGAACTAATATAAAACATTTCGTTCTTCATTTGGTGTCTCAAATGACAAAAATTAGTATTTAGTTCATTCTGTGTAGTTTGATCTTCCTCAAGATATTTTATTTCTCCACTTTGAAAAACACTTTAATCTTTGATTTATATGAAATATAGACATATCTCCAGATTTGAACCTTCAAATGATGGTTAAAAGATGCAGTCAGCTGGGCATGTGGCCCATAACTGTTTTCCCAGCACTTGGGGGGCTGAGGCAGGAGGATCACCATGAGGCCATGAGATGGAGGCCAGCCTGGGCACTACACTGCGTTCAAGGCCAGCCTGAACTGCATAATGTGACGCAGTCTCAAAAAAAAAGAAAAAAGAAAAAAAGTGCGACCATTTCTATTTTGTTGTTGTTCTTTGTTGAGAGATGCTGGATTTTGGCTTGAACTGGAAAACACAGTTTCTCCTTTAATAAGAGTTTTCCAGCAGGTACTACATGGAGACCCCTCGCAGGACATTTTAAAAAAGGAGAAGGCAAATTAATAATTTCTTTTCTATATGCAAAGTCTTCCTATAATTTTCCCTTGTAATGCTTTTCATTTTAATAATAATGAAGCAGCAGTTACTCTTATTATTCAACTTTTACATTTCCCTAATTAATTATCCTGTAAATTCAAAGATATCAGTATCAGCCAATCAGAAGTTTCCATGAAAAATATATATCCTAAATCCATAGTCCTATATTAGCATTTTGGATTCTGATGTCTCCAAAATCTTCGCCTGTGTTAAACTCAACCTCAGTGATGGTAGATAATTTATGTATACATTTATGGCATTTCTGTGCCCATGTTCTATTATTTCCTTGCACCCATGAAAAAATGCATGTAACCATATCCTTTTGTTAAATATGTGTATGAAATACTCATGAACAGAAATTTGAAATTACCAATGATCTGAACCATAAACAATGTTCTCATTTTAAGTGGTGACCTACACAAGTCTGACTTCTCATCTGAACCTCGTGGTATGGACTTGTTTCATCTTGCATGCTCCTCCTCAGCACATCTGTAAGACTTAGATTAAATGCAGTGCTGAGCCAACAGCAAACTCTGAGTGACAGAAACAAAAAGGTGAACTGATCAGTTACCTCAAGGCTTAAGGGCAAATACCAGTGACAAGATCCTTGGCCGCTCAGAGAAGGAAAGCAAACAGGACTCATACACTGGGACGTCTGGGAAAGCAATACAATACAAACTACGTACGCCTCATTTTTCCTTGTAACAGTGAGATTTTGCTGCAGTAATGTGGCCTCTCCATGAAGGGACTTTTTATCAGTGGGGAAAATCTTGTTCTCCAACTGGAGAAAACAAAGGAATAGTTTCTGTGTCAGATATCACCAATAAAGATGAGTAGCCATCTTGAATTAGATAAACCCAACATGTCAAATAAAAAAGCAAATCTCTGAGAATTATATTGGAATTGAAACCACAGTCAACATTAAGATAAGATTTAAGTCCAGTTAAATACGAGTTTTTTTTCTAATATAGTAGATATTTCCTAATGTGCAACTGAAAATCACCCATCATACCAGGAAAAAGAACAATCAGTGGAATTTAGAACTGAGAATGAGTTTTGATAAATACAGAAAGGAATCATACGTGAAATGATCTGTTAAAGAATTTAAAAGTTACAAAATATTTTAAGTGGAATAAATTTTCTTGAGACGAAGACAAAAATTTGAAGAAACACCAAAAACAAAATGAATTCCAAGTACAATTCCATGGGTTAAAATTAAATTAAGGCTATATTTAATAGACAATAATTTCCATATATCTTTAATCTTTAAATAGTAAAGTATATTTACATTTTTATTATCATTCTATTAACTGCTGTTTTATTGTTTTAATCACTAATTATTTGATTATATTTTGCTAATATCTTTACCATTATTACAGGTTTAAAACAATTTTTGTTGTATATTTTTGGCACTAATGCTTCACACCCTTGACTTTTCTTCACTTTTGCCCTAGTAGAAAAAGTCATTTATACATATTTACACATATATTCTTGAGGAAGAGCATCTCCTCTTCACTATTTCAAAGATAGACTTTCTTAATTATATTTGAAAAAAATTATAAGCTACTGTTTTGCAATTCAAGATCTCTCAAATTGTCTGTGTTGATGAATCAATTTTTTTCAATCTTTCCTAAATCTAAACATTAATAAATAAAACATATAAATGGATAAATACTGTCTATATTTTAAAATGAATAAAAACTATGAATTATTTAAAAATCAATGATATATTTTAACTGTTAGGTTTTTTAGACATGAAATCAATCCGCCCCATTGTTATAAAACATTGTCAAGGCTTCATATCAATTTTTCTACTTTTATCTGATAGTTATAATTTTATAGATCATCACTTTTCCATAGACCCCACTTTGAACTTTTCATATAGCAATACTTAGTGTGTTCTAATGTGTTGGAACTTATAGCTAGTAGTTTCAAATTGTCACTTTCAAGAATTTAAAATTCTTAACTCATTCCAAAACATAAAACTGCATAAGGAAAGTATTATTTGATGTTCTAATTCATAAATATGTTGAATGTGTTTATACCAGCAGTCTTCTATCTCGATGATTATAAATAGAACAATAATTGGGGAACAAATAAAATCAGCCATCTAATCTCAATTCTTTATTGAGAGTCAGACCCTTGCAGCACTGGACCACAGCGTGCATCTTTGAGTGCCAACACAGCCTCAAGTTGACAATAAATTCCAAGTAGGAAGAGGCCAGTTTGTAGCTTGCTTTAAAAAATTGCCTCATTAAAATTCTTATTAATGTAAGGTGATGAATATCTGTGTTCTTTATTTTCTATGCCTAAAAAATAAGTAAATGAACAATGCATTACAGGCAACTGGAAGTGAATCTTTGAATGTTAAGGAGAACACAACTTTAGAAGGGGGGAAATCTCATTAAAGGAACTTCAGTGGCTGCTGTCTTTCCCGTGAGCCCCTTCGTTCTATTGAAAGCAGTTACGCCAATGTGGACTTCAATTAACCTAAAGCAGTTGCTGGATAGAAAGAGTATGAACTATTGATCACTCACTACAGAAAACTCCAAATGTCTTTTGAACGGACAATAAGAGTTGTGAAGAATATGAGAAATCATTTTTCCCTTCAGCAAGACACTTTTTATTCAATTATTTTATATGATCTAGAAATTAATGATTGAGCATAACAAATAAATTGTTTTAGATATAAGCAGAACATATCTACTTGTACAAAACTTTTACTTCATTGGATTTTAGATATACAAGTTAAAGAATTTGGTCCCAGTTAATAAACACACCAAATTCGTAAATCCAGGCCAATCTTTCTGAGCCCTTGACAATGTAACAATATACTAATATTTCAAATTTTACAATAAATTTTGCCAGAGTATTTTTCCTGAACTACTTAAATACTTAAGAGATAATATACATCTGAAGAAAATTTGTATCCTGAATCCAGAAACTCACATTTAATGAAGACACAAGAGGAATTGGAGAAGGGAAAAAAAAATTCATATCCATATACAAATACATATACACACATATACACATACAAATAATATACATATACTCGTACATATACAAATACATATGCATACACATACAAATACATATATGTACATATGCATACACATATACAAATACATATACATACATATATACATACAAATAAATATACAAATACATATACACACATATATATGCAGATATTTATTTGACATTGATATGTACAATAGTTACGTATACATATACATACATAGAGATAGACATAGACAAGTACTTATACATAAATATATATATGGAGATATTTATTGACATTGATATATACAATATTTACATATACATATACAAATAGATATACATACATATACAAAAACATATACACACAACTATATAATGTATTGAGATATTTATTTAACACTGATATATACAATAGTTACAGATATATTATTATGAAAGCATAAATAATAAAATATGAATTCTTAAATTTATAACAGAAAATAGTCCCCATGAAAATAAGTGCAGTTAAGTGCCATTTTGAGAAAAAATAGAAATGCACAGATATAGAAAACCTTAAGTTTGCTGTGTCATAAGTATCCTTAAGGTGCTTGAAAAACATTTTCATAGGACCTAATATGCTTTGTTCAGTACGCATTGCTATGGTTGGTACATTGTGTTGACCTGAGAGGTCTAGAAGCTTGCCCACATCACTCAGCAGCTCTGCATCCTGGAGTGTAGAGCACAAGCCATTACCTTTCTAGGATATTGTTCGTCGTGTCAGTCTGAGAAATTTAACTAAGTGACTCAGAGGGGCTCCTCGCTTTGTAACGTCCTCAGCCTGTGCAAGAGCGGTTCAGGGAGATGGTGTGAGCGCTACTCCCACCCAAGAGGAGTGGTCTGCACCTTCTACCCTTCAGGCTTCGCTGTAGACTCCTCAGCCTCCTGTCATAGATTCTTCAGCATTTTATCGCAGACCCATCTGCCTGATGATACGGACTTGCACTGGACACTGCAGTGAGCTTCAGTCCTTGAGGCGGACGCTTCAGCCTCCAGGGTGCAGGCACCCTCGGCAAGCTCCCTCATCCAACTCTATGGCTGGTATTGTAAACCAATCTTGTACTTTCTTATACATTTGTACATTCTGTGTTATATTAGTATCTCTAGTAAACCATGATTGATATACTCTGTGAGACTTAAAAGAATAAATGATAGTTGCATTGAAATCTGCCAATAACCAGTTACTCAGGTGACATCACTTAACACTTAAGTCAGCTTCTCAGAAACCCAGCCAGAGCCCATTTAGCCTGAAGAGATGAGCAACACTCAGGTTTGAACGTTTTCTTTATCATCTCATTCGAGATGTTTTAAGATATGTCTTTGGTTGTAATGTTGTGCTATAAATATACTCGTTCTTCTAACATCTCATTTTAAAAACCTTTTATACTAAATGTGTTCTTTGATAGAGTCTCTAAAACCTGGAATAAAATTTGAATTTTTGGTCTGATTGTAGATATTCATTTGTATCTATTCCTCCTGAGATGTAAAAATGTGTGTCAGTGCTTCAAGGTGTGGAAAAGTTCTTGTTCAGTTACTTGATGACTAGTAAACTTATTACTATTCAAATGTAAAATTTCAATATCAAATTCTACTCATACTCAGCACATATGAATGTTTCAACTTCTTTTTGCCTTTTTTACCTAACGTAATTTTATGTGTTAAAGAAAATTAACCACCATAAATCAGCTTCCTGATGATGGAGCTTGAATGATAGCAATATTGATAATATGTAAGATGTAAGGAAAAAGAAGGTCCCAAGGATTATCCTGGTCCATTAAGCAAAAATATAATTAGAAGATACAAACTGATGATAACATATGAATGTATAATAATTGTGCAAAGATATTATGATCTCATTAATAGAAATTCAATTGGGGTAGATGAAATGAGGCCAATCTGAAACAAACTTAAATGTGTGGTTCCTAGGAACGTCTATGCAGGCATGCTGAGGAGGTGTCATTGAAGAAATACTCGGTGATTACTTAAGTCAGTGTTACTAAAAACATGAGTGAATGAGCAAAGAATAAGTGAGCTAATATTTTCAGATGTCAGAAAAGTTTTTGATTCAAAATCATTGGAATTATGGTAAAAACTCTGGAATGAGATCACTTCACGGTGGTGGTGAAGAAGAACTAAAAAGACTCTTCTGCAGCACCACAATAATTAAGAGCTGTACAAAGAAAAGAAGTCAGAACAAGAAGGGAAATGGAAAGTTGAAACCCAGTTAGAGCATTTCGACAAGAGCATGTCTCAAAAGTTAAGAACAAGATAACAAAGAGCTGAAGGTGTAACTTAGTGTGAGTTCTCATGGTTCATCCATAAATAATACTAAATATTGCAAGATATTTGTATCAGATATTTGTAATAAATTCCAATACATCTTTATTTGAGTTTTGACCAAAATGGTGTATCTTTTTCTATTGTTAGTTTTGGAAGCAGGATCAGAGAAAACTTTCCCATAATAAGTGAATAGTAGCCATAGATCTATTCATACACTGCAGTACCACTTTGTAACAAAATAAGATGTGCTCCTACAGATCACTGTAACTAAATTTAAATTTACAAAACACGACATGGGACCTGTCTCATGTCTATCAATAAACGTCAACTAGTAAGCTTCTACATAAAAGGTGGACTTTTGTTTTGATAATTAATAACTCAGCTTAAATTACTGTTTAGTATACATTGTACATATATTGTTCTTATACTTGAGGATGCATGCATGAAGGTCAGTGTTCTACATTTAAAATAGTGACTTCATACACACCATTTGATTTGATTTATCTTCTCATAAATTGCTAATCTTTTTGTTAGAATAAATTGAAATCACTAAAGCACAGTCTTACATTTAGCCAGTGGAATTTCTGAGGGAAAATATTATTCAGTCAACATATCTTTATTCCAAACTCTAGGTACTTTCATATAAAAATATACTAATGTAGTGACATTAATGCTAGCTATTACTTTAAATTCCTTAATGATTAGAAATCAATCCAACACCCATTTTATTCTCATTTTTAAATTGTATATATGTATATATTTACCTTTATATTTCTACTTTTATATTTTAATTTTTATCTGTGTGTATTGGCAGTATATAATGCCTTCTTTCATCTTAGGGAGCAGCACGTGTACTTAGCATGTTTCTTTATTCTTTTACTCTCTTTCCCTCTCTTGCTTCCTCCATCTTCAGAGCACCTTCTCATTTGCAAAAGCTCCATCTCCCTGTTGCCTGTTGTGAAACTTTCATTTTTTAAAATTGTTTACACTTTGTGCTTCTTTATTGAAACATTAAGCAGTATTTAACTTCTGTCTGACCATTTTACTTATATTGTGGTCTCAAAATGCATCCATTTACACACAAAACACTCAACTTTATCTTACTCTAATATTTAAATTTCAAAGTTTATGCTGTTCTCTCAATTAATTTTTATTTTCTTATTTTTTATGTCAGACATTGAATGAAATTGAAGACTCTTGCTTAAAACTTTAGAAATTTTGAAATTGTTAATCTAGAGTATGATCAAGATTCTGCACTATTACACATTAGGTGCTTCTAATACAAATATTTTATAAACCACACAAATACTGCTTTGTAAATAGTTCAGGTAATACTTGTAAAAAAAAAAAAAAGCTGACATTGATTGCAGTTTACCTGTAGCATAGCAGGTGCTGCATAAATATTTGATGAGTATGTTTGTGAATGAAGTTTTCAACTTTATTAGTTTCATTTACAAGAAACATACACAAATTACCGCAGTGTACACAAAAAGAAATTTATCAATGGAATGTTTGATAGTACATACAATCCATCGACAATTTAACAAGCAGATTCCAGAGAAAATTACAAAAGCAAAAGCCAAAGGGTTATCATGATAAGGGCAGCGATTACTGTCACATAATTATTATTGAATATATTTCATATACGGAGAGAAATCATCACTAGCATGCTTAGCATTTTCTTTTTTTTTTTTTTTTTCTAACAGTGAGTTTTATTTATTTATTTAGTCTTTTTCCTTTTTATCGGTACCAGGGATCGAACTCACAACTGCCTGCTTGCAAGGCAGGCGCTTATGCCGCTGAGCTAAATCCCCAGCCCCGTGCTTAGCATTTTAATAAAAGCTATTATCTTAGCCACATCAGGGACCCACCAACAATCACCCATCTCTACCATGATGCCTTCTTTTCAAAGAAGCTCTGAATAGTTTATTCCCTTGTGTTATCAGCTGTAAAACAAAAGTATCACTAAAATCTTAGGGCAGATACCTAGAATCTAGCTGTAAGGAAGCCTAGATATTTGAATGGTTTCTTGCCAATTGGAGGGTATTACCAGACATTACCGCTTTATTTGAAGTAGTTTTCTAGACAAAAGTGTGAGATACTGGGCCAGGCTTTGAGGATGGGAACATTCTCTACCACAAAAAGCTCAGATTTCATTCAGTTTAACAATTATAATATTTTTATGATATTTACTTGCTATCCAACATTTTGAATAATTATATTGAATAGATTTTGCACATGTTCACAGTCAGGAGGAAAATAAATTTTTCAAAAGTTTGATTAAATTTAGGAGATAAACTAAAGGAGGAGAGTGACATATAAAGATAAAGGTCTTTTGTGACTCGTGGTGCTTTTAAAGGTGAAAATAGAAAATGGAATGATTGACAATAAAACTTTATGGTTAGAATGAAATTATTGGTATGAAAAGAAAGTCGGGTGAAAGTTATTTAAAATGAGTTCAAGTACAATTTTGAGTCTTAATGAGAACATAAAAAAGTCTATCAAGGGGTCGGGGTTTAGCACAGCAGAATAAGTACCTGCTTGGCAAATGTGAGGCCCTGTGTTCAATGCCGGTACTAAAAACAAACAAACAAATGAAAACCATCTAACAATAAACAAGGGAAAAATAGTCAATGTATTGATTCAAATGTAACTCAAAATAATATCATAGCAAAAATACACATTTCTTTTCATTTTATTTCTATTTTCAGTTCACAAACAAAAATGTACTGTTATGTATTTTTTACACTATATTCTTGAGTATACACAACAGTTTTCAAAAATTCGTTTAGATAAGGAAGTCAAAAAGTTACTGAATTGAATATTTACATGATTTTTGCTCACATGTTTCTAGGTGTCATTGAAACGTGTATAAGAAAGGACATGTTTTATTGTCCAGAGACATCCTGTAACTCTTTTTTTTGCTTTATGCGAATTCCAATCTCCATATTAATTCCTGCCTTGGCACATTCAGTCCATCTCCAGAATATGTCTCATGTTCACTATCTACTCATCTGTGCATCAAAAGCCTTTTTACTAATGTACTAATTCTTTCACGTCCATATTCTTAAGCGTTCAGTCTCCTAATAGATCACGAGACTTCTGCTTAAATTATTGTGGATTCTTCAGGGAGACGTGACAAAGCTTTTCCTTGGCTTATGAAGTCCTCCCACCTGCTGCTATTCCCCGCTTCAATCCCAATCTTTTGCCTCCCTCCCTAACTGTGCTGCTCTTCGGTTCCTCGGTGTCTGAAAGGCCAGCCCACCTTCCACGCGCTCCCAGGCAGCTCGGTTTGCTGCACAGGCTTCTCCACGCCATCTCTGGTTCCAGGTTTTAGTTCTGCATCTCATCAGCTTAGGAATCGATCACATTTTTCCGATACTGAATCAATAGCCGCCATCCACCACCGCTCCGCCTAGGTTCTGCTTGTTTTTCACATTTTTTATCCCTTTTTCTAAGGCAACATTTGCGTAACTCTTTGGAGATGAAGTCTTTCCCGCTAGATGCCGTGATCCTTGTGCACAGGGACCGTGGCCGCCTGTCCTCCTACCACAACGTCCAGTATGTAGCACGGCGGTTGTCAAATAACAGGAACCCAGGGCACATGCATTAAACTACTGGGTGAAACTGTGAGGCCACTGCAAGGTTGAGGAGCAGTTACATTATAACCCTCACAGATAACAGGAAAAAAGTAAAGCGAACATTTACACTCCAATTCTTATAAACCCTCTAGTATTTCAAACTTGCTTGTTTTACCTTCATGGTAAACCTGGGAGCGCACGGCCTGGCACGATTCTGAGAGAAGGCGGTTTGTAATCATGGGTCCAACTAGGTATTCAAATATGGAAAGAAATCAGTAATATAATGGAATACAAGGAAAATTACATTGTGTTCTTCTTACCTAAAAAATATAAATGTATTTTGCTCAAATATTTCCTGTAGCATAATAGACAATATATTAATCTTGAGGTATTAGAAGAATCAGATATACAATGTGCAGCTTCTGCCAGAAATTGTTATTGAGCTTTCTTCAAATAAGATAGGTTTAATAATTCAGAATTGATATCTCTCATGAAGTTATTGACATAATTTATATAAATTTTGCATGTAGTGTTTCATATATTTTATATTTTATTCTTTATGCATATTTATCATATTTGTATGAATATGATTATGTACTGATTTCTAAAAGTAAGAGAAGTTATATAAAAGTACTTAATTTATAATTGCTGAATAATGTATATAAGTCAAAATTTCTAAAAGTAAGAAGATACATAAAATGTACTTGTTATTTGTTGAATAATTAATAGATATAAATCTACTTTAGAATATATGCAAAAATAATCATTTTACTAAAATTATAACATATTGCATCTTTATTAATCTTTAAAAACTTTTAAATAAAAATACAGTGAAAATAGATCAATTTATTGTCTTTTTCTTCTTCTTCTTTTTTTTTTTTTTTTAATCGGTACCGGGGATCGAACTCTCGACTGCCTGCTTGCAAGGCAGGCGCTTATGCTGCTGAGCTAAATCCCCAGCCCCCAGATCAATTTATTGACTCTTCTGTTGAGATAGCAGCTGAGAACTATGACTAAATTGCATTTGATGTGCTTTGTTTCACAATTTTTTCCCATTTTTCATTTCTAGTAAAAAATGTGGATACTATTTTATTACACAATGGCAAATTTTGATGATCCTCTTTGCTTCATCGAGGGAAAGTTTGGCCATGGAGGTCAGACATGGGTGATGCTCAGTCCAGGAGAACCCAAACTACTAACTGTAACAAAATCATTTTCTAGCAAATGTTACCGAATCTCTCAGGACATTCTAGGTCTCTGTAGTACTGATAAAATATAAAAGAGATTGTAGTTTCATTATTTGATAAGTTTAGGAAACAAGAACAATCCCATGTTGTGCCTGCATGAGTAATTTGAATGAATTTAAAACCCAGTATTATTTATGAGCATATACCTCTTAGTCTTGTTAAAATCCAAAGCTGAGCAAAAGAGCATATCTGTTTTTACAAAATATATGATCCTTGGTAAATTACATGCAACCAGTAAGCTGAGAATTGCCATCTGCCAAGATCCTTAAATTTACAGTTTTTGCCTCAAATTATGGCAGGGTTATATGTTACATACTTCCATACAAAATCCGAAACACAATGCGCTTGATTTGTTTTTAGATGGAACTATGCTGTCCTGAGGACCTTATTTGCAATCACTTGGCAGGGCTAAGTTGGTTTTTCTGACTTTGTGTGGTCTTTTGCTTGGCTGGGATAACTGGGGGGACTACACAATGTTCCACATGGGTCTCCATGTCAGCTATGACTGATTTTGTTCACAGGATATTGGCAGAAAAACTCAATAAACCACAAAGGTGTAAATTTAGGCTGGATGACCCTATCTCAAAATCTCTACCACATTCTAGACAAAGTCACAGAATTGAGTTGTTTACATAGACATTGCTACTTGAGATTGTCATGCTTAGGAGGAGTTGAAGGGTTGGAACGGGATTGGGGGAGAAAAAGAAGAATCAGATACATGATGTGCATAAATTCCTGTGATGAATGCAATCAGCATGTGTACCTAAAGTGTACCAATAAAATTAATGAAAAAAAATTTTGATTAAAGGGGCTTCAAATCAGGGAAGAAAACAATGTGTGCATTTTTGCAAACAATCTACCAGCACAAATGACAAACTGACTTGGAGGTAGGTCATGAAGGAAAAATTTTATAAAGTACTAACAGTGAAAACAATCTTAAAAAAAAAAAAAACAGTTTCTTAGAATGGATGTAAATTAAATCATTATACTGAAATTCTTTTTTTTTTACTTTTCTGTTTTCCTCTCTTAACTGGCACAAAAGTTCTAAGACATGACTGTTGTGATTCCAAATTTAAACCTGAGAAAATTGAATTTGAAAGGAAAAAGAAAAATTAAAAAAACAAACAAACAAACAAACAAACAACAAAAAAAAAAACACCTCAGGTATTCCAAGGTGTTTTACTGCCAGGTATGTTGGTGCACATGCATAATCCCAGCACTTGGGAGGCTGAGGCCGGAGGATTGCTGTGAGTTTGAGGCCTGCCTGGGCTGTAAAGTTAGTTAAAAGCCTCGGCCTGAACTAGAGTGAGACCTTGTCTCAAAAAGACCAAAACAAAAAAACAAAAAACAAAAAAAAGCAAAGCCAAAAACACATAAAAATGTTTTATTAAAACATAACATGACATAAAGAAATTTCTCATGTTCTGCTGATCCAGTTTTCTGCTTTCATTTTTATGTATTTTCCAGGATTCTATTTTTATCAATCTACCTAAATTTGGCTTGTCACCTATAGTTTTGATTGAATTTGTGGAAGTTGATTTATTTTCGAGAGCTACTTTTCTACTTTTCCTTTGCTTTTAAGTTATAAATATTAATAAATCCTTTGAAGGAAATAGAGATTTCCCTAGAAGTAATCATTATATAAAATAGAGAACTGCTGACTTGGATTCTTAAGGTGATGAATTATGTTTTGGTTAAAACACAAATAATGAAATGAGATCCTTCCTCTTTTAAGTTAGTGCAGGAAAAAAGAGTCTCATTAGAAATGCAACCACTTGCATCCCCAATACTTTAGTAAATGCTTCTTCAGGGTCTCGTTTGTGCTTGGACAATAATAATATCAATGATATTAGACACAAATGGTAGAGCATGTTTCTACTGCTAAGAAATTACTTAGCTGAGATAAGAAATATTTCAGACTTTGTTTGTTTTTACTTTTTGGCCAGGGTCTCACTACATAACACAGGCTGGACTTGAGCTTGCATATGTAGCTCAGCCTGGCCTCAAACTTGCAGTGTTCTTCCTGCCTCAGCCTCTCAAGTGCTTGGACTACAGCAGTGTGTCACCATGCCAGGCTACATTTCACTCTGAGTGACAAATGTGAAGACAAAGAGGAAAACGTACAAGAGACTTAGAGATGAAGAAAGGTATCATCAAATGTATTATTATCAAAGTGACATAATATGGCCTGTTCACAGTTACTTGACATTTGTAAATTGAATAAGTAGAACAAACAGCATAGTTGAGAAATGTGCATGCGTTAAAGTGACTTTATTTTGAAAAAAATAAATGGAAGTAAATTATGTAAAGAAAGTTAGAATGCTCCTTAAAAATGATGTCTCTTATTCCATTCTTTAAAAAAAAAATCAATAAATTTTGTTTTTATTTTTAAATTAAGTTAAACTTATGAACTATAGACAGGAGTTTTACAAAAAACTAAACATTATCAAAATAAATATTATGTAGACACACATGCATTCCAAACAGACACTCTATGCCCTCACTTGGTTTGAGATTTAAAAGCACAATGTTTGTAATCAAACTAAGCCATCTTAGACTTTAAGGTATTATTTTTTAAATAGGTTTTATGATGACTCCTGACAGAAGGCCTTCAAATCATATGTTTATCTGGAAAAATAAAATCAATCTTTCCAGACATTTAAACTTATAGAAGTTTGTCATTGTTCAAAGCAATTGTTTGCTTGTAATTACAATGCACATGTTACATTACTCAGTGGATAATTTTGAATGTATTTGTTTATAACAAATTGGATGGATGAATGGCAGGATGTATAATGGATGACTGGATAGCATACAGGAAACTGTTTGTACAAGACTGAGACGGAAAGACATTTAACTTCATGAAACGGTGAAAAACAATACATGTATCTGTTCTTTTATAGCACCAATGTCTTAGAATCATCACTACTTATTTTGTAGAGCCATCTGCTTTGAGTTGTTGCAATCATTTTATAATTTAAAAAAAGTAAAAGGTAAGGACAATATTTAGAAATGAAAATATAGCCAGCTTCACTCTAGTTATACTTTCATGTTTCTTCTCGGTACAAAGTGCGATCCAAGATTGCCCCACCACCTGCCGTCCCAGAGGCAAAAGACATTTTTATTAAAAACTTCAAAGAATTGGCTGTTAAAGTTGGAAAGAAGACTCAAATTTGAAAACAGAGGTGATGAGACAATGTAGTTCAAATACATGTTTAAAGTGAAATTCAATATATTATGGAAACAAGGGGAGTTAACAAACATGATCAAATGTACACGTAAAAATATGCTGGGGCATTTTACAAATGGCAACCTCATCAAATGATGAAAAACATCATTCCTGCCGTAATCAATGTTAGGAACACTCGAGTCTGAGAGTAGCATGGCTGAGAGGAGGTGGAACCACTGGAAAATGGGGCGGCCTGGATCAACAGTGGGTGCCTGGACGTGTGCACTTGGGGTGTGCTATCATTCATTTTTGTCTCTCTTTGTATCTAGTTGGAAATGTAAACTATTAGCTTCGTCTCAGGCTCTTGCCATGGTGGGCCCTCTCTGCCACCTGCGCAGAGTGATTCAGCTGCCAGATCTTAGATGGAGATTTGGAGAATTGTGAGTTCAGATTAACTTTGTCTCTTTATTAATTAATTGTATCTCGTAGTCTATTAATGTGACACAAAGTTGACTATATGCAGATAGAAACAAATCCTGGGGGGTTTGCTTTGAAGGAAGCAGCTTGATTGACTATTTTTGGCACCCAATCTGAAGCAGCACAGAGAAAATGAGAGAGATAAAAAGGAGACAAAGGAGGAGGCCTTTAATGCAGGCATGGGAAACCTCTACGGGGACCAGGAGGTACAGAGGCTCCCAAAAGATAACAAAGAAGTGGAACCACTTTTATCAGTTTTGGCTGGGGGAGGAGTTTGGAAGGTGAGCAAAAATGATGTATTAACTGCTGATCTGCAGGAGCATCTGCCTGTGTAAAACAGGAGACAGAGAATTGGGTGGAGTGGAGAGGAGAGGCTGGGTGGTTGTGGAGTATTGAGATTGGAAAGGGCTCAGTGTGTGCATAAAAAGTGACTGGGAGCTTCTCTCTGGAATGAGGAGGATGCAGAAGTTTCTCTTGGAGACATAAGTTGTTTCGCTCCGGCCCCTACCAAGTCGGGAGTACGTAGCTAAACCCCAGGCTGGCAGAAGCTATCACAGCTGACTTCAGCTGTAAACAAGATAGATGCGTACAGATTCTGGAGTCCATTTTCATCAAGCTGTTTTCCAGCTCAAATCAGGAAGGCTGACTTTACTTTTCTTTATTTAGTTTTTGTGATATTTTATCTTTCAGGCTAAAATTTACAAAAGTCAATAAAAACTTTACGATTTTGAGATATTTAAGTAGAACATGAGTCAGGCTTACCTCTTTTTGTGATACTTTTGTTGTGGTTTAATTTGTGTTTTGATTGACTGTCAATAATGTATGATCAGCTTGCTTTGACTTTGCATATCTATGAGAAAGATTAAAAGAACTTTGAAGCCACAGACAACCTGGATTCTTTTCCTCAGATTCTCTGTATTTGGACACAGTCTGCTCCTGGAATTGTTGTATTTGAACGAGACATGGTAATAACCTGAAAGTCCACGCTTTTGCATTTTGAAGTCAGATGGGAATGGAGTCTTAGTGACTGCAATGTGACCTCCAAGTATTCATATTTAGTGGATCTTTTTATGATTTGTATGACTTTGACCGACACACACAGTTAAAATGCAGTCCATTTGGACATCAGGGAATCTGAAAGGCCTCATAAAAGTTGTCAATTGTATGGATTCCTTTAATAAAACTTACACCCCCGCCCATAGATTCTTGATCTAGGCTTTAACTCAAATCACTAAATTTGCCGATGCATGTTACATCAGCAAATCCATTTCTCAAAGGGGAAGCAATCACATAGAGTTATTGTTAAGCTTCTTCACATATCAGAAGCACAGACAATTTGTAAAAACACTTTGTTGATATTGTTGAACAAGAGATTCAGTGAAGCAGATCACCAAAACAATGAGGAAAGGATTCTCTGGTATGTACAACATACAGGACTCCATGGAGTACATCTTTATTTTTAAGCTTGGAATATATATTATAGAAGGCAAGGAACAAGAGAAAGATTTAAAGTATAAAATATCAGTAGCCAAATTTGATTCTTTGCTTTCTTTCTTTCTTTTCTTTTCTTTTCTTTTTTTTTTTTTTTTTTTCTTGTATCAGGGATTGAACTCTAAAACTTGTGCTTGCCAGGCAGGTACTATGCTGCTGTGCTAAACCCAGAGCCCAGATTTCTTTCTTAGTACGTTATGCTTGTGACCATGACACAAATGAATGTGAGGAAAGGAGACATTGGGAAACTTCTCTAGTGCAATCAGTTAGATACGATGGAGACCTAATAAAAAAACAAAGGAAGGATGCATCTAAAACACAGTTTAATTTACTATTTACAATATGCAATTAATGGGCAAATTAAAAGTCCTGTCATTTAATGAATCTGTGAAAATGAAGAGAGTACACACCCAGCATCAGTCTGATACCTAGGCAACAAGGTTTTATGCTCCCATGCAATGATTGAAATTGTCTTTATGTTTGAAGTACGGAGATCATAAATTGAGCAACTTTCCTTACTTCTGTATATTTCCTGCTTTGCTTAGCGTAAATACTGAATTCGTTCTCAATTGTGCCAGCTGAATTTTCTGCTCTGCACTGAATGTTAAAATGGTACTAAAATTTGAAAGCATTATGTTCCTGGCCACATAGACTGGGCACACAGGTTAATGCTGTCCTTTAAATCTGACATTATCTGACTGTGAAGAGGCTATGGCTTTCTTTCATAGCCTTATTCATCATTTAAATTAAGTACTTTGACAGATTCTGGAAGCATACAGAAAACTTAGGACTGTCTTGATTAAATGCCAAAGAATAAATTTTCCTCTGGAAAGCACTTCACAAATTTGAACAAAATTTTGGGCTAGAAATTTCAATGAATATTACTAACACGTAATAGAAAGAACACAGTGTTCAGTCAGTTTTAGAGTTCAATATTGTTGATTTCTCAGTTTCTCTCACTAAACGTAGAATTCCACAATCTAATTCAACCTAATTGTACACACCTGAAAAAGAAAAAAAAGAGATAAAAACTGTGGCAGGGATGCATCTCATTTGGCATGTGCTTTTGAATTAAACAAAGATGCATTAGGAGTGGCATAAAAATTATAGTATTAGTAATAGGTTTTTTAAAGAACATAAAATGGCAGAGAAGGTTAGAAACTGCTTCTTAAACTTGATTAAAAATTGCATATAGTTAGAGCTGTACATTGTTAGCTAACATTCCAAGCGATACTGGCTAAGCTACCATTTGGGACCCAAATCTTTATGTGTAATTCAGCCGGGGAGAATTAAGCGATCCAACTAGAAAAAATATGTCTTAAAATTGCATATGATAGATGTTATGAATTTCGATTTCCAATTCTACATTGGAGAGATTTTGGTTTTAACAAACACAAGTAGTTTTCAGAATAGATACTTCACGTAAGCAGGAGACAATGAATTTGTGCAACAGCTGCCGTCTTGTCTTCGGTCAAAGATGACTTCTGTCTGTTGCGGGTGCCCGGTGCTAGTGAGAAATATGGATCACTGAAGATGAAATAGCATAGTTAAAAGGCGACCTTCCTGTGTTGCACTTTGATTATTTTTTTACTCAATATCAGTACTTGTAATATGTAGTAATTTCAGAAGGTGGTTGACATTATTTAAAACGTACAGGGACACGATGGAGAATTATTAGCATAAAGCAAAATGAAATTCTGTCAGCAGCAACATGGAAAGAGCTGGAGAACATCTTGTTGAGTGAAATAAGACACAAACATAAAGACAATTACACGTTCATTTTTGCATATATAAAAAACAGAAAATGGATTAGAAATTATTAGGACTACACCGAACGGAGAAAGTTGCCAAAGTGTGAGGATTGAAGAGGAGGGAGGAAGGAAAGTATTTGAATATAATCAAATAATGTCTTTTGTATTTTTGGAGATATTACAATGAATCCCATTAATACATACAATTAATATATGTTAACAAAAATAAATTACAAAAGGCAATGTTGATAGCTTTTGAAACTTGCAAAATGTGGTTACAAGCTGACACTTGAAATGCTTGTCTAAGCACTATAAATAAAGCAAGAAATCTTTCCACAGAAACAAGAATAATATATAAATTAATCAGATTATCCATATATATATATATATATATATATATATATGTTATCTAATTAGATTCTTCATTAAAATAAAAATTTATCATAATGCTCTACATTATTTTTAACATGTATTTTGGTACCTTTTCCTCAACCACTGTGTCTAACTCAGTCTTAAAAATAATACAATGATCTTGATTTCACAAAATGAGATTTTTAATGTTATTTCCTTTTTAGTATAGTCACATTAAAAATAAATGAGAATTACTAAACTGTAAATTCAATGTATATATATTAGTCACCCAACTATACTATATTGCATAATGTACTGAAAAGGCTTTTAGATAATAAAATAAAACCTCAGGCAGTATTTTTCACCAAAATATCATAAATATAGAGCCTGCCAAAAAATGTACACACACTTCAGCAGTTACTTTAATAATTATCTAGAAGCTAATGGCCACTATTTTGAGTACCTTTTGTAATTTAGAAGCCAAAGAGAAATTGTATTTAAGCTTATTATATTTCAATAAATTTCTTATTAGAAATGTTTACTATCCTGATATATACATTTTTGGCTAACTCTATATGTGTAAAACAATGCACAAGCAAAATCTTTGAGTCTGTAAACTACAAGTATACATTATATACGTCCTAGGAACAATAGTAACTTTCTCTCTTTGTATAACCATATTTTCATTCTAATATTTATTTCAGAAGTAATTTTACATGTTTAATTAAATTTATTTTCATCAAATAATTGCCTGTATTCCTTTGGCAACACAGCATAATTCTATTTTATTCTCTATTATTCAATAACATTGATTTTTGATAGAATGTATTTGTGATAAATAATGATTCCATTCATTCTGAGAGTTGCTACATGAAAATTAACATGTGTGTTCATGTTTATATTTTAATAATATTGTAATTTTATATTTTAACTATGGATTTATTGAATATTAACCGAAATTAAAATGAATGTTAATCATATATGACAATGGGCTAGACTTTTGTATAAAAAATTATATACACATCTACATTATTACTGAAGAGTGGTAGAATGTGTCACATCTACATATGTAGTTATCACAAGTCATGGACAAGCGAGACTTTTCTTACACTTCTTTAGACTTTTCCTCTCCTACTTCACATCTTTTCTCTTTATACAGCTGTAAAGTCACGATTTTCAAGAATTTAATCTCATTTTCTCTACATTATCTCCAATTTATCTTTAGTACATTTATAGCAAAACAGATTTTGAAACAAAGAGGAGTGATTATTATGGTTTGTGTCAAGGTGTCCCCCCAAAGCCTCATGAAGTCATGGGCGTGGGTTTTTCAGAGTTGGCACAATGTAGAGATTGTGACTAATACGTGGTTCAGTGCTGAGTTAAGGGTGTGAATGGTACCCCTGCTTTACACTAGGTAATTTGCATACATTATAAGGGATGGAAAGAGGCTCGTCTGCCCCACTTCTCATCTTCTTTTAGTTTTTTATGTCTTCAGCAGCCATGAACCATTGTTACTCCTTGGCCATTGTACCACCCTGCTTTGGAGTCAGCTGATTATGGATTTAAACTGTAAACTAAATAAAACTTTCCCCCTTTAACACTGGGTGTCTGATATTTTGTCTCAGTAATTAGAGAATGTAACCAAGAGAGCGATAGAAATTTATTCAAGAGCACTTTGGTGAATAACATATGGAAAGGACTGATGAAAGCAAAAAGGACAATTAGCCTACAGTCTTACTGAAACAGACAGTTCACCTTATCCCTGAAAGGCCCCTCATTTGGCACAAACTGAGGCAAATTGAGAAGGCATTTATAGTCAAACACTGACAAGTTATTGGAAACAAGGATAGGCAGATAGATTAATAGGCGGGTACAAGGAAGAGCCAATGCATAAACAGAATGATGGGTGAATGAATGTATGGTTATACAGTACAGTGGACAATTGGCCATAAAGGTAATTTAGAGATAATATTGTTCTAATTTTTGAGTAAAATGTAAAGTTCATTATTTTGCAATTACATTCAATTATTCCAACACTACTTGTTGCAATGACTATTAAACATCCAATCAGTCACCTTTGTGTCTTTGCTGAAAAAATAGTTGTTAGTCTTTGTGTAGATCCACATCCAGACTTTATATTTCATCCTTAGGAGGCAATCTTTCTAAACATTAGGTGGTTATTTTAAAATAATGAGATAAAAATTATGTGCATGTTAATAAAGACATTGTTTCGATGTATACCAATTACACGTGAAATGACTGCAATTAAACCTGAACACTGAGGTTTCAGTTTTGAAAAATCAGCTTCCACATTGATATGTTTTGTTTTAAAACAAAACAAAGCAAAAAACAATAACACATATACCATAGGTTTGCCACCACTTAAAGCAGTCTTAGAGAAGGATTGCCTATTGCCTTAAAGATTAGTTATCAAGATTTTGGTTGTACTATCTTGTCTTTTATATGTTTTTGAAATGTTTTAATTGTATTAGCAAAATCTCCTTCCTAGAGTAGTACCCATAGTATATGAAGTGATAATGACTATGGTAATAGTGATAAAAAGGATAAATAAGGAGGTTGAATACAAAGAGGAAGAACAGAAGGAGGAAAAATGTGAAGAAGAAGAAAAAATTCTCTTTGATTTTAAGTAGTGACTCCTTAGTCATAACTGAACTCCTGAATGTTATATTTGGAACCAATATTAACATACCTGTTGTTGGGCTCTATACCTAGACCCTCAACCCCCCAAATTAGTATCTTGCTAAGACTCAAAGGAGTAAGACACATGGCATGATCTTTAGAGCTACAGGAGGAGTGAAATCCTTGGCAGAGTTTGTAACTCTGCTAGCCAGCTGACCAACTGATGCTAGGCAGCCCTTATTTAATCAGAACAAGCAAGGAGTTGAGTGAAAAATGGAGGAAACCTGAACAGGGTCTTGTGAGGGGTTCAAGGACCACTCAGAGCAATAGACCATGCTAATTAAGAAAACCTATCTTTAAGTGGCCTCAGCTGTGGCCCATCTTGCTCTCTGAGCTATCTCTTCGTTCTTAGTTCAATCATTCCCAGGACACACCACAGCCCTGCATATGTATCCAACTTCAACGGTCTCCAACAACCTGTGTATTTATGTTATTAGTGATGTCAATTTAGCTTTCTAGGCTAGTACAAATGTAGGGTAGCTGCTATGAAATAGGTATCCTTAAAGAGTGTGACAATTTTGCAAGTTTTGGTCATAAAGAAATGATAAATGTTTAAGGTGATAAACATACCTAGCCTGATTTAGAAATTGCACCATAAATACATGTATTAAAACATTATATGTTATCCTATCAATGTGTGTGTTCTTATGTGTCAGTTAAAAAATAAGTTTAGTCATAAAATGGGTGAAAACTCAATTTTAAGATGGAAATGTATTTAGTTTTCTCAATAACACTTCAATTTCTTTTCTTCATCTTTTAGCATCACATAGGTTGGTTATGAGTCACTCTGAAAAATTTGAGAAAAATCATGGTTCATTTCTAAGAAAATAAACTAATAACAATATTTTTGTGAAAGTCCATATTTTGACATCTATGTTTATGCCCATTTATCATATGTTTATATATTTGCCAACTAGATTAAGCACTGTTGTGTCTTGTACCCAAATTTCTCCCATTGCCTCAGGCATATATTGGTGGAGCTTTGTGGAGCTGCTGGATCAAGTGCTTCTGATACCAGGATTCGGGGTGTATGGTACTATATTAGTCTGTTGCTTGAAATTCTAATTGTTTTGTGTGTAGTTGAATGGAAGTGCTAAAGATAGAAGCCTCATCCTATGGGTGGTGATACCATCCAAAAAGCTTGTAGCCTGGATGGGATAAAAAGGAAAATTTGGGAAAATCTTCCATCTGCCTGCTGTTCCCGAACAGTTTCTGTTTTGTGATGCCCTCCTGTCATGCAACCCTGACTTGAAGACGGCTTATTATTGACTGAAACCTCTACAAACTATGAACTGAAGTAAACCTTTCCTCCTATAACTTAGTGTCAGGTATTTTGTCTCAGTGGTAAGAAAGGTAACTAAAACAAACATACTTTATTAAGCAATGTTGTACCCCCAAAATGAGACAATGTACAAAAAGAAAGAGCGCATTATTTAAGCTGGCACCACCAACACAGTAGCATTGGAATTTGCAAAACTGCAACTAGGTTAGATTTTTGGGAGGATTATAAATGGAAAAACTGCAAAGCAGGGATGGGAGGGGGTAAGGCTGAGGAAGGCTTTTTGTTCCCTAATTGATTTGGAGGCAGATTTTTCACTTAGTCAGTTGCCCGGCAGAAATTTTCCCAGCTTGTGGTCAACAAGTTACTTATTTACAGGAACTTGGTGACTTGCGGTCAGCTAATCCAGGAACAACTGTCTTTAACAAGTAGGGACAAAGGTTGAGATAGAGCACAGGGTTACCAGGGTAACAACACATACAGAACCAGATGGTGGTGTTTTAGTTAGAGCACAAGTAACAGCTTTAATCTCAAATGCATCAAGATGAACATGTAGCAACTTGTGCTCTTGTTCTTGATGAGTTCTGCTCGGAAGTCTTGTCAATTTTCTCATACTGATAAGACAAAACTTCACAGATTTGGTGCTTAGATAATGTAAATTTATTTCCTCATAGTTTTGAAGGCTGGAACTTTGAGCCTAAAGTGCCATTTGGTGGACTGTGGTGATGGCTTTGTTTTCTGGTTTATAGATACCACCTTCTCACTATATCCACATTTGACACAGAGATTAAAAAAATCTGGTTTTCGTTTTGTTTTGTTTTGTTTTTAAGGGCACAAATCATATCATGGGAATTCTACTCTCAGGAAACTATCTTATCCTGTCTCCATAGGCCTGTTTTAAAATCCATCACAATGAGAGTTAGAGCTTCAACACATATGTAAGAGGAGAACAACTGTAATAACTGGATATTCAGACACATAAACAAACCAAAATAGCACCAGTCCTGAAGTAAATGCTGTCAGAATAGAATGGAAGTACTGACTAAATTTGCCAAAGCAAGTCAAGAAATTTGTTTAGGAACTGAAACATGAACTGGACCATAAAATTTAAAGTGAAGCACTACATGGGAGAGATTAAAGATATTTCACAAGGAAGAAATAATATAAATGTAAGGAAAAGAGAATATGTTGTGTAGAAAATGGAATTAATGAGTCTACTACTGGTGAAAATTAACGTGTTTGACATCAGGAGTACACTTAGACTGCATCAGGCAATTGGATCCAGGTTTAAAAATGTAAATGTGTTATAATATCAGGTATGGAATTAATCTTGCAGCCCTGCATTTGTCACTTTCTAGACTAAAATTCTTCACACTCATAACATAAGGACGAGGAGTTTAGTTTGGCTTGTGGCCTCAGAGGATTCAGTCCATGGTGGACTAGAGCTAAAGCAGAAATGGCAGAGGAAAGCTGCTAAGTCTGTTACAGCCAGAGAACAGGGACAGAGAGAATAAATAGTAAGGAAACCAGAACAAGGATATTCCCTTCCGATTCCAGCCCCGAGTAACCTCCAACCATTTCAGCCTCTCTTTCCTCTTTGAATTTTCTTTGTGCTTTTAAAAGCCAAAATACATTGGCTATACTATTAGGCATTTTGTTGAATATTTGCACATTTATAACTTATCACAATGATAAATAAAAACATTCTAACCAAAAATTGCTATATATTCTATTAAGTAGAGAGAAAGCTTCTAGAAAATTAGAGACTAACCAAAACACATAATTTTGATTTGTACAGTTTAATTCCAAATAGTATGCTTGCTTTCTAGAATGTTCATAGCTGTAATTTTCTTTTTCTGTGAGTGTGATATAGAGTACTAAATCTAGTAACTTTATAATGAGTTACATCCCAAGTCCATTTCTTTTTTAAATAGTAAGACAACATTAAGAAAAGTTTTGTTAGATTGTTTAATTGCCAGTCTGGGCTTAAACTGAGGTCCTTCTGATCAGTCTCCAAGAATGTGGACATTACTCTCCTATGTTGATCAATATAAAACTTACTATTGATAGCACCAGTGTGTGGTTGTGTCAAGAAGTTTCAGAATGAAGACAAGACACAGGCTTTGCCAATGATGTGCATGGCAGAGAGGATCAAATGGGAAAAGAGAAAGAAAGAAAATAAAAAAGCTTGAGATGCCACGTGGATATGCAGTAAATTCACACAATGAACTAATTCATTCTACATTGCAAATGTTCTAATAAAAAAAAATCATAGAGGTGTTTAAAGGCTAAGTAATATGCATGTATGCAATATCAAATCCATATACAATCCATACCTAGAGAACAGGAAAAATCCAGTCGTGAGTTCAATCCCTGGTACCGATAAAAAAAAAAATATGAACACAATCAAAATATCAGTTTTAAGTGTAATGCACATAAAAGCCATTTTTAAGAAATTTCCAATCCTGGGATTTAAATTAAAGCATGAACAGTGTTTTGTTAAATTTCTTCCTCAAAATCTATTTCTTAGCCCTTAACTTGGGATGTGGAGTCATCTTAATCAGGTTCTACAAGAACATTATTGGAAATAAAGAATATTACAGCCTGTCCCAAAACAAATAATACAAAATTTACTCTTTTACAAAACTTGCATAGATTTACTTGAACAATTAGATTACAACACGCATAATGGAATATTAGCAGTCAATGGAATTCATCAGTGCCAAGAAATCTCATTCAAAATTTAGATATAGAAATTTCCATGATATCTAGTATCACAAAGTAAAAATGTTTAAGGTGCTCAATCCTTTTTAATAGCTATTAACTCTGTAACTTACTCATATCTTTTATCTTCAATTATACTGATGATGCTTATAAGTGTTATACTGATTTGCTTGTGATATCACCTCTGCATCATATAACAATAATATCCTTCAAGTGAACAAATGACTTTTTGTGATTTAGCACCATTGTTAAACTTCTAAATAGTTGAATATATGTTATAAGCATCCATTTTCACATTAATGTCAGCACTGACTTACTCTATTTTAAAGCCCAGTTTTGTAAAAAGTAATTTAACTTATACCACTAGACACTTCTGATAAAATAAAACTACACAAGAATTTCAAGTAACTCAGAAGTAATAAGTTGTGTACTGTGATTACCTAGCCTCTATCAGTTTGAGGGTTGTGCTCATTTATATATATTTTAAAAATAATGGGAAATTTGTATGAGTTGTCTTTCTTAGAATGCCCCAGATGACTACTTGAGAGAATTTAACACTCTAGGTATATAAATTGGTTTAATCTGGGTTTGCTTCTATATGAAAGTTTTCAAAAACACTCAAATTTTTCAGTCATTTCCTAAAAGAGACTTGGTATTCACACATTTGCTTGTTACTATGAAATTAGTTATTATTTTCCAGCAATGATGTTTGAAATATATTCGAAGATAAAATAGGATTTTTTCTTTTGGTTCCAGATTCATTGCAATGGTAATCTAAATCAGAGAGAAAATAACCTTTATGCAAATTATAATTATATAAATATTTATCAGATTTTTTGCTGGAACATTATTGCTGATCCATACAAATAAGCTTTGCATTAAAATGAGAAGTATTCTGTTCAGAATGATAAACTAAACCATTAATATTATCTTGCATTTTCTGAATTTTACTTGACATTTTAATTATGCACTATGGATATTCTTGAAGAGTAAATATTACATTTTTAAATGTTTCAAAAATTGCATTAAAATTTGTTCCTGACTGCTTGAAGTAGCACATAATTTTTAATGAGAGACTTAAAAGAATCTTTATAGTCTATTTGCTAACATAAATTAGCATTTGGGGAATGTAAATCTTCAGTAGATGAAAGAGATTATTTCATGTCAATACGTTTTGTATTACAAGTTCAATATTAAAACTTAATGCAAATGTTCTATTACTTTTCATTAGCTATTTTAAGTTTTACAATTTTCATACTCACATATAGGTTTATAACATTTTTGAGTACAGTTTGTTTCTTTGTTTAATATATGATAACATGTTAATTTCACACAATTCCAGGTTTATCACATTCCTGAAGACAAAGAAGTGTGGAGAAAGTGTGCATAACTTTTAGTAGTACACCTACATGCTGCATAATATTCAAAATTGACAAAAATTATTTCCTGTGCATTATTTTTGAATGTTACTCATATATTCACATTATGCCTAGGTGATTAACATGGAATAAATAAGAATTTCTAGTGAATATTAATATTAAGTGAAGAATTGAATAGCTTTGAGGTATAATTTAATACTGCAAGAGATATTAGACAAACAATGTATTGTATGCCTTTGATTTCTATATAAATACACATATTCATTTTTTATTTCATGGAGTTGTTTGAGAAGTGTTGGTTTTAGTCTACTTTAAAGGTCTGGTAAAGTTCAGCTGCAAATCCATTTAGTCCTGGACTTTTCTTTGTTGAGGGACTTTTT
This sequence comes from Cavia porcellus, assembly GCF_034190915.1. NCBI lineage: Eukaryota > Metazoa > Chordata > Mammalia > Rodentia > Caviidae > Cavia > Cavia porcellus. The sequence continues at coordinate 13,064,741 of NW_026947498.1, forward strand.
ATTATTACTGCAGTAACATGCTTGTTGTTGATCTATTTAAGTTATATTTGCTTTGCCCAAATTTGAGAGGTCACGTGCTTTTAGAAATCTATACATTTTTACTTTTCCAACATATTGAAAAATATTGATGTAAAATTTCAAAATAATCTAATGATCTTTTGGATTTCAGTAATAACTGTTGTAACATTTCTTTTTGCTTCTAATATTATTGCTAAATATCTTTTCCTTCTTTTGCCTATTTATCAGTTTTTATCTTTTACACTGTAGCTTGAATTTTCAATTTAATATAATGCAAGCAAATGTTAATAAAGAGTACAAAAGCACTCTTCTTAATTCAGTGAACAAATAAACCAAATTACAAAAATAATTAGAGATTGTGAAACCAGGATTTTCACCAATACAATGCTCCATCTGGTGAATGGGTTTGGTTTATGTCTACATGAGCATTATGGAGTTTACATATACACAACCCATTCTAGGATTTATTTTTTCTAAGTTTTATTTTCATTTTTCTGATAGAGGTATCCCATTTAAATATAATAACACATGAAAAACTAAATTTGCAAGTTTTGAAGGAGATCAAAAGTGAATCATAAGGTTACTTGTTACAGCATCATCCATGTTACAGGCTGGATCATGAAGATGATTCATTATGGTAAAATACATGTTTTCCTAACAGAAGAGTGGTGTGGGTGGATGATGAATAGATGATGATGAGATGATGATGATGATGATCATGATCATGATGATGTTGCTGATGATAATGATGATGATGATGATGAGCTTGACACTGGCCACATGAACAAAGTTCCTGTGGCAATGATATGGATTAAGCATCAACTGATACAGACACCGGGAATGTAAAACTCCTTCATTCATTTGATGAAGAAAACAGAAACGTGAGTATGTACTTGACTAGATGAAATGTGGCAAAATGGTCATGCAACCAATGGGATGATCAAATGTTAGAACTACATCTGAAAATATAGTGAGAGTATTTTCAGGGTTGAAGTGCATTGGACAGAATGCCAGTACTGCTGTTCAGTGTTGGAAATTGAAGCAGACAAAAAGTGCAAGATGATGTGAAATTCACAAAGGCTGAAATATAAGTAAAGCATTCTGTATACTCCAATAGTCATATTCAAAGTGAGATGTATTTATTATGACATCTCACTAGCTGAACTGAAAACATTCCAACCTCTGTACTTAGGAGGGATTTCTCATGCTAATTTCAGGAGTTTAAAAGATTTATCGAAAAGCAACAGGACAAAATAAGGCATAAAAATTCTGCCCTTGTACATGTGAAGGTTCCTTATGCTTTCAATTTAGAAATTTATCTCAGCCTTCAGGTCCTTATTTATATAGTGATAAACCAAATGATGTTATGAGCAGGCTTGTTACTCCCATTTCCCAAACCAATTAGAATGTGACAATCGGCATTTGATTTACCAGTTTCCAGCTGATCTTGCATTTGCTAGAAGAGCGCAAGTTGACCAGAATAGGAACTGTAAGCAGGAAAAAAAGTGGAAATTTCAAATGAAATGTTGCAGCTTCAAAACAGAATTTCATAGTACAATCTTTGAATTTCAGAAATATTACATTGGCCTTACATATAGTGAAGAAATATGAACTGATACTGATGATATCAGCATCACATCATGATGGAAATATTGATAAGGAAACCTCGACAAGATTAAGCTTGAAATGCAAACTTTCTTCAACAAAACCAAAGGCAGTGTAGATGTTATTGATGAGCTACGCAGCAACTGGGATGTCACACAAAACAACAAAGCCATTGGACAGTGGTTGTGTTTTACTCTGTCCTAAACATGTAGCCTAATCATTTTGTTTTGTTTTGTTTTTCTTTTTTTTTTAAATTTTATTTAAGGAGAAAACAGAAAAAAAGGACATAAAAAGGGTACAAGTTATACAGAATTTCACAAAAAATAAACAGTAGGAATTCAATAGTTAATAGATTACATATTTTCATCTTAGAAATAGTTGTTCAAGTTACAAAATTAAAGCATACAGAGTGGACATTCAAACAGTGAGACTGTAAACAGTTCTGTTCAATGATCCAACAAAACTCAGTAATATGGTTACCTATCTTATACACTTAAATATACATGCAGTTATGTCCTTTAGAGGATTTTCTTTTCCTTTCTTTTGTACAATGACAATTACACATTTTGGGTTTTATTACTCCCATAGTTCTTATTATTTTTTTGAAGAGAGTAAAACCAAATGTGACATAACAGGACAGAGTCAGTCAAATCAAAAGGATGGACGTAATACATAATGTAAAAACAAAATACAAGGTGATCAACAATGGTTACCATAATGCCTCTTGCTATCTTAAAAAGAATTGCCTATATCATCAGTTATAATAAAATTTAACAAAACAGTAAAGAACAAAACCAGTAAAACCAAAATATTGGAGACATTAAAGGTCTTCAAAAGAAAATAATAGTCAACCAGAATAGGTGTCATAATGAATCCCTATTGTCTTCACAGTTGTTGCCTATACTTTCCTTGGTACTATCAAGCAAAACAGAATAGAGGAGGATCAGTCCTAACAAGATGGTGAGAGCAATACAGGGTTTCAAATCAAGTTCATAGGAAATCAAAGTGGGTTACTATAATATATCCTGCTATTTTTTATTTATTTTTCCCTTAATTAAAAGGATAAAAATGAAAAAGTAAATAATAAAAAAAGGAGATTGAGATAAAAGAGGGCATTACAACAAAACAGTGCAGGTCAAAACATAACCTTTTAGGCAAAATAGTGTTTCACCACAAGATACCCCTAACATAAAAGTAGTTACCATAGTGTCTCTTTCCTTCAACTCTTTGAGTATAACATTGCAAACTGCATCATCAAAGATATTGATACAATGTAAAACCATTCAAGAGAAGGACAGTATTACAGGCTATTTAGAATCAACTAACAGAAAATGAACAATGGTTTCTGTATTATCTCCTTGTCTATAAAAGTTTTTGTTTATATTATCACATATAATAAAATCCAATAAGATACAACATGTTAAGACTGATGGAGACAGAAGCACAAAAGCTTGATGGGACTTCAAAACAAGATGATATTAAATCAGCACTAGATATTATGATATCTTGTTTTTTTCAAAATAGCTGTTTCTACCATCCAACCTTCTCTGTCTCATTTCTGTTGAGCTCTTTTTGTGTCATTAGTTGTCAGTTTGTCTTCTTCATTTTGCTTTCTGCTCCATTCATTGTGGCCTCTCTGCCAGTGTTTCTGGAATCTTGGTATTTTTCTTTTTTTAGAAAATCCTTCAGTATTCTCTGTAGAGTTGGATTGGTGGTTTCAAATTCCCCTAGTTCTTCTTTAACCTGGAAGCACCTTGTTTTTCCATCAATTTCTAGGGACAATTGTGCAGGATATATCAATCTTGACTGGAGGTTATTATCTTTTAAAGTTTAAATTATTTCCCTCCATGCTCTTAATGATTTGATGGTTTGTGCTGAGAAGTCTGCTGTAATTCTGATGGGTGGTCCCTTGTAAGTAATCTGTTTCTTGTCTCTGATGGCTTTTAATATTCTATTCTTATATTGTATTTCTGGAATTTTTATTATTATATGCCTGAGTGTTGCTCTGTTTGGGGTGTAGGTGGCTGGGGTCCTGTATGCCTCATACATCTGAGTATCATTACCTTTTGCTAAATTGGGGAAATTCTCCTGGATTATTTCTGTGAATAGCTTTTGTAGTTCATTTGTTTGTGTCCCTACTTCTTCTTTTATGTTCTTAATTCTTAAGTTATAGATCCTCTTATCATCTTCTAGCCTTTGTATTATTGCTGTTTGTTTTCTTGTTATTATTAAGAAGTTTTTCATTTCATGCTCCCACCTTAAAAATCTGTTCTCCAGTTCAGATAATTTATCCTTAGTTTCTTTCAAGCTGTTATGCCAGCTTTCAATAGAGTTTTTAGTTTCCTGGTAATCTCTTTGAATCTGCTTCACATATTCTATGTTTTCTCTATTTTCTCCATCAAACAATTCTCCCCTTTTTTTCTGTTCTTCCATTCCACCATCTGTTTTTTCTTGGGTGGTGCTTAGCATTTCTCTAACTATTCCACTGATATCTTGCTTTATTTCATTAAATACTTCACTTTTGAACTCATCTATAAGGCTCTAAATATATCACTTTATGTCCATTGGTGCTGTGTGTGATACTGCATGTTTTCTGTCCTCATTCTCCTTTGTGTTTACCTTTCCTGGATCAGTGTTCTCAGGATTGGGGACAGAGGACTCTTTCTTATTGCTCCCTCTTCCCATACTTTTTGTTCCTTCCATACAAGCGTATACAGGAGGCCCAGGTTTTTTTTGTTGTTGTTGTTTTTTGTTTTTTTTTGTTGTTGTTGTTGTTGTTTTTGTTTTGTTTTTTGTTTTTGTCTGTTACATTGCACTGGCTAGGTGTTCCTGCCCACTACAGTATACTAGGGCAACACAGAACTGGGTAGCCTCTTCTGGGCCCGCCCCTCCAGGTCAGCCTACTGAAGGCTTCACTGCTAGGGTGCACTTTCAGGCACAGGGACCTGGTTTGGGCTAGCCTACTGGGTCTTAGTCCACAGCTTCACCCTGGTCAGGTGCTCCCCACCAATTATGCTTGAGAGGAGAATATGTGCCTAAAGTCACTGAAGTGTCCTGTTCCAGCTAGTCTACGTGGTCCCAGAATGCCCTCTGTTGGAGCTTCCTAGTCTATAAAGGGCCCCCATTCCTCTCACTCATCACAGGTGGATACAGGGCTCCCCGCCAGTCCTGCTCTCAACTCCCTTTGGTTCTCCAATTCCTACTCTCAGAGCTTTCGTGCATCTCTGTCCCTGCTGTGCTGATTCAGATGCAGCAGCGGCAACAAGAAATTCAAATTGTGGTTTCCAGAGGCGTGGGTTCCAGCTTCCATGTTGAGATTTTTATCTGTTCCTGTTATAGCACCAGGATTGCATTTCCAGTTGGTTTCTCTCAGCTTAGTTCATTCTTGGGTAGGCAGGGTATATCTCCCCTCGCTTGGGACTCCTCACACCACATTCTTCCTGGAGTCTAAGCTGGCAATCTCAGAGAGCCTCCATGGCTGCTGTTATCTGTTCACCATGTTCTCCCGGAAGTGGCCTAACCATTTTGATAGACAAAGAAAATAATAAGTGAACAATATCACAGAAATTTTCTTAGAGAATGGAAATTGGAACTCATAATAATTCACTTACAGAAGATGAAAACAACATGCTGCTGCCTACACACACACACACACACACACACACACACACACACTGTAGGACACACTGGTGAGCTGACAGGTGAAGTGGCAGGTGCAGTGTCCAAATAGAAAAGCCAAAAAGGTATGAACACTGCCTTATGAGAAAAGACAGAAAAACAAAATATATATGCTATCAGGGTACCTGATACTTCTTTTATGGAACATGAAGTTTTCATGTATGAACACTGCTTTGAGTGTGATAATTCAAGCAAAGATTACTTTTGTTAAGAGGTATATTGATATTGTCACTGTATTTTGCATAGGTTTTTATTTCTGAAGTTATTTTTTAGGCTTTGTAAGCAGATAAGCAGCTAATGTTAATATGTTGATGTCTATTCTAAGCAGTCTTTACATTTGGTATTTTATTTTATTGATATCTTATTTGATATCTACTAAGTGTATGTTATATAACACAATAGTAAGTTTTTGTAAAATCAAGAAGAGTAGAGTGGTGACACGAATGGCCTGTCACACAGGAAAGGAAAGCTAAGTATATATACTGTCAGTGTAAACTAGACATGTGCTTTGATCACATTCAGTTGTCTTGCATGAAGTCTACCTGGGGTGTGACAGTTAAAGTAGAGATAATTTCTGTGTTAGCTTTTGTTTGTGTTTAATTTGCAGGTCACATAAGTTCCTATTTCGGGTGCTATAGATTTTGTATGCAAGTACATAGCTGATGCGAAAATGTTGATGTTTATGCTAAATTTGCAACACATATGCAGAATTTAATACTTTAATGATACTGTATGTTCTTATAAACTACAATGATATAATAAGAACTTCCTAACAAAATGTCACATCCAGCGAGATATTGAGTATGTCCTATGAGAAGACCAGGCAACCAAAACACACGTGCTGTCAGTGTAGGCGATGTGTGTGTATGGACATGCTGTTGTGTGTGAAGACTGCTTTCGAAGTAATAATTGAAGTAAACCCCCCCCTTTTTTTGTAGAATGCTATTGGTATTTTCATTGCAGTTCATATAGGAATTTACTTCTCTTATTGCTTAAATTTTGTGCATCATAAACCAGTCAATGTTGAAAATGTTGATACATTTTGTGTTAATATTTCCTGCTAATTCCTCATTGTTTAATATAGTAAAAAATATAATTGATAATTCATTAATAGAAATAGTGTAAAGAATAAATATAGGTTTCACAAGCTCATGTTTTTTTGCTTTATGACAAAAAATGTGACACGCTCTGCTAGTGCCTTATTTTACTCACATTACGTTCTCAAGTTTGATCCATTGACTATAATGTTCCCCAGTTTATCTTTCTTTAGATATTATTTTAAAGAGACAAATTTTCAATTCACATGTAATTGGTGTTATATGTTTTAGTGTGCATTTATAAAATTTCAACACTGATATTGATAGTGTCTTTCTTTCTATTGGTCTGGGTTTTATATGTTCTTGATTTCTTGAGATCCTGAGATGGATCAGATATTACTTGTGATCTCTCATTTTTTATATAGACACTTAGACCTATAAATCTCCTTTGAGAACTGTCTTCATTGTATTCCACAAATGTTTTATATTGTATTTTGATTTTCATTTTTTGAATGTGATTCTCAAAGACCAACGTGGACATGAAGGAATATTCATTTACTATGCTAACTTTTTTTTTCTGTGTTTTCTTAAACTATGCCTCCTTAAGGAAGGACAATACTGGAGGATATTCATTCATTCTTTTTTCTGTGTTCCTTGCTCAGTTGTGAGCATGTGGTTTGGGAGGGGAAATTACTGTAATGACTACTAATTATTCTGCTTGCCAAATAGAAATTTGCATAGAATGGAATTTTTCCCTGGTGAAAGTTTGATCTGGGCAAGTGACTCCAGAAAACTCACTTGTGGGAGCTGGTGGCATACATTTTCAAGCCCACATCAAAATCACGTCAACAGTTGCTACACAGGAAGGGCAGTGATAAGTTCCTTGAAATCCACTACTCATAGAAGTGGCCTTTAAAACCCAGTCTTGCCTTGCAATTTTGTGCATCAGTTCAATCTCTAGGGACTTTAAATGTGCTGCCTGAGTCACAGACCTTAAGGGATTATTGAACTCAGAACTGCTGCATTTTTATGATCTGAGTAAAACTTTATATACTTCTCAATATGTTTAATCCAAGGCATTCTTCTAAGACCACATTATGCATAAATTAGCTGCTACTTGGAACACTGGCAATATTTGCTGTGACTCCAGAAAAATGACAAATATAGTTGTTTTTTTTTTCCCTAAAAAAAATACTATGATCTCAAGATAATTCTTTATGGCAAGAGCACACTTACACGCGGAGAAATCTTGGACATCCCCTCAGCATGATCACACTGAGTAGCTCCACGACCATCTAAATATAGACTGCTCTTCAGAGTGAATATGCTTCTCTTCTACTTTCTCTGCTATCTCCTCTACTTTTCCTCTGACACATTTAACTTGCCTCTGTTGTACCACTGTGCCAACATGAACTTGGAGACTTGGAGACAATGGCATCCCTCTTCTCTGAAAATTTGAATATTTTGGTCTTCGTGTATCCAATGTTGATCTTCAGTGTATTCTCCCTTTCTTTGAAGTCTTTATTGTTTGTTCTTCAAGTCTTTTAATTCTAAGTCTTAGAGAAGCTGGCAAATATATAGGCTTCTAACCTAGTAACCTGTCTCCTTCTCTTTTATAAATATTTTAAACCAATTAACCAAACCAAAACAACCTTTTTTCACTTATATACTGTTACTATAGCAATTTTACTGATTATTAAATCAATACTGATTATCAAATCATAGCTTCAATTATGGCTACTTGAGCCACATATTAGAAATTATTTGCTGCTTTCTTTTTTATTTCAAAATATTAAGGTTATCACAGTAAAATTCTAGAGGTTATACCCTCCTCATATGAAAATTATACACTGAAAATAGTAATTTCCATTGCTAGGAATTCAATCTATGAGAATAAAGCTACAATAATAGGACCTTCCATGCATTTTATAAATGGAATATTTATTTTATTGTACATTACTGTATCCAACTCCAGCTCATTTGGTCAACATGAAATTAGAAATTGATAAATAAAAGATGATACAAAATAGGAGACATAAGTGTTTAAGAAGGCTGTTAAGAATGATATGCAATGTACTCTTTAAAGAAATATTGTAGGGAGCCGAGTGACAGGCATTGCTGCCTCAATGTCTCTCTCTCTCTCTCTCCTATGGGCACTGCGTCTGCCTACATTAACCATAATCCTCTTCTGCTTATGTCACTTATCCGGATGTGATGGTAACCCTGTTGTATGCATCTGTTTAACCTCTTCCTGTCTCAGCTCCTGCCCTCAGCCTCTAAAAGGTGTGATTATTTTCTGAATAAACCGGAAGCTTGATCGGGTTATTTCGACTTGCTTTCGTCTCTTTTTTGTCTCCCCATGTCTTTTGTTTAATCCCCGTTTCTCCTCCAGGAGTTCTGAACTTGTTGATCTGCAGGCCGGATCAAGTGGCGCCCAACGTGGGGCTCCTGGCACGGAGAAGTTAACGAGGGAGCCGTTCGAGAGACAGCTGGCTTAAACTGAAAGTGAAAGCAAATTGAACCAGAGACCTCGGCCGAGGAATGAGTAAACTGAATCAAGGATTAAAGCTTAAAGCAACAGGACATTAAATCAAGTGCCGAGACCTGCGCAGACGACTACCCGACGTCCTGCCCGAGTCACGGTGAGTGAATGGCAACCCCATTTCCCTTCCCCGACATGGGTCAAGTATTGAGCGAACACGAAGTGTTCGTCGGAGGCCTTATAAAGGCATGAAAGACAAGAGAGATAAGGGTTGGAACAAAAATTATTGCAGTATTTTCAATTTATTCATAAGGTTTGCCCTAGAGGGTTCTATAGATACCAAGAGGTGGAATACAGTAAGAGATGCTTTAAAAGATTATTATAGAGTTTTTGGTCCAAAAAAGGTTCCTTTGACCACCTTTACATATTGGAATTTAATTTCTGAGCTGCTTGCCCAGAGGCATGCAGACCCTCAGGTTGAGGAGACAGTTACACTAGGTGAGGCTGCCTTGCGCGACTCCATTAAATCTACCTCAAAACCATCCTCAGAAAAATCTGAAGCCTCTAATTTCTCAAATGCAGAGAATGATGGCCTGTTAGAGGTCCTCATACATGGTGATCTGCCACCACTTCCACATGTTGACATGATCAGCAGGTCTCAGGATGGCAGCCCACCACTCCATGCGCCTCCATGGCCAATTGGGGATTCATATAAGCCTTTAGAAACAAACTTAACTCTGAAAAGCTTGCAGCCGCACAGCAGCTGGTGCAGAACCAGTTAGATGCAGGCCACATTGTTCCTAGTAATTCCCCCCGAGAGCTTACACCTGATGCTAGGAGAGCGCTCAGTAAAGTAGAAGAGGCTATTGCTCAACAAACTGTTTCCTTTATGGACTACAATGAGCCTTTACAGTTTCTCATTTTTAATACAAAGCTCTGCCCTACAGCAGTGTTCTGGCAACAAGCTCCCCTCATATTTCAGGCCTGACTGCCCTGAAATATCTTGAACATTAATCTGTAAAATATTTTCCTTTATCCTTAACTATGTTACTTTTAAAATGTAATATTTCACTATGTAAATTTATGTGAAAATATCAATATCTCCTACATCTTGGATACTATTTTCTTTTTTTATTTTAAAGATAAAAAAGCAATAAAATGACAAAAACTTTAAAACAAGATAATAGGAGAGTAACAATAGTTAATGCACCCCATGTTGTTATCTTCAAAGTTGTTGATCAGAATACAAGATGTAGGCATGAAAAGTTGATCAAACAATATAACCAAAATCTTTCTTTTCAGTGAAGTAATGTGAATTAGTAGAATAATTATTTTGACAAATATATATATATATATATATATATATATGTTATTATATTGTATATAACCATATATATATATATATATATATATATATATATATATATATATAACTGTTTCTCCACAGTGGTTGCGCCAGTCTACATTCACAACAGTGGAGACAGATTCCTTTTTTCCTCATAGACTCTCCACCATTTTTTATTTGTTGTTTTCTTCAATGTAGCTATCCTTTCTGAGGTGGGATGAAATCATATTGTTGTTTTAATTTTAATCTTTCAAATGACCAATGCTGTTGAACATTTTTTCATATATTTTTTGCTATTTATATTTATGCATATGAGTAGTGTGCATTCATATCAAATGTCCATTTTTAGATTGAGAATTTAATTTAATTTGGAGGATTTGATTTTTCCAATTCTTTAAGTGCTCTAGATATAAATCTTTTATCTGAGGCATAAAAAAGCAAGGGCAACTATTCTGTTCACAGACAACATGAACTTCAAACCAAGAGTGATCAAAAAAGATGAAGAGGGTCACTGCATATTTGTAAGGGAAAAACTTCAAGACAGAGAGATAAATATCATAAATATGCAAGAAATATGAGAGAATCCTACAATATGAAGTAAATTACTAACAAGCATGTTAAATCAAATAACCATTAACACAATTGTAGTGGAAGACCTTAATACCCCTTTGTCATAAAGTGATAAACTAGACAATAATATCAGTAAAGCAATATTTGATCTGTACCAAACCTGTGGATAAATGAACTAGTACATTTTCACAGTGCTCCACCTAGCATCATCTGAATACATTTTGATGATCCCTTAACCAACCTTATCTAAAAAGAAAGGAAAAGACTACAATTCATGCAGCAAAGTATGAAAAGGGTGAAATCACCACAGATCCTGTAGAAATTCAGATCATCAAGAGCTACTTTGAAAACATTTGCTCTCAAAGGATGGAAAACACAGAATAAATGGACAGATCCCTGAATATGTTTGAATTTTAAAAGCTAAATCAAGAAGACACAAAAATTCTGAATAACCCAATGTCACTTTATGAAATTGAAAATATAATTAAAAACTTATGAACAAATTAAGGACCAGTTCCTAATGGATTCTACAGGAAAATTAGAGAAGATGTATGCTAATACTCCTCAAACTCTTTAATGAAATTGAAAGAGTAGCAATACTTCCTAACTCATTCTCTCATGCAAGTGTCACCCTGATAGCAAAACCAGAGTAAGACCAACCAAAAAAGATAACTACAGGCCAATTTCCCTAATGAACATGACATAAAAATCCTCAAAAAATGCTAGCAAACAGAATGCATTATATCATCAAGAAGATTATACACTATGAACAAGTGGGATTCATCACAGGAATGCAGAGAATTTTCAATATAAGAACATCAATAAATGTAGTATGGCATATCAACAGAGTCAAAGACAGAAATCACATGATTATCTTAATAGAGGGAGTAAAGATTTTGATAAAGTCCAAAACTCATTCATGATTTAAAAAATACAGAAAATCAGAATAGATGGTCTTAATCTCAATCTGATAAAAAAAACCATCTATTATAAATGAACAGCCAAATCATACCTATGGACAAAAACTCAAAGCTTTAACTCTAAATTCAGGAACAAGAATGGAATTTTCATGATTACTACCCCTATTCAGTATAGTCCTATATACATTAGCCGGAGCATTTAGGGATGGAGAAAAATAAAAATAATGGGGATAGGAAAGGAAGCAACTACATTATCATTATTTGCAATGACGTGATTCCCTTCATAGAAGACTTGAAAAACACCATCAAAAGACAAAGACTTCCAGATTTAATAACTAAATTTAGTAACATAACTGAATAAAAGTTAACACTCAAAGAAACCAACAGCATTCCTGTTCACAAACAACACAGTCACTGACAGAGAAATTATACCATTCACAGTAGCATCCAAAAAATGCAATATTTAAGAAATAATCAAACATTTAAAAGATGTATGCATTGAAAATTACAATACTCTGAAAAAGGAAATTGAAGATGATATCAGACAATGGAAATATATCCCTTGCTCACGGATAGAAGCATCAACATAGTGAAAATGGCCATACTCTCAAAATTGTTATACAGATGTAATAAAATCCTGATCAAAAAGCCATTAGTGTACCTCACAGAATTAGACAAAACATTCCTAAAAGTCATTTGGTACCAGAAGAGACCTAGTAGAGCAAAGACAATTCTGGGCAACAAAAGCAAAGCATCACAATTCCTGACTTGAAATTATACTACAAAGTTACTGTGATAAAATTAGCATGGTGTTGGGAAAAAAAAAGCAAAAACAAACAAACAATAAAACTCAACCAGACTTGAAAGTTCAGTGGGACAGATTAGAAGATGCAGACACAACTACAAGCACATTTGGCCACATAGTCTTTAACAAAGGGGTTAAATATGGTTACTGGAAGAAAGATGTCATCTTTAATAAATGATTGTGGAAAAATTGGTTCTCTGCATTGCTAAAGACTAAAACTAAACTGTTTGTATAATCATGCGGTAAACTAAAGTCAAAAGGGATCAAAGTTCTAAATATTAAACGAGAAACACTAAATACACTGAGAGAGAAAGTAGGTAGAAATCTTGAAGATAGAGGTGTAGGAAGAAATTCATAACAAAACTCAAAACTGCATAGGAAATACTTCAAAGAATTATCAACTAGAACTTCATCTTATTGAAAAGCTTTTGTACATCAAAAGAAATTATCAACAAAGACAAAAGAAAACCCATAGAGTTGAACACCATCTTCCTGCACATGACTTAATGTTAAATGGTTAATTCATATCTAACTTTTAAATATCCCATTTCAAGTTATGCGCATTCAAAAAAGGTATACTTTCTGGTATCTAAAAATAAATATTTAAATTTTATGTTACTTAAAAGAAATAAATTATGATTCTCTGGTTTCTGTAAATAACATATGGCTGTGATGGCACTCAGTGAATACTTTTAACCTTACTCTGCTAAATGAAATTATTGAAAAATGTTTCCAAAAATAAATTATATTTTTAATGTAGATAAATATTGCTTTATATTCATTTAATAATTATTTATTTCAAATACTGGAAAATAGTCACAAGTAACATAAATTATTCTCTTCATGTTTTGGACTAATTTTACTTGAGTTGAATACCTAAAGATTTAATGGTTTTCTGAAATGTAAAATCAGTTGTTTAAAAAATTATGCTATATAGTTTGACATGATTTAAAATTTAAAAGTCCTTGGGCTGAAGGTAAGTGTTTCTGTTAGGGAGAGACAATTTTATAGGAAAAAAAATATTTTTCTTGCTTGCCTATTTATTGCAATCCACAGAAGCATCTATTTGATTTTAGAAAATCTAAATCCAAGAATGTATTCCCAACATCTGAAGATGCCATAGAACTGAGTAGCAAAATTTTATTGAAGCTATGAAGGATAATGAAACTGAAAAACAGACCTCGATTCAACAAAATGCAAAATTTAATCAATAGTTTGTGCATATTTTGTTGATGAAGACATGATCATACTATTTAATATCATGTAAAATACAATATGTAGATTCAGACATAACTAAAAGGCAGACAAGTGAGTTTTGTTGTTATTGTCCCAATATTCTGACTCTGAGTGCACGGACAGACACTGTGGAACATTCGCCAGGAACCAAACTGAAGGACGTACACCTGAGGTGACTGGGTAGTCTAACTTTGCAAAAATCTGTTTTAAGAAATGGCCAGCATAGATTTCAGAATTATGTTTATATTGTTTTCTGTGTACGTTCATTAAAATTTAATAGTGCCTTACTGCTTCAGTTTTATTTAAGAAAATCAAGTGGATTTTCAAATGCCATTTTCATTAGATTCAAATTCAGCTTTAAAATTTTATTTTTGAAAGATTATTAATTTATGTTACATTTTCAAATAATATAAGTATTCATATAAGCAGTAGATTATTCTCTGATATTGGTCAATAATTATGTGATACATTACAGAATTATGGATTTTAGGCAAATCATTTCCATTATGTTGATATTGAGCTCAGAAACTTACCAAACACTGAGTATCAGCATGTTACTTCATATATGGGTTTAAATATACATTTCTTTTAAGAAAATAAAATCTCAAAATCAAACTTCTTAATGATACAAGGAATAGTGTTATTTAGACATATATGTTCTAGAGAAAAAAAGTAATGATTTGATGACTATAATAATTTGTAGGTTAACAAAATTCTTGTATATTTTTATGGACTAGAAACTGGTGGTCAATTTAACACCAGTTGAATTAAATTGGCATGGTGCTGAGTGTAGATGGCCCACCGGAGGAAAGTTGCCAGCATAAAAGGAGATGTGGAGATGGAGAACATGGAATTGCGTGATCTCCTAAGTGTTGTTGTTTGAAACTGTTGGTTGTCCTGGAGGAGACAGTGATGGCTGGCTTCCTCAATATGAATTTGGCCATTTTCATTGGAGGAGCTCCAGATCTTGTCACTGAGAGTGGCTGTGATGCACTTTGCAGGAGCTCTGGTTCTTACATTGAGCATCACTTCCTGGCTCCAGAGGGGAAGACAGGTGCTGTGTAACTTCCAGGAGGTTTGTCACTCTGGCTTCCTAATACGTACTTTACTGTTCCCATTGTCAAAGGAGCTTGAGACCTCATTGTCACTGAGGATGACTGGGGTACTTTTTAGGGGAGCTCTAGTCCTTATTTGGAGCATCACTGTTGGCTCCAGTAGATCCTCAATCTACTGGCACAGATCTTCCACCCCACTGGCATAGATTTTCTAGCTTCCACCGCTGACATTTGGGCCTTCCCACAACAAATCCCTAAAAAGACTTGCAAGAGTTATTGTTATGGGCTCTAGTCCTCCAGCTGGACTTGTGGGAGGCATTGTCATGGGCTCTAGGTATTCAGCTGGACTCGTGCAGGATATTACTGTGGGATCCAGGTCCTTGGTTGGATTTTCTAGATCTTTAGTGTTGGGGACAGATTTCCTGTACTTTCTTGCATTTAACTTTGGTTGACCATCATAAAATAATTTTGTTCATTCTGTGTCCTGTATGTAATGATTTGCTTGCAACCCCTGACTACAACATATATTACTCATATGTTTTAGTTTCCTTTTAGCCTTTATGTCCTACCTACTTTCTTGATCAATGACTTTAATATCACTTAGTAATGGAAATTATATATATATATATATATATATATATATATATATATATACACATATATAGCAAAATTTTGTAAAAAATTGTGAAAATCCTTTTATGATAAAAAATGTTGAGAATAAAATGAGTTGACTTGTAAAAAAAGAAGCATATCATTTATAGGCATTATTTGTAGTTGCAAATAATAAATTCTACAAGTTTTAAGACTGCAATGAAAATATAAATCTTGCACAGGTAGATTGAATATGCTTACTATCACTGTCAGGAAGCTGCAGAACAAAATCTCATTGAGATATTAACTTTCTTCAGTAGAAAAAACTCTCATCAAAAATAGTATGCGTAACAGTTGCTTGTGAAGATGTAGAAGCATTCACACATTGCTAAAAGAATATACATTTTACAGCCATTATTAAAAACATTACAGAGGGTCCTTAAAACTTCAAGGTTTATATTACAATTTGAATTACTCTAATATTTTGGTCAAAATATTTAAGTACTTTAAATCCATGCAGTATAGAGGTTGAAAATATTAAATGATATGAAATTGCAGGGCAAATAAAAATATATAACAACTTCCTATTTGAAATTAATTTTAGTTCTAAAATTAAGAATTCAGTAAATTGCCATAATACTATATAAAATGTAAAATCAAAATGAAGATGAAAAACACAAAGATCTAATTCCTGGTGAAACACATGATAAAAAAACATTCTACTCTAGGTTATAGTACAGTTTAATGTCTCTTGTTAGTGGAAAACAGATATTCTACTTTGACTATTAGATTTCTATTTCTTTTTTAAATGGCTAGGCTACCATATTAAAAGTTAGTAGTCCAGAGAGAGAATCTAAATTGCTTTTCAGTTTAATGATATCATGTTATGGATTGAGAACTGATGGTAAACTTAACACCAGCTGAATTACATCAGCATGCATTGAACAAAGATGCTCCACCTGAGGAGGGTTGCCAGGATAAACAGGTGTAGAAGAAGGCAGGTGTTGAGGGTTGAGGCATCAAGGAGGCATTGTGGGTTATCCTACGAGTTGCTGTCTGAGCTGTTGGTTCTCCTGGAGAAGCTTTGGTCCTCACATCGAGCATTGCTTCCTGGCTCCAGAGGGGAAGACATGTGCTGCTTGGTCTCCAGGATGAACTTGTCACGCTGGCTTCCTGACATGTACCCGACTGTGCTTGTCTTCGGAGGAGATTGGGGCCTCCATGTCACTGAGGACAGCTATGGTGCCTTTCAGGATAGCCCGGGTCTTTGCTGTGAGTGTGACTTCTTGGCTCTAGCCTAGAACCCTCAGCCCACTAGAACAGCTCCTTTATCCTGCTGGCATAGACTTTCTGGCTTCCACCTCTGACCTTTGGGTCTTCCTGGCACAGATCCATAAAAGAGACTGGCATGAGTCCTTCTTGTGGGCTCTGGAACTCCAGTTGGACTTGTGGGAGGCATTGTCCTGAGCTCTGGGTTTTTATCTGGACTCGTGTGGGACATTGCTGTGGGGTTTAGGCTCTTGACAAAATAATCTATGTCTTTGGTATTGCAGATAAATTTCCTGCATTTTCCTGTGTTAACTTCCAGGGACTATTATAGAAATATTATAAATTTCATGTCGTGATCCAATTGTTCTCTGTGTACAACCCCTGACTACAACATATCACTTATCACCCAATGTTCAAATTATTTCCATTTCTACACATGCCATTCTGTACATATGAAATGTGTAATTTTATAATCATATCTAAAATAAGATGCACATTCAGTTATATGTAGTCAACCTACTGACAAAATGTTCTCCATCTTGTTCACAGTACTTGAGAGCTGGAAACAACTTAAGTATAATTTGATGCAAGAATCAATAAAACAACAACAAAACAGTTTGTAAATATACTCAATGAAATATGCCCTGCCCTATAAGGAATTGACCTCTTGCCATTTGCCACATATAGGACAAACTGAAAGAAATCATACTGAGTAAAAGAAGCCACATACAAAGCAAAATTTTACAATGACTCATTTATGTGAATATTTTAAATTGCAATAATGCATACAAAAATAGAGATAAAATATTTGAAAAATTATTAAAGCTAGCTGGTGTAGAATAAAATGGGGATGTGTAACTTAACACCAAAATAGCAGATATACAAATTAATCTAGAGATTTAATGTTCACAAAGAGGATGATTTTCCAGTATATGGAATTCATTTGTCATTACCTTTTTTATTCTTTGGGAAACAAATCCCAGTACTCACAGTTTAAAGGAGGAAAGGTACATTTTGCTTCACGTTTTAGTTCAAAGTTGTGGGCTCCCAAGAGGAAAGTCTGGTGGAAGAATCTGCCTGAGAGAAATTCTATATGTCATGGTAGCCAGGAGCAGAGACAGGAGAAGACTGAACTTTCAGAGCATGCCGCTAACTCCCCGTGTCCTCAGACCCGAGCCCTCTCCCTGATAGCAAGTCCCCGGGGTCCCTGGTAACTCAGTCATCTAAACCAATTCAGTCACTTAACATGACAACATGAGGCTCTGTGGGAATGATCAGGTCAGAAGCACCTCATCCAAATGAGTGTACATTAGCTGGTCTGCCCCCAAAACAAAGAAGCGGTAAATATGTGTTATGATCAGTATGCCCATTATTTCTATTAAAAATATTTTTACTATATGCTGTGTAACTTAAATATAAACATGAAAACTAAATTTTAAAAACAATATATTCTTATTGAAAAAAATTGACCCAGCCTCTAAAGCAACTCATTACCTCAGACTGTTTATACACCTGTACTTCAATGTCACTCAAAATCACTTCCACGTAGAAAAAGTCACCTGTCATAAGCCATCAGTACCTAACTACATTTAAAAGTCTTCTGTTAAAGAAAATGTACCAAAATAAAACAGCAACTTTGAAGCAGAATAATATCTTTGAAGCTCAGATTTTTAGCACAGTGTGATTCCTTAGAGAAAGGTGTTGTCTGTAATATTTTATTTTATACTTACTAAATTTCCCTTGTCTGTTTAGAAACACAGGTAGATTTAATGGGTTTCCAATGATTCTAGATTGCACACAATGAAACCTAACTAAAAAATCTATATCTATGTATTTATATCTATATCTCAAGTGAATGTATCAAAATTAAATAATACCAAGTTTGTGTAATATTGGAAAAAATAATCTTACTGTAAAACATTCAAAAAACTGGCATTTAAATGGAGTGAACACATTTTTCCACAATATCAGTACCTATATATAACCACATGTGTCATTGTATTCCCAAGAAAGTCAGAATAAAAATAAAGCATTGTGTGAAGGCAGGCTCATGTGTAACATTTTAATGCTGACTTTCATATGCCATATTTCATCCAGGCCTTGGTCCCGAATTACGTCTTTACCAATTTACAGAGCCCACACATCTTGAGCTATAACATTAAGTGAAATAAATCAAACAGAGAAACTTAAGTATCTCGTGATTTCTCTTTAAGAAGAAACTTACAATATAAATACTTTCATCAACAACAAAAATGGTAGGAAATGTGGAGGTAGACTCTGCAGATGGAAAAGATGAGGGGAAAGAGGAAGAATGGAGTGGGGAGGGATGTAAACAGCAAAATGAAATTGTACCTCGGCCAGTTTCCCCAAAAGGAATGTAACTATTATGTACCATGAATGTATACAAATAAAAATAAACAAATAAATAAAATCAGCATCAAATAAGAAGAAAAAAATGAGTACCAGGTACCTGGGTGCTGGTGTTTCACCCACAGCTGTCTTTCCCAAGCTCAGATGCACTGAAACCTCAACTCTGCTCTCCTCCTCAAGCATGTGTGTCATTGTGACCTGCCCACCCCCAGCTTGCAGTGTCATATTTCACGCTCCATAGAGGAGGGAATGCTCTTCTACTGAGACATAAGAAGAATGCAGATATTTTGCCATGAGTACAGGAGAACTAAAGGGAAGATGGAGACACTAGGCTTGGTGAGTAAGAGAGACAGACTGGAGGACTCCTTGCCTGTCTCTTATGCATGTGAGCAAAAGCATTCTGCCATGCAGTCTGTGATTATACTGTAATTTGCTTGACATTTCCAACTCCAAGATACATTAGGCAAAAGTATTTGGACATTCACTTTTGTGGGTGAGGAGTGTTATTTTTCTTTATGTAGTTATAGTTCTTGGTTGGCATTGGTAAACAGTGTGTAGTGTTCTGTTGGACAAAACATCTCCCATTTTTAAAATTGTGTATTTTTTTAGAGTTTAATGAAGATATGACTTTGAATAGAAATACTAGCCTTTTGTTAAACCTATATGATCAACTTTAAAGAAATGTAGCAAAAATGTATTTCTTTCAATGAAGATTATTTATAGGATAATACATTATCAAAAATGAAATCAATCAATAGGACAATGTTACAACAAGTACAGTTTGTTCTTGGATAGATCCTACAACTTTGTTTTCTCTCACTAATATATTATTTCATTATTCAAATATAACTTGTTTCATATATAATGCTTGAGGCTTCCGGTTTTAAATTCAAAATGTTTAATACATGCAGATTAAAACCACTTAAAATGATGCTTAAATTAACAACCTGAGGGAATACATAGTTTGTCTGTTTTACATTTGATAAATGTAGAAATAATATCACAGAGAATAATTTATTATATGTAATTTCAACCATCTTTTAAAACATAATTTGATTTAAATAAGAACTGAAGAAACCTCTTTGGCATTAATATAATGCATTGTAAATCTCTTCCCGTTTGTGGAAATGAGCAATTAGAGAATACAGAAAATTTATGACATTAATAGGAAAGAAAATTCCATATTTGCTTTCAAATTAAACTGAAAGAAGTTCTAAAAGAAGGCTGACATCTGTTTGCTCTTTCTGGAATTTAAACCATGGATCTCTGCAGGGGGCTTGGTGTTCAGTTTATGTAGTTAAGATTCCCTTGATTCAGAATTGCTGTGTTACCAAGCTAAAGCTCCTCCTGGGTGTTAAAAGAGTGAAAATGTGGCAAATAGCTATGAAGAAAGTCAAAAGCTTAAGATAAAATAAAAATGAAAACAAGACTCCAGAAGTTCTGAAAATATAGTGCAATCCTAGACATTTACCCTTCCTTTTTTTTTTTTTTTTTTTTTTTTTTTTTTTTTTTTTTTTTTCCTTTTTATCGGTACCAGGGATCGAAGTCATGACTGCCTGCTTGCAAGGCAGGCACTTATGCCACTGAGCTAAATCCCCAGCCCCTACCCTTCCTTTTTATTCTCCAATGGTACAACAGCAATTGAGAAGTTCTGAGTTGTTTTCTAAAATTATTCTTTGACTCCTTTCTAAAGAGGTTTACAAGCTGAACTAATAGTAAAAGTTACTGTTTCCAGGGTTAAGTCAATTATATAGAGAAGTACTGTAAATTACTTATAAACATATAAATATATAGGTAGTGACTTTATAGTTAACCCAGTTGCAATGATAATTTAATGCCTTAATTGATTAGTGCTAATTTAATGTTTTTTTTTAATTATTTGAAACCTTTATGGGCATTATTGTTTCAATTTATCAGATTCACTATTTAATAATTTATATTTTCATTTTGCATAAACCATCATTTTCCAAGTTTATATTTGCTGCTTCAGAATATCTTCTCACATTTGTCTGTTTATTTTGTTTTGATTTTTTGAATTTGGTTCTCACTATGCAGCTCAGGCTGGCCTTGACCGGGGACTTATCCTAATCCTCCTGTCTCAGCTTTCTGAGTGCTGGGTTTATAGGCACACACTGTCATGCCTGGCTTGAGCTCACATTTTAAAGTTTAGTTACCAGACATTAATCAGAAAAGGGTGAATAAATAGCAAGTATCTAATTTGAGGAATAATAATAACCATAAAATATTATAATGATTAAGTATTAAAGGAAGTTTTTTTGAACTATCACTTTAAATTTTGCTTTTTCTTCATAATTACAAAACATTTTACAGTGTAAGTAAATATATAGCACATGATATTTAATCAACTAATTTATTTACATACTTATTTTTTGAGACAAGTTTTCACTTTGCACTTCATCTGGGCTTGAACTCACACTGTAACCCAAAGTGGCTTCAAACTCACAGTGATCCTCCTGTCTAATCCTCCTGAGTGATGGGATTACAGTTGTGAACCACCACACTCAGTTGTAAATATTTTAAATAAACAGTATTCTATGTGAAAAGTGTATATTATCCCTCAAATGGGTCTCTTTTTTTAAACTGAACATTCAAAAACCGTATTTAAATGATAGCAGTAGAGCTGTCACTCATATTCTAAGAACATCAGTACTTTGTGAACAATTCTCTATATTTCACTTCAAATTAAATGCTTTCTTAGAGCCGGGGATTTAGCTCAGTGGCGTAAGGTGTACACAGTTTGACTCAATTTTTTTTTTCCAAAAATGTAGTTTTTTTTTACCATCTAAGGCTTTTCTTATGAAGTACATGGAATCTCTTATTGATTGAGATACTTAACACTTTGAAACTAATAAAATTATGTATTGACTTTTCAGCATGTTTCATAAGAGAATGCATTTATAAATACTTTTGTTGTGAAAAGTGTGTTTTATTTGAGATTTAGAAATAGAATGACTATTCCAATTATGTCTGGAACCTATCATTTTGGCTCTTGAATTGCCTAATGATTTCTATTCATTACATCACAAGGAGTCATTGACAATGTACCTCTTTTTACATTTAAACTTGCTATTTTCTTTACGTCCTTTAATTGTTGTGTGGAATAAATTGGGTGCCTAATCTGTTCATTAGTTCTCTTTCAGTGAGCATATCAAAAGCATATTTTAGCTCTTTTAGAAACTAGATCATTTCTAAACTTAAATTACTCATTAAAATTGATGAATGCTACATTAAATATATATATATATATATATATATATATATATATTTTTTTTTTTTTTTTTTTTTTTTTTTTTTTTGTATTTTTACCGGTACCAGGGATTGAACTCATGACCACAGGCTTGCAAGGCAGGCACTTATGCTGCTGAGCTAAATCCCCAGCCCCTATTTTAAAAATATTCTAAATGAAATAATATTACCTTAAATCCCCTGATGGGTAGAAGAAAAATGGCAAACATTCACCATGTATTTAAATACTGTGGAATTAAAAAGTCACAAATAATGTGGAATTAAAAAGTAAGGCTTTTTGATGTGGGCAATCAAATCTAGATGTCACAAAATACACAGAAATGGCAAATATGATTATTGTTTACTCTGGATGTTGATAGTCACCTGAACTTGAGGAGGACTGTTACTACCCTTGGAAGTTTTAGAAGGTATGTGAAAGTTACTTTAACTAAGCTCTTTTTCTATAACTAAGTCAAAAATACCTTCATCTGTTTTTCTAAACAAGAGGCTGTTTTGATTTCAATAAAACTTTAGAAGAGATATTCCTGAACATTTAGAGATTCTGCTTTAAATTACTATTTTTAAATGTTAACATTGAAAAATTAAACTTGTGTGAACTCTTTAGGATATATTAATCCCAAAGTTCCATTACAATTCAGAGTGATATGCTGATGAAGTTTTGAGGAGTAACATTTCACAGAAAAATACACTATGCATCTGAAGATATTATTCTGAGTGGCTTACATTCTCTGGACATAAATAACATGGAAACTCACTGTCCTAATAAGTAAAATCAGCTTACTAAGATATATTTAAAATTATTTACATTCATTAGCTTTTTCTTGTAAATACCAAATGCTGAAATCTTCTATCAGAATCCATCTTGAAGTAAAAAAGGATCATATTTTTTTTTTTATTTTTTTACTGATTCTAAAATTGAACACATGTTTAGACTACGGTAAGATACTTCAACACAGAGTTAATCACCTTTAGATAATTAGCATTTTCCCATCCTTCTCCATGCCTTGAAACCTTCAAGCTCCCTTCCTCTAACTTTGCATGAAATCCGCAGTTGGTCAGTGTGAACCAGTGCAGCCTACCGTGGCATGACCGCTAGCTCTCTCTTCCTTTGTGTTCTGGTGCTCTTTACCCAGCTTCCCTTTTGCCCCTCGACCCCTGCCCTATCACTTTCTAGTAATCATTATTATACATTTAGATCAATTATTTTGATCAGAGAAAGGGAAGATGTAGTTTTTAAAATCTTTTTAGCTTATTTCATTTAACATGCTGTTCTCTAATTCCATCAGTTTTCTCACATAGACACTTTTGTTCTTTTTTGAAACAGATTGTATTTTTTATGAATTATGATTTTTTAAATGATTCTGCCCCCTAAATTTTGAATCCTTTACAACAGAATAATCATATTTTCACATTTTAAAGGCTAACAAATTACAAATAAGAAAAATGAGTGCATTACATACCTCTTGAGTTGAAACATTTGTCTTTAATTACTCAAACTAAAAGATAAGAAAAAATGAATTTATTTAAAAGGTGAGTTGATTATATTTAATAATACAGTTACCATAGTATTTATTTTTGTGGTAGAATTCTGAGGAAAGCTTTAAGCCAATTTGTGATAAAAATATAAAGTTTTAATATTATAGTTTTTCCTTGAGATTAACTTAAATGTACTTAAGCTTTAAAAGTGCTAGGAAGAATAAATTATTTTTTCTAATTGTTCTCTTAGTTTATTGAATACGTTTTCTACTATCTTAAGAAAATGCATATTATACCCATTAACATTTTCACTGGTGCTAATTATTTCACTGGTGCTATTATTGCTTTCACAATCCCTTTTCCACTGACACTTTGTGTTGGGATCTTCTACAAACCTGAGGAGCTATTTTTTTCTCTCCTGTATGAAGCTCTGAGTTTTAAAATGATTATTTTAAGCACTTTGAAATTATAAAGAGAATCATGTTACACTAGATCACCATGTATTACACAAATTTGGAAGCTGTCTATAATTTTCTTTTCTGATACAAAAATTACCCTAGACATTAGTGTAGATTGCCCTTTTTGGAGACAGGGTCATATACTGTATGAAATTTGTGATGCTTAGTAATGCTTAATAGTATAGGTTGTAGTGAATAGTACTACTAATTCATTGTTAATAAGTGAATGTTAATTATTTCAATCTGTGGATAAATGGAGAGGAAGAAAGCTTCTTGAAGAAGCACATTACACATCTTTACAGCAAGGAAATCAATCTATCAATGCATTATTTCCATACAACTTGAAAAAAATAAAGTATGAATATTTTGTGAGAGAAAAGTCCTTGCTGTTTTTATTTACTATTTCCCAAGCATGTGAACAGTGTTTGGAAGACAAGAAACATTCACTAAATGATTGCTAGAGTAAAATCTAATGGCGATTCAGAGCAAAATTGCTATTTTTTTGGAATACATTGATGTTCTGTGAATATAATTATTATATTTTTGGTAAAGAATAGAAGACCCTACAAAAAAATTCATTAAATCCCTGTAGCTGGCTGTAACACGAAATTTAGACATAAAAAATTTTATGAACCTTTAACTTAACCCTTTAAATTTCAATAAGCTTATTCTGAAGGTAACTGGCGATGCTTAATGTTTGTCATATTTATGTAGTTATTGATTCATACAGACTGAATGTGTGCTTAGACTAAAGTGTTCTATTGCAACATAGTGTGAATTAACCGTGTTCTCATCTATCCCTTATATTTGAAGCCTCCAAGCATCCCTCATATAATTCATATATATATATATATATATATATATATATTATAGTCTGTTATTGTGAACTACTGTTACCATACTATGCTGTGAATCATTAGCTCTTTCTTCTCCTTCTTGGGGTTTGGTTGTGTTTGCTATATGAATGATTGTTATGTAGTGTGTGGGTGTGTATAACATTAATAATTTGATTGTTCAAATACATGTTTTAATATAAAACACTTTCAAAAAGTTTATTTGCATTTATTTACATATATTTGTGTATATGTAAACATATACTATGTTGCATATATTCTTTTATTATTTTTTTGGTGCCAGGAATCCAATTCATGATTGGATCACATTTGTAAGGCAGGCTCCATGCCCCTGAGCTATATCCCCAGCCTCTGTATATACTCTTTTCAATTCAAACATTAGATCAATTTGGTTTTGGTAAATTTTGTGATTATATAATATGAACAAATAGAATTTTTGCACAACTTTCTATCATCTTATTTCTTAAGCAGATTTTAATTTGCTAGATTTCACCTTATGGAAGCAACTTCTGTAATGGGCATGATTTCAGTGAAGAGGATAAAACCGTCTTGAAGAATGTGTGATGGTTTTATAAAATGTTCCTTTCAGCTCCTACAAAGCTATAAGAGATACATCCTACACAATAAATAAGAAATAAGATAAGCCATACACGTACTCAGTTTCAGAGCTGTTGTAAAATCCTGCAAATCACTGCTAATTTAATGATACTTTGCTTTAATTAAGTATTCATATAACTGATTTTTATAGGTGTTTAAAATCAGACATTGTGTGCTTTTTTTAATTTTTATTTTGAAAGTATACAACAGAACAAGTCAGAATAAAGCCAACTAAGATTGTACAGTGAAATTGGTACAGAACTTCACAGCAGGTTTCAGGGATAACAGTAATAGGTATCACAGTATATTTTATTATCTTTGTAATAGTTGTTCTTTCAATCACGTATATCAAAATGAGATGAAAGATAGAACACTATAGAACTTATCAAAACAGAATATTGAATAGAGCAGTACCATTAATCAGAAAAGAGCAAAACAGTAATAAAAATATTTGCCTTCAAAGAATGGTAGAAGGTAGTCCTCCTTATTTGCTATGGTCAACCTGCCAGGAGATGCTCTGGTTCCCATTTGCTAATGGGGGGCGGGAGGAGGAGGATGGGGGAGTGGGATATTTGACTCTAGGCCATGTAGCAGTAGGTTCACTATCACTTAGCAAGGAGGCAGGATGGTCATTTGCTTTCACAGCGTCCTCAGTTGCAACATGGCGTGGATCTCAGAAGACACTGTTGGTTCTCTCCCTGGAAGGGCTGCAGGCTGCCCCACTGCCTCCGCTTACAGGGAGGGGAGGTGCTGGCTTGGCTTCCCAGGGTCCTAAGCTCCAACATGGCGCGGATCTCAGGAGACACTGCTGGTTCTCTCCCTGGAAGGGCTGCAGTCTGCCCCACTGCCTCTGCCTACCACGGAAGGGAGGTGCTTGCTTTCATTGTGTGCTTTTATGTCCATTATTTTATAAATCGGAATTACAAAGGAAAAAGTTTGAACTGTTAAAAATAAACTGTCATGCATTTTTTTTTTATTTAAAGAGAATAAAAGTACATAAAAAAACAAAGCAGTATAAGGGTACAAATAATAAAGTATTTCAAGAAAAAAATATACAGTAAGAAATCAGCAGTTAATAGGTTACATATGATCTTCCCAGGAATAGTTGTCCAAATTACAAAATTAAAGCATATAAAGTAGACATTCATCCAGTGAAATTGGAGACAATTCCGTTCAATGATCCACCAAAAGCTCAGTAATATGGTTTCCCATCCTACACACTGGAACGTACCTGCGGTTATAACCCTTAGTCCACCTTCCTTTCCTCTCTCTTTTACAATAGCAATTAGACTTTTTGGGTTTTATTACTCTCGTGGTTCTTCTTCTTATTTTTTTTTTTGAAGAAAATAAAACCAAATGTGACTAAGCAAGACAGAGTCAGTTAGAACAGAAGGGTGGGCATAGCACATGATGCAAAAATAGAATGCCAGGTGATCAAAAGTGCTTACTATTGTGCCTCTTGCTATTTTTAAATTGAGTTGTCTATATCATCAAGTATAATAGAATTGATCAAAACAGTACAGCACAAGACCAATAAAACCTACACTGAAGACCTTGCAGGACTTCAAAAAAAAAAAAAAAAAAAGGATAATAGTCAAACCATAATGGGCATCATAGTATATCTTATTATCTTCAAAGTTTTTGCCTATATGCTCAAACTTGATACTATCAAACAAAATAGAATATAGAATAATCAGACAGAACCAGATGGGGAGAGCAATACTGGGGTTCAAATCAGGTTAATAGGAAAACCAAGAAAGTTACTGTACTATGTCCCACTCTTTTTAATTTAGTTTTCCCTTAATTAAAAAAAATGAGAGAAAATAGATTAATTTAAAAAAGGGGGGGAGACTGAGATAAGAGAGCACATTGTAACAGAACAATGCAGGGCAGAACCGAACCATTCAAGCATCATTGTGTTTCACCACCAGATTATCTAACATAATAGTAGTTGCTATAGTGCCTCTTTCCTTGAATTAGTTGAGTGTCACTTTGTATGCTATAACATCAAGCATATCAAGACAGTGTGAAGCCATTCAAGAGAATGCAAGAATTACAGGGTATTTAAAACCAGCTAATAGAAAACGAACAACGGTTTCTTTATTATCTCTTTGCCTATAAAGAATTTTGTTTATACTATAGCATATAGTGAAATATAGTAAGATACAACATGTTAAAACCAGTGGAAACAGATGTACCACAGCTTGATGGGAATTCAAATCAAGATGATATTAAATGAGCACTAGCTTTTAGGTTGTGTTGTTCTCTTCAAAATAGCTATTTGTACTATCATAGATACTAAAATCGAACAACCCAGGTTAAAACCATTGCAGTTAATGAGTGAAAACATATGGCTTCAAACCAATATGATTGGGAATCATGATTACCACATACTTTTATATATTCTTATCATTTCTTACACTAAGGAAACTATTCAGTTTTTATACATGTGAGTTTGATTTATTTCACTTATGAGTACGGTCTCAAGTTGTGCCCATTTATTTATAAATGTCTCAATGTGATCATTCTTTATAGCTGAATAGTACTCCATTGTTGAAACTATAATACAAGCAGGATTTTGATACTGAGAAGGTAGGAAAAGCTACCTTCTGTGATTTTAAGCTTGATTCTGTCAAATTAACAAGTTTTATTTCAGATTATGGACAGTGACCCTCTTTGCTACCATTTCATAAAAAAGTTAAACTTTATGTATAAGATTAAAAGATGATTTTTAGTAATACTGGCATCTTTATTTTCCTAAATTCTACTGTATTTCATTGAAAAAGTTAAAATCAATTACAAAGCAAAACCAAAAACACGTGGTTCATGGGGCTAGGGATTTAGCTGAGCGGCATAAGCACCTGCCTTGCCAGCAGGCAGTCCTGAGTTCAATCCCTGGTACCGATTAAAAAACACACACACACACACACACACACACACACACACACACACACACACACATAGTACATTTTCAGAATGAGTATTTTGTTGCGAACAACAGCTAGTTTTTCTTGATCTTCCTTACGGAATTCACTATAGTTGTATTGTGGAGCCATATGAGTTTCTACTATCTCTCAGATCACATAATTGTCCAGGCTTTAATTAGCAAGAAAAGTGCATATGAGATAATGAGATATTACTACAGTCATTATGTGCAGTTTTCAATCACAATATCCTTTAATCTTCATACCAAAAGCAGATAAATTTTCATGTCTTAATTACTGAGTTATAGTTATGCTAATTTTAAAAATGATAACATAATCAGAAGTGTTTAAATTCTTAAATGAGTGTATAAAACTATGACTCTACTTGTAGATTCAGAAAGTGTTTCAGTAGAGAACATTAAAATGATTCCAAATATTAAGACACTAAATTTAAAGTATGTAAATATTTTCTCTAATTCTTCCCCTAAGATATATTTTATACTCAGTGGAATTGTGATTAATAAATATGCTCCTTTTTAATTTAAGCATAAATTTTATTAGCATTTTGATGCAACTCATTTCCATCCTCCCAGGCCAATTGTGATAAAAATATTGAAATCATCTAAGTAATGATGACATTGCTTACTTCAGAGTAAAACATTTAAAAGGGATATGAGTACTATGAATATTTGATCAAATGAAAAGCAATTTGGTAGGGGAAAAATTCTATTGTTCAAAAACAAATTTTTTTCTTAAAACAAAACTGGAAAACTGGGTTACTTTTTGTTGAATAACCTTTGTGGTTAAAACTGAAACTGTGTTCTAGAGAAAATATACAAAGGAATTATTAAAGAATGCGAGTTAGTGGATGAAGACATATACAAAATATTTAAGATTATATAAATATTGAAATAAAATTCATCACATTGGAAAAAAATAAAGAGGTCTCCACTCAAATAAAGGATCTATGTGTAGATCCAAAGGAAAGATTTCTGGTGCAGAATATTAAATAAACAGTAAAAAAAAAACTCACAAAATTTTAAAAATTATCTGAAGTGGTTCCATGGCACATTTGATAACAAATGTTTGAACTGCTCAAATAATAAAAGTAAAAAATTTAATGCTGTCTCAGCTATCAATTTAATTATATTTATATAAGAAAAAGCATTTCTTTTTCTACTTTTTGCTATTAAAAGATCATAAAATCTCTGGAACTTAATTCTAAAACCTAGTTAACTCTTAAATGTCTCTTGTAAAAATTTTTACTTACAAAAATAGTTTTGAGATGGTTAAACATCTAGAATTTTGCAAAAGCATTGATTATTTTTAATGATTAAAACAAATCAATAAGGAAAAATTACAAGCTATACATTTTTCAATCGTTAAATCTAAGTGATTAAAAACCAAAATTAGACTGAGGGGACAGAAGCTTGTCTATTTTTAATTTCCCTTTTTAAACACCCTCCTAATGGGAACTTTCTTTCAGTACTAAGATAAATTTTTGAAGGAAATATTACAAATTGAACTAGAAAAAATAAAGAATGAATGGAAAATCATGATGATGGAAGCTGGAAACAAATATCAAATCACAGTTATTTTTCATTTTTATTTTTTATTACACATGAGTTAATTTTCCATTCTTTATTGAAACTACATTAAATTGTATTCTACCTATTATGATATAAGTGTCGTGTCAATTGCCAAGATTAGTTTTAATATCATTAGAAAACTACGACAATCCTTTAAATGAAAAACAGAAAAGTGGTTTTGCTTGTTGTTTGATTTTAGCTTTACTTTACTTCAAATTAATAAATCATAAAAACTCAAGTTTAATTGTGTCCCATATATCATTTTGTATATTTAAAAATTTTTGTACAAGTTTATCACAATAAATTTTGTGATATAAAATATTTTAACAAGTTTATATTACATAGCCTACATAATTTGATAGTGTATTTTTGTTTAAAATATTTGTAGCAGTATAATTTAACATATTGAGTCAACATTTAAAACTCCAGACCAAGATTTAATTGCAGGTTTTATTAAAAATAATCTTTTTTTTAGCAAGTGGAAAATATTATCGTAAGTAAATTTCTTCATATCCCATATTAGGCATTCTCTTAAGACTTTTCCCTTATTTCCTGCATGCATAAAGTCAATAGTAATTAATATTTGCACATAATTACATATTGATAGTGTCTCTTACCTTGTCTATCACCTGCAAAATTGAAATGCACAAGTAAGATGGACTTACAACTGTCAATTCTATGCACTAAACGAATAGATTTGTTTTGAAACTCTTTACATTACTAACCACTTAGATTGGAATCCAAAATTCCCCAAATACAAGACATAGTTCTGTTGTACTATCTTTTTAATTTTTTATGATGCGACTTAAAATATTAACATATAGAAAGTAAAAGTCATTTTTTACTTAATGATTATATATATATATATATATATATATATATATTCATGAATGAAAGAATCTTCCCTACATTTCTACTACATGTCACCTCAGTAGCCTGAAAAGTTTGAAAGGGAAGAGGCTTCAAACATCTCCTCCTGCAACCCTGAATTTTTAGCGAACTAATCCAGTAAACACCATCTCGGACTGGATTACTCTGGCATAAGAATAGTTTTGAAGTAAAGGCAACTGCATAATAATCAAGGTGCAGAAAGCATACTTTTACTTTCATTGTGATTCTTAAAAGTGGGAGATGAAGGCTGAGGATTTAACTCAGCATTATGCAGTGCTGCATGGTATGATGAGTGAGGTCTTGATTTCGATCCCTGGTACAAATATATATATATATATATATATATATATATATATATATATATATATAGAGAGAGAGAGAGAGAGAGAGAGAGAGAGAGAATCAGAATTTTGAAAGGAAAAGCAAGTCCTCTAAAGGATGTAATTTCATGTGTGTTTAAGTGTGTAGGATTGATAACCATATTACTAAGTTTTTGTTGGATCATTGACCAGAACTATTTGCAGTCTCAATGTTTGAAAGTCCACTTTGTATGATTTACTTTTGTAATTTGAGCAACTATTTCTAAGAGGACAATATGTAGTTTAGCAACTAGTGATTTCTTACTCTTTATTTTTTTTTGAAATTATGTAATTATTTCTACCCTTTTTCTGTTTTTTTTTTTCTTTTTTTTTCCTCTTTAAAAAAACTTAAAAAGTAGGAGATGAATTCCCCAGTGTAAGATGCCCTACTAGTAATAGCAGAGGGAGGGTTACAATCATCACGGATGAAGCTGGGACTATGAAAGCCTGGACTGTTTATTTGGTGAGCCACTTAGCACAGTCCCTTTGTGTGTTGGGTTTTCATAAATTGCTGTTCTTTGTTTAATTCAGGACAAAACATGGGGTCTGTTGCTTTGAGTCTTGATTGCCTTACAAGGATTCCTTTGTCTTCTTGAAATTGAGTTCCTCAGCAAGGAAAGTGCACAGGTGACATGACTAGATTAGTGCCAGAGGCAGAACTTACGTACAGTGACTTACAGTGTAACAGGCAGGACAAAGCCTGAGAGAAAGATTACTTTACCACTGATTTTAAAATTGCCATTTCATGCTTATGATTTTTGCATAGTATATAAAGTAACTAAAATATTTCCAAAGTATAAGAAAATAGAGCATTAGTAGTTACTTTTGTAAGATGCTGAGATTCACACGTACTTATAAGGCTCCAGAATGCTATCCATATAAAATTTTAATGAAGGTAAAGATCATAGTGCAGCAGACTGAAAACAAGTGCAAATGTGGGAAGTAGTACAAGCGGTCCGCTTGAGGCTTCTAGGGTGCTTCTCAGTTGCACAAGATGTGCTTTATCTTTGGACTGCGAGTAAAAAGTATTTTCAAGATATCTTAGTCCTAAGGGAACCAATCTCTGCTTACTAAGGGAGTCGTTCATCCACTTAGTAGTGCTTTTTCCCCACTACCAAAGCCAGGTTCTGTAACCGTGTAAATAAACCAGTTATAAGTTATAAAACTATAGACTTTTAATGAAAGATATATAAAAAGTTATATTAAAAATTCAGCAGTTTTGGACATTGTGAATTATTAAGATAATCACTGTTGGAAAAAATTTCATTCTTCTTTGTTCTGTGATCAGTGTCATTATTCCAGGTATGCTTGGTTAATAAACATAAGAAAATTTCACAAAAATTGTGTCCAACTCTTAGCAGTAAATTTCCTCTGTCCTGACTGAGTTTTCTTA
This sequence comes from Cavia porcellus, assembly GCF_034190915.1. NCBI lineage: Eukaryota > Metazoa > Chordata > Mammalia > Rodentia > Caviidae > Cavia > Cavia porcellus. Next base: position 13,097,530 of record NW_026947498.1, read on the forward strand.
ATTCTGAGAGTTTCATTATTATCACTTTTACTTTAGTTTGTTTGGACAATAACAAAACAAATAAAGCAGAAGGACAGTATCAGAATATTAATAAATTCTTTTATGTAGTAAATACTTACACATTTCAATAGGCATGTACATTTTAAATAGGTATAAACATTTTAAATAAGTGTAAGTTTACCAAGTATGTCAAAATACATTTCTGTGTAGTGTATGAACTTCACACCTCTTCTACCATTTTCATTGTGATTCGAATTTGAGATTCAGCAATCATGTATGTATGCTTGGCTCATTTCAGGTAGCACAATATGTTACGTGTTTGTGTGTATTTTTGGGTAAGACAAAATTTCCTTCTTTGTTAATGCTGAATAATCTTCCATGGTATGCACAAACCATGCATCGGTCAGCTTTCCCATTACAATACCTGACACTCACAACTTAATGGAGAACATTATTTAGTTCACAAATTCAGTTCATGAGCAGCTTAAGTGTAGAACATCACAGCTGAGGCTCTTATAGAGTGCATCTGGCCCACTTCATGGCAGCTGGGAAGCAGTATATGTTAGACTGTTTAAGGAGGGTAAGGCCCTGAGGACAAATATGGACACCAAAGTCACACTTCCATGGCCCACCCAAACACACCCAGAAGTGTGCTTTACTAATCCATAGGCAATTCTCAAGGAAATGAATTTGACAAGTTAGTGTAACTATCACCTACTTATATTCTTTAGCTGATCATCTGTAAATATACAAACATGCTGTTTTCATAGATTGGTTATTGTGAAAAATGCTGCAAATGATGAAAGCACAGATATCTGATGGTGATCCTAATTTCAGTTCTTTGGGATACATATTTACAAGTGGGATGATTGGTGCGGGCTATATTTAAGCTTCTAAAGACCTGCCATATTAGTTTCTACCAAATATTTGATGTTCTAACTTCTGTACATCCTCAACAGTATCTTTTTGCTAAAACATCCGTGCTATGGGGTGTGAGGGCATATCTCATGGTAGCTTTGTTTGTGATTTTTGATATTAGTAATATTGAACACATGTTCATATACCTCATGACCATGTACATTTCTCTTATTTCTCATTCTTTTGCTTCACTTTCTTTTGTCTTTTCTCTGTGTGTGTGTGTGTGTGTGTGTGTGTGTGTGTGTGTGTGTGGGTGTGTGTGTGTGTTTTCTGTTCTGTGTGTTTTGAAACAGACTCTGAGTATGTAGTATGTAGTCTAGGGTGATCTCAAATCCATGATCCTTCTCAAGTATAGGGATCATGAGAGTATGCCGCCCTTTCTCAATTTCTATGTCATCTTCTGAGGAACTGTGTCTGTACAAAATCTTTCTGCATTCTTTTAACTATATTGTTTTATAGCTAATGAAGTATTTGTGTCTTATACATTCAAGATGTTAGTGATTTTCAGATATATGATTTGCAAATCGTTTTCACTGTATTGGTTAAATTTGTTATCTTGTTGGTTGTTTTGCTTCACAAAATTATTTGTCAGTTTTTGCATTTGCTTACTGAGCTTTCAGTGTCATAACCACAAAGTCATTCCCCAAATCAATGTGCAGGACATAGCATTATGGTTTCATCTCTTATCTTTAAATCTTTATTGCATTTTGAATTATTTGTACATGGATGAAGAATCTAATTTCATCCATTTATATATTAGTGTCCATCTTGCCCTAAACTATTTACTGAACAAACAATATTTAGCCCATTCCATTTCCCCGGCCACACACATCAATGATTAAATGACTGTATGTTATTTAATAATGTGGATTTATTTCTGGATTCTTAATTTTACTTCACTGATCTACATAGCACCATACTCCTTTTAATATTGTAGCTTTGTAATATATTTGGAAATCCAAATTTGGCAATATCTATAACTTTATATTTTCTCAAGATTTCTTTGTCTATTTTGGAACTTTTATTGTTTTTAATAAATTAAGTTGTTTTAAAATTTCAAGTAAGTTATATGAAGAATTCCACTGGATAAATTGTTGTGAAATTATTCATCATTCTGTCTTGTTTTCTCACCTCTGTATAATTTTCAATATTTTCCTATTGTTGAGTAAAACTAACTGGAACAGAGCATCTGATTCCCAATATCTCCTAATAGTAGGTTTAGAAATATCCCATGAAGCTGGAGATTTTTTTATGAAAATATGTATTATAATGTGTAAGTTGTATAATTAGGGTATATGTTAGTTTAATTCTAAGCTGCTAGCATTTTTAATATATTTAAACCCTCAGAAGAAATGCCTAGGTTTTAAAGTGTAGAATTTCTATTATTTCATTTGGAGTCATGATTTTAAGGATCTCTGGCACTGTTCAAATTATTTTTAGTTTATCCTAATGTAAATCCAAAATCCACAAAATAGAATGACTGATTGACTTTTTCATTTCACTATATTAAGATCAATTGTAGTTTTATCAGCTTTCAATTTATCATTTCTTCTACTGCATCCACTTTATCAATTTGTACAATTTATTCAAATATAATATGACAAGGAGTCAAATTTGTATCAAAACAGTATTTCTCAAGGGGCTCACAATGGAATTGTGTTCTGAGTATTACACAAGAATAGATATTGAAAGGAATCATGAAAGACTGGATACATGCAAAGCAGAATTCATAAAACTACCATCAAAATTGTCTGATATCATGAGGGTACAATTTTACAGAGGGGTTATTTCTATTCTACTCATCATGCATCTATAATCAGACAGTATAAAGTGAAAAATCTAATATATAATGTCAATTAATACATTTTAGTAACAGTGAAACCAAACTCATCCAAATTGTCTTGTAGGGAGATTTGGATATATCCTAAAAATCACCTACAAATTCGACTATTAGTATACATAATGATTCTCTTTTCCAGTGTAAGTTGAAGACAAATTGCACCACCCAGAGACATGATATAGGATAACTCTATGCTCATACATAGGAAAATATAAGATGTATATCATTATTTGAAAAATACCAAGTTGAATTTTCGTTGTAGATATGTGTAGAGTAAATTATTCTTGAAGCCTTTTATTTATTTCTTATTTATGTGTAAGACTGAAAACTAAATGTTATAGAATGTGTTTTAGATTTAAAGTATCTATTTGAAACCATAAAACATAACTCACTTACAAAAATATAAGCCAAAATTGAATATAGATAAATAGATACATAGATAAAGATGGGGAGGAGATACATAGAGACATAGAGACAGTGACACAGAGAGACAGAAGACCTATGCTCAGTAAGTGACTTGAAATGTTCACTTTTTCCAGAGACACTACTAATGCAACTATATAGACCACAATCAATCAATCAGTTATTTTTATATTTCAGTGAAAGAATATTTTCATTGAATTTCGAAGGGTATGTGTCAGAACTGTGTGGTTTTTATTTAACTTTCTGAATAGTTTTCAGTTTTCTAGACACCTGGAAAATGATGAAATTGTAGAAAACGACTAGCTTCTTGTCTTTGGAATTGATCAATACAGATAAAGCCATCTCATACTTGGGTTACATAGACTAGAATTCCCATGTAATTGTTACTTGATTTGCTTACCACAGGGTTAAAAAGTAAAGTATTGACCATCAGCATATTATTTAAGATAGATTTCTGTTTCTTATCTCATTGTTTTTACAAAATTTTAAGGAAGATTTAAATATTATATGTTGTATATGTATATGTATTCTAAAGGTTTTTTTTTTATTACAGAGAAATGTTAAACTTTAGCATTTACTGCATCTTCTAGCCTACCTCAGATTTAATTATTTGGAAATAATTTTGCATAAATATGCCCTAAGTCTAGTTAAATTCATGCTATGCTATATACTATTTTTACAAATAACATATCCAAAGTCACAGAACATTATGTGCACAAAGTCACAATCTCTTGTTTCTTTTCCAAAGACATTTGGGAAATCCCTTGAGTACTTATTATTTTTGAATAGAAGATGCAAGAGAAATTACTAATTTACATTGCCAGAACTGTGTAAACTCTGGATGTTTTCTCTCAGTGGATATCTGAAAAACTAGAGCATTATTTGTCACAGCACTGAGCTCCTGTTTTCAGTCAGGCAGCTTGATGAATATAGCAAGGCCAACTAAACATCTACATTATTCTCTCAGGTCCAATCCTGGTTACACCAAGGAGCAAAGATAAACACATAAAAGACATGTTGGTAATTTATAGTATAATCTGTAAACAGTGTAAGGAAAAAATAAACTCAATATTTTATTAGGAGATCTCTTGCGTATGAGAACATTTGGAAAAAGAAAACAAAAGATTTAATCTCAGAGACCAACTCTTGCCCAAGAGACATCCATAGAAAGTCAGGCTAAACTTTCACTGTTACGAAATTCAAACATTTTAAGAGACAAGATGCAGAATGTGTACATGAAAATGTGCTCACACTGCACATAAAACAGTGTCTGTAAAGTAATGTAGTCTATATTTAAAACAAGTATTAGGCAGAGATAGAATCCTGTAGTGAAACTTATGCCTAGCATGATGAAGTTCTGAGTTTGATTCCTATCAACCCAATCAAACAGAAACCAAAACAAATCAACATATTATTAGCATTCTTTTTGATTGACAGACAATGATGGGGTACACTTGAACAGAGAAATGCAATGCTTTCCTATATGTACATAAAATCAAATTATTAAACTAATTGAAGCAACATAGCCATCACCTAATTTATCTGTCATATTTTGTTCCAAGACACTTTGAAATTTACTCTCATGTACTTTTCAATGCACATTATTAGTCTACTATGGCTTAACAGATCTCAAAACTTATTTCTTCTTTCTGAAACTTGGTTCCCTTCAATTCACAACTCTGTATTTTCTCCCATCTTACTACAACCCTCCTGGTGCACTAGCCCCTTTGCCCTTCTCCCACACGAGTTATTCTTCACTAGTTATTACCATCACATTCTTTATTTCTATGAATAAATTAATTACACTAGACACCACATAAAAATGCGAGAGTGAAGTGATTTTTCCCTGTATATGGCTTATTATATCCTTAAAACATCCTCCAGACTCACATGAATTGTTACAAATAATTGAATATTTTCTTTTAAGGTTGACTAGAATTTTATTGTTTATACATTCCTGTTTTTAATCTATTCATCTGTTGATAGACAATTTGATTCCTTGAAGTGCAGAAATACATCCTCAACCAATAATTGTCAATAGAGTTGAATATTTTTTCTGTATTTCCAAATTAATCAGTGTGGAAAAATGTTAAAAATGAAGAAAATTTTAAAATTCTACTTTCTTGATTGGAGAAAATGGCGGCTTGCTGGGGGATCGGGTGGAGAGTCTCTCTGGAGAAATCATATTAGAAGCTAGAATACTACAACATGGAGAGGGCCAGACAAATAGATAACGATTCTTATTAACCAAGACAGTGCAGCTGGAGGATTTAAAGTCATGCTGAGACTGTGAAGGCTGATGACAGGAGGCTGCAAATCCCGCGCCTTTAAATCAACAAACTGACCCATGGACCCAACAGGAAAAGCTGTGTTGGCTTTTGGTGACTGCTGGAAACTGAGACCTGGGACCCCGAGAAGCAGCCAGGACTGCCCCACTGCACCAGAGGAGATCATGAAAGGCTTTGGAGCTCCAAAGCCAAACGCTGAGCAGATTTCCAACTGTTCAGCGCTGTGCCGGGAGTGCACGCTGTGCAGATTTCTGACTGTTCCGCGCTGTGCTGGGAGCACGGGAAAGGTGGGTGGCTTGGTGTGTGGTGGACCCAAGACGAGGACCTGTGCTGGACCCTGGTGAGTACTGGGGACCCTGCGGCTGCTGGGGTTGGCCAGAGAACATCTTGGAACTGGGCAGTGCCTGCCACCATGGGGACATCAATAACACAGAGTCTGGTGGCAGACATCTTAGAGTTGGGCAGAACCTACAGCTCGGTGGCATCACTGAGTCCCCCTGTAGGGAGGGCTGGTGGAAGACATCTTGAAATGGGGCAGAGCCTGAGTACGTGCTGGCTTCAGCATCATACAGAGAACTAGTGGGAGACATCTTGGATTTGGGCAGATCTGCTGTTCTGGTGCTCCTGTCACAGAGAGGTCTAGAAGAGACCAGCTGGGATTTGGGCAGATCCCTGTGCCATAGTGACATTAGTCAGCTGCTTCTGGTACAAAGCAAACTGGCAGGAGCTACTGGGGCTAAACCAAGCCTCTGCTTGGGGCCCAATAAGCAGATACAAAATAGTCACAACTCAGTGACATCCAGAAAGTACAGCCTAATTTACAGATTGACTGGCGCAGAGGCTGGGGACTAGCTTGTACCGCCTCTGCATCCCAGCCTACCCCAGATAACAGCAAATTAGGGAGGACAGAAAATACTCAAGTCAGCACACTTCTGAAAGACCCTAAGCAATTCAGAGAGGGCCAGAGAACCCCAGGACAGTCTGAAAGAAACCAGAAACATGACAAGAGATAAAAATAAAAAAAAAAATCTCCAGCTGCCCAACATGAGAAAATAAGCCCAGGAGAAGTAAACAGTGAAAAGAACAAGCACAGTAACCATCCATTGCTCGACACAGCATCAGCCAAAATTAAAAAGTACCTTCATGATCTCATAGATGAATTTAAAGCTGTACTCCTGATCCAAGTGAGGCAAGATATAAAGAGATTAATTAAAGAAATGACAAGCCCCGCCCAAGAGAACACAGATGGAAGAACTGAGGAAATCAGAAAAGAAAGAGAAACTTCTGAAGAAGAATTTAAACATAACTTAGAATACATGAAACAGATCCAAAGAGAATACCAGGAAACTAAAATCTCCATTGAACACTGGCAAAATGCCTCGACAGAAACTAAAGACAGCCTTCTGAAACTTGAAGAGAGATTTATGGTATATGATCATGAAAGAAAAAGCCTCTTAAAAATAACAAGGAACCAGAAAGAAGCAATTAAAAAACTATAAGATGACAAAAAGATACATAATTTAAGAATAAAGAATGTGAGTGAGGAAGCAGGAGCAACCAAAAATGAAATGCAAAAATATTCACAGATATATTAAAGCAAAATTTCCCATGTATAGCAAAAAGAAATGATATCCAGATAAAAGAGGCATACAGAACACCAGCTACCTACAACCAAAACAGATCTACGCCTAGACACATAATAATCAAGATTCCAGAAATCCACCAAAAGAACAGAATATTAAAAGCAGCCATAGAAAAGATGCAGATTACCTACAACAGTAAAACTATCAAAATAACAGCAGACTTATCAACACAAACTCTTAAGTCAAGAAGGGAGTGGGGAGAAATATTCCAAGTCCTGAAAGAAAATAATATGCAACCGAAGCTCATATACCCGTCAAAACTCTCTCTCAAAATTAATGGAGAAATAAGATACTTCCAAGACAAGGAGGAACTGTGGGAGTTCGTGGCCACCAATCCAACCCTACAGAGAGTGCTGAAGGACATTACAGAGAAAGAGAGGAAGAGATACCAGGATTCCAGCAACAGTGGCAGAGAGGCCTCAGTGAATGGGGCAGACAGTGGAATGAGGGAATAAGGTGGACAAATTATAGCAGAAAAGTGGAGTAGCAGACATGAGGCAGAGATGGTAAGCTACAGCTCTGAAACTCTATTTAAAAAAGGCAGAGGTCATTGTTAATGGTGTATAAGGATTTAAAAGACAAAGTAGTCTTATTGCCATATTTAGTTTGAATTTAATTTGTTCTGGTCTGTCCACTCATGTCAGATTTGAGGGCACAGACATCTTGACCCAAACATAGCAGGTTATACCAGGGTAACTATCCTTACTTTCCCATTAACTTAAACTGAAGTCCTGTATTACTTACATTGTCTTACTATGACTGATTTTAATTGAATCTGAATCAGAAGACTATGGGTTGGCCTTGGCTGATTTTATTTGAAATTGGTATGCTTGTTAGTATCAACCCTAAAAGTAGAGGCAACTACTCTGAGGATGACAAGATGTAAAGGATATCCATACTGGTATTAATTAGTAACAGCTCTCAAATCCTACAATGCTGTCAAAGTTAAGTTTTTATAAAAATAGGTGATACTATGTTTAACTATAATAAGCCAGTGTTGTGGACAAATCTATTGAAAATAACAAGAGAAAACATAGTAACTACGGAAGATCATCTATATTGTGGTTTTATATGTCTTATCCATTGCATGTTTTTCTAGGAAATTGTTTTGCTGTCTGGCTATGACTTGGTTTTCCCTATAATACAGAGAAGATAGATATATATGTAGAAATTCACACATGGGTTTTTTTTAATTATTTATGGAAACATATTATATAATGCAAGATGTAATGAACAGATACTCTGTGGAAGAGACGCTAAGAAACCTGGGGCTAATTTTGTAGCATTATGACATAAATTCTATCAATACTATTGTTCGCTGATTAGAATGACATTGGCTGGTTTCTTGAGTTCAATTTCAGCATATGTAGAGATGGGGACAGCTATCACAAAGAGAATGAGAGATGCAATGGTAGTGACTATTGTCTTCCCTAATTTGGAACTTGAGGACTTAAAAAGCCTCCAATGATTTGATTAGTTCTATAATATGCAATAAGTATATAAAGTGGGTGAAGATGGGGACAACTATTTGTAAGAAACTAGAGACAGTTAGATAGACAATAAAGATCTCCAGTAGACTTGCTTTGAAATCTATATTTCTTTAAATTGTTTTTTTTTAAATGTTTTGTTCTGTTTTGATATGTTTAACCTTACCCTCTTTGAGATGTAAAACAAATGTGTAGGATTGATAACCATATTACTGAGCTTTTGTTTGATCATAGAGCAGAATGGTTTGTAGTGTCACTTTTGGAATGTCATTCTAAATACTTTAATTCTATAACATGAATAGCTATTTATAAGATGACAATGTGTAACTTATCAACCAGCAATTTCTTACTGTTTGTTTTTTCTGTAAGTTTGTATTATTTCTTCCCTTTTTTAAATCTCCATGTATTTTTTTGTTTCCTGTTCTTTAAATAAATAAATAAATAAATAAATTCTACTTTCTTTAGCTTAGTGTCATATGGTTGAGCACTTTTTAAATTTTAACATGTAAGCTATGAGTGGGGCCATAAGAATTTCAGTTCTATGAGCAGAATCATACAGATTAAATTCACAAAACAATATTTTATTGTTTACGTGAATAGAAATGAAATAATCGAAAGAATAATTTCCTAAGGCAGTGTTTCACTTCCAACTAGTTGTTTTGATCTCTAATTCTGAGTATTTCCTTAGTAAATATTTTACAGAGCAACAGAAGATATTATAAGTTGTAAACAAAACTTAAGACACATAAAATCATGTAATTCATGAAATATTTAGGAATGTTACTCTAGTTTTCCATTGCAATGGTATGGGTTGTACTCTTTAAACTTTGGAAATGGAGTATGATTTTCAAAATGTTTGGGTAGCACATGAATTTTCCTTTAGCAAACTCTAAAACATACTTGTAGTTACTTTGTTCAATTTCATACTCAAGAAAAGCAACAGACAATTGCTTTTGAAAAAAAAATTCAGTAATTTGTTTTAATTTAATGTAAACATACAAGGTGACCCAGATAGCTATTCATCTATAGTTTAAGACAAAGTTATGTTCACAACATTCTAAATGGGTAGATAGGTTTCAACGAAATGCAAGAAAATTATGGAGCCTGTCAAGAACTATTATAGCAACAACACATTTTTGTTTGTTTTGTGTTGCGGGAGAGCAAACACATGTCATCCCATATGACACACAACTGTTTAATCTCATATTAGACTAAATCTGTAGCTGCCTTCTTTCATTTTAAAAGAAAAAGTAAAATAGAGCTGTATATTTTATATGCTGAAAGATTATAAATGTCTTCTTGATCACTGCGAAGGTTATTCTTGAGTTGGATACACTGAATGCTTGCATGTACTGAGGGAAGGGGGATTTCAGAAGAGCAACAGAAGTCCAAAGGAGACATGAGTGGGATAAATATGTTCAAAACCAGTGGATAGGCAAGCAATGCTTTCAGCATCAAATATGTAATATGGGAGTATGTGGATGAGGGATACCACTGGGAAAATGATCGGGTCATTGTAGACTTTGCAGATTTTTAAAGGTAATTTGGGAGTTCCAAAGTGAATTCACTGAAAGTTTTGGTAAGCTTACTGACCAAATTTGGCTTTATATTTAAAATTGAAGTTCTGGACATGATGTTAAAAATAATGCCTGGCGAAACCAGAATGCAGTCTGGAGCTCTTAAAAGGTTACTGAAGTAACTCGAGGAAGAAGGTTACAAAGCAGTTCTCAGTAGATGTAAGGGCTGCTCATGGACAGCTTTGGAAGGGAAGAGCAAGAGTTCTGTGCTAATTATTAAGGATTTTAGACAAGTCATCAGTTTAAGACTGGGGAGTTATAAACGGGAATCGAGCACAGACTGTTCTTTAAGTGAATTTTCTGGCAGAATAATACAAAGGATTGCAGTAGCTGATGGATGCTCGGTACTGAGAGTCCCTCAAATTGACTCAGTGGGCAGAGAAGGACTAATGTTGCAAGATAGAAAAGGAAGAATTAGTGGGAAAGTATTTAAAGACATTAGAGAATTGTGTGGGGTGGGGGGAGGTTTCTGGTGTTTATTTATAAATATTTTTACACCTGAAGAATAGTGGGAATGAGAACATTGCCCAGATCCATGTTGCTATCACAGATCACATTTGATCATTAGATCTTATGCTGCATGTACACATGTATTACATTGAAATATATAATGAAATGGTATGAAAAGAAATGCAGATTAGATATGTATTCATAAGATAATTTTCTGACTTGAGAGTAAGCCATATTTTGCATCTACCTATTCATTCAGTCTTAGCATGATGTATCTGAGTAATTGGCCCCTTATGTCCTATGATATACTGAAATGCTCCTTCAAACACAACCTAAAAAATGGTAATCTTCACCACTGGGTAATACAGACACTCTGCACAATGACAGGAGTGATACAATTATATAATGTTTCTTTTCTTTGTTTATTTTCACTTCTCCCATTTCCTCATTAGGTAGGTCTTTATGTTTAATATTTTGTCATTCAGAAATATGTAACACTCCAGGCATTTAAATGGGGGATTATAATACATATAAGCAAAAATAATTTTAAAGATTTACAATAAGAATCCATCATATTATCAAGATTCTTCAAATCTTTCTCACTAAATATTTCCCTATTTTTTAAAGAAAAATGTGTTTTCTGAATAACACTGAATATCAGAAAGTAAGGAATTTTAAGAAAAAATACTTTTTAGTTGAAGGGAAGCAAATTTTTCTAAAAGTTGTAATTGTAAAGCATGGGATTAAATGGTATAATACATATTTTCTTTTTTTTTTTTTTAATTTTTCTTGCTGGGCATGGAGGTACACAACTCTAATCCCAGCAATCAGGAGACTGAGGCAGGATGATTGTTGTAAACCGAAGATCAACCTGGGCTGCAAAGTAAATTCAAGACTAGTCTGAACCACTGAGAGACTGTCTCAAAAAGACCAAAAAGGTTTTGTTTTGTTTTGTTTTTTTTTTAATTTTTCTTCACAACTGATAAGAATTCTACATTAATTTTATGGGAAGAAATACTTGGATAGCGTTGCATTACAGCTCAAAGATGCAGGTTGTCTTACATTTCAGGGGAGTTCAGTCCAGTTTCTATCTGTTCCATGAGTCACTTTCTAGTTCTAAATTTCAGCTGTTAGATGAGAAGGGTCACACATTTCCACAGGGTTTGTTGTGCACTGCATTACAAGTAATTCACCACAGTTTAATAGTGGGGATAAACCTTTCCTGTCATTCATTTTTGTGAAGCAGGGTCTCACTGTGTAGTCCAGGCGGGTCTTGAACCCATGGAAGTCCTCTCCCATCAGCTGCTTTAGTGTCAGGCCTACAGGTAGGTGCCTCCATGCCCAGCTCCTCAGCTTTTCATATACAATTGGCAGTTGTCTTTCTTGCTTAGCAGAAGGTTTTACACATTGTCTTACAAAATCTTTCTCCTTTATGTTATGAAACATGAGGTTCGTTGTAGCTTGTCTTGGACTTAGAACTTAATTATGAATTTACTGTAAAAGGATTATCATAATTTAATAAACTGAAATGGATAGGGAAAATGAATTCGTTTCAATAATCTTATACTCTTGAAATTTTAAGACTCTAAAACGACTTTGTAAGTTTCTTATACTCAGTCATTCTTTATGTATAAAAATGTATACACTCAAACTACATGAATTAGTCACATTCCCATACCTGAGTCATAGCACCTGAATTTAAAGGAAGAATGGTTATATTTGGTTAATGGTTTTAGGGGATTCAGTTCACAGTTAGCTAACTTGGTGAGAAAATCATCATGACAGAGAGGTGTGTGGAGCAGAACTGCTTAGTTCCCTATGGCTGTACAGGAAAGGAAGGAACAGTATTCAGAGATGGTTGCTAAGGGTAATATAAAAAATTCAAACTCTGACCTCTATGACCTCACTCAGAAGTACATTTTACTGAATTTCTGGACAGTTCTGATTCTAATCAAAGTGGAACAATTAAACATAACCACCATACTCACTCTTTGTCAACTTGACACTCCAAAATACACTTAATACCACAGATAATTTCTAAGTAAATGCAAGATCTTGTGAGTAATCCCACGTAACATGTCATAATTATCCTGCATACAAACAGTATGGAATAATCCTTTCCACAATGTCTCAACAGTGCCAGCACATTTAAAAATATCCAAGTCAGAGTCTCCTCTGAGACTCAAGCAAATCTTTAAGCTCTGAAATCTCCAAAAATTAAAAAAAAGTTACATAATGCCAGGGTACAATTGCCTAGGGCAAACATTGCCCCCCCAAAAGGGAACAATAGAAAAATGTAGAAGAATAGGGCCAAGCAATACCAAAGTCTATCTTTAAAAGATGCACTTTAATATCAGCAACAAAAGAACATAATGGTGAAATGTGATTTTTCTTCTCAATAGGTTTACACTTTTGCATTTTGAAGCATGTGATAGGTAGGGAGGGACTTGCTGACTCCTGAGATGCCCCAGAAGGTATTTTATTCTTGCACCTATACAAGATACTTGATGTCTTTTTAATGTCTCTAATCTCTCCAGAAACCACACTGCCTTTGCCATGAGTTTCACAAGTGGTTCAATTTAGTCCAAAATTCAAGGTTTTCAAATCATTTTACTGTTTTCTGATTCAAATTCTCACTATAAATCTGACCGAAAGCAGTCAGTAGGGCGCATGAGAACCTCTCAATGTTGGACTGCCTTGAAATTTCTTCCATCAGACTGAATAGTTCACCTCTCTGAACCTTAGCTTTGACAAAGTCTCAGTATATGAACAAAATATGGACACTGTGGCTTCTAAGTCCTGGCGCCAATAGTGTCCTTTTTCCCAACTGAGACCTGACGCTAGCGTTTACTGTCTGCATTTTAATCAGCATTCTCGTCTTCTGGATTCCAATCAGCATGCCAGACTGATATCTATGTATAGCATTCTAGGACTTCTCAAGCTCACACGTTTAACCTTTACAGACTCCGCTAGGGAACCAGTTCCAAAGATCTCTCAGCTACAGTGGTACCTCAGTTCATGAACTTAGTTTTTCCATGATTTGGGTTGCAGAATCTATTCCACAGTTCTGGATGCATTAATGAGAGCAGGGTTTTTTTAATTGCATTTTTGATAACCAAAAAGGCAGAATTGTTATGTTACAATCCTACTTGGGGTAATGAAAATGATAAAAAAAAAGTTAGTATATTGATAAATTATTTAGTGTGAATATGAACAAGTTTGTATGAAAGGAAACTAAATCCTGAAAAACAAAAAGTGGCTTGTTGAATTTGATCAAGAACCTGGAAAACCAAAATTAGGAATTCAGAGATGAAATGCACTATGGAAAAAGTAAATTTAGAGAGGATACAAAATATTCTGACCTTTTTCAGAAGGCAAACAGTCATCAAGATTCATCTAGCAACCTATGTGGATTGAGTGATTCTGAGCCTGAGATTATGATGCATAGCAGAAACAGTGAGCTGGAAAGAAGCTAAAAAGGACCCAAGAACATAGCTATATTATCACCAGAGCTGTTATACCTACAGTCAGGTCTAAGTCCCCAGCCTGCCAGCAGGAAATAATAGCATTGAAACTCAAACAAGACAGTGCTCTTGGAAGCAACCAAGCAGTTGATTATGATTTATCGTAGTAGAGTCTTTCAAATGGTGGAGACAATGATTGCAGACATTTTAGGGGTTTTGCTTCTCAGTGTCTGGGCTTCATTTCCTATACTGCAGAATCTACATCCACAAAACCATCTGAAGATTTCTGCAATTCTGGGACTATTTGCAAGTATCTTGCACAGGGCTGTTTCGCTCCATGGGGCCATTTAAACTAAGATCTTACCACATACCTGACTTCGAAGAAAACACCTGTACTTAAGAGAATGGGAATAACCTGTTATAGAAATAGCTCTAGCTGCAGTGCTTTCTCAGTACAACACTCTGTTGGGGTTTTGTCTTATGAAATGGGTATTGTCTTATGAAAAGTGTGAATGAGTTAAATCAACTGCCCAAATTAGAGAACAAACAAGATGTGAGTTATAGCTTTTCCAAATTACTATCTCTCTACATAGGACATTGTAAGATTTCATTAAAATATATGCCTATTTGTTGGTTATTTTCACCTTTTATGCCAGCAGACCAACACATACTGAGGAAAGGAGTTACAATATCTTAGAGTATAATTAACTACAATGCTAATATTATTGCTATCTGATCGACAGTGAAATATTAATTACAGTAAGTTATAACCTTAACAATACTCTTTTGATGATCAGACTTGCTCCAGTGGGTAAGTAAAAAGGATGAAATAGTTACTGGCAAGGAGTAAAAGAAACCTAGAATGGAAGGCAGAGGAAGCCAAAGCAATGCATAGCAACGTTGGTCATAGACTGACTTCTTCATTGTGAAAAGCAGCTTACTCCAATAATCTTAATTTGTATAATTTAAGGGTCACTTCTAAAGTGAATACTATCTAAGATGAACTGGTGAGGGTAAAAGACTAATATTCCAACTTATTCCAGAAAGAATGGCAAAAAAAATTAAAAAAGAATGGCTATCTCCAAAAGCTGAAAAACAATAAATGCTAGTGAATTTATGGTGAAAAAATAACATTTCTGTATTGTTGGTGGGATTGTTAACTAGCGCCACTGTTATGTAAATCAAAATGTAGCTTCCTCACAATATTTACAAAAAAAAAAAAATGATTCCATTTCACCAGTTCTAGTTTTTCTGGATATCTTCCCCAAAGTGTTAAACAGCACATCTTATAATAGCTAAATCTTGGAAGCAGGCTTTATACTCATCAAACACATGAATAAGTATAACATAACAGCATAACATAATTTTATAATTCCAAAAACAATACATTTAAATCATTTGTTAGAAAAATGGAATGAACCCAAGCCTATAATTGTAAGCGAAATAAATCAGACGTAGAACGCTAAATATCACATGCTTTTCATATGAAAAAAAGCCACAGCATAAATCACTTTTAGATTACAATGTAACACATATGGAAGGTGAGGTAAAGATAAACTTTTTGGAGATGTAATGAGATATGGGAAGAGTGGGAAGCAGAAAAACAGGGAAATGGGAAATGAAAAGGACCAACATGCAATGTATTTGTGCACCAATTCCTCAAGATGAATGTGTACTATGCATCACAAATATACACTAATAAAAAGGGAAACAAAATCAAGATGAAGCATTAGAGCAGCTGTCACCAAAATAAAGCCCTAGACAATTTTTGTGTGCCACATCAAATGCGCTTATGCACTCTTTCCCCTGCTTTCAGTTGTGGCTAATATGGCTTCTAGTCTTCATTGAGCTTCTTTCAACTTTTCAGAAACCTTGTTTTCTTTCTTTCTTTTTTTTTCTTTTAATTTCATTTAAAAAG
Organism: Cavia porcellus; assembly: GCF_034190915.1. Taxonomy (NCBI): domain Eukaryota; kingdom Metazoa; phylum Chordata; class Mammalia; order Rodentia; family Caviidae; genus Cavia; species Cavia porcellus. Next base: position 13,113,538 of record NW_026947498.1, read on the forward strand.
AAAAAGAAAAAAAAAAAAAACAAAGTGGTGTAAGGGTACAAGTAATACAGAACTACAAAAAAAAAAAAAAAAAAAAAAAAAAAAAAAAAAAAAGGTAAGAAATCCCCAGTTAACAGATTACACATTATCATCTTAGAGATAGTTGCTCAAGTCACAGTATCAAAGCATACAAAGTGAACATTCAAACAGAGAGACTGCAAACAGTTGTGTTCAATGATCCAACCAAAAACATTAATATGGTCAGCTATTTAACACCCCTAAACACACTTGCAGTTGTATCCTTTAGAGCACTTTTTCCCCCTCTCTTTTTTACAACAAAATTTACACATTTTGGGTTTTATTACTCCTTAGTTCTTATTATTTTTTTGGAAGAGAATAAATTCAAATATGGCAAAACATAGCTGTCAGTCAAAACCAAGGATAGACATAGTACATGATATAAAAACAGAGTACAAGGTTTTCTTGCTCCCTTTGAAACTCTTCTCTGAGGCTTTGATTAGACATAAAAATAAAGATATATCTTTAGGTTTACGAAAACTGAAATCAGGGAATAATTAATTTGAAATCAGCCATCATAGACAACTGGCGTGGTAATTTTTTGTATATAAATTTTCCCTTCTGTCTATACCAGATGACAATACTCAGGCAAACATTTGTCTTCTTAAGGCATCTTGCAGGATAAAACATCAGCTGCAAACTTACTAGCATTTTCCTTTATTTAATTTCTGTTTCTCATTTACTTTTTCTTATTTACCTTTTTTTGCTCCCTTGAAAAATTTATCAAGTTAGTTACTTATCCTTACTCACTTGTTTCATATTTTCTTGGGAAAAAAGAACTAGAGATGCTCAAGGTCTACAGATATACTTTTATATTTAATGGAGACAGTATTAGGTAAGGGAGAATGTAGGTAATGCATACTATAAAGGATTTTGTTTGATTAAAGTTTTAAGAATTTATAGATTTATTAATATTCAATATATCAATATTACATATATATTTCCCAGTGGCTAAATCTAAAGCACTAACATCTGTGGATGTGATCCTATTTGAAAATAGTATATTTGCTGTTTTAATTAAAACAAGGATCTCAAAATAAGGTGTTTGCTTTAGGAATAGGCTTTATATTCAATGAAGAGGGGAGAGAGAAGAGAGAGAGGAGATTTTTCACACAAACTTAGAAGAGAAAACTTGGAGGAGAATATAATATGAAGATAGGGACAGAAATTGAAAAATTGTAAATTGAATAAGTCCATTAATAAATCAAAAAACTTCAAGGATTGGTAACAAATGTTGGAATACAGAAGAGATTCTCCCTTTAAGCACAGGGAAAGAAGGAACTCCAGTGGCACTTTGACTTTGGAAGTGGCCTCTAGCACTGGGACAGCATACATTTATTTTGCTTCAAGTCATTATATTTTTCAGTTTGTTATGACTGTCGCAGTAACCAATCTACTTACCGAGTCCGAAAATATATTCCATTTCCATTGTTTTAAAATGTGACCATTGAATTATTTTTCCGTAATACAGTTGAGATCTGATTATAAATTAAAGTTTGCAGAGATTTTATATGTTGGTGTTTTACTGGTGCATATGTTTGAGGAGACAGTGTTTAACTGTGATCAGAGGTAACTCCAAATTTAAATTAATATCCAAGAGGGAAGAAACGTATCATTGCATTCCGACTAAATTCCTAACAAGTGTCTTCAGTGAAGCTTTGAACAGGTAAAGCTTATGACTGAAGAAGCAAGCAGTATCACCACTTTTTCTGAATCTGAGTTATACGTGTTTCTGTTCAAAAGAAGAGAGAGAATTCTCCTGTCCCTGTCCTTCAAATACATGTGGAAACTAAGTATTTTAAAAGAGTAGATTTTGAGCTCTGTGAAGCATATCAACCCTATTTTATGGTGTAAAGGGTTAATTAATATCTCATTTTGTCTACTTCTATTGAATTAAGAAGAGAAACATATTCTCCACTCTGAGCATTGGAGCAATGTAGAGTCAAAGAGTGTATCTCCTTAGAAATATTACTGCAAGCTGCGTTTACTCAACATTTTCTTATGTCATGCAGTTTCTGCTTGACCTAAGTGTATAACCTCATGTTTGAATTTATCTTCTCTGGAATGTCTGGCAATCTCATGAGGCTGAAAATATATACCTAAAAGCGTATACTGCATGTTCAATTATAGAATTAAGAGGATTTCTAGATGAAAGTGCACAGCAAATTGGTGGACAAGATCATTTCTTTAAGTACTTGGTATAGAAATACTAACACTGAAATTATCTTCAGTTTTGCAAAAAATGCTGAACGTAAAATCATTCACGTGGTCATTATTTCCTGTTTCCATGATCTATGACAAAATTCGAGTATATGTTTACGGGTTTTAAAATAATTTAATTTGAACAATCTCATTTGTGTAACTCTAACTGAAGATTACTCAAAGTTTACTTAGAACAATTAATGCTATTTATAAGCCATGTAAAATTGGATAAACTATTCAATGTTACAGTCAAAAATATTATACATGAAAAATATTCAGGTTATTTTGCAGAAAATTAAAATCAGTAAAATATCACACAGAGATAAGTATTTCAAATTAATGTTTATTATAAGATCTGTCAGAACAGTGTGACTAATCTGTAATGTAGGTAATGGTGATTTTTTTGGAAAAATCTATTTCCTATGATTAGAAACCGATAATAAAATAACTTCAACCAGACAGCCAGATATAGGAAGCTTATTTGAATTAAATTCCAGAACAAGGTAAAAGGGGTGTCTGATGTTGGGAAACTCATCTATGCATGCTCTGTTGTTTATTTATATAATGTTGGATGTTGCTACTATGATATTTTATTTTATTGAGAACATTTTCTGTTAGGAATATTTTCCTAATTGCTGGTGCAGCTCACTATGTCTTTGGAAAATTTACATAACATTTTTGAGCTTCAGTTCTCTACGTTGATAAAGTGTGCATTAAAGTCTCACCTCTGTAGAAAGTTGTTGCGAAGAGTAAATCATGTTAAATTATTTATAAACAGGATAGTGCCAAATGCCTTTAATTAACAATATTTCTTTGACTCCTGGGGAAAGCTTGGAAATTGCAATAGTATGAAGTACATGCTGAAGATTGGGGAAAAAAAAATTACCTTTCTTGTGCCCTTTTGTCTATGTTGTTCATCTTCTTCCCATCCAGAAGACACAGCGCCATCCAACTGTGCATGGTTTGGTACAACTCCACAGAAAATGAACTTAATGTCACTCTGCCATGTGCTAGGAAATAAATGAAATGTGACACAGAAAATACCAGTTCTGCCTAGCTCTGAGCAAATCCAGATGAGACAGTGATGCCAGTAAATTAGGCCAACTGAAGGGTTAACATGGAAGAGAGCCCTGGTAATTGGGGACTACAGCAGGGCAACTTACAGTCTGTGCTGCAGACGTTTTCACAAGCACTGGGGAAATGGAAAAGATATTCATACACACGGCATATTTGCACACAGTCGAGAAGCTTTTGGCCCTTCAGAGAATGAAAGTCTCTGTTGATTTTACATTTTGTATTGAGTGATTTTACTCTTAGAAATTCTTCAGAGAATAGGAGTTATATGAACATCTCCTTTATACGTGAACATGAATAACTATGTGGATACGTTTATCTCTATGTATCTGTTTGTAAAGGTGGACGGACTTATAGGAATTGGTTCACATGTTTATAAAGGCTGAGAAATACCACAACCCACTGGCTGCAGGATGAATCAGGAAACCTAGAAACAGGATTCAGACAAAGTTTGAAGACACAACAATCAGAAATGCTTGATATTGGAGGATAGAACATAGATATCCCAGCTCAACCAGAGGCTAATGTCATTTTGGAGAACTGGATGATGGTCACCAGAAGTGGTGAAAATTATCTTCTATTCTCATTCTAGTAATGTTAATGCTAATCTCTTCCCAAAACACATTTACAGGTAGCCCAGACACAAGGCTTTCTTTCTACCCAAATATTTTTGTTATTCTTCCATCAATCCACTAAATATATTAAATATTCTTTTATGCACCATGTTTAGAACCATAAGTTCAAAAGTATGTTATTAATTTAACTTTCATGTGAATTATGTTGAACAAATATGAACAATATTTCCTTTTCACTTTTGAGTGGCTATGGGTACAGTTTAGTGATATAGGACTTGCTCAGTGCGCTCAAGTCTTGAATTTTATTCACATAGGTCAAAGTTATTGGCCATTTTATCTCTCAATAATCTGAGAATTTAAATTGAAGTTAAAACAATGATGCGTTAATGAGGAAGAACTGGGATATGAATCTATTTTTTTTTTTAATTTTTAGAATCAAGTTCCCTGGACCTGACCTCCTATTATGTGCTCTATTAGTTTGTTACCATGAAATGAATTGAACATTTAAAATAATGTTTAGCAACTCAAGTGTCTTACAGCGATTACATATATCTATGTTTTTCAGAGCCTGTATGAAGTGCAAGTTCTCTCTTCCCTTTTGAGCTCTCAAGTATTTTCCTATCTCATATAATTATGGCTCTTCTAAGTAGCAAGTAGTCACTAAACTCTCTTTTCTCATATTTTCCTGCTAAACCATGACTTTCACTCCACTGGTACTACCTTGAAATTTGCTAACATTTCCTAAGCCGACTCCATGTGCACTGAGTCAAAATCTTAACCAGCAGGTCTATTGAGTGGGATGCAGGCACAAGTTTGAAAATCACTTTCCTAGATAACCTCTGAGAAAATTTAAAGGCCCACTTCAAAATTCAGGTTGAAATTTAACTGCTGTTCTGACCATATGAAAAAGTGGGAGCATTATGAGATGCCTACTCCTCTTCACTGATCTATGAGTATCATTATCATGGAGGAGGGAAACCGAGGATTTTTGCCCTTATTTGTCTGCTGTGTGTTCTTATAAGTTCATCTGTGATTTGCCATGAAATAATGTGGCACAAAGGCCTTAACCACACTTAGGAGCCATGCTTTCAGACTTTCAGTCTCCAGAACAAAAGGCAGAATACCTTTCTTCTGTTTGTGAAGTCAGTCTCGGGAGCTGATACATTAGTAGAACATGGCTAAGATGATCTTGCATACACACACACACACACACACACACACACACACACACACACACACACATTTTTGGCAGAACACAGACTCTCTCAAAGTCTGCTTCAGCCCGATGCTTGTGTCCTGCACTGTCTCAAAATGGTCCCTAGAACCGAGGGTCCTATCAAAGTCAGTCTGTTCAGTTTACATCCATGCCAATGCCAACTTCACTCAGTCTGCTACTCTGAATTCTAAGGCAGCGTTCATGGGCATGGGGGCCCTGGGTTGCTTTTTGTCTGAACCACAGTCTGTTCTGTGATCACTGCTTCTTGTTCTCCTGTGCTGTGGAGCCTGATTCTAGGTTTCTTATTCCCTGGGTGACCTTACATCTCTAGATCTGCACAAGAAATTTCTTGTCCCACAATGAATAAATTTATTTCTTTATCTTGATCCTTAGGCCAAAATTAAAGGCATAAATTAGTTCTTGACTTAATTTGATGACTGCAACTTGCAGGAGTTCAGGCTGATTATGTGCCCCTGACTGTGGTTATCCCACTGAGCCCACTATTAGAAAATCTGAAAAAGTGAGATCAGTGATGGAGTTGAATGTGCTTATTATTGGTTTCTAAATTTTATTTGAATGACACACTGACACTTTATAGTGCTTGGTTGCCCATCGGGAACATGTGGGGCAAGTCAAAAGGCATAATATCCCCCAAAAAGAATAACATTTTCTTAAGACATCTGTTATTTCAATAATTTTATTTTTGTACTATTTCAATAATTTAAACACTGGTAAAATTAGCATTTCAGAACATAAATTTGTTTAGGATTGTATTTTATAAAATATATTAACTGAAATGTCTTTCTTCAATGTGTGCTGGGAGTTGTAAAAAGTGTTTTAAAAACATGAAACTAGAGAGTAAGGGTAACCACCTACAACCTTCAGTAAGATAGAGGCTAATTTACTGCCATGTAATTCTTAAAGTAAATTCAACTGACAAAGCATAATTCTAATTCTGAGAATTAGGGATCATTTCTACGTTTTTGATTAGCTTTCAATCTGTATTTTTATTTTTGCAGATAAAATGAAGCCTAATAAAATGAGTTCTGGAGAATCAAAGTGTTCAGAGTTGGCTGTTTTCTACTTATAGAAGATATATTTATCCATCAATCACCAATTTCTTGCAGCATTTTGGTACAAGTAGAACAAACAGAAACTGCAGTGACAGTTGAAAAGAATCCACAATCAAAGGTTAACAAACCATCGGGCTGGGGATTTAGCTCAGCAGCATAAGCACCTGCCAGGCAAGCATGAGGTTTCAAGTTCAATTCCCAGTAACAAATAAATAAATAAATAAAAATAAAGCATAAAACTATCATAATTACGAAGAAGGACTAAAGTTCAGGATCTCTTCTCACGTTGACATGATTTGTTTGTTTTAATTTGTTTATCTTCTCTGTTTGCCTTGTTGAAGGGTTGTGAATTCTTAAACTTCATGAGTCACCAAGCTGTTCTGTACTCTAGATATCTTTCATTCAGTTAGATTGGGTTAACAAATCTCAGAGTAATGTAGGAAAGTACTAGCTATTTTGTTGGTTTAAAGACCCATCTATTTAAAACAAACAAAAAAAAAGACCTATCTATCACGGGTTAAGACTTTTATAATACTGAATAAGAATGAATGATCAGAATTATCAGAATTACTGGTAAAATGAATAGGTTTTTGAATGTTGTCGTAATGTGAAATGTCAATAAAAATTTCAAGGTGTTTAAACTCAATACCAGTATATGGTTTAAGGATGTCTCAGTGTTTCCACCACCCTTTGTCTAGGAATATGTTACTAATTGACTTGCTTCTTCAGCATTACGTGCCAAACACTATTTCTCAGATGTCTCTCTCTTTTCTAAAAACATACTGAAGGCAGATCAGTTTTTTGGCCTTGCATCACATGTGGTCACATAGAGTATTTAACACAGTACATGCTTAAAGAAGTAGGTTTCTGGATAAGAAATTTTTAAAGTCTGAACAGAGATATCTAACAAAATGCCTGTTTCTAAGGACTTACAGAGATTGTGTTCGTGAAGTTTCTGGCACATGCTCTGGAATGAATGAATGCAACTTTCTTATTTTCCCCAACACTATTGTAACAGTCAGCAGTCTACTGTCCTATCTCTTCTCTGCTAATTCTTTCTGTCATATGAATAGACTCTATTCAATGTTTTCCTGAATTTTACAGCAGTTTAGGAATTATGGTCAGATACAAAAATGGCAGGTGAGAATTTAGACCTTACTTAGGACATTATCATTCCCAGGGATGCTACCTGTTTATTACATTTTCAATTGAAGGAGATGCCTCAGGAAACCTCCGATGGCCTTTCATTATTGAGGTAAGTGAATTTCTGAACTGGAAGCCTGAGCTTCTTTCAGGTGAAGCCTAACGTACTGTTATGGATTAGAAACTGGTGGTCAACTTAATGACAGCTGAATGAAATCAGCATAGTGCTGAGCATAGATGTTCCACCTGAGGAAAACTGACAGCTTAAGTAGAAACATGAAGAAGGAGAGGCTAGGCCTTGTGGATTCTCCAAGTATTTATTTTGAGCCATTGTTTCTCCTAGAAGAGCTCATCATGAGTAGCTGTTTAGGATTGTATTTTATAAAATATATTAACTGAAATGTCTTTCTTCAACGTGTGTTGGGAGTTGCAAAAAAATTTGACTATTGTCATTGGAGGAGCTCAGGACCTTGTTGGTGAGAGTGGCTTTGGTTCACTTTGAGGGAGCTCTTGCCTTAAGCATCACATCCTTGCTCCAGAGGGGAAGATGTGTGCCATTTAATCTCCAGGAAAACTCATCATGCTGGCTTTCTGGCATGTCCTCAACTGTTCTTATATTTGGGGGAGCTCAGGACCTCGGTGTCACTGAAGATGTCTGTGGTGTTTTTCAGGAAAGCCCTGATCTTTATTATGAGCATGACTTCTCAGCTCCAGGATGTAACCCTCAACCTACCAGCACAGCTCCTGCTGGCACAGACTTTCTAGCTTTTACCACTGACCTTTGGGACTTTCCAGCATGAATCTGTAAAACAGAGAGGTGTGATTCCTTCTTGTGGACTCTAGACCTCCAGCTGGACTTTGGGGAGGCATTTCCTGGGCTCTATGTCTTCATCTGAACTCATGCAGGACATTGCTGTGGGATCCTTGGCTAAATAGTCTATGTCTTTAGTGTTGTGGATAGATTTCCTGCACTTAGGTTAAGTCTGGGTGACCATCAGAACATAATTTTATAAATTCTGTGTTCTGATTCTAATCATTTTCCTCACAATCCCTGATTATAATACCTATAACTGAAAGTCTAAGAATTGTGATATTCTGCTGTAGCTAGATTTCTTATTTTATTTATCTTGCATCATATTCTATAAACAACAAGTGTGTGTGTATACAACTGCCCATACAATCTGAATATTTTCAGTGTAAGGAGAAACAGCAAGCATGCATCCAATCTTACAGTAATGTGTCACAAGCTGTCTTATAAAAAGCATAAATAGAGAAGAGTGCTAAGTTTTAGTATACACAGTATGTTACACATATAAAAGGATGAAATATTAGTCCAAATAAGTGTTAAATTTACCCAAGAAAATGCGTAATATACATAAGACATTTCTTCAGTCAAAATGATACTAGACTTTGCCACATTCTTTTAATTCCTTTAATTTTGACTTTATTTACAAACATTACTAGACATTTGTATGTACGAAGACTTATTTAAAAATAAATGCAAGGAAGAGATTCCAGTTATTAGTCTGTATCTGTTTTTTTTTTTTTTTTTTTTTTTTTTGCTGCTGGGGATCGAACTCACGACCTTGCATTTGCCACGCAGGGACTTATGATACTGAGATAAACCCCCAGCCCTTGTTTTTTATAACTCATATAAGTAGTTATTTGATGATGTTAAATCAAAGTGAAATTAGTTTATTTTCAAATCAGTATTTGGGAAGTGAGTTAAGTAGATTATTTGAAGATTATAATATTTATAAATATAAAGTTTCCATGTTATCTTCATGAATAAAATTTAAAATTAATCAAAATATCTACTACTTTAAAACCCAAAATATATATTCAACTTCTCTCTCTCAGGTGTGGGTGTAGTTCAGTGACGGAGCAGGTATTTATCATAACATCCCTGGGTTCAGTCTCTGACACTAAAACACAATATATTCTGAAATTTCTAGTATACAATTTGCTGATATGAAGAGAAAATAATTTGAGCTATTTTAGTGTTTTATAGTTCAAAAATTGGAAAATTTATGAAATTAAATGTAACCATTCATATATTTTATATTTATTTTAAGAACATAGAAATAGTTCCTATTTTCCTATACATGACAGACCTACTCAGTCTCATTGTATAGGTACTTACACTTCAAAAAAATATAACCATATACATTTAGTAAAAAAGAGGTTTGGGGCTGGGGATTTAGCTCAGCAGCATAAGGGCCTGCCTTGCAAGCAGGATACCAATAAAAAACAAAAAACACCAAAAAAAAAAAAAAAAAAAAAAAGAGAGGTTCAGGAAGTGATTTATTTTATTATTATGAACATCTCCTTTGTAATTAAAATTTATTTGATTTTACCTTGATAGCAAAAGTGTTACTACTTTTATAACATTTCTTTTCAAAAAAAAGTTAAGGTATTTTTCTGGAGTTACTGTTTGGCCACATGGTGACGCTGAACCCTGTGGCAGCACCCAGCACTTCTCAAGCTGCTCTGTGCTTCCCATATGCCTTGCTGAATCCCAACCATGTCAACAAGCACTATTTTAAATTTTGTTCAAATTAGTAAATATGTTCATGGAAATATGAGAAAATTATACACAATGTTTTGAAAGCTCCATTTCTCACTTATGAAAAAGTACTATCAGAAATATACTTGATTTGCGAAACATAAATTTTTTCTCTCTCTCTTTTCGTACCAGGAATCAAACTCAAACACAGCACTTTGTGCTTGCCAGGATTGCCAGGTGCTGCACTGCTGAGCTGTATCCCTGACCCTTAATAACAATATTTTGTTATATTGTTTTGAGAAAGTTACAATGCAAATTGTATAAAAAGCACTGTAGTTGATGTATTTGAATCAGCTGATCTGTCTGATATGCTATTGGTTGTGATGTAAAACTTGTTTTAACTTAGTGAGAATATCAGATGGGGAAAAATCTGGGAGTGTAGAAAGAGGAACTTTCAAGTCAAAACTGAAATAATAGATTCGTCATAAAACTATTGTCTTCCTTTCTTTCTCTGGAACACACTATGTATTTTGACACCCAAAGGCTAAAGAAGGCACACCAAAGGCTAAAGTTTATTCTGGCTCATGCTTTAGAGCATGTTCATCTGGCATCATGGCCGAGAGGCATGGTGGTGGGAAGTTGCTCACCTTTTGCCAACTTAGATACACAGAGCCAAGAGAAGAGTTGAGACAAGAGATGTGACTTTTCAGTTCGTACCTACAGAGATGTTTTTCTTCTGTTCAGGCCACGTGGAATGTCAAGGCAGCCATAAGCCCCCATAAATCAGTCACCTTCCACATGTTCCACCTGTGAACCAATAAAACCTTAGGAGAAGATCTAGATATAAAGTATAACAGCCATTCACTGTTAGTAGCCTATCCTTCCTTAGTTCCCCTTACTACCATCCAGGTGACAAGCCACCCTGGGACCAGTCACCCACACCCTTGGATGTGTAACTGCTGATCCAATTCAACTGAGCCTCTCTTACTCAAGTGGACAGAACCAACCAATCAACCATCCCAATTGGCATTCACTGAGAGCAAACTCCAGCTCAGCCCCACTGCATGAGGTCTGAGAGGCTGCTGGGCGCTGGAGGACATAGGGAAGGTGGATTTCATGCTTACTTAGGACTTGTCAAATTAGAATAGATTTACCAGGGTGTTATGATTTGTATCTATACTTCCTCCTATGGCCTCATGTGCTCAGAGGTTGACTTTGTGGCTCATAGGAAAGTATCTTATTGGTGGGGGTGGAGTTGCTGTGGTTGACATGCTGTCAGGAAGCAGGTTCTGGTTAGAAGAGGCAGGTCATAGTGGGCATGACCCTGAAGTCAGAGACTACGCAGGATCCTGGACAAAACCAAAAAGACAGTTCCAGGAACAAAGAGCTCTATTTTAGCCTGCATCTCTCCAGGAAGCTAATGTCCTCCTGAGAGTGGAGAACAAAGCCCTGTTTTCCACTTTTATACTACTTTAATTCTATGGGGCAGTTTTCCACTGGAAACTTTGTAAAGTTACAAAAGCGAAATCAATGATTAAAAGGAATGCACAGTAACCAAGGGGCAGTGAGTTCAGACAGAGCTTTTCAAGTCTGCAAGGCTCCACTGACATTACCTCACAGGTGAACCCAGACACGTTCAGGGTCAGGACCATCATCTCCTCAGGGAGCTTAGCTGTGATTTCCCCTCGGAGTTTGACTGCACAGTTAACAACCCATGTTGCTTCTGTGAGCCTAAAGTTTCTCCAAGTTTATAAAATGTTCCCCTTAACAGTAACAGTTGGTTCTGTTCTCATTCTAGTTATTTCTGTGATTACATAGGCAAATGATTTTCCTTAAACTTTTGTTTTTTATAGAAACTATGGAAGTATTGTTAATTGATGTGTGAAAACTCAAAATTAATTCGTTTAAGTCCAAGTATCTCAAAATGGGTCTGTACTTATAGATGAAGCTTTAAGGAAGTAATTAAGATAAAATGAGGTCATTCAGAAAAGTTTCTCATCCAATGTCATTGCTTTTCTTATTAAAAGATGAGAAAGTGTTTTTATGGAGTGAGATTTTAGAAGAGGCAGCAAGGGGGTTTTAAAAAAAGGAGATCTTTGGAGGTTTGGAGCCACCTAATATGTGATTTTTTATTTTTTTTGTCAGCCTTAGTTACCTGATGCTGGGATCATAATTACTTTATGACACTGTGTTGGACTATTTTATATGAACCTTACATTTTAATGATAGCATCTATATTAATTAGTGTATCTGGGTAAAATGTCTGGTAAACAAAATCATATCTTTCCATTTTTCTGCATGTGCAAGATGTTTCTTCCAGTGCCTTGTCCTCTGTGTGCTTTGCTGGTTTCTTTTTAGTTGGATGGGAGTTTGCTGCTTCTATGCTTGGACTCTGAACCAAGTGAATGCAGACCCTCCACCCTGTCTATGCTGCTCAATTGAAAAAGGTGGTCCAGTTCCTTAATATCTGCAGGGAATTTGAATCTCAGAAGTTATAATTTCTCCAAGGGAGCCAGGCATATTACTTTTTCTCAAATGATGTCAGTTGAACAGAGATACCTCCTGGGTTATCAGTTACTCTGTCACACAAAAGCAGAATTAAGTAACAATAAGCAAAAATAGTGTACAAAATATAAGTAAAATACAGCTAAAAGAAAATTGTTCAAACAGAGTGCTGATACTGATCCTAATAACCTCTGTTTATCCATAGAAGTTGTCAACAAATATGTGAAAGCAATCTGTGAAAGGAGTCCCTCTAATGTGTCTAGAATTCTGTTGCTCTTCAGAAACAAAGCAAAAGACCTTTCTTTGGTAAGTAGCCTCCAGTTGACAGTGCTTCTTCAGAGCAAACCCTTCAATGGAATTCAGGACAGATATGTCTCATTTAGTAAACTGAAGACTTATATTTCTATGCTTGGCATGTGCATTACTATTGCTTATTTCAGCTTTGGAGAAAAAGGTCTCAGACACCCTCCTTGTTATTTGCATCTCAGTGAGCAGTTGGTATGGTGGCTAAGCAGTCATCGTAGGACTCAGTTAAAGGTTACAGCTCACTTTTGCAAGGAAAATATCAAAATAGAATAAATGCTGTCTAGGCATAGTCACATGAACATAATTAAGATATTAATTTACTTAACATGTAGAAATTATGACACAGAAACACACACATCACATTAGTCTTCCTTCCACCACCAAATCCTGTGTAAGATAGAGCAGCTCTTACGATGTGGAAAATGACACAAGCCATAGCGTTCAGTGGAGCAGTACAAAAAGTAGCCTATATGACAGTGCCTGTAATCCCAGCATTCTGGAAAACTGAGACTAGAGAATTGTAAATTTCAGTACAGCACAGAAAATTTAGAGAATTACAAATGCCCTGTCTCACAGCTAAAAATAAAATAATTGGAAAGGTGCCTGTGATATAGCTCAGTGAGAAAAAATTGGATACAATCCCCAATACAAACAATTAGACAAACAAAACCAAAAAGAAAGAAAAAGAAAAAAAAATTAGTCTGAGACTCTGTGTCATTGAATAGTGAATAGTTGGTAACTGACCAGGAACATCTCTTAAGAGCAAAAAATAGAAATCTTTCATCAGTCTTTCTTGCAGTGATTTATCTTATACTTAGTAAGTTTTGTGACAGTATTTTAAATTAAAAGTTTAAACAAGTTCTTTTTTTTTATTTTTTGCTACGCATTGTGTACTTTGTAGGACATTTTAAGACTTTTTAAATATATATTTTGCCTTCTTACTCTTTTAGGTCAAATCTAGATTTAAATATTGTTTTCCATTATGTTTCATTACAAGGTTTCTTTGCAGATTTTCTGTTTAACTCTGAAGTTTTTTCTGTGAGTCTTGTTTATAATGTTGATTTGTCCAAAAAGAACGTTCGCACATATGCTATTGTGAAAATTTATATTTTAATAATGATTCCTGGAAAGAGTGCTATGCCAGAATGCAAATTTTATTCATGAAAATATTTCTCTGTGGCTCTCACATGTAATGTATTAAATAACTTTGCCTGAGGAATCATATATTCTACAGAAACTATTCTAGAAGATAATTATATATACTTGGCTCCATTCATAACTGTTTTATGCTCTCCTGTAGACTTGCTGAGATTTTAAACTCTATGACTGACTGTAATTGTTGGGAACTATAGAAGAGCGGTTCACTCTGGGATACCCACTGTATTGCTGACTTCTTTGCTCTAAGGCATATAATCATGCTCCTTTCCAAAATTTAGTCTTCAATCTCTCAAATCATAGAAGGCTTGAACTTGAAATTTCCTGAGTGACTAATTCATATTAATTCCTGATTTTTGATAGGTGATATGAAGGTATGTACCTGGTAAATTAGTTTTTCTACAATGCTACAGTGAATTGTCCTTTGTTGGGAATGACACATAGCACTCAGGTAAATGCTAAAAATATACTCTGCACAACTAACATTCTGTTCGCTTATCTATCCTTCACTGAACATTATTAGAACCTCAGAATAAATTACTGTACAGTGTAATACAGCTGTAAGCACAGAGGACATTTTAATAAGAAGGTGCCATGACAAATTGAAAGGCAAAAAATTCATTAGGTATTTAAATATTAATACAATCAATCTTTTGTAAGAAATAAAACTATTTTTGAATCCCAGGAAGATGGAAGCTTCTCCAAAGATCACTTCAAATTGTGCATAATTAATACGGTCTTGACCATATCTCCCTCCTTATGGCTTTGCTACGTCATACCAGGAACTTCCACACTGTCTTAACAATTCTTGACTTCTCAGTAATGACGTGACGCCATGAGCTGTGTTGATGTTGGGAGAGACCAGGGCGCCGGGCGCCATCTTTCCCCACGTTGCTCCTTCAGCTTCTTCTAACTGACTGGACAGCTTGTTGCAGGGTCACTGTGACTCTAGTTGCCCGCGTCTTCTGCTCCACCGCGGTACAGAGGCAGCTCCACTACCATAGCAGTGCCCCTCCTTCCCGTGCTGCCGATGTTGCTGCTGCCTTCTTGAAGAAGAAAGGGTTCACCCACGGGGCATGGCTGAAACCAAGGCGAGAGGAATCTGAATCCATTGTGAACATCCCCAACCCCCATAGCCGGCCTTCCAGAAGATTCGGTGTTTCAGCCCCGCCCCCACTGGAACAGAATTGCAGCCTCTATATAAGCAGCCCTCTCAGCCTCTTCTCCAGTCAGTGTAAGGAGCCATCAGTGTGGTACACACCATGCCCCAGTGCTGTGACACAGGCCCTGGTGAAAAGAGCTGCTTTGGTGGCCCAGTAAACCTGACTCTGATTTATTTTTTGGGTAGTGTAGATTCTGAATGTCCTGGATATCTACTTTGGATTCTTATACTAAATTGTGTTGACAGAGTCATTAGTTAAGGAGAGAACAAAAAACACCTCCAGTTGTTGGCCTTGAAAATAATCAGGAGGGACCAGTATCTGGCAGAGTGGGTCCATGGTGTCCAGCACAATCCAACCCGGAAGGCTTGGCTGGCAGCTGCACTAACCAGTAGCCAGCAGTCAGCTGTTAGGGTCCCACTTACGTGCTGTTGGCTGGTGATATCGGAAGTCTTGTAGAAATGCATTTTGCTGATTCATGATTTCCATCCAAATGAAGCAAATAACCTTAGGCTCATTGGGAACAGCATCACAAAGGTGTGAAAGAAAGCAGTCCAGACTGATTTAATGCTGATAAAAATCAGTGGCAGTTTTGCTGCTAAAAATAAATATGGTGATAACTATAACTGTTTTCCATTTAAATGTTTTCCATTACTCAAGTGAGATAAATTATAATTAATTTATAATTTATAATTTATAATTAATTATAATTTATCTCACTTGAGTAATTAATTGCAGGTCTTTGAGAACATCACTTATTCCCAATGGATTGTAAATGACTGTGTGTGTGTGTGTGTGTGTGGGTGTGGGTGTGTGTGCAGGATGTGTGTTTGATTTTGAATTTCAACAAAAATTAAGTCTTATTTCACTTTCTCAGGCTCCATTTATTGCTAAAAATTGTCATTCCAGACACAGCAGTAACCCAAATAACACTCTCAGAATTAGCCATTATATAACAAAATAAACATTTAAAAACTTAGTAATAAATGATCGATAAGTTTAGTTTTTTCATATCTTAATGCAAACTAACATTAATAAACTTTTACTGAAAATTAGTATTTTTAAATGAGGTTTTAGTTATATTTAACACTTGAGTTAATTCATTTATTATGTTAGTTTTAATACAAAGACATAAATTGCTTTCTGGGATTTGACTTGCAAGGAGATGAAATCATGATGGACATATTATTTATTTTTTTTATTTTTTTTTAATTAAAAAATTTTTTTTTGAATTTCATTATCAAGTCTCTGCTGTAAAAACAGTGGAGGGAAGGGACTGGGGATTTACTCAGTGGCATAAGCACCTGCCTTGCGAGCACAGGGTCCTGAGTTCCATCCCTGGTACCAATTTAAAAAAAAAAAAAAAAAAAAAAAGAAAGAAAGAAACAATTGGGGGGAGGGAAAACACTTGAGAAACATCACTGCAGAAAGGCTGATACAGCAGTTAAAAACATGACCTGAGTTGCAGCACATTCTTAGCTATACTGAGCAGGTACCCCAATTTTGCCACAGCAGTCTCCCCATTCATAAACCTTGGGTGAGAATAGGATCTATCACACGCAGTTCAGGGACTGGAAAAATTAGTATTTGAAAAATATTTAAAACAAAGCCTAGAATGTGGCAAGTGCTATCCTTATAAAATAAAACAAAAAAATCTTAAATCACTGCATTAAATTCTGCATGAATCTAGTAGGTTTTTATCCCCACATACTTTTAAAATCTGCTACAGTAGATATAGATGCAGAATTCTGTGTCATTTTTATTCCCTCCTGTTATGTACACTGACACAGTGACCACAATTACTGCATAATTTATAGTGATTGCCTGAAGGAAGTTATAAACTAACTGCCCAACACTGCAGTAATGCGCACACAAAATACAATGACACTTTGAATGATTCAGTGTCACCTCTGTGCCTTCAACATCAGCCTCCGACCTCTACAAATAACCTTTCCACCTTTAGAAATATCATTCATTAATAGTTTTCTGAAGAGATTAATCTTGATCAACAGTTAATATCCTATTCTGTATTGTACTATTATCTTTAATTTTTTTTTTCTTTTGTAAGAGTTTGTATTCTTATTCTAGCCTTCCCTTATAGTAGCAAAATCTATCTGCACTTCTAAAATTACACAGAAAACATAATTGTGTGCATTCAGTACTCCATCTGGATGAAAAATTATTTCTAGTCAAACAGCATTCTTGGCATAGGGTTTTCCCTTAGTGACACACATTGATTTACCTACAAAATCTGTGAGAGTGTGTGCTGAAAGCTGCCTCAGTTCGCAGAGTCACATGACTTAGGCAGGGACTCCTGGAGGCCACAGCAGGAGTTCAATTTTCTTCTCTATTTATCTGATCTTCAATAAGGACTACAAAACCACTGTAAGCTTATATCTATTAGTTTCATCCATAAATTTTAGAGTGAATCATAGAGAGGAAAGTCTTACTAAACTTTTAATTTAACACTTTCACTCTTGCTTATATTTATATGGTACAGTCAGTGTATCATCAAATGTATCATAAAATAAACCTCCGCTGAGTTTGAGGGCAGTTCTTCCTCACTGTGACTCCTCTGGGTGCTGAAGCGGGGCTGAATGACCACTGAGGGCTCTTCTACAACTGCTACACATGAAGCGCTTCTGTCTGCTGTGCAGTCTCTAATGGATAACAAGGGACGAGTTCTTACACAAAGATTTTTCACAGTGATTGCGTATTGTACGGATTCCCTCCAGTGTGGCTTCCCAGGGGGACAATGAAGGAAAATCTCTCATTAAATGCTCCCCCACATTCATTCCACATATATGGTTTCCCTCCAATATATTCTGCAATGTGTAATAAGGTGAGCGTTACAGTTAGAGGATCATTCACACTGATTGCATTTATCAGGTTTCTTCCAGTGTGTATTCTCTGATGAGCAACTAGATGACAGCTCTGAAGGATTCCACACACTTATTGCACTCACAGGATTTCTCTCTGATAGGAATCTTTTGATGCCTAATAGGATGAGTCTTATATCTATAAGATTTTCCACATTTAATACATTCATAGGTTTTAATTGTAGAATAAAAAATGTCATGTTTAGTGAGGGCTAAATGCTTTGCCACACTGCTGGCAGTTGCATAGAGCTTCTCTCTGTGTGAGTGGCGGTGGGATGGGAGCTCCTGCTGGAGAAGTTTTCACCTTCCCTGCACTTGTGGAGTTTTGCTCCAGAGTAAACTCTTTCACACTTACCAAGGGCCAGGGAACCAAAAAGCCTTTTCACATTTGTCACGTTTAAAGGGTTTCTCTGTCCTGTGTGTTCTCATGTGGGCAATGAGATGGAAGCTAACTGAACAACTTTCCACATTCCCTATCTCTAAATAGCTTCTCTCCAGTGTGATTCTGTGAGGTTCCACGAGTCGGTTGTTTAGCTGAAGGACTTCCCACACTCACTGCACACAGAAAACTTTCTTCCTGTATGAATTCTCTGTGTACATCAGATGAGAATTCTAGCTGAAGGCTTTCCTACACTCATTATGTTCATGGGGTTTGATTCCAGTGTGAGTCCCTTCATGGTTAGTAAGAGCTGAATGACTCCCAAAATCTTTTCCACATTTATCACATTCATGAGGTTTCTCACCAGCATGCATTTTCTTGTGTTGAATAATACAAGCGCTCCAGATGAAAGAGGTTCTGCATTCACTGCATCTGTAGGGTTTCCCTGAAGTGTCCCTATAAGGAAGGAGTTGTATCCAAAGACTTTCTCTCATTCATTGTACTTCTGTACTTTCTCTCCAGTACCAGTTTTTTGCTGTCCCATAAAAGATGAGAAGTAAAGGTATTTTTGTGTTCTTTATAAACGGACTGGTTTTCTCCAATATGAAGTCTTGGGCATTCATTAAATGATGGACTCTGATTAAAAATTTGAGGGCATTCCTTATATTCATTTAGTTTTTCTCCTGTGTGTATCCCTTTATGATCATCATGATGTAAGACATTACTGAAAAATTTCATAGCATTAGTACATTTGAAAAGATCATCTCTAGTCTGCATTTTTGAAGGATGAACAGGCTGAATGGGTTGGTTAAATGTTTTGTCACAAATATCATTACCAAAATTATTATTATCTGCATAAATTTCAGCTGAATTAA
Source organism: Cavia porcellus (assembly GCF_034190915.1). Classification (NCBI taxonomy): domain Eukaryota; kingdom Metazoa; phylum Chordata; class Mammalia; order Rodentia; family Caviidae; genus Cavia; species Cavia porcellus. Next base: position 13,132,643 of record NW_026947498.1, read on the forward strand.
ATTTCTGACTTTCAGCTTATAAACCACCAAGTTGACAGTATTCAGAACCTCTTTGAGGCAGGATTGGTTTTTGCAGGAATACAATTTGCCTCATAACTGTACTCTGGTGCATGTAGTGCACTTATAATGGTCTTTTTAAATGGTCACATTTATAATTGGTCTTTATATCCCCAAACGCCTAATCTGGAGAATCAACAGTCATCTCATAGACATCTTCCTAACTTCAAACCTGGGATAGCGCTTCCTCAAAAATAGTCTGTGATGAGATCAGTACTTTGCTTTCAAGATCATTCATCCACTCTGAGAAGGGACCTCATTCTGCTTCAGGCCACTCCCAGGAAGTAGCCTCTGGGGAAGCCTCTGGGTTTGGCCTACTTTTGCCTGATCAAGAGGTCTGAGGATATGCAGGCTTCACTGACCACCTCTCCTCTCCTTGTACCTACAGGGAAATCACCTCTAGCTTGAAAATCTGGAGCCCCACAGACAACAGGTATCTAAAGGTCTCCAGCATTATACCCTGGGGACATTGTCCTCTATGTAGGGTTCACCTGGCCCCACTCCTGTGCTGACTCCCAGGTGAAGGCCTCACCTGATGGGTATATCTCTAAAGATCCTCTGGTAAGCATATTTCTACATGTCCTTGGAAAACAGGAACTCTTCGATGGGTTTTAAGAACAACAGTGAAGAAAATTTCTTGAATTGGAAGAATTTGAATTCTGTATAAATATTAAGCAAGTATACATAATTATTATTGTCTTCAAAGGATAATATTACTTGAGATTACAGCCTCATTCATTTTTCTAAAACTTTATTTTTTCTAGTGTTCCTTGTAGAGCTCTAGGCACTTAAGGGATTTTAACAAATATTTATTAAATTAAACTATGAGACTAATCCTATGAAATGTAACAGTTTTTATTAGTTACTTCTATGGAAACAAACACTTGTATCTTACAGTTTTGAAAGGTTAGTCACTTTGTTCTTATTATAGAGGTTCTGTAGATGGAAGTCTCACTTTGACTAATGACAGTGTTTTCAGGAGATGCATTGCTGTGCCTGTTTGGTAGCATGGCATTTGGCAGGATGTGCTTTTGACAGCGGTTCGCCATGTCAGGGTTGTACACAAGAAAAACGGTCAGGGTTCTGAGAGATTGGCAATGTGCAACACCTCTGAAGTGTGTACTCAGAAAACCACAGTGTAGTAACCCTGCACTACATGGGCCAAACAATGTCACAAAGGCAGCTTTGATTCAGGAGTTGGAGAATTCATGTCCAAGTTCAGCTTCAGAGGAGAAGAGTTACCGTTTCACATATGAAGACATGAACATAGGGATGGGATGCTAACTGAGACCACATATGAAACATTCTAGCTCCATCACTGGAAAAAAAAGAAAGAAATAAAGATATGTTCAAGATTAAATATCTGACATGATGAATTCATTAGAAACTACTATTTGTTTTCACCTGTCAACAACTCACAGTGACTGAAAAAATAATCCATAATTGGGTTCAGCAAAAGTGAGTTCACTCAAATGAAGTCTTATGTTATTTGTCATTCTAACAAGCTAGTAGTAATTTTTTAAAGCTTTAATTTTCCTGACCTATTTATTTCCACAACAGTACAGTACCTCCATTAAAGGGATCATGTCTTTGTTCTATTTTCTGCTTTTTGCAATATCCTAACATTTGCCACAGAAAATCTTTTGTATTATGAAGAAATATTAGCAGAAAACTCTGGTGATATTTCTTTTTCCTTGAAATGATGAAAAAACTTTTTGTAAGTTCAGGAGCATTTATTATCTTTTTAAAATGAGTTTAAATTCTTCAACACTTTAAAGCTTTTGATTTGTAATTACAGCTTAAAGAACTCAAAAGCTATTTTCTTATAAATTAGAAATTATAAATTTCAAAATTAGATTATTTAAATAAAGCTCTGATTTTTCTCTTTTTCAGAGTCAATATATGCTATTATTGTAGAAATGCATAAAACAGACATTAATATGAATGGTAACTGTAAAAGTACAGGAAGCAGTGATCATAGGTGAGAAGGCAATACTGTACTTTACAGGATATTTAAATTTGAGAGGGACGCTAAGCCATTTGGAAGCACAGGAAACAAGATTTAGTTTAGTGCCATGCTAGAGCTGTTGGCTGAAATAGCCAAAAATTTTGGTGGCCACATTTATTCTCCCCAAGATCCCATGTTCTGGTGCTTCGTGGGGGAGAAAGAGTATAGCTTTCTTTTTAGGAACTCCTTTAGATTACAATAGCCTGTAATTTTAATTTAAAAAGTTCTGATAGGGCATTTCCTTCTCCATATTTTGATTAGAAAACAGTTCATTTGAATTCTCAAGATCTGCATTTTCTAAGCTCAATTCACTTTATCAAAAATCGTAAGAAAATACAAGAGAATCAGAACCTACACTGATTAAATTAAAATCAATCTATACCAAACAATTCCATAAAAAAGAATATCAGGAAGTATTATATGCAGGCTGGAGCTAAAAAGGACCAATCCAGTAGTTTACACTTTTTTTTTTTCTTTCAGGACTTTTGAGATTATTTTAACATTTTATTTATAAAGTACATCAATAAAATTGTCACTTAAAAATTAATCACAAATGTTGGTGGTGTTTGAAACAAATGAAGTAAATGTTTGAAAATTTCAGTAAGCATGTAATCTAATTATAATGATGCAAAAAAAGATGAGAGGGGAAAAGAGAGAACTTTATTTCATTTTAGATGAGAAAGACTTGACACAAATTTATATGTTGAAAGCAAAGTCTGTATTCATATCAGTACCATTGTCACTTTTGTTTAAGAAAAAAATATCTTCCTCACAATCCTTCTGTAGAAATAATGTTGACTCTCTAGTATGGCGAGCCCGTAGGTAGTTCTAATTTTACAATAGATTCAAAATTATAGTAACATTCTTTATAAAACTTTTTATATCATTGACCTAAATATAAAACAAAAACATTGGTGATTTTAATGAATACTAGTTTAAGTAAAAGTGTTCTAATAAGGTATTTTTAACATTTCAATGTTGAACAAAAATAATTTAAAATCTTCATATTACTATAAAGGATCAATTGATTTTTGTGTTGCCTCATGATGATGATAATTCATAAAGACAGACTTAAACTTCTTCATAATTGAAATATTGACTTTGTATGTTAAATTTATATATTTCAGTACTCCTTATCATCCTGATATTTAGTAGACCTCCTACAAACATATTCATTGAATGAACTAAGAAACCAATATCTGAATAAGAAAGAATAAATGCTAAATCGGGGGGTCATTTGATTACTTCTTAGTCCAAAGAGTTTAGAGTTACAGACAGAGAAATACAAGATTGAATCAGTTAGAAATATACCGGATATATTTTGTTAACTTGTTTGTTGCTGATGCTATTGTTTTCTGCATTGCTGTTTTACTGTATTTATTGCTTTGTTGTTGTATTGCTTTGTTGTTTTTGCTATTAGGTTCCATGACTTCATTAGCATTTATTAAAATTCAAAGTAGCCAAGATGCTCTTGGGTCTCTCAGTGCACAAAATCTCTTAAAGTTTATTAATCTGCCCAAAGTTACTTATGTTATAACACCTACCATCTCCAAAAGCAAAGACCTTGCCTATCACAATCTCAGCATGGAAGCCCTTATTTAAAGAAAAAAAAAATGACAGTATCTTCAAATAAGAAAATAACATGACTTTGGCATATTGACTTGGAGAAAATACAATGTAGTAAGATTATATATATATATATATATATATATATATATATATATAATTTTCTCTTATGAAATGTGTAAGTATCACATTTTTAAGGCCAGGACCAAAGGCCTTAATTTGATAATTAGCAAAATATCTGTTCTCGTGTACTGTTACTCTTTATACACACATTAGTTTGAAATAAAATTGTCAACAATTTCTGTACAAATTTTCCTAATGATAAACAAAATGCTTACAATAAATATATACAAATGTGATGATAAAGGACAGGGAAAGAATTTGATCTGGGCCATCTGGAATCTGGTTCAGGGATTTCTGCTGAACAATACCCCCAGGTTGGTGGTTGAACCTCTGCTTCTGTTTGGCTGTGTAAATACAGAGTCAGTTATCTCAGATGCAGTTTTATGAGGAAGAATTACTGGAGCTCTAAAAAAAAAAAAAATAGTTCAGGCATTTCATCTTTGTTTGACAAAGCCTAAACTTAGATTGTCTTTGTATTTATCTCTCTTTCTACAGAAATGAATAGGGCTCAGCTATCCCAGAAGAAACTGAGCAGCGTGAGCTTAAATCTCATGTAGTTTCCATACTTTCTCAATGAGGAGCATAAACTTTGATATTTTGAATTACACAATTTTCTATTTTATTTCTTTAGAAAAATGAAGACAATCATGTTTTAGAGCAAGAAATCATAAAGGCTTAGCAAATATAAGTGTTCTGTAAATTTATTCTGCAAGTGTTCTCTAGTTTTCCCAACACATACGTCTTTATTTTTGTTCAGAGCTTTTAAAGGGCATACTTATGAGAGAAAAATTAATTCTACAATGTTTTCTCAGAATTATCTCTCATTTTTGTGTGTAAGATTTTGTTAAAATTATTGGCATCTGTCACTTACTGTCAGTGAAACTCCAGAAAAATCATTCTGCCTTTTCAAGGCAGGAGTTTAAAGAGGAAATGACCCAGAATATTTATCCCAAAGACCTCAGATATGGCTGTTCTAAGGTCAGAAATCCACTCTGTGACCCAGTCTCTATTGGCTACTGGTAAAAACAGCAGGAAGGGGGAGAATTAAAAGAGCATGGTTTCACACAGTACAAATAGGAAAGAATTTAGTTTTCTAATAGTGGACAATATGAGACATTTGGACTTTACTATGAATTTAACAGTTAAAAATCTTGATTATTTATGTTCATATAAAATAGGGTCCAACACATTTAAATGAGAAAATGTAAAGGTATGAATCTGAGTTTTGATATAGTACAATTCTACAGAACAGAAAATATATGAATTCACCAAATTTTTACTTTAAGTTTTGTTCAATTATAGGAGTCTGCAAAATTCAGTGATATGGACCCTAACTCCTACAATTTGGGATTATTTGGAGAAGAAAGTGGCTACTGCAGAGTGATTTAATAGATGTCTTAGTTCATTTAGGCTATTCTAACAAAATATATAAAGGGATGACTTATGTGCACCTGAAATTTATTTGTCAGAATTCTGGATACTGTCAAGTACAAGGGTAAAGAACTGGCAATCACTATAATGAGTGTCAGCTTACTGGTTCACATGTAGCATTTTCTGGCTTTTTTTGTTTTTTGCTTTTCGATTTCTGGTTTTTGTTCTTTTGGTTTTTAGTGGGTTTTTTTGTTGTTGTTATTTGGTTTGTTTTTTTGAGGCAGGGTCTTGCTATGTGTAGTTCAGACTGGCCTTGAACTCCTGGTAATCCTTCTGCTTCAGTCTCTGGAGTGCTGGGATTGTAGGTATGTACTCTCATGTCTGGTCCTCCTGCTGTGTTTCTGTATGGTAGAAGAGGCGACAGCTCTCTCTTGTCTCCTGTGAGTTTTGCCATCATGATTTACCCAACATCCACAGGCCTTGCCTTTAAATACTATTACTCTGTGTGTTAGGACTCTGAGATAAGCACAACACAGCATTCTGACCACAGCTGTTGAAAGTATTACTGACCCTTGTTTCTCTTTTGTTCTTCAGGTGCTCTTCTAATCACATCTACTGGCCAATCCAATTGAAAAACAATAAATCAAGAGGCTGCGGCCATTTCTACAGTCACCCCTTCTGGCTGGACAATGTATTCCTGAGGGCTCATCAGACCATCAAGTACCTGTAAGAGGGACAAAGGGAAACAGGGAAAGCTAAAGAGACAATTTTCAGGGTACATAGAGGACCAGGAAGAGTTCACGGCTAGTGGACTGTCTCAGCTACCCTGGGGCTGGCTTGCTTTTAATGTCTGGCAAGAAGTGCAGGGGCAGGGGTGGTGGATAGTAACTGTAGAAATTGGGTGGATAAAGATTAAGTTAATCAGGAACCAGATGTTCTCTAAACTCAAATACCTGTATTTTGACAACTGTCCTCCACAGTTGCTATCTTGCCTCAGGGTTATTAGCATTTCACCTATAGCCAGGGGCCATGAGGTCTTCCCATACCTCCCTTTTTTTGAAGCAAGGTCTGGACTGTGAGGATTTGAGTCACATAGTGTGCTCCCATGAGCTATCACATAGCCTGGTCCCCAAGGAATGTAGGTGAGGGTGGGCTAACAATGAGGCTGAAATAGACAAATGATCTGGAAGGCATACGCCATCTGTCACATGTCTTCCTTCCCATTTCCATCACATCATCTCCCACTTCCTGCATTACTCACATGCCGCTGACCAACACTGTATTCTAAGACATCAGGTTTGACATTTCACTCCATCTACCAGTAAAGGTCTCCGGGTTTTAAATTCCTTGCTGTTTAAGAATTTTAAAATTGCACTTTCTCAATGGAGACCTTCCAAAACACCTGGTTAAATATGGCTCTGGCCAAGTCATTCTCAAAGAACTGCCTTTCATTTCATTAATAGGTGATATCATTTAATTAAAATTATTTCAGCCATTTATTTACTGCCTTATAAATGTGTAAACTTTTAAGATTCTACCATATGGATGTCATCTGTCTTACCAACCATACAACTGATACTTTTTAGAAGAGTTCCTGTCATTTAGTTCACATCCCCAGCTTACATTTCTTACTGATATGAAATCTGTGGTTCAGATGACTCTGAACCTGTCAGCGGTCAGACCTTGGAGGACATGCTCATTAGAATAAGGTTACCATTCCATTGGATGGATTCCTAAATTGTAATTTGAAAGACCGTAGCTTTGTGTTTATGATTTGTCAGAGTTAATGAAGTCTGAAAATGGACCTATTTGAAAACAAGTTTGTAGTTTTTAAGGCTGTAAATAAATGACTGAAATAATTTTAATTAATTAAATGATATCACCTATTAATTAACAAAGTTTTGAGTGGAGAGAAAATTCAAAATTTAGCTGTGCCCACAAGACTATAAGATGATTGCTTTAGAATATTTGTATACTTTTAGATTTTTAATATTTTCCAATTTGCCACATTACATTTACAGAGCACTTACTGCTGTACAATGCTATCAGTGACATTTTGTCAGAAACAGTTATTTCTTTGATATAGTGGTCATTGTTTTGATAAAAGCAAGGAAAAAAGAAAAAAAAAACTACCTTCAAACCATTTTAAATATAAACTTTATTGTTTCCATATAGTCTTTTTACATTTCAATTAAGTCTTATTCTCCTGCTTCTCTGCCTTCAGAGAAATCGCACCCTCTTCAACAAGGAGAATGATGTCATTTTAGTCAAAACGTGGACACTGTTTTCTCTTGCATAGTCATTTTCACTACTTTTGTTTCATATAGTGAAACCAAAAGCTGATAAAGATGTTGCTGTGACAGGTGAAAAGAGTAGCAGTGGACCTGGGAACAGGAGAATGGGAAGCAGAATTACAAGGATTTTCAGGCATTTACACTGACACTGTTTCCGCAATTTCCTTTCTCGGGCAATTCCACTGAGAGCAACCTCTCTGCTGAGCGCCCTCTCTTCTCTTTGCAGTGTACAATTCTCTTTTATACTCGCTGCTCATTATTTTACTAAAACAAAAACAAGAAAACAAACAAAATAACTATGTGCAGAAGGCAAGATAAGCCCAGCTTCAATTATTTATTATTCTGTCAAAATGTCTTACATTTTATTCATTTTATAATTTTTGACTTGGTTGGAACTAGAAACGAGGCATTATTTTCCTGTAATTATTTCATTCCATATTTTCCCCTGTCTTCCACATGTATTCTGTTGTTCAGCCTTGAATTCTCTTGCCTTTCTAGGGTAAGCATAAGGATATATATATATATATATATATATATATATATATATTCCATATTGATAAATGAGGACAATATTCCATATTGATAAATGAGGACAAAATCAATATCTCTAGATTTTGAGATATTTCAATATCTCTAGAATTCCACCTTTATGGTTCATTTGATTGAAACCCCTGATCAACCCCTGCTTGATGAGTTCTCCTTTGTTGCTCAGAAACTGTTCAGATTTTTGCAAGTAAACTTGGGACATGACAGGAATCCAATGTCTTCCAAATAAATTCTAATTATTGTTACAAAAAATATAGTTGAAATACTACCAAAATTTTGTCATCAAACAATGCATGAAAATTAACAAAATTGTATTTCTCAATACTATTTAAATTGTAGACACACATACTTAAATTATTTTACTTTTTAAATTTTCTTTTAGAAATAAGTGATTCTCAAACTTTCTTTTATCACAATGTACCATGTATTATCTTGCCCCACCCATGAGGATATTCATGCAAAAATTGATTCATTGCATGACTTATAATCATGCAAAAATTGATTGATTTTATACATTTTACTGATATATGATGAAGAACAAACTGAAATCTAGTATAAAAGTTGGTATTCTTGTTTTAATATTAACATTTTAGCAAGAGGTAAATTATTATCTACCCTTATTTAATAGTCTAGCCAATTATCACTTAAATTTTATTCATTAGTTGAAAGATTAATTAAAGAAAGTATAAATTTAGAAAGCATAAGAGAAATGAACAAAATAATGCATAATTCCAAATTAGGTATAAATTAGGAAATTTTATACAAAGTTAAATGAATGATGGTTAAATCATCATTTTAGGAATATGTAATGTAGTTCATCTTTAGAATTTTCTAGAAAAGTCTTTTCTCTATTCAAAATATATTGATATTGCTAAAGTAATTATAGAAATTTGTTAATTAAGAGTATATTTGTTAGATGCACTTTGCTGAATGAGTCCTTGAAATAGTTCATATATTTAATTCAATTGTTACTTTTATACATACCCATTATTATCCAGTGCTCAAAAATAGAATTCTTTCCATGACTCACCTGTGCTGTCTTGGTAATCATCATTCATAAAGTCAGCATTTCTATTCTCCAATTATTCAATCTCACAATAATGGAGGATAAAAGAGATTTTTGGAGATTAACTACAGTTACAAGTCACCTGACCCTAAAATACGGATGATTTAATCCAGTCAAGTAACAACTGTAAAATTGTAAAACTGACTAACAGTCACAACAGAGACAGGATCCAAAAGTTTCAAAGTGTTATCAGGATTCTACTATCCATTGCTGGCTGAAAGATGGAAGGGACCACATGATGAGAAATGTGTAGCTAAGAGCCACAACCTTCTGACTTACATCAGGCTAAGAAGCAAGAGGCTAAGTCCTAATAGCAGTAAACCACAACTGAATTGGTCAAAATTCATTTTGAAGCTGGTTCTTTCTCCAAGCATTTATAGAAGAACACAGCCTGGATGATGCTTTGATTTCAATCCTGTGAGATCCTGAGCAAAGAACCCACACAAGCTCACTTCTAGAGATGGATTCTAGCTGGCAGTTATTCAAGTAGCTAAATTGGTATTCATTTGTTACACTAGAGAAAGCCAAAGAACTGTATGATTTCATGTGGAAAAGGCAGGCAGGAAGCAAGCGAAAGTACTTACCCAGCATCTTGGGGGATTTTAAAGTTTTCTTCCAAGTTGCTGAAGTAGCCCCGACAGGCTGTGCTTCAAAGGCAGACTCAGCTGAGTAGATGTGAAAGAACAGCTTTAGAGTCTAGAAAATTCTCAGTGAGGATTCAACATAACCATGTTATCCTTAGATAAACTTTATATAGTGACACATCAGGTATTATATGCACAAACGGATTATGGGTATATGCATATTACATACAAATTATATCAATATATTTCTTATATATGATATAAAATACTTTATATAATGATCAAACTTTTCCAGTCCAAAAAAGTATATCTCTCTATTAATTTTGCTGATACATTAAAGTCACCTAAAATCACTTTTAAAATCAGTTTTAAAAAACACTTCTCTTTTTTTATTACACATGATATTATACTTGACTCAGCAATGAAATAAGAAGCATACAATACCTCTTCTTTTGTAAATATAATTTTCAGTTTTTGTTTTCACTGACTTGTATAAATTTTAGGATATAGTGTTATGTTTTATAAATGTTTATGTTTCTAATTTAGATATATTACATTACAAAAAAATTAGCATTCTTGTTTGCATTTTTCTTTGTGAATATATTTTCATTTATTTTAGGTAAATATCTAAGAGTGAAAACCTTATGCATCCAAGCATAGAAACATATTACATTTTGAAGAAACACACAGTAACTGTTAACATTTTATTTCTCTTTCTTCCTTCTGAAAATGTATGAGAATTGCAATTCCTGATCATTAACAACCACTAATCTTGTCATATATCAAAAGAGGAAGTTAAATTACCATTATTTGAAGATGGCATAATACTCTACATGGAAGGCCTTCAAAACTCCATCGAATGACTCCTACATACAATAAATAAATTCAGCAAAGTAGCTGGATAAAAATCAATACTCAAAAATGCAGAGCATTTCTATACACTAACAACAAAATCACTGACAAAGAAATAAAAGAAGCCCACTCTTCACACTAACATCCAAAAAATGAAGTATTTAGAAATTAATCTCATAAAGGTAGTAAAAGATCTATACAGGGAAAATTATAGTGCCTTGAAAAAAGAAATTGAAGAGGATCTCAGAAAATGGAAAGACATCACTTGCTCATGGATAGATAGGAAGAATAAATATTGTACAAATGGCCATTCTGTCAAAACTGTTATAAGATTCAATGCAATCCGAATGAAAATACCATCAACATTACCTCACAGATCTAGAGAAATCAATACTAAAATTCATGTGGAACCAGAAAGACCTAGAATAGCAAAAGCCATTCTAAGCAGCAAAGGTAAGCCAGGAGGCTTCACAATCCCTGACTTGAAGTTATACTACAAAGCAAGTGTAATAAAAATCAACACGATACTGGAATAAAAATAAAGCCAAAGATCAATGGAATAAATTGGAAGATGCAATCACAACTACCAACACACTGAATCACCTCGTCTTTGATAAAGGGGCCAAACATATTCACTGGAAGAATGACAGCCTCTTTAATAAATGGTGCTGGAAAAACTGGCTCTCCACATGCCAAAAACTAAAACTAGACCCATGCTTATCACTATATACTAAACTAAAATCTAAGTGGATCAAAGATCTGAATATTAAAAAAGAAACACTAAATCTGTTGGAAGAAAAACTAGGTAAAAATCTTGAAGACATAAGGGTAGGTAAAGAGTTCATCAACAGGAATCAAACAGCACAGGAAGTACTTCCCAGAATCAATAGCTGGGATTACGTCTTATTAAAAAGTTTCTGCATGTCAAAAGAAGTCTCCAGTCTAGTGAAAAAAAAAAAAAAAAAACACCTACAAACTGGGGAAAAAAAACTTAGTGATCTTTCCTCAGGCAAAGGACTTCTGTCTAAAACATAGAAAGAATTAAAAAAAAAAAATCAGACCCCCGAAATTCAAAGACCCAATCCCAAAATGGGCATTTGGGGGACTGGGGATTTAGTTCAACGCCATAAGTGCCTGCCTTGCAAGCAGGCAGTGGTGAGTTCGATCCCTGGTACCGATAAAAAGGAAAAAGAAAAAAAAAAAATGGGCATCTGAGATGAATACACAGTTCTCAGATGAAGAAATACAAATGGCAAACAAATACATGAAAAAGTGTTCATCATCATTACTCATTAGAGAAATGCAAATTAAAACCACACTAAGATTCCATTTCACTCCTGAAAGAATGGCCACTATCAAGAAAACTACCAACAACAATGCAGGAGAAGCTGTGGGGAAAAAGGAACTCTCCTGCACTGTTGGTGGGAGTGTAGACTGGTGCAGCCATGTGGAGGTCAGTCTGGAGATTTCTAAGAAAGCTGGGATTGAAAGTCTCATTTGTTCCAGCTATTCCACTTTTAGGCATATTCCCAAAGAACTGAAAATATCATACCACAGTGATATATGTGCACCCAGGTTTATAGAAGCACAATTTGTAATTGCCAGATCTTGGAAACAACCCAAGTGTCCATCAACTGAGCAATGAATAAAAACGCTGTGATATTTTTATGCAATGCAGTACTACTCAGCTATAAAGAATGATCATATTGAGATATTTATAAATTAATAGACACAACGTGAGGCCATACTCATTAGCAAAATAAATCAAACTTGCATGTATAAATACCGATTAGTCTCAGTAGTGTAAGAAATGGTAAGAGTACATAAGAGATTATAGTAATAGTGATTCCCCCTTATAATGCTCTGAAGCCTTATAGTGTCTGCATTCATTAGTTGGGATGGTTTTATCCTAGTTTGTTTGATTTTATTATCTGTGATAGTATAAACAGCTCTTTTAGAGAATAGCCATAGCTGATTTAGTATCATCTTACTCTGAAGTCCTATGTTTTTCTGTTGCCATTGGTTGTATCATGTTATATCTTATTGGATATTATTATGTGTAATAATATAAACAAATTTTCTATGGAAAATGAGATATTATAGTAGCCATTGTTCATTCTCTGCTATTTGGTTCTGAAAGCTGTGCAATGCTTTCATTCTTGAATGGTTTTATACTGTTTTGTTATGCTTGATACTATCGGATATGAAGCTATGCTCAGCTATTTCAAAGGAAGAGACACTATGGTAGTTACTGTTAATTATGGGTTGTCTTGTGGTAAAATGCTGTGTTACTTGCATTGTTCTGGTCTGATCTGCTTTGTTATATCTTCTTTTGTCTTAATCTCTTTAAAATAAAAAAATTAAAAAATAAAGAAATATCAGCATGATGTTAGTTTATACTTACTCCACCAACCAATTATTTTGTGATAAGCAAAAATCTCTACAGAGATTTGTGTGGTATGTGCTCTTATTTTATCAAATGTTTTATTTTATATTGTTGATAATTTTACATTTGCAGGTGATTCTACATTTTGTTACTGTAAATTCTATATTAGATGTGAGAATTATGACTATTGTTGCTATTCTGTTTATAATTTATTAATATTTTCTAGTATATGAAATTTCTTACAGACAATATTTTCAAAAAGCTTTCTTAATATGTGGTAATTACTTTGACCATGACATTCCCACAGATGTTATTCATTTCTTCTTCCACAGTCTTCACAGATACTTTAAATTCTATAGCCCACCTGTACTGAATGTTTTCAGTTCAGTGTGTGAGTATAGTAGTCTGTTTATGCTTCAGTAACAAAATGCTAAAGACTGGGAAACTTACAAATGATAGAAATTTATTTTTAAGAGAAGTATGAAGGTATAAATGTCCAAAATTAAGACACTGACTAGTTGGGTGTTTAGTGAAGACACTTCTCTCTGCTTCCAAAATGGTAACTTATTGCTGGATCTGTCCAGGAGAGCAAGCACCTATATCTTACAGAGCAGAATGTAGATGGGAAAGAGAACATAAAATGATTTCTTCTATTGCTTTACATGGCACTAATCCATCTAATATGAGAATTAAACTCTTGTCACTCAAGCACTTCCCAAAAGACCTAGCTTTTTAATACCACCATGAAGGGGATCAAATTATACATGAATTTAGAAGGAAAAACTATTTTTCAACTTGCAGTTACTGAGATAAATGTGGTAGTTATTTCTTTTTCTATATGTGGATTCAAATGATTCAGTATCATTTATAGAAAAGGCTGTCTTTTCTCTAATGATTTGCTTTAAATCCTTTACTGAAGTCAGCTGAATGTGTGGATGTACTTCTAGATTCTTTGTCTCTCCCTCTCTTCTTTTCCCCATTAATCTATTTCTGTATTTTTGGTAAATTTTGAACTATTGCACTTTCTTGATCATTGCATTTTATATACAGTCTTGAAAAAGTAGATTAAATCTTTTATTTTTTTCTTCCTCTTAAAAGTTATTTTGCATGTTTTCAATCCTTTTATTCTATGTAAACTTCTGTATGCAGGAACAATTGTCAACAAAAGAAGCATGCTGAAATATTTACAGGTGTATTTTATCTATTTATAAATTTTAGAAAAATGAATATTTATTTTCTTAAATGTTAAAACAGAATTCTTTGGGGCTGGGGATTTAGTTCAGTGGCATAAGCGCCTGCCTTGCAAGCAGGCACTCGTGAGTTTGATCCCAGGTACCGATAAAAATGAAACAGACAAAAAGAAACCCCCAGAATTCTTCATTCATTTATTGCTATTTTACTTGTTAGAATTCCAGTGTAATATTTAACACAATTAATGAGAACCTATATTTTGATGATTTTCAACATTGGGGTTGGGGTAGGTGTCAACATTTCATAATTAAGTATAATGTTAAGACTAGGTTGAAGGAATTTCATTATTTTCCTAATTTTCTCATAATGTTGCTAATAAGTCTTAATAAATTTATAAATCATGATAAGTCTAATACAGTAATATTAAGATGATAGTAAGTTTATTGTCAATCTGCTAATATAAAGAAATACAATTTTCAGTTTAAAAATTTTAAACTAATGTTTTATTTTAAAGATAAAACAAATTAAGTAACTGTAGACAGCTAAGATTATGATCGTTATTATAATAATTAGGGAATATTTAATTTCTGTGGTGTTTCATGCTATTTTGAAATGCTCACCTGGATTTGTAAATGTAAACATTTAGCCCATCAAAATCACAATTCTTATTGATCTGTTTTCAAATATTGGATCAGACTGGCCTGTCTGAGATAATTGCCAATTGATGAGTAAAACTGTTACTATTTTCTAATTTGTTGAGTTAAAGGTCCACATATCATAAAGAATTTCTCTGTTTGTTAGCCTGGGTGATACTGGTATATAAATCTCTACTCATATTGTACTGGGGGTCCAAGCATCTTTGAGAATGAATCTCTTCTCCAGTGTTGTCTTAAAAGATTTAAATTTTTAGTAGATTTTCCTTAAATGATTCATAGACTATTTACCTCACTACATCCCAATAAAAAAATTAGGTAGTGTTTTTTAGTTTATTTGATAAATTCACATCTATTCTATGTTGTTTTTTGTGTTATTCTTAATAAGTTTATTTCTTAAATAGTGTATTAATGTCTGTGTTGTATAACTGACATGACTTTTTGTATCATTTTGTGGTAATATGTTTCACATTGTTTTCATATGGTATTTTTGAACCAGACCTTTCTTCATAATTGTCATCCCTCATTTTTCCATTTGTTATCATACTTTAAATTTTTCAAAGAACAAACTTTGCTTTTGTAAATGATCTTCAATATTATTCTTTGTATTTCACCAATTACTGCTTTTAACTTTATTATTTTGTTATTCTCATTTCATACTTATTTTCAAGCTTTAAAATGATACATTAGTTTAATAACATTCTACTTTCATTTTATAATATAAAGGTGTAAGTTAAATATATAAAACTATAGAAATAAATCACAATCTATGTTGTCCTTCATTTGATTCACATTTTCTTACATCTTTTTTGGGTGGGGGGGTACCAGAAATCAAACTCACAACCTCATGCTTGACAGACAGACACTGTGGCACTGAGTTATATCCCTGGGAACATATTCTAATATCTTTTATAAGTTCTTTGAACCATGAGATAAGATACGAGATACTCCCATATGATCAAAGAATCTCTTTATGTCTCTTTTTTTTCTCATTCATTCAGAATATTACTCACTATATGATCAATTTTGGAAAGATATTCATGTGAATTCTGAAAAATATGAATGTAGTGTTGCATAAATTTCAATTCAGATGACCTGAATAACAATGCCACTTAAATATTAGAAATCCTCATTAATATTTGTGTTTAGTACTATCAGCTGCTGATAAATGTGTATCAATATATTCAATAGTGAGCACAAATCTTTTCATTGTCTCATTAGCTGTCTTTATTTTGGCTTCAATTACTATAAAGCTATGATTATAAATACATTCAAATTTCATTTTAGTATATCTTCATGATAAATTTTCATTCCTTCAATATTAAAAATTCTTCCTAATGATATATCTGCTTTTCTCAAATTCTCTATTACTTAATATATATATCCCGTTCTCTTGTGCCTCAGACCCTACTTCTTAGAGAGTCTTCTCACTCCTTAAGTTCCTCAGTGCGTTGCGTGTTTGGCTCTGAGCATAGGCAGCGTCCTTCTCCCCCAGATTGTGTGTGGATGTAGCTAATAATCTGCTCTCTGCTTTAGCTGCTAAGTGTCACATATGGTTCTCCCTGCTCTCTCCTGTTATTTGTAAACTAAGTTATCGCCTATAAGAAAATAGGGAATAAGAGATGATTGAGCAGTGAAACTTTCTTACAATTACAGTGGTATTTATATTTTAGTTAGGTATTAAGATAGTTGGATTAAATTTATTTGCTATTTCTTTTATTTTATTATTATTTTCTTATTCCAATGATTTATTAAAGCAAAGTTCTAGGGCTGGGATGGGGCTTAGCATGAGTTTGCCTAGCACACAGGAACCACAGGGTCAGGCTAAGCGCTGGATAGAAAACATGAAACCATTTGCAAAGCCAAAAGGGCTTCGCTTTTGTATTGAAGGTCTGGCTTGCTGAGAATTCAGAGACCTCGGGCAGAGCTGCTGTTAGCCAAAATTAGGTGAGGTCCAGGAACCCTGTGCTGGATCTGGAATGCTATTTATTTCAAATTTGTCTTTTTCTTTTAGTACTCATTGACTGCCTTCTCTTGAGTAATGTTGTGTTTTACTCTTCTATTTTCATTTCTTTAGTAACTTTTCACAGTTACTCAGATCATCCTTATATATGTAGATGGTAATTAAGAGGGTTCTAAAATAAAAATGCAGAAATAATGTACCAAAATGTATGGGATTAAACAAAAGCAGAAATCAGAAGGAAGTTTACAGCAAAAAAAAGTCTTACATAAAACAAAAACCTAGAAATATAAACAAATTATTTTAGTATCCCCAAGAATTAGAAAAACAAAAACACACCACTTCTAAAATAGTAAGACAGAAGCAATAAAGTTCAGAATAAAATAATTAAAATTGATAAATAATAACAGTACAAAAGGTCAACAAGGCAAAGTGCTGCTGCTCAATGCAATAAAATAGGCAAACTGTTAGTTATAACAATGAAAGGAGAGAGAAAATTAAAATTCAGAGAAAAATGAATACCTTACAATTAGACATGACAGAAATAAAAATGTCATTGAAGACGGTTATAAAAAACTATAAGGCTACAAGTTCAGTAACCTTAGAAGTCATGGACAAATTCTTGTATATACATACATTACCAACATTTAATCAAGAAGTCATAGGATGTGTGGATAGTCCAATAAAAAGCAATGAGATTGAATCAGTAATAATAAACTGCCCATCAAAGAAAATTCCAGCATCAAATATATTAAGAACTAATTCAAATTATCTTTACTTTGTTCTCAAAAATCAAAGAAGAAAAAATATTTCCCAATTCATTTGATGAGGTCAGATTTACTTTTTTTTAACCAAAATCTAGTAAGGACACACACGCTTGCGCGCGCGCACACACACACACACACACACACACACACTAATGAAAGAAATAAAGAGCCAGAAGATCAGATGACCAAAATGGATGAGGAGATACCGTAATGTGACAACGAGGCGTCCTTTACTGAATGCGCTCTGGAGCAAGTAGCATCATATTTTTATCACACTTTGTAAAGACACAAACTGCTTCAGAAAGTGCCAAGAATAATAGCTGAGTGTGTTTGAAAAGAAGGACTTGGATATTATGAAGGGCAATACTGGTAATGTGTCTTTTACTGTAATAATTACTTTAAAAACTCACCATATCTTTTTGATAAACCTGTTTTTGATAAACCTTTTGAATCTACAATTAAATTGGTGTTTTTGTTGATTTAAGTGCATCAATAAAAGTGCTGGTCTCAGTGGTTAGATAAATTGTGCGATTAAATGATACACACACACACACACACACACACACACATATATATATATATATATATATATATATATATATATATATGCTTTTAGTGGAAGATGAATGTTCAGAGAAATAATAGTAGATTCTACAAATAATCAATGACTAGTACATTAATTCCACCTTTTGATACCTTTGATAAATCTCAAATTTCAAATACCAAAATGAAAGAGGCAGAAGAGTTGTCAAGTTCATGTGGTATTCACAAATTTGTACTGATAAAGCAAGTCTTATAATTGAGAAGAAAACCTAGAAAACTTCAACGAGGCAACACGCGCATCTTTGATGTTTGCACGTTTTCTTTTCTTCTGTATGTTCTTTCTTTCTCTTCCTTTCCAAAAGTTTTATGTTAGTAACATGCTGAAAACTTAGGAATCTTGTGAAACTTAACATCTTTGAAAATTAAGCTTTTAAATATTATCTTTTCTTTTCATACTTTGAGTATATTGTTGTGGTTATGTTATATATAATAGAAGACATTTTTTTAGAAAATTATGGGACATGAAATCTGATCAGTATTCTTGTTTCCACCAGAACAGGATAAGAATATGATCCCAACAGCCATTCGTTATGGAAAATGCAATAATGCAAGTTATTGATCCACAGTACAGGCACTAAGAACTTACATTGTGTGCAGATATTTCCACAAAAATAAATAATGAAAATTGTTCTTATTTATCATCATGAAAAAGAAAATCATACCAATATCAGTGATAAACTACTTTATCCTGACTCTCACACCATAAACCAGTATGTAGGAATTCTGTTTCTGACACTCATTTAGTGTGGGAGCCTTGAATCATTTTCTTTACTGGGGAACTCAGTATCCACATGTATTATAGGTGAGCAAATATTTTCTTGTGATTTCAGAATCTTTTGGCTTATCCTGAGAATTGAACTCTTAAAAGACAAACAAATTGAAGAAAACCATACAACTTTATTCAATAAATTCTTTACATGACACAGGAGACTTATAAAGAATTGTAACAAAGAAAAGTAAGTTGTGAAGCTCCTGGAAGGCAAAGTGATGATCTAGCGTAGTTTACTGGGTGAAGAAATGACGGGAAAAAGCATGTTTTGCGCAAACGTCTCTACACTTCAGCTCCCATCTGTGACAATAAGAATGAAACTTTCCGGTGTTTCAGATAGAACATCTCACCCGTGGGAACTCCATCTCTTGTGTTAAGAAAGAGAATGAAAGTCAAAGCGTACTTTCTTCATCTTTCTTGTTTTATAGTTGTCTTTACCTTTTTATTCTGATGCCAAAGTGATCGATTTTGAGATGATATGATCCACATTTCTTAAATATAAAATCAGAAAGCTGCAGAGGGAGGATATTCTCACTGCTGCCCTCTCAAGTTTTCCAAAATACTCTGGGTTTCAGAACAATAAAGATGACATACACAGGATACTGTGGGAATTGTTTTGCTCATGAGTAAATATTATTATTGCCACTAACAAAAATCTAGGTTCTTTACTTTATAGATATTAAAATTGTAAAACTATATTAAAAGTTAAAAATAAATGCTAGAATACAGCTGTCTTTATTTTTGGGATTTGGAGTTCTGTGATAAGTAACTAGGAACCCATAGATATCTTACAAACAACTGCTTTTTGGGTCCATATAGGAGAAAGATAAATTCATGCTCAGTGTATATGTTTATATTAAAAGACTTAGATAAAATGTAATGCTGGTATTTAATTACAATGTATGAGAATATGATTTGCAGGGTTTTTTTTTTTTTGTTTTGTTTTGTTTTTTTGTTTTTTGTTTTTTGTTTTTTGTTTTTTTTTTTTTGTACCGGGGATCAAACTCACAACCTCATATTTGCCAAGCAGGTGCTTACAATGCTGAGCAAACCCCCCAGCCCTTGATTTGCTTTTTAACATTAGTCAGGTATGGAATAACAATGTTTTGTTGAATAAACAGTTGAATAAAATTTTAGAAACCTTAGTATATCTTGTTATCTTCACAAGATTTGTCCAATCAATTAGGTATACCGAAATCAAACCAAAGATAGAACATTATAAAACCAATGGAAAGAGAATATTGAAACAAAACAGTGAAAATAATATTTGCCTTCCAATAGAAGATAGAAAGAAATCCCCAATATTTGCTATACTGCATAGGATCATCCTCCCAAGAGTGCTCAGACCTCTGTCCCCAATTGCTGACGCGGTGCGAGTGGTTTTGGGATGGTTGCTTTCCAGCCCACCCTATGATAATCTCAAGGGAGCCGCTGATGGTCTCCTCCTGGCTCCCTCCTGAGGGAGCTGCTTACCAAGAGGGCAGCAAGTTGCTTTCTTGATTGGCTTTGTTCTGTCTTGTTCTGTTTTATTTTTACTACCTTCAAAACAAACCAAAAATAATAATGAACCAAATTTTTAAAACAATTCTGAAAAAGTTTACTTAGGATAGTTGTAAGAGTTGCTGGCCCAGACCGGACACTTTAACCAGGAAAAGCCGGAGCCAAGTTAGGTGGCTCCTGCCTCCCCGCCCCTATAGATTTACCTGTAACCCTATACCCCCATCCCTAAGAACCTGTTTCTGGCGCCAAATGTGTGCCAATGAAATACCTGTGCATCCCTAATGCCCCTTGGGGTCCGCCCCAGACAGAGGCTACTTATGGGCCTCACTCCACGTGGAGAAGAAGAAGAAGAAAAAGGAGAAAGGGAGAGTGTGTTCCAGAGAGAGACCACCGGCCCGGAGATGCTGCGCCCCGGGGCCGGGGGGGTCTCTCCCCGCATTCCGGAAGTAAAGGTTACTTATATTTTATATTTCTTATCTTTGCAGCCACCGCCGCCCACTCCTTTCCTGGCCGTCCACTCCACTCCTTCCACGGACCTCTTCCCCTTCCTTCCCCTCTTCTTCCCCCTCTTCTCAGACCTAACAATAGTATTTTCCACTTGCTTAAAAAGGTTTTTTTTTTTTTTTTTTTATCATACATGCACACATTTTGTGCTGTAGTTTTATATGTAGTGTCTCATGTAATGGTCTAGGGATGTAGCTCAGTGGCACAAGTGCAGGCCTAGCAAGGCTGAGGTCGTGAGTTTGAAAAGATTCGCGAGATTTGTTTGATTTGTTCTGGCATAAATATTTAAATCAAAGCACACTAACAAATCACATATAATCCATTTTTCACACATGTTAGAAGATTATGTTTCACCCTTCATAAACCCAACCATACTCCCTTTTTCTTTTGGCACAGCCAGCCCATTGTTTTCGCCGTTTTCTGAAGCAGTACTAAAAGGTCTTTTTCCTAAGAGTCTTCAGTTGCACATTTTGACTGCCTCAGTTCTCTGAATGGATCTGAGTAGTTTATCTTTCACTGTTGCCTTGACTTTGTGGAACAGCCAAAGCAGCACAGCTGTCCTATCCTGTGAATAAAGCAGATGAAGAAACCTCGTCACAATGTCTTTAGGAGGCTGCCCTTTGGTTGGATAGCACGAAAGAGAGTGAGCAGCATTCACTGTATTATTTTATCATATCTCATAAAAATTGTATAAAAAGGGACATTAAGAACTGCTTCAGAGGTGGTATGAGTGAGATAATCATTGTGAAGCAAGAGGGTTTTTGGGAGGGTTTACTGGGATCGTATCGTTTTAACAACTACATTGTTTTAAATTCTAAATATTCACCATATAGTTTGATCACATCTGATACATGTAAATTAGCTTAGCCAAATTCTAGCAACTCAACCCAGTAGCACTTTAAAAAGATTATTTATAAAAATCAAGTAGCATTTACCTCAGAAAGGCAAGGATGTTCAATATTCACAAACAAATCTAAGTGATATAATACATCAATGGAATAAAGGAAAACATAAGATATTATCAAGAGATGCAGAAAAGATTGTAGATAAAATTCATCAGCTTTATGAAAAAGAAAAATGAGGAATTATCTCAACACACCGAAAAACATTTATAATAATCCAACAAAACATTATACTGAATAGGAAAAATCTGAAAATTTTCTCCCTAGAATCTGATACAAAATACAATCCTATTTTTATCAGTTTTATGCACCATAACCTGGAAGTCCTATCTAGAGAAATCAGCCCGAGAAACAAATACAGGGCAACTGAAAAGGAAAAAAAGAAGACAAATTCAAAGTTTTCAGATGACATGATCTCATATTCACCAAAAACACGCACATTGGCAGAAATTTGTCTGTCTGTCTGTCTCTCTATATGTATATGTATATAGTGATACATAATTCTATGCTCTATGTATAAGCAATACTTTACAAGATGATCCTTTGATGAAAATGAAGAATGGTGGATGACTTTTTTATCTTCTTGTCCAGTATCATCTGGACATTTCTGAAAAAAAGAATTATTTCTAAAAAAAGAATTAAAACAAAAGAACATAAGAAATGTCTTGGAAACATTGCAGCCTCCTGAGGGGTGGTAGTTAGGAAAAGCCTAGCAGGTAGCCAAAGTAAAAGTAGAAATATCTAAGAATGCATGTGTGCAACAGTAGTTTGGGCATTTGTTCGGAACTAATAATGTAGCTTAACTCTTCTCCAGTTTTTTTTTTTTTTTCCCTTTGAGAAGAAAGTGGAGTTAAAATGTTTTCTGAACAGTCATATTTCCAACATGTTGTATAAAATAATAATTCAGGAATTACATTCATAGAGTAAATCCTGGTCAGGAAATTCTCTATTTTGGAGAATATTAGTTTAGTGACAAGTTCTTAGAATCACTGTAAACTTTAGCTGAGCTAATAATAACATTCTGCTCTAGTCATCAAAAAGATAAATTGTATAGTTTTGAGAAAAGTGAACCAATTATTCCCTGAATGATACATTGTACTCAGTGTACCTTTCATCCTTACACTGCGTATTGTATTGATTATAGTAAAAATTTTGAGGTTGGTGTTGGAAATTTTTCAGTTCCTTAAATTCAGAAGCAACAGTTCTGATGCACATTTACAACAATTTCACTGAAACACTCTTTTATTACTGGTTCAGTAGGATAAAACCAGTGCAAAGTCTTATTTTTAGATATATTAGATATACGATCTCTCTAGCTGAGCGGAGAGAAAAATCAATGACCATTTTTCACTTTACGGTCACCTGATGGAAAGCCCCAAGTTAAAATTCACTGCCCTTCGTTGGTTTTCCCTGTCACATTGTGTTTCCTTCATTCTAGTTGTTTTGTCTCCTTGTAGTTCTTGGCAGGTTTGCAAGCCTTTTTATGTTTTGTCTCCAAGATGAAACAAAGACTCTATTGGCGTAGAAACATCAAGGTCTTCTTTTAACTAAAATTGGCACAATGCACCATTTGACAGTCTATAAATTTAGGTAATATTTGTATTTTATTTTAATTTATTACTTAAGTTTGTAACACATACTTCAAAAATTACTATTTTTATCTCTTAAAATTTGAAATTAAATTTATTTTTAGGATTTTGTTAACATAGGTAAACACTTTCTAGAAATTCCTAGTTTTTATTGTTGGACAAATTTTGAATGCAATACTTAGACATTTCCATACAGAATATTGTGATCAAGGATTAGATAAATTTTTAAAATTTTGTTCACATTTTGAAATCTCTTTCAAATTTTATTTCCACCAGGCAGGCTGGGCCATCTTCTTATGAAAGCTTTCATATTTCCTTACTGTTTATTAGAAATATTTTGATGATTCCCTCAGAAAACTTACACTTTTGAAAACACTGTACATTTGCTGTCTAACAATGTAAATGATTTTTGAGATGAAATATTACTCATTTTATAGAGAAATCCTCCAGTGTCAAAATCAGTAAACTCTATCAATCTGAGAAAGAATATAAAATCTATTTGACAGTTGTGAGAAAAGCTGTTTTTAAAATCACAGTTAAAACATTTTCAAAACAAATACATTTCAAGTCCAGGGGACCCTCCTTTTGAAATACTCAGTAAAGAGACTTCTGGTTATATATGCTAACTTCGAATACTTTATAAAATGTTGCTTTCAAATTAACCCAAATTGTGTTTGCTTCAGTGTATTTATTTTTACCTAACAATGACTAGACATTTTTTAAAAACTAACAATATAGCAATGTTTTTTATCAGTGATGCCAATTTTTGTGAAATTTTTCTCCACCTTAAGAGAATTAGGGAGATTGTGGAGGATTAAGTAACATAACCAAGGTCAGGTAGTAGGAAGTAAAAGATCTGCTACAGGACACAAACTAATCTGACTGAAGATTAAATCTACGATCTAAACCACTATAATAATTTTAACATTTTTCTATCATGATGAGTGTTATGTATCAATGTTTCCAGTGTTTCTGACATGTTAAATATGGAGAACACATTTTGTAACTACTTAATAAAATCTCCCTTAAAATTGGGTAGAATTTCTAGGATAATTGTTTTGGCAAAGAAAAATAATTATCTATTCTATAATTTTTGTGTAATACAGATTGCATTGCATATTGTGTATTGTGTTTGTCTTGAAAATTCAACCTTAAAAATCCTTAGTAATAAGAAAATATTTCATATTTTAAGATACTGTTTAACATTTAACAATTTTTAAAAATTTCATTCAGATATTAAAAACTAGGAGAATACCTAAAGATGACTTTTGCACTTTGCTTAAGCTGACACATTAAGTTTCTTTTTTTTTTTTACCATCTTTTTTTAAAATTTTATTTAAAAGGAAAAAGAGAAAAACACAGAACAAAACAAAGCGGTGTAAGGGTACACGTAATACAGAACTACAAAAAAAAAAAAAAAAAAAAAAAAAAAAAAAAAAAAAAAAAGACAGTAAGAAATCACCAGTTAATAGATTACATATTATCATCTTAGAAATAGTTGCTGAAATCACAGTATCAAAAAATACAAAGTGGACATTCAAACAGTGAGACTGCAAACAGTTGTGTTCAATGATCCAACCAAAAACATTAATATGGTCAGCTATTTAACACCCCTAAACACATTTGATGTTGTATCCTTTAGAGCTCTTTTTTTCCCTCTCTTTTTTACAACAAAATTTACACATTTTGGGTTTTATTACTCCTTAGTTCTTATTACTTCTTTGGGGGGAGAGAATAAAGTCAAATATGGCAAAACAAAGCTGTCAGTCAAAACCAAGGATAGACATAGTACATGATGTAAAAACAGAGTACAAGGTTATCAACAATGGTTGCCATAATTCCTCTTGTTTCCTTAAAAAGAATTGTCTATCTCATTAGATATTATAAAGTTGAACAAAACAGTAGAGAACAAGACCAATAAAAGTTAGACATTGTAAACCTTAGGCATTTCCTCTTCTTTTTGTTTTTTCAATCGGTTCCAGAGATTGACTCACTACTGCCTGCTTGCAAGGCAGGTGCTTATGCCGCTGAGCTAAATCCCCAGCCCAACCTTAGGCATTTCTGTGTGTTATATTTTATTAGTATCCCTTTCTCTGTTTTTGATTATGAATCTCAGCGTGTGTCAGGGAACGGTAAGATTGTGTAATCAAGTTCTCTTTGCCTCATTAATTACACTTAGAGTGCATAAACCTTGAACCTGATGTCCTCTAAGGTTTTTACATATAAAATACCTCACCAACTAGAGTCAGAGCTGGTTGTAATGTGTTTGCTGCGATCCATTGCTCCCTACCGTGTTTATCAGAAGCAGACTCAGTTTCCTACGTCTTTATCTTTCCACTATTCTGTTCCACTTCCTGGAAGAGAAATATGAAATGGGCAAAAAACTGTTTCTCGGTAGTCAGAATGTCTTCAAAGAGTCTGGATTTTTATATTTGCATAAGTGTGGCTCTTAATATTGATAGACATAGAAGTTTAGGTCTGGAGCAATGCGAGAAGTTGTGATAATTGAATTCTTCTTACAAAATGGATACATACATAATTCAAAAATATGGCAATAACTGGCCATTAAATAGATATTTCCAGTAACAAATGTGTTCTCACTTGTAAACTGCACAGCTATGGAAGTGCATAGACATTTTCAATTAGGGCTATCAATAATTCCTTAATAGCTATTTTATACAACAGATTCTTGTCTTGTCCCTAATCCATTTTAATACACAAGTGAATGTACAAACCAAACATGGACAAATTGTCATTTGATGACGTATAAACCTAAATGCAGGTTTTCCTCTGCAGACAAATTTAGATTTTTTTTGTCATTTTTTATCTATATTTTATTTTTAAAACTTTTGTTAGTATATATTTGTAGTACGTAATGATTACCTTTCTCACGTTAAGTTGATACGTGTGCGTAGCCCATCTTACTTTATTACTTCTTTCCTTTCTCTCCCTTTCCCCTCCCTTCATCTTTTAGTTCCCTACCCATCTGTGAAAGATCTGTCTCCCTGTCTGTTGGCGTCTGAAGCATGCATTGTGGGGAGAGATTACTTTACAAGGTCTGCATCTGGCAAACAATGAGATTAATGTATCAGAAATACTTTTAACAGCCCAGGGAAGTGAATGAACAAAAGGGTAAGCGGCAAGTATCTGCGGACTCAGATTTAAGGCTGAGCTTGGTCACTAGTGAGATGTGGGAGCAGATAGCAGCGTGAGTCAGGGACAATGGCTGGCCATCATTCCTATATCCTTAGAACTAACACAGTCTTTCATGCTGTTGCCGGACATATGTTTGTATTTGCATTTTATCAACAGAAGAATAAATTGTCTATTTTTCTTCATTTGAAGTGATGTTTTAATGCTGCTACAGCTACTTTTCACTGCTAGCTTTTTTGTTGTTGTTGTTGTTGTTTGTTTTTTTTTTCCTGAAAAGGAACTTTTTTTTTTTCAATTTAATCACGATCATTTTTTGAAGGTTATACTATCCATTAAATTCTGTACAAGGAGAAGCATTTGGGATGTCAGATGGGAGTTTTTCAAGCCTGTAGTCAGCATTAAAAAAGGGATGGTGGGAGGGTTTCTAAGAGATGATTACTTCTCCTTGGTACCTTAGAGGAGAGTTCAAAAGGAAGTTGAATTTGATTTTCTTGATTTCTTGAGGAAAAAATGTAGGCCTTTCCCCCTTCAAGTGTAGTGAAATGAGGTTGCAAAGGTCAAAGACAATGATTTGTGGACAGAGAATCAGATCCAGGTCTGCTGAACGGGGGAGGGGAAAGTACTCTGTTTTATGGACTTAAATTACTGTTTTATGGTGATAAACTACAGAAAGAAGTGTTAGTGATGCCACAGAGTGCTCTCCCATGAGGGCTGCCTGGACAAATCAATCTCGGCCGACTGCAGTCCAGCAGTCTGAAGGGTGTTCCAAAAAATTAGAATTTTTTACTGCTTCTGTTTGTTTCTAGGCCAATCAGATGGAGTAAAACTGTTCACTGGTATCCTTGTTTTTTAATTATTCCCACAAAGAGCACCAAGGTATATAATCAGATTTTGTGACTCACTGATAATGTTAAATATTTTGGGGGCTTGAGTTTAAAATGGAACTAACTTGCTGTTTGTTTTTTTTTTTTTTTTTTTTTTTTTTTTTTTTTAACGAATTAAACTAACAGTTTTTGTTAGAAATGGTTTGCAAGTAAATTGGAGTATTTGCCAACTATGAAATGAAAGTTCAGTAAACATCACACTTTTTCTGAAAAGAAAGCTCAGGGAAGTAGCAGTGAGGTGCATATCTTAATTTGCTTAAATACAAAAGCATAATACTTAATTTTTAAGTTTTTCATAACCAGAGTCCCGTGAAAGCTGGGCATTGTCTCCAATGATTCAAAAGATAGATAAATAACTTCATTGATGGTTTCTACTTAAATTGAAACCTCATCTGGGTAGCTCCAGCTGGGTGTCAGAGAACATGGTGGCCTGCACACAAGAAGTACTGTGGATATGTTATTTGTAGAGGACCAGCCTAAGTCGAATT
Source organism: Cavia porcellus (assembly GCF_034190915.1). Taxonomy (NCBI): domain Eukaryota; kingdom Metazoa; phylum Chordata; class Mammalia; order Rodentia; family Caviidae; genus Cavia; species Cavia porcellus. The sequence continues at coordinate 13,160,459 of NW_026947498.1, forward strand.
GTTGACACTTGGCAGTCTACAAAGCCTGTATGGAACTTGTTCAAAAATAGTATTGCAAACATAACCTAAGACCTGCAGAGTCAGATCAGCACCTGATCTAAGGTGGATAACAGGATGCAGGGATGCCTGGTAGAATTCAGAAGCACTGACCTAGGCTTTCAGAAAGCCCCATAAAGAATCGACTACATGTAAGGTGTGTAATTTGAAGGAAAGGCTGTAATTTCATTCTTAGAGGATTGGACACTATTAAGCAATATTTGTGTAATTGAACTTCTTACCAATTTTTTAAAATTTCTTGTTATAGGATTAAATACTACAGTCAAATAAACTAGCATACGATAGTACATTAATTATAATGAATTCAGAAAGTTACTTTGAGAAAGTATGCATCCATTTTACAAAAGAAGAAATGAAGGCCTTGAAAACTACAATGTCCAGCTCCCACTGACACTGAGTGGAAACCTTCTGACAACTACCAAAGTCTCTGAACTGGAGTGTAGTTCTCCAGAAATAATACAATCTTCTTCCCCTTTCTATGGACCAGGGATTTAGCTCAGTGGCATAAGTGCCTGCCTGGCAAGCACAAAGCTTTGAGTTTGATACCTGGTACAAGAAAACCCACTATATATATATATATATATATATATATATATATTTCACTCTTTTATTTTGACTTCAAAAATTTTACATCTCTTTTTCATCTTAAAAGTATGTATAAGTAAATATAATACACCAGTAAGTATGTATAAGTAAATATAATACACCAGTATTTAATTTCAGCTATATTAGAAAGTGTTTAAAGATTATCTCAATTTCTAAGAAAAACAAATACTTACAGAAAGTTGTCTGTGGTTGGTGTAAAATAGGACTTTGTCTATGAATGATACTATAATGTGTGACATGTGAGGGGTGTGATGCTGTGTGTGTGTGTGTGTGTGTGTGTGTGTGTGTAGTTTAGTTCTTATCCTGTGTTGTACGATGGTAACATAAAATGAGTACCGTGAAAGATAAAAGAGAAATAAGGGGAAGCTGAGTCACTGAGACCTTGTTTTGCAGTAAAGAGACTAGTTTCCAATGATGCAGCTAGACTATGTGAAGTTTTGGCTCAGGACTTACAGAAAGGGAAATATTTTTGATAATTAAATTTCCTTTTCACCTATAGGGTATAAAAACAAAGAGTGAATAGAGTCTAAATCTACATCTTGCTACCTAATGAAAATAAAACTTACAAATGAAACAAAAGTGAAAATACAATGTTCATGTATGGTTCAGAAATAATTGATCCAAAAAATGATAATGATATGACTTTGAAAACACTGCTTTTCAGTAATCTCTCAACTTGATTTCACTCACAGGAGTCTGTCTAGATGTATGACTTAAAGTCTCTTCCGTTCAGCACATGCACAAAGCTCGGGTGAATGAAGCCATCCTTTCGGGCCACTTCTATAACTACCACAAGAGAAATTACTTAAGAAAATATTGTGAAGGTGAAACATTTTGTGGTATCAGTAGGGGGCAGTCAGATTCCACTGGAATGAAATTTATTACAGTGTAGTCATCATAAATTATTTGTTCTCTGACTTTAAAGGGAAACATCATAAAATCGATGATTTTTTTTTAACTTTAACATTGCTGGTGGAAATACATTTTCTTTTAACCCTCAAAGAAAAGATGTGTGTAACAGTTTTCTTTAACTGGGAATATATATATAGATAGATAGATAGATAGATAGATAGATAGATAGATATAGATATAGATATGTTTCTCACCTATTAGCATTTGCAGTTTGGTTGGCTCTTTATTCAGGATTCAAATGTAGTATTATTTTCTCACTTGTCAAAATCAGAGTAATTAATTTTCCAACAGTAATGATCACCTAATAAATGATATTCTATAAGACATTCCATTAAAATGAAGCAAACTACGCTTAATAGAAGAAAGAGCAAAGCAGTAAGTCAGCGGGACAAAAACTAGGATTTGCATAGCCAGTCTACCTCACCAGCTGCCACAATAAAGGAAATGCTACTAGATTAAGAGGAGCACACTAAAAATAGTTCTAAACTGAAGAAAAATTAAGATGACAAGCATAAATTATGAATGGTTATTGAACATTTTATTGATTTTTAGAATTAAAAGTATTTTTCCAGACATGATATTAGCACTTTAAGAAAAAAATCAATACATTTAAAGTATGAAGTAACAAAAGAATACTAATTGGATTTTCACATTTTGTGTAGTTCTGTGTTTTCTTTTAGAAGTTGAGATGTATGCTGTTCAAATAGAAGGTGTTGGTGATATAATTTCAAAGTTTGTTATGTACTATTTGGAGCTGACTACACATATTATTCCTAAATTATTATTTGTGTTAATATTCACTTAAATTATTACCCACATGCATGCTTTTCACACACACATGCTCTTGTGTGCATTTATACAACTTACATTCAAGTTATGGGATTTGTCATACTGACGATTGCTTTGGGTAATATATAAATTCCTTTGTGAATATCAGTCTTAATGGTTTTAAACAGATTTTGCTTATTTACAAGTCTATACCAGACTAAGTGCAGAAAATTGTAGAGCTATGAAATCTTCTGTCACTTATTGCAGCATCCCTTCATTTATAAATCACAAATTTATGAATAAAAAAGTCACTAAGAATACACTAAAAATAGATGCAAATTAATTGCCATAGAGGCAGACCTAGCAGAAAGTTCTAGGTCTCCCAGCTACAATCTGAAGCTTTTCCCCCCAAACTATAGCACCTTTTGGTGTGAAGCACATCAATCCTCTGACTGTGCAAGATATGTCTCAAGTAACAAGTTAGAGAACAACTTGGACACTAAAGAAAATACATGTGTTGATCCTATCTGCATTTGGATAAACAGCACTTTAGTGAGACAAGGAAGACTGTATACATTGATGCAGAAAAAATAGATTTCTATAACAATAAAGGGTAATCTAAAGTAATAAATAGGTCATTTACTGAATTTGCTCATTGGTTTTCCATGAACGCATAACTGAATTAACCAGCCAAAGAAGTGAACTCAAAAGTGAGGCAAGACAAAGCTAAGGATGGATACTTTAGAAGAAGACAGTTATTTTGACAAGTAAGGCCACCTGAGAATGGCACAAAAATGAAAATCTCATCTCAGTGTTCCAGGGTATTATCTTTCTACTGGTAACACAATTTGAGTTGCGTGTTCATTTGAATTTGGCTGACTGTGCTGCTTCAGGCCATTTCTGTCCTCTTTCTCTTCAGAATAATTAAATCAATTTTGTATGCTGACTTAGAGTGGCTGTGCTAACTGCCAGTGAAAATGTTGCGCTCTCTACATTTCATGCTGGTTCTCTATTAACAAAAATGGAATTTTCAAGCTTCATTACAAGATTAAATTCCTGATATAAAGATTGGTGAGCCTTTCTTAGCAGCTCCAAACCAGTTTTCCTCATGAAACCTACCATTCTGGGAGTTAGAACTGTAAACTACAATTTATCTGGGATAAATATTTTTCTTCTTGGTCAAGAACTTGGCAATGTATGTCCAAAATTTACAGAAAGGTTAAGCAATGTAAAAGCCAAAGTTTTAAAATGAATGAAGGGATCGTAAATACTGGCATGTTTGTTTATTTGAAAACAGATGCAAGATTGTGACACTAAGTACTTTTAACTCCAGTAATATTGCTATGGTTTGAATCTAAGACTTTTCCCAAAGGACAGGTATTAAAGGCTTTCTTGCTAGCTAATGGTCTTTTGGAAGAAGATTGGATCATTAGGGCTCTTCCATCATTAGGACATTAATCCCTTGATGAAGTCATCATTTGGGGCATTACTAGGAAGTGAGGGACATACAGGATTGAGGGAAGGGGACTTCAGCATAAAAATTTGCTCTGGGAAACTATATTGCTGATAGTTCCATCAGCCTTTCTCTCTCACACACATTTCCAGTGGCCATAAGACAAGTGCCTTTTCTTTGCCGCTCCTTTCTGTCAAGATATTTCTGCCTTCTCATAGCTCTAAAAGTAATAGAGTTAGCAAGCCATGGACTGAAACCTTTAAAGCCATGAACCAAAATAAAATGCTAATTTAGCAGGCTGTTCTCTGGAATTTATCACAGTGATGAAAAGCTAAATAATGTTGGACTTGTTTATGATTTTAATTCAAGATGCTGTCAAACTGTATATAATAATTTTTTCTTTTAACTTTTGCTATTGAAGATGTACAGGAAAATTTTAAGACACCAAAAGATGAATTTCCTTCTCCTTCACAGTGAATGTAAATAGTTTCTTGTTCCCACACAAATAAAATTTTGAATTTTTATGATCATTTTTAAAAGCAATAGGTAAATCAGTTTTGTTATAAAGTAGTTTTAACCCTTGTGCCTCATTTCTGTTCTGTAAGTGCCACTCAGCACCCCGCTTCCCTTCCTATCTTTCTAGGTTGTTTCAATTTCCTGAGAAAGCTGTAAAAGCCTTAGGTATCAGTTGCCTGTAACCTCCTGCCCTACCCCTCATCCGGCTATCTGTAATAAAATGTGCTGCTCTTTAAGAAATGCTTAAGCTCAAAGAAATTACAGGAAGTTCTGTAATGCCCAACTGCTATCTAGCTGTGTCAACAGTTACAACATTCCTGTGGTTTTTAGCTTTAAAAGCCCTGACTTTTATCTATGAGGCGCGCAGTCTCCAAATTGCCTCCTGGAGACTGTGACACCAGGCCTGGCCTAAAATAAAGCCTTTGCTCCCCAAATTTTAATTTCTTGCTTCCTTGGATTTTATTCCAAGGTCTGAGCTATCACAAGTTTAAGCATATTCTTTCTTTCTTTTATTATTTTATTTCTTCTGTTTGGGTGGCTTTAATTTCCTCTTAATAGATATAAACAGATAGCAGGATATCATTTCTAAGAGCATGTTATAAAAGATCATGGTTGAAATTTTGTTCAGAAAGTGTATTAGCTTCATGTAGCATGAGCAAAGAGAATTGGGTAGTCTGTATACAGCATGTTTATTTCTTATTCTATGCTTTTAATTCCTATTTTTTCCTCAATCTGATTGATGTTGAGCCTGATTTCCATTACATCAGAGAGTTGTATGTAGGCACCTGAATGGTCTCATTCATAGATACTTTCTAGCTCTTGATGACTGTAAAAAGGCCATAGGGTAGGGGTCTTAGAGAGCCAACTTTTGTTTCTTATGGTAATGAAGTTTGGAAAGTTCAAGTCCAAGCTGAACGATTTGTTTTCTGGTAGGTACCTCCTTTCTGTCTTGGGCTGATTCTTCTTTCTCTACCTTCCTGTCATAGGAAGAGAGCTCTGATCTTTTAGCCTGCCTTTAAGGGTAAAATTTCTCTCAAGAGGACTCTACTCCCATGAGCTCCCTTATTTCCCAAAGACTCCTCCAAATACCATCACATTGAAGGCTATTTTCAAAATATAATTTTGGGGTAGTGGGTAAGCAAACGTTCAATCCAGAAAAATATCCATCTTCCTTTAGGGTCATCCCTGTCCCTGTAGTAAAGTAGACTACAAAAAAGAAAACTGTGGGTCTTCTGTATTGTAAACATGTAGTCAATTTGTTCAAACCTGGAATTCACTTGTAATATAAAAAAATCAATCAGACTGAAGTAAACTTGGAATTTATTTAAGCAAACAGAGTAGTAATTTGTTTAATAAGTTTTGAATTGAAATCTAATTTTGAGGTTGATTCTACTTCTACCCACCTAACCGAGGATTCCTCTTATTTCCAGTTCATTGATGCAGTGAGTGTTTTGAGATAAATGGAAGAAATTTATTAACTAAATAGTGTCTCCACTTAGAGCATTTGATTACAGTACAATCATTAGAAAAATAGTGTCACCAACTCTAGTCTCTAAAAACAATGTTTGGACTCAGTTTGAGGTTAAAAGGACGGAAGGTGCTGTCCTCCTTCCTCCTGAACACTGAGAAGTGCAGCAAACACCCTGCAGCTCTGCAGTCCTGTGACACCGCCGGGAGCCGGCCACAGCTCAGCTGTCAGATGGGCACATTTCTCTAGAGTGCGGATTCCTTGCTTGGCTTTGCTTAGTTTGCTTTGCTTTCCTCAGATTTCTGATCCTGCCTTCTTTTTTTCCCTGTTTTAACAGAACAACTTTATTTAGATTAAATGTGGAGAAATTAATCCGAGTTGGAAGAAAGTTGGATGAGAAACATTCTTAGAATCATGACCATTTGAATAGCAAAGTACTAATTTAAATATCCAGGGAAAATGAAGGGTAAGTGGAGCAGCTTGAAGCACAACAGAAAACTGGTCCAAAAACATGGAAGATTATAGTGTAGGGAACTAGAACTGCACCCTAAGTATTTCCTGTATGTACATCACTAACACTGAGGGTTAGGGAGACCAAGTAAGTTTTATTAAAATGTTGTCCTTGGATATATGTATAAGGCACATATACTTTTAGAATAATTAACTTATTGCATTGGAATTTAGAAAGTCTGACATCTTAAATCTTCAAGTTATTATTTGTTTGAAATGGCTTACTAAAATAATAATTGTTTCAGATTATTAATTTAAGAATTTATTCTCCATTTAGCTTAAATGAAGAGAGGAGGTTCATATAAAAACATGCGCTTCTGTTACAAATAGCAAGGTACTTTTCAAGTTCATCAGATGTACAATTGTATAGTGATTGTATCCATCATAGAAATAGTTTCTGAGTCACTCCTTCCTCCTGTTCTACTATACTGTAAGTGTCACATCCGATTTACTGGATATGTTGTTTGTGTTAAGTAAAAATTATGTATGTGATGGCATGTTTTACCATGAACATTCTATATTATGACACTGTTTTAGATAAAGCAATCATTAAAGTTTTAAAGTAAATAATGAAATACTAATTCAGAATGAAATTGTCATAGCATTTTGCTCATTCTTTTTGAGTTTATTTATATCTTCTATAAAAAAAAATTTGCCTGTCTATTAAGAAAACATCACTTAGTTTAGGAACTTACTCTTTTTTTTTTTTTTTTTTTTGTCTTTTTCATTTTTATCGGTACCAGGGATCAAACTCACGACTGCCTGCTTACAAGGCAGGTGCCTATGCCGCTGAGCTAAATCCCCAGCCCCAGGAACTTACTCTTGAAGTTATCAGAATATGTGAAATAACTAAATGCATTTCATTTGACCATAAAGTGAAAGAAAGGATATCCTTCTGTTACCCTTTAAATAAATAAAGGTTTGCTATTATATAATGTTTCTTTATGAAAACTCATGAAGGAAGAATGAAATTACTAAGCAAAAGTTTGAAGAAAATTGAGGTATTTTTTTTGTTCTTATATTGCCTTTATCTTACTACTCATGATTTATAAAGGTAAAACATTAATTTCAGTCTCAATATTTAGACATTACCATTATAAAATGATCTATATTGACATCAGCAGTAGTGACACAAATTCACAACCTGTGACTAATTATATAATATATTCAGTATTAAATTTTTTAAACTATTGCGAATATAGAATTTAGGTCCAATTTTGAAGAAACATCAGAAAAACCCAAAGCGATACATGTTCTACAGTGAAGTTAGTAATGTTCTTTTAAATGTTAAAGTAGTGTAAGAAAAGACCAGGTTCAGAAGCAAGGCCATTTTTAAAAGATAATACTATTAAGTACATATGAGATTTTATATTGTATTGTGAATAAAAATATTTTATTAATCAATGTCTTATTTTAATCATATTTCTCTACACACAGCATTATTTTGCAAGAAAAATGTGTAGGAATTTAGCTCAGCAGTATAAATGTCTGCTTGGCAAAAGCTAGGTCGTGAGTTTGATCCCCGGTACCAAAAAAAAAAAAAAGTAATCAATTACTTAAACCTAATAAGATATCATCTCAAAAACTAGTGCTTGATATTTTCAGCACAGAAATTATACATTTGGAGAAACAAAGTAAAGCAAGTGTGTGAAATGACAATATGTGAGAAAATTAGGAAAGATCTGTGAGAATTATGTGAATTTTTACAACTCTTAAAAAGTCAAATATTATAACAAATATATTTAAAAATAATAAAAGTCACAACAATTCTGTGGGAATTTTGAGATTAAGTCAAAGGAAAAAGAACTGGACCTACAAATTTTATTTACATATATTTAAACAGTTCAAATACACCAGGTTAGAAAATCTTATTTCTTGAACAGATACACAAGCACCCAGTTTGAAATGTAACTCCCCTTGCAAAATGAAGTGGTATGTTCAAAAGTTAATTAGGAGTCAGGTGTGATGGTGCACACCTGTAATCTCAGAGTCTAGAAGGCTAGACAGGAGAATTGTCAGGAATTCTAGGCCAGCACCAGCTACATAGTGAGTTCAGCGCAGGCCTGAACCATGGTGTGAGACCCTGTCTCAAAAAACAAAACACAAAAGAGCAGAGTAGGTCATGAGAGTGTCTCCTTATGAATGGATTAGTCCACATGCAGACAAAAGATTAATGGATGAATGGATTACTTTGAGAATGGTTCTATTAAAGCAATTTTGTGATCTTTATTTGGAGGCATTCCCTATCCATGTCTTGAAACTCTGAAGAATCCTCACCAGCAAGAAGGACTTCACCGGATGTGCCCTTTGATCTTATGTGTCCTTCTTCCGAACTCTATGAAACAAATTTATCACCTAATAAATTGCTCAGAGTCAGTCTAATAGAGAAAAACAAAACAAATTAAAGCAAAATCTATTCACGTTGTATATTACAAAAGATACTCTCAGTATACATAGTGTGTCTTGAAGTATGGTTCATAGCAGTGCTGTCTTTCCTAAAGCATAGAGACATAGAGAATATCACTTGATATTTTTAATATAACCAGTTGCAAACATATTATTATAAATGACTTAAAGTTGTTAAACATACTGACCCCATGAAAACAAATTTTGCATGGATTATAAGGAAAAGATTCTTTTTTAGATATCCAAGGCCAAATTGAAAAAAATAACTTTGTAAACAAAAAGCACTTTATCAAACACACAAGAAAGAATGCTTATTTGTTAACTACTAGTGAAACATGAAAGAAGAATCTTTGAGAAAAATCTCAGCAACAACAGAGAGATTCATGTAGTCTGAGCTCCTCCAATTCTGTCACAGCCCTCAGTCAACTTGAAAACCAATTTTCCATAACCACCTAAAACTAGGAGAGTTTCACCCACAGGAGGAGGAAGAATGGGCTGCAGGCCCTTCAGAATATCATTCTGAGATAACTACTATCATTTAATTCATCTATTGGCTATTTGAAAGACATCCACTAGACATAAAGTTGTTTTTTATTTGACTTGATAGAGCCTGGGAAGTGTGAGCAGTATATCAGGAATATCATTTTCTTTTAATATCCAGATTCTAATGCCTAACATCATTGTTGTTGAAGGTGATACATAATGAGTGGAAATATAGCTAACAAAAAAGCTTTGTGTGAAATAAAATGGATAATTCTGGGGCTGTGGCTCACTAGTAGAGGGATTGCTTAGCATGTATGAATTCCTGTCTTACATTCACTGGAAAGAAAGAGAGAGAGAGAGACAGAGAGAAAGAGGAAGAGGGAGGGAGGGAAGCAAAGAAGGAAGGAAGGAAGGAAAGAAGGAAGGAAGGAAGGAAGGAAGGAAGGAAGGAAGGAAGGAAGGAAGGAAGGAGGGAAGGAAGCAAGGAAGGAAGTGAGGGAGGGAGGCAGGGAGGGAGGAAATAGGGAAGGAAGGAAAGGGAATAAGATGGTTGTAAAGTTGTTTAAAAATTCTGATCCATCCTGCAAATTTGGAGAACTCCATGAAAGTGTAATGTAACAGAGACATAGAGGCAGACCTGCAGATGACCAATGGGTATCTAGAAATAAGTTAAAGTTTGATGTGTCTGCCTTCATTTTCTACGGCTCTCTTGCTAATTTAAACTTTGTGTCAAAGTGCTGCTCACCTCTGCCCAGTGCCATGATAATTACTTAAGGTGTATTTGCATTGCAAAGTTAATTAACCCTAAATTTACCGGGCCTGTCTTGCTACCTGCTTCAAGATTGACAATGCAGAGACAGAGTACCTAAAATAAATTTTAGAATTTGCAAAAAATGTGTAATTGTCAGCTTTTCCAAAAATATGTAATTGTCAGCTTTTCTGGTGTCCAGTTTGAAACTTCACTAGAGTGAAGCCTAGAAATCTCCAACCGGTTTCTTAAACCTGTAACCAACTCAGGTTTCAGAAAAAGCAAGGCCTCTCTTGAACATTCCAATGATTAGATCATCCCAAACAGGGACAGTTATCCAACAATGAAAAATGAGCATGCTTTCTCCCGAGCTAGAAAAATACTCTCCTTGGAACCCACTTGTCGCTCAAGTTATAAGGGTTCTTTTCAAAGTATAAAATATAAACTCAGATAATAATCTATCACAGCCATTGCCTACCTCAGTTTATGCATACAGCTTGGCCTTGTGTTTCTGTGAAGTGTCAATCAAAGCTGCTATCAAAATTAATCTCCTGTAGCTGCTCAAGCTGGAGTCTTCCCTTCCTCTCCCATACTTTCCATCTCTGCCTAATAAATCTCGCTGATAGGTCCTGGATTTTTTTCTGTAATGTAAGTCTTTAAATCTACTCTTTAAGGTGATTTGAGGTCCTTATTTCTTCACGGGGGACTTCTTTGAACCCCATCTGGTGACATTCAGGTGCATGTACACAGTATTGTATATATATTCTAGAAAAATCTGAAAAGATCCATTATAGTCTCATTGTGAGTATCTGTAAATGTAAGAGGTGAAGAGCAAGAAAATGCTTAAACTGCTTGACTGCTGATAGTAGGCTTTCACCTGTACAGTGAAACTGACAAAAAAATCGTAGTTTTACTTGTTTAAGTCTAAGAAAATCTCTGTTCAAAAAGTAAGTATCCATCAATCCAAAAGAGCTGAGACTTCAGGAACCATTTGCTACAAAATTACAAACATTGGAGAATTATTTCAAAAAAGTAATAAAACATCATTAGCTATGACAATAGATAACAATAATCAATTCTAAAGAGAAGAACATACAATCAACCTTTGATAGCAGAAGGTTCTATATCCATAGATTTAACCAGTCTCATATAAAGATGCTTTTTAAACTGTGATTATCCTGAAGAGGTACAAATTTGTTCCTACTTATTATTCTCTAAATAACATCATTAACATGTCGTTGCTAAGCATTTTTATTTTATTAAGAATTATAAATAACTTGAAATAAATTATGGTATACTGAGGGATGTGTGATGGTTCTGTGCAAGTAAAATATTTTATATGAGTAGATTTTGTATTTCATTTGAATTTTGACTACTTCAGTAAATTCTGGAAACAAATTAATTTTTGTCCTGATAAAACATTATTTCTGGGAGAGTCTGAACTCATTTTGGGAGAAATGTCATTTTTACAATGTTAAATTTTTCAATGTATGAGCACAAGGTGCGTTTTCATTTATATGAGCAAGGTGCATAGCTGCTATAAATGGGGACAGTGGCATAAAGTTACACATATTTGATCATATGAATGAAATTGACCATTCAAAACTAAATAAGTGCATTCATGTCCAATTAATTTTGACAAAGGTACCAAGACAGTGTAGTATATGGATACTATTTGTCACAAATAGTACTGCCATAGCACAGAAACGAATGAAGTTAGAACTTTGAAGTAGTAAAGATACTCCAGACAAAGGTAATGGTCCATATGTGGATAAATATAGGCACATATTATAGAAATTGCTTCATGAAAGTATGGATGCCACAACAATCCCAAAATATAGTAGAAATCATCAGAAAAAAAAAAAAAAAAAAAAAAAAAAAAAAAAAAAAAACAGAGAAATGAATGATGTCATTTAGTTTGAGTCTGATCATCTGAAAAACTAAGCAAAGCCAAACAGTGGACCTTTCTGTTGCAGTCTGAAGACCTGGATTTTTAGTGTTTAAGGAGAGCAGAAGTTGGTTGCATCAGCTCAAGAAGAAAAAGTTATTCCTCCTTCAACGTTTTTGTTTCACGTGTGTACTCAGAGAGTTCTTTATGACTACTCATGTCTGTGAAGGAGGATCTTTTTCACTCAGTCTGTTGGGTGTAACTCTAACCTTTTTTAGAAAAATCCTCAAACAGACTCAGGAGTAATGTTTAACCAGCTGCCTGTGTATACTTTTATTCTGGTAACACATAAAATGAATCATCGAAACATCTTCACACTTATAGAAAAGATTAAAGATCTACAATACAAGAAATGAAGTCACAAAGTCTACCAAAGAAAACTGATGGTTAATATTTGTGTTTAGATTAAGTACTTGTTTCTTTGATAAAATGCCAAAAGCACAAGAAACATATATTTCGTATTTTCAAAATTAAAATGTTTTTGCTTTAAAAGAAATCTTCAAGTAACTTAAAAACAAGTTTGCATGATGAAAGGACACATTTGCAAATCATAAATTAATCATGTAGTCGCAGAATACTAATAATTTAATAGGAACATGAATAATCCAACTGCTTATATTTTGTCACTTTTTTCTTCAGTGATCATAATTCTTTATGTATTTGTGAATTCTTAATATGCAATAATTTGAGTGTTTTTGTGCTTATTTATCTCAGTATTCATTTTAAAGAAATTTCTCCTAAAATAAAATGGACAATAAAGTTGAAAACAAGTATGTACAAAAAAAGATATGCACGTGGTTATAAGCAAGTGAACTGATAGATGCTCAGGATCATTAAACCTAGAATGCTCCCAAAATTCTCATCTGTTCATGGGACTTTATGAAGGAAATTGGATCACAGAGGTGCTGTTTCTGCATTGTAGACAGCAAAAAAACAAAGTAGAAGCCAAATTAAACTTATTTTCCTTTTAGATATTTTGCACCAGCTTTGGAAAAAAGACAATTGTTATCAGGCAAGTAGGGTTGCTCCTTTGATTGTATGTAAACATGCAGTTTAGAATTGGAAATGGAAGATATAAAGATGTGGGCTAGAGAAGTCATAGAAGGCTGAAGAGTTAATTGACTAATTGTGGTTGGAGCAGATAAGTATGGAATGCTAATAGGAATTCAGAGGATAAGTGCCAGGCTCATAGGCACTCACTGGGAATGAGTAGTCTTGTGGGAATTAGAATAGAAGCTATGTGTGTTAAACTGTGTCAAAAAATTGATTTTCATTTTGCCCTTCTTAGACTTGGTGGAAGGCTGAGATTTAACGTAGTGTACTAAATTCATCTGGCAGAGTAAATTTTAAGACAACTCAACATTCAGTCGGTAGCAAGAATATCTTGACAGCTTTTACAAGTTTTATAGTGAAAATTTGGGGCAAAATACTGAGTAGAAAAATTGAAAAGCTTAGTTTGAAAACAGAAAAAAGCACACAGAATTTTAGGGCCAAATAAAGCTTGGTCATTAAGACAATTATCACCATTAACTTAAGAAACAAGTGCATTTTGCAGGAACAATAAGAAACATGTTTCAGGTAGATTATTTGTAAGAACAAGACATTATCCCACACAGGTTCAGCAATACAAAATAAAATTAATCTTTTTATTTGGTAAGGCAGCCCCTGGGGTATCTGCTTAAAAAGGCTCTTACAATGAATTGGTCCCCTTGGATTCATTTCATTGTGCTCAGCTGTTCTGGTAGGCAGAACAGGCTGCAGCCATGATCTAAGGTTCCTGGCTACTGCTCACTGATGGTAGACCTCGGTGACATCCATGTGATGCTGGTTTTACCACCATGAAGAAGGCCAGAGTTTTGGAATTATAGAGGCTCCTATTTAGACACTAGTGGAAGGCTTGCAAGTTCAAACGAAGTGTTTCTGACTTGGAAGTTTATGAAAGTATGGAAATGAAGTCGAATGTGAAGTAGTGAATCTAGAAAGCTGGAGATAATGAAGTGTGGATTATCTGCTGACAAAAAAACACAGACAATATGTCTAATTAAGTCAAGAGAAGCCATGTGGGCTGGAACCAGAAAGGCCAGAAGAAAGGGGCTGCTTGAGCACTTTGGAATTTGATACAGTCACAGCCTATCCTGCCTGCTGGATTGGAGCTATATGATTTAATATTTCCTCTGCTTGTTTTCATTATTTCTTTGGCTCAATTCTTTCCTATCCCCCATTCTTTCTTTTTGAAATGAAAATACTTGCTTTCTTCTATCTAAATCTAAAATCTTCTATCTAGATCTAACATGTTCCAGCAAAAGTTCCCTGTATTCCGAGGTGAGGTTTTGAACACCGATTGTGCCGTGAAGGTGATACCTAAGTGAACTATTTGGATGCAACACTTGTTTGGGAGAGATGGCCGCTGGGGAATGACTTTGGATGGTGTATATTTCTCCTCCCTGCCTCCTGCATTCTTTCTCTGCTTTTTGGCTGTCGTGAGGTAAGCAGCTCTCCTCCACCATGCTGTTTCATCGCACCATGACTGCCTGGAAGTCAGTTAATTACGGACTAAAACCCAAAACCCTAAACCAAATTAAACCTTTCCTCCTTTAAGTTTGGGTATCAAGTATTTTGCTCTAAGTTGACTAACAGTCATTTATGTTTAAGGAAATGCAAATTATATTCTTGAATCAATACTGTTTTGCAACCACTAGTATAAATAACAATAAAAATGGTTGATAACAAGAATTGCAAAGAATGTGGAAAAATGAAAGTATTCATGGTCTGTAAAACAGTGCCTCTGTTATTGAAAGTGGTTTGCAGTTCCTTAAAAAAATAAACATGGAGTTAATAAAAGACTATTAATTGTGCACTAACTTTTCATACCCAAGAAAAACATATGGTCATAGAAAACTTGTATGAAAATGCTCAGAACAGCATCTTCATAGATTAGAATTGGAAAGTGGAGAACCACTCAGACTACTTCAAAGCCCAGAGATCTCTAAGGACACCTGAGGACATGACTTTGCTGTGTGGCACAGGTACACAGCATGATACGGTTATCTAACTATGGCTTAGCACAGGTAAATGTGTATGCTCTGGTTATGGCACTATGTAAGAATGTAAACATGGGATAACAACATATGCAAGGATTATACAATGGAGTTGCAGTCTTGTCTTACTCTACTCTCTGCTCTCTGCTGATGTCTGCCTCTATGTGCTTTCTTGGAGGACCTAATGTATGAAAAGCTTGTTCTGCCTTCTCAGACCCTGACATGGAAGTAAAATAGTCATTAATTTATGAACAAATGAGCAGACTTGTGTTTTAAACACAAAATGAAATATAATTCAGCCTTAAAATGATTTAATCACCAGTGAGGGATATAGCTCAGTGGTACAGCACCTGTATGGCAAGTTTGAAATCCTGAGTTCAATTTCTGGTATATAAAAAAAGAATCACTAATATACGTACAAATATGTGCTTTGGAAATATTGTGCTACATGAAAAATGTCATCAAGGTCACTTAAATGATTGCATTCATATGAAATATGTAAAATAAAAAAGATAGAGTTGTTAAGTGTTTACCAGGGTTTAACAGAAGGAGAGAATTGAGAATATATTCTACTTCTTTTTTTGGTAAGTGCTCAAGATATTCAGTAATTATTAGCGTTGACTTTATAATGTTGTGAATATTTTTAAAAATATTGAATGATAAAATTTAAGGCAGTGAATTATGTGACCCACAAAGTGTAGATCAAAACAAAAATTATTAATGAAATAAGATGTATCCAGAAACTATATCTGTCAAAGAGTTGCCATATTAATTTTTATGCAAAGTTCACTGAGATGCAGAAGGTGAAGACATCACAAATGAAGGTGAGTGGAACCTGTTATTTGAAGGTTGAGGAAAGGACCACGTTTCACTCTTGAGACAGCTCAGAGACCTTGTCAAGTGGTCTAAGGGCAAAAGCTACATCTGAGCTCTACTCCTCTCACTTTGTCCCTGTTAGTTGGCAGTGGCTGTCATGAGTAGGGCTTTTGGATCCCAGAAAAACTAGCCACGTTGTTCCTCTGACAAACTACATACCATGTTGCAACTGACAGGCAGAAATGACAGCTACCTTAACAACCTCATGCCCACAGGTTCTCAGCCACCATAATGGTGAGGCTAGAGATGGCATTCACAGATCTGGCATCTCAGCATCAAGCTGAGGCTCTGAGACTTTTAGTGGTCACTATTCTTAAGCAGACACATTATCACTTATACAAAGAAGACATCACATGTACACAAGATGAGGATGGGTAAGAGCCAGGTGGCCTGTGTGTGTGTAGTTCTCCTTCTACCTGTTTTAATACTCAAAGACATTATGTGGAAAATACTGTCCTACATGTGCTTATTAAGAATTACCTATTCCCCTTTTGGAAGATTTTATAGCTGTTGATTAAAAGCATATATATATATATATATATATATATATATATATATATATGAAATTTGTTCTCCAAAGACCATACATAATTTTACAAATAGTTTGGCCAGCAATGGTGGTGCAAGCCTCTAATTAAATGTTCTGACAGGCTAAGGTAGGAAGATCACAGCTTTTTTTATCCAGCTTGTTCTACTTAATGACTTAGCAAGTCCGTGTATCAAAATTTAAAAGACTAACAGATGGCACGATGCTGATGGATGGTACAATGCTAACAGATTGCATAAAACAGTAGCTATGCTACTGTGATTGTAAACAAAGCCAACCCCTGCAGAGTTTGCAGAGAAGAGATTTGGGATTGTAGGAAACAGCAGAAGATTTGGAATTATGGCAGTCAGGGCACACTTGGCTCCATCTGACTGACTTAAATGTGTTTAGACAAGAGAGAAAATATACTGACCAGCCAAAGCCACAGGTGCTCAGTATGGGAATCCACAGAACTCTGCTTGGAGAGGGAGCTCTAAGCAGCCTCAGCAGTCATGTGAACCTCTGCAACCCCTTCACCTCCAGGTGCAGAAGAGTATAATGCTGTTGTGGGAAATGGTTTTCCTATCCGACTTCCGCTACATCCAGGGGAGTGAAACTCAGCTCTCTGCTGCTGCTGCAAGCATTCCCATATTTGATCTGAAAGAGCGATCTGGTTAAATTCAGACTGTTCTAAAAATTTGACCCTTTTTTTTTTTAATCTTTTCCCTGTTGCCTGTTGCAGTAGCTGAGGTGTACTTGTATTAGTAATAGTATGCAAGTGCAAGGTATTGTTTTCATTTCATTTCTACAGCACCTTAACAAGACATCTTAGGCTCTGCCATGCCACAGGTTGTTTCACGGGATTTACTAGTTCAGTTTTTAGTTGGGTCATAAATTGGATATTTTCTCTTTGTATGCTTTTCCACCTTCATTTAAATTCCCTCTTCCTTTCCTCATTTTTCAATTCCTGTCTCACATTCTCACAAATGCTGTTTATTGTCATCGTTTATCAATTAATTAATTGTTCATTAAATGTGAGCCATTTTCAAAAAGCTCATCAAAAAGAAATGAATGATGAAGAGTATGATGTACATATAAAGAGAAATAAATGATCAAGCTAGACTTATCAAGGTATAACAAATATCTTTACCCTATCATTTTGACTTCGAAATATTAAAAACAGAAGTAATAACCACCTGATTATTATGATGAAGTGAAAATAATGAAAATACACATAGGTAATTGAGCAGATTTTATGAAAGGAATGAAAATCAGCAAAACTAGGGTCTGGGAATTTAGGTCAGCGACATAAGTGCCTGCCTTGTAAGCACGCAGTGGTGACTTTAACCCCAGTACCGATAAAAATAAATCAACACAACTGTCACTAAAACAAGCAGTACAGTTCCACCATGTTGGCCTATCATAACAGGAGTCCTAAATTTTATTATATTTGTACTTTCAGTAATTTTAGGAAGACAGAAACAAACAGATATTCATGTAAATATCCATGTAAATGGTATTATTTCACTTAAATGAAGTATCTAAAATGCGTAGAAAATAAGTACAATGATCTTCATTAGTCATGCTAATACATGTATATTTAACAAGAACTAATACAAATGATGTAGACAGTAAACAAGAAGAAACAAAACTTATATCAGTAGAGATAAACAAAAATATGTATGAGAGCAGAAATAAATAACATCAGTACTTAAAATATACAAAATTGATGATATGAAAGTCTAATTTTAAAAAGATCAATTTGTTTGAGAAATGTTAGGTAGACTAATACCAAAAAATAAAGTTAAGATTTAAGGGATACTGTAAGTGTTAAACAGATCACAAATTCTACTATAAACAATTACACACCAACAAATCAGAAAATCCAGAGGGAATAGATAAACTCATTGGCACACGGAGCCTATCAAGGTTAAATTAGGAGGACACAGAAATTCTAAATGACTCAAAATGAGTAACAAGATTAAAGCAGCAATTTTCCTATGAAAGGAAAGTCCAGGACATAATTGCTTCATTGCTGAATGCACAGAACTTTTAAGAAACTATCCTTTCCAAAATATTCAAATTTGAAATTTTCCTTGAGGTCAGGGCTACATTAATACCTAAGCTGTACAAAGAGCAACTACAGAAAAGTATCACCAAAGGACACACATCAAAATATCAGCAAAATTAGTCTGAAAGTAAGTCATTATATACCATGACCAGGTAATATTTTGTCCTAGCTATCTTCCAACACACAAGGCATGGTAGGAACATGTCTCAATAATATAAAGGCTGTAAATAACAAACTCATAACCAAAATTAACCACAACAGGAAAGCTGACTTTTTCTATGACTTTAAAAGAATGTTCGTTGTTTTCACTATCATTATTTAATATAATCCGGAAATCTTTAGCCAGAGAAAGACCCTTTTACAAAAAAAAGGGATCCAAACTGAAAAAAGAAGAAACAAGTTTTCCCTGTTTTCACAGGATGGGATTTTATAGATAACTAAAAGAAAAACAATAAATTTGTTAAGGTTACAAGATAAAAATAAGTATAGAAAGCATATACCATTTTTATGCTGATAATAAATTTCAGAACAAAGAAAAGGAAACCAATCCCATTCATAATATCATAAAAATATTTAAGAATAAGTTTAATCAAAATCAAATTCAAGTAGGGTTCCACGGAACAGCAAACAGCCCATAGTGAATGCGCCACCATCGTCGTGGAAGGATGCAAAGATGGATTATTTTGCAGGTCTTCATGTTAAGAAATATGAGTTAAGCAAATTTCCCAAGTAATTAGATGTATTAGCACATCCATCTATTCCAGATTTTGAGCAAATATTACATCTCTTATGTAACTACTCGGATTTCTCGGAATCTTTTAACTGCCTGATTTTTTATTACTTACATGTGTTATATAACAAAATTCAATGAACTCTAAAATCAAGGGAGGTGTTATGATAACAACCACACAAACAATATCAAGAGAACCAATGCTTATTTTTATTTGTCACCTTTGCTTGTATTTGAAAACAAAGTGAAATAATGGCATAAATAATGTTAAATAAGATCATAGTCACATAGCAAATAAGATTCCATTATGACTTTGGCACCAATTTAGAAGTACAGTTGATTATTCTGCATTTATAATAACAGTAACATTGCTCTTGCATGTTGCCAGATAGTAAAATAACTTCATGTACCTAAGTGCAAAGTATGACAGTGATAGTGTGATATCATTATGTATAGAATAAATAGCACATTTAGCAAGATTATATAATAATTACATGTCAAGACATGTTGCTTGTTTTAATAGTTTCAAAATTTATACTTAGTTTCCTGAAACATTTGCATTGGTACCCAATGCAAGTAGTGACTATTTCTAAAGCTTATTTTTCATTGCATGTATTTCTTCAAAGAAAAGGAAATGTTTCTTTGGTGATTGGGCTGAACAAAAGATTTATGTACTGCTTCTAAAGGCAAATAAGTTACAGTCTCTGCATGGTAATATGGTAGGAACCTACAACTCTCTTGTGTCTGAACAAACACAACCACATTCTTTGGTGTATGCACCACTAAGAAACAGATCAAAAAATGACTATTGGGTATATTTTCCAAATGATAATTCTTAATTGTCTTTCATTCAGAAATTGAACTTCTTTTTCCATTTTGAAGTGAGGCATAATCCTTATGGTACTGGAGGTGAAATAATTATGTCCTTACCAAATAGGTGACTCAAAATGTAAAAAAGATGAAACTGAACATGGACAAATTTATTATATAATTTCCAATACAATGGTCCAAGTTATTCCCTCGATTATTCAATACATCCTAACATGTCACCCAATGAAGGGATTGCATAATCTTCTTTTTTAACTTTTAGTGTAAGTTTATGAAATTTCCACTTTCCAATGCTTCTTTTGTTATCATGCAATAATTTTGTATTATAAAGATTAAAAAGCAATAAATATCACAAATATTAAAAATCATATTTTAAATACAAAGGAAAATTAAACAGAAAAAAATGAATCAATCTTATAACATTGTTACAGTTATTTTGAATACAATACAATATTTATTTAGGTTGATATATTTAATAGTATCATTAAGGATTATTAGGAAGCCCAATATATTTAAACAAGAAATAATAAATAACAAAGACCCAAAATTATTCAAAATTATCTCTTCTAATTCATAATAACTGAATATATATATATATATATATATATATATATATATATATATATATATAACGAGTAATTAAAATCTGTCCTGTCTTCTCTAACCAGTTACTCAACAAGCAGTTCTTTTATTTCTATTAACCTTAACTTACTTATTCATTTAAGTATTTCTTATAACAAGTTAAACATTTTCTTCTAAAATCGTTAAAATGTTCAGGTCATTAATTGTCAAAAGAAATCATTTGATAGTACTGTCATTAGTTCAAGTCATGCAATCGTCAGAGGAAATTAGCTTTAAAAATGGTACACCACATTGTACGTTTTTACTACTATACTTATGCTCAGTTTTACAGTTTAATAAATTAAAAATGGATACAAAGAAACTAAATAGTAATTAGGCTGCCAAATAAGATTAAATTCTTTTGTATTCATACCTCATTTCAAAAATAAAGCTTGGTTTCTTTTTCTTTCACCTTGCTTTATCCATTCCCCGCACTCCACACAATTTATTTTAGCAAAACATATTTACAGAAATACATGAAATTTTTAACTAGTAGATAATGTCACTATTTTGCCAGTTGGATAAGTTCATGTAAAATTTTCCTATATCAATAGCTAAGTATCATCACTCCATAAGGTTTCGTTTTCATCTATTTCAAGTCATTTGAGCATGCACTGGAAATTAGTTTTCTAGTATTTTCATTAATTTTGACTCACATCTCACTCTTTATGTCTTTTGGGATTAGCTGCGGAAAACTGTTTAGTTTTTTGTTTTGTTTTGTTTTGTTTTGTTTTGTTTTCCTGTAGTCTGTCAATGTAGTTCAATGGATATAGAATTACATGTCGACCATTTTAATGTTTATGGTGTTTTAAATTTGAATAATTTAAAGATTCTGGGTACACTTCTCTTGAGAAGTCATTCTTCACTAGTGTACTATATAATTTTAAATTTTTGTTCACTTTTGAGAATAGCTTTTGCTATTATATTTTAAGTGCTTTTAATACTACATTCCTATCTGTGACTTTCTATAACTCTCTTCTTTTGAGAGTTTTTTGGGCTTTTAAAATTTATACATTCATATCTATCACTATACTTGAGAAATTACATATTAAAGGAGTTCCAAACATTTTTCTTGTACCTTTTCCTTTCTCCTCTTCTGAAACAGAAATATGTGTATTGGCTGGCTTATTCCATATGTATATCAGGTAGCGATTTTCTAAAGATTAGTGCATAATTGCTTGAAGATTTAGTGTTCATTTTCTTTTTCAGCTTCTCTTACAATATTATTAATCAATGTATGCTAATCTGAAGTACAATTTCTGATTCCTCACTTTGGGTAAATGAGTAACTGGGCTAAGGTAACTTTCACTTTATTTAAATAAAAAAAAATATTCTGTTATGTCTGGTAAACTTTAAAGGAAACATTTTATTAAAATTTCAGTTAGGATCACATGGTAGTACATTCAGAGTGTCATTTAAATTTACTGTAATTTAAACTAATAATTATGTTGCATATCTTTCTCTTAACATGTTTCTTAATATTAAATATTGTTTTAAATAAAATTGAATAGGATACATATCTAATGAAACATGCATTAGAATCTGTTTTTCATGCCTAAGTGTCTATGACTTATGCCCTCATTTCCTTCTGAGAGGGTGTTTAAGAAACTGGCCAATCCCTGAGTAAAGCAGAAGCAGAAACACACAAATATTTCCATACCATGCAGCGTATTTTGAAGTTAATTATTGCAGCCTGGCTCAGAGTTTTAGTGTGGAGTTCTAGTTAGAGAAATAAAGGTCTCATTTAGAACTTAAACTTGAATAAATAAGAGCTTTAAATTTTTTTCTACAGTTTCTATTTTTTATCATAGATAAACCATAGATAGAACCCATAGATATTATGGGAAAGACACAAAATATCTAACTTTAATCTATTTTTTGGAAAGTGAGAATTTCATCACAGCTCCAATTACATTTCACGCAATGATACCCCATCCCAGAATAAAAGCTAACCCTGACATATGATCGTTACATCACATCACACACAAAAGTGGAGAATTCGAAGGCCATTGGGCACCGTATTTTCTCATTGCACTGCAGCTACAAGGACACCTGTGCTCCCTCACTGGACACAAGCCCCGTGAAATGCAACGCTCCATACCTGTCAAAATGTCTCACTGCTTTTCTGTGATGCAGAAGCCTAACCACACTGGATCAGGTCCTTGTTACACAGTTTGAGTAATAAAGGCTAACGACTTGTAATTAACCCAAGGAGTTGTAAATATTAAGCTTTGTGTCTTTCTTTTAAGATTAATTTTGGTATGTTCTCAGAGAAAATATAGAGTTGCTACAATACAAAAATAATCGTAATTTATGAAGATGTTTGAACAAAGGTATTGATCTGTACTCACATACATGGAATTTAACATGTCTTTGCTTTGATATTTGAGTTAGTTATGCAGTTTGAGCTCCGTATTTACAAAGCCATAGTGACATAGAAATTTTCTCTTTGTACTGCCTCGTGCTGATATTGATGTATCAGTGGCTGAACTTTTGATTTAAGTCAAGACTAAGTGTCTGTCAATTTGGTGAAATTCCTTACATGAACAATTTAAGGATGTAGACATAATTACATCAAATATTGGACATATTAATAATGTAGTTCATATTTAATCAAACAAAAAAGTGATACATTAGAAAAATCACTTTCGAAGTACAATCTTGGAAATGAAATGTAGTTTCCATATTTGAAATGTATATTAAATAGTGCTAAAAATAATAAAAACAAAAGAGAAGGATGATACCTGTGGAAGTAATATTGTTCTCAAGAGAAAAATTCTTCATTCTAGAAAATTGTACTCTACGGGAGATTACACTTCCATCTTTAAGCCTGAATAGCACATCTGTGTATCATAGGTTTATATGAGGTTCCACAAACCAAACTAAACTGTAATAATCTTATGCTCAGTACTACTTTTCATTATATTTTCTTTTATCTCCTTGAAGATTAAAATTGTGTCTTAGTTGTGTCTATGTTCAATGCCGTTCTGAGTATCTACTTCAAATTAGAATCTCAAAGGTATATAGTATTTTTTGTGAACTGAAATATTCATTTGATTTTTGAGTACATCTCATGATAAATGTGCTTCTGGATTGTTTTTCTTTCTTGCATCAACTTAGAAAAAGATTCAAAATGAACGTTCAAGAATGTAGGTCTGATTATACAGCATGAATTTATTTAGACATAAATTCCAGGGAAGAACATAGTGGAAGGCTTACAGAAGATACAAAGTAACAAATAATGTCAACATGAAAATTAAAAATAAATAACATTTCATTTCTGAATATAGATGATAGTTCTAAACTAAAATTTAATAAGTTAAACTTATCAGAAATATAAAATACACAGAAAATATGTAATATACTATATTCAATATGCATGAGTGTCATTCATTAATAGAAAAGTGTTATTACAACATTAACTATAGTAAAAAGTTTTATTGATACATTAAGGTACAATCACTGTTCATTAATGAAAAAAAGCACTGGAAAAACTTAGCCACCTATATTAACATTTAAAATAAACCCGAGAAGCCATTGGAAAAATAATTATCATTATAATTAGCAGGAAAAAAGAACTCTTGTCTCATTCAGCTAAATTTTGAACACTGGCATATTTTGTTTATTGTCTATTCACTGGTGGCCAACTGTACTCCAAGTCAGGGTTGGAAGAATTCAATGTTGCAGGGAGAATCTGCATACCTTTTGCTCTTGTAAATACAGCTGGAACACAGTCGTGGAAACTCCTCTCCACCTGGGCTGCTCTCAAGATGCAGTGACACAACCAAGTAGACACTGATGATGTGGCATCATCGACAAAGGCTAAAAAAGTTACTATCAAATTGTTTCCAGGAAAAGTTCGTGGATTCCTTCTCTTGTGATGACAAATCAGGGGCATAGAATGGAAGACAAGAGAAAGTGCACTTTAATCTCAGAGAGTGATATTTGCCATGGACAAAAATGTACATATATATGCATAAGTAATTTAATTATTAAATTTTATTTATTTATTACTTTAAAGATAGCTATGTTTAAAACATCAGTAGTAGCAATTCTTGTTTCCTCTTAGGTGGAGTACATCTACGGAAGCTGTCTGTCTTACAGGCCTCCTCCGGGTTTCCTGGAAGCCCCTGTGTGAAAGCAGATGGAATAAACCTGAGGGATCCGTAGAGCCGTGGAGAAACTCTTCATTTAGTGCCTGAGCTTTGCAAGGAAGACCAGGACTTGCCAAAATGAAGACGCGCACAGCAGGCAGGGGCAGCAAATTCCCAGGAAGACACATTTTTCTAAAAGGAATGTTGGATCCGGAGGACAGTCCCCAAGTGTGCTCTCTGTTTCTTGGTGTCATTTCCCTGTAGCCAGCGTGCACTGCACCAGGGAGAGTGTGGTATAGCAGCGTGTAACACTCTGAGAGTAAAGCCAGGTCTCTGAATCCGTTCACGTGGAAACTCAGGGAGGAAGAATCCCTGGTGCCACTGTGCTGCTGTCTCTCTTTTCCCCTCATTACCTGGTACTTTGTGAGAGTCTAAAACACTTGAAAAAGGAAAAACAAAACCACGATTATTATAAAATGTAACAAATATCCAATGGGTAGAAATTGATTTTTTAATTTTGGTTTGACAAAATTTTTCTTAAAATGCTTTAGAGATTTTTAGAAATAGTAATTTCTAAATGTAATGCATGTTCGACATAATGTTGTGACAAGGAAAGGGTCATGCTTTTGTTACTTAACCTTGATAGATCTTTGTCGCATTATTTCTTTTGCTAAGTACAACTCTAGATACCCTAAAGAAATTTGTTAATTAGGGCAGGACCTACAGGATTTTACACTCATAGACATGGGCATTCCATTACTTTTTTTAGGAAGAGATCCTTCTGCTTGAGAAATCAAAGGCTACTCAACTGGTTAATTCTGAGTGATATTAGAGACAAAAGCTATGGGTTGTGAACTCTTCAGACTTTATTATGGAAATGATCATGTTTACATTATTATTTGATTAACAAATTCAAAATTTCAAAGAAAAAAATTATTAGTCAGTCAATACTGAGAATATATCTTTCATGATATTATGCACTGAAATAAGTCCCTTCAAAATTGATAACCCTCAGTATCTCAGAGAGAGACCATTTAATATGTAAATAATTAAAAACAAAAAATAAATAAAGATCACTCACTGGTGTCCTTATAGGAGGTTTGAACATACAGTCTCTGTGGAAGCAAATGAACAGAGGAAAGCAATGTGAGGTGTGAGATAGCTGAATGCAAGCTCAGCTACATGCGACCAACTACGGGCCAACCAGCAGAAGAAACCAAACTGTACGGAGATCTAAGATACTTGGTTCTTCTGCCTGGAATCTTTTAGCCTTCTGGCACAGATTCTTTGGCCTACTATAGCAGACCCTGGCACTGACTGAAGGGACACTCCTGTGAACTCCAGACCTTGAACTGAATCCTTGAGGCTCCAGTGTACCGACATCCTCTGCTCGCTCCCTTATCCGACTCTGTGGCTGACCTTCATAAGCCAACCTTATAATTTCTTATATATTTGTATATCGTGTGTTACGTTTGCTCCTTTAGTAAGATCCTAATACAATGTTCATATTTTTTTGAGACAAGGTCTTGCTATGTAATCCAGGCAGGCCTTGAACTCACTTTGTAGCCCACACAGGCCTTGATTTCTCACTTTTCCTCCTGCCTCAGCATCCCAAGTGCTAGGATTACAGGTGCGCACCAATAGACTCAGCCACATATACTATTTTGTAATAGCCACTTTAGCAAAATAACACACTTTCATCATTCAAAAATATCTCACACATAAGCAATGTGCTTTTTCATTTTTAGTAAGTATGTATGTATCTGTTTATCACCATCGTTATCTATCTAACCTTATTTTGGTGTACTGGGGATCAAACCCCAGCTTTCTCTTACCTCTTTTTATTTTTCACTTGGAGACAAGGTTTTGCTAAGTTTCTCAGGCTGACATCAAATTTGCATTCCTGCCTCAGTTTACTCACTAATGGGCACACATATGACTGAACAAAATGATTTTATAAGACCATGAGGCAGGGGCTGAAGATTTAGCTCAGCAGCATAAGCATCTGCCTTGCAAGATGGCAGTCGTGAGCTCAATCTCTGGTACCAATAAAAATGAAAAAACCAAAAAAAAAAAGACCATGAAGTTATGATGCCTCCATAATCCATCCACTCCTAAATTTTAAGTGTTTTTTATGTTACAGTGAAAGAGATACACAAAATATTTTAGATTGAATTTTTGAATGTTTGAATTTATGCCTTATAAAATGATAGAAATATTTTATATAAAATATTACAGTAATTTAATTGGAAAACTGTGAAACTCATAAAAAACAAATGTCTCTCTCTCTCTCTCTCTCTCTCTCTCTATATATATATATATATATATATATATATATATGAATTAACGCTTCTAATTTTCTGATGTAATTTGTTTAATGCATGGTCTTATGTTTTCTTACAAGTAATGCTTTCATTTTATTTTTTCATTCACAAATAAGCAACAAGAGATACATTCATTCTGGAGCATTGATTCTCGACATCTGGCAATGTCTGGAGAAATTTTGCCTGTCACAGCTGGCAATTTGTAGCGAAGCAGTGCTGATGGGTGTGAGTAAGTATGAAGAAGTCCTATGTCCACCCTTGTTTCTTCAGATGCCTTGTGTCAGAAGCTGCAGACCCCGAGGACTTTCGCCAGCTGCTATTGGCTCAGCCTCACTCCTACACTCTGTGGCTCACTTCCACCCAAACAGGCCCAGAGACTGTTCCCTTACCTCAGAAACCCTGGAAGCCATTGCCTCTGTACCCTGGAAATCTCACCTCAGGGGCACTTTTGCCAGAGTTGCCCCTTATTCCCCGAGTCTGTGTTAAATACACTGACTTGATGCTTCCACTGTGTGGTGCTCCTTGCTCTGGGACACGTGGCTGCTGCTGCTCAGTATCTCAGAGGACAAGAGCCATCTGCTTTTTTTTCTGCT
Organism: Cavia porcellus; assembly: GCF_034190915.1. Taxonomy (NCBI): domain Eukaryota; kingdom Metazoa; phylum Chordata; class Mammalia; order Rodentia; family Caviidae; genus Cavia; species Cavia porcellus. The sequence goes on from NW_026947498.1 coordinate 13,188,035, forward strand.
ATGTGTTTCTGGGGTAGGAGGATGGGGGAGTGGCCTATAGAGGTCACTCAATAGATAAGGCAAATGAATAGTGTGTTACACTGATGCTGATTAACTTTTTCAGCAAAGATCATCTATTTTATATATACATATATATAATTATGTAGCATATAATATATATTACAAATACTGTATAATTATATATATGTATATATATATATATATAATTGGTTTAATAAGTAAGGTATCTAAAAATACCTGTAGTAAGACTCCCTTATAAAGGACTCACAAAGGCATTCTCTTTTTTCCAGCTATTTTCTTCCTATTTTCTTACTAATTATTTTTTGTAAACTAGTTTAGTGACGTTTCTGTACTTGTCTACCTAACATACTTAGTATTAGGTCTACAAAGCTATTGGAAGCCTCTCTCAAATGTGATCAGGATTAGATTTCAGGATTAGATCAGAAATAGAATGCTGGTAAGTGCAATACCTAAGCAGCTTCCCATTATATCACTTCATTATATTACATAAAACACTTGGGTTCCTGGAGGTTCATCAAAGAACAAAGATGTTAAAATTAATCATGAATAGTAGAACACAAATAAATTAAGGTTTCCATATACATAGACTATGTCATTTCCTGAATTTCCTCATTTTTCATGAACTCATGTCCTCTAGAATACTGGAAGAAAGATTATATTTGACTTTATCCCATAATGGATGATCACAATGAACTATGTGTAACTGTGGAACACAAGAAGTGCAGATGAAAGGATTGTTTTATGGTTATTCTATTTACAACATATGTCTGCACTGTCACAAAATTGCCATAATTTGAGATTTTAATTTAAACCTGTTATTTTAATTTGCGCTTATGATTCTTATTAAAAATAACATCTATGCATTTATATATTTATTTAGGTACTGGGAACTGAATGAACTAGGACCTCATGCCGCCACGCAGGTAGTGCTGAGCAATACCACCAGCCCCAACATATCTGAATTTAATGATCAAGAAAGAAATAGGAAATGATAAAATCAATAATGGAAACATTATTTCAGAAAGAAGCAATGATACCTTATGAGAACTTAAAAATTATTGTATATCTATATGTAAATATAAATTTGTATATAAACATCAAATATTATATCATATATATTGTATATCTACATAGAGAATGACAGAGAGTGGGAGACAGAGAGAGAGAGAGAGAGATTGCCTCAGTGAACTCTGGAACACTGAAGACTGTTAACGAATGTTTTGATCTAATAAAATGGGGGTTTTAAGGACAAATTAAATTGTCAAATGTTTTAAGCTAAATTGTCTTCAAGCTAATTCAAACTAAGCATTAGCAATATCAAGAATGAAAACATTTAAGGGAAAAACAAAAAAAGAGACAAAATATATCTTAACAGTGTTTAACCTAGTATTATTTCCCAAATTCCTTATTAAAACATATAAAATATTTTATGCTTAAATAAAAATTTTATAACTGTACATTTTTATCAATTATTCAGGTGCAATTATACTTTTAACAATAGATAATGAAATAGAAATTCCCAAGATAGTTTCCACTAGTCGCTTCTTAAAATCATATCCTGGTTTTTATTGTAAACCAATTTTTACTTTTCTTTATTTCATCATTCTATAGACTCTTCTTGCCTTACTTGTAATTTTTTAATGTTTCATCTAATCTTTGTGTTCCCCTCATTTATATCAGTTTATAACTGGCGACCTATTTGTCAAATACATTTAATATGTTTTTCCTGTATTTTCTATCATCTGACAGCACTGATTATGTTGCTATGTTCATTTATATTTCTATGATTAATATGTTATATTGTTATTTTTAATTTTTGTTGATTGTTACACACTATCTTCAGTGGATTTAGAGTCAGTGATTTTGTCAAGACTAATTTTTCAATAATATACTTGGTTCAATTTGGGAGAAATATATTTGGTTAGTTCTCATGTCACATTAGAAGACATGAAATCTAAATTCCTTCATTATTTGTTGAAAAATAGATATCCTAATTCTAATTTTTTCCTTCATTGAACTTATCCACAGAATTAGGATACATTTTAAAACATGTTTCATCTGTATTTATTTACAGAGATAGTTAATATAGAAATATAGAATAAATGGTAGATTCTTCTGGTTATTTATGAACTGTAAAAACAAATAATTGATGTTCTACTCTACCAAAGTTATAAGTAATCAGTTTTGTTTTGGTTTGGTTTGACTTTTGTTTGTTTGCTCATTTTTATGTTTCATTTTGAATTCTTAAATAAAAATATTCAGTTTGATTTAATTCACACAAACTTCATCAATGTTTAAAATTTCCAAGTGTGTTCTGTTCACATCTGAATTAAAGCAGAAAAAGATCCAATTTATTTCTTTTCATGGAAAATTATATCCAAGATGACAATCTGAGTGGTTTTAGGAATCATAGTTTTTATTAATTTTCAGGCAAGTAAGTAAGAAAAAAAGAATAATAAAGTAATGTCACATACATTTCTACTGATAATTTTTGTACTGACAGATCTTTTATCAGTTTCAATTTCATGAACATTTAAATTATTGTTTTGTGTTTGTATTATTATTTTGCTTTAGTGCATCAACTACAGCTATTTCAATAGGTTGTATATTTGTTGGTTTCTATGTTTTTCATCTTTTGTCTGCAATTCCAAAATTCGTAGTCTTCAATTTTTTCTTAATTAATTTTTCTCTTCTTTAGTTATAAAGTATGACCTTCATGTATTAGCTGCTTGTTTAATTTCTTTAGCCAGTTTTAAAATACTATAGTTGTCATCTGTTTTCTGGACATTTGTTTCTAGTGTATAATTTTGAAATTAAATATGTTATTTTGCTGCTTTTTTTTTTTACAATTGCTTCATATGAAATTTACCTTTATTTCCTTTCAGTTGCTCTCATAAGAAATAATTTTCTTGTTATATGCAAGAGTAGTGATTCAAATTGTTGTTTTAAATTGATGTTTCAAAATATCCCCGTACTTAAGGCAATTTTCAAAATTATGGAAAGTTACTTAAAATTTTTTCATCTTTAAATTTATCTCATTCTTTTTTAATTTTCCTATTTCTGTTTAATTTACACTTCATTTTGTGGACTAACCCTGTGAATGGGTATCCAAAGCTTTCTAATTTCAGTGAAACCTTTTCTGCCTTAGCTACCACTGTGTTGCTTAAATACTGTTCCTCTTCTCTCATTTTCAGATGTCCTTCTTCAGTTTTCTCACTGAGTTTTCAAGAGTATCTGCTAAAACTTTGAGTTTTTCTGGCATTTGAGACTTCCTGTTATTTGCCTTTATAACTCTGACAGTTGGTAGCTGTGATAGCTTTGACCCTGGAATAAAATCCAAGGAAGCAAGAAATTAAAATTTAGGGAGCAAAAGCTTTATTTTAGGCCAGGCCTGGTGACGTAGCCTCCAGGAGCCAATATGGAAGACTGCGTGCCTTACAGCTAAAGGGTTGGATTTTAAAACGAAAAACCACAACAAGGTTGTGAACTTTGACACAGTTTGGTAGCATCTAGGCTTCTTGGTATCTCCTGTAATTTCCTTGTGGTTAAACGTTTTTTAAGGAACAGCACATTTTATTACAGATAGGCTGAAGGAGGGGGATTACAAGAAACTGAAACTTAATGCTTTTACGGGAAATGGAGACTTAACCTAAAAAGAATGGGAGAATGGGGAGGGGAGGGGGGATTTACAAGGAGCTGAGACTTAAGTCTTTACTGGAAATGGAATTTTAATCTCTATTGAAATGGCACATACAGAACAGAAAGAAAGCACATTCGTTAGAACTAGCCTACAACAGTAACAACCTTGAATACATACAATTGTCAGTGATTGGTCCTTCCCACACATATTCATGGGCTTGTGGAAAAAGATGTCACCTAAATTCATGTCTCATATTCTTTTAAGTCTTTTATTTTGATACAATAGCTGTGGTGTTTGTTTTGAATTATTGGGATCTTTTAAAACTTCCCCATGTGTTTTTCCACAGTTGGTCTCCAAACATTTTTGACTATAGAAATCCCAGTCTCTAGCCTTGCAGATTATTTAGCTTTTATAGCAATAAACTGATAGAGACAACGTGAGTATTCTGCAGTAGATTGCATACTTTAAAGACCTAGGTTTATACTTTGTTGTGTTTAGCATAATATAAATTTATTTATTTAGCTCAGAATAATCAGTGTGGATAATTGCTAAGTGATTTTTTTCTCTTTGCACTACTTATCTTCCTAAGTAATGGAACAAAGAATTTTTTTTTTTTGTGATAAACTATGCTCGCCTATATCAGGTGATACAATCACAAAATTAAATGAGATTTTACAAGATATACAAAGAGAATATTCTTTAATTAAAATGTTTTATGCAGTTATGCTGATTATTAATTTATTGAAGGTATCATAAAAGAGTTTCTTTGGATTTTGGTACACTTGAAAATAGCACCTAAAAGCCTCATTATTATGATAAATATAATACACATAATATGTATTCATGATTATAGGGTAGGAAACTGTTATGTCTTTAAAATTTAGTATCTTTGCAGCACAATAGAAATACTATGTTATCTGATGTTTAATTTGTGTAAGTAAGGGTTTGAAAATCTGATAAAACTGCTGGCAAAAAGACTATAGTTAATATTTAATTACAGATTTTCTAACAATATTTTGCATTTCTGTGCCACACAAAGTTCCTAGCACTGCAGTAAGAATTAATTTTCACCTCTTCCCTCTTCCCCCCCTTTCCATCCCTCGTCCCCCTCCCTCTTTGTCAGTACGGCAATTGCATCAGGAAGCACTGACCTATATTTTCTGCCATTTTTATTAACTTGTTTGTATTTATTTTGAGTCAAGTTCTATGTTTCCAAGGCTGTTCTCAGACTTGCAGTCTTCTAGTCTCCAAACCAGCTGGGATCACAGGCACTTCTACACCTGCTCTTGTCTTTTTTTTTTTCTTACAATAATTACCAGTAACAAGGTTGTGTTTAAGAACAGGTATTTGTTTTTGTTTTTTTTTTCCACTAGTTGTGATAAATAAGTACACGAACAGCATAGATAACTCAGTGGTTCTTAACGTTACCCTTTCAGCCTTTGTGGAATAACTCTTCTCTAATTTATAGATGCATTTCTTGAACAAAAATTTTCTTCTCTCTTTAAAAAAAAATGTTTTTTGTTTGCAAACCAGGCTGCAAGATTTGTATGACCTGGGCATGTGCTTATTCCTCAGAACATGACTATAGAACATTCATAAAATGTTTTCAGAAATAGTATTAATACTAAATTTCATTGCATTGGCCTCAACAGCTCTGAAAGCTAAGGCCATAGTGAATAGAGCAAGGACGGAAGAAAGAAATGAAACTAAGCAATGAGCCACGTGTATTTGTACTGTACTCACAGGCCAATTTCTTATTCACTGCTCATGCAGCCTTTGACAAGGTATTAAACACCTTTGAACTTCATTTTTCCTCTTTTGTTAAAAAACTTTGTTCACTGCATAACTTTGTTGTTTTACATTTGTACATGATGGGTTAGCATAATTTTGAGAAAACATTAAATATTCAATAATTATATGTGTACATTTTCAGGCTAAAATAATATACCTATACCTGTGGAGGTAACTACTAATTTTGAAATAACTAATCCAACGTGAAACTTCACACACACACACACACACACACACACACACACACACACAAAGACAGAATTGAATGAGAGGAGATGATGTGGAGAAAGAAAGTAGAAAATGCCTCTTAGAGATTTAAAAGGAAAGTACTGTCCTGGAGCACTTTTAAAGTGTTTCCCCAACTCTGACCAGACATGTGGCTTTTGGAAGGTAAGACATTCGTGAGGACTCACAGTTTTTCACTGTCTCGGGCTACTGCTGTTACCACAATGTGATGGTCTTTGGGGCAAAAGTGGAAACTCAGGAGTCTGGCGCTAGTTGAATGCAGTGCACCACAGGTGCACTTATTTGCTATATCTTTTCTCAGGCATTTTATTCTCCTTGTTTTCTTTTCTGCTACCTCTTCTTGTCTGTCCTGAGTTGTGCAGCTTTCCTGTCACACCCTTATACCATAGTGTTTCTTTCTTCATACAAGTGCAAGACCAACTAAGTTTGTCAACCATGGGCAGAAATCTCTAAATCTGTTAACCATTCTCTATTGAGAACTTTCCTACTTTAAATTGCTTTTCTCATGCATTCGATCATGTTGATGAAAAGCTGTCTAACAATTGCACAAACGATAGAAGATAAAGGAGAAGAAAAAAATTGTTTGCATGCCAAAGGAAAGGTCCCTAGTAAAGAAGGAGAACTTAATAACACAGGAAACAAATTACAAATTTGTACAAATTCTTATATAAGTAAAACAGCATTAATTTTGAGCACAGCTACAGATGATCAATTTAGATGGGATCACAAAGAATTTATATGAAAAGAAAAGGGAAAAGGTCTACATACGCAGATTCAGATTAGATTGGTAGTTTTAGGTTTGAATCAGACAGCAGGTAAAATTTCTGAATCTATTAAACAATATCATCAATTGCTAGTGAAGGGAAAGTGGAGGAGCTGAAACCTTAAGGAGATACTAACATCATAAAATTGCCTTTCAAAGTAAGAGACTAACTTAAAAATAATTAGTTTATAGGGCAGGACTACACGGTCATCACACTTTTCTTATTCATGTTCAACTCTGGGAAGTAAGATAAGCAGGATAGTGAATTTCAGTTATACTACTTTCCTAAGAAAATGAAACAGAAGTAGAATGGAAAATTCAAAGGAGGAAAATGTGTATGACAGAGTGATTAGTGTTGATATATTTAGAGTTAAAGTAGGTAGGCAGGTAGGTAAATTGGTTGTACTTCAATTGGGTGGCCAGAGAGACACTCATGAGTTTGAGAAGCATGAACATATGGTAGGATCTCTGGACAGTAACTCTGGGTGACATAGAGAAATGTCATGTTAAAGAGATCAGAGAAAATGAACTAAAAGATTAGAGAGGAGCAGAGGGACTAAAATGCTATACACTGAGATGGAGAAGAGAGCTTTTCTGGTGATGGAATTTTCCTGTCCTTAGACTCCCTCTGCACCAGGCTCCTGCCATTCTGGAATGCAGCATTTCCTTTTGACCTTTGGGGGTCTGACCACTTGCTTTCCTTCAGAAACACCTCAAGTTTTCCTTCATTAAGCTGTAAATGATAAATATACAGTGATTTTCTTGACTCCCCACGGTAGCCTTGTAAATGTGCCCTGATTAATCATTAATTTTATGGTTGAAATACTTTATGCAATCCATGCATCATATTCATTAGTCAATAAATAATTGTTCCAAAGAATAAAATAAACCAATAAAATCACTATCATCTCTTGACATTGTAACAGAGTGCAGGAAATGAAGAATGATCCAGGCCCAATGACTACACTGAAACTCTATTCGTTTATTAAACATATCACAGTTTTTGTGTAACAAGAGTTGATTGGATTTAAGATCACCTTTCACACAAAAACATAGAAAATGGCATAAGTACTTCTTCTTTTCTTTTCTGATTTATTTACTGCATTTCTCAGCCCATAAGAAGTGTATTGTGTCTCTCATCTGTAAAGTTCAAGAGTGCTCACTGCATGAGGCAGATACTTATTCCATTGAAATTCCCATGGCACTCTCTGGTATGTGGCTACTTTACTGAATTAAGTAGAATGTTATACAGTCTAATCTGGCAAGAGGATTTATGTAAACCCTACAATGCTTACTTCAGCATGCATCTTTTGATTTAGGGAAGCTCTGAGGTATTTTGTATTTTTTTATTGTATAATTCTTCTACTGATATGCCCATTAGAAACCAAGGCAAATACTCTCTTGTTAAAGTAGTTAAGATTTAGGCCTCAAATATGGTCTACAGCATAAAGATATTTGAATTTTCTGGGTCTGGTGTATATGTTCCCCTAAATTCCTGGTTTTTTTTTTTTTTTGTTTTTTGTTTTTTTTTACAATGGATAGTTACCTAGTACCTCTACTTTTCCCCATACAGGAATCATTTAGTTTTTTCTCTTTTTCTATTTGGTTGGGGCAGGGATGTGGGTTTGGGGTATGTGTGTGTGTGTGTGGTACTAGACACTGAACTCATGGTATTGATCGTTCAAAACGTGTTTTACCACTAAGCAATACCCTTAGTCTCTTAGGTATATGCTTTTTAGTTTTTTCCTATACTACCAATTCTGTCCAACACAAAAGATTAACAACAGAGGAGTCTATGGCTCAGATCTTCAAGGTACTTGATATATAGGGGAAAAAAGCATGGTGACACAGTGAGGTAATTCCTGCTTTCAGGAGTCTGAGGCAGGAGGACAAAGAGTTCAAGCCCAGCATTCACAGTTTAGTAACTTAGCAAGACCCTGTTTAAACAAAAACAAAAACAAACAAAAAGCCTGGCTCGAGAATCTCAGTGTTAAGGCCCTGAGTTCTACCCTGTCTCTAGTCAACAACGCATTAAACATTCATTACATTCAACAATAGTTTAAAATTTTAAAAAACTATATTTAGTAGGCAGAAACAAGTGAATTGCTGAATAATTTCTAGTCATTTACTTAAGCAAACCATTCTATCAAAATATTTTTTTATGAATCAAATCAAAGCAGTACATAGTTTCCCCCCACCCCCACCCCCAAAAAATAGCACTAAAGAGAAGGTAATTAGGAGTATAAGATTCTAAAGATTTCTGTGTATAAAAAAAAATCTTTACATTTAAATTTTATTTTAGTGGATCCCTAAAAATATTAAAGTTGTACACATTTGTGTTACTATGTGGTAATTTGATACATGTGTACATTTTATACTGTTTATTTAGTTTCGTCAATACAAGTCATTTTTATGAATGTTGTAAATATAAATGGGTTATTATAAGATATTCCATGATTCATACATTATATGCTATTTATTTATTTATTTATTTATTTATTTATTTTTTTTTTTTTTTGGTGCCAGGGATCGAACTCACGATCTTGCATTTGCCAGGTAGGCACTTGTATCACTGAGCTCAATCCCCAAGTACTTGCTACTTAAATTTGGTTAAACATACACTTATTTAATCAAAACTTATGTGCTCTTTGTGATAAAACCTTTCAAAATTTTTCTTCTACATTTTGATATGTACCAAGATACGTGATTATCAGAAATAGCCTACTGTGAAATATTACCACACAGCTGCTTGTTTGGAGTTAGTCTGATAAAACTTTTCTTACTCATTCTTAAACTGATGGCCACCTGGATTGTTTCCATTTCATGCTATTGTGAATAGTGTTGCAGTGAACACCGGACTGCAGATGTCTCTTTAAAGTACTGTTTTATTTGCTTTGAACTTATAACTAGTAGTATTTTTGCTAGCTCATATCATAATTCTTTTACTGACTGTTTTTCCTAATAATAGTGTGCAAACATTTTCTTCATTTTCTCACCAAAGCTTCTAAACTTTAGTCTTTTTGATATTAGCCACTCTTACAGGACTAAGGTGATATCTCACTGTAGTTTTGATTTTTGTGTCCCTTGTGAGTAGTAATATTGACAGTGTCCTCATTTTTATTTAGGTCTATTGCCCATTTTAAAATTATGTTACTAATTATTTTTCTCTCAAGTATTTAGTCTTCTTTAGAGATTCTGGGTATCATCCTCTGGTCCAATATATAATTGCCAATATTTTATTCCATTCCATTAAGTTTTCTTTGCATTATATTGAGTGATCTCTTTGGTATTCAGGGAGTTTTCAGTTTTATATTATCCCATTTGCATATTTTGGTTTTGCTTCCTGCACTTTTTAAGCCTTGTTCACAAAAAACGTTGTCTTTACAAAATCAAAAAGCATTATGCTTATGTTTTCTTCCAATATTTTTACAGTTTCAAATCTTGCATTTGTATCCTTAATCCACTTGAGTTAATCTTTCTAACTGGCAAGATAAGGAGGAATTCATTCTTAATGCATGTAGTAGGCAATTTTTCTAACACATTTCATTGAAAGGTCTTTATCTTCTCCCATACGTAGTCTTAGTTTATTTGTGAATAGTCAAGAGACCATAAGTGCTTTGGTTTTATCCTAGATTCTCAATTCTGTTGCAGTGATAGATGTGTCTGTCAAATACATGTTGCTTTGAGTATTACCATCTTGTGATATGTTTTAAAGACATCAGTTATTTTCTCATCACTAAGACAAGACACCTGATTTAGGAATTTCAGGGTGAAATATTTATTTTTGCACATGGTTATAGTCCATGATCACTTGGCTCACCAAGGAACAAACTTTTGCTATTATTTGATTTATTGTTCATGATCATTCTTTCTGGAGTACAAAGGAAACTTAATATTGTTTTAATTTGCATTTCTCTGCTTGCCTGTGATACTGAGTATATTTTCATATATTTTTGATCATTTAGTTCTTCTAAGCAGGGTGTTTATATTTTTGCTACTTTAAAACTGGGCCTTTTGTTTTTGGCTGTAATTTTTGAGTTCTTTCTATATTCTAAACATTAATTTTCTGAGATGTAGCTGCCAAAGTCTTTTTTTCCATTCTGTCTTTTGTCTCTTCACTCTGTTGCTTTTTTTCCTTTTCTTAGCAGATGTTTTTCTTCAAGATGATCTCATTTGTTAATTCCTGTTGTGATTTCTTGTGCAAATTTGGGTCTATTCAGAGAGTCCATGCCTACCTGACTTCAAGAGTTTTATCTATTTTATCTTCCACTTTTTTTTTAATGTTTAGAGTTTTGAAGCATTAAGATGTTAGTTTAGCTTCAGTCTTCTTCAGATGGATCACCACATATGGACAGCGATCATTCCCAGCATCAGTTGCTGGAGAGGCCTCTTACATGAAGCATGCGTTCTTCCCAAAGTTGCGGAGGCTGACAGTATTTGGGTTTGTTTTGGATCGCCTATTCTATTCTATGGGTCCATATGTCTGGTTTGATTTTGTTTTGTTTTAGGTCAGTACCACACTCGTTATACTTAGTGCTGCTTTGCAGTATAAATTAAAATCCAGGATTGTGACACTTCCTCCTTGGTTTTCATTAGCTGGGATTGCTTTTGCTATTCTGAGTCTCTTCTGGATCTCTATGAACTTTAGGACTCTGTGGTCTGGTACTATGAGGATGTTTTCAGAGTTTTAATTAGGGTTGCACTTAATGTATATATCAGCTATAAAAGGAAGGATGGCTATTATGACAGTGTTAGTTCTGCCTATCTAGGAACAGAAAATATCAATTTCTTTTTCAAAGAGTTGATTTTGTTGTAGAGGACTTTCAATTCTTTGGTTATATGAATTCATATTTAATTTTTCTTCATGTCTATTTTGAATTTTATTCATCTTATTTATTTATTTATTTTTTGCTGCTGGGACACAACATCTGACACCCAAAAATTAAAAGAGGAAAGTTTATTTTAGCTCACAGGTTGTAGAGGTTTCAGTCCATAGACAGGCCTGGCAGAGAGGCATGGTAGAACAGAAACATGGTTTCCTTGTGTCCTTTTGTAAATGGTGTTGAAATTCATCAGTATGTAAAGCTATCATACACATTATATACACTGCATTTTATAAATTTTATTTGCTTTATTAATTTAATTGATTTTATGGTTACTACAGTATTTACATATACAAAAAATTAACAATATAGATAAAAATGAAAATGGTCACTAATCTATTTATATAGAAAAGTTTCAAAAAGGTATCATTTTATTATGATAATTCCTTTATATTTCATCACTTACTTATTGAAACTTGGAAAAACTATATTTATTTATGTTGATTTCACATCACATGAAAATAAAGATTCAGTGTTCTCCTAGAAAAGCATATATGTTTTACTGCAGATGTTTCAGATAAGATTTAGATGAAATTCCTCCAGTTTTTCTCTTCAAGCTACAAGACGTTGAGGGTAGCGTGACAGCCATGTTATTTGGTACATCCAGTGTTTTGGCTCCAGCTCTTGCTCTAGCTTTCTCTAGTTTCTGATGCAGCAGCTGGGTTCTCAGAAGGATTTGACAGCGTTGACACTGATGTTACTTGTTAGGTTTTGTTTAACCTTCAGCTCTTGATTCTGTTTTCTACCCATGGATGTATCTGACATAACATATTGACACCACTATTAGGAAACCAACCTAACATTCAAACTTGTGAACCCAGATGTGCAAAGCAGTTAACCCTGGTGGAGCTGCCACTGACTTACCAGGAAGAGATACTGCTGTTTCCACTTTGGTGCCCGAGGCAGTCAATTCTGAGATGCATTTCACAAGGCTTCTCAAAAGGACACAGGTGAGATTTAACAGTAGCCAGCCATTACAGTTACCAATTTGACAGGTTAGCCTTGTGTTATTTTTTCAATCATTCTTTGTCCCTTATTCTTTCTTGCCCAAATATACTGCCTTTACACCAAAGATTTGCTTTTATTTCTGGTTGTCAGGAAATAGGATAAACCAGCATTCATATGCTTTTGTAAATATTGCATGTCAAGTTTTCTCAGAAAATACGTTATGTGCATTTGTAACAATGAAGGTTATAAAAAGCGCAATAGTAAATAAACTTAAAAATGTTTGAACCTAGAATCTCTAAAATCTATTTACTTCAGGCCCATATTTTCTGCTACAAAATAACTATTGATATGCTAATATTAGTGTATATTTCTGGAAGAATACTGATGATATAGGTCTTCTATCATTCCACCATATTTTTTGTTTCCAGAGTCATGAAACAGCCAACCCTGTATCTTAATTTGTGTTATATTACATTTTGCGAAATACATTTTTTCCTAAATTATTTAGTATATTCAATAAGCATTAGACTTAAATCTTTAAGGGCATTATATTAAGATGCTCATATTTCTAGTTTTAATTGTAAATACCCAAATACTGGGCTGAAATGATTCAATAAAATTTACATTTAAAATTAAAGCAAATAGATTTTTATTTTCTTTATGGAAAGATTGTTTGGAGAAATTTTCAAGAATGGAAATAAATTCAAGACCATTTTTGCCTGCCAAATGCAATTGTAGTGTTTATACTTATTATTACTGTATATAAATATTATCCCATAGTGATGGATGATTTAATCTTCTGTACTAATATCAATATATGTGCCTTGATTGGTCAATAAAATGTAAATAATACAGACATACATTGATTCTTCTAATGCTTAGTAATTCAAGAATTACATGATAAAATTAGCCAGTCTCAACTTTTAAAATACAGTTTGTTGATTTAAGTCACTAGGATTCAGGAAGTATTTACTACAACTTGGCCTGTGTATTCTGAAAATGAAATCATTTAAAAATACTGTGAGAAAAAGCAATGCAAGGGGATTGAACACAAATAACTTCTAAATAAATCACTAATATCTTCACATGAAAATATTTACTGGGTTTTAAGTATAAGCCAAGTATTCTTTTGGGCATTGAGATTTGCATGAATAAAAATATCACAATGTTACTGCATTCTTAGAGTTTATTCCTATAGAGACACAGACAGCAAACTAAGAAACATGAAGTCTTAGTAGGTGATTTTTACCTTTCTTGTAGTTACGAAGAACACTGAAGCAAAAAGGTGTAACTGACAGGATGGGCATTCAGTAGCAGGTTACTCTATTTGTTCCAAGCCCTCTCCATAGAGGAAAGAGGTGATGCATGATAAGAATAACGGAGGTAATATTCTCTGGTAGAAGCAGGTAAGACTGTAAGAGAAACATTTGATTTCAGATATGGAGCAGGGTAAGTACAAGTGGAGCTTGCACTGTCAAGCAGAACCAGCAGGTAAGGAAGCTGCAAATAATGTCTTTGAAAAGCATATGGGCATGTGAAGGGGACACGAGAGCCATTTAGAAAGAACTGCAAAGATCCGAAGTTGAGAAAATAGGAACAACAGAATATGTAGTGTGATATTGCATTATAACACAGTCTAATATAAGGGTTAGTGAGTTTATGCTACTATGAATAAAAACCGGTGAGTGGGTAAAGCTTTATTATTGAAGAATTCCAAATTTATGGGCTGAATTTTTTCCCCAAAATTTGTATGTTTAAATCCTAATTTCTCAAACTTTTGGTGTGACTGTATTTAGAAATAGGGCTTCCAAAGTGATGACTCAGGTAAAGGGAGGCATCAACACATACAAGAGCCCACAGTGCCTACTTTTCTTATGAAAAAAGGATACTAAGATGCTGAAAGAGAAACACAGAGGCAACCATGTAAAAAAGTGACCCAAAGGGAGGGCTCAGAGGAAAGAGACCACCTTGAAACCAGTTCTTACTTTCAGAATCAAGATTGAGAAGTGTTTGTCTAGTGCTTAAGACATCTAGTGTGAGGTAATTTATTATGGAAGACCTTGAAAATAAGGAAGAAAGAGAGAGGAGTAGAAAAGGAGGTGTGTGTGTGTGTGTGTGTGTGTGTGTGTGTGTGTGTGTGTGGCAGAGACAGAGACAGAGGCAGAGAGAGAGAGAGAGAGAGAGAGAGAGAGAGAGAAACAGAGACAGAGACAGAGACAGAGAGAGAGTTCCACTCTCCAGGAGATATTTAGCCACCTCTTTATCCCTGATAGAAATTAAACTAGAGCCAATAAATAAATAAATGAATAAATAAGTAGATAAATATTGTAATAAATAATATCGTACTAAAAAGATCTGTCAAATACTTTCTTGACCAAGTGATACATTTGATGTCATCAATGTCACATGCTTATGCATATAGTGTCTAGAGCACTTGCTTATTTTGATTTCTCCCTCATATCTGATAAATTCCATATAAAAATTAGAATGACATTAAACCAGTACTAAGTGCAGGTAAACATCTCTGAAGTACTCTTTAAAATGGGTGAAGTGATGAAAACCAAGAAAATCTCAGGAATTATCAAATATCAGTGAGATGTGACCATAAAGGCAACATGGTATCTCAGATTGAAACACTGACAGAAAAAGTTCATTAAGTGACCAAACTAATGATGACTGATAACATTATAATATTCTGTTTTTAGTCATTTACAGTGATTATATAGCAGAGGTGTTAAATAAATTTGATGCAAAAGTTTAATTTATATAAATTCCAAAGTCTTTGAACTGGAATTGTGACAAATTGATTTCAGTTTGTTCTGAGACTTCCTTTGGAACTTTTATCCATTGTTTTGTGGTGTCTGCATCAAAAATCCCATTTAACATGTTACGAAAAGTCATAACATACTAAGAAAAATGAAACAATCATAAGTTTTTGAGCAAAAAAAAATTTCCAAAAGGACAAAATTTATATTCTCTTCAATATTAAAACACACATATTTGTGATAAATAAGAAAATGTCCATATAAGACTCACTACTTCTGAGCCACTCTTCAATATCTACCATTTACCCTAATCTACCAACCACATGCAATTGGTTTGAGAGATCCTGGAGTTCTATTCAGAGAAGATTAATTTGCTCTGAAGTTGTTATCCCTGAATTGGAAATTGGTAGTGAATTTGGTAACTCATAGTGAAATTATGAGTTATATTCTTGATGATATTCCAAGAATATTTTTGTTGCATTACTAATGAAAGCAAATTTAAATTCCCTTCAGTGAAGTTATTGGGTACTCATTTGACCTAAAATGCATTCAGATGTGGTGGCACATTCCTGTAGTCTCAGCGCTGTGGTAGACAGGCAGAAGATCTAGAGCTCAAGCCCACCACAGGGCAAGTGAGGAAACCCAGTCTCAGAAAATAAAACAGACAGACTGATGAAAGACAAGAAAAGAAAAAAGAAGGAAGGAAGGAAACAAAGGAAAGGAAGAAAACTGATTAAACATGAGGTTCAGTGCAAAGTTCTAATTTAAATCTTCAGTACAGGAGCAACAACAAAGGAAAGAAATGAAAAAAAAAAAAAGTTTAAAAGCAAGTGTAGCTCCCCAAACGTAGGTGTAGTTCTGAAATGTGTCTGTGAAATATAGAGAAATGTTTTTACTTTCCTGATAGGAAAATGCAAACATCTTAGTTACAGTATATTTGTTATCCCCTTAAAATGAATTTGTTCAACAATCATTGATGTGTTACCATTTTCATGTTGCATGAGTATCTGAATTAAAGTAAGCATATTTTAATAAATATCTGAGCTTTCAACAAAAATAATTATAGGTCATTGGGTAAAATTTTCAACGTACCTCCCTTCAACAGAAATTATTTATATTTAGTTACCAACTGTCTGTTGATACTTTATGATAAAATATAAAATTTAATTGTCTATGAAAGTACTCAGAAACTGCATTATTGATACATGTAATGATAATAATTCAAATTATACCCCTTAGAAGGAATACCTTAAGAATTCCATGATAACTAGAATAAGAACACACACATTTTTAAAAATTTCATATATTCAATGTTCAGAGCTATATCCTAAAGCCTGTGTTTTCTCAGTTGCTCAGCAAACACTTACTGTGAAATTCTCTTCTGAACATTTGGACAAATTTCCTTAGATATTTGGCGCTAGTTTTGAAATATGTTCAGGATGAGGCCAATTAATATGGGTGACAGGAGAGCTGTAACACAGTTTTATCCATTGCTTTTTGGTCATGGAAAATTAAAAACATCCCATTGGAAGCTTTAATGAAACTTGAAGGTAGATAATGAATTATTTGATTGTTAATGCTTAGAATGTTACTGCTGTACAGAAGGATAAATTTGCTATAACAAATCAGATAATTAGCATGGCATTCCATCATCAAGTAAGTAAATTGTTCAAACCCTGTCTCCTATGATTATGTTTAAAATTATAAATGATCATGTGAAAGTGAAGTAAAAATGATAATAAGAAACACATTATTAACTTTAGGAATTTCAAACATTATACCGAATCTTTCATTATGTAAAGTTAATTAACCACATCATTAACGTTGACAAGACACAAAAGAAAATGTATATTTGTTTGTGTGAAGGTATTAGTAAGTGATTGGAATTTAGGAAAATTTAGCAAATTTTTAGAGATGTCTTGGTTGTTTAAACAAAGTATCAACAAAAGAAAAAAAGAAATAGAATCAAGAAAACAAAGTATCTGCATATAAGTTTAGCTGCATTGTCATGTTGGGTTTCAAAACCTTTTAAAGAAATCTCTAACAATCTCTCTCTCTTTCTGTCTCTTTCTATCTCTCTCTGTCTCTCTTTTCTTTCTTTTTCATATTGCCTTGAAATGGTTGTGGGTAAACAGAATGTAAAATTAAACTATCAAAATTTTCAACCTCCTTTAATCAAATACTGTATTACCGGTCTTATATCTTGCCCACTATCTGCAGTACACATTTTAAGGGAAGATAGATTTATTTGGTTCACTATTTCAGACATTTCAACCCATAATTAGCAGATTTCAAAGCAAAGACTTCGTGGCACAAGGCCTACATGATGGAAATCTGTTCCTCTCATGATATTCAGGAAACAGAGAGAAGGGTCACAAGCGAGTCAGTAAAGGGTGAGACAAATGATACAGTCCTCAAGATCAAGCCTTGATGAACTGCTGCTTTCAACTAAATCCCACTTTTTAAAGCCTTTTGTCTACAAGCTGATCAATGAGTAAGATGGATGAGATTAGTGCCCTTACCAGCCAGTCAATTCCCCAAGAGTCTCTGAATCCATCCAAATAGACAATCAAGATTAGGGAAAACAATCTACCCTTGTTAAACTGACACGTAATCTTACCTCTGTAAGCCATGTTTAATTGCAAATAAACATAATAATCAGTTTAAAGGTCCACTAAAAATGACTTAAATGTACTGTATGTATATAAATTTAAGCAAGTTATTATGTTAAGTGTACTAAAAGTTCAAACATTGCTCAAAATTTTGAAGTCCAAATTCTCCTCTGAGATCTAAGGTAAAATTTAATTGCCTATAAAATACTCTTTGAGGTCCCATTACAATTATTCTTTAAATTGTGCTTACATAAATCTGGGTATTCTAGGATTCCACCAAGCTGAATCTTCAAATTTTTCCTACAAACTGGCTTCAAAGGCTTCTGCCTCATAAGCTTAACCATAGTCTTATAGAAATAAGGCTAAATTTACATTACCAATTTTTCTGTACTATTTGTCATTATTAGCCATTTTGACCAAGTATCAGATGCACACAATTTAGAGAAGAAAGATTTATTTTAGCTCATGGTTTCAGTTTTCAGTCCATGGTAAACATCATGGTGGAAGGGTTGGTGGAAGAAAGCCATCACCTCATAGCTTCAAGGAAACTGATCAGAAAGAATGCAGACTGAATACAGACCCCAAAGTTATGCTCCAGTGAACCTTTTGCTCTAGTTATGCCCAGTTTTCTAAGAGACCTTGCTATCAACTCATGAATTAATCTAATGGATTATAATTGGATCTCCAGCAATCTTGTAATCCATTTAAATAATCAATCAATATTAACTGATATAACTATATAAGTAGAGGGTTCTCATGATAAGATTACTTCATATTTCATTCATTTATAGCATGTACTAAGGAATTAAAATGTGCCAGTTTTTTTATACGTGCATAGAGCAGTGATGGTGGATGTATGACATGCATGCTGCATTCAGCTGTTAATTAGCACTGAACACTCTAAAAGATTCACCTTCATGGGCATAAGGTATGTCACATATTGCTGTATCTTCCAATGGTAAGAAGAGTGTACAATTTAGGGTTTTGTGTAAAGGCACTAATCCTTCGGTGTAGTGGTAAAGTCAAAGATGGTGTGCCTGCTGGAGAGGTTAGGCACATTAATTTTTTTTTTTCCCATTTGGAAAAGAAGAAACATACCTTCAGGTTTCCTTAGAAATCAGCAAGACACCACCCATCACAGGTTCGTGGCACAAAAATGTCAACATTTGACTGCAGATGTGAGCCCCTTGGACCTTGCTCAAGAGAGGTCTTCTAAGAATGAGACTACCAGAATCTGTCTCTCCGTGCACAGCCACCAAGGCACTCGGAGGTGGCTGCAGCCATTGTCTAAGAGATTCTGACTGTTGCTTCTGCAGAAACCAGACTTAGAATTACTAATGTGTCGCTGATGCTGCAAGGGTGGAGAATACAAGAAACGTGAGAGCAGGATTATCTCTACCTTTGCTTTTCAAAGGAAGGTCTGGAAGGTCAGCTAAAAAGACCTGGAAAACCCAGTGTATAAAGCTGTGAAAATGAAGCCCAAAATGCCCTGGATACCCCAAGGAGTCAGAGGTTCCAGGACCCTGGAATGTCTTTCCACGAATGCTCTAGGCCATGAGCGGAACCAGCATAGAGAGGCCATATGAGAGGCAATAAGTAAGAGCCCACCTGCCCAAGGTCTCTAGAATTCAACTCTCAGCAACATGGGTGTCTAGTGCTTGACATGTAGTTATAGGACTTCAGAACTTTCTGCTGTTTTATTCTGTTTTGCTTCAATTCTTTTCTGTCCCTCCATTTATCTCTTTTTGTAATGGGAATGAATACCCTGAGCCATTTTGCATTGGGTTTTATTAACTTATTTTCTATTTATGTACAGTTCAGTTTGCCTTAAATCTAAGACTAGACTTTCACACTGACTCAAAAAAATGCTGAAACTGTTGAGTCATTGTGAGAGAAACTAGTGCATTTCTGATGGTGATCAGAGCAATTGTCATGCAGAATTATAACTTTGTCTTTATTTGAAGAGTATGTATGCTTTAAGGAGATGTTTTCAATTGGTTCCCTAGATGGAAAATGCTTGATCCTGACCATCAGTATTGGTTGTATTAACAAATACTCAGGAGACTCACGAATTACCCCTCCAGGTGTGTCTGTCTGGATCACTGAGTGAGACTTGGGTAGCATTTATGGTGCCCAGTCTGTTCTTTTCTACCACTGTCTCCTTGCTCTGCCAACCAGGTACCGTACAATGAATTAATCTATCACTATGAAATTTCAGACTTGGAGCCTGCCATTCAGGATTGAATTTTTTAAAACCTTATATCGCATCAAAAGTCTCTTCTTCTAATTTAGTACTGTTTAGTGTTGTGTCTCAGCCACGAAAAAGCTAACTAATACAGATCTCTTAATCCGGACAAGACAGAGTTAAACTTCAGCATTAAGTCTTCCAGACCGGTTTTTTTCTCTCCTAACAAAGTGTGGGACTTTTCTGAGATAAATTCTCTTAGGAGAACTTTATTTAAATGATATAATAGTGCCATATATATGTATTAAATTCAGTAAGACAATTCTGTTGTTACCCTTCTAACATAATTGACTTTTTATTTGAAATATTTTATTTGTCATTTTTCACCTACCACAAACAGGAGATGTTTATTTTGCCTGTGGTTTTCAGTGGGTGCAGACCATGGTTGGTTGCTTCTATGGCAGAAACCGCATGGCAGAAGAGTCCTGCATAAGAAATCTGCTCAACATGTGGAATCCACAAAGTGAGAAAATGAGAGAGGAGATGGTTCCAAAAATGCGCTCTCCCAGGTTTATGTCCCTAGTGACCCACTTTCTCAAAATAGTACTGTCCTCCAAATGTACATTCAGCTAGGAACCCATCAGTGTATAAATCCACTGATAAATATAATATCCCTCTCATTTAGCCAACTTCCAAACACAAGAGACTTTTGGAGTCACCGTAGATATAAACCATAAAGAATAATTGTAAGTCTATACAAAGATATGTCTTCTTAAATAGTGAGATTTTAAATATAAGTAAAAGGTGTTTTTTAGACTGTTACATGTGAATCCCTCAGAATGCACAAAGGACTTGTCTTAATGACCAATACAAAAACATGGAGATAACAGAATATTTTGCTTGAATTGTAAAAATAATACGGTATATATTTACTATGCCCTGCTTACATATTGTAATACTGATAAAAAAATTTATTCACATGCATTTGATTTTCTGTTTTCCAAGGTGAAATATTAAATAATATCAGAATTATCATTAGTATTTTCAAACTATTTCTGGTTTGGCATGTAGAAATGAGTTATATTTCTTTATCCTGTCATTTTAAAAGTAGACATTTGCCTGGTAGGAAGTAATTCAGTTTTGAGGTGTCATACATTTATTGATGGAAGAGTTAAGCATGTCCTGTGTAAATTTAATGGAAAGAATTTGTGGCAGCTTGTATCTGCATTTCTTTTGGCCTAACTTTTATATCTTTTCATTCTTCTTTCTTTATCTTGTTGTGAAAATTTAGAACCATGGATATAATACCATTGTGCCCTATATTATTTTGTTTAGCTGCGGTCTCCAACCTTCAAGGTGTTGAACACCCAAGAGGACAGTTACACCAGTAGTGAAATGAAAGCAGTGGATTTACCTAGCATATTATCTACAACCCAGATGTCAAGCACTTTGAAATGTAAGTATGGCCAGAGAAAACTAATTCTTTAACAATAGTTGTTGTCTTTTAAGTCAAGTTCCTGTAAACATTAACAGATACAGCTGTAAAGTTTTCCTGTGAAAATCTGAAGTCAAAGGCAGCACAGCCTTTCAGCATAAGGGTCACGGTGACATTATTATATTAGAACCATTAGGTCTTGTTATTTCTCTCTGAAAAGCCTTTGAATTTCCACATTAGTATAAAATAACTTTTGTAGTCAATCACCTTAATCCAATGTGTTTTCACAGTTTTCTGTTTGCTGGGGCAAAATACCTGATAATGACAACTTAAAGGAGCTGAAATTCAGTTTGGCTAACAGTATTTAGATGACTGAGCCCACAGCCAGCTGGCCCCAAGGCAAGAAGGGCCCAGCTCAAGGATGTGGCCAGGGAAATATACACCCATCAGGGTGTCCAGGAAGAAGAAGGAGAGGGTAGGGCCAGGGAGGGAGATGTAACTTTCTAGCCATTCACCTAGTGACCTAACTCTATCCAAACCCCACTTCTGACAGAAAGTCAGCTGCTGCACCCCCATGGTCCAATCACCTTCCACACAAACTAGAATTTTGGGGGACATTCCAGATGGAGGTTATAACACCCTCAGGATTCTCCTCACCTATCGATGGGTCAAGTGGTGATCTTGAGGATATTGACTTCATTCCACTCATTTGAGAATTGAAAAGCCAGTTCATGATTTTCATATCTCTTTTTCTGTTATGGTGATCAAATCCACATGCTTTTCAAGTTTCATTAGCTGATAATATAAATAAGGGTGATTTAGAGTCTTATCTTCATAAAGTTTGATGAGGTTTTTGTTTTCAATCATTGAGGTGCTGACTTTAACCACCCCATGTAGCTGTTCTGTCTGACATGAGCATTCATAAAGTCAGGATGTCCAGAGCATGACTACTGATATTGCCAAGCTAATTCATTCTGGAATATAATCAAAAACTTTGCAGTGATTGTTTTGTAGTAGGAGTTAAACAATGAAGAAGTACCATGTCTTCTTTAAAAGACTATATACATTAATACAGACTAGAGACTGCAACTTGGTAATATAAGGTTGCTAAATGTGATCATCACTACAAAGTCCATCAGTTCTGTGTCACTTGGTGTATCATATAGTTTAACTCACATATACAAATACCTTAATCACACTGATGAGGGAAGTGAGACACAAAGTGACAATACACTTTACAGAGCTGATCCTGAGCCAAGTCATTAGACCATGGGAGCGACAGAAGGAGAAACAAAGGAATTTCTGAATGTAACTTTGGAACATCGCTTAGGTATAGATCGCTTAACTTCCATGTAAATCAGCATCACAGTCCACCCACAGTTAGCCCCAAGGAAACCCAAAGTGGCTGTCAAAAGCACAGTGGGAGGCCAGTTTGGGTAGAGTAAAACAGCACATTGTGAGACTAAGCCAAGTTTTCCTAACTTAAATGCTATTGATATCTTAGACTAGGCAATTGTTGCTGCACAGGGCTGTCCTCTGCAAAGAGGGATGTTTTATAGTCTTCCTTACCTCTGTCTCACAGATGACAATATTATCCCTTATTTCTGACAACCAAAAATATCACTAAACTTTGCCAAATATCATTGAGGAAGGGTGGACATGGGAAGAAATTCCAGTTTCAAACCACTGGACAAGAGCAAAGGCAAGAAATTCAGAACTGAGAACAGAAGAAAGAGAAACAAGACCCCCTTAGAAGTAAAAAAGAAACAAGCACAACAGTGATGAACTGATACAAAGATGGTGAGTGGAAGAAGCATCAGTCATTGGAGAGAAATCCAGAGAATGGCGTACTAGATTTATTTTCACCAATCAAGAGACAAATGCAGAGCTACAGATCTAGTAAGGGACTGAAAGTAGAAATTAGTTGAGTATAACAGTCCATGTCAGTCTGAGTGGTTCAGGTGGAGCATTAAAGAATAACTGGGGAGGAATTTGAGTAGACCTTGGCATGTATGTCAGGCCATCAGTTGGCTGACTTTGATGCTCTCTTAATTTCTAAGAAAAGTAAAAACAAACAAACAAACAAAAATCTTAGTTTGCCTTAAATAGTACAAGTAAGTCATTTGCCAAGGAAAGACAAGGATTGGATGCTTCCAGCAAAACAGTCCTTCTCAGGTGGTCTTGGGGCCAGTGTGTCCCAAAGTTTCTGGAGTTCATGGTCACAGTGAGTCTTTAGAGACATTTGAGGCCACTAACATGACAAGGCTCATATTAGCAGTTGCAGGAATCAATATTCCAATTGTTTCTTATTGACTTTCTGCTACTGTCATTCAGGAGTTGTATAATGCTTCTTGGATCCTTGATTCCAGATCTTAGTGCATCTCCCCCTTCTTTGCAGAGAGGCGGCTGCATTTACAGACATCATTTACCCTGGACTTAGTGTTTTGTTTGCCCTTCCCAGTAGCTGAGTCCATAACTCTGTCCTGATATTTACAAACTGAGATAACTCAGTAATCGGGATTCTACTTTCTTAGCTCTCATCACCAATCAACTGCTTGGTAGGTACATGATATTTAGTTAGTGCCTACTAGATAAATAACTACAGTGCGTCCAATTGCAATAGGCACATTTTCATCACTGAAACAAATACTTGACATAAACAATCTAAAAAAACAAGGATTTGTTTTGGCTCATGCTTTTCTTGACTCCATTTCTATTGGCCTGTGGCAAGGCAGGAGGGCATGATGATGAAGACATGGTGGAGAAAAGTGTTCAATTCCTGGTGACTGGCGCAGCCCCAATGAAACAGGAGACGCTTCAGGTGGTAACAGGAACTGCCGCTTTATTGTTGCGGGTTCTGGTTTATATATCTGACTGTAGCCAATCAGGCTGCCACGAGGACTGCCACGAGGAGGCAGGGCTGGAATGAGATGCGGGCTCTGGCTAATATACCCAGCTGTGGTGAATACGAAGTGAGCACGGGTGGCTAATTTGGAGAGGGACGTAGCGCATTGCGGAAGCTGGCGTGGTCCTTAGTCCCGGGTGGGGTATGGTATGTTGAGCACCTGCGCCCAACACCTGGCAGCCATGAAGCAACAAACAGAGAAAGAGAAAGAGAGAGAAAGAGAAAGAGGAGGAGAAAGAGAAAGAGAAAGAGAAAGAGAAAGAGAAAGAGAAAGAGAAAGAGAAAAAGAGAAAGAGAGAGAAAGAGAAAGCAAAGAATCTAGAGGCCAATATGTGCCCTTCAAGGGCAGGAACCACAGAGACCTATTTTCTCTAATTGTGCCACACCGCTAGAGGTTTCCAGCACCTCCCTGGAGCAGCACAATCTGGAGTCCACATCCTCAGCACATGAGCTGTTGAGGACCATCCGATGCACAAACCATTACAACAAATAGCCTTCACTTAAAGCTTGTATTTTTGACTCCTCGAATCAGCTCTGGTGTTTTGGGGGGCATGATTCCTATTTCTCAGATGATGGATTTGAACTTACTGAGTTTAGATCATCTTGCTAAAATCAGGTAGCTATTATATAATCTTTAGGTCTGTATTTCAATTAATAGCTGTCCCCTTTTAAAAAGTTTTTAATTTTGGTGCTGTTATTGCTTCCACCACCAAGAATAATCCTGGTGATCTCAAAATTTATTCAGAATTACATGAGGCCTTAATACAATAGATAGCTGGGATGTGTTCCACATTTCTGATTCAGTAGAAATTGCATGGATCCAAAAATTTGTATGACTGTCAAGTCCCTAGATAATGTTGATTATCTTAGGCAAGTCTCCATCAATAATTATTGATTTAGTAAAAAAAAAAATTAGCTTTGAAAGTATACTTGAAGCAGAAATATAATGTCTTAAAAGATCATATTTCAATAACTATGAAAAGGAAGTAGATTTTACAAAATTCTCAGGAAAAATATAATAACACAAGTAACACAGCCAGAAAAATTTGGAAAATTGAAGAAAGGTATCAGAACAGGTGCTTAAAAAAAAAGCACTCTAAACATGAAAAGCTACAAATAAAAGTTAAACATTTAACAGTGTGTATATATCTTAAACTTTTCTTGTTATTCTTATTTCCTGGCAACAAAATTTAAAATAGCATGTAAAAACATGGACATTTAACCCATGAATAAATGTAACAAATTTTTCTTATAAGTCTAACTCTATAAAAAGAAGTTGTTCATTTAATCATTTGCTACATTATAGATTCAGTGACTCTGTTGAATTCCCACTGTGTGACAGATACATACTGGCTTAGATGACTTGGATATTATTAAAAAGAGCACTTCTGATATTTTACAAAAGTCAGACAACATCCCTTTCCTACAGTTCAGACTTCCTGTGCCCATCCGCTGTCCCTTGCACGGTGCTCACTCATTCATCTTCTCGAGCCTGGATCCTGCATGTCTCTCTCTCACGTTGGTGCCGGCTGCTACTCTTTCCTCGCCTTTTCCTAAACCTTCATTCCTGGAACGCGTGTCACTTTCCTGAATAAGTCCTACAAAGCCTGCTGCATTTAAATGTCAGCCCTCATCTGCCACACTTCGGTAACCATTCCCTACGCTAACGCGCCTCTTAATCTACTGTTAAGATGTATTTTTGTTGCCTGAAGACATTTGTGGTGTTTCAGAATACAGTTCTGTATTAAGTGAGAAAAAGCAACAGAGAAGAGACCGGACTGGATGGCTGAAAGTTACGGCTACAGCAGGAGATACACTCCCCCAGCAACTGCTTTTTCTTCTTTGCTCGTAGAATTTGTCAGGGAATAGATAACTTTCAACAAGAAAATTCCTTTCTCAAAGTAATTCTTTTCTCCTTGCTTGGAAATCCCCGGGTAGTAGAGTCAGAACCCAGCAGCACAGGAAGTTCCCATCTGCAGCGAGGTAACTGATTTAGACTACGGTTAAAGGATCAGCTTTTGTCCATGGTTTTCTCCCGATGGTGACACAGAAGCCATTTGAAATAACTTCAGGTATTTAAGGGTGTCATCTCTAGGGCCTTTCTTTATTACATAAAATTCCATTACTTTGTGTGTCAGTGCTGAAGATCCTGCACCCGCAGTTGAGAGATGTGGGTTTCATAACAGGGTTAAACAGGGAATGAAGACCAGCTGGTGGGCTAATTCAGATACCAGCAGCAAGAGCTCTTTTCTAATTTTCAGAAAAATATATGAATATTTGCTTTTGTTCATAAAGACAGTGTGCAGAAATCTGGGAGCTGGGAGCTAATTTAACTAATTTACCTGGCAGTTTAGTAGTTTTGAACTGGATTATAAAATATAAAAGGTTTTTAAAGATTTTTTGAAAGGAAATTCTTAAAGTATATGCTATTTTTTAGAGTATATAATTAGCCTTATAACTGTTTGTCTTTTATGTTATTTCAGTGGAATGATAAGGGTGATTTATATTTTCTTTTAAATAGCTGGAAAAATGTGTGCATATGTTGCTTCAAAAATCTTATTTCAATACATCATGTTTGCTTAAAGTGTTACTTTCATATATGAAAACCGCACAAGACAGCTTTTATGCTTATATGCATAAAACATTATAACGCTTATAACGCTTATATGCATATAATATTATATATATTTTTATAAACTAGAAATATGTATTTTTAAGTAAACAGTTAAAAATATAACCCTGTTTTTTCTTATTTAAATGAAGTTCATACATTTCTCAATGAAAAATTTTGAATTTAAACTTCATCACAGTGAAATATATTTTTAATTGTTTTCAAAATGGTGAAACTTAAAATAATTTAAGTTTGGCAGTCAATTTTTAAAGACCTTTATTTGCTAGTAGTGATATTGTTGCAACAAAAACATCTATACCTACATGAATTTTAAATAGAGAAGACTAAAAATCCTATTTTATTTGTCACTGACTGATTTTGATCTGTCTAACACATATTCCAAATTCCCTATAAAGCTGAACACTTTACTGGTTCCTAAGCATTAATAAAGCAAAATTCTAGAAAACTGGGAATATGTATTTAAGAATTAATATAGTAATGTTGTCAAATTGTGCTTGATTTGCCAAATGAATTAGATTTTTATAAAGAATGAGTCACAGCTTCTTTACTATTCCCACTTAGAAAAAGCTTGGAAAATTTTCCTCAGCAAGCCTCCTGTATTTGTAAAGCTTGTGAGTTAACATTATTTTGTGGCTGTTTTTTAATAGTTGTTTAAATGTGCACATGCTATGTGGCTGTTTTTTAATAGTTGTTTAAATGTGCACATGCTATGATGCTTTTTAACTCATGGAAGAAGAAGACTAAAATATTTATTACCATACTCCTTGATGAAATATTTTTGAACTATAATATAGAAAAAAATTTCCTAATCGATCCACCTAACCATAGAGACTCTTTGTTGTCTCACTGTGACACTGCATTCTGTGTCTGTCTTCATATTTTGCTTTTGTAGTTTGTCTCTTCTATTCTACAGAAATATCGCCTTGCCATTGGAAATAATAACTAAAAGACCTCCAAATTATTAAAAAAAATCATAGGACTTCTTTTGGAGTCTAGTGTATGCTGCATCTGCAAATGTGTAGCAGGTTTTGGATATTAATATTTGAGTCGCATCTTTATATTTTTGTATGTAATTTCATTCTCTAATAGTTTACACATATGTGGGATTTTTTTTAAAGCCAGAAATGGAATTTACTGTTTTCCGCTTGCCAGGCAGGTGCTGTGCCACTGGGCTATGTCTCTGGCCCTGTATGTATTACTGTTTCCTATTTATCGTTTGATCTCTCCATCAAGTCCTTCCTTGTCTTATTTTTCTGCATTTAATGTAATGTATAGTTGATCTAAAATATGAATGGCTACTTTTGTTATGAATTCTGTTTGTATAAAAAGTATACTCTATCCATTTTCCCATTGTATATGTGTTTTTACATAAAGTGGGTTCCCTGTAAAAATGATATAGTTGGGTCTTCTTTGTTTATTTTTTAATCCACTCTGCATTGTAAGCCTTTTCATTGGTTATTTTACTTTGTATTTTTTGTACCAGAAATCTAACTCAGGACCTTGTGTTTCCCAGGCAGGTGCTGTGCTGCTGAGTTATACTCCTGGCCCAGTTGGTTTATTAAGTACATTTCTATGTAATGTGATTTGTTATGGACTAAGAACTGGAGGTCAGCTTAACGCCAGCTGGATTACATCAGCATGGCATTGAGCAAAGATGCTCCACCTGAGGGAAGTTGCCAGCATTAATAGTTGGAGAAGAAGGGAGATGTGGAGGGTTGAGGCATTAAGGAGGCTCCTACAAGTTGCTGCCTGAGCTGTTGGTTCTCCTGAAAAAGCCTTGGTCCTCACATCGAGCTTTGCTTCCTGGCTCCAGAGGGGAAGATGTGTGCTGCTTGGTCTCCAGGATGAGCTCGTCATGCTGCTTCCTGGCATGTACCCGACTGTGCTTGTCACTGGAGGAGCTCGGGGCCTCCATGTTGCTGAGGACAGCTGTGGTACCTTTCAGGATAGCCTTGGTCTTTGTTGTGAGTGTGACTTTTCGGCTCCAGCATAGAACCCTCATCCCACTAGCACAGCTCCTTCATCCTTCAGGCATAGACTTTCTGGCTTCCACTGCTGACTCTTGGGTCTTTCCGGCACAGATCCGTAAAAGAGACTGGCATAAGTCCTTTTTGTGGGCTCTGGACCTCTAGTTGGACTCATGAGAGACATTGTCATGAGCTCTGGGTTTTTATCTGGACTCATGTCGGACATTGCTGCGGGATTTAGGCTCTTGACTAAATAATCTACGTCTTTAGTATTGTTGATAGATTTCTGGCATTTTCCTGTGTTAACTCCCAGTGACCATTATAAAAATAATATTATAAACTCCATATCCAAATCTTAATTGTTCTCTGTGTACAACCCCTGACTACAACAGAATTATTGATAATTTAAGTGTTATTATATTGTTAAATATGCTTTTTTGTTTTATTTTAGTTCATTTCTTCCTTATTTTCTATCTTATTTTTTTCTATCTTATTTTCTATCTTTTTTTCTATTCTTTTCTATCTTATTTTCAGCATTCTAAATTTGTCTTTAAGGATATACATACTCTTACTAAAGTTTTTAATCCTTCTGATGACTTCACATTAATATTTTTAAATTTGAAGAAGTTCTTTTGATCTTTATTGTAGGTCATGGATCATAAATATGCATTCTTTCAACTTCTGTTTGTCTAACAATACCTATATTTATTTCTGAATGTTAACTTTTCTGGATACCATTTTCTCAATTAGTAGGTGTTTGTTTGACTCCATGAGTTGTTTGTCCTTAAGTCCTGTGAAACCATCATGACATTCTCTCAGACAGTCATGAATGTCATGAATGGCTTATGACAAACTTGAGGTTTCTTCTGATGAGGCGGCTATCAGACAAAATCAGATTCCTTTGCATGTTATTTGTTTAATTTTTTTTCCAGCGTTGAGAATGGTCTCCTTTATCTTTCAGATCGTGATTGTATTATGATGTGATGACATATTTGAGTCAAATTTGACAGTGGTTTTTAACATTCTTGATTTGTGTATTTATAACTAAGTTTAGGAAAATTTATGTTGTAATATGATTGAATGAACACCCTCAATTACTTTTGAAACTCCATAGCCAGGATATTTGTTCTTAATATTTTCTCACAATCTGTGTAATCTTCTTTCCTTCCTCTTCATTTATTGTTTTTCCTCTTCTGTGTCATTTCCAGGCGCCTGTCTTCAGAGTCTGCAGCTCTTTCCACTACTACAGCTGTGGAAGATGCCACAAGTCCACATTTGCGACACTCAAACATTTGTCCATTGTAACTACATCAACAGTGAAGGGTGATCCACGCCTCGGTTTCTTTGCAATCCAGAGTTGATGTTTCATTTAAATGGCACCAAAGAAAAATTTCACTCAGCATTTTATTTTTTAGGATGCACCTAGAAAATACAATATTGAGTGATATAAACAAGTCAAACACAGTAAAAGTGGTATAATATCTCTTACTTCATTGAGGAAAATATAAACAAAGAGAATAATGATGAATGGAGTGGAGACAAGAGGGTGGAACTCTTGCAAAAGGCAAAGGAGGCCAAAGTTCACAGCTGAGCAGTGAGGGAGTAATTATGTCATGTACAGGAACCCAATAGCTTCAGGGAATGTAAACATTATATACCATAAACTGGAGTCAAGATCAATAATATCCACATGAGGAGAACAGAGGAAAAGGAATTAGAGGAAGAGAGCAGAGCAGGAAGGAAGGAGGGAATTTTAAAAAGTAATACTATGTATTTGTACCCAGTCCCCAAGATAACATGCAAGTGGCATGTACTAAAAACATGCACTAACTTTTAAAAAAGGTACCAAGGAAATAATACTAAAAATAGGGGTAGGCTGAGATGCCTTAACCACAATCATTAGGTTATCATCAGATATCATAGGATTTTTCCTGGCTTGGAGACAATTTACTACAGAAAGATCTTCAAGTTTTCAAGCCACACCTGTGACTTCCAGTGCTGCAAACAGTGTCACATTCCTAGCAAATTCTAACAAAAACACAGCATCAGACTCAGACTAAGGCACATATAGCTATGAAATGCCTCCTGCCGAGATGGCCTTGTTGTCTAAGACTGCTATAATCAAGCACAGTTATGCTTAGAAATCCAATAGACTAAGACTAAAATATCTGCCCAGGTACCAGGATTGTTTCACAGGCAAGTTAAGTAATAGAGGCCATTTCTCCTGCCTAATGTTAGGTTATACAACCCAGACATGAAATCCCAAGACAAATTTTGTGCATGCTACTCTGCTCCAGCCTGTGCCGCTTGAAGTCGGGGCAGTTGGTTCAGGCAGACATTTACCTAGTAATGCTGAGACATCAGCATTGCCCATGCATCCCACAGCTACAAGTTCATGAATGGTATTTGGAATACACAGTGTCCCACAACAGAGTTATCACTGATGCACTGGAGAACTTGAGTTTGTCCATGTCACACAGATTTCTGCTTGAGGCTGGCTAGAGCATGCTCAGCATTTGTGAACACTGGCTTGAGGATTGTTGTGCTGCTTAATGATGAGGTTTAGATGACAGACACATTCCTTTGGCTGTGAAAGCTGCTTATAAAGTGTATTGTAACTAAGGCTCAAAGACACACAGACTTCTTTGCAGTCTGTTGTCACTGTTTCAGCATTAGATCTATCCCAAAGTCATACCTGGTATCTTGTTAACTAGAAATGGCATTCTGTGCCTAGAAGACTGGCTTTGAGTGATGCAATCCCAGATGCTCTGAGGATAAGGAGAATAATTTAGGCCCACTTCAAGGCTGGCAGTGATGTATGTCAAAATACAAGTCCATCTCACCAGCAGGTAGGTCTCTCTCTCTTTTTTTTTTTTTTTTTTTTTTTCCTTTTTCCTTTTTATCGGTACCGGGGATCAAGTCTCTTCATGATTCTGAGGCAGGACCAAAATCTCGGTCTCTGAATTCCTCTTTGGGTGAATGGCCTTTGGTTTCTGTTCCATGCTGAGTGTCACCTGTTTTAGTCAGGGGTTGTGCGAGGAACAATAGAATCAGGACATGGAATTTATAATATTATTTTTATGAAGGTCACCCAGAGTTAACACATGAAAATGCAGGAAATCTATCCACAACGCTAAAGACATAGAATATTTAGCCAAGGGCCTGAATCCCACAGCAATGTCCTGCATGAGTCCAGATGGAAACCTAGAGCCCATGACAATGCCTCCCATGAGTCCAACAGGGGGTCTAGAACTCACAAGAAGGACTCGCCAGTCTCTTTTACAGATCTGTGCTGGGAAGTCCCAAAGGTCAGCGGTGGAAGCTAGAAAGTCTATGACAGCTGGGTGAAGAAGCTGTGCTGGTCAGTTGAGAGTTATATGCTGGAGCCAAGAAGTCATGCTCAAAACAAGACCAGGGCTGTCCTGAAGAGCACAACGGCCATCTTCAGTGACACAAAGGCCCCAAGCTCCTCCAGTGATAAGCACAGCCAAGTACATGCCAGGAAGGCAGCATGACAAGTTCATCCTGGAAACCAAGTGGGACACATCTTCTCCTCCGGAGCCAGGAAGCAATGATTGTTGTGAGGACCAGAGCTTCTCCAGGAGAACCAACAGCTCAAACAGCAACATGTAGGAGAATCCTCAACACCTCAACGCACCTCTACATATAGCTTCTCCTTCTTGTCTCTATTTATGTTGGCAACTTTCCTCAGGAGGAACATCTATGCTCAGCACCATGGTTAATTCTGCTGGTGTTGACAACCAGTTTTTAATCTATAACACCTTTGAAAACCCAGCCCTGTATCCTCAAACAAAGTACTGGACTCTCTTTTTGAAGTTTATCCATGGTGGATGAAGCCTTGATGTTTTCTTTGCAACTGACTGTGTACAATGTAATAAAGTGATTTTCTTTGGCACCTGAATGCTACAATTCCAATGGTTCAGTACAGGAATGCTGCTCTATTGGAAGGGACGGGGTTTGTTTTCCAAGCACTGGTTTTCAAGTATAAAGCTGAGATTTCATTCTTTTTTCTTTCTTCTATTCAGAAGTACCTCCCTTCTTCTCCTTGGAGTTGGAGAAGAATTCCTTCTTTTTATTTTACAAAAGCCAAGTGCTGTGATCTCTCTTCTGGCATATTTAGATCTTGTGATGTTACATTATGACATAAATAGCTGCCCTGATTTTGTGTGACTGTTGGCTCTGATCATCATTAGACATTAGTCTTCATCTTACCCTACCTGCCTGCAAGTGTTATTAGTTTGTGTAATGGTTTGACAGCCGGTGGTCAGCTTGTAACATCAGCTAAACTAAATCAGTGTGTTGCTGAGTATGGAGGATCCATCTGAGGATCGTTGCCAACATAAAAAGGAGAACTGAGGAGGAAAGTGTGGTATTGTTGGTTCTCCATAACCACTGGTTCTCTCTAGGAGTTTGTAGGGCTACTTTTTTGATGGATCTCACTGTTGCTGAGAATGGCTGTGGTTCACTTTGGGGGAGCTCTGATCCTTAAAGAATTGCTTCCTGGCTCTCTTGGGGAAGGAGGGGAAGATGTGTGCTGTTAGTCTTCAGGAGAAGCTTGTCACACTGGCTTCCTGATATGAACTTGGCTGTTCTCATCCTCAAAGCAGCTCCAGACCTCATTGTTGCTGACGATGGCTGTGGTGCTTTTCAAGGAAGTGCTGGTCCTTACTTTGAGTGTTACTTCTTGGCTCCAGTGCAGAATTCTCACCCTACTGACACAGATCCTTTACCCCACTGGCACAGACTTTCTGCCTTCCACCACTGACCTTTGGGCCTGCTTGGAACAGATCTGTGAAACCGATTTGTAGGCATCATTGTCAAGGGCTCTAGGTGCTCAGCTGAACTCACGCAAGTTATTTCATGCGATCCAAACTCTCTGCTGGATACTTTGAGATTGTTAGTGTATTTCCTGCACTTTTTGTGTTTGTCTATTTGGGTGACTATTATAAAGTAATGGCATAAATTGTGTGTCCTGTATTAAGTTTTCTTCCTTGCAAACCTTGAATATCACACTTTGTAAATTTGTATGACTAATTTTAATGCTTTGGATGGTATATGCAATTATCATACCAAAATACTGTACTAATTTTTAAGAGATATGAATCTCTTTAAATCCATTCCTTCAGAAATCATTGAAAACTATTTTTCTTTTTCCATTTTTCTAGTCACAATATATTGGATATGAGTTAATATTGATATGAAGAAGGAAACATTTTTCTTATCCTCAATTTTTTTGTTTTATAGGAAAAATATGGCAACATATTACAAAGCAATGCTGAATATAGTGATTTAATCTTGCAGTCATAAACATCTTCAACATATTTGTATAAATGATTTTAAATGGTTCTATGATAGGTATCAACATCTTTACATATTTCATTTATTTATATCAGTGACTTTTTAAATACTCTGTCAAATAGAAAAGGATAATCATGAACATTTTGTATCATCACTTCTGAATCAGAAAACTGTATAGAATTTCAACAAATTGCTGAAAAGGTCAATTATAATTATACAGTTAGAAAATAATCCTGAGAATTAAGGTTTTATCAGATTTATTCGGTCAACTGTGATTGAATTTTTGTTCAAAACGATTTATCATTTTACTACTTAACTGTCTAATTTTATTGATGTCTTGCAATAGTTTTGTCCTCATGAAATTTCATTGTGTGCAAGAAAATATATAAAACTCCTTAAAAGCCATCAGCATTTCTCTTGATTCTTTGAAAGGTATCATACGTATAGCCAACAGTGATGTAAAATAAAGATGAAAGGTTTCTTGATGTCTAGATCAAAATAAATTAGAAATTGCATAATTCTTTGACTACTTTACTAGTAGCTGAAACTTGTCAACATGCTGAAGATTATTTTAGAATCCTTCAAGTCCCCCTAGGGCCTGTGGATGCAGCTCTAGGAGAATATAATGCATTCTAAATGCAGGAAAAACATCTGAAAGAAACAGTATTTGATTTAAAAAATAGGAGTGAAATATAATTTCAAAAGTATAAATCAAAGGGCATATTTCTAGAGACCTATATTTAAGTTGAATTAGGATGTTATACAGCTTATTCAATAAAAGTGAAAAGAGATAATTTTTAAACATATTTGCAGTCTCATCAGATATTACAGTACTCAGGTCTTCTTCACTGTATTGGTAGCTGGATATAATAAAGCACAATACTTCATCTAAAGATAATACCGTAGAAGCCTCACCACGTCAGAGTTCTGCGAGGAAACTTCTGGCACTACAGACATCGCCAAGCATGAAATGTGCTGCATGAGCTCTTTTAGTCCTTATTGCCGCGCACTGCAATGGAGCTGGCAGGTACAATGAGCACAGCCGACTGCCTTTCCTTCTCATGCAACAGTGTTTGCTTCAGGGTTTATTATTTGCCTTGATCTGCATTGCAGAATGCTCCTTTGATAAAATTGCATTCACCTTATCAGGTGACATTGTTAATTCAACATTATTATAGAGAAACTATATATTCATTACATAATTTAGATAGATGGCCTATTTTCTATACTACAATGTAGTAATTAATGTATTGAATTTAGTTTTAATTTTTGGGTTTAAATTATCCTTTCAAATAAGGGAAGTTTTCTCATATTTTCCCACTGAATTTTTACATCTGCCTTATGTTTAAATATAGCAAGTATGTAATTAAATCTTATATCTCATAAGTCAAATCTACATATACATTTAGGCTTTAATCATGCACAGGCTCTCTGAAGAAAGAAAATGATCACCATCATTTTCTTGTCTTTTATGTATTTGGTATATTGGTGTATAATCACCAAAACTAAGGATAATTATAACCTCTGAGAAAAATTAAAACCATTAAAGGTAATGACAAGGAAACCTTTGATTATCTTGTGCTTTTATTTTTTAGGAATCACTTCCTTCTACTTCCATGTATGAATGATAATGCAAGTGAGTAACAGACGCTCTTAATTTAAGAATATTGTGCAGCTGTAATCATAAAGAGCAGTTTACCTGAGAATGTATGTGTTGAAAGGAATTTGGTGTCTAGTAGAACATTCCGAGTAGATCTTAGAAA
This sequence comes from Cavia porcellus, assembly GCF_034190915.1. Taxonomy (NCBI): domain Eukaryota; kingdom Metazoa; phylum Chordata; class Mammalia; order Rodentia; family Caviidae; genus Cavia; species Cavia porcellus. The sequence continues at coordinate 13,223,910 of NW_026947498.1, forward strand.
AATGATATGGAAATAACAATGGGAAATTCAAATTATTCCATTAAATCAAAACTAGTATTTTTTTAAAAATCTCAAGTAATTTTAACAACAGAAGACACTAACATGTTTTCTTAGAGTTACAATGACCTTTGCAGGAAAAACTTTGTAATTTGAGAGCTCAACCTTAGTCACTCTTAAGAATTAGATATAAAGAATGATGAAATATGATTTGTTTGAAAATTAAATAACACCTGTACACTTTCCTCTCATAATTGGTTCAATAAATAAGATTTTTTTGAAACACCTCAATTCGGTATATATTATATTGTTCTACTATTCTCAGCTTATATGAGAAAGAAAGAAAGAGATGAGAGAGACAGAGAAAGAGATTTGTCATTCAACCGTGTCAGCACTTTTCCATATATTTTGAAGACACCATTATCGCCCTATATGTCATAGTCTCATCTCAGGCTGGGTTTATTTTCAGTTACTCTCTTTCTCCTGCCCTTGCTCCATTTTAACAAATTGCTATACATTTAATGGAACTGTGGAAAAAATAAAATGAATGCTTTTTTCATGAAAAACTTACGTTCATTTTCTTCTGTTTTTAAACGCTTTGTGTGTGTGTGTGTGTGTGTGTGTGTGTGTGTGTGTGTGTGTGTGTAACATAGCCTCACAATAGACTAGTGGTGAAAGCAATGTATCTCAGGCTTATTTGGCTGTGAAAGCTCCCACCATGATCCAGTTTTATCTTATACTTTAATGTTTCATATTCGCAGGGCAAGTGAAGTTTGTAGCATCTGAAAAATACACTGAATTACTGTCCACATTCTAGAAGGAATATAACAACCAAAACAAAACCCTGAACATTTAATTTCAAAGGCGTACGCAAGCAGTGGTTTCCTGTTTATAATTCTTATATATAACTGCAAGGAAAGTAGGTCAGTGAAGAAAGGGCATAAGTTCATAAGTTTCCTGTATGAAAAGCATCATGAAAACACACGTGAATATCTAATTTGGAAACTGGCTTATCTTGGATCATTGTGTTCCATGTCCGTAAAACCTGGCAGATAAAGGGCTTCAGTCCTTAATTGTAGACATGCCTAAGCTTTCAGCCATGCCAGTTTACAGTGTGCAGAACTGAATCTTGGACTAGACGGGAAAACGCAGGTGTATGTGCCGGAAGCCAGTTCCAGGTTTTGCTTCATGTGTCCAAACACACAGCTATGAGGGACTGTTTTCATTCACCATTTTTCAAGACAGAAAGGGTCACATATATCATCACACAGACTTTGAAAAAGGAGGCATCACAATTAACTGTCACTCAATATCATGTAGTAAATCAACCTCAGAAGGTAAAAATAATATATTATTACTATAAATATATTTAACAAAATAGGAATACATTTTAAAGACTGTTTTGACAAAAATTACAAAATGAATTAACCATATCCTTGCCTCATTCAGAAAAAGTTTGAATATATATATTGAATTTAAAACATTTATATAAATATATTAAATTTAATAAATTTACTTTCTTAAATTAATATTGATTCTTGTTCAAACTGAGCCATTCACGTTCCCCCTCATGTCTGATCCTGAAAAGATCATTTAAAGCTTTCCAGCATATGAGTTGGCTTGTATTTTACTTTGATTACACCTGAGTTATTTTCTGTACTTACACTAGCCAAGCAGAAATCTGACTGAAGGATAGTGTTGCCACCTTCTCCACTACCCAGCAACCATGCAGCCCGGATGGGTTCACTCTTTTCCAGGGCACAGTCAAAGTTGCCTGGGCCCAAGGAATCTTGGTCCAGCAGAGGTGAGCTGAATCAGGAAGTGGTAAAGAAATGGATGCCAACTGCTTACTCACTTTTGCTGTTATAGTCACACATGCTTGAGAGCGGATCTCGGAGACTCTTGGAATTATCGGTTGTAGGAGACAATAAAATTCTTCTTTTGCTCAGTCAGTTTCAGTCTGTTATTTGAAAGTAAATATGTTCAACACTAAGGAAAATAAGAGGTTTTCTTCACGCTGTGCTCTTTTAAAATATTATAATATTTAAATTAATGGCATTTATAAAATTGTTGAAAAACTTCAAATGATAGCATACCTTGAGATACAAAAGGTAATCCTACAGTAATACGTACTGCGATAGCAATTTAATAAATCTCATAATTATGAGTTGTCACACTAATAGATCGTGCTGTCATTTTTTCACTAGATATTAAGTTAGCTATTTCAGTAAGAGCAAGAAGTCATCGGGGAATGGAGAGACATATATATTTATCAAGGAAGTTAACTTTTTAAATAATGTCTATATTTTACAGTTATAAATATGATATAAATTGATCTTATCTTTATATTTTAACAAACTTTTTACATAAGAAGTAAAAATTGAATTTTAACCCCTTCCTTGATGAGAGTTAGCTTGATGGATGGGGCTGCTTTATTGAGTTCCATAGACTTCATGGATTATAAATGAATTCTTCATCTTTTCATTTGGTGGAAAGGGACTAAGTGCTCGCTAAGGTGTCTTTTGTATGAGAACTGATACCTCTCCCTCTGGCCAACCATTGAAAGCCCTAGTTCTAATATCACATTGGGATTAGATTTTAGAGGAAGGCAGCATAAACATTCAGTACATGATAAGGATAATTTAAATTTTAGTTCTGGCCTGTATGTATGAAATCTGTATCAATTTATCTCTTTAAATCTGTATCAATTTAAATAGTTTTATTAAAGATTAAATATTGTTCAGTCGGTAATATTGGTATCCCACCAGCTAGGTGATTTTGGCTTTGAGAGAAGAACCTTACATAACTAAAGTCTGACTGTTTGGCCCATACATTGTGTCAACTTGAGCAGTTCACACATTTAACTGAGAGACTCAGCAGGGAGCCAGGGTTCTTACTTTGTAACATCTTCATCCTGTGCAAGAGGAGGGCAGGGAGGTTTTGTGAGAGCTACACGGGCCCTAAAGCAGGAGCCTGGAGTGTGGCCCTGTACAATAAAGCCAGGAGAAGAGGCTTGCTTTCTTCCCTTTGGTTCTGGCTCTATTTGCTCTGGCTACAGCCCTGAAGTGTTGCCCCCGTGCCATGACATGTGCCTTGGAGCAGACTATGGACTGAAACCTCCACAACAGTGAGCTAAATACGCCTTTCCTTCCTTTATTTTGGGCATGGGGTATGTTGTCTCAGCCACAAAGGAAAGTAACCAAGACACTGACTTTCTAAATGATGCTGGGAGTTTAGCATGATTCTCCTCTCAGATGGGAAGAGCAGTGTCACCGCAAAGCTCCAGTTTTATGTTCTGATTCAACGACGCTAGAAGATAATTCAGGACTTAGAGTTGCTGTGTCTCTGAAAGATCAACCTCAGTCTCTCACCGCACATTCTTTCTTACTCTATGAATAGACCTCGCCTCTTGTTTTTAAGCATAGAGGGCCCAAAGGCGCTCCTCATTTCCATTGCAGTCATTTGCATATTGCAGTGAGGCCCCATATTATATATAGCACAACGGAGTCCCATCAAAAGTATGTGTTTTGCTGTTTTTATTCTGTATTTGGGGGAATGGTGCCCATATTCTAGTCATGCGTTTGTACTTCTGGTTAGCAAACGGATATAAAAATTCTGTTGCTGAATTCCTGTAACTTGTTGGAGACATTCTGCTATTTGGACTGCTTACAATTGGATGGTGCTCTGGGCTGTCTCTAAATAGTGTTAGGATGCAGTTGTAGCTGAAACTCGTGGGTGGTACACCTTCTTCCAGATGGATAAGCACAACTCAGAGAGTTTGCTTCCTTATTCTAGGAAGCATGACCATTTTTATTCTACCTCATTGTCCTCCTCTTTAACCTGTCTTCATAACCCTTTGTGTAAACCATCAGAAGAAATCACAGAGGCCGTGTGCTGATACTGAAAGTATGATACATAGTTTACATACTGTAACATGGTTTACAGCTATCACTTTTTATTTTTGGTTTGGAAATTAAACTTTTGATATGAGAACAAAGTCAGACTGTGACCACACTTCTTCTAAAGCATAGCACACACTGCCACTGCAGCGGACTATTTCAAGTGATAAAATAACTCCTCCCTCTCTGACGAAGAGTTGACTTGTTTACTCACTGTTAAAAAGTCACGGATTCTCCAAAGATAAGTGTTCTTCTCTGTACTGGGACTTGCCGTACGTGTAGGTTTCTAGGTTGCATTTCATCTTTCCTATAAGAACTGTGTCCTAGAGAACTGACATGAACACGCTAACACCAAACTACTACCACTGATGTAAGTATGAAAACCACTTTTTGTTTCTTGTAAACCAGAAGTCTCAATTCTCTTGTCAACTTTTAAATAACCATAGAAAGCTAGTTTTCTAGTAGAGTAAAATCATAAAACTTTCAGAGATTTTACCAGTCAAGAGTTAGGGGCTACTTTATGACAACATTTACATACTAAGTTTCTCTCTCTCTCTCTCTCTCTCTCTCTCTCTCTCTCTCTCTCTCTCTTTCTGTCTGTCTGTCTTTCTGTCTCTCTCAATCTCTCTCTTTCTTACTTTCTTTTTTATTTTCAGGTAGGCTTTCGCTGCAGTTTAGGCTAGCCTTGAACTCACTTTACAGCCCACGTAGAGCTCACAGTAAATCTCCTTCCCTAGCCTCCTGAGCTCTGGGACTACATGAGTGCACTACCATGGCCAGCTCACGTGAAAGCAAACAAACAAACAAACAAACAAACACAAAGCACCTTATATTCAGTGGTAAAGCATTTGCCTAACATTTAAAAGGCTATCAGGTCAATTACAAACATTGCAAAAATAAATATATATAATCAGATCAAAAATAAATATATAATCAAATATATAATCAAATCAAATGTTATACAAATGGCTAATAATTCCATGGCACCATGTTCTAAATTAATATAGCTAATAAATATATACTTGCATGGATTTTTCATCATTATCCATGTTAATGGAATTATTCTCTGGCAATTAAATAAAAAACATATTATCCAAATACTAAAAACTGTGACAATAATTTAATATTACATATGGTCATTTATTTTTAAAATTTTATTTAAAGAAAAAAAACAAAACAGTAAAAGAGGAAAGTAATACAGAATTTCAAAAAAAAATAAACAGTAAGAAATCACCACTTAATAGATTACATATTGTCATCTTAGAAACAGTTGTTCAAGTTACAAAATTAAAGCATATAAAGTAGACATTCAAACAGTGAGACTGCAGGAGTTGTGTTCAATGACCCAACAAAAACTTAATAATATGGTCATCTGTGTTACACCCCTAAACACACTTGTAGTTGTATCTTTTAGAGCACATTCTTTTCCTCTTTTTTACAATAACTTTTACATATTTTGGGTTTTATTACTCCCACAGTTCTTATTACTTTTTTGGGGGGAAGAGAATAAAACCAAAAATAACAAAATAAAGTGGAGTCAGTCAAAACAAAGGATGGACATAGTACATGATGTAAAAACAGAATACAAGGTAATCAACTGGTTACCATAATGCCTCTTGCTACCTTAAAAAGAATTGCCTATATCACCAGGTATAATAAAATTGAAGAAAACAGTACGGAACAAAACCAATAAAACCTAAACATTGGAGACATTACAGGACTTGAAAAGAAGATAATAGTCAAACCAGAATGGGCATCATAGTGAATCTTATTGCCTTCAAAATTGTTGCCTATACCCTCAAACTTGATACTATCAAACAGAACAGAATAGAGTAAAACCAGTTAAAACAAGATGGTGAGAGCATTACAGGGCTTCAAATCAAGTTAATAGTAAATCAAAAATTTATTATAATATATCCTGCAAATTATTTTAATTTTTTCCTTTAATTAAAAAATAATAAAAAAATTAAGAAAAGGAGGCGATTGAGTTAGAGGACATAACAACATAATAATACAGGTCAGAACAGAACAATTTAAGCAACATAGTGTTTAACCACAAGATAACACGACTTAACAGTAGTTACCGTAGTGTCTCTTTCCTTGCTATATTTGAGTATAACTTCGTATACTATAGCATCAAACATGTCAAGACAGTGTGAAGCCATTCAAGAGGATGGAAGTATTACAGGGTATGTAGAACCAGCTAGGAGAAAATGAACAATGGTTTCTATACTATCTTTGCCTATAAAAATTTTGTTTATACTATCACATGTAATAAGATACAACATGATAAAAGCAATGGAGACAGAAGAACAACAGTTTGATGGGACTTCAAAACCAGATGATATTAAATCAGCACTAGCTATTATGATGTCTTGTTTTCTTCAAAATAGCTGTTGATATCATCACAGGCAAAAAATCAAACAGCCCAGAATAAAGTCATGCCAATTAATGAGTGAAAAATGTATAAGGATTCAAAGCCATATAATGGGAATCATGATTATCACATACTTTTATGTATTTATAACATTTCTTACTCTACGTAAACTATTCGGTATTTATACATGTGAGTTTGATTTCTTTCACTTATGAGTATGGTCTCAAGCTGTACCCATTTACTTATAAATATCTCAATGTGATCCTTCTTTATAACTGAGTAGTACTTCATTGTATAAAAATACCACAAGTTTTTTATCCATTCCTCAGTTGATGGACACTTAGGTTGTTTCCAAGATCTGGCTACTACAAACTGTGAAGCTATAAACATGGGTGCACATATATCACATATATCACTGTGGCATGATGCTTTCAGTTCTTCTGGGAATATACCTAGAAGTGGAATAGTTGGAACAAATCGGACTTCCAGTCCCAGCTTTTTGAGAAATCTCCAGACTGATCTCTACAATGGTTGCACCAGTGTACACTCCCACCAACAGTGCTGGAGAGTTCCTTTTTCCCCACAGCCTCTCCATTTGTTATTGGTGGTTTTCTTGAATGGTTTCCTGGCCATTCTTTCAGGAGTGGGATGGAGTGTGGTTTTAATTTGCATTTCTCTAATGAGTAATGACGATGAACATTTTTTCATGTATTTATTTGCCATTTGTATTTCTTCATCTGAAAGTGTGTATGGATCTCAGATGCTCATTTTTGGATTGTATCTTAGTCATTTATTTTTAAACTATACATATTATCTTGAAGTTTAGAAAATTATATTATCTTTGGTGTGTTTTAGAGACAGAAAAATTATTTTTCAAACACATTTAACTAAATATCAATTTACTTATGATTCTGTTTCTCAATTTATTAATAAAAATGTGATATAATTTTATTAGTCTAAATATGAACTACAAATATTATTTACATGAGTATCTCTAAAAAGCTACAAACAGCAGTCATGGGAGTAAGGAAGTAAATTTTCTTTTAAAATGGGGCCACAGTGCCAAGGTTTTGGCTCAACGGCATAAGTGTCTGGCTGGCAAGTGCAAAGTCATGAGTTCAAACCCTGATTAAAAAAAAAAAGTGAATAAATAAAAACAGGGCAACAATGACTAAAAATAAACTAAAGATTTAATAGAGGAAAAGTTTTATAGAATGAGACAGATTACTATTTTGGGAAAAATGTATCATTTGCACAGTTTTATCTTTAACATAAACAAGGTAATGACAAAGATATGTAGATTAGAAAAAAGTGAGAAATTGTACTAAGAGAAAATTTTCTTTTAAACTTAAAATAACAGATTCACTGTCTAAACAAAATTATATATGTTAGTGACACTATTTACCTTCATATACAGATACTTTTTGTTATGCACCTGTACCTAAAACTAAAAATGACATTTAATGAAATTTTACGTTCTTATCTTTTGTTTTTTATTCTTTCATGTCTTCTCTCCTTACATCACTCTTTCACTTCTTTGTTTCCTTTCTTTTGTTTTAAAAATCCAAAATAGAATGTGCTTCCTATACTTTTTCTTCTGGACAAGCTAATTCTTCTTATTATATTTTTGAGTCATTTGAGTTTCCATGGAACACATTTAAATGTAAAGCATAATAACTTATTTGAAATATACAAAAGACATTCAGGTTCAGCTTTGTCTTAATTAAGAAACAAAATCTTTCAAATTGATATCTGAAGTACACGGTGACTTTGCATCTAAATGTATATAAGTAGAAGAAAAGTAGAAACAGAATGAGATTTAGAGTATTACTTTGGAAAATAAAAGTACTGTTGTTTGCACAATTTTAACTTTAATAAATAGAAATGGATTCATTATATTTTGTCTAATCCAGAATTAAAGCAAATAAATAGAACCAATAGGAAGATGATACAGTGTCTATACTGATAAGAGAAAATGGTATTTTCTCTGTGATCTTACTTTCTTTTTAATCAGAAAAAAATTAGATGGATCTGTAATTTTAAATTTCAGATCAAAGCTAGCATCAACCAAAATTGTTTACTTTTTGCACAAGGAATACGCTGATTGACATAGCTAAAAATGGGTGTGCTATAGAAAACAATTAATTGGATTTTATCCTGCATGTAGATTGGCAGAACATCGGAAAAAATTCAGTCTTTATTTCTTGTATTAATGCGTGGAGAAGGCAGAAGTTCACTCAAGCTGTTGACTTCTCTGCATATAAAATGTAGAGCGCTATCCAGGAGAGAGTGCTCCACAGCATTGCAAATTTGCATAATGAAGAAGAGAGTGCATTTAATTTACCATTAACTTGTTAAACCTCTCTGTAATATTTTCTCTCTGCAATTTATTTTATATGTATTACAAGGTAATTGAAATCAAAACTGCAGTAGGTTAATGGAGTAATAGAAAAAAAGAAATCTACGAACTTGATTTGCTTTTAGAATGTTATCATAAAGAGCGAGAATATTAGACTCTGTAAGCGCTGAAGGCTATTCAGGGAAGCCTGATATTGGACTTCCAGATGGGAAGTAAAACGCTTTCTAATAAATTTTTATTTATACCTTCTGTGGAGATTGGGCAGTAGCAAGCAAGAATACAATACACTATGGAGTGTTATTGTACATTTTCTTTGATGGCTGTAATAACTGTAATAACTGAAAATTCTGAAATGAAGAATGGGATAAACCAGACAAATTGGAAACAAACATGGGTGAATGAATGCCATTCTCAACACTCAAGCTGAATTGGAAAATGTTAAGACAACTGTGTTTGTACTGAGTATGAAAATAATATAGAAATACTAGAAAAATAACAATATCTTGAATAATAATTCACTATACCCTTCGTTATAATCATAATTCTTATTAAATTCAAATCTATCAGTTAGGATGAGTGCAATACATTGCACTGTACACATGATGTTAAATTCCTCTTTTAAAATGTAACACTCAGAAAAATTTAAATAGCAGCTCATCGAATTTGGGAAACATACCCATTCTTTTTTTCAGAGGAAATAAAGCTGCTCAAGTTGAGCAAAGAATTCAAATTTACTTATTCCCCAAATTTTCTTCCATCTTAAATTTGCATTTAAAGAATTATATTTGCACCTTTTGAGGATGTTATCAGGAAAATGTATATATTTTAGCAGATGCCTCCCTCAAATAATTAAACTGAGCAAAGCAATCATTGCTAAACTCTGTAGTGCAAAGTCTTTAAATAAAAAGCAATCGGTTTTTCCATCTATTCTCAAACATAATTATTCCATGTCTAAAAACAACTTTTGTTAATTAAAACTGTCTTTTGAATCTTTATAGTACCTGTAATTTTAGGGAGCATCTAGGTTTTTTTCCATATCTGTCATTGCCTCTGACTCTCCTATATGTTTTCTTCTTTCCAGTGGCATGCAATCTTCTAGATTTAAACCTCACGGGCAAATTAAATATTCTTGCATAGAAATGGGTTTAAACATAGTGAAATCAGTTTTATAGAGGTTGTTTTCAAAGTTCATATTAATAGAGAGCACATATTTTTTCACAAGGCACACAGGAGTCCATAGTGTATTTGAATGCATGTCACAAATCACCTCCTGTCTCCATCCTCCCAGGCAAAGACCAGCCTGAATTTGCAGACATAGACCTGTGGAGCTGGGTGCTTCTGTGAAGCAAAAAAATGTACTCAGCAGCACTAGCTGCTCTGCCTGTCTTTTCCCATGTGAATCACAATCTCCAGATTAATAAAAATGTGGGAATCATTTCATGAGTGAGATGTAGGAATCATTTTAACAGTGAAATGTATGAACATAGGTAGGACCACACTGGAATAATACTGTCATTGTGGATAAATGATGCTTTTATTAAAATTACATTCAAAATTTTGTTTTCATGTAACAAATATAAGATTACCCTTCTCAATCTAGTAAACCATAATTTTGTTATGGTAGGAAAATGCCAAAAACAAAAAAAAAAAAAGAAGAGAACGGTTTTATTTTTAAAATTGCCTATTGTTAAAATGTCATTCTTCAGTTTTCTAATAAAGATTAAATAACGACCACACCTCATGCCATTCAAAATTCAACAAATTATTAGTTTAAAGATTACATTGATACTCATTATTAAAAATACTATTAAATTAAATACAACATATGTAATAAATTGAGTAAGTAGTCTGTGCTTTGTCCTGGCCTAGTTTTCTTCAAAACCAAAGAAGGTAACAACATTAGAGATGAGCTTCTGTGAGAAGAATACTTTTATTATTGCTATCTTTCCTGTGATACACTGCTACTCAAAAGGATATCCATCATGAGGTTCAGTATCTAATCCAAGGGATTTAGTTTTTAATCTTGTATTAAAAATTTAATAATGTTATATATCAAGGGAATATTTATTACTCTATGTAAAATCCTCAAGGTTTTTAAAATCAGAAACTCAAAGCAAAAATTATTCAACAGAGTAACTTTAAAACTATATTAATTTTTCATATAATAAAGATTTAAACTGACATGTACAAGAATAGAGATCATAAAAATTGCATAATGGGAAATTTCTATGTAGAAATCTGCAAAAGCAGAATGTATTGACCAATACTGCTCTCATTGTAGTATCTACTATTTGGAAAGTTTGCTTCTGGGAAAATGTACACAATTTGAGTTTTTACTCACAGCATATTTAGAAAATGAGACATGGTGTCAAACAAAAACAAATTCTTTTCTTACCTGCTAGCCAACACCATAAGGAAAAGCAAAGGAATTTTCCTTATAAATATTGAATAACATCAACTAGAACCCAAGTTTAGAACTTTTCAAGGGAAGTTACTAATTAAGATCATTTTCTAAAAGAAACTCACTCATTGTAAATGAGTTCTTTTCAAAATGGACCGACTGACATCAGAGTTAGGAAGCATAGATTGACTGTTGAAGCCCAATTTGCTAATATTCATCAGGATTTAATAAGAACTAATGTCAGTCACTTCTAGCAGGGACAACTTCTAATGACACAAAAGTCTTGGATTCCAGACTCTTGGATTTGAATATGAAATTTCCAGAATTTTAGAAAAAATCAGATATCCATTTCATAGTTAGAGCCTTCCGCCAATGTGGCTAATGATGCTATATTCAGTTGTCCTCAAAATAACCAAAAACATTTCTCATGCTTTAAGCTGCAGTCCTTCATTATTAATTAATTGTTTTATGAGGAAGTTGGACCAGTTTGTGAAGTCATTAACGTCTATTTTCTTAGAAAATATTCTTTCCCCTTATATCTTCCAGCGCACCTCTTTATAGGAAGTGCTGTCCACACACCCGCAAACCTCGGTGTTGACCCATGTCATCCTTCCTTGTCTCAACACTAAGCTTAGAAGCAACCTTGAATTTGAAAGCTCTTGTCCTTAGTGGTACTTCTTCATGAACCAAATGCTTTTGTCTTAGTATTTGGCTAACAGATAATTTAGAAACATTCCATATGCTTGGATTTTATTTAAAAATATTATTTTAAAAAATTGGAAGTTTGTCTCAGCCAAGTCTAGCTATCAACATTATTAGTACATCTGATCAACATTCCTGGTGAATAATTGCATTACTATTTTCATTATCACGCAAAAATTGCTCCTTTCTCAGGTGTTTTTTAATTCCTAGAGGCGGACAATACATACCACCTGCTTACTTGTTACCTCAGTTACCTTAACTGCAGAGGCACTTACATAATGCATTTCCTGTCCTCATTACATAAGTGAGATTCCTATCTCTGTCCACTGTCTTTAACTGAATTAAAAAGTTTGGTTTTGACCAATTGCAGCTACCAAATTAGATGCGATTTCCCAGCTTGAACAAATCCAATGCAGTGTGGCACTAACAGCTCCCCAGGAAGCTTCCAGGCTTCTGTTCTTAACCTGGAGCTGCATCCCTGATTCCAGTTTCTCTGTTGTTTCTGTCTTCTTGGGCTGAGAAGCTACAGGATCCTCTGGCTTTCAGACCAACTGTTATAGACACCAATATGGAGATTACTCAAAAAGCTAAAAGGAAGAAATTCTATTATTTATTCCCGTTCTAGGCAGCTTCTCAAAAGAGTTAAAGACATCCCACTGCAGTGAGATGTACATACCCAAATCATAACAGCTAAATTTCAGAAGCATTCCATATGTCCATCAACAGATGAATGGACAAGTAAAATGTGGTATAATACGTAATGGAGTGCTTTTCTGTCATAAAAAGTGTAAACTTGAGTTATTTATAGGAAAACAGATGCACCTTGGAACATAATATTAAGTGAAATAAATCAGACATGCAGCCTTAAATATTACATGGTTTATCTTGCATGAGAAACCAAAATATGAATACAAAGCAAAATAAAGTCTAGATAACAGGAAATAAAAAGACAGGTCTTTTGCATGTGGGAAGGAGACAAAGAAAAGGAAGGAAAGAAGGTGAACAAAAGTGGGTGAGAAAAAACTGAGATGCGTTCTGCAGATGAAGCAACTCCCCATGAGGAGTGTGACCATTCTGTATGTAAATATCTACTAATAAAAATATAAACACTGAAACAAACAAAAATGCAGATATTTTGGATTTTTCTGTAAGTTTTTTTCTGATATTCCACAGAACCCTGACTGACAGCAGTAGAGCACTTTCGTTGGAACATGATAAATTAAATAGAAAAATATAGTTCATATATTTTCAAAGAGTGTAACAGTATGTTTTCTGCACCACATTTTAAAATTAAGTGCAAATTCATGTCCAGTTTTTAATTATTCCTAAAACGTGGATAATTATTCAAATGACTTTAGATAACTAAAATTGTATATAATATATATATATATATATATATATATATAATAAATTTTTACATACTCGGTAAGATATTTAGAATTTTTGAAGGACATATTGAGTAATAAGCAAAATAGTTCTTAATTTAAAAAGAAGATGATACTCTTATAGCAGAGTTTAAAGAATTGGTAAATATGTAGATGCTTCTTTATCTACAGGTAGGTATCATTTAACAAAGAGTGTCCTATAATATCAGACAAAGAAGCTCACACATTGCTACCTGAATGCTAAGGGAGTATTCCAGAAATCAACTTTTTTCATACAATTTTATTTCACCTTGTTGCTGATTTGATGTATATTTGACATTTGGGAACACAACTTTTTTTTTTTTTTCTTCCTATTATAATGAGTTTGTACAGTTTTGAAAGAAAATACATTTTTCTTTCATCCTGATGATTTGGAAACACAGAGGAAGATAACAATTGTTTCTAGGAGAATGACAGTTGAGTACAAAATCCATCGTGAATAACCTGAGGCAATTAAATTCACGGCAGGAAAACAGAAGAGCAGCTCCATCTTTCATCTGACTAAGAGGTAGCTCGCTCTCTCAAACCTCACACACCTTTGGTGTTCCAGTAGTCAAAGTTCAATTCCTTTCAGATCCTTGTTTGATAGATTTTTTTCATTGTGTATTTTGATTAAATGTCTAGATGATTGATTGATGGACCTTTTCTTATTGGGCTGAATTGATTGTGAATTTTTCTGCAATAGAACAATCATGTTAGTAATACCGTGAATAGATTCAGCTGTTAGCCCTCCTTATGCAGTTTCTATGAGATTACAAATCATACTGGCATGGGCGCTTCAAGGCTGAGCTCCAGGTCCATCATTCCTGAGAGTAGTTTACACTGGATATGTAAAACATATAGTGTGTATCAATTTGATTTAAGATTTATGATTATAAAAAATGTACATGAATATTTTAACTGTGTGATTGAATGCTTTAATTCTAACAACAGATTGTAGTGAAATGTAATAAGCCTCACTTAGCTCAATCTTTGACCATGAATCTATTTAATACTTTTATAAATAAATAAGTTTCCAGTTCTAACATCATAAACAGCAAAAGAATTTGAAAACTAAAGTTGTCCAAATACAATCTTCATGATTTCCAATGTGATTCTATTGAAATTAATTGTTAAGATCTACTGAATGACTTTACAGCACCATTCTTTGTCTTAGTTTCCTCAGTTTCAGATAAAATAAGTAGCTGTTCCACTCTCTATCCATTTGACGTAGGAGAAAATTACTCAATGAATGATGAGATCACGATTATTGTCATCAAATACTAGTGGAAAAGAATATTGGCTATACCATATACAGCTTAATTTTGAAGTTAATATGCATTAGGAAACAAAAAATATTTTTTTATTTGTTCAGTAGAAAGGATTGCTTTTGACACAGGTCAGACTAAAGGGAAAGTGTGAGAAATTCTGAGACACGTGAATGAGAGTATTACTAGAGGACATAAGAAGAGCAGATCAACAGAATCTCTTGAAATCTAAAATATTTCAGTTTAAAAAAAGCTATTTTGTTTTTATGTGTTTGGGTCTTTTGATATTTTTTAAAGTATCTTCAAATTAAATTTTAATAATACTAAAGAACAATAAGCTTTATAATATTCCAATTTCCCAAATATCTTGCTCGGCTTTTCAAGGAATTTTCCCATCTTTCTGATAAGTCTGCTAGTTTATGATCAATTTTAATAGAATATAATGTTTAACTGTCTGTTGATGCCCAATGTTTGAGAGGTAAAATCTCTTTAGATGTTGTAATTATTTTTAAGATATTCCTGCTCTACTATAATACAGACACTGAATTACTGTATGTTACTGTATTGTCACTGTATAGTGAGATTTTGACATTAGATCTCTTAGGTGGAAATTCTGAGGATTGCTGTTGATTGTAAGATAATGAAGAATATTAAAAAAGAAAAGCCTCAAGTAGCAGTTTTACTGAATACTCTATATTTTGCTCAAACAAGCATCTCATCTACTCAATATTCCGCTTAGGTTGTCTCTGTAGATTACAAAAATCTTTTCTTGAATATATGACACTGAAATCTGGCAGAACACATATAGGCTTGGCAGAGAAAATGAATTGGGGTGCAGGTTTTGAAAACTGACACATTCTAGAGTCGTGACTGATAACTAACTCCTGTGGGCCCTCACATCTGCAAAAAGAGGGGTCCATTGAGAATTAGCAGTAAGAGAGTCAGGAATGAAAACTGTCATCATTGTATTCACTAGAAAGAATGGATGCGCAAATTCTATCTGCAACAGAATAAAAAAAAAGGCTTTCTTGTCTGTGTATATTGTTCGTTTTTCTTCTTGATTTCACACATTTTTCATAAGTAAGTCTTGGATTTTTCTTCTTGATTTGATGTCCATTTGCTGGCATCATCCCTACTGCAATGTACATTTTCAGGAAGTGTGCACCCACAAAATATAAAGGTGCTGGAACCGTAGTGTTTTCTGAGCCATTGAGAGAACTGTGGAACCGTATATGACTGTTTTACTTCCAGGGTTTCTGACGTACTGGGTCTAGGATTGAATCTGAGAGTCAACCTGTCTCATAAGCTACCTAGCGATGCTGCTGGCTGCAGGGGGCTGACAGTAAGAAGAACCTCTCTGAAGAACAGAAGATGTCCAGCTCTGCCTTTCCTTAACATTCCAGGCAGAAATATAAATATAGTTTATTTTGATAACCAAATCTTTCACTAAGTAACATATTTGATTTTTTTTCTAAAAAATGTACATATTTGATCATTAATAAATACAAGAAACATGACAAATCTAATTGAAAGGAATATAATTTTATAATCTTTAGGCAAAAGAAAATTCATCTAGGGAAAGAATTTCTTTAGAACCTACTTCATTTTTATTTTTTTATTTTTTTATAGATTGCATCATTTGATACTCTGTAGTCCATTCTTTTGTCTTTAGAAAATCAGCTTAGAGGGATGGCTGTTCACCTCTTACAAAGATTTCTAATTTACCTGAAAGTCATAATTAGATGAACTTATAATAACAACAAACACAACAAGCCATTAAACTTTTGCAATTAGTTCCTTAAATTATTTTGACAAATTGAAATAATGTTCAGCACTATGTGAAGCCACTTCTAATATTTCAGCATGTATTCTTATAAAATATGAGTCTCTACATTCAAATTTCAAGACCTTCACAATACTTTCTTAGCATCTCCTATCTCTTGATTACTTGCACAACAAAAACTCTTTTGCCACTTCTTAGAAATGATAATGATTTTCAGTGAGGTCACTGACTAATAGAGGAATAGAAGTGATTCTGTACTTGTGCTGTGTCTCTCCACTTTTCCTGGAATTGCTATTTTATTCTTTATTGCTTTAATTAAAGAACGAATATAAATTTACTACATGAGAATATCAACATGTGTATTGACACAGCAGACAAACTTAAATCATTTGCAATAGATTGTTTATGATGTAATTTAATTCATGCCTGTCCAATCTTTTGCTTTACCCAGGCTACATTCAGTGCAGGGGAATTGTTTGGATTCACATATGACATTTATAATATATGTACTATATATAAAATGAAACTTCCTTTTTTACATTTTAACTAGTCAAATGATTTTATGAAAGAACATAAGCTCAAGATTAATAGTTAAATTTTATATGTCTGCTTAATAACAATAAAAGCCTATCTTCCTCGGCTCACACTTCTAGGAAGGTTGAAACACTGTATTTGTAATAGCAGCGTTTTACTTAGCAAATTGCCCAAATTCATACAAGGCTTCCCCAAGAGAGTTTGTGTGGCAGCTAAGGCAGGTGGGATTAGCACTGCCCACCATCTCCTACCCAGGTTTCAATTGTTGCTTGGAAATCTGTGCTGTTAGCACCTAAAATTGGGTTGTAAAGGACAAACATATTCTAAACATTCAACAATGTTACAAATTAGTCAGCTCCTGGGGCTGATTTTTAGGTGTCCAGGATAATATGTAACTCTAACCGGGGAGTTTTTCCCTTAGACATGGCTGATTTAATTGATACAACGGTAACATTCAAGGTTGTAGTGCAACTGCCAGAGACCACCCTATTTCCTCTGGAACAAACAACTGACAGGATGGAAAACTCTCCATTGCAATAATGAATTAAAGAGGCAGAGCTTCTAATAAAAGAAGTTGGTTTATCTGAAAAAGGAAGAGAAAAAAAGAATATAGACAGCTACTCTGGAGAAGAAGAGGATATTAGAAGTCAGCACCGCTGGGATTTAGCCCTGAACTCCTTTTACTTGGGATTCCTGATTTCTGCAGGCCCTTCTGTGGGCCCCTGGAAGTTGCCCTCATCTGATTGGCTTCTTGCTGTCTTTGATCTTAACGTGAGCACTTCCATCTGTATCCTTTCTGATCATTTGATTCCTTTTTGTCCTGTTTAGTGGGTAAGTGAGTGGGGAGAGCCTCATAGAAGGACAGTTTAGAGTTAGAAATTAAGTAAAGCGGATGAGTGTGTGTGGTGCAGGTATGGTGATGTTAAAGTGATAATATAAATACAAGTTAAGGGATGTGTATGTGGGTGTGTGTTTTACATGTTAAATAATAGTCCTCAGGTGGCTGCCTTGTATCTCTTTTGTATGTTGTCAGAAGAGAGTGCGGAAAATAGTTTTGCTGACCTTTCAGGTTCCCAGCTACCTTCCTGTTTTGTCTGTCAACACTTCCTGTTGAATTCTTATGTTTACTCTGTTGCCTGACTGCTCCTTGTGTCTGGTTTTTCTTTGTCTTTTTTTTTTTTTTTTTTTTTTTTTAATTGCTGCAGTCTAACTGCAGAGGTAAAAGTAGCCTTTAGTAACATTCCGTATTATTTTTTAAATAAAGTTTAATGAGTTCCTATTGTATCCTTCTTCCTAAGACCCACTGTCCTTAGGCTGCCGCACTGAGATGTCCATCAAATGGGTAACAACCAATCAGGCTTCTTCTAACTGGGCTCCTTATAAGGAAACTGCAAATGGAAGTCTTTAACAGACACGTTTGTCCAGTGGGTTTGGAGAAAAAAGGGATATTAAATATTGGCATATTTAATCATGTGTTCGATCTGTATGATCACTTGGGGTTTTGGGTGTGAGAATAAACAAACTTCCATGAGATTAAGGCATTCATGATCCGAGCTTGAGGGTTAGAATAGAAGGCAGATTGGGGAAGGAGAAACAGGACCCTGTTTTTAAGGGATCCAATAGCAGTTGTAACCAGCTGGCCACTAGATCTGTCTACAGGTACAGTTAGAAACGGCCGGAGGAGGGCGGTGATGGAATCTTCTTCTATTTTAGCCTACGTTGCTTTTACTTTTATATGTCTTTGTTTGTACTTCTCTGCTGGATTTCTAAGACCAAGTTAAAGTGAGACCTCTGTCAAACAAATGTTATCTCTTGTCATTTGTATGTATTAAGGTCAGTTAAGTGTCCTCAGGAGTTACTTTTTGAGTATGTACTGAGCCTCTCAGCTCTTCTGTCAGTGCCAGCCACCAGAACGGGTAATGGTCTTGCTTGTCCACGTGCTTTCTTGTGGACATTTTTCTCTCTGCTGACCCTGCTTTTTGGCACACTGTATGTTAGTTGATTCACGTCTTCTGCAGTCCAGCAATCTCCTTGTCCAGGGGTTGGATGACTCACCAGAGTTGTGGGATCCAATAAAAAAGTCTTCTCATGTCCTAAGTCTTTTCATCATAGAACCTTTAAATGATATGAGAAATATAATTCAGAACCTAGATATCTGATACACCACATTGTGTTTCCTAAAATTGAAGAATAAATTCTAAGGAATAGTAGAGGTTAAGAGCAGGGAATTTTATTGAGGAAGAGACGGCTCTTGAAAGACAAGACACGACCTGAGTGAATTGCTGTGAACCCCAATTACTGGAGGAATTTTTAACAAGCAAAATCATGAGGTCAGTACAAAACCATGAGATGGTACAACATGGGACAAAACTATGCTCAACCAATAAGATGGCAAGTATGGTTGCTTAGGTAATGTTGATTGAACGGGGAAGCAATTCATGTAGCAAGTGTACATAAACAAGTAGTATTTTTTTGTTTGTTTGTTTTTGAAGACATGAGCCAGAAAATGCTATTCATTCACCAGGATGACTGACTTCTATCTAGTCTTTATTGGACAAAGTGACATAAATTATAGTATATTACTTATCCCCTGGGGAGGCTCGCCAGTCAGGTCATTCTGTCTTTACCATGAGGCCTGACCTTTAATGGATGGAATTCAAACTATGTTGTAATGTACTCTTGTTTTCTGAACTGATGGCCAACGCCTATCTGACTGCCCATAATATTTCTATCTAACTTAGCTGCCTATAATACTTTTTTATTCATAGTTTCTCTTTCCATGGTGTAAATTAGCCATGGTCCAATGTTGTTAAATGAAAAAACTGCAGAAATAAGCAAGCTTTAATTGCATGTTGTTGTGATTAGCTTGACGAATTCAACTACTCTACTCTGTTCTGGCAGTTTGGGAAGGCCAGTCCAATGCCATAATGTCCTCCTTTTAAGTAAAACGTGAAAGGTTCTCCACTCACTAAGAAAGACAGAAATCATATGCTGATAATGCTGAAATCTCCATTAAATTGTTATTTTTAATCACTTACTGTCCCTAAGTTTAATTTCTAAATTAAACTTGATAGTAGATAATTCTTTTTCTTTGTGCTCTATTGCCAACGCCCTGCTTTCTGCATTTTAAAAAATCTCTATTGCTGCCTCTACCATTTGCCACATTTTTAGTGGGTAAACTATGTACAAACTTTGATGGCCTTTCCCAGTTCAGAATTTAGTAGCTTAATGCTCCGAATATGAAAGATTCCAAAACTTTGTCTCAGATCCCTGGCTGCATTCTCAGGCCCCAGTTGCTATTTCAATGTGTCATTAATGCTTTATTTTTCGGTGTCATCACACGTTCCTCTCTATAGTAAAATTTTTAAAATATTATGGAACTTTTTTACACAAATACATGTAGTCTAATCAGAGATGCATACTTTTGCTTTTTGAAAGTACAAACTGGCTTTGCCTTTCATACTAAACCATTATTAAGTCTTATTAAATATTAATAGTCTGAATATTTATCACACGTTGGCATTATAAATTTGACCCCATCTCTACATTGCTTCTATTTCTTACTGCATTTCTACAATCAATTGCTGTTTCAGCTACACAGTTTCCTTCTACAATGATAAGCATACTTCAGAATGTAATAAGCATCAGCAGTGGCCCTGATTTCACACTGAATGAATCCATATCCAATCACCATAGTCATCAAGGCTCCATGTAATTTGATCTCTGTCTACACCACCTCATCTCCTGTCTTTGTCTGCCTCACTCACCCACTCTGACTGTTTCAGTGATTCTCCAATACAGGACCTTGTTCCCTTTTCAGGGTCTCTTTATCTCACTGGGAATTTATATTTAGTCATTTCAGCATTCTCTTCCAATGTTACCTCTCAGAGGGTAGTTCCTTCAGAGCCTTGCATAAAATAATCTTTCAAAACTTACTTCTCTACCCTGTCTCATTTCAATCCACATGTAGAAATTACCCCTACTTGATTACTTATCTGCTTATGAATTTGTGTACTATTTTATTTTTCTTACTAGAATATACATTCTAGAAGGGCAAATCATTTGTCTTTGTCTTTCTATTCTCAAGTTTCTGTTATAGTATCAGGCATCTAAGGGATGATTAATAAGTATTAACAGTGTCTGCATAGCCATATCATTACATTTTTGGATAAAAACCAGCATCCTATGTTAATTTGAATCTAGATTTACTTTAAATGTTAGCCCAATGATCTGTTTTCCTCAAAGATTCAATATTAGTCACTAAGAAAATTTGCAACAATTAATATAAATATTAGATGCTGTGCACAGAATTTCCAAATATACTCTTTCATTAATTTTAAATCTCATTGCCATCATTAAATTAGAAATTTTAGGAGCATGGCTTTCCAATGAATAGATTCCCCTCATATGACACCTATATTAGTAATTTAACAAATAATTGTTAAATGAATAGGGGTTAATAAATAAATTATTGACAAAAACAGTGTATATTCAGGTATATGTGCAAATGTATGTCTTGTCAAACATTTGTATAAGTTATACTACTGTGTACATTTGCAACACGTAGATACACAGTATAAAGTATATAATATATAATGTAAATTGGTAAATAGGTAGTAATATATAATGTAAATATCTGGTAGCAGACATTTTTGACATATTGACATTAAAGTTAATCCACTATATTTTGCGTGATAATTATAGGCATTTTATTTTTCATTCTCATTATTATAAATACACTATCTTTGATGTAGTTATTCTTTTATCTCACAAATGTATATGAAACATAACAAATGAAATTTCAGTGGATCTTAGTCTTCATTTACAGGACAAAACCATCAAGTACAGTAATGGAAAAATTAGGACTTTCCTAGAGTGATACGTTTTGTCATCCTAATCAAAGTGAAGCCAATAGGAAATGCTGGAGTTACTGAAGGAGACTGCAACAGATTTACCCTGTGAAGAGCCTATAAAACTCCCTGTCCAAAGCAGGTGTCTGGTAGGTATGCAACTTTGGGACCGACTCTCTAGTGTACCACTTGGGCTGGGCCACAGTGACAAGTACAATTTGTCTTCTGGAATTGCCATTTTAGAAGAGGCAATTCCTAAGAATCCTTTTTAAAAAAAACCCTACTCTCTCCTTTTGCAAAGATCAACACACTGCTTCTAAATTTTCCCTGAACCTTTTCTTTATTGCTAATAGTTTGGTTGGTTCAAAATCAATAGACTTTGGTGTAATGTGAAAAGATCAATAACAATTTAACATTTTCATTTCAATAGTATAAAATAACTGCATTTTCTGTATCTTGCTATTTTTGCCAAGATAAAGGTATTTAAAAAGGTAATGATAAAATAGTAAACTATTTAATATATTTATATGACAATTCTGAAAGTATTTCAAAATAATCATGTAAAATATTACTTTCAGATGCTTATAGAGTTTGACTTTTCTTAAAATTGAATTTCAGTAGTCAAAAAAGAATGGTGTTACAGATATGATAGTAAGCAAAAGACTATATTGCTGGTATGTTTAAATGATTCCTAAAAATCACACAAAAGCAAATCCTGTGTACATTATATATTAAATTAATACATGATGTTCAAAGTTATTAAGAACTACATTAAAACTAACTTATGGAGCCAACAAACATTCTATAGCATATTTGTAATATTTATATGGTACTAACAATAAATAGGTTTTTATCAACAGACTTTCAATTTGAAATTGTTTACCTGTGGATCTTAGTTTGATATCTTTGTTTTAAACTTGGAGAACCGTACTCTGTTACTAGTTAGTGGAGCACTGAGGATCAGAAATTCTATTTGACATCCTGGGAAGTAAATAGTGGAGAGGTGTGTATGTTTGTGCATAGTGTGAATACATTAAATGTTGAAAGTAAATGTGCACACATACCTGTGCACATATATGCACATATGTCCTTGTATTCAGTATGCATATATTTTATGTTTTGAGTATATATAGATAGATATTTGCTTTTAGTAAGTGGGTATGAAATACAGTGTGCATTTCATATAAAGTAGATAGGGTTGATTTTTTTGTGCTTTTTACTATATTCTTACAGATTTGACTTTTTTTCCCATCAGATGTAGCTTTTGAGAGATTCACTTGTAATAAAGGGAGAACCAGGCAAAATTGGCAGAGCAAAAGAATTATTTGCAAGGTGGCTGCTGTTGAGGACTCAGCCTCCCTTTCAGAGGGCTCTGGAGCTGCCAGGGTCTTGCAGATTTGAGAGTCCTTTCTAAACTGAAGCCAAGTGGTGTGGCATTTGTAGTAGCATAACCACCAGACTTGACTGACTGCCACCCTCAGAGAGACGAAACTTTACTTGATTCAATTGCCTGTGACTAAGGGTAATTCCCAGGTGCAAAGTCAAGGGAGAGCTTTGGTAGCTGATGTTCTCAGCAGAAGGAGCACAGATGTGTTACAGTGCTCTCCAGGAAGAACCAGAGTATCCTCTACAAGTTATCACTTGTACCATTGGTTCAACAATTATCTTTTCTGTTTGTCTAAGCTAAAATACTTTAAATTTTATTTTGTTATGTCCAGTGGAAATAATCAAAACCCATGCTGCTCCAGTTATCTGTAGCTATTTCTGATATTCTCACCCTCCTTTCCTCAAACTCCTAGTATTCTCTCACTTTACCCAAGCAGCTCTGTAATCCAGGTGCCTTGCCTGGCAGAGTCACCATGCTGTCGTTTCTAAATGCGTGTAGAACTTGCTGGGATGGATAATAATGCCCTTACTGTGTCTCATATTAGGAGCATATTTGCTTTTCAGAATAGGAAATCTAGATGTGTGGAAAGAACAGATCACTCTTATGTGCCAACTGTAGCAATGATATATGACCATCTTTCCTTTCATGATTTGTGTGGCTTCTGTATTACCTTAAAACAACAAACACGATCCAGTATGTGCTGCATCGTGACTTAAGGTGTATATTTCATCCTAGAAAATGCCTAATCA
Source organism: Cavia porcellus (assembly GCF_034190915.1). NCBI lineage: Eukaryota > Metazoa > Chordata > Mammalia > Rodentia > Caviidae > Cavia > Cavia porcellus. The sequence goes on from NW_026947498.1 coordinate 13,247,619, forward strand.
TCACATTTTATTTATCATAAAATGGCCTAGTAGCTTCATTTCTAAGAGGTCACTTTGATGTTTTAATACAGAAGTGGCTACTGTGATATAAGAAGTAGTATGACTAGTAATTTACAGTTATTTTTCTTCTCAAAATACTCACTGCCCCTTGATATTGAAAGGATCCTTTAGTCTTACAAGAATGCTGCTGGTGATAAAATTCTGTAAAAGTCCTCAAATTGTGGTTCTAACCAAGGTGTTGCCATTGGGAAAGGTAAATCCATACCTGCAATAAATGTTGACCCAAATAGTAACAACACGCTGCCATAATCAGTGTTGAAATGTTTCAATAGAATTAGCTCACAGCACATAGGTTATTGGTGTCCTTGAAGGACAAACACTCTATTTTGATAGATAAATGGTTCAACATTGAGTTTTAATAATAACTTTACTGAGCATGGAGTGGGAACCCAGGATGTTACAGTATCTGAGCTTATCCCTCTCTAATTTTATTCATGGATTTATTGGCATCATGCAGAGGTAATGTATAGAAGCTTAATATTATCAAAATTATTGAGTCATCCTGTCTCATTTAGTGCTCTTTTAGAGGTTTAGCTTTTCAAGTCATTGAAAACACAAGTTAAAATACTTACTGTTCTTGATCGTGTCCCTAATTATTCATGTGTGCCTCTTCCTCTAGCTTCATTTTTCTAGGCCTTTGAGTAATTATTTTTCCCTTAAGATCCATAGAAAAGAGATCGTTATTCATTAATTATAAATTGATTCCATGTATCAGTTCTATTTTCCTTTATGTTAGATAGATAAACGCACTACTCTTCACACTATGAAGTGCCTTTTATTATCCAAAGTTACTTTGCAAGATTTCCTGAGTGAAGGAGACATAAAGCCGTATCGACTCATATGTTAGGCTTCTCTATTACTGAGGAAAGCTTGCTTTTTAAAAAATCTTCCATCATTTGATTATTAAAACAAAATAAATGAAACTCTCACATGAAGTCATGGATATGAGTTGCTCTAGAAAGGCCAGAGAAGCAGGGAGAGTATTATGAAGGGTGCCTGCACTATAGATATTTTGAGCCCTCTGGCCCTGCTACTGTCTGATCCCAGTCAGGTGCTTTGATCACATACTAAATTGTATCTTTCCCTTATTCAACTGTTGCCTTCCAGTACAGTGACCACCAGTATCTCTGAAGCGTTTGTGTTTTGCTATACTAGGAATTGATGGCTGTTTTACAGTATTACCACACACATTGCAGTGTAAAACAACATTATCATCTCAAAATGTCTAGGAGCTAGAAGACTGAGCACAGCAGAGCTGACTGTTCCAAATGTTGTTGCAGCCTCCTTTATGACTCCAGATCTTTTTTTTTTATGTGTGCTTTTTGGAAATAATTTTTTGAAGATCTTTGAATGAAGGAAGCACTCTCTTTTTTTATTTTTTCTTTTTTATTTCTTCTTCTGGAGATTGACTAGATGCTTCCTCAAGTTCCTACATTTGTTAGTTCAAAAACTGAAAATTTCTCTTCTCTTCTCTCTCTCTCTCTCTCTCTCTCTCTCTCTCTCTCTCTCTCTCTCTGTTTCTCTGTCTCTCTCATTTTATTTTCAAAATCAGCAAAGGAGATAAAATGTCTTCAGCAAGACAGGAACTGAATTTTATGCAAGATAATCTTGCATGTATAATTATTTACCCCATGTCTGCTTCAGTATACTCTCTGAGTTGGTAGAAAAATCAGAGGACTTGAGCACATTCAAAGGGAAGAACTTATGTAGAAGCACTCACTGACAGGAAGGAATCATGAGCTCTACCTAAGGTTAGGGTTTGGGTTAGGATTAGATTTAAGGTTAGGGTTAGGGTTAATTTAATGACCTGTTTAATATATTTACCTTTTGTGGCAAATATTCGTTAGTGATTACTCTGATTTTACCACTTTGGGATAATTTCGTTTCATTTAAATTATTATATCATTCTGGTGGCTTATTGTATTGTTGTGTAAAGTGATTTGATAGTCCAGATACTTTGGAAAATATTATTGCAATGATTAAATTAGTTACTACTGTCTGGGACACTAAGGTGAATAATTTCTATTTTTCTGTTTCTCTGTCCTAATAGCTAATTCTAGTCTGCTTTCTGATGACAAGGAAAATATTTACAGTCTCAAAATTTTTTATGGTTTTGCATCTCTTTCTCTTTGTCTCCTTTTCTCTTCCTCAATTTATTGGTCCCTCTTCCATTTGTAAAAAGAATTGTGGTGTGCTGTATTCATATACTAACTCCTTGAGACCAATACAGTCATTATGTACTTCAATCACGTACTACTACAAATTCAACCAAATAAAAAAGCTTATGTTCAAACGATCACTGGATGGTTATTGGGCACCAGTCCACATATTATTTCACACTGTATGTGTGAAAGATGAGTTATAATAGCGATAACTTCTGTAATACTTGCTTTAGACCACTGTCAAACACTAAATTCCATCTATTTTTGGTAGCATCATAGTAGTCAATTAAATCTCAGTCTAAAAAGGAGCACAATCCATTGTACTGTCTGGCATTCTTCTCCTTCTGTCAGTGTATGTTACTCTTTTTCACCTACTCTCCTGGGTGTGAGGAATTTCAGATATTTCCAGTTGGCCTTCCTATTGCTGTGGCTAATCCCCTAAATGTCAAGAGACTGCTGTTGTATTTCTATATTACCAAATTCATCCATTCCAATAATAATATGTAATGAAAAGAAGTTTAGCTCAGAGTTTAGAGGTTCAAGAACATGGTACTAGTTTCATTTAAGCTTAATTGAGGATCTTTTGGGAGGTTGGCTTCACAGTGGCAGGATTGTGTGAAAGAGAGGGGAACAGTCCATGTGCACGAAGGATTTAGGGAAGGTGTGAAGCTCCCATATAACAAGAGATTTGTATTTCTATATTACCAAATTCATCCATTCCAATAATGAAGAAAGCACACACTTAAATATTAGGCAGTTATATAGATACAGCGATCCCACTGTGACTTGGACATGGTACCCATGTGTACTTACTTCATCTAGGGAGCCATAACTGTATGATTGTTCCCTAGATACAGATGTCAAGTTTTCCTTTAATAGAAAAATAGTTTGTAGATTCATTTAGAGAATTGCTAGGATAATAACCATAGAATAGACTAATATTTATAGTTTTTCTTCTCTTCTGCTTGTCATCTAGAGTCAACTTTTTATCTTTAATAGTTTATTTTTACATTATTACTATTATTGTCTTTTTGAGACAATTTCTCACTATGCAGTTCTGGCTGACCTTGAGCTCATTTTGTAGCCCAGGTTGATCTCAAACTTGCAAGGATCCTCCTGCCTCAGCTTCATGAGTGCTAGGATTACAGGTGGGAGCCACCATGCCTGATTTTGTAATGGCTTTAAAATGAGCATATGTCCACTCACCAGGGAAGAGGTTGTGCCTCTATTTTGTGAGTACTATCCATCTTCTGAGTCTTAGTTTTAAATAACTGTTGCTGTCCTCCAAATTGTTACAAACTCATTGTTTTAAAACAATACAAAATTATTTCCTCAGAATTTCTGGGACCATAGTTCTGGAACCAATTTAATTAGGCAGAAACCAAGTGCCCTATAGGCCTCAACTCATCTGGAAATTCTAAGCAACAATCTCTGTCCTCCACTTCATGTTTTTCATTTATAGTCTAATATGCCTCTGCCATGACTTTTCAAGGGTCTTGGAATGACATTTTCATTTTTTTTTTTCTGTTTCTGCGGAGGTTATATCTCTTGCTTTTTAAAAAATTGTGTATCTGTTTTGTTGTATTGGGACATCTTTGGTGTTATTATTTAGTCTATCAAGTCTTATAATTTTGATTTTTTATTATTGGTGTCAATTTTTCATCTACCTCTTTTGAGGAACACTCTATTTTGTTAGACATCTCCTGGAGTGCTACCCCATTCTTATGTGAAGTTGTTTTCATTGATAAATGCCATTATATAGATTCTTTACTTTTAGCATTACATTATCCACATTGCTGTCAAGGATCCAAGTTAGGCAGTAAAGTGTGTGTGTGTGTGTGTGTGTGTGTGTGTGTGTGTGTTTGCACGCACGTTACTGTGGACTTAACCAGGGCCTTTGCACTGACATTCTTAGGTTTTTTTTTTTTTTAAGTTTGAGGCATTCTCACTAAGCAACTCCATTTGTCAGGCTGGGCTAAAATTTGAAACTCTTGCCTCAGCCTTTTGGGTGCTATAATTACAGGTGTATAGCACTTCACATGGCTGGTGATACTAATTTCTATATGCAGTACCGTGGTCGGTAGTCACTTTCAAATTTCTTAATATTTGTTGCCCTTCTAGCCTATAATATCTTATTCTTTTGATTAAAAACAAAGTCCTCTGAATTTTTCTTTGAGAAATAGTAAATGAAAGGATTTCCATGATCATGTCTTTGAATATCTGAAACTTCCTTTCAATAGTGTCATAGTTGCAGCATTTCTATTTCAATTAGTATGCACTGCTAATTTCAACATTTTTTAGGGCCATCATACACATATGTAAGTTCTGTTATGAGTTCTGTTTGCTGTTGTACAAAATCTGTGTCAAGGATTTATGTTCCCTTGCTGGTCAACAATTCATATTCCAATTTATGAGGCATACCACTAATCTAGTACTACAAAATCTAGATCCTTTAATACTCTTTGGTCTCCTGAAGATATGAGCCATCTCCTTCAGTTGTCCCAGGAAATAATCCCTCTTTTTTCTTAAAAGTCTTATTGGATTTCTATTTTGATTATTGGTCCCATGACTTCTGAAGGTAAACATTTAAATATATATATGTACATCTTCCACAATATGGACTGATGTTAGGTATTCAAAATGGTTAATGCAAAGGAAGAACACTAGTATGAAAGACTTGGGGTGTAAACACTTTATAGGAAAGCTGTTCAAGTAAGATTTCAGAATAATGCATATGTTCATGTATGCATATGTGCAAGTGCTTATTTGTGTATATACATGAACCTTGGGTATGGATGTGTTTATATACATGTACAAATATGCACAGAGCATGCTGTATATTATGTGGATAAATGTATATAAAATATGCTAGATAAGAATGAATACTTACAAGTGGATAAAATGACATCATATTTTATACACTTTTGTTCAAGGCCAATTTTATGGGGGTTTTGTTTTGATTTTTAATACTGCTCTATAATTTCAGATCCATTGAGATCATCTGGCTGCTACCTACACAGAGCTCTCTGGACTATACTAAATCTTCTTAAGAGTCTCTGTACATCTTAACTTTGCAGTAAGTTGAAAATTCCTTGTTTAAATTATGATGCAAAAACAGTGTATCTAAAAATATGGACAGTTGAAAACAATCATTTTCATGATGGAATCTAATAAAATATTTTATGATAATATCCATTCAAAATACAAAGTTACTCAATTATTTAACATAATAATAATATATTATCAATGGTTTTTGAAGGAGTTTATGTAGTCTCTCAGAAGAAAAATTTCACTTTAAATTCCTGGGATTTTATATTTTTAATCTACAAAATTTAAAGAATATTTCCTTTATGAATAATTCAAATCACTGTGATATCAAATTGAAGCTTATAATTTATCCCACCAAAACTATACCTATCCATTGCTGTGATGATATGTAAGATATTATCACAGCAGAAGATGAGCTGACATTAGCAGATTTATTCACAATATTTCTACTGTTTCCCTACTTTATATGAGACATCTGAGATAGTAAGAAAAATCTATACATATTGTCATGATTGATGTCTGTGTTCCCCGGGCTCATGAGTTTTCATTGTGCATTTGTGATTGTTTCATGGTCTAGTGCTTAGATTAATGGTGTCAGTGCTCCACCTACAAAGGGGTGGAGCCAGGATGTGATGTAATGGCAGGAAGAAGGCGTGTCTCGCTCTTTGCCAGTTCCTGTTTGCTGTTTGCAGCCATCATGAATGGTGGCCCAGCCATGCCACCTGCCTTGGAGCCAACTGAATGTGGACTGAAACCTCCAAAAACTGTAAGAAATAAACCTTTCCTTTCCCAGCTTTGGGCTTCAGGTATTTTGTCTCAGCAACGAGTAAAATGTAACTAAGACACATATTGCAATGGGAATGAAAATCAAACGTGATTAAAACATGAATTTAGTCAGGCTGAAACATTGTAGAGCAGGAAAATTTTTAAAAATAAACATAGAGATTTTATATAGTTACAATGTTTTGTTTAAAGTGAAGGAGATTCCTTCATGGGATGGTAACTGTAGCTGATGAACCAGCAGCCTATCAACAGAAGAGCAGGTTATCACTTTTGTTCTTCAACTGGGAATTTTCTCACACTGAAAATACTAAACAGGGCAAAGCAGAACAAAGGACTGCGGAGCAGTTGAAATGGGAAAAATAAATATATCGGATTTATATTTGTCTTTCAATATCCTTCCCTCCCATTATAATTCTATTATCTGGGAACTAGCAATTTCTCTTGCGTTATTGATAATAGAAAATAAACTGATGTACTAAGAAAGTAAATGCTATCCATACCATAACAGAATAATCACAGCAAGCACAAGGGCTCCAGTGTTGTTTACTTGTCTGGAAATATTGGCAAGGGGTAAGAGGACTCATGGGTGAAGGGCTACCTGAGGTTCAGTTTCTTCTGTTGAACTTTAGCACCTTCAAATCAACCCTTATCTGTGAATACAGCTTGATCAGCCCCCTGTATGATAGTATAAACGTATCATAGCTGGTAACCTAGAGTATAAGAAAAGACTGCGGCCAAGCACAGTAATGCAGCCTCTAAGCCAGGACTCGGGAGGCTGAAGCAGGAAGATCAGGGCAAGCTTGTGGCCAGATTACGAGCCCTCCATAGTGTACATAGTGAGTACAGTACTGCTTGAACTATATAACAAAATCCTGTCTTTAAAAAGGGGAGGGGATAAGAAAAGGTTGCATTTCCAACAAAGTCATCTTTGTAAGTCTGTCATTTTCAGTGATACCCCTACACAGAGCTTCTCTGGTGGTCACGTTCACTCTTTAAAATTCATCACCTGCAAGTGTCACTGTGCCTGTATATCTCAAACAAATGCATGTGGATCCTTGTCTTTTAAATCTCCTGTCTTTTAAACCTCCTGACACAAAATTATCATATCCCAAATGTTAAGACTGTAGCATTAAAAACAAAAACACAAACACTACAGAATAGTTGCCATAGTTATGGTAAGTTACAGTGTAACTCTCCACCCTAATTTGGCCACCCTGATTCTCAAGAGCGCTTTTCAGTTTTCAGGAATCCTGTTTAATCCTTTTGTTCCCCTTGTACTACAGGCTCCAACTCTCAAATAAAGAGTGTGAACTGCATCTCCTCAGATTAAAGCCTGGAGTTTTGGTTTGTTCCTGACTGACAGATCTTGAAATATCAATAAGAACGATACTATGACTTCTGCATGTTTATGATGCTTAAGGTAAGGGTAGGCAGTCACAATATATGTATTACAGCTCTCTTTTTTTATTTTTTTGTCTTTTTGAGACAGGGTCTATGCTGGTCTTGAACTTGCAAACAATTCTCTTGCCTCATCCTCCCAAGTGCTGGGAATTACAGGAGTGTGCCACCATGCCAGGCCTATGACATCTCTTTCAAGATACTAGTCTAGGTTCTTTGAGAATCACACTGCCAGTTTCCAACTAAGGTCGCCATTGTATATCCTTCCTTTAACAGAAAAGGGCACCTGTCCAGGGACTACCTTCAGCCTCCATTCCGGAAGCTGGAAGTATGTAGCATCAAACTTTGATTACTTTTTATTTGTCACTGTAAAAGCTCACCTCTTCCTCCTTCCCCTCTTTCTCCTCCTTCTTCATCTCTTTTTTTTTTTTTTTTTTTTTGTCTTTTTCCTTTTTATCGGTACCAGAGATCGAACTCACGACTGCCTGCTTGAAAGGCAGGTGCTTATGTCACTGAGCTAAATCGCCAGCCCCTAAAGACTCAAACTCAAGACCATGCACTGACCAGGAAGACACTGTGCCACGGAGCAACATTCTGAGTCCTAAATGCTCTAATTCTAATACTAAAAAAAAAAAAAAAAGAAACTACTAAGAACTTGAATATAACTAATGTTTTTTGCTACTCAAATGGGTTGGGAATAATGACATTTGGAAAGCATGGCCTACGTGAGGCATAGATGCTCAATACATGTGTAGTCGTTCATAATAATACTCAAAATATCATCTACAAATTGCTCTTAACTTCTACATTAATATATTTAATTTTTATTTGAATGCACATTTGAGGGAGTACTGTATTGTAAGTGGCAGTATATTTTGAGATAAAATAAGATTGGATGGAAGCTATAAAAGAAACATAATTTTTTCAATGTTTAAAGATTAAAATGCAAAACATTTGCATATGCTCTTTGGAGACATCAAGTAAAGAATTAACTGGCAAGTACTTCAGAGAAGAATTCACATTTTAGACCTTGCCCTAGGCCACGAGCTGGAGGCACAACGATATTGAAATATAATGCAAGATTTTGATATCAGAAAATTTCAATCAAGATTTGAAAGTGTCATATACCTCAAAAATTCGAAGAGCTCATTTTAAAAAGCTTGAATGTATTACTGTTAAAGGAAGTGATTAATTTATTGGCTAATCTATTTCCTGGATGATGCATAACATGTAACAATTTATTGGTAAGCAAATATTGCCACTTTCAACAGCAAATATATCAAGTGTTTGATAAAATAGGTTTAAAGGCTTCTTGTGTCAAATTACTTTTTATGTAATTATATTAGTCTCATTCTAGCAGAATACTCATTTTTTGTTTATTGCACTTTAGTGATCTATAAAATCATATATTATTTATTTCACATTCTAATCAGGTATTGCACAACCATTTCCACCAAAGCTGAATCCTTATAATATTTTCTCTGTGGTTTTGTGACAGTTACACGTTTTTGTTTTTGTTTTTTTTTTTTTTTTTTTTTGGCCTGTTTTGCCTAGAGGAATAATTGTTTCTATCTTCATAACTGAATCTATCAAAGTGGCTCTGTATTATGACCTGTCTGGTGAGAGTTAGTCAAGAAAATTTGCTGATTGAAAATAATGTGCAAAAACACTACTGATCGTTGCTCAGGTAAATCTGTCTTGTAATAAAATATCAAAGAACCATTTGGTAGCAGCACAGAAGGATACATATTCACAGAATGCTAGTGTGGGCAATAGCTTTCATTAATGGTTCTTTTGGGGTATCACAACATGTTTGGAAACTCTGCTTAAGAGAACATGAAAGTCTGATAAAAAATGCATTCATGATTGTGTAGAAAAGGTGAAAATTGATAGCTTCTTCTATGTTGTCTCACCAGGGTCTTTTAAATGTTGTTTTTGAAATAACTTCTAACTGAATTTTGAGAAATGTAACTTGATATTGACAACTCCCAAGACAAAACAGACTGTGTCAATAATAGCTATTGATTTGTTTGAAACTTTGTCTTGCAGTTGTGGTCTCTTGTTTTTGGAGAATTTAATTATCAATAAATGCTTTATATTATGCTTTATTTATTTTTAAATAGTACATGTTTTATTCATACACAGCAATTTTTATATATTTCAGTGTGCTAGAATGGTATGGAGAGAAAAATGTTTAAATACTAACTACATTTTCTCATTAAATTTCTGTTACTTTCATTTGTTTTATATCTGAGTGATGGTACAGTCTTTCAGTCCAAAACTGTAACAAACAAATATATTTTTAAGAGGCCATTATTTTTATTTCCCTTATTCAGTGATGATACTCTGTGGCCTAATAGAAGTTCAAACCCTAAACAACAATATAAACATGAAAATATATGGATGGAAACACATTTGTAAACTCAAATTACATCTCTGCTAACTGCTGGAATCTTGTTTTTCCTGGCCTGGTGTAACATCTCCCAGTCTGACTGGCTACGAACAGCGAACGTTTGCTGAGAGAATCAAGGTTGAGGGGGTGGAAATTCCAAGGTTAGGGCCCTGGCGTGGCAGGGTCAGCTTCAGATGTGGCCCTGCTCTCATCAGTGATGACTTTTTGCTGTGTCCTAAAGTGACAGAGGGGAAAGGTGGCTTAATCACCTCACACAAGGTGCTCCTTCTTAGCACTGTTATACAGGGATTATGGTTTATACTGCAACTTTAAATAATGTAAAATTCAGAAGGCACAAATATTCAATCTATTGTACATAGCATGTTTAAAAACATTTTGTTTATTTTATATCTAATCATTGATGTTAATTTCTATATATGTATATGTGTTTGTGTAGACAAAAAAGGAAGGAGGGAGAACGAATAAAAGGGAAAGATGGCAGGTGAGAGAGGAATCGTGTTTATTCGTGTTCTGATGAATTAAGTGAAATAATGTAATTAGGGTAAGATTCAGACTTTATCCCAGAAATCTTTTCACCTAATAACAGAAAAGAATACAATTGAAATACTCCTAGGCTGCATCATTTGGACAAATACTTCATAATATATTTTTGACAAGTCTTAAAATAAGACATTAAATTTAACAAAAGTTTTCCTAATTTAGTAGTCAGCATTATAATTATCCTGGCTTATGTGTTTCTATGTAACATTACTCCAAGGAAGTTTTCAAAAATATGTCTCACGCATGTGCATCTAAACAAAGAATGAAAACATGCACAAATAATGCATGTTTGTAAATAAAACTAGAAGAAATTAAACTGGAGCATGTTCCAAAATTAGTTTAACTAGACCAAGAAGGAATGTTTTCCCTTTAAGTTCATGTCTTCCCCTCAAGTAGCCCTGTCTGGCAGAAATGAGGCTGAATTGGTATCTCTGCTGCAGTCTTTCTTTAACTAGGAGCAGCATTTGAGAAGCTGGACCTCATCTGAATGCAGTGGCAGGTGCATAGAAGCAACAACTAGGAAGGTCAGATCTCAGCAGTAGAAAGTTAGTCTCCCAGTAGAAGGTGTGACTCATCTGTATATGCAATTTCTGTATGATCCAAATCAAGATAATAGCGTGTTCCCTGGATTATTTTCTCAAAATGATTGAGAACTTTATCAAAATATTAAAAGTTCACAGAAATGAGAATCAGATCCCTCTCATCCTATTCTTGTAAAGTTTTATGATTATTAAATATTTTAAAGAGAACTATATTGTATATCTCATATCAGTTATATGCAATTCATACTTTCAAAGGCATGAATTGACATTAGAAAGCTGTATGCATTGATAAACTCCTCCCTAAAATATTTAAAAGAATAACTAAAATATATAGGTTGATGACTAATAAATCAAATAATGCAATAATTGCCTGATATGTAAGAATTTTCTTATACCAGTAGTTTTCATTACAGATTATAGTGTTTCACATTGCGCTTTGTTTTGTTTGAACAGAGGGAATGTTAGAAATAGTTTTAAGGCAACTGAAAAAGGGTTTCTATCTTTTCATTCTATGATAAGCCTCCATATTTACTAATATAATTAGATGCAAAATCATTAGTATTATATTATGAAAGATCCACTTTGGATTAAGCTTGAATTTTCCAGTAATAACAGTTAATAGTAACATTTACTGTAGATCATTATAGTTTAAGTTTTCAGTTTATGTCATTTGAAGTCACATATCTTACTTGGATTTATTCTAATTACGTAATAACTAATAGGCATATTTTCAAGAATTTTTTAAAGCTCAAACTTCAATGTGAACTATTTTAAGACTACAGCTGCATTTATTACCATAGTGCTCTAAAGTTTTCAGGCTATTTTTATCCAAATTCTCTGAACATATTGGCTCCATATTTTGCTTTACTATCAGTTTCCTAGTTCCATAAAATTATAAAAAGTTGAAGAGCAGTCATAAGAAAATAGAAGTTTCTAACTCTAATTTATTTCCATACCCGTGAACTTCGAGAACCCGGTAGACGTCACCCTCCATAGACCTCAGTATCCCCCGGGTTTGCCATGGAGTAGCCTGTAGCTCTCTTCACCCTGCTCTGCAGGACATGTGGTTGGAAGGTAATGACTGCTGTTTTGTCTTTGCATCACACTGTTTCCCCCTCCATCATTTCTACGCATAATATTTATCATTGTGTTTTGTCTGTTTGCATCACAAAGCACAGGATGTTTTTTGAGTACAAGTATGCTACCAATAGGGCATTTCATATCTTTAAAACTGTATCTTCATGTTAGTATCACTGATCAAATATTATCTCATTTCACCCTCACAGCAGCTCTGCTTATGAGAATCATTTTTATACTTGTTATCAATATTGCATGGGAAACCCCTGGGACAGAGGCTTTATGGGAGCAAAAGTGGGGTTTCTTCTGTCTGAGTGTGGACAGGCTGAGATTGTGAATGAGTCCAGCACCTGGAGAAGGAGAAGTTAAGTTTTTATAGAGTTTGGAGATAAGGTTTTAATCCCAAGAAATCTGGGTGGAATCTGCTGTGTCAAATTTTCCAGGATGACCTAGAGATTGTATGTCTTGTCCTTAGGGCTATCTGTTATGTTTGCTGAGTGCAGTAAGCAGCTAGCGCTTTCTTGTTATCTGTGGAGGGTGACATGTTTCTGAGAGGGTCTCGCAGGTCAGGCAGGCCCATCCTGACTCTGTAGATGGAAAGTCTGACCCTCCATTTGTCTGGAAACACACCTAGATAACTGATGTAACATTATTTCTAGATGGGCAGAATAGACTATTTTTGAAAGGGGTTCATATTTGAATCAATAGACTGAGCAAACATGTCTTTAACTAATGTGAGAAGACAATATTTATCTGTTGAAGGTAGCTCAGAACAAAAAGGAGGAGGGAGGATAAATTACCTCTCTCGGTCCTGTATCTATATCATCTACTGTCTCCTGCCTTCATACACTGTTATTTATAAATTAGCATGCTGTAGTACATTTTGTCTAATTTGTGCTATTCTTATAGTTTCAATTTTGCTGTTCAATAACACTCGTGACTCAATATTTTGGTGTGGCTTTCTTCCTATTTGTATATTTTCATTTAATTGTGAAAATCTCAGTTCTGTATATTTTTACAACAAATCTCTCAGAGACAGTAGGACTGGGAAAAATGCTGATGGACCAGGGGTTTTAAAGTTCATACCAGTGACAACAACAAAGGATTAGATATTCTAAAGTGAGGTATTTTCCTATGTTCCAAACATCAGTTATGCAGGATATGCACGATACACAATCAGACTAAAGGAAATTCTCGGAGTTACCACCTTTATGTGGTGACTAAATACAGGCTTAGGAGACACTGTAATTAGTTCCTTGAACCAAAACTACACTCTGATCATGGGACAACTATGAGGAGAAACCAAATTGAAGGACATTTTAAAAAATACTGTAAGAGCAATCCTTAAAACTTTTAAAATGAAAGAAAGTCTGAGAAATGGTTATGGATCAGAAATGAGTAAGTAGGCATAATAGCTAAGGGTGAGGTGGTGTCCTCTGTAATATCTGGGAACAGAAACTGATAAGCAGAAAGATAGTGAAATGAGGCAATCAACTTAAATGCAGATGCAAGGCAATCCTATTACTAGTGTGAGGTCCTGGCATGAAAAAAAAATGCTCCATATTATTTTATGTAACATAGAAGACTCTGGATGAAGTTTACTACACAGCATCCTGCATTTTATTCTTGCAACTTTTCTGTTAATTTAAATGAAATTAAAGTAAAATGCTCTTTAAAATCAGTTCAGGGATATGTTACTGATTTCTTTGGTCCAAGTTATGTTTTCTCTTGCTATATTTTAATTTTCTTAAAAATCTACTCTTAGTATGTAGGTCATCAAGAAAAAGCAAAACCGAATCAGAAAAGCTTTTTTGCCTACCAATATGACAGAGTAGAAGAAAGTTAAGGAGTGATGATACTTTTAGCATTGGAAACCTCAGATTACATTGACTTTTGTTTAGCATATATTTTGGCCTTCAATTTCAAAAACAGAATAACGAAACCATTAATTGCATTTTATGAGTGCCATCAAGGTGAAGCTATTTCCAGTGTAACACGCTTAATTATATTTCTTGAAAACTAATTTTGACATACAATCCTTGTTATCTCTATGCTGTGACACTTTTTTAAAAATAGGGTCTTCAGAGAAGTAAACAAGTGAAAGTGAGGCCAAAGTCTTGTGCTTTATCCAGTGATTGGTCTCCTTATATAAAAGGAAATGTGACAGCACATTCACAGCGTGAGGATTTTATGAAGGTTCATAAGGATATGATCATTAATTAGCCAAGAGACAAGACCTGGAGCAGGTCACTCAGTCCTGTGAAGGAAGGAACAAGTTGGAATGAATGTCAACAACTTGGTAATGAATGTTGGGTCTCCAGGATCATGAGAAGAAAAATAAATAAATCTACCCCTTCAGCAACCCAGCCTACAGTTCATTACATCAGCACTTGGAAACTAATAAAGCTCGTGAGTAATCAGTGAAGAAAACATGTTTGATGTCTCAGTGGAAATAGTGCCAAGTGGTGGGCAGAGTGTCGGGTCACAGCCAAGTAATTTCACCTGGGAAAGAACTTGGCGACAGACAAAGGGAGGTTTAAACACAGCAGAAGGTCCATGTTAAGAGTAAAACAGCATTAGAACTTATTACTGTCCTAGCTCTGCTGCTACTCAGAGCATCTGTGAGCTCTGTGGTGGAGAAGTCAAGGCCAAAGCCAAAATGTGACGTCTTTATAGGTAATAATTGTGGAGATGCGGCAGATGTGATGAGGATCCCAGACCAGTGGAGCAGAAGTGAGTTCTGTGCTTCATGACTATTCAAAATAATAGGAAAAATGAACCAAAATGAATTTTCACTGATCAGATTTAGTTGAAGAAAAAAATGAATCCCAAATTTTAAATGCAAAACAATGGTCTTCATGACTATCTTTTGAGGAGAAATGAATGAAAATAAATGCCGGTCTGTGATGGTTTTGTGTGCATGGATGCTCCACTAGCTTTTGTTAGAACATAGTTCTAATCTGTCTACATGACCATTCTTATGAGCTAAGACAACACCCTTCATGTATTTATGCATTATGAAAATATTCATTATCGAGTTCCTGTTGTATAGACAGTCCTGATAAATTAAATAGAAGATAAAAAATAGAAGCAAAAACTGCATTACTTCTCAAGGTATTTCACTAACTAATTCATCACAAAACACTGTGGCTGAGTACCACAACATGCATAATAAATGCTGGCAAGTGCAAAGTATCATGATAAAATTTCTTGGTTATCAGTAAAGAAAAATAATTCATAAAAGTCTATAATACAATCCATTATTCAAATCTGATTCAAAAACTGGTTTTAGTAATTATATCCTGAATTGCATTAAATAATTATAAAATATAATATTTTATTTTTGTTTGTTTGCATGTGTGCATTGATCTTGCATAAACAAAAATCCAATTGACACCGATACTTCCACATCTGTGACACAGATAAAGTGACACATTTGAAGTCATTGTACGGAAATAAACTTTAGGTAGATAAATATGACTCAGCTGATGTTAACATCAAAATCAGTCAGCTGATCAACTAGTCTCTATTCAAAGAGCAATAAAGGAGAAGCCAAATCCCACACTAAAATATAAATATTTCCAGTGTTATCTACTTATGACACTTACCACCTAATACAAGATCAATGTGATTCTAACGAGCTCTTCATTTGAGATGATGTGCTTTTTGAAGTTATTCTTACACCAAAGCTCAAAAAACTGTTTTAGTGACAGATATTTTTGGCTGATTTGTGGGAGATGGTATTCTGTGAGTATAAGAAATACAATCAGAAAGAATTGTCTGTATTTCCAGAAGGCATGTTTGAATTAGAAAAATCTGCCTCTATCTTGTAGGAAATTGTACACGCTGCCTGTTTAAAGTGCAGCTGAGGGGAAATTTAAAAGCACAAGCATGCAGCATATGCACCAGTGAAAAAGGCAGAGGTTTGGATGTCTGCTGTTTTTTGGAGCTTATTCTGCTTATATCTCTTTACAGTACACACTTTAACTTTCATCCAAGTGGATCATAAATTCTAAAAAAACGTGACTGAGACTCCCACTGCATGTATTCACTAACCTAGGAAATTCAAAGTATTTCTTGAAATATGTATTTTTGGCTATATTATAAAACATCTTCAAAAGATTTCATAAATGATATCTACTCTATGACCCTCCTTCACTGAGTGTTCCTTTGTTTAATATCCTTTATTTTCACTTGAACTCCAAATTCAAATATATCTACTAGGAGAAATTTAAAAAAGAGATGGAGTCCAGCCATATGAAGTTAGTCATGATATTTCCTTATGACTTTCAATGATTTAAGCACTAATTTGAAACACTTACCTGCAAGCAGCTGTGGGAATCTTCTCGTTCTTATGCCTCCATCTTTAGTTATCTTTCTAGTTAATTTTTATTAGCAATGAGGTCATTGTTTGGACTGAGCTAAAGCACTAGTCACAAACATAAATACCAAACAAAGATGGTGTCTTTCACCCTTAATGTCGTACAACCAAACTGAAACTTAAAGGAAATTGATACATCACAAAATGGATCAGTTTTCCTGAAATTATGAGAATTCAGTTTTCCAATGACAATAAAAAAGGTGGTCTGTCTGCTTTAAATTTTAGAAAAGAAAATCCCAAAGTAATTTTTATTTTAACCAATAAATTTTTTTTCTATAGTGCTGTTATTCCTTCTCACTTTATAATACTATGAATGCTAAATGGGAGCTAACATTCTATTTTGTAGAATGGAAACTGTGTTGTTTCCAGAAATACAAATGAAAGTTCAATCTGTAACTGAAGTCATTGGACTTCTGTCTTTGGATAACGCTAAGGAAATCAAAAGTGTTTTTTTTTTGTTTGTTTGTTTGTTTGTTTGTTTTTTCCTTAAGGATCTTTTACTGTAGACCATGCATCTGAATTTTTCCCAAATCAAAGAGTATGGATAGGCTAATATTTTAGGAGAAATAGCAGATTTGTGAAGCCTAAGAAAGCACTGACATTAAGATTTGATCATCTTTTACCTATGAATATTCTGTTTTTTTCTGCCCTCTCCTTTATAGCTCAAGTTGCATGGGAATGGAAGGTTATGAAGCCATCTCCATTAAATAGGAATTATAAAGTTTTATTGCTCTTTAGGCACAGATTATTAATGCTGTGATGGCACTGAAGAGTATTAAATGCAAATTTGTGAAGCTCTACAGAGCTTTATTAAGATAAGCAACATTTTATTGAGTCAATTCAGTTGCTATTTTAATGAAAATCTGGCTAGATAAATCTCAGTGGAAGCCACCACAGATGTCGTGTCATGCCTTTTGGGGAATAAGCAACAGAACTTGGCAGGGAAGAGAGGCCGAAACCCACACCAACAGAAAGAAGAATGTTGGAAAGGAGAAGTGCAGGGCTGCCACAGATTCTCAGAGTCAGCAGTAGACTTTCATTTTCTCCACTTTATCTACTAGAGTTGCAATTGAATGCCATGCAAACCCGTGATCTACGTGTTGATGCTAATTGGCATCTTGTTGTTTCTTTCACTTTTAGAAAATAAAAAGGTTTCTTATCTTCACTGACTGAGGAAATATTTGTCTTTGTGTGTATAGATTTGAAATTCAGGAGAGCAAGACAAAAAGATAAAGAAAATTTTTATAAAGAAAAAATTAAAAAAAAAACAAGGAAAACAGAAAGGCAGAAATGTAGTCAGGGAAGAGAAAGGGGAGAAGGGAAGGACACAGAATAATTAATGGAGGCAATTATTTAAATGCGGGTAGGAGGCTTTCTGAACTATGCAGAGTTCTGTATTCTAGACTCGAATGTAGTTGACTCATTCTGTGACCTTGGAAAAAACATTTAACATTTCTATTTGCCAGATTTTTCATCTTCAGTCTGAACCTGTCAGTCTATAGAAATGGCTTCCCATGAGCACTAGTAATATTTTGAAGGGAAGAAATCATTACTGGTGAGTGTTTACCCCACAGATGGCACAAAACATCATCACTGGCTTCTGCCCAGTGAATTCCAGTAATAGCTCAAAGGTGATGATAACAGAAGACTCTACCACTTTGCTACTGTGTAATATCCCACAATGAAAGCTTTGGGAGGGTAGTACAACCACAAATTATTAAAACTAGAAGAAATTTTTAAGATTATCTCTCGATCTTTTAATTGTGGAGGTATTACACAAATTTTTTTTTTGTGACAAGTGATGAATATTAGGTATTCATGTTGGAAATACTCATGAATGAATGAATCAATGAATGACAAAAATGAAAGAAACACTGTAAATATTGAGAGTATTATACATCAAAGAATTTCATATACTTCAATATGTCACAATAGCATTGTTAAGAATTCTCTAATTTTTAGGTTGTAAATAAACAAAAAATATAAGACTAAGGGCATATTTTTAACTTGGTTTTTCATTTTCTTTTTTTTGGGGGGGGGCATTTGTTATATTGTACAGGCTGATTTCGAATACTTGTGCTAAAGCAAGTCTCTTGTTAACCTCCAGAGTAGTTGAGATCACAAATACATGCTTCTGTTCATTGCTCATTACAGTTTTGGTTGTTTTATTTCTGAGTATATATAGTCAAAGAGTCCCTATGGTAACACATCTGTATTAGTAACTCACCTAGCACTTACTCTTAATACTAAAATTTGCCATTTTTGTAAAAGTTATGAGTACCACATTATAATATCTACCAGGCAAATATTGCTAGATAGTTCTCGCAGTGGTCAAGCTGATTTATACTAATATAGGTAATGCACAAGGATTCATTTCCTTAACTTCCCTATCTGTGCCCTCCTCCATATAACAACACATCATAAAAAAAGAAAAAAGAAAAGAAAAGAAAAAAAAAAAAAAAAACAGTATACTGTCACAGTGCTTCTCTTGTTTGGAAAGGTACAAAAAGACTTTATATATTAACAAAGCCAAAGACAAAACTCACATGATCATCTCAATAGTTGCAGAAATAAAAAGCCTCTGATAAAGTCCAACTCTTGTTCTTGATAAAGTTCTACAGAAAATTGGAATAGATAGTATCTACCTCAGTCTGATAAAAGCTAAACACCAACATTATACTAAATGGGCAAGAACTGAAAGCTTTCATTCTAAAATCAGGAACAAGACAAGGATGTCCACTATCACCACTCCTATTCAGTATGTTTCTGGAAATATTAGCCAGAGCAATCAGACAAGAGAGAGAAATAAAAGGAATAAGGATAGGAAAGGAAGAAGTTAAATCATAACTATTTGCAGATGACATGATACTCTACATAGAAGATCCCAAAAACTTCATCAAAAGACTGCTAAAGT
The DNA here is from genome assembly GCF_034190915.1 of Cavia porcellus. Classification (NCBI taxonomy): domain Eukaryota; kingdom Metazoa; phylum Chordata; class Mammalia; order Rodentia; family Caviidae; genus Cavia; species Cavia porcellus. The sequence goes on from NW_026947498.1 coordinate 13,266,937, forward strand.
TAATAAGCAAATTCAGCAGCATAGCTGGATACAAAGTCAGCACTCAAAAATCAATAGAATTCCAGTACACAAACAACAAACTCACTGAGAGAGACGTTATGGAAAGATGTCGATGTCCGCTCCCGGCCGGCAGGAAAGACACACGACAAGGTCTGGCGGTGGTCAGGCTTTTCTTTATTCTCTCCTTATACAGTCTGCCCCGAAGCCTCTACCGGTCCGCTCTCCGCGGCTCCTTCCGTGCTTCAGTCTGCCCCGAAGCCTCTACCGGTCCGCTCCCCGCGGCTCCTTTTGTGCTTCAGTCTCTCTCTCTCTCGGGGGTGGAGGCACTGGCTATATATAGGATTAATAGCTAGGCAGACTACCCTGTGAGGCGGGAACTTAGTGGGGTGATAAGAAACAGGTGCCACACAGGCGGGCTCGATGAGAGGGGTAATCTAGCCCAGGCTTTTGTACTTTCCCACAGGCCTCGCAATCACCGCGTCTGATGACTTGACAGTGCCACGGCTCCCAACATCTCCCCCTATTTTATTTTAAATGATGGCTACGCGCATCGCAGCCCGTCCTGGATAGAGTGCAGAGGCCTATGCCCCGAACTGAGGCCCACCGTAGGCCCTTAGCGTAGACCCTGGTCGGCCGTCCCAGGGTCCACCAAGGCCCTGAGGCCCTCGTCCTTTTTTCTAGGGCCAGGAATGAACCGGACGGAACCTGGTTGCACATAGGCATGCACTCATTTCTCTCCACGAATCCCCTCGGAGAGAAATTTATCTAACAATCCAGCGGCTTTCGAGCGGAACGGGGTAGGGCCTGGCTTAGGTTGAGTCGTGCTGGGGAGGCACGCTCTTACCCGTCATTGACTCACCCACCCTGCTACATGTTGTTGTCTAGGGAGGAGAATGTGGGAAGCCTGTCACTTTTAAACGCGGTCGTAGGCCATGCGAGCGAGCCATGCATATACAAGGGTAGCACATAGGGGAGCAAGCCGTTCCAGGCCCCCAAAAAGGGATTGTCCTGCAGTTCTTTTAGGGCTCATCTTGTTGTTGGGTCTGCGGTTGGCCTCTGGTGGAACAGGCCTGATCTTCAGTCGAGGGACTTGTCGCGTCAACCTCTCTGGGACCCACATTGGCTCTCGTCCCGATTCCTGCGGAAAGACACAAACCGCGCCTCGGCTTCCTCTTTTGTATCTCTGCCCTCCTTGACGGACCCTTCTCGGGAGCTTCCTCACTGTGCCTGTTCAAACACCTCGAGTACTTCTACAAGTTCTTGAGAGCTCCCCCCGTAACTACCCTCACTCTTTAGGCACGTGTGTATCATTTCCCACAATGGACGAGCAGAGACTGAAGCTCTACCCTCCCGCTCTGCTAGGGAAAGGTCTCTGCCCAACTTTTCCCAGGAGGGCAGGTTTACATGCCCTGTAGGCAGAAACCAGGGAGCAAAGCTGTCAATCTCTGCAAGGAAATTTTCTAAAGTCTTACGCCCCACCTTGAGGTCCTTGGACTTTAGGAGTCTCCGAAGGACCAACACCAAGGCTGTGTATCTTTACTTGGCATGTTTCTCATTTTTAATATATCTTCTGTTATTTTTACTTCTATGTTTATGTTTTACACTCTTTTATTACCTTAAGTTCTGGTGTTATGTTTCATACTCACCGCGTGAGGCCCAAGAAACCCGCCACTTACGCGTGAGGTTGAGAGGAGTCTACAAACCCTGTAGGTGCGCGCCACCCAGGGCCCAGGCTTATCCTCTACTCACCTGTCCTGCAGCTGCAGCACTGTGTAGGAGAATGCAGTCCACCGCCGCGTCTCGGGGTTGATCAATCCCCGTGCGGGCCTCCAAATGTCGATGTCCGCTCCCGGCCGGCAGGAAAGACACACGACAAGGTCTGGCGGTGGTCAGGCTTTTCTTTATTCTCTCCTTATACAGTCTGCCCCGAAGCCTCTACCGGTCCGCTCTCCGCGGCTCCTTCCGTGCTTCAGTCTGCCCCGAAGCCTCTACCGGTCCGCTCCCCGCGGCTCCTTTTGTGCTTCAGTCTCTCTCTCTCTCGGGGGTGGAGGCACTGGCTATATATAGGATTAATAGCTAGGCAGACTACCCTGTGAGGCGGGAACTTAGTGGGGTGATAAGAAACAGGTGCCACACAGGCGGGCTCGATGAGAGGGGTAATCTAGCCCAGGCTTTTGTACTTTCCCACAGGCCTCGCAATCACCGCGTCTGATGACTTGACAGTGCCACGGCTCCCAACAGAAAGAACACCTTCCACAATCGCATCCAAAAAAAAATTTAAATACTTAGGAATTAATCTAACAAATGATAAAAATATCTATACATTGAAAATTATAGTACTCTGAAAAAGGAGATTGCAGAGGATGTCACAAAATGGAAAGATATCCTTTGTTCTTGGGTAGGAAGAAGCAACATTATGAAAATGGTCACACTCCTAGAACTGTAATACAGATTTAATGCAATCCCTGTGAAAATAGCAGTGACATACTTTAAAGATCTAGAGAAAGCATTTCTAAAATTCATTTGCAAACAAAAGAGTCCTGTGCAACAAAAGCCAGGCGGGAGGCATCTCAGTCCCTCACTTGTGCACCACGTTTATAGCAGCTCAATTTGTAGTAGCTAAATCTTGGACACAACCCAAATGCCCATCAGTCACAGAATGGATAAAAAAGATGTGGGATTTTATACAATTAAAGATTACTTAGCTATAAAAAGTATAATCGAGGCTTTTCTAGGTAAATGGAGGCATAAGTGAAATTAAATCAGACACATATTTGTAAATATTCTATTATCTCCTTAGTATAAAAATAAATAATAATAATAATAAAATACTGAAAGAGTAATAAGATCCAAAATGTACAACAGATATTGCAATAATGAAAGGGAAAGAAGTGCTCAAGAGGACAGAGCAGCTGGGATGGGGGAAAGGAGAAATGGAAGACAGAAAAGATTATATGTGTGGAGGTAGACACATGTAACTGTATGTATGCATATGTGTGCAAGAGGGATAACTATACTATTAATTCCCTGTTAGTTCATCCAAAGAACAGTTTGTGCTGTCATTATTTGATTGTTCATTTTTCATAACCGGATTGTTCTTTTTTTGTAACCGGAACAACTACTTCTAAGATAACAACATGCAATGTATCAACAAGTGTTGATTTGTTACTGTTTTATTTAACATGGTGTATTATTTATATACTTTTTTGTTTTGCTTCTTTAAAAATAAAAAGAAAATGAAAGGTAGTTTGAGGATATACAGGCTTAGCCAGAGTTACCTGAACAAAGCAGAATAGAGGGAAGACAAGTCAACGAATGAAATGTGTTGTGACCCTATAAATAAAGGTTAAATAGGAAAGAAAAAAGAAGATTTTATTAGAAACATTTAAGAATCTTTACATAATTTAAACAACTCTTGAACTTTTCATTTCCAGAAACTGCCTCCTTCTATACTTCATCTGTATTCTTTACAGATCCGTGTTTTTCTTGCTGAAGTGTTGTTATGTAATAAAAAAACAAACAAACAAACAAAAAAAAAAACTGTAGCTTTTTTTGTGATACTGCTTGCAATTATTTTTCCAGTTTGCTGTGCGTATTTGTTTCTAGAAACTTTTATTCTATTGTTTTGGACTAAGGGTTCAACTCATGGAGTTCTCCTTACCTGAATCACAATCCCAGTCCTCTTCCAAGAAGTCTTTATCATTTATTTTGTGGCGTTGTTTATTTTTTGTTTAATATCTCAATAGTTAGCACAAATATCGCCCTGCTTTCTTCTTGTACAATTGTTTTTTCCTGGGAGTGAAATAATGTGTTAGATTAAAATTTTCATGTTTCCATAACAAAATATATTGTTTTTCAAATTGCTTTCCAATTGGCTTTACCACATTGCTATCATCTGGGTGTGAATATGTCTCTAAAAATTTGATTTTCTAGGATCTCAGACCCCACTGTGACAGTGTTGAGATTTAAGAGATGAGACGTGAAAAGTAATGACCTAATGATCGTCGGGTCTCATTATAGAAAGAGATTAATTCAGATCATGTATAGTCGATTTGTTTCAGCACAAATATCTTGTTATATGGGAGCTTCACACCTTCCCTAAATCCTTCGTGCACATGGACTGTTCCCCTCTCTTTCACATAATCCTGCCACTGTGAAGCCAACCTCCCAAAAGATCCCCAATTAAGCTTAAATGAAGCTGGTACCATGTTCTTGAACCTCTAAACTCTGAGCTAAACTTCTTTTCATTACATATTACCCAATTCAGCCATTTTCCTATAACAAATGGACCAAGATGAATATTGCATTGAAATAATCTATTTTAAAAAATCATCTATTTAAAATAATCTATTGCTCTACTACTAATGGCTTTCCTCATGCTTCTCTGTTTTGTGCCTTCTAAAACACACGTGTAAAGTCTCAATACACTGTCCTGAAACCACCAAGTCCATGCACAAAGGCTGAGCTGTCCGGTTTAACTTTTATTTGAATTCCAAATTGTGTTTTCTATCTCTCTGACAATTTACACTTAAGAGCTAATTTTCTAATTTTCTTTTTTTTTTTTTTTTGCCCAGTTCGACAATTAAAGTGATTATATACATAAAATGCATACACTTTTTGCAACTTTAGAATATGGAAATGATTAAAGTAAGATTTCAGGAACCAGTATATCACTATACAAAGATAACTTTTCTTCATTTCATAGTGAAGGGATAAATAACATGAAGAGCTCATGGAAAATGACTTTGAAATTCATGTGCTTGGATACACAATGTACTTTAACCACATAGTGGATCTATTTTAAAATTATTAAAGTCTACTTGATACATTACATACCCTCAAGAGCCCTCATGAAAAGTAAAGAGTAAGTGACATGTATTTGGTCTGAAAACAGACTTGGAAGAGGTGACATACAATACAGCTAAGATCCACAACATTACATTAATTCTTTCAGTGCTAGAGGACTGGGCTTGCGTCGATGTGGAAGCTTTGGAGATGAGCTCTAAGGTGACAATGTGTGGCCTTGTCACAGGTGAAGCTCCTGTTCGGAGAAGTAGAAAATATTTTGGAATATTCTATGATCTTGAGCCTCAAAATGTATGTCAACTTCTTACTTTTATATGTGATCTGAATGCTACTGCTTGAAGTCAATAGCTCTCATATTGGGTCTGATAAAGAATGATGCTAGATTCTCAAAAAAAGGCACGGGGTGGGGTGGCAGTGTATTCTACCTTCTTGTGCTAGCAGACTATATAAGTCATGCCATAAAATATCTAAGTACTTGGAATAATTGTGTAATCACTTATATTTTATGAACATTTATTTTACCATTTGCAAGAATAGATACTTCATAGACGGGATTAAAGTTAATATATGTAAAGTATTTTTACTTTACATAAAATATATTAACAAAATTTGAGATGTACCAAATACATGTCTGCCAGTTACATCTATAGCTGCCTACTTATACAATCAGCCTACCTTGAACTTGAAACATGAAAGATATTTGATAAAAGATTGTGGGCCCTTCTTAGGTTAGTGAAGAAACAAGAAAGTATCTAAGTTATTAATCTGAATTAAAATTCTATTCTACCATCTAATAGTTTTTTGAATTAGGGATAAAAATTCAAATTTTCTGAGTCTTTCATTTATCATTTGCCAAGTAGAGATAAGAACAGATAATGTACACAAAGTTTTGGGGATTAAAGTTAAATATCCAACAGAGAAGCTTTTTCATTACTTACTATGACAAAATGATATATGTCTATTGCAAAGTAAATTAAATATTTATGAAATGTATGATACAAATGGAAAAAAGATAAATTTTATTAAATATAGAACTTACAGTTAATATTTTGTTTCAAAATTTTCCCTAGTTTTCCCACAGAAATATCTGATATTAACAAATAAAAAACAAAAGGTGATTTTTAGCATATATTCACAAGTACCAAGCTAATCTTATTTAGCGTAGTTATTTTATGCTCTTGCAGTGTAAGTTGGGTTCATGAATTTAATGAGTTCTACAATTTTGGAAAAGATGACCATATTTTAGTTTGTGCAGAAAAGATGGCCTCAGTTGTCTTTGTCATCCAATACAGAGTTTGCAAACAGAAACAAAATTTTGCCAAAACTTTTTACTTCTGTTTATAAAGAAAATTTTGTACAGACAAAAGAGTTTATAGAGCAAAGTGACACTGTAGTTTTCAGGTTGCCACATTTCTGTTTCAGCAATTAGCTTTTAGTTCTGAAAGATAGAAAGGCATAGCATGAGAGAATACACCACCAAAAAGAGTCCTGAGTCCTTCTGAACTACTTGTTTCATGCATGTACCTTAAGTACATTTATTTTGGCACAAAGAAGCAATTTGGTAATAGAGCTCTCTTAATTCATCTAGTATTAAGATTTTGAATGCATGAGAGAAAAATTAGGTGAATGTAACTAAAAAACAATTACTACATTAGAAGATACTGCCTTTAATTTTTCTCAAAGTCCTAGCAATGGATAAGAACTTATCTACCTATTATTGCTCTTGCAACTTTCTGAAGCAGCTGTGGTAGTCCTCTGATGAGCATCCTTAGCAAGCATGATCATAAATCTCGTGACCGTTCTTGCTGAGTGCCATCCAGCAAACAGGCAGTCTGTTAAACAGGATTGCTAGGTCTCCATCCTTTTGCTCACTGCATCTAACCCATTAAAAATCTAGTTCTTCCCCAAAGACAAAAAACATGAAATAATATTTTGGAAAGCTTTAGGACATCGTGACAGCACCCCTAAAGAAACTCACCAGAAAAAAAAAAAAAAAAAAAAAAAAAGCTTCAGAAATTGGCAAGACTAATAGGCTAAATTTATTCCAAAGCAAAAAATTGTATTTTGATCACAGTTTGTCTTTTATTGTGACAGATTTTTAAATTTAAAGGGGACCAATAGCTTTGACTATAACTTGTATCATGGTACCATGAAAACCTAAATACATAGAGGCAAAGTAGGGTCCGTCTCTGACAGCCACTGAGATCCTGGATACATTTCTTCAATAGAAATTGTGAATAACAGTGCTTACTTGTACCTCTGGAGTTGAGCATAGGTCTCAAGCCATAGAGTAGATGCTCTTAAATATTAGTCACACATGTGTTCATTTTGATTATTACTTTTAGAAACTTTGCATTTTTCCTTGAACATGACTGAGAAAATTGCCAATATTAATAGGGGCTTTTTTTGCCTATTGGAAATTACTGCTTGGAATTTGCTTAAACACTAATATAATTTTATGAACATTGTCCAAGATATTTTTAAGGAAGCTTAGAAAGTATACTAATTTCATCTGTGGTGACAAATATCTATAAATTAGATTGCCTGAAAAACAAACGCTTATTTTTCAAGTTTTGGAGTCTGGAAACTTCAAGTTAAAGGCACCAGCCAGTCTACTGCATGGGGAGGACTTTTTCCCTGTTCTGCAGATTCCCATCTCCTTGTTGTGTCTTCATTTGGCAGAGGACAGAGAGCGTGGAAGCCCTCTGCTCACTCTTATTGGGCACCAACCTCATCCTTTGGGCTCAGTTCTCAAGATATACTTAACACCCTAAAGCCTCATCTTACGGTATTAATTTCAACACACAAACTTTGAAACAAAACATTCATATTGAGCAAAAAGAATAAAAAAGTTATGTTTTCATGTATGTATTTTTCTTCACTGTTTAACTGGTGTAGGTTCATTTGGAAGGAGTATCCCTTTAAAATGATGGATGGATCTGCAGGTGAAATAATATTCACGAGTTTCACATTAGGTCATGAACCCAAAGAGATGTGTTATAACTGGGAGGCTAAATCCAAGAGACTATTATATTTTTTCTATTGATATTTGTCATGGTAGCGAAATAAGCACTGAAGATGGAAACATGGCTTTTGTTGCTGTTAAAGCAAATTCAAAGAAATCAGATTATAGCTGATGTAATTTAGATGTTGGAGGTGGGGGATTTTCTGATAGCAAAATCTAATATATGTAGTTCCCAAAATGGAAAGCCTCTCTCAAGGAGATGACCTGCTTCAGGAATTTATTTTTCAATGTGGGGATGCTGACAACTTTTGAATTATATTTTCTGAAAGTTTTAGGATTAGAAATGTCTAAAATTTCATACTTAGCCTTAGCTAGGAATGAGATTTGTGGAAAGTAAATATTCTTACCTGTACCCCCTCAAATTAAGGATGAATTGCTGTCTTAAGTGCAATTATTCATTGCTTCTTTTTCTACTTGTTAATGATTAATTTATAAGTCACCTTAATAGACACCTTGAAATATTTTTCACTTATTGCTACCCTATCCTGTGTAAGTACATGCTATTCTGCTCATTTTACCCAAATAAAAACCTGACATGTAAGAAGAATAAATAACTTGGTCCAAGTCACCTAACTTCAGAAGATGTATCTGTCTCTGCAGCTCATTATTTAATCATATAAAACCCTACTTACTGTAGTGGTTCACTATGCACATATCTTGCTGCCTCTATCAAATGGCTCAATCACCATTTCAGAGTATGTCATGTTACCTTTTCTACATCCATGTGGTGCCTACGTGTTTGCTCAACTCAATTTGCAACAATTTCCTAAGCTCTGCTTGTAATAGAGCAAACATTAAGCTTTAGTTGCTGGCTTCTGAGAGTAATTGACCATGGAAAGAGCCACTGCTATTTCAAAACCCTGTAACAACGCCTTTCTTTGGAAGCATGGGGCTGTCACTCTCTAAACTTGAGTCTCCAGCATTGGAGTGACAGACATGACAATGGAGTGGTAGTAAATCTGTGTTCCTATGAAATTTTAGGGTGAGGCTATTTGGAGTTTGCACAGAACAGTCCTTTTTTGTTTTGCCTTTTTTTGTTATTGTTCCTGTGCAGTCATCAAACTTGATACAATATGACTACTGTGAACATGGCTTCCTCATTCATTTTTCCCTTCCTTCTTATACATGTATCATGAAGACAACTGATCAGGACAGGTACAAGTGAACAAAATGATCAGTTCACGTGATTAAAGATTCATCATTGGAAACAAGTGATGCATAGTTTCAAAGCACAGTATACCTTCCTTAGGTTGATAACCAAGCTACGTATTGGGTGAATTTTAAGACTTACTCTGAGCAAAGGCCGTCAGAGTCCATCCCATGTTCTTCTTTGTTACTCATGCCACTTCCTGCAGAACTATCTCATGTTTTTCTAAAAACTTATCTTAAGGAACTCTAATATGCTGTTCCTGGCTACCATATGTTTCCACTACACTTATTTTATCGCTTAAGGGGCAGAAAAGCTGGCAATACAATTCTAAAAATATCTACTCCACAGTTTAGATGATCTATCCAGGCTTTTTAGGTTTTATTTCTCAAGTTGGTTGTCTCTTCCAATCTCCATACAATTATTTCCAACTTGCTGAATTCTACATAAATTTATCATTCTTTCCCCAATCTTATTCTTGTCAAGTGAGCTCATGTTGAATTCAGGGAAAAGAGAGATTTATTCATCAGGAGATAATTCCCTCAGCCTTTTATACATAAACTAAGCCTTTTATATGTGCTTTCATTCGATCAGCTTTATTTCCTGCTAGAAATTATCATTTTCCCCTGAGCTTCAGAAAACTGTCTTTTGTACATGCCCTCCGCATTCCTTGTATTCTACATACATTTTCAGGAAAATGATTTGCTCTCTGCTTTGTATGTTTAATATATCATATTCATTAAATACTTCCTTTAGCATATATATATATATATATATATATATATATATATAGTTTTGTTTTGTTTTGTTTTTTTTCCTGAGACAGTCTTTGGCAGTGAGATTGAAGCTGGTCTTGGGCTCATGATCATTCTGCCTGAGCTTCCTGAGAAGTGAGATTACAGGCACTTAAGCTTTATGCATTCCTAATCCTTTTATTTGAGGAATAAAATAGGTTGGCAGTACGAGGAGCAAATTGAAAATCCTTTGCTACACAAAGCAGACCCTCTGGTCCACAGTCGCTCTTTCCCAGCCCCAGCGAGAAGGCCTAGGTTAAAGAGTACGTGCTCACTCATTTCTTACTTCTTAGAAATTAAACTTGGTAAATTTGCTCTGATATTGATCTTCTCAGGTCACATCCACCTTCTTTGTCCTAAATTTAGAGAGACTATTTTAAGTTTTTGTTACATCTGATTCTAAGCGTTGTCTAGCTGGGGTGGCCTCTTCCTCCTTGGAAAAAATCTCCTTTGGCTTTTAAAAATGTCATCTTTCTGGTTTAACTCATTATTCTGGTTGTGTGTGTGTGTGTCTGTGTGTGTGTGTGTGTGTGTGTGTGTGTGTGTGTGTCCTTTTGTATTAGGCAGGCATCTTCATTTTACTCTTGTTTCATGTCTGGGGCCTTATTTTGGGGTAGATTGTCACTACCAGGACCAGCCAGTTCCTAGAGTAAAGGATTTACTGGGGAGCAGGACTCCCACTTACCAATTACCCAAGGTAGACCCTTCACCTTTCCCTACCTGCTCAATTGTCTTTATTCTCTACCTCAATATTCTCTTTCTCTAGTCACTCAGCACTGGGTGCCAGATAAATTGAGACAGACCCTGAAATCCAAGCCTGCTGCCTTATTCAATCTATTATTCCTAAACTTCTTTCCACAACCTCTTCCATTCTTTCACCAGAGAAACCCACTAATGATCCTTACCCACCTCTTTCTCCCACTCCCCTGTCTCCACCCAAACCTGTGCTTCCCATTGTGTTCCCTTCCTCTCTGACAACTGTATTAAATATTATTTTCAGTCGTTGTCATCTTCTGATCTGTTTGTCTCACCATATCCAATATTGTGATAAAACCTAAATTTAAAGCCAAAAAGACCTTTATTTTGAATAGTTTTTGGAATTGAGGAATGATGTGAAATTTGTAGAAAAAAAGAGAAACATTTATGCAAGTCATTGTCTCACCGGTAACTCTAAGTAGGCAATTTTTTTTTTTTTTTTTAGTTTGCATAAGTGACAATTTTATTCCTTTTGTAATTCTTAGTCATCAGTCCTCCAGTGTTTTTTTTGCCAAATGGTAGATAAAATTGTCCTTATACTTTTAATGATTTACTAAAGTTTTCTCATTCAGTCTGGAAGTACAGGGGAACCATTAATTCATTGTTTATATACCATTTACAGTGTTTCTGTGTATCAGCCTTGTGGTGTGGTTCAAGGGTATATTGGTAAAAAAGAGATACAGATATTGTTTTTCACTTCATAGTACTTTGAGAAGACCACAGAGATATTTGCTAATCAAACAGTAAAGAAATACATAAAATCATAAATATGGTATTTGGTGCAATGCACCACAAAACAAAATAAGTGAAATTGTTGTGATATTTCCTATTTTACATTGAGGTTAACTAATAAAAAAGTATACATGCATCTCACGATGTGTGGCAGAATGCTGCCCTGTGAATGTAACATTTGAGCTGAATTTCATTGTAATTTCATTGTAAATTTCATTGTAAAGTACAGGTAGAGGAAACTTCAAAAAAAGAAGACTACCATATCAGTCAGAGAGTAATGACAAGATAGAAAAAAACCACAACAACAACATCAAAATCTCTAGAAAATAGAACAGAAATTAATATAAGGAATTGTTAACTATAAGAAGAAATTGGTTTGATGGGGGATTCAGTGGTAAGGAAAAATTAATTCAAATATAAGTAATGGGTTTTATAACAGGCAGCCACTACCCTTGCACCATAAACAGGACCTGCAGGTGAGATCCCCACTTATTTCTTAGTGATTAGAGTTAGCCCTTGCTAAGGAGGACACTGCCTTGTCAGGGACAGAAGAGCTGAGTCACTACTATGATGAAATGTGTTAGGCTACTTCTCTCTGGAGGTCAAGATCACAGCTCACTAGAAGGCGTTTCACAGGAAGAATTCCTGTGTAGAACTACCCCCAAGGAGTGCAGTGTTGGTGCTGCTTGGACTGTTGACTTCTGTGGTCTACAGGAACCATGAACTGAGAAGTAATGTGTGTTACACTGGAGTAAGACATCAACACTTAGGAGGCTCAGAATGCTTTACAGGATCCTTTCCAAAGAATATCTCAGACTGTATATGAAGGTTCTTTCCTCAAAGTCTCTTCAGCAACCTCCACTAATGGAACTTAGTATGTGTCAGCTGACAAAAAATAACTAGTACACCACCCTTCATTCCTGAGGCTGCAACTGAGCGAGAGACTTGGATTTGACCAAAAATAGTTTGATACCTGTTCAAGGAATTGATTGTGTAGAGAGAGGTCCAAGACTTGTAAAACAATGCACATTTTGGGACATGGCTAAAGATTTAGGAAATTCTATTTTCCTATTTGATTCAAATAAAAGTATGTCAGTCTCTCTTATATTAGAGAAATTGTTAATAAATAAATTTGAATACATACAAGAGCCAGGCTATTAGGTGTGCAGGCTAGGTTGCATGGTCAACTAACAAGTCACTCTGGGCTGTAAATTCTTCATGAAATGAGGAATCTGGAGTTGACAGTACTAAAGTTACTCTGCCATTATAGTCTCTGACTCTTTAATTAATTAAAATATGCTTGAATTCTCATAAATATGCATTAGTTTTAATGCAATGTATTATTTCATTACATCACAGCTTATATTTAACTAAGAATTGATATTACTAAAAACTAGTGTGTGGTAATATATTTTGAAGAGTATATAGCCTAAGTCTAGTGCAAGTATTTCCCCGATTTCTGTTACCACAGAGAAGTGTATGAAATGCATCCCAGAACCTGAAATCTCTCCACAGAAGAGCTGATGAATATACTCACAGACATGGACTTGGTAACGTGGTTCAATAAATATTTTAAGTCACTGTCACTGGAAATGTATTAGAATGAGAATACCATTAAACTCAGGAAATTATTTGATTTAACATATAAAAGGATAGCAGAGTGCTTAGTTAAATCAGAGATATAATCATTGTAAAACTAAGTAGCTGTGTTTTCAGGGAAAAATGAATTATGTTCCTCTGATTTCATGATTTTCAGATAATGCTACCTTTCAGTTCCAGTGCAACAAAGATGTTTATTGGTATTCAAAAATATTATCAACTTACAAGCTTATTCTTAATGATTCTTTTTAACATAACTCATTAGCAAGAATGTTACATCTTAACATTATTTTAATATAGTTTGTCTGATATAACCTTTATGTGCACACACAGTTACAAATTTAGAAAATTAAAAATTAAGTTTAAAAAAAGATGGGTCTTTACACGTATTGTGATTTTTTAAAAAAAATATTCAATACAGATCTTTCAAACATAGATTGTTTTCTCCAAACTTTTAATTTTCTGGTTTGCAAATGACCTACAAGAATGATGCCAAAAGACTGAAATAAGTACAATTTTCCATGAATTTCTGGCTGGCTCATAAAGTACATTTTGAACAGCATACAAAAACATTTTCAATAGATTTTATGTCTAAATTGGTCACATATGAAGATGTGAATCTTTATATATAGAATCTTTTAGAAAGACAAAAATATCACTAACCATATTCAATGTCAACCACTTCTAGAATAGTTGCACAGATGGGCAATTCTTAAAGTTATCCTCTCCTTTTGTGCTTTAGTTAAAGGTAACAGTATAATTAATGTATAATTCAAAGCCTGAATGAGGGCAATTGCGTATGTTCGGTATTTTCATAGCAGTTCATCTATTGCTGCCTCATGTGCAAATAACAACATTTGTTCATTTTGGTTGCCTGCTTGGGTCCTGACCACTTTGCTGGATGCATGACAGAAGTGTAAACACGCAGTGACAGGAAGCTTCTCCTCAAAGCACATCCTGTTACTCGGCCATGTGCTGTAGGAATATGGGGGAGGGATGTTAAAAAAAAATATTAAGTAGATAAATTCAAATCATGATTTGGTTTTTGGGTAAATGAGGATATTGAAAATTGAGATTGGAATAATGCATTATAAAATCTAATAATTGTTTTGAATGTGGGAGAAGTAGCAGATAATCAGGACATGAAATTATTTTGAAAAGCAACAGAAGTGAATTTAAGCTTATGAAATGAAGATTAGATGGAATCTGTGTGAGGTACCTCAACTAGAAAGAAAATAAACATTTAACAGTAACTGCAGAAATACAGAGGAAGAAAAACAGTACTGACTTACGACACCAAACTCAACCCCCACAGTGAGTCAGTTTAGTAACGTGGGTCACAGGAAGTCACACTGCCAGGACAAGTCATTTTTGCTCTGCTCCCCTTCATAGACAGAGGGAAAAGAAGAATGATAGAAGCAGAAAAGTGTATACTCTGCCTATCATCCGGAGAAATTTCCTTTTGTTTGGCTATAAACATCAGACATTAACAGAGATACTGACACAGTGGAAGACATTCCAAGCTGAGGAGTCCAGAATTGTGAAAAGAATTGACAGCATGATGAATGAAGCCTCCTTAAAGAAATTGTGGATATTGAATCTGTAGACAAGAAGATTCAAAGGGAAACTGAGAGCTCTTCTTAAAGAGACCAAGAGCTTTCATGTGCAAGAGGCCTTTGATGGCCTGGAGTTTAAACTTGAAATGAAAAAAATTGGGAACTCCAGGGAGCGTAATTTTAACTAAACATAAAGAAGAATTTTCCACTGCCTAGAGCTATCTAAGCATATTCAAACTCCCTTTGGAGAAGCAAAACCCTAGGCCATAATATTTTCTGCATCACTGAAAGTGTTCAGACACAGCCTTGACAAGCAATGAGGCAGGTGGTTAGAGGATTCAACATGATGTGGAAATCTGGACCAGATGCCCTGAAAGGTGGTGCATTCCTTACCCCATGACAATCAATACAAAGGGAATTTTAACTCTTTTGGCTGGCAATCATGGGCATTCATCCCCTTAACTTCATTTCTTAAATAATTCAGGCTTTAAACTTGGTTTTTCTATTTAGATATTTAATTTAAAACATTAAAATCTTTTTATTTACCAAATAAAAGTTCACAGTTGCATGAAACAAATATTTGTGTAGTCTATATATATCACAAGCATAATTTATTTAAAAAGTTAAGGAATTTTAAACATGCCTAGAGGTCAAGAGGTTTGGTGGTTAGCAATTATTAATAAAAGTAAATATTAAAATTATTTCAACATGAATGCAAAAAATACTCTCAACCACAGAACTAAATAAGTTTGCCACAGCTCCTAGTGACTGACTGATTGATTCTTTAGATCGCAAGCCTTGAGACCTCGGCTCTTAGAGGTCGGAAGGCCTGCGTGCGGGCCGGGATGATGTCTGGAGATGTCAGCACAGCAGTAACCTCTGTTGTGTCTGCGTAGAGCTGCTGGGGGCTTCTTGCCTTTTCACAGTGAAGGTCCTCCGGGGACAGGCCACGCTAACAAGACTTCTGCTTTCCCAGATTTACCTTCAGGGACTTTGGCCACATTTCGCACAGTTGTGATGTAGTCTGTAACTTCCTTGCAAACCAATTTCCCTGCATGTGGGTAAGACTCATGTCTCCATCAGCCCCAGAAAATTCAATTATCCTATGGCTCACCTGCCTTTAGACATAAACACCTAGATACACAGATACATACATATGAACATTTTTATTCTTACTTGGGAGATGTGTTCAGTCTGATTCTTCATTTCGATCTAAAGCTTACTGCTAGGGAACTTGGTTATTTTAATGTTAATAAATAGGCTTTAACGTAATTGATATTAATTGAATCTTCTGAGTGTGTAGAAGGTGTCACCAATTAATCATTTGGTTTTAGAAACATGGTGCTGAACTTCAATCATTTATTTTGCACTGTGTGTGGGAATGAATATGGTGACAAAATTCCCTTGTTAAAGATCAATCTCATTTCTGAATACTGAGGTGTTATATTCCAATGTGTTCTTTTCTCCAGGGCATGGCCATAGTCAGTTAAGCACTGGGTGACATTCAAAGCATCTTGTAGAAAGCTAAAATGGAAAAAGGTGACTTCTTATTTCCTTTTTGTTCTCCTGTTACTTCTTCCTGGATTCATTTCTTTTTCTCTCTCCATCTATGAGTGTTGTAGTCAGGATCTGTGAAGAGAACAACTAAAATCAGGACATGGAATTTATATTATTTTATGATGGTCACCGAGAATTAACACAAGAAACTGCAGGAAATCTATGTACAACACCAAAGACATAGAATATTTAGCCAAGAACCTGATTCCCACACCAAAGTTCTACATGAGTCTAGATGAAGATTCAGAGCTCATGACAGTGCCTCCCAGGAGTCCAACTGGAGGTCAAGAGCCCACGAGAAGGACTCATGCCATTCTGTTTTACAGATCCATGTTAGGAAGGCCCAAATGTCAGTGGTGGAAGTTACAAAGTCTATACCAACAGGATGAAGAAGCTGTGCTGGTAGGTTGAGGGTTCTATGCTGGAGCTGAGAAGTCATACTCAAAACAAAGACCAGGGCTGTCCTAAAAAGCACCATAACTATCCTCAGTTACAAAGAGGCCCCGAACTCCTCTGAGGATAAGCACAGTCGAGTACATGCCAGGAAGCCAGCGTGATGAGTTCATCCTGGAGTGCCACACATCTTCCCCTCCAGAGCCAGGAATAATGCGCAATGTAAAGACCAGAGCTTCTCCAGGAGAACCAATGGCTCAAACAGCAATACATAGGAGAACTGACAATGGCTCAATGCCTCCACACCTCAATGTCTTTCTTCTCCTTTTCCACGTCTCTGTTTATGCTGGCAACTTTCCTCGGGTAGGACATCTACACTCAGCGTCGTGGTGATTTAATTCTACTGGTGTTAAGTTGACCACCAGTTTCCAATCCATAACAATGAGCTGATTTCAAAGATGGTTAGGTTTGTCCAGTAGGAGGCAGGTATACAAACCTATGATGACGGTTTGGAGCTAAGATAAAATGCAATTTTTGCGGCTTTTGTTATAAGCCTGACACTGTTATCTTTATATTTCTAATTTGCATACTTGAATCTTTAGTACACAAAAAAAGTCAAATTAAATGGAAATCAGTCCTGAAAAATGTATAAGCACAAAAATTCAGTTAGCCCTGGGAGTGACATTAACTCAGTTTGGTTTGAAAACAGTAGTGAAACTTGAAGCTTTTCCACTTAACTATCTATATCAATGACAGATAAAAACATAACTAATTTAAACAATCCAAAGTTGCTAACCTTGTGCATAACAACGTAATTTCCTACTGCGTAGGCGTATAACTATGAAGAAACACGCTGTTTTCTTCTTTCTTTCTTTCTTTCTTTCTTTCTTTCGTTAAAAAGTTTTTGTCCTAGGTTTACATTTATCTTTAGAAGTCTTCTCATACTTCTTCAATTTGGGGCTTGGTGTTGCACAATTCATGAATCATTATTTGATCAAACTCATTAAAATTTTATTGCAGCTCAGTTTATAGTTTAAAAGTGGAAATATTTCATTTTCCAAACGATAAGCTGTAAAGTGAAAAATTCTGCATCCAGAATGCTAAAAAGTGAAGCATGGTATTTCTCTGGCAGAGTGTGCTGATTCTGTAAATGCATATAAAAGCATAAAACAAACATAGAGCTTCATCCTATTTGATTGATAAATTTAATACACATTACTTAGGAGGAATTATTAGAAACAATAAAATGAATATAAAGACAAAACTAAGCACAATAAAAAAAATTTGGCTCCAATTATTTTCAGTCTATGTTTCTACTTGTAAGTACTGCATGTGTAAGATACAGGATATAAATCCTTTCTATAAATAGTCCCTGATCCTTCTGCAGTCCAATATATCTTACCAGAAGCAAATAAAATTTACAATTTTAGGAAATGGAATGTAACCTCTTAATTGGAGTTAGAATTGGAGTTAGAATTGGTGACATGCATAGGAAATCCTTCCAGTGGCCAAATCATATAAATGTAGCTCAGGTAAAGAGGGAATGCTTTATTTTATTATTTACCCGTGTAAGTGCTTAAATTTCACACCTTGTGGAATATTTTCTGCTAGCAAGCAACCAGGAATAAAACTACAGGAAAAAAAAATATGTAAACTAAAACAACTATCTTTTTGTGTTTTTGTTCTCTTTCTACTTTATTTGCTATTTGCCTTGTGGCTGAGGAAAAATGTTGTCATGTGTTACATTCCCAAACTGGTGAAAAATATTAAAAGTTCAATTGAATATCTGTATGATGATATAAAAGTGGAATGTACTGAATTTAAGTTTGATCCAGACCTGTCTCCGTAAGCTTGGTGCAAAGGTTTCTTCATTCGCACTGACCTGCAACTTGACTTGATGTGTGAGAGGCTGGAAAATGACCTGACAATATCTTGTGTAACAAGAAACGTAGTCTGAAACAGTGATAAAGGGGGAAATCTCTCAGCAGTTAGATGCTGAAAACTGCTGAAAGAGGACCATACAAAGCAATGTTAACTACAGCCAATCAGAGTGTTTCTGCAGCCACTTCCTGGTTGACATACATACATAGAACTTTATCTGGTTATAAATGTAGCCTGCACCTGGGATGGGCTGAAGAATTTGGGACCCATTTTTTTGTCCAGTTTGCTGTTCAATTCATGAATCATTCCTTTGCTTAAAGAAAATTCTAAACATAACTTCTCTGAAGACTTATTTTTAACTGTCTAATGGTTGGTTCTATCTCCCCACATTTCCTCTTCCTTTACGTGTAAAACTTATTGATATAATTTTTGTAATTTTCTCTATCTTCCTCTTCATTTTCCACTATTGTTAAGGTTTTAGTACAACAGGTTTCAAAATAGGTAGACTTATTATCTCTGAATTTCTGCTTCTATTCTTTATTTCTAATATAGATTTTATACTTCATTACCAGATTAAATTTCCTGATGCAGTTTTGATGATGTAGTTACTTTATTACAAATACTTTTCATAAGATATTCTCTTGAAAATATACTTTCATGCCTTGATGTTGCATGAAATGTGTCACTATATGTGTTACAATCAACGTCTTAAGTATCTCTAACTGTGGTTCTCTTCTCATTGCACCTGAATTGTTTTTCTACTTTGGCTCCAAACTTATAAATTCTGCATATTTCTTGTGCCACAAACTGTTGCACATTTTAAGCTTTGTATAAACATGAGTTTTTGATAATTTAGTATATTAACTTGTTAATTAGGGCTTAAGAGGTATATACAAAAAGGAAAATGCCTCTTATAAAATGTACAATGAAATATCTATTGCATATCTGCTGTAAGCTAGAAAGTGTATATGTTAGGAATAACTATGAATCAAGAGTAAACCCTATTGTTAGGGAATTCACTGACTACATACAGAGATCATATTAATGTTAACAAAGCATGGCATTGAAATATCCATAAAATAATACATGAACAAGCACTCTTTCATTGCTACTTGAAAATGTGGAATTGTTGATTTTGCAACATTTTCTAGAATGACAAATAGTAAGTTTTTTCTTGTGTGACTTTTTATGATACAGAGTTGAGAAATTTTTTATGAAATAAATTTTCCTGTGTATACTTTTTATCATTCATAACTAACTTTTACTGCCAAGTTCTAAGAGCAGCTGGTTATACGGGAATTCTGATAAAAATTTTGAGTGAATCATATCTGTTTGAAAATGCAGCACTAGATGAGGTCCACTTGTGGTGCTCTATACTAGAATATGGTTAAAAGAATGAATAAGAATATTAGAGCATGAAGCATTCCTCATAAAAATATCACAACTGAATTGTTTTTAATATTATTGACAAATGTACAACTCTTTTTGTCATGATTTAAGATGTGCCCTGATTCATTATTTCACACTTGACACAGAGTCAGTATCACAATATATATCAAAATATCCACATAGAAGGTTACCATCAATGTTACATTAGGGCCAAATTTTATTTGGAAAAGATGAAAAAACTGTGAAATCTAAAAATCAGATCATGTATCAGGTTTTAACTTAAAACATTCACTGAGGTGTAACATCTGTAATGATACTACTTCAGATTAATTTAGGACTGCTTTGTACGAGCTCTGTATTAAAAAAAAAATAAAAGCAGCAGTAGCTGACATACAATTATGTCCATTTTATTTTGTTAACTACAATTATTATGATATTAATCTATGAAATTTACTGCTGTGTGTTAAAAGAGTAGATTTTCCCTGTTAGTTATTATTAATAGTCCCAACAGTATAGTTACCTCAGTGTAAGCAAGGAAGCAGATATGATTAATGACAATCTACTTTACCTATTGCTGATGCATAAAAAGTAAGTAATGGTACACTGATTAGCTCTACTTAAAAGTTGTTCCTTTGGTACTGTAAGGTGGTTGGACATTTTATCTTATCCTAAGTTAAAAATGATACTGCAATATGAATTGTTAGAGCTAGAAGTAACATAGTTGTTATTGCTTTAGAAATTAAGAAATTTAGAAAAACATCTGATTTAGTTTTAGTTCCGAATATTCCGACACTGCAGTTTATTGTAAGACATAACTATCAGATATTTCTTTCTTCTTACTTTTCACTTTCCTGATATGTAAAACACCTTGAGGAACTTGTAAAGAGAAATAATTGAATGAATAGTGTTTTTTGTACATTTGGATTTTATTACCTTATTTCTTGCCAAAATCACTTATGGTGAAGAATACATACATGTATATGAATACATGCATATAGAAATATATGCATATGCATAAACACATGCATACATAATTCATCACTATGCCTTCAAAAATGCTAAAATTTTAGTTATTTAGGTACATTTTTGTCCATTATATTTTTAATAATCTTAGAGAACATGTCATTACATACAATTTGAAATTAATTTTTCCAAAATAAGCATACATAACAGAACCATGTCAATTACAACTGCATATACATAGGTTTGTGTACTGTCATGTTTCTCAATAAATTCAAATGTAAATATTTTAAAATGAGAAATATATTTATGAATATTTACATATGTATAAAGATATATACATGTAAAACCAAAGAATGGGAATTCAATTACTTAGTATGTGATTCTTTTTCAAAATACACTTTTAATTCTTAATAATCTTATTTCATTACAAAATGCAGATATGCACCGCTAGAATCTTTCCTATATTTTCCTGTAATCCCATTGTGTCTCCAGATCTCCTCAAAATAAGTTTTAGCTTTTTATCTGTTTTGTTTATGCATTTATTTTCAAATTTCAAAGCTCTATTTATTAATTCTTTCCAATAAATCCTGGACTCTGATAGTAACCTAAAATTTTACCTGTTCTACTCAGGGAGAAAGATACATTTCATCTTCTTTTCAGTATACTTGCAGAAAATAGTTTTCAAGAAGTTCAAGTTAATTTGATTTCTATATAATTATAAAATAAATTGTGAAGACTAATTATACCTTTAATATCATAAAATCTTAATTCCACCATTAGTGATATATATATTTTTATGTTGCATATATAGATGTTATCTAAAAAGAATATTAATAGAATGAATTATTGGTCATGAAAAATTATCTTATTTCATGGTAAATTTAGAAATTGTTTTCTTTCTGTTTTAAAATTTATTTATTTTCATTTACTTATCTTCTTTTTTTTTTTTTTTTTTTTTTTTTTTTTTTTTTTTTTTGTACCAGGGATCCAACTCATGACCTTGCGCTTGCCAGGCTGGTGGTTACACTGCTGAGATAAACTCCTGGCTAGAAATTGCTTTCTAAAATTATATCAATACGTAATGGCTTATATGTCATTATGTATATAGTTACAACAGAATAATTCCAAAGAAAACCATATCATAATGTTAGAAAGTTCATAAATATATAGTATTAAATGACAAAATGAGATTTTATATGTCTAAAATTCTGAACCTTCACGTGAATGTTTATCCTGAATATCTACTCAACCAACTGTAACCACATGGAACTTTTAAAATGGAAAAGAAAGAAGGGAAAGAGAAAATATCAGAAAGACATTCTTGTATGTGAGACTGGCCTGCTACTGGTGGTTCTCAAGGGAAACAAAGCACATCTGTTTAAGAATACCTGGAGTCTAAGGGTCAACAAGAGAATGGGACCACTGGACTTAGCTGTGTCAGCAATTTCAATGAGCTAAAAATTATGTTTTGTCTTAGACTCTCCAGAAAGAAACACAGATTCCTCAAACCATCACTTCAGTACAATATGATCTGGTACAGATTTCAGAGCTAATTTATTAGACAAATATGAATTGTATTTATGCTAGTAGAAAAGACATATAATTGCAATAAAGATTTGTATCTCACCAGTGATTTATTTAATAGTTTGTCTTGTTGAACAAAATATCACACAATTCTCTTCTTTTCAAATTTTATATTTTTATTTTTTCAGTGTTCAATATTTTCAGCACATAATGATTTTATTTATGTCTTAAGAGTCTAAAATATTTATTCAAAAGTAACATTCCAGGTAATGTTAGGAAAATATGTATATATATATATATATATATATATATATATATATATACACACACACACACACACACACACACACATATGTATGACTATATATCTATATATTTTCATATGGACAATGATATTGTTAAAGTTTATATGATGCAAACTCCTTCCCAAACTCTCATGTGTTTAGAAACAAATCCTGGTTAGCTGTAGCACATCGCTGTGAGAAGGACTGGAGGGTATAGTCTATGTGTGATTTCTCTTCCATTGTGCTTCTTGCGTGATACGGAATGAGCAGTTTTCTTCCAAAATCCTTTCTTCAGTGCTTTTCTGCTTTGGCAGAAGTCATCCATGGACTGGCCCCACTGGAAACTGTGAGCCAATTAAGCCTCTCATCCTTTAAGTTGCGAGTGTCAAGCACTGGGTTCTAGTCATAGGACAGTGACTAATAATGATTTTGGTATTAGAAGTGCATTTTTGCTACAATTATGATAACTATGTGGTTCAGATGCTTTTGGAACTAGTTTTTGGGGAAAGTTTAGAAAGATTTGCAGAGGGCAGCTAGAAAAGCCTGAAAATTCTGAGCAAAAATTAGTGAAGCTGGTGTTGTTCACTCGCACCTGACGTGCTTGGTGGGTCCGGCGGCCAGTGGGCGCCTCAGGAAGCATTCCTGTCATCCTGCAGCTTCATCTGCTGCCTGGGACAGGTTCCACCCAGTGTCTGATGCCCCTGAGGACTCTAGGAATTGAATGCTTTACTTCCAGGAGCACATGACAGATAGATAATGGCAGGTATGGAGGCTATTTGAGATAGCCAGCTTCGATTCCAGGAATGGTGCATTGTGGGGAGTCCTAAGCAGGGAGAGATGTACCCTGCCAACCAAGGAAGGAACTAAGCTGAGAGAAACCAACTCGAAATGTGATCCTGGTGCTACGACTGGAACAGCTAAAGTCTTAGTGCCGAAGCTGGAATCCGCACCTCTGGAATCCATGGCTTGAATTTCCTGCCGCCAGTGCTGCATCTGAATTGGCACAGCAAGGATAGAGGCACAAAAGCTCTGAGAGCAGGATTTGGAGAACCGAATTGAGAGCAGAGCTGGTGGGGAGCCCTGCATCACCCTGTGGTGAGTTAGAGGAAGGGAGACCCTTCCATAGACTAGGAGGCTCCAACAGAGGATATTTTGGGACCAGGCAGACTGGCTGGAATAGGAAGCTGCAGTGACTTCAGTCACATATTCCCCTCTCAAGTGGGATTGGTGGAGAGTGCTTCACCTCAGTGACACCACGGATTAAGACCCAGTAGGCTAGCCCAAACCAGGTCCTTGCACCTGGCAGAGCAGCCCAATGCAGTGAAGCCTTCAGCAGACCGACTGACCTAGAGGGGCGGGCCAGAGCATAGGCTGCCCAGGTCTGTTTCTCCCTATTACACTGCAGTGGGCAGGGACACCTAGCCAGCATGATTCAAATAAACTGTAATCAACAAAGAAAGAAACTGGGCCTCCTATATGTGCTTGTATGGAAGGAACAAAAACTATGAGAAGAGGGAGCAACAAGAAAGGGTCCTCAGTCCCCAATCCTGAGAACACTGACCCAGGAAAGGTAAATTCAAAGGATAATGAGGACATAACAGGCACGGCACCAATGGACATAAAGAAGTATCTCCAGAACCTCATAGATGAGTTCAAAAGTAAAGTATTTAACCAAGTAAAGCAAGATATAAGTAGAATAGTTAAAGAAATGCTAAGCACCTCCCAAGAGGAAACAGATGGTAGAATGGAAGAACAGAAAAAAAGGGGAAAATTGTTTGATGGAGAAAATAGAGAAAACATAGAATACATGAAGCAGGTTCAAAGAGATTATCAGGAAACTAAAAACTTTATTGAAATCTGGCATAACAGCTTGAAAGAAACTAAGGATAGATTATCTGAACTGGAGGAAAGATTTGTAATGTGGGAATATGAAAGGAAAAACTTCTTAAGAATAAGGAAACAAGCAGTAACAATACAAATGTTAGAAGATCATAAGAGGATCTATAACTTAAGAATTAAGAATATAAAGGAAGAATCAGGCATACAAACAAATGAACTGCAAAGGCTATTTACAGAAATAATCAAGGAGAACTTCCCTAATACAGGAAAAGGTAAAGATACTCAGTTCTATGAGGCATACAGGACCCCAGCCACCTACAATCCAAATAGAACTACACCAAGGCATATAATAATCAAAATTTCAGAAATCCAATATAAGAACAGAATATTAAAAGCTGTCAGAGACCAGAAACAGATCACTTACAAGGGAACACCCATCAGAAATACAGCCGACTTCTCGGCACGATCATCAAATCACGAAAAGCATGGGGCAAACTATTTCAAGCTTTGAAAGACAATAACTTCCAGCCAGGATTGATGTATCCTGCATCACAGTCCCTAGAAATTAATGGAGAAACAAGGTGCTTCCAGGATAAAGAGGAACTAAGGGAATTTGCAAACACTAATTCAACTCTACAGAGAATACTGCAGGACATTCTAAAAGAGAAAATACTAAGATTCCAGAAGCAGTGGCAGAGAGGCCACAATGACTGGAACAGAAAGTGAAATGAAGAAGACAAATTCACAACTAATGACAGAAAAAGAGTTCAACAGAAATGAGGCAGAGCAGGTTGGACTGTATGAACAGCTGTTTTGGAGAAAACAAGACATCATAATAGCTAGTGCTGATTTAATATCATCTTGTTTAGTAGTTCCACAAAGCTTTTGTTCTTCTCCATTGGTCTTAACATGTTGTATCTTATTGGATTTATTATATGTGATAATATAAACAAAAACTTTTATAGACAAGGAGATAAAACAGAAACCATGTTCATTTTCTGTTAGTTTGTTCTAAATACCCTGTAATACTGTCATTCTCTTGAATGGTTTTACCTTGTCTTGATATGTTTGATGCTACAGTATCCGAAGTTGTACTCAAAGATTTCAAGGAAAGAGACATTATGGTAACTACTTTTATGTTGGGATATCTTGTGGTGAAACCCTATTTGCTTAAATGGTTATGTGCTGACCTGTGCTGTTTTGTTGTTATGTCTTCTTTATCTCAATTTCCTTTTTTATTATTTATTTTTTATCTTTTTAATTAAGGGAAAAATAGCAGGATATATTATAGTAACCACTTTGATTTCCTATTAACTTGATTTAAAACCCTGTATTGCTCTTACCATCTTGTTTTGACTGTTATTACTCTATTCTGTTTTGCTTGATAGTACCAAGTTTGAGAGTATAGGCAACAACTGTGAAGACAGTAAGATTCACTATGATGCCCATTCTGGTTTGACTATTATCTTCTTTTCAAGTCCTGTAATGTCTCCAATGTTTTGGTTTTGTTCTTCACTGTTTTGTTCAATTTTATTAAAACTGATGATATAGGCAATTCTTTTTTAAGATATCAAGAGGTATTATGGTAACCATTGTTGATCAACTTGTATTCTGTTTTTTCAGTAATTCCAATATATTTAAGACTCTGGAGACTCAGATGGAAAAAAACAAATTTTATATAATGGGATGGAATTCAGCTTTTAGGACTCAGAAGTGAAATGTTATGGCAAGGGTCTAAATTGTTTCCCCAGTCTTATCATGGATTTGGAAGGAGGACCTGGTTGGATCAAGCCATTAACATATGTAACCCTGGAAAGTTTTATTATCGTACCTGGATTTGCTTCTCTCTCTGCTCCCTTGTTGCTATGGTATTAATCGTTCTCTAGCAAGTTCTCCTACAATGCCCTTTGTGCTGTGCAGCCAGCAAACCATTGACTAACCTCACTGGAAAATTTGAGCAAAGTAAATCTCTCCTTCAACTTGTGGATGTTGCTAATACAAAGCCTTTTGAAGGTGCAGTTACAGAGCAAGCTTGGTATAATAAATTTCAGTGCTAGTCAAGTTTCTTCAAAATGCTGTGTTTGCTTTGAATCATCATCCAATATGTGTGATTACTGCTTCCACAGTCAGGATTTTGTGTCCAGGAATCAAGGAGACGAAATAGAAATGGCATCTCCCACCATTAGTCCCAAGGACCCACTCACATACTGTGTGACTCCTATTCTCTTGAATTTATTCTTTGTTGTCTAGAAGTCTTAGTTTCAAAGCATGAAAGACTTCTATCATGAAGCAAGAAAAGTGTTTGAACTCAACTAGAAGCGGATTCCCTTGGCCATTTTGAGTTCCCAATGTCTCTGAGTCAATGGACTAAAAACCAGTTATACTATTGGTTGGAATGATTAATCAAACTACTACAGGGGAAATGGTCTGCTATTTCCCAAGGGAAATAAGAAAAGCAGGTTTGAGGTGAAGGAGGTCCCATGGGGTGTCTCTTAATATTGTCATGCTCTGTTGTTGAGGTCTATGAAACACCAAAACAACTCAACTCAGGCAAGATGGAAAATGTGTCAGAATCTTTATTAATGAAGGTATAAGCTATGCCATAAGGAAAAGAACCAATATCTGCTGAGTTTATTGCCAAAAGCCAGACAAAATAGAAGAAATTAGTCATGAATTCCAGCTAGGACTGTATGAGCACTTGCAGAAATGAAAGTTATAAGTGTCATGAACATTTTTTTCCTATTTTGTAAATATGGTTTTGTATATGTGAACATATCTTAAGGACATACCTATGGGGTTTTTTTTGATGCATTATTGATAATAATATTAATACTAAAATGCTGATAAGACCACATATAATAGTTAATTATGTACTGTCAAGAGAAGAGTATAAATAAAAGAAAAACTTTGCCTTCATTTTGGGAAAGGAACTGGTGTTTCCATTTGTAAGCAGGACAGGGGTAATTAAAATTGTATCATTTTAAGTGGAGATTGCATATTTTTTAAGGAGGTGTGTGTATTTCTCAAATTTCCAAGGTCTGGTGACCATTTATCATGGTATGTCAACATGAATAGAACAAAAAATGCCTAGCAGATCAGTAAAGTACAGTTCTGGGTGTCTTCAATATGACTAATACATAGTTCAGCAAGTTACAGGGCAAGAACCACAAGTTGCAGCTACACCAATAAACAGGTTTGTATCTTGAATGAGACAAGGGGAAGAAGATGAAACCATGTTTTTTGTTTGTTTGTTTGTTTGTTTGTTTTGTTTTGTTTTTTTAAGAGCTTGAGTCTTCCTGACTGGGTTTCCCATTGCTGTCATATCTTTTGGGCATCAGTTTCTAGGCCACTTTGTTCTTTACCCTTCCACTGCAGACTGCCACCAAAGCATCTCAACTGAGCTGCTTTTTTTTTTGTAAAGTATTTAATAGATTTATTAAATAGGTTTAATATATAATCCAAGGTATAAGCCCTTTGAATGTGGCTGTATCTCACATTAGTGATTGGTTCATTGTCTAGTGCTAGGATTGGTGTTGTGAGTGCTATACCACACATCTAGGGGCAGGAAGCTGGCATACAACACAAGGTTGGGAAGGAGGCATGCTCTTCCCTTTTTGCTCTTGTTGTCTTTGTTACCTGTCACCACCATGAAGGGCTGCCCCTGAGCCATGTCACTCTGCGTTGTGACCTCCACAAACTGTGAGCTAAGTAAACATTTCTTTCCTTCATTTTGGTTCTTTTGTCTCAGCAGTGGGAAAAAAGCAACCAAGACAGATGTGAAGCCTAAGATCAGGAAAAAGCTGCATGGAAAATAATTTGGTCAGAAGACCTTTGGTCACACACACACACACACACACACACACACACACAGATACATTCATATGTACATATACATACACACATATATATGTTTTTTTTTTTTTTTTTGTCTTCTTCTTTTTTATCAGTACTGGGAATTGAACTCACAACTGCCTGGTTGCAAGGCAGGTGCTTATGCCGCTGAGCTAAATCCCCAGCCATATATATATATTATTTTGTATATCAATCACAACTTTGTATTAATAGGATGTACTAGAAATTTATTACCAAGTAATTTTACACCATTAAAGGCTCTTATTAGATAGAACAAAATGTATTTGCTTTTTTTCATAAATTTTAAAAATACATATTATAACAGGTAATTTTCTATTCTTTTTTCAATTCCAAAATGATGTACTTTATAAACAAAAGTATGCAGCATATATAGGCAAAAACCTTTGCTAATATTAATTAAAATGCCTTTTAAAATTCCCTAAGATTATGTTCCTTATGTTTAATTATTTCAAAATATTTCTGAAAAGAAAGCAGATAATTGATGGAAATATGGAATATATTCAGTCTAAGCATACTCTGGACATAATGACGGTAGTAAGGAAGTCTTCATCAGTGTGAATTTGACATTAGTAATACAGTAGGTTTATATTAAAGTCAAAGAACTAAGGAAACTGTGTAGGGAGAGCAGTATAAATGAAAACATCAATTAAATGGCACATTTCACATTTCAATGAAATTAAGCTAAATGCAATTTATTACATAGTAAGTGTTTTGCTGTGTCAAAAGGTCAGAAAAAAAAGAAATATTTCACTATTTTAAGGTAAAGCAAGTGGAAAGTAGAAACAAGACTGGATGAAATATATTGGAAGTATATTGAAAATCAGCTTTCTTTCAGTGCATCTAGAAAGTAAGTTTCCTTTGGGGTTATAATGCAAACATAGCAGCAGCTATGGAGGCTCTCTGAAAGAACCAGCTTGGAATTCAGGAATGGTGAGGAGTAAGGAGTCGTGAGCAGGTGGAGATATGCCCTGCTGACCCAAGAATGAACTGGGCTGAGAGAAACCAACTTGGAGTGCAATCCTGGTGCTATAACAGGAACAGAAAAACCTCAGTGTGTAAGCTGGAGCCCGCGGAATTGGAAGCCACGATTTGGGTTTCCTGCCATGCAGCGGCTGTGTCTACATCAGCTCGGCAGGGAGAGAGATGCGTGGAAGCTCTGAGAACGAGAATCGGCGAATGGAGTTGAAAACAGGATGGGCGGGGAGCTGTGAATTGACTTGCGGTGAGGTGAGTGAGAGAAACTGACACTTTTCCCATGGTTTGGGAGACTCCAACCCAGGACATTCTGGGACTGGGCAGACTTGCGGGAACAGGGCCCTGTGGCGACTTCAGCCACGTATTCCCCTCTCAAGCGGGATTGGTGAGAAGTGCCTAGCCTACGTGACGCTGCTGGCTGAGACCCAGTGGGCTAGCACAACTCAGATCCCAGAGATTGAGGGTGAATTGGAGGGGCGGGCCCTGCATAGGCTGCCTGATCTGCAACTTCCTGGTGTGCTGCGGTGGGCGGGAACACCTAGCTGGCGCAATTCAATCAGACTGTGGCTGACAGGGAAGGAAGCTGGGCCTCCTATATACGCTTGCATATATAAGGAACAAAGAATATGGGAAGAGGGAGCAACAAGAAAGGCCCTTCTGCCCCCAATCCTGAGAAACAGGCAATAGCAGACACCGCACCAATAGACATAAAGCGCCATCTAGAGAGCCTCATAGATCAGTTCAGGAATGAAGTTATTTATGACCTGAAGCTAGAAATAAGCAGAATAGTTAGAGAAATGCTAAGCACCACCCAAGAAAAAACAGATGGTGGAATGGAAGATCAGAAAAAGAGAGGAGAATTGTTTGATGGAGAAAATAGAGAAAGCATAGAATACATGAAGCAGGTTCAAAGAGACTACCAGGAAACTAAAAACTCTATCGAAAACTGGCATAACAGCTTGAAAGAAACTAAGGACAGACTCTCTGAACTGGAGGGCAGATTTGTAATATGGGAGAATGAAATGAAAAACTTTTTAAAAGTAACAAAGAAACAAATAGCAATAATACAAAGACTAGAAGATGATAAGAGAATCCATAACTTAAGAATTAAGAACATAAAAGAAGAAGGAGGGACACAAACAAATGAACTGCAAAAGCTACTCACAGAAATAATCCAGGAGAATTTTCCTAATTTAGCAAAAGGTAAAGATACTCAGTTGTATGAAGCATACAGGACCCCAGCCACCTACAACCCAAACAGAGCAACACCCAGGAATATAATAATTAAAATTCCAGAAATTCAATACAAGAACAGAATATTAAAAGCTGTCAGAGACAAGAAACAGACCACTTACAAGGGAACACCCATCAGAATTACAGCAGATTTCTCTGCACAAACCATCAAATCACGAAGAGCATGGGTGGAAATAATTCAAGCTTTGTAAGATAATAATCTCCAGCCAAGATTGATATATCCTGCACAACTATCCCTGGAAATTGATGGAAAACCAAGGTGCTTGCAGGATAAAGAGGAACTAGGGGAATACACAACCACCAATTCAACTCTACAGAGAATACTACAGGATATTCTAAAAAAGAAAAATACAAAGAATCCAGAAATAGTGGCAGAGAGGCCACAATGAATGGAGCAGAAAACAAAATGAAGAAGACAAACTGACAACTAATGACAGAAAAAGAGCTCAACAGAAATGAGGCAGAGAAGATTGGATGATAGGAACAGCTATTTTGGAGAAAATGATGTCTTAATAGGTAATACTGATTTAGTATCATCTTGTTTTGAAGTCTCATCAAGCTTTTGTTCTTCTGTCTCCATTGGTCTAAACAGGTTGTATCTTATTGGATTTTATTATGTATGATAATACAAGCAAAAACTTTTAAAGACAAGGGGATTATACAGAAACCATTGTTCATTTTCTGTTGGTTGATTCTAAATACCCTGTAATGCTGTCATTCTCTTAAATGGTTTTACATTGTTTTGATATATTTGATGCTACAGTATATGAAGTTATACTCAATGATTTCAAGGAAAGAGACAATATGGTAACTACTTTTATGTCAGGATTATCTTGTGGTGAAACAATATTCTGCTTAAATGGTTATGTTTTGATCTGCACTGTTTTGCTGTTATGCCCTCTTTTATCTCAATCTCCACTTCATTGTTTACTTTTTTATTTTTATCCTTTTAATTAAGGGAAAAATAAATTAAAAATAGCAGGATATATTATAGTAATCCACTTTGATATTCTATTAACTTGATTTAAAGCCCTGTATTTCTCTCACCATCTTGTTTTTGACTGATGTCCCCCTATTCTGTTTTGCTTAATAGTACCAGGTTTGAAAGTTTAAGCAACAGCTGTGAAGACAGTGAGATTCATTATAACGCCCATTCTCGTTGACTATTATCTACTTTTGAAGACCTATAATGTCTCCAATGTTTTGGTTTTGTCGGTTTTGTTCTTTACTGTTTTGTTCAATTTTATTATAACTGATGATATAGGCAATTCTATTAGAGATAGCGGGAGGCATTATGGTAACCATTGTTGATCACCTTGTATTATGCTTTTACATTATCTATCATGGCCACCCTTTTGATTTGATTGACTCTGTTCTGTTATGTCACATTTGGTTCTACTCCCTTCCAAAAAAGTAATAAGAACTGTGGGAGCAACAAAACCCAAAATGGGTAATTGTCATTGTACAAAAGAGAGGAAAAGAAAGTGCTCTAAATGATATAACTGCATGTATATATAAGTGTATAAGATAGATAATGATATCACTGAGTTTTGTTGGATCATTGAACAGAACTGTTTCCAGTCTCACTGTTGGAATGTTCACTTTACAAGCTTTAATTTTGTGACTTGAACAATTATTTTTAAGATGACAATATGTAATCCATTAACTAGTGATTTGCTACTGTTTATTTTTTTCTGTAAATCTATATAACTTGTACCCTTTCTCTGCTTTTATTTCCTCCTTAAATAAAATTAAAAAAACAAACAAACAACAACAACAACAACAACAAAAACACTTGTCCTATTGGTATATGAGCTGAGACTACAGTACTACTGAAGGACTGTTTCTAATTTTATCTTATTCTCCTGACTGGACATTTTTTTGCAATGGGTTTTGCTCAATCCTGCCTGTTGTAAAAAAGATATTATTACTTGTAAGCTGTAAAGTAAAAGGTCTGGTCTTTTGTGAGATTAATGAAGTTATGATGTATAAAATCATCTTGAGTGTCAGTTGCTGACAATGGTTAGGTTAAAAAAATCAGTTTCTCTCTAGTACAACCATTCCTTTCATATACTTTTTCTCAGATCATACCTGCAGAGTATCCATGCAAAAACTAGAAAATAGGTGCTAATACAACACTTCATAGAGTACATTAGTTGATAACATGAAAAGATCTCTTCAGTTAAATATTTAACATAGAGTTTGCCATAGGGTTCTAGGAAATAGGTTGAGTATCTCAGGGAAATTATTATTATTGCCATGATATCCATGGTACCCAATATATAGAAAGTCAATATTAGGGAATTATCTTGACACAAATGTTTATTATATTATTGGTGTAAATCTTTATAATTCTAATTGAATGGGATCCTTATTATCATTTGATAATGCTATAAGTGCTCATTATGGTGTTATAAAACTTGAAATGACTAATGCTGTTGCAATGACCTGAAAGGAAATTAATACACACAGAACTGCATAGAAAAATATCTTTTAATACTTAATTTTTTACAAAGCCCCAAGACTACTATGGAATTAAAATAATGTAACTTGAGTTATTTAAGCTAATTTTTCTAGGAGAAAGCAAAGCACATACTTAGAAAAATAACTCCACTGCAGGACCTCCATCTGTCTGAATGGTAAATAGTCACCACCTGGCTTCTATAGAAGATCATTGCTCCCACAGCAAATGTCACAATTTCCATTTCAAAACCATTTCAGCTGCCTCATTCTGTAGCCTCAAAATAATAAATCATCTGCGAGCATGGTCAAAATAAACTCCCTAGCTTTGTAGTAATGATTGGAGAAAACATGCCAAGAAACAATCATGGTGGATTGGTGGCCCTCTACTGCATTGTTTCTCTGTGACACAAAGGGATGAAAGGGTGTTCTAAAATAGAGAATTAGCAACATTTACTGCACATTCACATCCGAGACATGTTGATACCACTTCTGCTGCTGCGACAGCAAATCAGACTCTATAGCTGCAATTGCACAATTACTTTCACTGTAAAACTGCCAGATTTAGGGATATAAATTTAAGTTCCTATGTTATCAATGTGCACTGACTGATATCACTCTAAGAATCAATTTTGTTTTCCAAATATACGGTGCATTCTAATATATTTCCTTTTGTTACTCCATAAATTAATGTAGGAGAGTCAAAGATATAATATGAAGAGTAAGATTAGGAAATAATTTAGGCATATATAATAAATCTGATATAAAAGTATAGGTAAATAAAAACCTACATAATTTTTAAATGCCCCAAATCCTAATTTTTAAGGATAAACAAAATTAATTACCTAGCCTTTAATCATAACATTTTATCTCTGTGTATTTATGTTATGTCTACCATAGGATAAAAGAATCTCATCTATTTGAAGCACAGTGTGCGGTTTATTTAAAATACATGTAACCTTTCATAATATATCAGAGCCTGGGATATGAAAAATAGAGAAAAATTCCTTAGATATTATTGAATATATTGTTTCCTTTTATCCATATTTCCTCTATTCAGTTCTCAGTCATACATTCTCCTTCTTCATGAAGTCTACAGAATGACTGGTCAAGTGTTTAAATATCACACACACTGCCAAAGATATCTTTACAAAAGAATTACTTAATTTCTAAAACAATTGTAGAATTACAGAAAAATTGAAAACCTGCTATACAGTACTCACATGCCTTGCCAAGTCTCCTTTATAATTATGTTGTATATTGCTAAAGTATATTTTTTTAAATTAATGAAGTTATATTGATATGTTCTTTCAAGTAAAGCCCATAGTTTAGTCAGACTTACCTAGTTTTTGTATAGTGCAATTTTCCTCTTGCACCAAGATTCCCTCCAGGATACATTACCCTTAGGTGACGTGGCTTCTCTTGGCTGTGACAGTCCACCCTTCTTTGTTTCTTATCAGCTTGAGAGTCGTAGTAATTGCAGTAAGGTATGTTATAAGCTGCCTCTCAGGTCCAGTTTGAGTGTCGGTTTACTTCGCAGAATGCAGTTATGGATTCGGGGAAGGAAGATCATAGAGACAAATGCTGTTTTTGTCATATAACAACCAGAGAGCAAGCTACCAATGTGACTTACGATTGTTGTCTTGCACCCTGAGGACCTGACTGAAGCAGCAGCTGTCAGGTTTCCCTGCAATGATATTTCCCACCACTCTTTTCCCTGTGAAAAGCTTCGCTTGCACTATTTGCTACTCACTATGTTAAATATTCCATTCTTCTTTCTATGTATTTCAGTTTCAGAATTCTTTACCACACAGTTTTGGTTTAATTTACATACTGAACTAATTTTGACAGTTACATAGATAAGTACTATTTCTCCTTATCTACCTTTGTGAGATTATTTCATCTAGTCTTGACAAACTTTGATAACCTTGACTCAATCTGCTTTCCTTCTCAGTATTGTTCCATCTGTTAAATGAATTTCAAAACTTGAGTGTCTGTAATATCAGCACTCTGGATGGCGGAGGCAGAACAATTGCAACTTTCAGCCTTGTTTCAGTAGTTCAGTGACAAGATTCTATCTGAACAAAAATGTAAAAGAAATGATGGGTCGGAGCTCAGTGTGAAGACTTCATAGATTTCTTCCCCATACTGCACAAATGTATGCACACAGCTTTCCTAAATTAAGATACACTGTAATGTAAATTGTGGTGGATTTTGGCAAATTGTAGTGACAAACTCACCTTTGCCATATCTCATAAAATACTTCTAACTTTAAAAATCATCCTACATTTTATCTATTCAAATCTTGATAGTAAACACCCATCTTATGACTAAAAATCAATGACCTTTTCACTGCCTGTACATTTTTATCATTTTTAGAATATCTTATGATTGGAATCATATATTATGTAGCCTTTCAGAAAGATATCATCCACTAGCAATAAGTATTTAAGATTTAATTCTATTATGATAATCAATCATTTACTGATATATTTCAGTGTTTTAAGAACAAATGATTTAATTAAAATAGAAATTATCAGAATAGACAAAAGCAAGATCTATCTATATACCGTCAACTATAGCTGCCATATATATATATATATATATTTAGTTTTTAATGGATATATGTTTACAACACATATTGATTACATTCCTCATGGGGTATTGATCCCAGTATATAATATATCTTAGTTCTTTTTTACCCTCTTTTGTTGTGAAAACATTTCTTTGTTTATGTGTACAATAATTTTATTCTCTATATACTTATGCAAAAGCATGTTGATTTAACCCAGACTTTAGCAATAACAATGTAATTATAAAAACTTAGTGCAACTATTTGTATTTTTTGCAAGTTTTCAGACTTCACTGGAGTGCCATAGATAGTTGATAAGATAAGGCTTCGTTTTAATTTATAAAAAATAGCTTCCAGAATGTTTTGAACAATGCCTGCATTTTTTGGCATTTTAACCAAAAATGAATGACTGTTTCATGGCTTTAGATTCTCATCAGATTTTGAAATAGTGAAGTTTTGATTATATGGTTTGGGTTTTTCACACTATTATAGGTGGGAAATAGTATCTCATTGTTCTAATTTATTATTTCTTATTGAGAGTCCTCTTGAAAATCATGTCATATATTTATTTTTTCACATGGTTATTATAAACACTTAAGTATCTTGTTTAGTGATATGTCTTTTCATACAGTAGCATACTTCTAAATTTTTAAACTTCTTTATTCATAAACACTGAACTTCTTTAAATTTTGATGAAGATCTTTTTTCAGCCATGTATTTTTCACATAGTTTCTTTTTTCAGTTATTTTAAAGAGAATAAAACCAAGAAAAATAAAACAGAATGAAACCAATTAAAACAAACCAGTGTAAGTGATATAGGACTTCAAAACATAACAAAATCAACAATGATAAACATAATGACTTTTGTAGCTTCAGGCATCATAATAGCTTCAGGCATCATAAGAGTCAAGCAGAATGGAACAGAATAGAACCAATAAAAACAATGAATGTAATAAAGGAGTTTAAAATAAGGCAATAGTAAATCCAAAATGGCTACTATAATATATCTTGCTATCTTTGAAACAGCTGCTCCTGCCATTGGATTTAACATATTCAAATGAAACAAAAGAGAATAAAAACCAACTCAACAAAACAATGGAAAGAAGTTAGGCCTTCAAAACAAGGCCATAGGGAATCAGCAATTGCTACCACCCTTAGAAGGAGATCCCCCTGCATACTGCTATCCTCTGAACAGATGGTCAGACCACTGGCCCTCGATCTGCAAGGTCAATAAAACACCCAAGTACCATAAGCATCCAATTGCATTTCACCTCGATAGCTACTATCACAGTCTGTATTTCTGAGGATGAGCTGATCCCTTACAGGGTGTGGGAACTGGTACTTCTTGTTTGCCTGCCCATGCACTGGAAGCTTCTGAGGTCTGGCTGTGCCTACTCCAGTGGCAGCCTGCGCATGGCGCTGGTTTCCAGGTGGAGCTTACTTCCTGTGTCTCCCTGACACAGTCCGCTAATGGCACTGACTCAGGGAAAAGGCTGGATCTGCTTGTCTCCACTCTGGTAGCTGCCCCCACATGGTACTGTGCAACAGGCAAGGCTTGCTTCCTGGTGCTCACATAGTTTCTTACATACATGGCATGTATTTGGCTTCTTGTTTTAGTGTTTTTATAATGCAGAAAATTTTAATTTTAGTAACACTCAATTTGATAGTCTTTAATTTCATGAATTGGTATTATTATGAACTTTTGTATATGAAATCTAAATATCAAACACAAAAATTATCTTCTACTGTGTTTCGATGACACTTTGTTCAATTTTATTTTCTATTTTTTTAATTTTAAAAAGATTAAGATAAAAGAGGACATAAAACAGATCAGAACAGAACAATTTAAGCAACATAGTATTTTACCACAAGACAACCTGACATAACACTAGCTACCATAGTGTCTGTTTCCTTGAAATATTTGAGTAACCTTCATACACTATAGTATCAAATATAATAAAATAGTATAAAACTATTCAAGAGAATGAAAGTATTACAGGGATTTCAGAAACAACATAAAATGAACAATGGTTACTATATTATCTCCTTATCCATAAAAATTTTGTTTATACTATCACACATGATAAAATATAATAAGGTACAACGTGACAGAATCTCTGGAGACAGAGGAACAAAAGCATGGTAGGATTTCAGAACAAGATGATATTAAGTCAGCACTGGCTATTATAATGTCTGGTTTTCTTCAAAATAGCTGTTCATACTATCACAGACAATAAAGTCAAACAACCAGAATAAAACCATTCCAATTAATGAATGAAAACATTTTAAGGCTTCAAAGCAATATAATAGGAAATCATGATTACCATTTACTTTTACGTATTCTTACCATTTCTCACACTAGGGAGACTATACATATGAGTTTGATTTATTTCGCTTATGAGTATGGTATCAATCTGTATCCATTTATTTAAAAATATCTCAATGTGATCATTGTTTATAGCTGAGTAGTACTCCATGGTATAATATTACCACATCTCTTTTATCCATTCTTCAGTTGATGGACACTTAGGTTGCTTCCAATATCTGTACAAATTGGGAAGCTATAAACATGAGTGCACATGTATCACTGTGCTATGTGGTTTTCAGTTATTCTGGGAATATGTCAAGAAGTGGAATAGCTTGATCAAAAGGGACTTCAAATCCCAGACTGACCTTCACAATGGTTGCACCGGTCTACACTCCCATCAACAATGCAGGATACTTTCTTTTCCCCACAGCCTCTCCAGCATTTGTTGTTGGTAGTTTTCTTGATCCTGGCCATTCTTTCAGGAGTGAGATGGCATCTCAGTGTTGTTTTAATTTGCATATCTCTAATCAGTAATGATGATGAACATATTTAATGTATTTATTTGCCATTTGTGTTTATTCATCTGAGAAATGTGTATTCATCTCAGATGCCCATTTTTGGATTGGATCTTTGAATTTAGGCATGGGTCTTGTTTTAGTTTTTGGCATATGGAGAGCCAGTTTGTCCAACACCATTTATTCAAAAGACTGTTCTTATTCCAGTGAACATGTTTGGCCCCTTTATCAAAGATAAGGTGGTTGAGTGTGTTTGTAGTTGTTCTATCTTCTAATCTATTCCATTGATCTTCAGATCAGCTTTTATTCCAGTACCATGTTGATTTTACTGCAGTTGCTTTGTAGTATAACTTCAAGTCAGGGATTGTGATGCCTCCTGCCTTGCATTTGCTGCTTAGAACTGTCTTGGCTATTCTAGATCTCTTCTGGTTCAAAATGAATTTATTTCTCTAGATCTATGGGGTATGTTGGTGGTATTTTTATTGGGATTACATTGAATCTGTATTAAAGATTGGGAGAATAGCCATTTTCGCATTGTTTATTCTTCTAATCCATGAGCAAAGGATGTCTTTCCATTTTCTGAGATCCTCTTCAATTACTTTTTTCAGGGTATTATTATTTTCCCTGTATAGGTCTTTCACTTCTTTCATGAGATTAATTCCTAAGTATTACATTTTTTGGATGCTAGTGTGAAGGATGTGGCTTCTCTTATTTTTCTCAGTGATTTTGTTGTTATTGTATAGGAATGCTATTGACATTTGGGTATTGATTTGTTATCCAGCTATATTATTGAATTTATTATATCTAGGAGTCTTTCAATAGAGTTTTGGGGTCTTTATGTAGAGTGTCCTGTCATCTTAAAATAATGATAATTTAACTTCCTCTTCTCCTATCTTTACTCATTTTATTTCTCTCTCTTGTCTAATTGCTCTGGCTAGTATTTCCAGTACTATATTGAATAGAAGCGGTGATAAGGGACATCCTTGTCTTGTGCCTGATTTTAAGGTAAGGGCCATCAGTTTTTGGCCATTTAGTATGATATTGGCTGCTAGTTTGTCATAGATGGAATTTATTATATTGAAGTAAAGACCATCTATTCCAATATTCTGTAAGGTTCTTATCATGAATGAATATTGGACCTTATCAAAAGTTTTTCTGCACCTAAAGAAATGATCATGTGATTCTTATTTTTGGCTTTATTGTTAGGGTGGATTACATTTATTGATTTCTGTATGTAGAACCATCTCTGAATGCCTAGGATGAATCCCACTTAGTCATGGTGTATAATCTTCTTGATTTCCTGCATCCTATTTACCAATACTTTTTAAAGGATTTTTGCATCTGTGTTCTTTAGGGAGATTGGCCTGTGTTTCTCTTTTTAAGTTGGGTCTTTCTAAGATTTTGATAACTAGGGTAATGTTTGTTTCCAGGAATGACTTAGGAATGATTGTTTCCCATTCAATTTCATTGAAGAGTTTGAGGAGTGTCGGCATTAAGTCTTCTTTGTATTTCTTGTAGAATTCCACTTTGAGTCCATCTCAGCATGGGCTCTTCTTTGTAGGTAAGGACTTAATTACATTTTAAATTTCATTAATAGAAATTGGGTTATTCAGCAGTTTTACATCTTCTTGACCTAGCATTCATGTGATTCTAGGAATCTATTTCTTCTGTGTTATTGAACCTACGAGAGTAGGTTTTCAAAATAGGTGTTGATGATCTTCTATATTTCTACAGTCTGTAGTGATTTCACCTTTTTCAGTCCTTATTGCATGAATTTGAGCTTTTTCTTCCCTTTTTTTATTTAAGGAGAAAAGGAAAAAGAAAAAGTATACAAGTAATACAAAATTTAAAAAATAAATAGTAAGAAATCACTAGTTAATAGATTATATATTCTTATCTTAGAAATAGTTGTTCAAGTTCAAGTTATAAAATTGAAGCATATAAAGTGGACTTTCAAACAGTGAGAGTGCAAACAGTTCTGTTCAATGATCAAAAAAAACTCAGTAATATGGTTATCTATCTTATACACTTAAGCATATATGCAGCTATAACCTTTAGAGCACTTTCTTTTCTTTTCTTTTGTACAATGACAATTACACATTTTGGGTTTCTTACTCCAACAGTTCTTATAACTTTTTTTTTTTTGAAGAGAGTAAAACCAAGTGCAACATATCAGAACAGAGTCAGTAAAATCAAAAGGATGGACATAATAGATAATGTAAAAATAAAATACAAGGTGATCAACAAAGGTTACCATACTGCCTCTTGCTATTTTAGGAAGAATTGCCAGTTATAATAAAATTGAACAAAACAGTAAAGAATAAAACCAAAGCATTGGAGACATTATAGGACTTTAAAAGAAGATAATAGTTAACCAGAATGAGCATCTTTATGAATCTTATTGTCTTCACAGTTTTGCCTATACTTTCAAACTTGGCACTGTCAAGAAAAGCAGAATAGGGGAAAATCAGTCAAAACAAGGTGGTGAGGGCAATACAGGATTTCAAATCAAGTTAATAGGAAATCAAAGTAGGTTACTATAATGTATCCTGCTATTTTATATTTATTTTCCCTGAGTTAAGAAAATAAAAAGAAAAAAATAAATAATTAAAAAAGAGGGGTTGAGATAAAAGAGGGCATAAAAACAGAACAGTGCAGGTAATAAGGTTCGCTAGGGGCTTATCAATTTTATTTATTCTTTCACAGTGCCAACTCTTTGATTTATTGATTCTTTGGATTGTTTTCTTAGTCTCTATTGCATTATTATCTGCTCCAATATTTATAATTTCCTCCCTTCTTTTGGCTTTGGGTTTGACTTGCTCTTCTTTTTCTAGATGTTGGAGGTTTAGCATCAGGTTATATATTTGTATTTGTTCTGTTCCTCCTGTCGGAACTCACTGCAATAGTTTTTTCTCTGAGGGCATCTTTCACTGCATCCCACAGATTCTGGTAAGTTGTGTTTGTATTTTCGTTTGCTTGTAGGTATTGTTTAATTTCTTCTTTAATTTCCCCTGTGACCCCCTGGTTACTCAAGAGTGGCTTATTCAATTTCCATGTGTTTGTGGGAATTTTGCAGTTTCTTCTATCATTAATTTCTAGTTTCATGGCAGTAAGATCTGATAACATGCTTGGCATAATTTAAACTCTTTTGAATTTATTGCAATACATTTTGTGGGCTAATATACGGTGCATTTTAGAGACTGTCCTCTGTACCACTAAGAAGAATGTATATTCTGATGTTGGATGGAGCACTCTGTATATGTCTACAAGTCCATTTGTTCACAGATGTGATTCAGTTCTGTTATTTTTTTGCTGAGTTTCTGTCTGATTTATCTGTCCCTTGGTGTGAATGGTATGTTAAGGTCTTCAGTTATAATTGTGTCATTGCTTATTTGATTTTTCATTTCTATTAATACTTGCTTTGCATAACTGGGTGTTCTGGATTTGGTGCATATATATGAAGATAGTTATCTCTTCCTTTTGAATTTTTCCCCTAACCAGTACATAATGACCTTCTTTATCTCTTCTGATCATTCTTGGTTTGAAGTTCACATTGTCTGCAAACAGAATAACTACCTTTGCTTTTTTGGGATAGGTGGGTTCCTGTTGCATGAAGTATTGTTTTCCATCCTTTGCCTTTCAGTTTATGAGTTCCCTTTTGGGTTAGATGGTTTTTTTGTAGACAGCATATGGTTGGATGTTGTTTCTTAATCCATTCTGCCAGTTTGTTCTTTTAATTGAGAACATTTACATTAATGCTTATAACTTGTGTATATTGGTTTATTATTGTCATGTTATCTTTCTGCTGTTGCATCTTTCCATTCTCTTTAATTGTCTGCCTTTCTTAGTGGTTTTTTCTTATGCATATTTAAATTGTCTTTCAGTATTCTTTGCAGGCTTGACTTGGTGATCATGAAGTTCTTCAGCTGTTCTTTGTCATGGAAGTATCTTATTTCTCCATCCATTTTGAAGGACAGTTTTTCAGGGTACATCAGTGTAGGTTGGAAATCATTTTCCTTTAGGATCTGAAATACTTCACTCCATGCTCTTCTTGACTTTATTGTTTGTGCTGAGAAGTCTGCTGTGATTCTGATAGGTTTTTCTTTATAGACGATCTGTCTTTTCTCTCTAATAGCATTTAATATTCTGTTCTTATGTGGGATTTCTGGGATGGTGATTACTACATGTCTGGGTGTAGTTTTATTTTGGTTATGGCTATTTGGAGTTCTATATGCTTCACTGATCCTAATGTCAAATCCTAATGATTCTCATGTTTGGGGAATTTTCAGCTATTACTTCTCTAAATATCCTCTTGATATCATTTGTGTTGTCTCTTTCTTTTTCATTTATCCCTATCAACCTTATGTTGTTTTTCTTTGCATCGTTTTGCAGCTCTTGAACTGTTATTTCCTTATTCCTTGTTATTTTTAAAAGATTTTTCCTTTGTTGTTTACTAGCTGCAATCTCTGTCTTCAAGGTCTGAAATTCTATCTTCACTTTGACAACTTTCAATGGAATTTTTGATTTGCTGTATATCTCTTTGATTCTGCTCCATATATTATGTTTGTTTCTTATGTTATTCATCCAGGGATTCTATTTTTTTGTTTGTTTGTTTGTTTTGTTTTGTTTTCTTCCTCTAGTTTTTTAACTATGTCTTCTGTTCAGCATCTCTTTCATTACTTTTATCCTTTCTTCTTTTATCTGGGAGATTATTTCTAGTTTAAATTCCTTTAAAACTTCACAGAGTTTCTTCTTTATTTCATTTGCTATTATTTGCGGTATTTCAGATGTGTGGCATATATTTTCTTCTGTGTACATAGCTCCTAAGCTTTCTTGGGATGGGCTGGAGTTTTGAGATTGCATTTGTTTCTTTCATTTTGTCATTTTCCTATATTTCCCTGTTTTAAGTGTTGTTTCAAAGCTTCCCCTGGGCCTGCTGGAAATCATCTTCTATGCCCTTGGCTCCTGGCACTGAATGGAGGTTGCTGAGCATGATCCATTCAGGCTCACCGGGCCTCCTGTACCACCTCCAGTGTTCAGGAAGCTGGGCAGGCACCTAACCACTGTGTGATGGTCCAAAGACCTACATGGGCAAGGACCAATGCTATGGAACTCACTTCACGTGACCTCAACTCTCCTGATTGAAGAAAGTCACTAGGCAACATCTAGTTGGGCCACACCTCCCATAAAAAAAATTCTAGTCTAGGTTTCTAGAGCTGGACAGGTCCTTGAGTACTGGTAGCAATGATATTAAACTCTCCTGGAGCTTGGGATGGTGCCCAGACACTCACCTCCAGCTGCCCCATTCCCCAGATTGAGAGAGGGTCACTTCGGGTGGCCTAGGCAGGCCCAAGACCTGTAGAGCCCATCAAGTGCGGCTGGAAGCTGGTAGGTTCCTTGACTCCCGGGAGCAACGATCTTAAACTTCTGGGGCTCAGGATGGTGCATGGACACTCAGCTCTGGCCACCCAGTTCTCTG
This sequence comes from Cavia porcellus, assembly GCF_034190915.1. Lineage (NCBI taxonomy): Eukaryota > Metazoa > Chordata > Mammalia > Rodentia > Caviidae > Cavia > Cavia porcellus. The sequence continues at coordinate 13,310,618 of NW_026947498.1, forward strand.
GATTGAGAGAGGCTCACTTTGGGTGGCTTAGGCAGGCTGAAAACCTATGGAGCTGATCAAGTGTGGCTGGGAGCTAAGTGGTTCTTTGACCACGGGGAGTGATGATCTTAAAATCCTGGGGCTCAGGATGGTGCACAGACACTCACCTCTAGCTGCCCAGTTTCCCAGTTTGAGAAAGGGTCACTGGTGGTGGCCCAGGCAGACCCAAAACCTGGGGAGCCCGTTGAGTGTGGCTGGAACCTGGTAGGTTGCTTGACCACTGGGAGCGATAATTTGAAACTCCCAGGGCTTGGGATGGTGCACCCGACACTCATCTGTGGCCCCCCAGTTCCCCAAACCCTTACTTTATCTTTCAAGTGTCTAAGTGCTACAAATCTGGCTCAGTTCTACTCAACAGGGGATCCTTCTAACAAGCTAACTTTCCCTGAACTCAGCTACATGTTTAAAGCTGTCCAGTTAAAGAATGCACTCACCCACACAGGAATCGTTTCCTGGGTTGGACAGCACCTGGCTACCTACATCCTTAAACATTTTGATAATGACCTTATACCTGCTTAGCTAATTGAACATAAATTTCAGCATGAGAAAGGCCAGGCATTGACTTAAAGAAACTCAATTCTTAAATCCTTTCTTCCCAGTATCATTTTTTTTTTAAATCTATGCTGTATGCTATTACATGTTAGAAGAATTTGGAGGCTCACTACTGGTACTTCTTTCTCTGATATATAAGTAACATGAAGGATAAAAAAAGGATAGGCTTCCTTTATGGTTCTCCTCGTATAAACCAAGACATCATTTCTTATAGGCAGCTGAGGAAGTTTAATGCCCCAATCTCCTTTGCACTGCAGTGCTGCTGCTACAGAATTCTCTATGAATTCTCTCACCAGGTAACTAAGTTGGATCTACCTAAAGTCCTTGCCCTTCCAACCCTGCCACTGGCCATCATGCAACTTTGCTAGTTTTCAAACTTTCTTTTCACACTCTCCAAGAACTAGCATGAGCTCCAGAATTGTACTGGTCCCCAAATGTGTCTGACTGAAGAGGAACATTGTTCCAGCCAGGTCTAGCAGCACCTAAAAGCCTTAAAATCCCCTTCATGTGTTCTTATGCCATTCTCAGCATACAGCCTCAGGGTGGTAATGGTAGACATTTTTTTCTGTTACTGGTTTACATTTTTCTTACAATGTGAGCACTTTCAAGGTTTTCTTTCCAGGAGTTTGGCTTTGTATCATCGTGTTGCCACATAAAATGGCTAGGAAGGGACCCTACAAACATTATCTATAGTGTCATCTCAGTACATGCCTTTATAGCATCCGCAATACCCAATTTCACCTGAGTATCTGTATCTAAGATCCTTAATGGGATTTTGGATGGTGTGCTAAAACTGATGTACTTTGCATCTTATCTTCTTTAACCAAAGTGGGAGATTTCAAATCATAGAGGTCAGGGATAATACAAAAAATATAGATGGCCACTTAAAAAAAAGGTCCAGGAAATGAATTTAAGTGAAACATTATAATTTTTCAAAAAAAAAAAAAAGAAACAATGAAATTATTGCTTAGTTTATAATCAGCAAATCTGGCAACCATGCCATGACATAAGGATTTTCTCATTTTGTAAGCAAGTTAACTCCACCCAAATGTTTTAGGGTTTTGCCTGTATATCATCCTTTGGAGAAGCAAAATCTATAATGACAAATGGAGTAATAAATAAGTAAAAGTGAGTAATTATAATGAATTTATAAAACTAGAAATTGAAGAACATATAAAATGTTGATTAACCATGACTTATAAAACAAAAATTTAATGACTTTGTTAATTTAAAGTACAATTATTAATATGTATTAGCAGTTAACACTCTAAAAATTCTGTTATCTATTTAAGATAATTTCACATAAAATAGGAAAAATTATTAGAGCTTTATGAAAATGAAGACAACTATTTATATTAGCTACATATAAAGTCATTTTTCAGTTTATATTCTGTGTGTTACTAGAATTCATTATCAAAATTGATATTCCTAGTTTTTTCACAGAAGCTAAAATCCATTAATCTAATGGATTATAATTATAGGCTGTTTTAGGAATTATTGATTCTTTTTTGGTCTTTTTCCTTTTTAGGGGTACCAGGGATCGAACTCACAACTGCTTACTTGCAAGGGAGACGCTTATGCCGCTGAGCTAAATCCCCAGCCCCAAGGAATTGTCTATTGTGTGGCAAATTCAAACATGCAATCTACAGTGGAAAGCCTTGACACTGTTAAATGAGGGAAATATAATATGCTCACGGTAAGGTTAATAAAATGGATATAGGACATTTGACTAACCCACCAGAGAGTAATATGAGATTTAGGAGAAGAAGAAAGCTATTTTTGCTTTCTTGTTGTTCTTTTGTAGAAAAATCATGTGGCAGTTACTGCCCAACAGTGTTAAATGCAAAAGGACATTTAATTGGTTAAACATCCTCTTTTATTACCAAATAATCATGCACATGTGGTATACCTTTACAATTTTATATATAGTCTATTATTTCTCAAAAATAGAAGCTCATGTAGTGAGTTGCATTCATTCATTCACTCAAGAGCAACACTGAAAAATCTATTTCAATCGTTTGCCAGCTTATAAAAGGTATATTGATCACAGATATAACCAAAGATAGCTTTCAAAAATAATTTCACATTTTCATAACTAACACTGACATTCTCATGTCTATTAGCCACATTTTTCTTTTTTTCTTCTAACCTATCTTCCTCTTATCCTCATCACTTGACAGTATCAACACTCAGAGTTGAAAGTTCTTTGTTCAGATGAAGATCAATACAGAACTTTAAGCTTGACTTTCTGAAACTTACTTTTTATTCAAAGGGGAAAGTTAAGAGGGGGAAGGTCAGCTTTCCTTCCAGGTGTCACACAATACTGACATCGAGAATTTCTGGAGAGTGAGTGAGCCACTTGCTGGCAGGTAGAATCAGAGGAGGAACAGCTCTGTCGGAGGAGGGCCGTGTGCAGACAGACTTTAAGAAGGGAAAGTCCTCAGTCCACTGTTGAGAAGAGTGAAGACATCTCCACTCAGTGCTTCAAAACTACAGAGATAATATGGCTTTCGGGTCTTATTTGTGGCTACAACATTACCTACTTGACAATTTTACTCTTTTAATGTTCAAATTTCCACTATGCATTATAGATACTCTTCTATAGATAGCTTTGTTCGATAACCAAGCAACATACTAAAAGTTTTGTATTGATTAAATATTCGTGCCCTCAAATTCCTTTGTTGAAGACTTAACTACCTCCTCTCCCAGCACTCAACATCATGATATTTAGAGCCAAGATCCTTGGAAATGATTAGGTTTGAATAAAATCACTAAGATGGATTCCCCATTCAGGAATCCATGTTTTGACTATAAGAGAAAGAGATAAGTGCACTCCACCTTCTCTGCTCTGTGCAGATAAAGGGAAAAACATCTGGCTGCACAGCGGGAAGTAAGACTTCACCAAGAACTGCAACTGCTAACCTGAACTTCCAGGTAAGAAAAAAAAAAAAAAAATACCCATCGCATAAGAATTCAGTTCATGATATTTTTCACTTAGGAGACTGTGCTGAATAAAATATGCAATCATATTTAGAAACAAAAGGAAATATTACTAACTACTTAGCTTCTTTAAGGTTAATTTCCAGGTTTAAAATGAACAGGATCAAATATCAAAGATATCAAAAGATCATAACTGAAATTTGCATTCTAATATGGGGCAGGAAATATGAAATATTTCTAATAAATTAGATGGACAGTTCGCTAGAAAATTACAGCCAATGATGAAACAAAAGTTAATGTTTAAACTTGTAAGGTTGACAGAATGAAAATAAAATAGTTTTACATATGAGCATTTTATCTAATTATCTTAGGAAAGAAATAAGTTGAATCATCTGCTAGTGTTTAACATCCTTAGAGAAGTCAGGTCGTTCAGAAATGTATACTATCTTGCTAAATTGCACTGAGATTTCTTTCTCACACTCATTTACACACATGTGCATGCACACACCATTCATTTACTTTTATTTTGTATAACTATGCTACTATTTTCTGATCATGAACTTAAAATTGTTTTTTTGAAATACAAAATATCAACCAAATTAATTGATGTAACAGACATTTATCTGATGTCATTATGGTATCACTTTTATATTCATGTTAGATAATAAGCATGACTGAAATACTAAAAAAAAAATGTGTGAGACTGAGAGAAATGGGGCAGCTGAAAATACAGTGAATGGAGATAAAATTACTGGCATTTAAATGGACAGTTCTGGAATCTTATCTGAAGAATTTAATGAATTGAAAAACAAACAAGCAGAAAGGCAAAATCCATGTACAAAGAATGGGAAAAAAGATGAACATAAAAATTAATGACAAATGTGGTGCAGTGTGGAGTCACAGGTGTGAGCTTTGTCAAGTGGGTAAGCTATTAGGGAAATGGCATGGGTGTTTTTCCTGGGGCAGACAGAAAGGGTTTTGTGGGATCAGCGCTTCTAAAATAGAATTTACATGGTAATAATTAGATTTAGGTAGAGTCTAAAGAAAGAAAGTTATTTCAACTTGTACATTAGGGTGTCTATTGAACACAGTCTAGAATACAGCAGCTACATTATTATAAAAAGACAAAGTAGAGGGTAGGGAAAAATCAAAACAAAACAAAGAAAAAAAGGAGGTTTTTTTTTTTTTTTTTTTTTTTTTTTTTTTTATCCTGACCACCATTAAGTGTGTATTAAGTCACTGAACTTGATCTCGGTAAAAATGAATTTTCTATGGACTTTTATCTAAGGAATATGCCAATGTGAATCATTCAATACATATTCAGATGATTAATTGAACCTATAATACCATGGAATTTATTTAAGAAAATCTGATTTAGAAAGACTCTCACTCAGGTAATTTGAATATAGAAAATTCTCAGTTGAACTGCCTTGAAGTAGCAAAAATATTGATGGGCACACTCACTTCTTTGTTCATTTCTTATCTTACAAAGAATTTGTAGAATCAAAATGACAGTATTCATTTTGAATGCAACATACTTAGGATATTAAAAAGGAATGTCTTGGAATTTGACCAAGTCTATTGTTATTGGCTGCCCATGGGTCTAAGTTTTTCAGGTGGAGATCTCCTATGGAGAGGCTTAGCTATGTCAGACTCTATTGATGGGTTCCAGGATTTCTGAGTAAACTTGTACAAATATAATCAGCTTAACACAAGCCAAGGTAATTCAACTTATGCCCACTTAGATAGCTCTAAATTACATGTACATAAACAACACAAATGAATATTGTTCTGGGATCTGATAATGATAATCTAAAACATTTTATATACAAATAATAATTTGGAAATAATTTAGTGACAGAAATTGGTGTTTACAGGGTAAAAAAAAAATTCTTGTTGCTGCCTTGAGACAAGAAGTAGGCAATAAATAAAGGGGCTTCAGGTAGGTAATGTAATCTGAGCACATAATAGAAATATGCTAACAGTGCACAACACAAATTAACCCTCCAGGAAAAAAAAAACATACAAAATAATAGGTAATGTGGAAAGAGGGTGATCACTGGGAGGGGTGATTATAATACATCATAAATAAAAACAGATCTGTCAAGATTCAGTCCATTAATCTATGTAACAAACGTGCAGGAACACAAAAATATAAGAAAAAAAAGATGTAGGTTTTGGATGTGATTGGATCACAGATGAATTATACTCATCAGTGCATTATCCACTCTTGAGTTCATATGCTACTTGAGGTATGGCCCTGAAGCATGTATTTTTATCTCCGTCTTCAGTGGTTCCCTTCCCTCTCCACTTTCTGGGGGCCATGAGGTGAGCAGTTTTCTTCCATTAGGCACATTAGCCATGATACCAAATGCAGACTGAAACTGTGAGCCAAAATAAACCCTCTTTTCCAAAAACTAAAACTAGGAAAGAAGGAAGGAAAGAAGGAAGGAAGGAAGGAAGGAAGGAAAGAAAGAAAGAAAGAAAGAAAGAAAGAAAGAAAGGGAAAAAGGAAGAATAAGCAGAGAAAAAGGAAGGTATTCTTGAAGTCTACAGAAAAGGTGAAAGGGATGTGTAGTAGAAAAAAATGTAACAAAATCGTTTGCATTGCAGGCAGTATAGAGGCATTTCATATCTAATATACGATGGAATCTGGGTATGGACATTTCTATGTAGAACTTGCTTCAAAAGTTTTTCTAACTTCATTTAAAAAGAAATAAACTAAGGAAAAAGTTGAAATATGTTTAAGATGAATGTAAAAAAAGACAATTGACATGAAAATGTAAAATTGTTTCATCGTCTCTTATCAGCAACAAATAAATATATTAAACAATGTTGTTATGGCAAAAGATGCAGGTCACTGCCTGTAGAACGGCACCCTGCTGGTGTGGTGAGAGGGGTCCTTTGGATGCTTTTGGAAAACTTCAGAGAGTTTCTAACTGTGATGACGAAATTTTTTCAGCCTTCACTGATAACAAACAGCCTCCTTCTGAATATGTGCTGTAGGTTCCCATCACTGGTTTCTAAGAATCTGAATGCATTTCCCTGTATCAACTTCTTAAGTAACTCAAATTAGAGAAAGACTATAAAACAAAAACTTGTGATTTCTTAAATGTATTTAAATGTACATTAGCACACAGTTTACAGCAGACGTCACTAAATATTTAATATTTGAATGAAAAAGCCAGGAAGGAACTACAAAATGAGGAAGACTTTCAGTTCTGAAACTTATAGTGGAAGTAAGAAAGCCGAGAGAGCTGTCTCCAAGTGCTTTACTTCTTACACAAATGCAAAAATGGCTCAGAGAGGTCTAGTCTAGGCCATCATTTCAAAGAAACTTAGCTGTCAATAACCTTGTACTCTGTTTTACATCATGTGCTATGTCTATCCTTGGTTTTGACTGACAGCTTTGTTTTACCACATTTGACTTTATTCTCTTCCAAAAAAAAGTAATAAGAACTAAGGAGTAATAAAACCCAAAATGTGTAAATTTTGTTGTAAAAAAGAGAGGGAAAAATAGTGCTCTAAAGGATACAACTGCAAGCGTGTTTAGGGGTGTTAAATAGCTGACCACATTAATGTTTTTGGTTGGATCATTGAACACAACTGTTTGCAGTCTCACTGTTTGAATGTCCACTTTGTATGCTTTGATACTGTGACTTGAGCAACTATCTCTAAGATGATAATGTGTAATCTATTAACTGGTGATTTCTTACTGTTTTTTTTTTTTTTTTTTTTTTTTTTTTTTCTTGTAGTCTGTATTACTTGTACCCTTACACCTCTTTGTTTTGTTTTGTCTTTTCTCTTTTTCCTTTCAAAAAAAAAAAAAAAAAAAAAAAAAAAAGACAAAGAAACTTAGCTGGATCCTAATTCTAAAGAACCATTAACATATATCTTTCTTGATTTCAAGATTCCTGTAATATATGATTTCCATTTGCCTCCTGTCCCATTCCCCTACATCATATGAATACCTTTTTGTAGCTAATCTATGTTTGTCATGTTATTTTTGTTGAGATGTGGCATGATGGGTAATATTTCTCTGGTGTTCTTAGTTCTTAAGTTTTGAGGCACAAAATTTGTAAGAGGAAAGTCTTTATTTTAGAAACTGCAAAAATGACGTCTCATTGTCACTTGAGCTTGGTTAGGAAAAGTGAAAAGATTTTTCAGCAGAAAAAACTTACTTTCCATGTTTTAGGAAAGGAAAATGCATTTTTTTTTTAGGTATAAATACTCTAAATCTGTGATCCTAGCACTTAGGGGCCTGAGGCAGGAAGATCAGTTGGCATTCAAGGCTGGATCTTCTTCATAATTCTTCAAGATACTTATTAGCACTAATTTACAAAACATGATACTGAGATTTAGTGGAATGAACTATCACAAATCAGTTGCAAATTGGATTTCAATTCATATTCAATGCTCTTAAGTCTTGCGTTTCCCATTATGTCATTTAGGCTACATATTGGATACTAAAAAATGGTAATTTTAGAAAATATCACATAATATCCTAAATATATATTATAATATTTTCCCTGTAAATTTTCATATTTTGCCCATTAATTTTAAGGTTGTCATATTTTGTATATAATTTGGCAAATTTTTTTTGAGACAAGTTTTTGCTATGCAGTTCAGGCTGGCCTTGAACTAACAATGTAGCTCAGGCTGGCCTGTTGTGCGTGGCCATCCTCCTGCCTCAGCCTTCTGACTGCTAGGATTATAGGCATGCTATTCATCATTTCTAAGATGATGTAGGAAGTGATGCTTTGAGGCACTAATGTAAAAAATACAATATATAAAGTGTAACAACAAAAAATACTGTAAATCATCTGTCACCAGAGATTACACTACTTTTTAAGTCTTACATTGTATAGTGGTTTTTAAACAGAAATAGTCCAAAAAGAAGTCAACTGGGGATAAATAAAAGTGCAATTTAGGGGGTTTGTAGCTAGGGCAAGTTATGTAAGACTGTCACCTATAAGAGATTAACTGTGAAATATTACATGATACTACTCAACCCTAAGTGCCTGCTTGTAAGTGATAACTATAAGTCGCCACGTGTTTACTGTGTAATGATCATTGCTCAATACCTGGTTTATTATTTTTATTTAGGTTCTTTACCCCTTAAATGAATTTCTAGAATTCAAGAGATAATTTCCATTAGAAAAGTTCTCAGGGAATTCATTAATCACTTAGTTTTTCTTACGACTCTATTAGTTTCAGCTGTGCACCAAATGGGGACTACAGGAATTATAGAGCTGCTTAATTTTACAAAGGTTAGTCACAAGTACATGAGTATTTATTTAAATGAAATTCATATGATCAAAATTGTGGGCAGAAGAAACTATAATATGCCAAAACTATGAGACAGAGGAAACGTATCGGTCCTCAGTGCAATAAGAAAATATAAAAATATAGAACTGATTTATATAAATGTCACTTATTGAATTGTTTATTCATTCACTTATTCAGTGAGCATGAAAATACTGTGAATTAAAAGAATGATTCTGTGAACTCTCCAAGTGAACAGGCACAATTGCAGGTGTTTTTGGTGGGAAAAAAAAAGTAAATACAACCCAATAAGGACACATAAGCTACAAATTCATACATATATGTAAAGATAATAATGGGATCTTAAGATCAAATTTATAAATATGCAGAAATAAATACAAATATACATGTTGGCACAAAAAGTAAAATAATGGAAAAGAAACTGAGGGGAGGATATTAGGGAAGACACTTGAAGCAAGGGGCCCTGAAACAATATATGCCAGGCAGAAGGAAAGACAAGAGCCCGGCAACAAAGAAGACATGAGGTTGGTTCTCCTTAAATTAATCAAGCAAATGAGCAGTAGATGCAGGAGAAAAAGTAGCATCGGTTTGAAGTGAGGCTGCAGTCATAAGATAGGACAATGCATCTGAATCTGAGAGAGGCAGAAAAGCTTTGGATCATACAAAGGTTGAGACTTAATAAGTACATTTAACCAGACTTTTCAGACTTTCTTATTGGAACTTATAGAGCAGAATGAGAGGACTGAAGATGTAGCTCAGTACATCAATATTATTTACTGAAGAAAAAAAAAAAAAAAGAAAGTAAGTAAATGACCATTGGAACTGTGCAAAATAAATATTATTGAATCTTTGGCACATTACCTGATTCACAGTGTTAAGAAATGATTAGTTGTGGGATATGTTTTAGTATCAGGAAATCAGGGCCAAGGAGTGCTCTGATAGATTTATTAGAAAGAAAAAAAATGTTCCTTTATTTGATGATGTTTCGTTTTGTTCAATAGTTCAGTTACTAAGAGAACAATGTCGTAGAAGTTTGGGACCCGCAATGGGAAGAATTCAAGGTTTTCCTTGGAATACATTAAATTAAGCTACAATTTTGTCATCTGAATGTGAATTTCTTGAGGCATACTGATTTCTAGTTGAAGGAATAGAAAACCATGTAATCTGGAAGTAACATTTCCAAGAAGATCATTTGTTGTTAAGTTTCAAGCATTATCATAATATTTCTGAATATTATGTAGTAACTGGGAAAATTTTATTGGTTTGGTGGTATTGGTTAACTCTACACAGAAGAGTGTCTTAGTCACTTTCTGGTATCCAATTTTGTGTGCAAGAAGTGAACATTTTTTCAAAGACAGAATAATAGTTGTAGTAAATATTTTCCATTGACTTAAAAAGGATCCAGACAGTACATTTAAAACATTAATTTATATATCAAATAAAAAAACTTTCTATTGTTATTTACTCATTGATTATAAAATTAATAAAATCAAATGCAGATAATCTATAAAGCATACTAACTTAACAAACATCCTGGAACTCGTCTCTCAATACGAGCAATAGAATGTTATCAATATTGCATGTACAAGTGTGCCACTGGTGTCCCCCTTCTAGGCTTTTCACTCCAGAACTAATCCATTGTCTTCACATTAGAGCCTCTAACTTGGCTTTAGAATCATTATGACTTTGCTTTGTAAAACACTCTTTAAAATTTACACATTCCGTGCTCAGAGTGCTGAGTCATGAAGATCCTTATGTGGTTAAGGTCAGCCCAGAATTCATAGTGAAACCATTTCAAAAAAGACAAATAGTAAATAAACCAAATAATAATAAAATTTACATATAATATCCTAAAGAATTGTTAATCTTCTACCTTTCATTTTTAATAATGAGTGTCATGTTTCCAGTATATATCTAAAGTTTGTGTTACTAGACTCATTCATGGTTAGAACTGTGTTGAGTGGTTCACAAAACGCCATCTCTAGGCCCTGGGCATCTATAAGATACTTTCAAGTAGCGTGTAAATTCAATTTTTAAAAATGATACGATGTTATTTTCCCTTTGTGACATTGATGCTAGTGGTTCTCAAACAGTGATGGCAAAGCTTCTGGGATCTTAGCGCAAAGGAGAACAAACACTACTGAGAGTCGCTGTGCTCCCCACTGCTGGCATTTCAATCCAACTAAAGAGAAAATGGCAGTTTCTCTGAAGAATCTACTTGGTCAAGAATTAAGTATTAACTGTATCACATCATCATCCTTCAATATAATCCTTTAAATATTCTGTATGAAACATGCCCAAAGTTTGCCAAATACACGATTTGACATGTGGGCACAGTTGTTGTGGTTGCAAGCTAAAATCCTGGACTTTATGAGACATCATTCTTACTAGAAAACATAACTGTCAGACAGCATATACCTGTACAGCTTGGGAATATGAAAAGTTTTTTCTTGATAATTAAAGATGCAAATGCATCTCTTCAAAATCATCTTAGGTAGTGGATGTAGCTCACCGTCACAGCTCCTGCCGGGCAAACACAAGGTCCCGTGTTCAGTTTCCAATAGCAAGGAAAAAAATCTTTATAGTATCTTTATCTGGGGGAAACATAAAACTTCCAAGTAAGACTTATAATTTTGAAAATTCAGAATCTGCCACACTGAGTTCAACATTATCATGATACATTTTCTAAGGAGTTGCAAAAGTATAAAAGTCATAATATTGTATAAAATGTCAAAGGATGCCAACTGTAAAAGTGAAAAATAAGACCTTCTGAATGAGTAATGCTTGATTACACTAAACCAAGACTCAGTGAAGACACAAACTACAAAATAGACCTATAGAACTTAATGTAACTGAGTACGAAAGCATTATCATGAGGTTTCAAACTGAAAACTGAAACTAACATTTATGAAACTGCTACTAGCATTATAGAATATGATATAATAGGAAGAAAAATGCACATGCCTGCATTAAAATAGATTCTCTTAAAAGTGCTCATTTCTTTTTCCAACAGTGGATCAGTCTGAGGGAGGGTTTTATTCATCACACAATTCAACTTGAGTGACACAGGAGTCACATTAGACACAGAGTAGACACTGTGGACACAGGCAAATAGATGAAGCAATGGCATTCTTTTTAGTCTCTGCTTGTGGTAAAATAAGATTTTAATGAATTACGATATTAAGACTAACTTACCATGAGGATTTTGGTTTTCATAATGCATATTGAACAAACTCTCTAATAATATACCATGTACATAACACAAGAAAATAAATACCAATGTACATAACACAAGAAAAATCAGAGTTTTGATATTCTTAATAAATTTCTAGTTATAAATGTGTCCTAAAATTAAAATGACTCTGATCAGCTTCTTTACAAATATAATACATATACACTATAGTTGTAGTACATTTATCTATTGTGATATTTCAGGCTGATGATTTTTGATTTATGAACAAGTTTGTAGGACCCAATACTAATGTTTTATATAACTATTGCTGAATTTGGGAAGATTTTATATAATACAAAATAAATGTGGACTTGTTTGATCACATATTATGTGCTCAGTCAGTTTTAAACAATAATGGCAATCTGGTTTTAAAATTGCCTGTACTGATGTGCATTTACATCATTAATTTTTTTTCTAAGTCTTTAACAACAACAATAGATGGAGCTAAATGTTCCAAATATTTGAGGGGTATGATGTTGACTGTTGACTGTTATAGAGTGACATGTTCCCCTTTCTCCAGTGGTGAATGTCTTTGGGTACATTTTCTGTGTTTATAAACTTTTCAACCTCCTCTTTTATGCCTGGCGAGGTATTTTGGTAATTTGTATCATTTTATTTTATTTAAAGTAATTTTTAGGTACATTTGTATTATTTAGATATGATTTCATTATAAGTATTGGAATGACTTCATATTAAAATCTCTATATGCAAAAGATTTTTTAAACATCGTATCATGATTTATTTTTGGTGTCTTTTTCTCTTGTCTTTTAAAAGAAAATTTTTCTTATCTTTAGGTCACCCATGAACATTCTTGTACATTTTTTTCCCCAAACAGTGTTAAAAGTTTTGGACAGCATACGTACTTTTTAAAGCAAATGCAAAACTAGTTATTGCTGTGATGTGACCATGCAGATGTAATTTAAATGCTAGGTTAACTGTAACTTGTCCTAGCGGATTTAACTCAATGAAGCAAGTACTTTAGGTAGCTGAAAATTTTCATTAGTTTTACAGAAGCAGGGACCTGGGTATTTCCAAACACTAGAAAGATTTGAAGCTCTGTTGGTGATTTAAACATGGAAGTTGTAAATGTGAGAAATTCAGCCATTCCTCAGGAAGTTGAAAGTGGCCACTGGATGAGAGTCTTTCAGAAAACAGCAACTTTTATCCTCTAACTACAAGGATCTAAATCCAGCCAGCAAACAGAATGAGCCTGAAACATTTCCCTAAAAGGGATGCTGAAGCAGACTAAAAGCAGACCTACAGTAAACCCTGACCTTCAACTTGTAAGCATCAAAGCAGAGAGCTCATCAGAGACCAACAGCTTCCCATGTATACACCTTGAGATCACAAATGATTTTTTTAAATCTCAACAGGAAAACTGAGATGCTACATCCAGGATTCAGATTTTATTTGTACAACGTCCACGTCACTATTCCTGACACCACTTTCCATCCCTCAGACATATATCCCATTATTTTTAACCACTTTGATTCTCGTAACTGTGTGAGAAGTTAGGTAAGAAAAAAAAAAAAAGTGTTACTGTCATGTTCTAGAGTTCCTTATTCAGACAGCAGTAGTCTGTCTGAAAGATATCTGCATAACTGTTTACAAAATGTATCTCAGTATAAAAACATGCCAAATAGCAAAATAACTATTCCTGAACTTGTATCTGTATACTAGCATCTACCAAAGGACATTTTTGTTACGGTTTATTTATAGATGAAATCCTGAGAGTATTGGGTTCTAACTGGTTCCCTTGAGCATCTGAAATATTACATGTGATTTAATGGATACAAATATGGTGAATAAATCACATGAATATTTCATAACATAGTCACAACGGAATTTCAATTTAGGAAGTTTTAATTTAAGAAACATCATATAAATGACTCTTTTCATCTATTTAACAGGCAAAGGTGAATTAATGCAAGATTTTTAGGAAGAAAAATTTTCTTTTATAGCTAAGTTTTCACACTATTTGTCCTTAGAAATAGAATATGTCTTTCTCTTTCTTTTCCCACAAAGTACATGATCCTTATGCAGTGCAGTAAGTTTAATTTGGAAATTCCTAATGTATGTACCAGCATTTATTCTGCATTTAGTCTCATCAAAGAAACTTATAAGCTGACAGTGAATCATATAAACCTAATTGATTAAATGTTCACTCAAATTTATGAGCCTGATTAGGTAATGAGCATTTTACATACAAATCATCTGTGCTGCCTGGGTTCACTTAAAGCATCTCTGTGAATTTTATAAATGGATATTGACATTTCAATATTGCAGCATTTTGCGAACACATTATCTGGTAGCAACAAAAAGGAGCAAAGAGTTGAACATTGAAATTAATTTCACAAATAACACAGATCATTTTCTTTCCAAAAAGATTAATCTTTGGTCAGTGCTTCACAGTGAGCATCAAAAAGGGAATGGAGAGACTACCGCAATAGATGTACATGATTCTTTGTTCCTCAGTTAAGCCAGCACCAACAATAATTAAATCCTGAAATCAATTTTCTCGTCAGGATATAATAAAACACAATAATAAAACATACCAAATATACAACCAGTGGGAAAGAAAGAACCATCTGTCTTCAAAATGTCATTTTCTTTGTTCAAATATTTTATCTTAGTAGCATAGTTTGCCCTGAGTACATGAGAGTTATCAGTATTGTGACTGCTTCTTCCATGTACTTTTTCTTCCTACTCTTTCTTTCTATTCTTAGCTTTAAATTTACTTTTGCTTTTACTAATCACTGTGGATTACTCTGGCACACAGGTTTACTTATTCCTTCTCTGGGTACTTGTTTCAAGGTATATGTGATGCAAAAAAAAAAAAAAATCCAAACAATCCATAATCTTGGTTAGTGTCACAGAATTCTATTAACATGAATATTAAAATACAAATACAACAGGATTAGGAATAACTAGAAGGAACTTTGAAGTAATAAAATTTGTAAAAAAAACAGTGATAGTTAAATGTTCCAGTACTGTAATGGAAAACTATATATCTACAAAAAGCCTAAAGCCTTAAGAAGGTTTCTGCCTTTTATTTTTTATTTCTCTCCAATTCCGAGTCTTATCTTTTCAGCCTTTTAATTCTTAATTTCCAAATTCTTTTGAAACTTTATTCACAATTCAGGAATCGTTTCCAACCCATGATTCATGAAAAAATCAGTTCTTAAATTGTATCTTTAAGACAATTCAGTAAAAAAGAAATCATATACAATTTCAGCAGGGTGTTTGAATTTGAGTTTTGTTTATCCAAAGTCTTGTCATGCTTGGTTTTTTTTTTTTTCTGTTTAAATTTTGCAACCAGTTACGTACACACACACACACACACACACACATGTGCACACATGTGCAGATTTTAAAGAAAAATGGTATAATACCAGGTAAAATGATAGAAGCAATCTAATCTTATCACAAAAGTTTTTTCTATTAAGTAGTATATCAAATATAGATAATTTCTTAGCCCCAAGTATATATTACTTCTAACAAATTTTCTTTCTCCTTCTTGATAAGCTAATATTCAATTACAAATGTGAGAAATGCAAAATACTTAACATTCATCTGTAGATCACAGAATCTGTTAGCTATACTTCATTTTATAAAGACTTGTGTAATTGCAATGATTAAATATAGTTTTAGCTCATGGATTGGTTAAATTCTTAGGAAGATCAATTTTCCTTCCTTGAGCGCTGCACATGAAAAAGTAACACCAGCACAGCTTATTTAACTCCTACAGAGAAAATCATCTGGGTAGGGAAATTAATGTTTCTATTAAAAATATATTGATGCTATTTTTCATGTGATATTATAGTGGAAAAATAACTACTAAACATTAAAATATTATTGAATAGGTGTGCCCTGGAAGTAGAAATGTATCAAGGAATCCTTGTCCTTGTCTAAATTATGTTCTTATCACTAAGGCAACATACTCTATACCCACAAGTTACTGAAGAACAGGTTTATTGTGGGTTATGGTATGTGGAAGATTCAGTCTATAGTCCACTGTTTTCAAGACAGGTTAACATGAAACAGATATGACAGAGGAGAAAGAGCTCATGCCATGCAGAAAGTCATTAGTGATCAAAACACAAGGAGGGATATATACTCTTCCAGGTCATACCTATAGTGACACACTTCTCTCCAGCAGGTTTTATCTCCTAAACTCACACCCCACTATAAACCCATCAGTGGATTAATCCAGTCATGTGCATCATACACCTATGAACCAGTCAACTTAAGTGAGCATGAGGCTTTGGGGGGACAATTAGATATAAGCCATAACAGTCTTTTTTTCTTCTCAACTCAAACCCATTGTTAGACTTGCAAGTCCCTCCCTTAAATGATATAGAAAATGTGGCTCATGGTGAATTCTTACATTTACTTTTCATATTCAAACAACACCTTTATAAATTTCTACCAAGTGCTTACATTTCTCTGATTAGCTACCAGGACGTGTGGGTCTGAATTAATGAAATCTATTAGCAAAAGCAAATTAAACATATTGGTCGACACTTAGTATTGGGGAAAACTATTCACCCAGAAGACAAAAATACAATTTCCCACTTAGAAGAAACTAGTTTCTGTCTTGTGCTTTTCAATGCTTTTTTAGTTTTTCCTATGAGCTCGTTAAATCAGTACTTTAACAATAAAGATTTACCATACAAGGTGAAAAACAAAGGATAGAATATAAAGTAATGACAGAAAAAAATTAAAGTTAAATACAAAGTGAAATAAGCTCTTATCCATACATACAGGACACTAAACTAGAAACTATGTAATGATACATACCAAACAAAATATACTTGGTACTTAATATATGAAAATGCATAAAACAAATTGTATGCATCATGTTCCAGTTTAAATTCCTGTGATATGGAGAAATCAGAAAACATTTTTAAAAATTATGGTGAGCTTCATGAAAAACACCAAGTCATAATATTTAAAACTTAATGACAATTTTTTGACCTTATAGTTCAGAAAGTATATATTGAAAATATATAATGAAGAATCATTGTGGATTATAAAATAGGTATAAATATGAAAAATTTTTCTCATTTTTATCTGAGTATAACGTACAGCTAATATTAATACTTTAGAATAATTATTACCCTAAAATTTGCCCTTGAATAGTATATAGAGAAACTCCTGTTGCACTTTTTAATGGTACAGCTCTTCAGTGAGTATTGACTTGTATAACAACCAGTTGCATATTTGTTAATGTGTTAACATTATTTCCAGTCTTTGCTATGACCATAAGTGCTTCAGTGTGAAGCAGGGGTTTTTATCTTCCTATATTTAAGCATAGTTTCCTAGAATCTAGATTACTGAATCAAAGGAAAGTCCTTTCTTTAATAAGGATTTAGTCATTTTACAGTTTGACTAGCACACATATGAAGATGATTATCCCCTCTAGACTCACCAACACACAATGCTGTCAAAACGTAAGAGTTTTGACAATATGGTAGAAGAAAAAGAGTCATATTTTAAGTGACACCAGTCTTAGTTTTGTCAATAACTAATATACTGAACCAATATACATTACTAAAGTGTAATGCTTGCAGAATTTTATGAATATGGCTTTTGCTCTATGTTGTGTCTTCCTATTTGTAAGACAGAATAAAGTATCAAAAGGTATGATCTCCTTTTAGTAAATCAGAATCTGAAGAAATTAATTAAATGAGATAGTCATACTTACTCTAAACACAGAACATTTCTTCTTATTTTAAAATATATAGTTATAGGGCCCGGGGGTTTAGTTCAGCAGCGTAAGTGCCTGCTTGGCAAATGTGAGATCATTAATTCTATCCCCGGTACATACACACACACACACACACACACACAATAGAGATTTGTAAACACAACAGTGTTCATCATGGGCCAGTGTTTTGCTCTAGGGATTATACAAATGCTTTTATGCAAGAAATATAAAAGATTTAAAGGCAAGCAGCCTCACCAATGCTCTTCTATATACCAATTCAAAAATCCTTAGGAAAATATGTAATGTGTGGATGTGCTCATTGGACAAGCATTACACATTATCAGTACTTTCAAAATATTTTGTTATACTACAAATTTATACGAGCTATACATATGTCATTCAAGTAATTTTAAAGCATTCATGCTGACCATTGCCTTTAGAAGCTTCTTACAAGCTTTTATTCCTGTTACATAGTTTATAATAGTAGCTTTTTCCCTATTATGTGCTTGGTTCATGGAGAAATTGCTATGTTATTTGAAGTTGATAATATGGTCTCTTAATGCCAGAAAATCTATTTCTCTTAGAGTTAGATATTTGATTGTTTTGGAACATCTAAAACATATATGGAATAAATGGAGGACTATATTTACATGGTACGTAAGGCAAATAGAGCCCTCCCCAGTGTGGCTGTAAAGTTTTAATGGTGCTTTCAATAGATCTGCACTGCTTTCCTTGGGGTCTATTTCAAAATGCGCTGAGAGCATGAGAGCTTATTTTCTATTTGATGCTCTTCATACTCTATCTCCATTTATAAAATAGCTGGGATTTTTCCATTTATTTTATAGGCTTCCTTAGGGGGAGAGTCCACAGTAGACACTGTACTCTGTTATCAAAAGAAATAGTCAAGAGCAAAAGCAATCTACCAAATTTGAAAACATAGATATCTACATATATAATATATATGATACATTATTACATATATGTATAATATAAGATATATATGTATATATAAGGCATACATACATTTGGAATATATATATATATATATATATATATATATATATATAATAAATGGTGGGTTTTCAAAATACATAAGGACTTCCTTTCACTTTCACATCTTCTCAAAGCAAATACATCCCACACCTAGGAGGTCAGGGAAGTCATGATCTGAGTAGGGAGACCCTGATTATACTGCCCACTCTCACCTCAAATCAAGCTTCTAAAAATGACAGCCAAGAGTTTTGGGGACATTATTATGTTGATTTTAGAGAAATTTTAAAATTGTAGATCAATGAAAGTAACAATTTGATTAATATACATATTTTATGACAATTTTACTATTACCCATTCTTAGAAATTGAGAATGTTTCAACTAAATAAACAATGATTAGAAGTAGTACTGAACCTTTAATATTTAGGACACAATAAGAATTATATCATGTAATACCATGGGAGAGATAGTAGATTTATCAAACAGATTTGGAATCAAAAGTTTTGATAACACTGTTTATTTTAGATTCATTTTTATGTAACAATTAAAAATTCTGCTTTGCAGAAGTATCTTGACATAATTTGAAATTTAATACAAGAAGTGTCTTACTGATTCACAATGCATACAATAATGCAAAGATTCTTTTTCTTAGTCTGCCAATTAACCAAAAGAGTTAACTTAGTAATTGAAAAATCTTAATCAAGAATGGAATTCACATTAAGGGGTTCCTGTTGTTTGCACTGAAAAGTTTGACAGATTGGATCACATATAATTTATATACCTTAATATTATAAATTGCATATTTTATTAAAATAAACACTAATGTATCACACAATTAAAAATACCATATTTAAATAAGATAAACACACTATTTTGTGATATATAATATAGTACACAGAATAAAAATATGAAATATGTTTGTCTTTAAGAATGAAACTGTAGTAGATCTCTGAACCAATATAATACTTAAAATAATTTAAAAATTTCCAGATATTTCCTAAACTAGATAAAATACTTTTAGGATGTGGAATTCTCTTAATAATCTCTTGATAATATTGTGCTACACATGTCAAGGACTATATTTTGTTTTACAATAAACCTTTTTTTTGTATATGTCTCTTCTTTGGAAAGGACAGGTTTATTTTCCTTTAGTACACGCAATTGCACAGGAAATTGTAGAAATAATCTGCCACTAGTGTTGGTCAAACGGTAATCTCACCCAGTTAATGTCATGCCTATGGTGAAGGGTTAAAAAATGTTTACTACTTGTTGAGTTCTAAGACGCTAAATGTGTATCTTAAATCTGGACATGGACCTTGTACAATATTATTCTTCAGTGACAGAGAGACTAAAGGTCAATCCTTTTTACACTCCTCAATATTACTATTCACAGAAGAAAACAAAAATGTTAAGACATTTTGTTGCAACTTATTAATCATAGAACTGTTTCTAAATCCTATAAATGATATTATAATATTTATTTTTTCTGAATTTTAGTATCTTTCATGATTGTTATCTATTTTCTCTTTGCTTTTATTTCTTTTATTTGCAAACAAATCCAGCAGAGCAAGTTGTAATTCCAGTTTGGCTGATGTTTTTGAATTAGGCACATTGCTTGTAATCAACTGTCTGTAATTTAAAAATAAAACAAAAGAATTTGAGCAGAAAAACTCAACTCTACATCAAATACCAGATGCTATCTTGAGTCTGTGATATTAATCCTTATTTCATGTTTAATATTATCCAATATTATCTTAATTACTCACTGCTCATTTGTGCTTTTTTTAATTGTTCATGAAGTGCTCCATAATTTTGATCACATCTTCTAAAGTACTCACAGCAGGGGACTTACAGAATTGCTTAAGAAAGAGTCGAAAATGATGGTATACATTTGTTTAATGTTAGAGGTCATAATTCTGAATGGATTGATAGCCACATCTCTTATGGTAATACATTTTTATTTAAACATTAATGTTATATTTTAACAAAGCTTCACATATGAGACATTGTTTTTATGCTTTTGTGTTTAATTCTATACAAATGTACTGCGAAGTAAAAATTGATACATCCTCAAATTTTTATACACAAATTACAAAATATAATTCCATAGTTTAAGATTAATATGGACAATTTCATAGATACTTTTGAATATTTTATTTAGTCTAATAAATAGCCAAAGTAATATTTTAGTGAGTAATAAAAATATCCAGACTCTCAGATACGAAAGTCTCCAAGGGAACACAGGCCCTAGAAGAGAGAGCTACATGTGCTAGGTTTACTGTATGCTTGTGTGTATAGACAAAAGATGCAAAATAGGTTACATTTTTTTTAAATCAAGATCTTTAGAAACCTTTAGGGCTGAAAATGTTCAGTTGTATAAAATTTCAAGCATACAAATTATGTTTTCTAACATAGCGCATAGATGAAACCACTGATTAGGTAAAGCAATGTTTAAGGTGACGGAACATACAGGACCTCCAGGCTGGTTTCATCTCAAGGCACCTTTTGAGTTAAAACCAGAGGGCAGTCCCATTCTGCCTCATTTCCCAATCAGTCTCCTCTTGAAGAGACTGACTTGAGGAAAAGATGATGACACTAAATTCATGGAAATAAATGTATCTAAATAATTCAAGTAATAGAACCCTACAAAGTTTAATGAATATAAATGTACTCTACTGGAGCTTATGATAACTTTGATTAATCTTTGTAAAATTGATACATTTTAAATATTTTTTCTGTAGTACAAACTTGAATATAAAACTTAAAGGTTTGAATAGATCAGTACTAACAGGCTTGCCCTGAATTGTTCTCAGTGGAAATTAGAGCTGTTATTTTTGTACAATATAAATATTTCTTCTGAATATATATGTCATTTTTATGTATTCACCCTTCTTCCTTCTTTTGTCTCAATTGTAAAATTCACACTACTGAAAAAATTAATATTTGAATGGGTTTAAGGAATTAATTAAATCTTAAATGCTTTGAGCAAAATTGATGAGGAACTGTCTGTTGGTAAGTAAAATGTTCCATGTAGTTTAGAGTAAACCTTTCAAGAATATCATTTTGAATGTGTATCACTTTGCATATATGTGGAATTAGTAAAATCCGTAGCCAAAAAAAAATAGCTTTTTCAGTTCTTTCTTAAAATCACTGGTGACCACAGTGCTTCTATCTTTAAAGTCGCCACAAAAATAATACTAAAGCAACTATTAAAGAAAAACCTAAGAAGTGGAAGAAAAACCATATTCCATTTTAATTTAGAATTGGTCAATGTCTGTGTAATATAACGGACCCAGACATTCTGTAAGTTTGTACTGCTGTTCAGAAATAAAAGCTCATACAAGGCAAGTAATCACATCTACTTTATCTATTGAAATCAAATAAAAAATAAATACTATAGGTCCAACTTTATCAGATTCAAGTATTTGTTAGACAATTATTTTAATGCACTCATACATGTAAAGGACTTAGAACAGTACCTCCAATAAAATACATTCCCAGTAAACACATTAAAATTTTTAAGTTATCATTATTTGATAATTATTTTGTCTTATTTGTGTATACAAACAGAAATGATTTTTTTTTATCGGTACCGGAGATCGAACCCAGGACTGCCTCCTTGCAAGGCAGGTGCTTATGCCGCTGAGCTAAATCCCCAGCCCCCAGAAATGAATTGTTAATATCAAATAATTTAATAAGGGTGTCATATTTTAATATATCTCATGTAAACATGACCACACTCTTTTTAGTTTTTTTCACAATATTAAATGCAGTACCTCTGTATTTCTCTACTATAAAAATTAAAATGATAAATATTAGTGGCAAAAAAATGAAAAGTTCAAGTAATATAAAATTTGTTAACAAAAGTTCTTTCATTATAATTTGGAGCTAAAGATTTTTGCAAAATTTAGGTTCCATCTTTAATATAGATCTTTAAAAATGTGACATAATATCCACTAAAATATACTAATATAACTATATAATTTCTGTTACTTTAATTAATATATTTTCACAGTAAGCAGCACTGACTACATTCTTGAGTTGTAGCTATTCTTAGTTATTTTTCTTAGTGGGGAACTTTGATTTAGCAACAAGAAAAATGCTGTAAGTCAGTTCTGTCATATGAGCTAAGTGCAAAGATAAATAAGTGCCAAACAATAACTTATTGATGAAATTACAGGTTCACATTAGTGAACCACAGTATGAAAAAACAGCTGTCGCAGATGTAGTATTTTACATTAGTTGTGTTTAAGTATTAGAAAATAATCAAGTATTTTGTCAAGACAAGTTAGTGATATGTCCTGAACTGTAGAGGACCACAAATAATGACATAGTATCATAGTTTCTTACACAAGTAGGATCTATGTAGTATGTATTTAAACTAAGACCTTACTTAATTATTCCTTTTTGCTTCTTACTTAAATTTCACATGAATATGTAGAGTGTGGCACATTCTCTATTATTGAAAATATATCTAAATTAACATTGAACATTAGTTTCTTTAAGTAAATGGATAGAAACTAACTCACCTAACAAATGTTTTCCTTCACAGAAGTCAAAGAAGCAAGGCATTTTAAAGTGTCTTTGGTTGTTATATTTTTATATGAACTTGTATTTAACTTTTATTAGTAGTGTATAAATATATATCTATATATATTTATTTATTTAATCTCAAATACCCACCTTTTCTGTAAGATGATGCTGAGTATAATTATGAACAAAGTTAAACTTCATAAACATATCAATTACATAGAACAATATGTCCCAAAATATCATTGTAGATTCGTGTATTCTAATTCATATATTTTATAATACACTTGAGTGTATTTTTAAAAAATTAACTCAATATTACTGTTAGTCATTATTTTTGATGATACCGTGATAAATTAATTCCTGAATATGACATATAGTCATCAAATCAATATTTTTATTTAATATATGTTTTACTTTATGAAATAGTACATAATATAAATAAATATTTTACTTGTTAACCACGCATTTCATTATCACTTCATGGATTTTTTTTAAAGAAATCCATACACATATACACACACAAGGTCTTTATTAATTTGTAAAGCATAAATCTAAACCAAACCGTAATGACTTTCATAATTATGCATTTGTAGAATCATTATACTCATTTCTGTTTTTCCCCACTCATCCCTCTCATTTATTTTGAGACAAGGTCTCAATCTGTAGTTTAGACTGTCTTGACCTTGCTATGCAGCCCAGGCCTGCCTGGGATTCTCAGGAATCCTCCAGCAACCTCCCAATTTCCTATAGTTTTAGCCTTCTGTATGTCAGAGTACTACTCCAGTGTGTAAATACCACATTTTCTTTATTCACTGATGTTTTGAAAGTTACACAGGCTCACTTCCAGGTATCTAGCCATTATGAATTTTGCTGCTATAAGCACGGATGTGGAAGTATGGATGTGCCAGTATCACTGAAGTATGATGTATTTCACTTTTTTTGGAAAGGGAATTTGGCTCTTTCTAGAAAGGGAATAGCTGAGAAAAATAGGATGCCTAGTTTTAATTTTAAAAAAATCTCATGGTAATTTCTGTAGTAATCGTGCCAGTTTGCATTCCCACCAACAGCATGGATGTGTTCCATTTTTCCTCACAGCATTTCCAGCATGCTATCAATATTCTAAATTTTCCAATTTTAAAAACCTGGTCAATAATATCAAGTTTAAATTTGATACATACAGTGCCGAAGGTTTCTGTGATCACATTCTTGTTGCAAAAGTTGCTCTGTGTAGTCGGGTCAGCATACTGTGGGTGTATTCATATATATGTACGTGAACAAACGCAGTATTCCTAGAATTTGCTAAATAAGCTACTTTGCTTCCTTTTTTTAACATCTCTCAGAACAGTGATCCTAGATTTCTTTAATCAATTTTACCGAAAATACTTTAATGAATGAAAACAGTAGTGCACTGCGAAGAAAGGATCACTCTGATGAAACAGCCAGACTAATGTGGGCTGCTGGATCTTGTGGTTGTCCCATATGTGTACCCGAGAAACTGATTCAAATTACCTCCTGCAGCACCCAGAACATTGGGTTTAATTTAAATTAACACCGCCACCTGCTACAGTTATTTATGTTGCTATACACATCATGACTATATATATATATATATATATATATATATATATATATATTTAACAGAAATTGTTGGCACTCTAGGGGAAAAATGATGTTTTCTTTGCAATTTCTTTTGTTTTATTCTAATTAAAAAATCCATCTCTCCTCTAAAACTTAGATATTTCCTTTTAATGAAAAATCTACAAAAGAAGACATACCATCTGTCAGAGGTAAAATTTAATTACTTTAACTATTATCCCTTATAGCCTTGGTAATAAGTGAAAGGGATCTGGGTGTCCTTTGGTGGAGTTCTGTCAGAGGCTGTCAGGATCTAGGTGTTATTAACAGTGTGGCATTTTGCGCCTTTACATTCCATTTGCCGAGCATACTTTGTATTATTGTGGGATCAGAACCTAATATATTGCAATCTAATTACAATGAAAACTGTCATAATTAAATTAGGCAAAACAGAGAAACATGTATCTGACCTTTTTACATAATATAATATTTACTATATTAATTTAACTGTATAACATATTTTATGCTTTAATTCAGGCTTTGGTAATCTATGAAATTTAATTAATCAGTAAGTAAAGAAATGTGCTACTGACCAAACATTGCTGGTAAATTATTTATTGTAATATAAATAATTTCTTATATATATTTAATTAGGAAAGGTATCAAATATTTCCGCATATGTTGTCAAGTGAACAGTATTGTAGTTGGGCAGCTCATTATTAGGATTGGACAGTTTCATCCATGTAACACTTTGCATTGCTTCAACACTAATGCAGTCACCTGTATCCAGTGCTTTTTAACTTTGAAATTTCTAGATATCTTGACAGGAGGAAATTAAAAATAGAATTTTCTAAAGGTTAGCTAATTACAGATAATAAATCTTGTTATGCAGATGTGGACTTTCCAACACAATTTAATTTTCTAACAACCCATACTGAGCTGGTAAATTAAAATCTATCTTTCATTTACTGTGGTAAATTTCAATCAAACTGAAGTTTACTCAATTACAAGGACACGTTATTTTCTACATGTATTTGATCTTTTTCTTTTGAAGGAAACGATCTAATTTAGTCATTTAAGGTATCTCTGTAGAACTGTGATTCAAAGAGAAAACATGTTTTTACCCTGAAAGAAATTATTCCCATTTTTAACCTAAGACTCAGGAGCAGATTTGACACTTAAGTTTTTTTATGAACTCATTAATTCCATCGTTTCTCTGTGATGTGCAGAAGCTGATCTCATTGGTTGCCTTCTAATTTTCACTTTACATTTTCCAGCACAAGTATATTACAAACTAATAGTGTATCTATTAGCCATGTGTTAAGTTCATATGCCTTAGTGTAATTGATGAAATTATCACTGCTTTCCTCCACATATCTAAGTTAATCTGAATTGAATAACTTTGTTCTATAATTATTTTATTCTTTGTCTTTCCTGACTCCCATATGATCTGTGTATCTTCTTTCTGATTCAGTTCTTAGGGGCATGTAGTGATCATTTAATGTAAAACTAGACTATTAAACATAAAAATACACAAATCTATACACTAGAGCAATAAAAGTATGAAACTCTTAAAGCCCATGATCCTAAACTTAGTGTGGTCTAATATGATACTTAAATTGGCACTGCTCAGCACACAGTGCCATGCCCATACACCTCCAAAGTCCAAGACGTATTTAAGAAACTCTGATGTTGATAGAATCTGGGATATTGCATTGACTCCCCTTCAGATCTCTAATGGGCTACTTTCCCCTGCACATCTGTACAAAGTGATAAAGGTCAACTTTACTTCATTGACTGATCCTTCTGGTATTCTTGTAAAGACTTAATTATGCTCTAAACTGAATATATTTTATTTAAAAGAAAAAAATCAAGTGACAGCAGAATTTAAATTTTGAAAAATCTGTTACTTATTCATGATGTATACATATCTCAGCTATCCATGTAAATTTCAAGCCTTTTCTTAAAGCAATGTTTCAGAAGTTAAAATGTTCTTTTTGTTTTAAATCATCAACTTGCTAGTAGAATAATTTTTATTTGTAAATCAATCACATCATTGTTTAATACAGGATTTATCTTTATAAACACATCTATCCCATTAACTTTTGTTACCACAAAGCAGAATTTCGGATCAAAGAAAGCACCTAGACAGAATGGACTTGTAGTGTCAGATTTACCACTGATTCATCTACAGAGCCAAACAATTGCTTGTAAGAAATGACAGGAGAAGAAGCTCCTGCTGGGTCCCTCATCTTGCCTGCTCCAGCATGGAGGTTACCTTGACAGTGCTGCTCTCTTTCCCACAAGGTACTGGCTGGATTACATCTCCATTGTGTGAGTTCCCTTTTCAATGGTCTCCTCTTTGTATAGTGTAGGCTCTAAAAGAATTTTACTGTTCCTGTTTTGTGATAGCTTTTGCTTTCATTTTCTTTTTTCCCTTCTTAGCTTCCTCCCCTAGTTTACCTAATTTGTTATGTAATTGTCCATTTTGCCCTTTTATTGGTCAATGCCATCTTCAAAATGTATGTAACTTTAAATCTTTCACTTTCCTCATAGCTATTTTTTTAATATGAAAATGAACATCAAACAAATGTCACTATAAATCTAAAACTGCAAAAATTACACTAGGAACTTTAATTAGGTATTCCTGAAGCTCTTTAAATTAACACCATAAACACTTTTCATGAAAGAGAAAAGTTTTCCTCAGAGTCTAAATCTTGAAGGATATTTAGCAGTATTTGGCCCTAACATTGCAGATCTTACCACTAAACAAGCTTCAGATACTTGTACTGTGATCCTTGTGTAACTAGGGAGTCACAGTTTTCTGTTTTCATATCTCTTGTGCTGTGAGTACAGGTATCTCTTTCATATTCCAGCAGTATGCCTGACTGTATATGCCAAGTCTTGCCGTGTCTCACTTTGAATCATTTCAGTTGGATGTGAGAGAGATTCTCACAGTTCTCCAGGGGATACACAATTATGCATCGACAAAATCGTCTTCGGCCTTTGATAAACCTCATTTTAAACATGTCATAGATGCTGCAATTCAAATTTTGAAGTATTAATCTTGAACAGAATATAGGAAAAAGTTATTAAAGAAATATACTGGAGCGGGAGACACTAGGTAATCTTGCAAAGGTACAATTCTCTAAATACAGATTTTGGGGTTAAATACATAACTTTTAAGAAGAGCTGTATGACAGTCTGTTCATTGCTCTGTGAATCAACCAGGACCCTAACTTAGCAATAAATATTCCAGAAGAAGAATTAGTAAAGAAAGGAAAATACATAGGAAATTCTGAAAGAAAATGCTGTCCCTTCCTTGGATCTGGGTCTACAACTCTCAGAGCAACTACTAGAGTCATCAATATTGCATTGGTTTTTTTATCTAAAGAATGCAACAATTATAATCAAATCATTTTTTGAATTATCTCTTTGACTATGCAGTATTATCACTTGACTATGCAGTATCATCACTTTTATATTTATAGTGGCATTAGAACCAGCACATAGTACTTTAAAAATAAGTGATTGCATGATAAAAACTAAGTAAATTAAAAATGAGAGCCTCATCTTTGGAGTTACTTTAATTTGTTTAGCTTGTCTGTTTCCAGTTAAACTAGTTTCTCAATTATGGTCCACAGTCTGTGCAAAATTTTTCTCCCTCTACTGACAATATTTGGCTGAAAATTCTAATTTTTCTCTGCCCTTATTTAAAGTATTCTCTAAAGCAAATACACAAAATTCATATATCATGATTTTTATAGCTTTTTTATCCATATATTTTGGCATAATAGTCATCAAATATTATACAGTTATTAACCAGTTGAAGAAGTAAAAAAAAAGTTAGAAAATAAATTAAGACAGTTTTAGTCAAATGCTTCATTTCATATTTCCTTTGAGCATAATAAGTACAGTCATTTGGGGAGCTGGCACGTGCACATCCCATCTTGATTTTTCTACTTCCCCTATTCCTCCAGCTCCTCTTCCCATCTCAGGTGTCTGTATGTTTCCTATTATCTGCCTTTTGTGTTTTCTCTTTAAATTACTTGTGTTTTCTACTTCTCATGTAAGAAAAACCGTGAACTACCCTACTACATGTGTCTGATTTATTTCACTTAAACTCTGATCTCAAGACATACCCACTTTCCTAAAAATGACTCAAATTGTGCTTTGTGAGTGCATAGTTCTCAATTATGTATATATGCACCCTATTTTCATTATGCATTGATCTACTGATTGACATATTGGGCACTTCTACAATTTAGCTGTGATGAGTTTTGCTTCTACAAACATGAGAATGTGTGAATCACTGTAAGATTAGGAGTCTAACTCAATTGGAAAGGTACTCTGAAGCGGTGTGGCTGGGTGAAATGGAACTTCTAATTCTCCTTTTTAAGAAATCACCATACTGCTTTCCATAATGGTTATACTAGTTTACTCTCCCACCAACAATGTAAACTATTTGCTTTTTCTTCACAACCGTGCCAGTATTTGCTGTCTTTTAGTTCTGATGGTAGCCATCCTTTCTGAAGCAAGATACAATGTCAGTATCGTTTTGATCTGCATTTCTCTAATTGTCAAAGATGCTTACTACTTTTCATATTATGGCAATATTTTTGACTTTTGCTTTCCCTGTACAAATTGCATTAAAATATTACACTCCATTATTTTTAAACTTCTTTATTCTTTAAATTACATTTATTGGTATATTTTGGATGTACATGATATTCACATTCATCATAGGGCCTTTTTTTTCCTGTATGTGATATATCTTGATTCTTCTTTTTTCTTTCTTATTCCTGCACCCTCCCTTGAAACCTTCCTCCCTTCTGCATTTACAAAAAGCTTTACTTCCATTTTTCATTCTTTTCTCATTTTTTAAAAAAGAACATAGACTGTATTGTCTTTTAAAAGCTTTGTTGGTTTTCTTTTCAAAATAGACTTAGAATAGTTAAAAATTCATAACAACATTGAGAGGAAGGTACAAATTTTCTTTATAGCCCTTAGTAATGCACATGCTATTATCAATATTCTCCTCCTTAGTGGTACAACTGAAGAACCTGCATTGGTACACTGATATTAACGTCCGTAATTTTCACAACATTTACTCATATGTCGTGCATGTTGTAGATGTTGATACATTCTAATTACATGTATTTAGACAGAACAGATTTATTAACCTATAAGTCTTCTTTGCTTTACCTTTTCAGCCTTCTCTTCCCTAATCCAAGAAATACCATGTATCTTTTATTATTGCCTTTTCCAGATTCATAAAGTTGGAGTCAGAGAATATAGATTTATCAGGCTGGCTACTTTTGCCTAGTACAATGCATTTAAGTTTCCTGCATGTCTTTTTCTGGCTTGAAAATTCTTTTTTTTTTTTTTTTTTTTTTTTTTTTTTTGTGTTGAAAAATGTTTCATTATTTGATTTCACAACTTTGTTTTAACTTTTCATCTATGAAGGGCATATTTGTTTCATTGAAGTTTTAGAAATTTTGAAAAAAAGCTGCTATGATATCTGTGTTCAGATTTTTGTATGGAAATGTTTTTCTGTTAATTTATATTCTGTTGGAAGAAGTATAAATAAGTACAACCATTTTGGAAAATTGCACAGGACTACAAATTCTACAGTTATATTCACATGAAACAGAAATGTACACTTATGAACACTAGTAACAGGAGAATGTTTATTGAATATTAAAATAGAACACTCAAATATGAAATTATGTACAAGATAATACATGGTTTCACAAATAAATGAGTTAATGTAGAGGAAAACTAAATGTGTGTACTTTGGCTCAATGTAATTCAGTGTATTTCCCTATGTTTTTGAAGGAGCAATGATTTGTTTTATTAATTTGTATAATTATATAGCATTTTTTCATTGGAAATATAAAACACATACATGTCCTTGTTAGGTTTTGTGTTTTGTGTGATTGTAAACTTAGTGGTAGCCACCTAAATAAGCATCAATAAATTAAATTAATTCGCTATGAGCTACCTGTAATTACGTGATCCCTTCACCTATGCTAAAGTCTGTGCTACATCCACTTCATCACTACATTTGGCAGCAGGTCTTAAAGGCCAATAGTGTCCGTCCTGTCAATGTTTGTTGTCCACTTGCTTTGCTGCCCAATCCAAGTATCTGAATATTTGCCTATTGTCTACAGATTAAGGTAAAAGGATATTGAAAGGAATTCTAAGTTGGAAAGGACTGATATATGGGCAACATTAAGTTTTCAGCATTACTTTTCCCATTTCTTAGTTCTTTAATGTTAGGAACAGTGTTTTATAATTTTCATTATCTAAACTCTCTACATATTTTGTTACACTGATACCCAGTATTTCTTTGGTGGTGGAGTTGCTAATGCAATGCTATTTGCTGTTACTCAAAAAAATTGGGCTAATTAGTATTTAAAAGTGCTGCAAGTATAAAGTGCGTACTCTGTTTTGAACATTTCATGAATGTACAACACTTTATTAATAATTCATATTTATTACATATGAAAATAACAGGTGTGCTATGGAGTTAATTCAAAATTAATTTTATTTATTCTTAGGTGGTTATTATTAAATTTAAAATTGCATATGTAGATATGATATTTCCATTGAAGAGAACTGCTATACAATTGTAAAGAAGTCAAAATGCTGCACAATTTCTTCAACAGTATGAAGAAACTTATAGGATTATATCGAGCCAAAGAAGTTATGCGCAGAAGAAATAGCTACATTTCAATTATATAAATGTTATATAAAATGTTATAATCATAAATACGAGTGAGGCAGATGTGCTCAATGCCATTTGAAACTTATTACCACTGAGTTGCAAAATTAGTATTTCTACATTTTAGGCTGTATATGCCTCATTTTAAGTAAAATGCTTAAAATATTAAAGGTTAAATTAATGCTAATATTGTTCATTGCCTTAAATTCAAACACACTTTGCTTACCTACAATGGTTTTTAGGCCTCTAACTACAATTTATACCTATAATTCAGTGAGAGAATTTATTTTGGAATTTTGCATGTATCAATTATTTCAAAACTTTTAATCCTACATAGAAAAAAACAAAACCGAGACTGGAAAACCACTGGACTTTCTTCAGTCTTCACAATCTGTTTTGACTGGGTGAGGTCTTAGGCAAAGATCTAACTTCATCAAATCTGAGGGCTTTCTACCTTCTGCCTCATGATTTCTTTGTTTCTTTATTTTTTTTTAAGTTTATTGATACAATTTAGGTCTACATAATGATCATATTCATAAGGAATTTTCACCTTTATATAACATATCTACAAATGTTTTATTAGAAAATCTCATCATCTCAGTCAAAATTCATCCCCAAATTCAATGGCATCTTATTTTACACTTTAAAATTTTATTTATAAATTTATCTATTTTAAATTTGGTCATGGAAGTCAAACTCATAAAGTTGTGATTATCAGGCAGACACTTAACGCCACTGAGTTATATTTCTGGGCTTATTTCACATTTTTTATTCAAATTCCACATTAAATTGAGTCCTTGGCTTAGGGGAAAATAAAAAGGTGTACAGGATTTCAGGTGGGGATCAGTATGAAGGAAAATATTTTGCCATTTGCAGACAGTTTTCTTATTGAAGATGATCTTAGTCTAGAAGGCATTAAATAGATCTATTTGATGGAGATTGGCCAAAAAAATAGAGAATTTTACATTTTCTATTGTGAAAATTGTATTTATATATCCTTGAACTATAAAATATGTTTTCAACAGTTTATTTTATAATTTTGCATATCTAATGTGCCTATGTCATGCCCTCAGTTTACAGAAATATAAACAGGTTCCTTCTGCAGATTTTTATATTTGAATGGTAACTGGACCAGATTACATTTAGCTCTGATGTTATTATTAGGTACTTTAAATTGTTGTAAATATTCACTGAGGAAAACTCAGTTGTTAAAGAAATTTTATAATGCTCTTGAGAATTAAGTTTTGGCATTTTGATACACATTCAACATTTTGCTTGTGGAAAATACTGTTTTGAATATTTTGTTTACAAAAAGATTATATAAAGTGTTCCAAAAAATACATTTTGTCATTACCTTTAAAATGTGTACATTTTTATAGTATGTATGTTGTTTAAAATGTGGAATTTTATTTTTATACGTATCTTGATTAATCTGGATATGTGAACATAAAATAAAAATGATAATTTAATCTTGTAAAACAGGATTTTGGAAGAAATAATCTGATTTTCAATTAAGATACCTTAATTTTTAGTTTGGATAATACTACTTGCATGCTTCTTTTTCATTCATTTATTTAATTTTTTGATATTTTTACCAATGACATTTTTACTTTGTCTTAAGTTAAATTTTGTTTAATCTGTCATTTGTACTCATAATGGAAACTATCATTTTGAGTATTTATTTTGGTATTCTTCTTGATATTCTTCTTTCCTCAGTTGTCCCAAATTCGATATATATATTATTTGATTATATTTTTATGTTTTATTGCTTGTCATAAAATTTTGTCCTCTCCTGCAATGGAAAATCAAGCACTCCTATAACTAGTTTGTGGCTGCTGGAGACTGATAACTATCAAGAAGTGAACCTGATTTTTTTTTAAGTACTAGAAAAAAATCTCCATTGCAGTGTTCATTGTTTCCTGTCCCAAACTCTATTTTCTCCCTAACCCTGGATGTTGCAGTAGGTAAGACATTGTTCTTGCTCTGCTGTGTGTATCATTTCACAAGATACAACCTACTATTATGGTGTCCATTATGTGGAATACAGAGGAAGAGCTTGGGTTATAGATCAAAACCCTTGAATTTCCAAATGATTCCTGCAAAGGCTGGATTCAATTGCTTCTGTAGCAGCAGCGTTAACAGTTGTTAACTCCTTACGTTTAATTTTAACTCCATGAACATTTGGGATTTGAAGTGAATAGATGACCTCACTTTCTTTCATCAGCATTTAAGTGTGTAGATACCTGAGATGTGTAGTATTGGCCCATATGCAGGAAAGCCATGAGTGCACGCTAGCTGTGAGCTCCCCTCAACTTCTGTCTTAGCGTATCATTTCCTACTTCAGGTGTGGACTATCTTTGCTGTTGCCTCTTTTCTATCTGATGTCTGTCTGTCTCTCTCCTTTGCTCTGTCTCTAGCTGTCTCTCTGTTTCTTTTCCTTAATTTTCTGAAGCTGTCACCAGTATTTGTAGCTACAGAATTATGTTTTTCTCTACGTTAGTAGGGTAAGTTTCCATTACCTGTTAAGAGAAAGGAACAAAAAGGAAGAAAATTGTTTTCAAATGGAATTTAACTAATGATATTCCCAAATGCTTTTATAGATCTCATAGATCACATCATTTGTTTTCTGCCAAAAATCAGTCTTATATATCTAATTTGTAGATGCTTATAATAATCATCTGAGCAACTGAGTCATGTTCTTCTGTAAGACGCTGTTTCCCTCTTTCAAGTTGCTCCTGCTTAGAGACACGTCCTACTGCAGCTTTTTCTCTTACTAAAAAAAGAGAAATCAGTCATTATAATTTAATAGAATAAAATACTGATATATACATATTTGTATGAATAAACCTATTTTCCTCTATCTTCATCCCATAAAACCAATATATAAGACTTCTGTGAGCTCAAGAATTATGAGCATTTTTCTCATCGGCAAGCAATTCATTCTACAGCAGGAGTCAGTGGATTTTCTTTGTTTCAGTTCTGACACAGCCTATCTCGAGACAACTACAGATCCCACAGGTTTGCAAACTTAAGTCTCATTATCATTCCTTTTCACTTAAGTACGAGTCACAAAGTCCAGGTTATTTTATCTGTACTTCTGGTCTATACTGAGTTTCAAAAAATCTCATTCTCAAGCTTGATTAATTTGCTTTAATTGTTTACAGAACTGAAAAACACTTTTGGTGCTTTAATATCAGTACCTTGTAGATTTTGTGTCAGGGAAGCAAAAGAACAAATGCATTTTAATGAATTTACACATCACAGTAGAGTTATGGCCTTCCTTGTAATTTTAGAACATAAACACTTGGGATTTGAAGTGTACAAGGAATGTCTTATTATTCATGGGCATCCTGGACCACATCTGGCAGTTTATTCTAGCAAGATGACTCAGAGTGTTCAGGTGATTTGAAGTAATCTAAGGGTAAGGGAGAGTGATGCTGAGAAAACTAACCGTATTTTTAGTGAGTGGAAACTATGGGTCATGTAGAAACTTCAGTTTCCAAACCAAGGAAACAGAGCAACCAATATGAATTTTATAATAAAATTCTGCGAAATTGCTCCTCAGGAAGATTGGGTGTTGTGGTTGATACATTGTGTCAACTTGAGAACTTTAGGAGTTTACCTGAGAGACTCAGCAGGTATTAAGTGTTCTTACATTGTAAATATCCTCATCCTGTGCAAAGGATGGTCAGGAGATTTTGTGAGTGCTACACTAGCCTTTGTGTGTGTGTGTGTGGGGGGGGGTAGCCTTGTACAGTGTTAACCAGGAGAAGAGGGTTGTTTATTCCTTTTTGCTGTGGCTGCTGCCTTGAAGTCTTGCCCCTGTCCCATGACACTCTGCCTTGGAGTCAACTGGTTATGGACTGAAACCTCAACAAAGGCAGCAGAGAGCAAACACAGTCAGAGCAGAAGCAAGCCTCTTTTTCTCTCCTATATTGTGCACAGGTCACCTCCCTCCTCCAGGGCAGGTGTAGCACTCATAAAATCTCCTTGACATTCTTTTGCACAGGATGTTTACAAAGTAACCTTGGCTTTCTGCTGAGTCTCATAGTTAACCTTGTCATATGGACACAATGTATCAATCATAACAATACCACCCTCTACCTTATACATCTCTTCCTTTGATTTAAATCAATAGTTTGTCCCAATGATAAATACAATAGTGAGTTCACTGTGTTTTACTAACTTCTGTTATTCTTTCTAATGAACTTTTTGAACCTGAGACTGGCTTTGTGGAAACTCTTGGATTTACTGTTACTGTGAGAAATCTTGGGCACACTAGGCTACCTGGAGAAATGTATTCTTAGTCTCAAAATCTGTGTAATTTCAGGTAATGACCCACATATCAAATTCAATTTTGCCTGACCACATAGTATTGAACTATATTATTCACAGAGATTGTACGATGGAGTAAAATGACAATTCCTTAGGAACAGAAATCAATGCCAGTATGCAAATTTCCTTAGAAAGCTACATCACATGCACCAAATAAAATGTATTTTATAAGACTGCAGGGTCCTGTTAAATAAATAGATCTGTTAAGCTAATAAAACATTGGCACAATAAAATAATCTATTTAACAGGTTTCTGGTGTGTCTTGCTAAATTGCCTTGACAAATTTGCAATCACAGTTTTTTCTAAAACTTAATGATTTGAACCTTCATAAGGGATATTTAAATTTTAATGTTCTTATTAAATACAGACTCTCCAAATGTGACTTTTTATAGGGACTTCTTTGATGGAAAAGTTTGACTACAATGTTTGCCTATTTGCACTGAGAAACTAAGAAGTGATGCTTTTAATGTTATACTCATAAGCTTGACAGTTTTAAAATTTGAGTAAGATTTTTTATTAAACTGAACATTTTTATCTTGAACATTTTAAAATAGTAGTTTCTCATTTTAATCTGGTGGCAAAATTGCAGATATTTATCATATATATTTTCAATACAAATTTCAATTATGTTAATTTTGAAATAATACATCTTCATAATCAAATGCTTCTGAGTGATTTCTTCCAAGAATTCCACATACAACTAAAAGAGCAATTTTGTACATTTTGATTTTATGTCCCTTCTTCCAAAAACACTGTTTTAAAATATTATTTTCTATCAGATTATCAACTTAGAATTTCTTTAAAACTGCAAAATGCAATTCAGTATTTACTTGTTATACTATAAAAATGTTCAAGTATAACATTGAACTTGTGATAATATTCTAATTTAAGTCATAATCAATTATGTGTATCAACTGATTAACATTTGCCTGTGGAGAGGAAACTTACCACATTTTTCTCAAAGATATGTCTGTTTATTTTCATGAGGTATGCAAAACATCTTAAAAATATTAGCAAATCTTCAGTGTACTTAATTCACTTCATGATGAGAACTGGCACTGAGATGTTAGTGCATGTTTTTACATGTGCATGTGATTTCTGTTGGAATGTAAAGCTTCCTCTACATGCTTTGTTTAGCACAGTTGAGCAATACTAAATCACATATAACTTTGGCTCATTTTTCACTAGCCTTCATTAACACTAGTGGCTTTATTGTTAAATTTCCTCCTATGGAGGTAGTAAAAATGTGTTGAATCTTTGTTATCATATAATACATATTAAACTGTGTGAAAATCAATCTAAATATTTATGCTCATGTGACAATACATGAAGTTATGAACTATGAAGATTAAAAACTCAGATTTAAAAAAAGAAAAGGAGACAAATGATGTCAACATTCTTTTGTCATAGGGAAGTAGATGAACAATTATTCAAATTAAAGCAGAATAGCAGTTTTATATTATTTTCGCTGACCTTAAAGATGCTTGAGGAGTATATGTGTTGAAATAGAAACACCCTTTTAAAGAATGATGGAGGTAGCAAACCAAGATGGGTGTTCTGCTGAAGTTTTGTAACCAATTAACTGATGTTTGATGAACTGACATAGCGACACTACAAAATAGTAACAGTCACAAAAGCTAGAAGGGGATGTGTGGATCCATCATGAAACTTGGGAATACAAACTGGAAAGACACAAGTGCTGATTTCCCAACACTGAGGTAGCCTGTCCCATGCAGTCTTGGCTTGTGCTATATACGTCAGAGTTCAGAGTAATTTAGGATAACAGCTGCTGCAGCTCAGTAACACAAAATCTCTACTATGTTATGGTATTTTCCTTGAAGCAGGGTAAATTTTGTATAAATGAAGCCTAGTTTGCCCCTTTAGCTCTCAGTTTGAACAAAAGACTTGTGCTACTGGATAGATGAGTTAATTGGGTTATGTAATTGCTAACCAATGTACAATAGAAAGGTTTATCACAAAGCCTGAGATAAAAGGTCAAAATGGGAAAAATGTCATAATTTGCTACCAAAGGACACAGTAGTTTAAACATAGATGACAGGCTGGTCCGAATGCAGTGGTGTTTACAACTAATTGAACACAACCAGTTACAGATGTCTTTGTTCCTTCACTCCCACTGCTTCACGTGACTAGCCAAAAAACAAAAACAAACAAACAAACAAAAAACAAAACAAAACAAAAAAAAAAAGATGATAGAACCCTGTAAAGATTGATAAGGCAGTATTGAGCTGAGGAACTGAAAATGGAAAGATTGTGAGTATTTTATACAGAAAAGTTAGATCCCAGATATCATTTTATATAGCAAAACCTTCTTTTATGCAGTCTTTCCCAGCTTTGTGCCAGAGGCCACTATTCTAAAGGAAGAGGACCCCTGAGTACTGGCACGCAGAAAACTTGGGGAGCATAAAAGCCAAAGGCTTTTTGTTGGCCAGAAAAAGCTTTTAACCTACTTTTTTCTATTTGCTCCCAGGGTTCATCCAGCCAGACTTTGTATACTTCACCCTGTTGGGAGCCGCAGCCCCGAGCCCGGTCGCCTCACTTGGCGGACGTGAGGCCTGTAGTAAAGAGTAAAGCCTGAGGTAGATTACCCCTCCCATCGAGCACGTTAGTTTCCTGCTTACCGCGTAAGCAACCCGCTCAACAATATAGTCTGCCTGGCAACTGATGATGTTAGCCAATCAGCTTGCCTTGCTTACTTTAACATGATTGGACACTGTATCCGTATATATACTGGTGCCACCCCTGGGGGGGAAAAAGAAGCCCGGAAGTAGAAGCCCAGAAGGAGCCGCGGGGAGTGGACCAAAGGAGGCTTCGGCTGGGAGCGATCCCAGGGCAGGCTGTACGGAGAAGGAAAATAAAAGAAAAGGTTGTCCACTGCCAGGCTTTGTCGTGTGTCCTTCCTGCCGGCCGGGAGCGACATCGACATCACCCCTGGAAGAAAATTAGAGAATTCATTTTAAAAATTGGCCCTAGCAGTAATGTATGCAGTATTTCAGCGTTTGAGAGTACATGAAATAGGCACATTTGACTCAGAGCACTATGGACTGAAGTTCATTCTGTGATGTCACTGTTTTACCCATAGTTAGAGAATTTCCAGTCAGCTCAGGGCATGAGTTAGCAACCTAATTTCCCCAGATAGATAATTAAGAATTAAAGTAGCCAATGGAAACTAAAACAATGAATAATTATGTGAAAAATTAGATAAATGTCAAGATAATTCAGGAAGCAGAAAAATCACATTATTCAGTAAAACAAGAAGTCAGGGATGATGCTGCATTGAAGAATATCAAAAGAGCATAATCTAAAAGAAAAAAAGAAGAAACGAAATTATATCTGTCACTAAAATAGAATATAGTGTTTGAAATGTATTGGAAGTATAATACATGCCTCAGTTTATGAACTGACTTCATTCCGCAATTCCTGAAAAGAAAGCCACAGTTGTGTTTGTCACCCAATGCAGTGTTTGTCAACAGAAGCAAAATTTTGCCAAGTGCTTCTGTTTTTGAACCAAACACAGGCTTTTGTGAACTAAGATACCACATATTGAAGAACCAGAAATTTAAAGGTTAAAAACAAGATGCTGTTTCTCAGCTAGAAACAGCACTGGGCCTCGTGACTCAGTCCTAACTCAGCCCTGAAGGAAGGAAAAACAAAAAACAAAACAAAACAAAACAAAACAAAACAACAACAACAACAACAAAAAAACATCTGTGGCTGTGATGTTCTCGGGATGTGCTGTGCCAGGGAACTCAGAGATAGAGCCTGCCATTATGCTAATCAGGGTTGTAAAATATGTCAGACTCGAGCTTACAGAAACCAGGTGTCTTAAAGATAAGTTGTGCAGAACAAAGACAGTTAATTAACTCTGACCCGCTGGTCACCCCTTATGAACTGACCAATAGCAGATAGATAAGATGCCCACTGCTCCGCACTAACTGTAATGATTGGCTTCTGTAATAAACACTTACATTGCAGTTTTTCCCCCTTAAAAACACCAGCTTTGCCCCAACTCAGGGTTCTCAGTTTTCACCTGTTTGGAGGACCCCGTGTACACGGAATAATAAAAACCCCTTTGTTCTTACATGAGAGTGAGGCCCTTGGAGTCTTCCTTGCGACACCGGTCTTACAATATGAATAATAATATTAGATCTAATGTGACATATTCATTCAAATTATGTATTAAAGCAATTATATCTGATATATGACATGTTAATAAATATTAAATATCTGAAACAGTATAATCTACTCATAAAATAACAAATCTATGGTTCCATAGAAAAATTATTTTGTTCTTTTAAAATATATTTATGAAATATACAAATATACAATATATTTATGAAAGATGCAAATTATAAAAAATTAGATAAAAGTTTAAACATCAAGTAACTAATTTAAGAAGCATATCATTAGACTACCAAAAAAAGAGAGAAATCACAGCAATGAAGTACTTTCTTTCTTACACGTAAAGTTCTTTTTCTCCTGATTGCACTGCTGAAACAATTAACTAGAAAAATCTTTTGCAGTTTCACCACTCCTCTGTCAAATATATGTAATCAAATTGTGTCTTTATCAAATCATGGAACAGTAGAGAAACAACAAAATCATAGTTTTTCTCACAGAGGAAAAACAAAACAGCTAAGCCAAGAAACCCAAAACAAAACAACATCAAAAAGCACTATAAACTAAAAGAGCAGACAAATTAAGCAAAATTCTTATGACTTCAAAAGACTGCTGCTAAGAGTTTAAACACAATAGGTTAATGTATTGTGAATGCTGTGGAAAGTTATTTGCAACCTCGAAATCCATCCAAAACCACAGTACTAATGAAATATTAAGGCAATGAAAGTATTTAAGATACTTAAATTGTTAAATACTTATTTATTCTGTAGTGTTTTTTTGTTTTTTTTTTTTTGTTTGTTTTTTTGTTTTTTTTCTTATGAAACTACCAGCACAACTGAGTTGTCAAACCCTAGGAGCAGGCAACAGGGGGAGGGAAAGATCTAGAAGAAAAGTAGATATAGTAGAAAAAGAAAGGGAAGTTTACTGGCATCCAGGACAGTCGCTGTTCCACCTTGGAGCAAGTGACAGCTGCATACTTTTGCAGGAATAAGGGAGAGAAAGGATCAGTACTCACATGCAATTAAACATGCTCAAATGTGGCTGGGAAGGAATTAAGATCTCTATACATGGTAATTATAGAAACAAAATGGTGAGTCATGGAAGCAATCATTTACCTTAGGAACAAAATGTAAGAGAATAAATTACTTTTCATTCATTAGCACATCATTCCTGCATAGTCATAAATGCATTCTATTTTTCAGAGGAAGCAGAGAAATACATTTCCTAGAATCTCCTTTCCCACCTAAGGGGAAGTAGAAGTCTCATCCTCAGGAAATCACTGAAGTCTACTACCTTTCCAGTGAAATATGAACTGATCGTGCATCTTGGTATTTTACAGTAAGGGAGTCAGACAGGAGCTTTTCAGACATGCTTGAAAATCCCAACAATGTATTCACTTTTGCATTGGATGAAGCATTTTGAGACCATTTCCCAGTTTGTGCATCTACAGTCTAACAAGCATGTAAGTCTTTAATTTCATGTATTAATTATTCATGTAGTGCATGCATGTGTATATAAATTGATATAATGAAGTTGGTAAATTCCTCATCTGAGGAATAAAACTTCAGTAAAGGAATACTGGCATTTTTTAGTACATATTGCAGAATGGTTCTGTGACACTACGCTCAAGTGTTATTACTCATATGTCTTTAAAAGAAGGACTGAACTTTGGCCTTGATGAGATGTTGTAGTAGGAGATGCAGTGCTTGCAAAGAAGACAGTGTAATATCAGGGAACCAAACCAGTTATTTCACACTTTTCGAATACTGTCAGTCTGAAGTATAATGTGTGTAATACCATATTTTCCCTGAAACTTGTGCGTGTACTTTGAGAGTAGGCAGTTATTAGCGTTCTAAAGCCCATGAAGACTTAGTCTGAGAATAATACTCTCTTTGCATTTTTGAGAGCACAATGTTTATCCTACATGATTTTTAAAAGATGAAATTTTTTTTATTAAAATAAAATTTATAATAATTATTCAACTAGTAGAACTCTTGATTTTCACTGAAATCAAGGAGGAAATTCAGATCTAGTTCCTAGAAACTAAAAAATAGAAACAGCCTCACAACAAAGAACTGAAGTCTCAGCTGTGTGAATAGGTGAGGACAAGCCCTTAAATTTATGAGGTTATTTGCATGAGGTTTACATTGTAATTCTTACCAAAACATTTGACT
The DNA here is from genome assembly GCF_034190915.1 of Cavia porcellus. Classification (NCBI taxonomy): domain Eukaryota; kingdom Metazoa; phylum Chordata; class Mammalia; order Rodentia; family Caviidae; genus Cavia; species Cavia porcellus. The sequence continues at coordinate 13,352,849 of NW_026947498.1, forward strand.
CTTTGCACTCTCTGATGCTAGTAAATTTTATTACTGCTGACAACAAAAGCAATTGCTTTGAACATTTTAACAAGGATTGCTGGAAAAGTTTAACAAGGTTTTCTTACCCCACTTCTGCAGCGTCTGCATTTATTTTTACACAAATAAATGGGAGAAGTCAGAAGCAACTTTGATTGTTTAACAATGAGATATTTGCAGACATTGTTGCTTCTTTATGTGGGAGTAAATTCCTGCATTATTTCGTCTTATTTTGCATTATATAAATCCCTAGGAAATTTTATTAGAGCATATAGCTAACTCTTAATGCACCAATGTCTGTCAGTTTGAAAGTCTGTTCTGGAGGATTAAGCTTATGTAAAAATACACACAATTAAAATAATCCATGAGCAAAAAATTAATATTATAACGCTGACGGCCTTAGTCTTTTCCTACTATTTGTATACTTCATTTCATTTCAGTTTTTCACTTTTCTTTTGTGTACAGCCTCAGTCATATTTTGATCTCTAAATTCAATCCTGATTTTATTCCTATGAATTTTGTGAACTCAGAGCCATTGTAACAGTTGGTACAATGTGTCAACTTGGAAAGATTAGAAACTTAACTAAGCAACCACAGCCTGGTGTATAAAGAACATGCCCTGTGGTGGTTGTTTATGGTCTAGGATGCTGGAATGTTGATGCATTGTGTTCTTTTGAGAAGTTTAAAAGTCTAACTAAGTGACTCAGCAGGGGGCCAGGGCCCTCAAGTTGTCAACAACCTGACCCCATTCAAGAGGAGGGCACAGAGATGTGAACTACACTTACCGAGGGTGGGTAGCTGCTTACAGTGTAAGGGAGGAGAGAGGCTCGTTCTCCCCTTCTGCTTTTGTTGCTTTTGCCATCTTCTGCCACCGTGAGTTGGGGCCCTCTGCCATATGCCAGCTTGCCTGGGAGCTAGCTGATTACAAGCTGAAATTTCCACAAAATGTGAGCTAAGTAAACATTTTTTTTTCTTAATTTTGATTGTCAAGTATTTTGTCTCAGCAATTAATATGAGGCAGAACACTCAGACATCTCATCTACATTTTTTAAAAATCAAGTTTTATTCTGTCTTTTCTTTCTTTGTTTCTTTCTTTGTTTCTTTCTTTGTTTCTTTCTTTCTTTCTTTCTTTCTTTCTTTCTTTCTTTCTTTCTTTCTTTCTTTCTTTCTTTCTTTCTTTCTTTCTTCTCTCTTTTCCTTCCTCTCTTCATGCCCTCCACCCCTCTCAGTATTCAGGTTCTCTGGGATCTTGCAGGGCATTTTCCTTCATGCAGAAGTAGATTCTCTTCTAAGTTCTTCTATCTCTTTTCCTCCTACACATTCATGCTGTATTGTGTTGGGGACCACATATTATAAATTGTGTCTAGGGACATCTGAGTTTGTCCTTTCCTTTCTCTTTTGTATCACATGAGTACTCAAAAGCTCCCTACACTTTTCTGGTCACAGCTGGAAGTATTAGAGCTAATGACTGCCGTGACACTCATAGGGCAAGACAAGACCTTCTAAAAGGGAATAAGGCACTAGAGGAAATGACAGTTTCCTGATCGCCTCCCTGCCTCATCTTTATCCCTGCAGAATGTTCTGATCTTCCTTGTCCTTGTCCACTCTAGTTGCCGTCACTGTTCCTGCAAACACCACTTCCCTTCTCGGATGACCTTGACCGAGCTGTGATGAATAAACACCAGGTCCCGGTGCCCTGCGGCCTTTGGTTCCTAGAGAGCAGCTGATTGCTCCAGACCCTTTATGCTTATGCTTTCTTTCCTTTCCCACGTGCATCTTACCCTGGGCAGGAGATGGAACTCCCTTCAGGGGTCTTCAATAGTGTGGAATGTAAATCGTAATCAAAAAGTATGAGAAATAATTTTAAAAAATAATTAAAAAATCTGTTAAATACTTAAAGCAAAGTCATTTTTAATCCAGTACCTTTAAAAGTGCAAGGACATCGTAGGAACTTAAGAATATCTACTGAAATAGTAAATATGTACACGGTAAAATTCTCTACAGATTCACTAATGGCATACGTAGAACAAAGAACGCGCTACAAGTCTTGAACATCTTTCTGAGTTTGTTTCTACAAGAGAATGACTCTTAAAGGAAAATGTGAAAAGTCTAACAGGAGTTTATCAGGAATAACCCAAGTAAGAGTCCTTCTCCATTACAGCACTTCACTTGAAGTTGAAATCATTTCAGCACTTTTGAATGCACTGGATTTCAGTATGAGGCAGAATTTCCTTCTTTGGTATTTCTCATAGTGGGAAGTTGACAATTTCATTTCAGATATAAAATGAATGAATAAAACTTAGACCAAAATATTTATTACTATAAAACCAAGAATCAAGTGTAATAACTTTACTTTTTGTTTATATAGCTCTATTTGGGGGCTGGGGATTTAGCTCAGCGGCATAAGCACCTGCCTTGCAAGCAGGCAGTCGTGAGTTCGATCCCTGGTACCGGTAAAAATGAAAAAGACAAACAAAACAAAACAAACAAATATATATATATATATATTTGTTTTATTTTGTTTTTAATTGCCTCCATGTCCTTTGAAATGAGCTATATTACCAGAGCATTTTTTTCTTTATTTCTTTTGATACAGGGTCTAACTAGTTAATTTTCCAAGTAAGGTTTAAATTTGTGATTTTCCTGTCTCAGCTTTCCATAGTGCATGGAGTATAGGCATGTACATTCACACTAGGCTTAAATCTGTTACTATTAATCATTGTAATGCCTTTTCCCTGAAAACTGATTTTTATTTATACCTTAACTAACCTACGTCTTTTATTATTTGGGGGTAAGAATACATAAAACTTCAAAAATTGAATTAATCAGATGAAAAAATTCATCATAGGGACCCAACATAACCTTCAATTATTTCTAATGGAAATAATAAAATAAGATAAATTTTATATATATATACATATATATATATATATGTATATATATCATGTGGTTTGCATTCTCAATCTTCTGTAAATATTGGTAAAATAAATTACATTTTAGAAGAATCATCCAATGTTCTTATATGAAACCAATTCTTTGCTGTTGAAGATATGTCAAGTGACAATGTACCAAGTTAATTCATCTCTGTGCCAGTATTTTCTCAGGCACAGTACAGGGAAATTTGTTCTCATCTTTGTTTCTAAAAATTGGAAGCCAAAATTAAATGTGAGAAGGAAGCAGGTATAATACATCCAAGCATTATTGTCATATTTTGACATTATTTTATTTCTTCATTAAATAATTGTTAAAAGAAATAATTCCTGTGTTGGTTGATTTTGTGTCAATTTGACTGGATGAAAAATGCATCCAGTCAAAGAATTATTAGAGATAATTAGAATATTTATGGACAAAATTAACATTAAAATTTGTAAACTCCAAAAGCAAATTTCTTCCCAATATGAATGTCACACATGAAATTAATGGAGAAACTAAATAGGCCAAAAGGCTGAGTTGAGCTGAACTCATCCTGCTTCCCTGCCTCCCTCTGGGTCTTTTCCTGTCTTTGGACTGGAAATATCAGCAGTTCTTGTGTCATGAACCTGATGGTTTTTAATCTGGAACTTACACTACCAGCTTTCCAGCTTTTCAGACTTTCCAAGTTGAAATACAGCTGTATCACCATCACAAACTTTCTATAACTGGCCTTCTGAAAATCTGGAAACATCTGACTCCATGATGGTATAGACAAATTTCTTTTAAATCTCTCAGGTTCTAGTGCTCAAGAAGCCATAAATCAATCTCCATACAGAATGTCTCCACAGTAAAATTTTACCTGCCTGCTCCTATTAGGTCTGAATGGCTTTTAAACTGCTAGGCTCAAGGCTAAAGAAGACAGTGTGTATAGACTTCACAAATAGAAGGTAGGGCTTGTGCTGTACAGAGAATAGAATTTCTGCTAGTTTGAACAGAAATGTTTCTGTATCACAGACTAACTCATTAATTTAAAATTATGACTTTGTTCTGATACCTATTAGCCATGTGACATTAAGTGCATTTTTATCAAAGTGTAATGGCAGTAACATCCTTCCAGAACAGTCTCCCTTGCTTCTCAACCTGCTATCTTTAGGTTCAATCCATAGATTTATTCCTCATTGCAGAAAACATATTGTCTCCTTCATAAGCTGATAATAAAAAATTCTTATGAATTTTCCTGCCTAACTTTTTAGCTAAAATGTAATAAATTTCTTGTCCTTGGTAATTTTAGAGTATCACACTGAAAATTTGCACACAATTGCACTTAACTTTTTGATACATAAATTAAATATTTTCCAGGGTTTAAGAATTGCTTTGCATTGATTCATTCTTGTGAAAATAAAAATCTGTAATAGGTTCAGTTGATAAGAATTACCAATAATAGAATATATTTGATATTAATTTGTTTACTTACTTTTTCAGAATTGCACTTTATCTAACAAAGCATTAAATAAATGTTTGTTGTATTCAACTGAAAATAAAATATGTTGGATAAGAAATTTAATTTTGTGCTATAAATTCTCAGGTAAAACCTGCTATACATATTTTTTCTATGTCTCTCCAAATCTTTTTTCCCCAAATTTGTCTATGCAGCTCTTAGCTTCTTTGTGAAACTTTCATTTTTTTCTCTCTCCTTTCCTCTCTATTCTGTGTTAATGCTTTCTGTATACTGTGCACTGATCATAGCTCAATGAATAGTTTTTGATCTTGAAAGTTTTCTGGTTTTACAGATGACTTGTCTAAGGATTAAAAACAGATTTTTCTTTTTTGAACACACAGTATCTCACAAAGTCTCTGGCATTTATTTATGATTAATGTGTATATATTGAAATAATGTCAGACTAACAAAAGCAGACAAATTGAGTCATATTCTATACTTTAAAAAGAATAATATAGTATGTTTTAAAATTTGAAATTTTTCTACGCTATGCTGCTTATCTTTAATTAAATAAATTATCTTTTGGAAAGTGTATTGATTGTTGAAAATTTATTCTGTGAAATTTGTCAGATTTTTTTTTTTATCTCATAATTTTCAAATGTCCTTCACTGATAGATTTTCTTACAGTGGTAACGTTAAAGCTCATTGGCTAATTGACAACAGAGGAAACGTAAGGAAAAAAAGCATGTTTATTGTTTGATAATGGAAATCCATTATCAAAGAATATATTTCTATTACAAGGAAATTTGTAGATGAATGAATGGAATTATTATATCTATAACCAGAATTCGGTTGTTGAATGTCATGCTAACTTAGATTTTCTAACTTTTGTGTCTTTGTTACTGTTCTTTAGTTTCTTAACATCATTCAAAAGTACTGTTTTATATCTAAATTGTTATTATCTTCAAATTAACTCTAATATATCATAAATATTTGTTCTCTGCTGAGTTTTTTTTTTACTACTCAAGATAGCTTTCCCTGAATATCGATCAATAAAGATTAAACTATTTTGTACAGACCAAGAAATGATGTATCCTGAATCCATCATGCCATGATTTAAGCATTATTTGCATCTATAATCACAACAGACATTTCAATTTCATAAACAAATAGAATTAACTACTATTCCAGATGTAAACTGAGAGACTATAGAGAGCTTGTAGAATTCTGTACTTGGATATATGATTTTATTAACAGTGTCCAAGCAATTATATTGCCTGAATCATAGAATTCACCCTGTTGGGTTTTGTTGAATATCCTGTTGAATAAATCTTTAAGCACTAATTTTGTTCTCACTATTTATCCTCATATGATCCTGCTAAGATTTATTGTGTGATATCTATGCTTGTATACTTTTGCATTTGGGGATCAAAGTCCAGAACTATTTATTGCTATAAATTGTCCTGAGGCTATTGAATGTCTGTGGCTTCTCTCAGGCTGGTATTTGTCATGAAATGAGTGTCATGGCCTTTGTATTTTCACTGTAATTATGGATAAATGTGTTGAACTGTGCATATCCAAGGAGAGAGCTCTGCACCCTTGCATGCATGACCCTCAGCTGGCTGACAGCCTCCATTGTGGCAGAATAGTAAATCAGATGGTTCAATCGGTGTGTCTGGCTTACTTTAATCTAGGTGCTGTTTAGATAAATAAGGGAAAGAGGCTAATCTGAAGAGATGGTCCAGGACCCTGCCCATGCTGCAGAGGTTTTTTTTTTTTTTTTTTTTTGACAGGCTTAATACCTATGAAATGATTACACAGAAAGCAGTCAAGTCTATGTGCTAACAATCTGGGGAAGATCTGACTCACAGTGGAGTAATTCATCTTCCCTGTGTCTTCTCATAAATGACTTTTATTAATAGATTTTTCTGGCCCAATGCTACTCAAAATATTTAATTACCTGATAAGTCTGTGAACTCCCCTAAGACATTATTTTTCTTAAATAGAGGTGCCATATTTTATTTAATGTAATATCTGTATTGTCTACATTTCCCAACTTAATCTAAGCTTCACAAAAATGATTTATATTGTTCATTGATTATATTTCTAGATGGTAAAACTGGGTTTCTAAATGTTCACTAAAAGTAAAATGATGTCAGGGATCAGGGACTCATTCCCCTTTTCATAATAATAAAGTGTACCTACTTTATTTTAAATGCCTCACCTAATCTGCCCTAGAGGCTGTCATTCCACTGATTGACCAACACTATTTTTTGGCAGGGATGAGGGATGTGAATAGAACTCACCAATTTTTGCTTGCCTGGCAGGTGCTGTGTAGCCAAGCTATCTCCCCAGCTCCTTGATCACCCCTTATAAAATTCCATTTGGAGAACTTTCAATTGCTTTCTATTTATAGTTCCTCAATCCATTTAGTATCCATTGTCCAATCTGTGCTTCTTTGAATAAGGTTTTTCAAGCGATTTATTATCTTCATTTTTACACATCAGATTCTTTGATCTTCCCCCAACACTGTTGGCTATATTTATTAAGAATTTAGGTTCTCAGCTTCCTGCCTCACTGGCCAGCTCTGTGAGTCTTGGGCCTGCCTGCGCCAACTTCCCAGCTTCCTGCCACACTTGACTGGCTCTGCAGGTCTTAGGCCTGCCTGCACCCTCAATCCTGGAAAAAGGGCAGCCTGAGATAAATGTCTGCACACCATCCTGAGCCCCAAGTTTGGGATCATCACTTCTGTGGGTCAAGGAATTTCTCAGCTTCCTGCCACACTTGACCAGTGCCGCAGGTCTCAGGCCTGCCCAGAATAACTTCCCATCTTCCTGACACACTCCACTCGCTCCACAGGTCTTGGGATGGCCTGCATCACCACAGTGACTCTCTCTCAATCTGCGGAACTGGGCAGCCAGAGTCCCAGGAGCTGAGGGCATAGAAGATGATTTCCAACAGGCCCACGGGAAGTCTTGGAACAGCACTTGAAACAGGGAAATATAGGAAAATGACAAAATTAAAGACCAAAGTATAATCTCAAACATCCAGCCAATCCCAAGAAACCTTAGGAGCTATATACACAGAAGAAAATACATGCCATAACCTGAAATACCTGAAAAAATAGCAACTGAAATAAAGAAGCAACTCTGGGAAGATTTAAAGGAATTCAAACTAGAAATAAACTCCCAGGTAAAAGAAGTCATGATAAAAGTAATGAAAGAGATACTGAACACAGATATAAAAGACACAGTTAAAAATTAGAGGAACAAAACAAAAAGATAGAACCCCTGGATGAACAATATAAGAAACAAATAGAATAAATGAAGCAGATTCAAACAGATATACTGGAAATGAAAAATTCCATTGAAAGTTGTCAAGAGAAGATAAAATTTCCAAACACCTTGAAGACAAGATTGCAGCTAGTAGACAGGAAAGGAAAGATCTGTTAAAAATAACAAGGAATCAAAAAAATAACAATCAATCAGGAAATAACAATTCAACAGCTGCAATATGATGCAAAGAAAAACAACATGAGTCTGATAGGGATAAATGAAAAAGAAGGGGGCAACACAAATGATATCAAGAGGATATTTAGAGAAGTAATAGCTGAAAATTTCCGAAACAAGGGAATGGAAACTGACATTAGGAGGAGTAAAGCATATAGAACTCCAAACAGCCATAAACAAAATAAAACCACACCCGGACATTTAGTAATCACCATCCCAGAAATCCCACATAAGAATAGAATATTAAATGCTGTTAGAGAGAAAAGACAGATCACCTATAAAGGAAAACCTATCAGAATCACAGCAGACTTCTCAACACAAACAATAAAGGCAAGAAGAGCGTGGAATGAAGTATTTCAGATCCTAAAAGAAAATGATTTCCAACCTAGACTGATGTACCCTGAAAAACTTTCCTTCAAAATTGATGGAGAAATAAAATACTTCCATGACAAAGAACTTCCATTATAAAGAAGAACTTTATAATCACCAAGCCAATCCTGCACAGAATACTAAAAGACAGTTTAGATACACTTAGGAATAAAACACTAAGCAAAGCAGACAATTAAACAGAATGGAAAGATAAAGATGCAACAGCAGAAAGATATTATGTCAACAATAAACCAAAATATAACAGTTATAACCATTAAGGTGAATGGTCTTAATTCATGAATTAAAAGAAACATACTGCAGAACAGATCAAGAAACAACATCCAACCATATGCTGTCTACAAGAAACACAAACACATCAAACCCAAAAAGATACTCACATACTAAAAGTTAAAGGATGGAAAAGAATACATCAGGCAACAGGAATTCCCAAAAAAGGGAGTAGATGTTCTGTTTGCAGACAATGCGAACTTCAAACCAAGAATTATTAGAAGAGATAAAGAAGGTCATTACATACTGGTTGGGGGAAAACTTCAAGAAGAAGAGATAATAATCTTAAATATACATGCACCAAATTCCAGAGCACTGAGTTATACAAATCAAGTATTAACAGAAGTGAAAAATAAAATAAGCACCAACACAGTTATAACAGGAGGCCTCAACACACAACTGACACCAAGGGACAGGTCAACTAGAGAGAAAATCAGCAAAAGAATAATAGAACTGAATCACACCTGTGAACAAATGGATTTGATAGACATATACAGAGTGTTCCATCTGACAACATCAGAATACACACTCTTCTCAGCAGTACATGAGATATTCTCTAAAATAGGCCATATACTAGTCCACAGAACATATGTCAATAAATGCAAAAGAGTTGAAATGCATATTTTTGGATAATAGTGCCCTGAAACTAGAAATTAATGACAAAAGAATTGGCAAAAATCCCACAAACACATAGAAATTGAATAACACACTCTTGAGCAAACAGTGGGTCACAGGGGATATTAAAGAAGAAATTAACCAATACCTAAAAGCAAATGAAAATAAAAATACAACTTACTAGATTCTTTGGGATGCAATGAAAATGGTCCTCAAAGGAAAATTTATTGCACTGAATTCCCACATCAGAAAAATAGAAGAAATATAAATAAAAACCTGATGCTACACCTCAAACATCTAGAAAAAGAAAAGCAAGTCAAGCCCAAAACCAAAAGAAGGGAGCAAATTATAAAAATTGGAGCAGAAATTAATGCAATAGAGACTAAGAAACACACTCAACCACCTTATCGTTGAAAAAGGGGCCAAAAGAATCAATGAATCAAAGGGTAGGTTTATTGAAAGAATAAATAAAATTGATAAGCCCTTAGCCAACCTTATTTAAAAAACGAACAAAAAGCTCAAATTCATGCAATAAGGAATGAAAAAGGCAATATCACTACAGACTTTGTAGAAATACAGAAAATCATCAATACCTAATTGAAAACCTCTACTATCATAAGTTTAATAGCACAGAAGAAATAGATTCCTAGAAACATATGAGTACCAAAGCTAGGTCAAGAAGATGTAAAACCGCTGAGTAACCCAATCTCTATTAATGAAATTAAGTCCTTACCTACAAAGAAGAGCCCAGGCCCAGATGGGTTCACTGCAGAATTCTACACGAAACACAAAGAAGACATAATGCCGACACTCCTCAAACTCTTCATTGAAATTGAAAGGGAAGTGATCCTTCCTAAGCCATTCCTGGAAACAAATATTAATCTAGTATCAAACCTGAGAAAGATGCAACTAAAAAAGAGAACTACAGGTCAATCTCCCTCATGAACACAGATGTAAATATCCTCAATAAAATATTGGCAAATAGGATGCAGCAAATCATCAAGAAGATTATACACCATGACCAAGTGAGATTCATCCTAGGCATGCAGGGATTGTTCAACATACATAAATCAATAAATGTAATCCACTATATCAATAAAGCCAAAAATAATAACATGATCATTTCTATAAATGCAAGAAAAGCTTTTGTTTAGGTCCAACTTTCATTCATGATAAGAACCTTACAGAAATTTAGAATAGATCATCTTTACCTCAATGCGTTAAAGGCCATCTATGACAAGCAAACAGCTAGTATCATACTAAATGGCCAAAACCCGAAGGCCTTTACCTTAAAATCAGGCACAAGACAAGGATGTCCCTTATCCCTGCTCCTATTCAATATAGTACTGGAAATACTAGCCAGAGCAATTAGAGAAGAGAGAAATAAAAGGGGTAAAGATAGGAAAAGAGGAAGTTAAATTATCATTATTTGCAGATAACTTAATACTCTATATAGGACACCCCCAAAACACCATTGAAATTTTCCTAGATATAATAAATTTAGCAATGTAGCTGGATAAAACATTAATACTCAAAAATCAATAGCATTCCTATACACTAAAAACACTAACAGAGAGAGAAATAAGAGAAGCCACACCCTTCACACTACCATCAAAAAAGTGAAATACTTAGGAATTAATCTCAAGAAAGAAATAAAATACCTATATAGGCAAAATTATAATACACTGAAAAAAGAAATTGAAAGACATCCCTTGCAAATTGATAGGAAGAATAGATATTATGAAAATGGCCATTTTCCAAAAACTGTTATACAGATTCAATGCAATCCCAATAAAAATATCATCAATTTACCTCACAGATCTAGAGGAATCACTCCTAAAGTTCATCTTGGACTAGAAGAGACCTAGAATAGCAAAGACAGTTCTAAGCAGCAAAGGCAAGGAGGAAGCATCACCATCCCTGACTTGAAGTTATACTACAAAGCTATTGTGGTAAAATCAGCGTGGTACTTGAATCAAAACAGAGCTGAAGATCAATGGAATAGATTAGGAGATACAACTACAAACACACTCAACCACCTTATCTTTGCTAAAGGGGCCAACATGTTCACTGAGAGAAGAATAGTCTCCTTAATAAATGGTGTTGGAAAAACTGGCTCTCCATATGCCAAAAACTAAAACTAGACCTGTGCCTAGCACCATGTACTAAATGAACATCTAAATGTGTCAAAGATCTGAATATTAAAATAGAAACACTACATTTATTGGAATACAAATTGGGTAAAACCTTGCAGACGTAGGGTAAGTAGAGAATTCATAAACAAGAATGAAACCACATGGGAAATACTTCCTAGAATCAATAACTGGGATCACATCTTAATAAAAAGTTTCTGCACATCAAAAGAAATCTAGTGAAAAGAAAACCCACAAACTCGGAAAAAAAATCTTAGTGAACTGTCCTTCAGAAAAAGGACTTCTGTCTAAAACATATAAAGAATTACAAAATATCAGACCCCCAAAATTCAAAGATCTAATCCAAACATGGGCATCTGAGATGAATAAACTGCTCAGATGAAGAAATACAAGTGGCAAATAAATACAAAAAAATGTTCTTCCTCATTACTCATTAGAGAAATGCAAACTAAAATTACACTGCGATTTCATCTCATTCCTTGAAGAATGGCCAGGATCAAGAAAACTACCAGCAACAAATGCTGGAGAGGCTGTGGGGAAAAAGGAACTCTCTTGCACTCTTGGTGTTAGTGTAGACTGGTGCAACCATTGTGGAAGTCAGTCTGGAGATTTCTCAGAAAGCTGGGATTGGAAGTCCTATTTGTTCTAGCTATTCCATGCCCCGCCATGCCATCCTGTCTTGGAACCAACTGAGTATGGACTAAAATCTCTAAAATCTGTAAAATAAATAAATAAATAAACCTTTCTTTTTTCCAACTTTGGGCATCATGTATTTTGTCTCTGCAATGGTTAAAAAGTCATTAACAAAATTTGGTACCAGGACTGGAGTTGTTTGCTGTGACTATACTTGAACATGTTTTTCAAGAGGCTTTAGAAATGGCTTGTGGGCAGAGTTTAAAAATGTTCGAGCATATTGCCTGAATGCTTAGAGCTAGAACAGCTTAAGATGCTCTGTAGAGGAGATTCTGGTCAAAGCTCAGGAGATCAAAATGCTGAGAGAAAGCCTTAGGGGGCTTGGGAAGTTTTTGCTTAGAAGAAGGACTACATCGGTTGTTGGATTACCCAGGATATGTGTTATGACTTGGCAGAAAGTTTGCATTTTTCTCATGCCCAGAGACTTTGCCTGAGCCTGAGACTAAGAGCAATGGAATGATCAATCTGTCAAAGGAAATTTCAAGGTAGTTGTCTTAGTTACTTTTTACTCATTGCTGAGACACAATACCTGAAGCCCAAAGTTGGGAAAGGAAAGGTTTATTTCTTACAGTTTTTGAAGGTTTTAGTCGACACTTAGTTGGCTCCAAGGCAGGCTGGCATGGCTGGGCTACAGTTCATGGTGGCTGCAAAGAGCAAGCCAGAACCAGCAAAAAGAGAGAGACACAACTTCTTCCTGCCATTACATCACATCCTGGCTCCACCCCTAAGTTGTTGGAGCAATGTCACCATCATCCAAGCACTAGACAATAAACCAATCACAAATGCACAATGCAAACTCATGAGGCCTGGGGGACACAGACATAAACCATGACAGTAGTCTAATGTTGATACTGTCGCATGTCTATTGTTGTGAGCTTTTTAGCCAGCTTTCTGTTGCAAATCAAGAGCAAAGAACCCAGCAGGTTAATTTACAAAGCTGTGAGTTTGGCCAGAAGGAAGACTCCAGGAAAGCTATAGATTTTAAAGACAGAGTTGAGGCTTTTATTGCTGAAGAGAAACAGAGCAATAAAAAAGATGGCCACGGGGCATTTCAGGAAGCAGTGGGTCTCCACCCTTTGCAGCCTCAAACCTAAAAAAGTAAAAAAGAAAAAAAAAAAAAATGCTCAGAGGACAAAGCTACAGAGCACTGTGTTCCAAAATAGTGATGGAGGCCACATGAGATTCCAAAATGATGACAACATAAAAAAGCTTTTCCTCACAATCTGGTAAACAGAGCTCAGTGATCCAAGCACTAGACCCCTACAGCCGGGGGGGGGGGGGGGGTGGGGTGGGGGTGGGGGAGAATCCTGGCTTCTGCTCCAGCTGGCAGCAAACCTTGGTGGCATCCACATGGTGCTGATTTTATGTGAAAGGAAAATGCACAAATTCTGAGGGTAAGAGGGCTTCCACCTTGATTGCAAAGGGCCTGGGAGGCCAAGCAGTGTACCTCTGAGAGTGCAATTTATAAAGATGCAAGGGTGAAGCCAAAGGTGCAATAGAGACCCCAAAAATATAAAAAAGCCAAAATCATGTATCATCCAAGGGAAGCTACAAAAAGCAAAAAAGATTTATGTAAAAAGCAAAAAAGATTTAAGCAAAAAAGATTTATGTAAAAAGCTTTGGGAGCTAAAATCCCTGGAAGTGCCGTGAGGGTAGAATCACCCAAGCCTTTTGATACAACCAGATTGCTTCAAATGCTGAGCATAAAACTCTAAGACTTAATGACTTAATGTTTGCCCTGCTGGATGTTGGACTTGCTTTGTTTCCAATGCTTTGTATTCTCCTGTTTGTAACTTTTGAAATGATAATGTTTATCTTGTGCCTTTACATTTTAAAAATATTTGACCTTGTTTCATTTGTACAGGGGGCTACAGTTAATAATTTGTCATAGATCTTAGAAGAAACTTGAGACTTAGACTTTTCAGCAATGTAAAAACTGTTTAAGTCTTTGGCAACTCTTGGAGATGAACTAAAAGCCTTTTGTATAAAAGGCGTACATGAGTCCTAGGGGCCAGGGATAAAACGTCATGGTTTACGTCAGTGGACCCCAGGCCTCATGCATTTGCATTGTGCATTTGTGATTGGTTTGTTGTCTAGCTTGGATTGATGGTGTCAGTGCTACATCCATCTAGGGGTGGAGCCAACATACAATGTAATAGCAAAAAGAAGGTGTGTCTCTCTCTTGCTGGTTTCCGCATTGCTGTTGCAGCTGCCTTGACTGCGGCCCTGTCATGCCACCCTGCCTTGGAGCCATGAACTGAAAACTCCAAAAACTTTAAAAAATAAACCTTTCCTTTCCCAATTTTGGGCATCAGGAATTTTGTCTCAGCAAAGAATAAAAAGTAACGAAGACACAGCCAAACCTAAAAGGCGGATCTTGGTTGAATTTATATTCAAACATCACTCATAGTGTTATTCTTTAATTCTAGAGTTGGAGAAACTTGAACAAAATGGCATATTTTCTTATACTTTAAAATTATTTGTTTTATTTCATTTATTTTTATCTTAAGACCATACTCATCAGTGAAATAAATGAGACTTATATGTGTAAATACCATATTGTCTCACTAGTGTAAGAAATTCAAAGAGTAAGTAACATAAAAAATGTACAACAGATATTGTGAAAGATACAAAATTACTCGGGAAAAAATAACTGGAATAGGGGAAAGAAGAAAAAAGGAAGCGAAAAGTTAAAACATATAAATCTATATATCTATATCTATCTATCTATCTATCTATCTATCTATCTATACACATAAAATAGCTAAGATGATTATACCACTAATACTATTAGTTCTTAGAAAAGAAGAGCTCCTACTCATAGGATTGTATCAGTTTTGAATGTCTATGTCTGGTAATCCAAGAAATTCTTTTGAAAATAACAATATGCAACATTTATTACAACCATCATTAAAATTTTATCATCTTATTTTGAAAGCATATATTGTTATTGTTTTGGGGTTTTGTTGTTCATAGTTGTTGTTTGTATGTCTCTTGCTTTTTGTTTTTCTTTTCTGTGTTTTTTCTTTTTAAAATAAAAGTAAAAATAAAATTATCTGTAATTATTTAAATATAGCAAGAAAGTTTGGTTTTACTTGACAATTAGTACTTTTTATCTTAAAGAAACACATGCCTAATAATTAAAATGGCGAGTTGTTTGACAGTTACTTCAAACTGAATGAGCATATGCTAAAGGCAAAGGAAAAATAAACTAAAATTTCTTGAGTTTTAGAATATTTGAAATTTAAAGTTAATTAGGTACTTTTCTCTATACATACTAAATATTTTCTAATTTATGAAACAAAATGTTTTGTAAACTGCTATACCAGAGGGTGTGGGGGAGAACTGATGAAAACAGGTAGTTTTGAATCTAATTATTTCTCTCCTCTCCTTTAGAGGCAAGTGAACCATAGGACTAAATTGGAAAATAGTTTAGAGAAGAAACAGAATTGAGGAAACTGAAGCTGCATTGCACAATTTCCACTGAAAAAGGATGAATCCATTGATCACGTGAGATTCCAAGTTCATATTACCTATGCTGAGAAGAGCACTCTGTCTTCTATTTGAAAGGAATGTTTTCTTTTATGCACCTGAACATCCTCCTCTTTCGTATCTCTGTCAGAGAGGATGTTTTGTTGTTGTGGTTGTTCTATTGAAATATATATCTCCTCACTAAGTAACAAAACATGGGAAGATAAGAAAATCATTTGATTAACCTTTGCATGAACACTAAATATAAAGTTCCATACACAATCCAACAGTTCCACTCTTGTGTATGTACAAAATCTCTAAGTGATGTTTGCATTGTTGTATATATTGTGGCATCATTCATGAGTTAAGAAATAGAAACAACATGAGTCCATCAAAAAGAAAATGTAGTATATGTACAGAATAGAATACTATTGAGCCATAAAAATGAAATCTTGTTATTTTTACAAGGTGAATAGAACTGGGAATAATTACGTTTAATGACATAATGCCAGTATCAATAAAATAAGCACAGTGTAATTATATGTGAACTTTATGAAAGCTTATCACAGAAGTTGAAAGTGGAATGATGATTAACAGAAGCTAGGGAGAAAAGGAAGAGGGAAGAGTGAAGAAAGGTTGGTGATTGGGTCCTAAGTTACAACTAGATCAGAAGGTGCGGTGTACCATTGCATGGTAGGGTGTCTATAGATAACAATAATGAACTGTTTATCAAAATTCAAGGATAGAAATATTGAATGGCTTAATCACAAAGAATAATACATATTTTGAAGGCTCAATATGTGTAACTTGATTACATGTAGCACAAAATACATATGAATTAAAATATCACATACTATCCTATTAATGTGTATGCATTTTGCTTTTATTTATCTGCTAAAATAAATTTAAATAAAAATGACCCAAGGATCATAAGTGTTTTACAAAATGGATGTGAGGTCCAAATAGAATGACTTCTATCCTGATTTAGTTACAATGTTGGAAAATTTTCTTTTTAGAGACATATAGCTAATTAATTGAACTGATAAATGTATAGATTTAGAGTGATGTAAATATCATATTCAAATAGTTACATTAAGTTAAATTTTCTTATTCAGAGATTAATCAAATTCTCTTTGCTTGTGTGTGTGTGTGTGTTTGTGTGTGTGTGTGTGTGTGTGCAGATATGTATGTGTAGAAAAGGAACCTTCTTTCTTTACTTACCAAAGAATATACACAAACTGAAATAATTGATAACTTTACCTAATATTTTTATCTCTACCACTAGGCATAATAGTAGAATTTATCAAAACTCACTCAAAGAGATCAGGTTTATGATTTCTACTGAATGTGTGTGCTTAGGCTGCCAATTTAAAGTTTAAGAATAGTACTCTGTTTTAGCATAAAGTTAAAACTCTTAGTGAGCTCAAGCCAATCAACTCCTTTGAAGCCACTTAATGGTAATGCATTGGCATCCAATTCAGGAAACACAGAAATGCTACTAAGATTTATTTGCCCAGAACAGTGGTGGATCTACATGTTGCTCAGCTCAAAAGGACAGAGCCTCACTCTTAGAAGCTGTGCTGAAAAGGAACTGGAATGAACTCGCTGCCCGGTGAAAAGAGGAAACTGTGCCCTTGGGAACCCTCTTGAATATGGATTTACCTACACTGTTTACAGATCAGAACATGGATTTTCATTCTACGTCTACTATGACATTCCACATAGATCATGCAAAATCAAATGATCTTTTTACTCTCAACATAGGTGAAAGAAAAAGGCATTAGAATCTACATTTTATTTGCTTTTCCCCAGTGTTATCAGCAGGGGATTGAGGGTGACTGATGTTGACACACTGAACCAGCCCAGTTATATGAAGTGAATCTTGAGGCAAGTAGCAGTGTGATGTTAGACAGGCAAGCAGCGGAGCACTGGAGAAATATTGATGATGCTGTGTGCTGAGTTTAGAACTGTTCCCTTTGATAGATTTGATATACACTGAATTCATGCAAAAATGAGAAAAGCTATGTGAAATCTAATAAATGCCACATTTTAAATGTGGAATTGATATTTTCATAAACGTAATTCTAAAAGGAAATGAGATACACTAAATTCTATTCCTTAGACTTGGTGTACAAATATTAAATATTCTTAGTACTCTTTTGTTAAAATAAGTGCCCTTTTAAATCTTCCATTTGGCTACTGTTCTGCCTGGTGAATCACTGAACAGAAAATCTTTTGCAGAGAATGACAAATGCACTACAGTGGGAGTGTCTCAGCAGAGCAGCCCCCAAGTAGCTTCACAGCTTTATGAAAATGAAGAGTGTGTGCCCTGTGATCCCAGAAGAGTGTTTTATAAACTTAGTTACTGCCACAAGATAGTTATACATCACAAGATAAATTACAAATAAAAGGTGAAGATTCAGGGGGTGAAATAATAGCATTTATTGAGAAAAAAGTGAAGAGAACAACACTGGGATTTTAATTTGCAACTTTGAAGACTACATAATATATTGTCTTTTTTTTCTCAGTATTAAATCCCTATTTTTTATTTTAATGACCAATTGCAATGTGAGTTTGCATAAACTTTAAAGACTTTAAGTCTCCAACTGAATTAAACTCTGAGTATTTAACTCACTATGGTGAAAATTCGGTTTATATATTAATTTCCCTATGGTAGTTCTCTTTAAAGTATCTTCATAGGATAAACATTTTGTTAAATATTATAACACCTGTGATATTGATACATTGCCTTTATCATGTAGTAACACAAAAATTGGGCACTTTTACATGACTACTATAAATTTCATTTTATGTATCAGATAATGGGACATGTACAATTTTTATCCTGCTACAATTTTTATCCAACTTGTCATAGTGGAGTTAATTTAGTTGATAGACATACTAATGAGTTAAGCACAGATTAATATATTTCTTCACATGTATTGAAATAGCTTTATTGTTTCTGTATACTATTCTCAGTGTACACTGACTATCCTAGGGCATATAGTTTAGTAGTTATGTAGCCAGCTACATATTGCTAGGAAATTTTTGAGTGTAAGGACAGGAAATTAGTATGCTTGAATAAACATATAAGACATGGAAGAAATCTCACTGGTTTGGGAAAAGGATACATAATATAAAGTGAATACATAAGCCAATAAGCTAAAAACAAACAAAAACAAACAGCTTTTGTCTTCACTGATACATGGATTCCTCAACAATATAAAAGGCATGATTCATGGTAACTTCTGTATCTCACCAAAAGCAATCTTTAAAACATTGGCGAAACACATTTTCTCATCACATTTCGACTCATAATGAATAATTAAAATAATTACCAAAGCATGTGTTCTCAATGTATAAAATAATTTAATATTGATAATTTTTTTCTTAGAAAATCTCATTTATCCAGACACTTGTATATATTACAAATTATTTATGTTGCTACAAAAGTTAATTTTAGTAACATACATAAAAGTAGTTTGCTATTTTGCTTTAGCTTTATAAGAATCAATAAAGACAGTGATTCTTTGTGGATATTATTATGATACTATCCCAGATGAAGCCTATCTGTGCAATATTTGCAGAATATATTTACCTGCAATAGTATAATCTTATTTAACAAAAACATGGTAAATGACACTTTGTTTCCCACTGAGAGTTTACTGTAAACAAATGTTTAAGATATGGTTATTACAATGAGATAGTGACAAAGGAATTAACAGATCAACAACCACTATTTTGAAATAACTAAAAATGAGTGGAAAACCAAATATTGTCATTTTTTGTTGCTTTACAGAGACGAAAAAAAATCCTCATTCATTAAATAATAATTATTGAAGAAACAATACAAATGTTTTCATTTATTTGTAGATTTATTTGACAGCTTGCTTTACATGTCTTATTATTTCTCAGTATTTTCTTCACTGTTATCCAGTTCCGTGGTGGTTTTGAACGTGTAACTCATGTGAGAAGATGCATTTCATTTGGACTCAGTGAGATACTGGCCTCCTACCTATGGTAGAACTGCAGAAAATGTGGTCAGGAGATAACCTGGAATCTTCTAATCATCTTCACAGTGTACCTTGTTAATTCAGTTTTCCTAATGCAATGTGTCTCTGAGAACAGTGTTCTCTGGTAGCAGAAGATTACACAGAACAAATTTTAAGTCCATGAGGATGCTCAAACGAACAGTATTTGTTCTTGAGCTCCATACCTATACTTTGAAATCCTGCAACACAATTCAATTTCTTCTAGCCAATCTTACTTCCTTTCTTTTCCTTTCACAAGTGTTGATCACTAACAAATATCCTGCCTCAACAAGTGGTACTGTGGACATCTGATTGCTACAAATACTTTGTAGTAAAGTCCTATAATGCTTTCATTCTTTTGAATGCTTTTATACTGTTTTGTTATGTTTGATATTATTGTGTGTGAAGGTATGTTCAACTATTTGGATGAAAGGAGACATTGCGGTAGTTACTGTTGATGTCCAGTTGTCTTGTGAAGTGCTGTGTTGCTGGCATTGTTCTCTTCTGATTTGCTTGCTCTTTCTGTTTTGTTTTATTCTTTTTAAGATAAATTTAAAAAAGAAAAGAAAAAAAGTGTAGGGAAAGAAAACTTTTGCTTTACCTTTTTAAAATTTCTTTATTTTTTTTTTCTGCCCAGAGCATTACATTGACATAAGACAGGTTCATAAGAAAAATTAGGAAAACATATTTAGTGTGAGTTTTCTCTGCTATAGAAGCTTTCATGAGGAAATGAATATCCAAAGATATAGCCGAATATATATACTTAATCTGACAAAGAATATTAAATTGCAAAATCCAAATAGATGACATGAGAAGGCTTAAAATATAGCAATGATTTTAAGATGTTCTATACAGAACTCTTCTTACCTTCCAGTCTTTGATGTTAAAAATCATGCTTTATTTGCTAGTATTAGGGGAATGGTTTTCACTGGAGATTTGTCTCATGATTTTAAGAATCAGAATATGTTCAGAGTGATCTTTTGCACAGGCTGTTTTGCAAGCCTACTTAACTCAAAATAGTCAACCTATTCAAAAGGCTTATTTCAACTCCTTCCATACAAGTTATTTGTTGACAGATAGAAAATTTAGCCACTACTATTGACAACAGGAACTTGAGAATCTAATCTGTCTTACACATAGTGTATATAAAACATTATGGAATAATACCCTCATTCAAAAAGACCCTGAAATAATAGGTTGATAACATAGGATATAATGTATTTTAGAAATATTAATTTAACATTCTCCACATATTGTGTTTTCTTGCATAGTTCATTACTATCTGCTACTAAATTTAAAAATATGCATTGAAAAATGGTAACTTTTATGATTGGACTTGAAATACAATCAAGTTTTCTTTTATGTTAGTAGTACATGTTTTTAGTGCATAAAGTTTACATGGCTCATAGGAAATAATTCCATGTCGAGCATGCAACTCAGTTATTTTTAATTCCCTTGCCTTCCTGACTCACCTGTGTGCCTCCAAATCTAAATCTCAGTTTTGCATTATCACTGTTATTTTTAGTTTGCGTTTACTACACATAATGTTTACATTCCTTGTGAGTATTCGGTACATGTACATGCCACATTTTTAAACTTTCCTTCCCCTTGCCTTTGATCTCCTGGAACCCTTCTCATGTGCAAAATATCTGTGTTTGTTTCTGTTCATCAGTCCTCTGCTTTGCTCTTTATGTGTATATTACCTTATACAAATGAAAGATGCCAAGAGGTGTTTAAGTTGGTGCATCTGATTTATCTCACTTAACATTTAATTTTTCCTTTCTTAGATTTAACCTTCTTTGTAGCTGAGCAATGTTATATTGTATGCAGATACCACATTTTCTCTATTCATTCATGATGTTGGTCATACAGGCTGCAACCACATTTTAGCTGTTACAAACAGTGCGGCTACAAGCTTTAGTATGCTTGTATTGATACAACATGATAACCTTAACTCTCTGGGAACATATCAAGAGGGGGAATAACTGAGTCAAATGGAATTTCTAATATTAGTCCTTTGAAAACTCTACATATCAATTTCCATAATGCTTACCCTAGTCACCCTTCCCAACAATAATGTAGGAAGATTCCTTTGTCAACACAGTCACACAAATCTTTATTACTATTAAATTTCTAGAAGATTGCCATTCTTTATGGTGTAAGGAATAATCTTAGCATTATTTAAATCTGCATTTATCTGTTGGCAAGAGATATTGAATATTTTTGTGTGTCTATTTCCCATTTGTACTTATTCTGAGTTGTTTAGTCATTATAATTGCTTACTTTTTGGGGGGAATGGCTTACTTTTTTTGAGTTCTTATTATATTCTAGAAATAAGTCAAAGCTAGAAATTTTTTCTAGTAATGAGGCAAAGCTAGTAATTTTTTCCTTATGGAGGTTGTAGTGTTACTCTACTCTTTCTTTTACTGTGCAAAGTTTTTTAAAAATATAATATAATATAATATAATGTATTGATTATTGCTATTATTTCATTTGGATTGGAGTCTGTTTGGGGTATTCTCACCTAAAATTATGGCTTCAAATGTTGTACCTATTTTCTTTTGTGGTATGTTGATTTTTTTTTTTTTTTGTCTTTTTCATTTTTATCGGTACCAGGAATTGAACTCACGACTGCCTGCTTGCAAGGCAGGTGCTTATGCTGCTGAGCTAAATCCCCAGCCCCAATGTTGATTATTTTTGTTAAATAAAAACCATATGATCACATATAGAAGCATAAAAAGCTTTAGATAAAATTCAACACTGCATCATGATAAAATTCCTAAAGAAATTACATATGAATGATCCTTATCTGTGTCTGATAAAAGCCATTT
Source organism: Cavia porcellus (assembly GCF_034190915.1). Taxonomy (NCBI): domain Eukaryota; kingdom Metazoa; phylum Chordata; class Mammalia; order Rodentia; family Caviidae; genus Cavia; species Cavia porcellus. The sequence goes on from NW_026947498.1 coordinate 13,375,178, forward strand.
CTGACAAAGCAACAACCAATATCATATTAGATGAAAAAAGAAAACAGAACAGAACAAATGAAAAGCCTGAATGCTGTCCTCTAAAATCAGGAAGAAGGCAAGAATGTCCATTTACTTTGTTCAGCATACTACGTGAAACATTAGCTCAAGCGTTCAGGTAAGAGTAAGAAATAAAAGGAAATTAAAATTCAGAAAAAGAAGAAATTAGTCTATCATTATGTGCAAATGCATGAAGACCTAAGGAACTCTACAAAAAAAAAATCTTAGAATTAACTGATTTTGGTAATAAAACAGGTTACAAAATTAACATGCAGCAGTCAATAGCATTTGTGTATATCATAGTAAAATCAATAGAAATAAATTAGAGAAACAATATCATTCACAGTAGCATCAAGACAAGTTAAATGCCTAGGAACTGACTTAACCAAGGAAAAGAAAGACCTCTACTCCAAAAACTAACCTGCATTACAATAAAAACTACTCAATGTTCTGAAAAAAGGGATTAAAGAGGACATTGGAAGATGGACAGATGTAACCTCTTCCTGGAAAGGCAAACCAATATTGTTAAAGTGTCTGTACACCCAAAACTTATAAATAGATTTAACACAATTGCAACCCAAGTTCTAACATTCTTCACACAACTGAAGAAGACAGTTCCAAAATCTATAGGAACTAGAATAGAACCAGAATAGCAAGACTCCTGGACAAAAAGCAAAGCAGGGTATAACAACCCTGGATTTCAAGTTGTTCATGTACTACAAAGTGATTGCAGTGAAAATGGACAGGTGTCGCCATAAAATAAAACATACCAATCAGTGGAAGAAAAAAAAGATACAGGAAAATCCTCAGTTTCAATTAAGACCCCCCCCCAAAAAAACATTAGAATTAAAGTAGTTTATTTAACAGATGTTGCAGGACAGACTGGCTATGCAGAAGATTGAAACTGGACTAGTATCTCTCACCATGCACTAAACTAAAATCAAAATGGGTCAATGACATAAACATTAAAACAAAAAACAATGAACTTACTTGAAAAGTATAATATATTTTTAAGTGCAAAGTGTTGGTGAAGAATAAAATTCCTAAATTTAAATGTCAGATAATAATTTTTATACTCCAGAGACATGGGTGTATGTGTATTTGAACATAGCTGTATAGATTGCCTTTTCATTGAGGGAAAACTCATGCTGTGGCAAAATATGCACTAGATTTCACAGCAGCATATGTTAGTAATTTTGTGTGTGTGTATGTGTATTTCGTTTTGTCCAAAATTTAAAACACTTTCATGATTTTGGTTTCTGATGGTTTTAATATTTGTATTCATCATAAGAATAAAGACATGGGTAATTAAAGAGAGGAGTAAATATAATTTACAAGTAAGTAATAGTCTGTATTGTGAGGCAAGAACCAGGTAGGTGATTTAGAGTAAGTTTGTGATTTAGAGTAAGTTTTGTGCACGTCTGATTTTGTTGAGTGCATTAGTGTATGAATGTATGTATGATTATAATTATGAAATACTCTTGGGTGTTCTGTGATAAAGTTTTATTTTTCAACTGGAAAATACCTTGACAAATCAGAGACTTTGCTACTTTTTCTTAATATATGCATGATTGCAAGCAGATCATTCCCTGATAATAGTCTTATCAAAGGGAGTGAGTAGAGGGCAAAGAGGATGTAGGCATTAAAAACTGAAGAAAGAGAAAAAAAAGAATAACTCTTGAATTTTGCAGGGAGCTGAGCCTTGAGGCATATACACATGAACTGAAATGCTTTGCAAATGTGAATAGATGAAGTAGACTGATATTTCCTCACTTTAGAGGCAAGCAACAAGATCCTACTGAGAAATTCTCCATGTAGGAAATTGCTACCTATCTGAATTCACATTCACCAAATTGGAAGACATGGTATTCTTACTGTAATATGTAACTGTTTTAGTATTCAATGAAATCATGTGTCATCTTTTTGAGATGTACTTTTAATAGTAATAAAATGAATGACTGGGAGCAAAAACGATGTCCAAGTATCTGAAAAGATACATTTGTTTTGGAAACCCATAAATTTCATTCCGACCCAAGCTCAGTTATTCTGTATAAAATAATTAGCCTTTTCACCAGGAATTGCTCTTTTCAGATATAATCAGACCATGAAGAACTAGAACCTCACAATCAGATTTTGGTTAGTGCAAAAACTGTTTTAGTAATGCACAGAGTGGTCCTGAACAAAACCTCTACAAAGTCTGTAAGGCAAAATTTCAGAACTACTTAGGATAAGACATGATAGAGTTGGACTTGTTGGCAGATAACTTTCAATGTCTAGCTGGAGACTTTTAAGTAAGAGCTATTAGCCAGCAATAAAAGCAAGAAACAAAAATCATTAATCCAGAATGAAAAGAACACAGTTATGGATCTGTTGGTGCCAGGATGAATGACCCGTGACATCCAGTGTGTCCAAAACAGTGAATGTAAACGTCTCCTTTCCCAGCTGGATGAAGTCAAGAAAAGAGGAATAAGTAGTTTCAAGCAGGAAAGATGGACAATCCAAGGTGAGAATCACCTTACAAACAGACAAGCCAGGAAATAAAAATCCTGATTTTCTTTCATTTCTTCTAGTGTAATGTTTGGGGGTCTTTACCAGTAAATATGGAAGCATTTACAAAAGGGTTTTGGAAAACTTGACTTTTAGGGCATGTCAAAGGAGGCGAGAGTTATAAGGCAGGGGACATTTACCACATGTAAGTAAGCATTTCACCTGTTTTGGGGTTATTTTGACTCAGAAAACTTGAATTTAATAGTATCTAGAAAAATCACCCCAATGCAAGTAAAGACAGTTGCACTTGTAATTGTAAGAATTCTTAAATCTCCTGGAAAGTGCCTAACATGAGTTTTATGTAATATAGCCAGTGAAAGTTAAAATGATATTTCTTTCAGAGTAAGTTAGATTACCTCAAAATTAAAGGAGAAAAATAAAATTTATCAATACTAGGACTAGTCACCAAAATATGATGTGGCCACTTCACAAATAGGTTGTTGAGAAAGATTCCTCTAAGCCGTTGTCACAATATTCACATCTAGAAAGTATATGCTGGACTTCCAAAAATTCCTTACTTTTGTAAAACCAGAACTTTGAGATAAGGGAAGCATAATTAAAAATTAATCTGTTGATTGGTTGGAAAATGGAAATCCTCCACAATGACTTGTCAACTTTTGGAGTAGGGCTATCTTAAGGATAAAAAAGTCCTGCTAGTTTCTTTTTTTTTTTTTAATTTTATTTAAGGAGAAAAGAAAAAAAAAAAAGCAGGGAAAGGGTACAAGTTATACATATTTACAGAAAAAAAATGAACAGTAGGAAATCACTAGTTAATGGATTACATATTGTCATCTTAGAAATAATTGTCAAGTCACAAAATTAAAGCTTGTAAAGTGGACATTCCATCAATGATACTGCAAACAGTTCTGTTCATTGATCCAATAAAACTCTGTGATATCATTTTCTATCTTATACACTTAAATATACATGCAGTTATATAGTTTGGAGCACTTTCTTTTCCTCTCTTTTGTACCATGACTATTACACATTTTGGGTTTCATTGCTCCCACGGTTCTTATTACTTTTTTGGAAGAGAGTAAAACCAAATGTGACATAACAGAACAGAATCGGTCAAGTCAAAAGGGTGGACATAATAGATAATGTAAAAACATAATACAAGGTGATCAACAATGGTTACCATAATGCCTCCCACTATCTCTAATAGAATTGCCTATATCATTAGTTATAATACAATTGAACAAAACAGTAAAGAATAAAACCGACAAAACCAAAACATTGGAGACATTTTAGGTCTTCAAAAGTAGATAAAAGTCAACAAGAATGGGCATCATAATGAATCTCATTATCTTCACAGCTGATGCCTAAACTTTCAAACCTGATACTATCCAGCAAAACAGAATAGGGGAACATCAGTTAAAAACCAGATGGTGAGAGTAATACAGGGCTTTAAATCAAGGTAATGAAAAGTCAAAGTGGGTTACTATAATATATCCTGCTATTTTTTTCCTTTAATTAAAAGGATAAAGATAAAAAAGTAAATAATGGAGTGGAGATTGAGATAAAAGAGGGCATAACAACGAAACAGCGCAGATCAAAACATAACCATTTAAGCAGAATAGTGTTTCACCACCAGATAATCCTAACCTAAAAGTAGTTACCATATTGTCTCTTTCTTTGAAATCCTTGAGTACAAATTCGTATACTGTAGCATTAAGTATATCAAAACAATGTAAAACCATTCAAGAAAATGACAGCATTACAGAGTATTTAGAATCGACTAACAGAAAATGAACAATGGTTTCTGTATAATCTCCTTGTCTTTAAAAGGTTTTTGCTTATACTATCGTACATAATAAAATCCAATAAGATACAGCCTATTTAGACTATTGGAGACAGAAGGACAAAAGCTAGATGAGACTTCAAAACAAGATGATACTAAATCAGTATTACCTATTAAGATGTCATTTTCTCCAAAATAGCTGTTCCTATCATCCAATCTTCTCTGCCTCATTTCTGTTGAGCTCTTTTTCTGTCAGTAGCTGTCAGTTTGTCTTCTTCATTTTGTTCTCTGCTCCATTCGTTGTGGCCTCTCTGTCATTATTTCTGGATTCTTTGTATTTTTCTTTTTTTAGAATATCCTGCAATACTCTCTGTAGAGTTGAATTGGTGGTTGCAAATTCCCCCAGTTCCTCTTTATCCTGGAAGCACCTTGTTTTTCCATCAATTTCCGGGGACAGTTGTGCAGGATATCTCAATCTTGGCTGGAGATTATTATCTTTCAAAGCTTGAATTATTTCCCCCCACGCTCTTCGTGATTTGATGGTTTGTGCAGAGAAATCTGCTGTAATTCTGATGGGTGTTCCTTTGTAAGTGGTCTGTTTCTTGTCTCTGACAGCTTTTAATATTCTGTTCTTGTATTGAATTTCTGGAATTTTTATTATTATATGCCTGGGTGTTGCTCTGTTTGGGTTGTAGGTAGCTGGGGTCCTGTATGCCTCATACATCTGAGTATCTTTACCTTTTGCTAAATTAGGAAAATTCTCCTGGATTATTTCTGTGAGTAGCTTTTGTAGTTCACTTGTTTGTGTCCCTACTTCTTCTTTTATGTTCTTAATCCTTAAGTTATGGATCCTCTTATCATCTTCTTGTCTTTGTATTATTGCTGTTTGTTTCTTTGTTATTTTTAAGAAGTTTTTCATTTCATTCTCCCATATTACAAGTCTGCCCTCCAGTTCAGATAGTCTGTCCCTTAGTTTCTTTCAAGCTGTTATGCCAGTCTTCTATAGACTTCTTAGTATCTTGGTAGTCCCTTTGAACCTGCTTCACGTATTCTATGCTTTCTCTGTTTTCTCCATCAAACAATTCTCCCTTTTTTTTCTGTTCTTCCATTCCACCACCTGTTTTTTCTTGGGTGGTACTTAACATTTCTCTAACTATTCTGCATACTTCTAGCTTCAGGTCATTGATAACTTCATTCCTGAATTGGTCTATGAGGCTCTCTATATGGTGCCTTATGTGTATTGGTACGGTTTCTGCTATTGCCTGTTTCTCAGAATTGGGGGCCGAGGAGCCTTTCTTGTTGCTGCCTCTTCCCATGCTGCCTCTTCTTCTCTGTTCCTTATATATGCAAGCTTATATAACAGGCCCAGCTTCTCTCCCAGTCAGCCACAGCCTGATCGAATTGCGCCAGTTAGGTGTTCCCGCTCACTGCTGCGCACCAGGGAATTACGGACCAGGCAGCCTATGCGTCTCCCCTCCCGGCCACCATCAGGTTCTGGGATCTGGGTTGGGACAGCCTACCAGGTCCGCCCGCAGCGTCACGCAGGCCAGGCACTTTTCACCAATCCCGCCCGAGAGGGGGATGTGTTGCTGGGGTCGCCACCGCGCCCTGTTCCCGCAGACTGCCCGGGCCCAGAAAGTCCTCCACTGGAGTCAAACTGTGGTAGAATGTCACTTTCTCTCACTCACCTCACCACAAGTCAGTGCACGCCTCCCTGCCGTTCGCAGATTGCTGTTCTCAGAGCTTCTGCGCGTCTCTCTCCTTGCCGAGCCACTGTAGAGGCAGCCAGCCACCGTGTGGCGGGAAACCCAAATCGCAGCTTACAATGGCGCGGGGTCCAGCCTCCACACCGAGGCTTTTCTGTTCCTGTTTTAGCACCAGGACTGCATTCCAAGTTGGTTTCTCTCAGCCCAGTTCATTCCTGAGTCAGCAGAGCATATCTCCACCTGCTTATGTCTCCTTAGTACGCACCATTCCTGGCTTCTGAGCCGAGTCTTTCAGAGAGCCTCCGGTAGTTGCTGTTATCTGTCTGCCATGTTCTCCCGGAAGTCATGAATGCTTGTTTCTAGTTATTGTTATCCACACAGTTGGCCGTCTGATCCTGCAGGTGCTCAGATGAGTACTTTAGTTCAAGATCTCTGAGTCACAAGCTGCGCTCTTCCGGTTGCTGAGAAGTCAGCTTCTGGCATGAGTAATACGGAGCTTTTGACTGCAGCACTGACAGCTTTTCTCCCTTCTCTTTATTCTTAAAGTTCAGGGACCAGTGCCTCATTGTGCTTATGGTACCAGATGCATACATTTTCCTTACTAAAACTTATTTTTACCTGACGTTTGAAGATATGCATTCTTATCTTTAATTTTTAGTTAAAAAGATATAATCTGTAGTCAACTAGTTCTTTTGTCTGTAAATGAAATTGGAAACAATTCACACCTTTTCTGGAGCTCTGTATTTTACTGACTATGCTGGATGTTCAAATATTTTGAGTATATAAATAAATAATTTCAGATGCTAACTGCAAATGTAAAAGCACAAAATTTTGTTTATTCATGTTAATTTTCCACTTTAAATTACACTCAACAGAATCTGGGTGAAGCAAAGAGCAACAAAACAGAAAAAGCCCTATTTTCCCCCTCAGCATAACCTTTTACAAGCTTTTAGTTTCTTTGTTCATCCTTAGGTTTGGTCTTTTTGAGCCTTGCATCAAGATTCTAGCTCTTGGTCTTTGCTGTGTTGTTCAGGTAGAGCTACGTGACATATTTATGGAGTTTCATGCATGGAGCACAAAGAACATAAAGAAAGCTCCAAACACATTTACAGTCTTTAAAAACCTGGCAAAAATATTCATTTTCTGTCTGTATGCACTAGCAAAGAAACTTTATGGTTGTGTACCTCACATAGAAATGCTGAAATATTGCAGCTTAAATTGTTTAGTCATGGTGATACATTTTTAAATGTAAAACCACAACTAAGACTATTTTGGGGTTGTTACCACTGGACAAATTAGTGGAAAGCATGTAGTTATAGACCTAAACAAACCTAAATAAAGATTTTAAAAGTCTATTGAAGCACAAATACTTTTTATAAAGAAGTGATTATCAGCAAATTTGACTCAAGGTCTCAACCTGTGGAACGTTTGATTTACAATGTTTGTTCAGAACAAACATTGTATATTATTATTATTAAATCCATAGGCTATATTACTTGAACTTTATGATCTATTAAGTTTTCTCTTCCTTTATTTTACCTATAAATTGTGTTTGCAAGACACATAAGTTAAATATACACACATATATATTTGTAATTATAATTTTCAAATAATATCTATTTGTAGAAAATAAGAAATCTTCAAATTGTAAAGAAAGTGATGTTATCTCATGGTAGTACTTTTTCAGGTTAACTCTTGAGTTTGAATGTTAACTGTCACATGATACTGTCTTCTATGATCTGATATTCTGCGTCTTCTCAAATTTCACATGTTAATTCCTAATCAACAAGGTGATGACATTCACAAGTATGACTTTGATTGGTCATTTTGTCCTCAGAGTGGAGCCTTCTCAAATAGAATTAGTGCCCTTCTGAAACATGTTTCAGAGCGACCTTCTGGCATTAACACAGTTTCAAGCCTGAATCAGAAATACAGGAAAAATAGCCTCTCGGCCTTTTGGCTATGATCAAGTGCAGAAATATTGGGAATACAGTTATTGGAAAAGAATTTTTCCATTTTTTTTTTTTTCTTTCAAGCTCTACAATGGACCACGGGAGTTGTCATGTACATAAACAGTGTAAACACATTATTGCCTGTCAAGATTTATATGTGAATGCCTTTCCGGTTATTTCTCCAATAAATTAACCAAATGAAGGAGACAGTACCCAGAGAATGTGGAGAAAAACTTTTCTTGAAGTGAGGACTTGCAATGAAATCATTAAGAATTTGTTTAAAAACATTTATTTGGAATGACTTGTTTGTAACACATTAACTCTGGTCTAAGTGTGAAGAATCTTTCTATTTCCTTCCCTACTCTTGATAGATTTGCATGAATATTATCATTGCCAACACTACCTTGGCTCATGTGAGTGGCTGGAACAATTGTTTTCTCAAATCCCTAGCTAATGTTTGGTAAAATGCAGCATCTCTAAATTTAGATCCCAAAGCTGCTTTAGATTTGGCAGAAGGTTATACTACTGAGGATGTCCCCATAGCCTCAATTTCTTCTACTTCATACTTTGAGATTCTATTAGTGTTAAAACGTAAATGCTTTAGATTCAGTTTTTTCTTAATATACAAAATCTCAGGAAAATAAAAAAAAGCTGCAAATCTTAAAAATAGTTAAAAGACCATGAATAAAGGACAATAGTGAAATAATAAAGCTGATTGTTTCCTCTGAGTTTTCTCGCTTAAGAATAATTCTTTTCCAAAATAGTTATATTAATTTTTCAGATTTTAATGGTGAGAAGAAGCATAATAGTGAAACATTGCATCTATTTATACATAACTTATGAAGCACTTTGTGAACATTATTTAAGATATTCAAGTTTTATATTAAATGATATAGTTTTCTATTATGTGAGCTGACACTTAACAGTTCCAACAAACAGTGGTTGAAAGATGAGTGCTATATTGCTGGATAATAAATTATCCTAAAATAAAGTGACTTCACACAACATATAATTATCATCTCAGTCTCTGTGGATCAGAAACTCAGGTAGGTGGGTTTGGAAGGTGTCTCTAACTTAAAGTCTCTCTCAAGGCTGTTATTAGTGTGTGAGTGGGATGCTGTTATTTGAGAGTGACTAGCATGTGGGGTTCAGAGCTCCATGACTGTTGGAGGCTGCAACTCGTCACCAGCTGTTTGCTGCAGACATCAATTCTTACCCTTCCTGTGTTGGCCCGTGCATGGACCTTCTCACTATGCACTGGCTGTCTTCCACAGGGAGGAGATAGAGGGAGGGGCAAAGGGAAGGGGGGGGTGAAGGAAGGAATCACTTATTTTTTTAGTCTGGTCTCAGAAGTAATTTCTTACCACTTTTTATATGTTTTTCGTTTTAATTCTTATTAGTCAGTTACTAACTACTACATTCTACACATATTCAAAGGAAACAAGCTTACAGAGGTATATAAAAAATGAAAAGATTTACCAGAAAAGAAAGGTCAGTTGTTTTGATTGGTTGACTCTTGCTCTCTGGTAGACAGAATATCTGTACATTGACATTGTGATACGTAAACTATGCCTCAATAATATACTGTAAATATCTGACTTTTTCTGCCAAAATATGCTTATTGGTCAAGTGCCATTACCTTAGGATATTTGTATATCATTTTGAAATGTATTTGAATTCCCAGGTGGCATTCTCCTGTCACAATAACTATATTAATTTAATGACACTGTATTTTCTTGACTCTATCTTTACCAGACAGGGAGCAAAATTAGTACTTTCACTGGTCAGAGTTAGCATACTGCTTAGATCTGTCAATGCTAATTTATCACAAGTTTAAAAATGGATTATTTTTCCTGGTTTTTAAATTTTATTTATATCAATTTTATGTGTCCTGGTAGAGTTTATACAGGTGAAGATTTGATACAGGACACATTTTACATAATAATTTTGTACTATTCACCCAAAGAGTCAAATGCAAAACAGTGTGGGAGATCTGTCCACATACTAGAGTCCTAAAGAATTTAGCTGGGGGCCTGAAGGTCACAGCAATGCCCCACACAAGTTCAACTGAAGATCTACAGCTCATGACAACATCTCATCCAAGCCTCCATCAGGGGTGTGCCCTGGGAAGGCTTAAAGGTCAGTGGTAGAAGCTAGAAAATCTGTACCAGCAGGATGAAGGATCTATGCCAGCAAGCTGAGGGATCTGTACTGTAGTCAGGAAGTGACACTCAAGGTAAGGACCAGACCTCCCCTGAAGAGAGCCACAGCGAGGACTTGAGTCCTCCCATGATCACATCAGCTAAGTTCATATCAGGAAAATCTGAGCAACAGTCATCTCCAGGAGAAATAACAGCACAACAACATGTTCTTTTCCTGTTCTCCTTTTATTCTGTAGGTAACAGTCCTCAGGTAGGTGTTCCACATCAGTCTCCACTCTTACTCAGTTCTACTAGGTGTTATAAGTTGAACATCAGTTAATTCACCAGAGTAAGGGAGGTTTTTGATTTTTTTTTTTGTATTGTAAAATTGGGAATTAATTATCTTCTTGATGTTTCTCCATCCTTCTTAAAGATACCAATTTTGGAAATTATTGCTTTCAGGGTGCTTCATTTGGGAAACAGGGTTAATTTTTTCTTTATTATTAGATTGATATTTTACACTCATTCTTTGTGTATTCTGTTCATTGTGCAATTACCTAAAATGTCAATTACCTATAATGTCATTTTAGCTAAACAAAATATATTAATTTTTATAGTTTAGAGTTTACTGGTGTTTAATTGCCTTAATTACTGTTTTCTGATTGTTGAGACAAAATATCTGACACCCAAAGTGAAGCAAGAGAAGTTTTATTTTTTACAGTTTTGGAAGTTTCAGTCCATATTTAGTTGGCTCAAAGGCAGAGTTGCAGTGGCTGAAGCAGCCATTCATGGCCACCACAAATACCAAAGTGCAAACCAGGCAAGACAGAGACATGCCTTCTTCCTTCCATTATACTGTATGCTGGCTTCACCCCAGGGTAGGTGTAGGACTCACACCACCAATTTGACAATGAACCACTCACAATGTTAGATTCATTTTCATCCATGAATGCATGAGGTCTGGGGGAGGGCTGATTTTAACATAAACCATAACAATGTTAGAAGTAGTACAACTGTAATTTGTGTTCTTCAATACTTTTGATAATGTATAAGTTATATGCTTATGAGTTTTATTCATGATTATAACAAATTAATTAAGAAGTTTGTCACAGTTATGGATGAACAAACTTGTTCATAGATAATAAGCAATGTAGCCAAAGTAAGAAAAAAATCAAAGATCATGGGTAAGGCTGACACTGATTTTTTGTGTTAATGTGGCTGTATTTTTTCTTCATGCTGGTGCTCAAATTCTGGGCCTCACACATGCCAGATAAATGTCGTATCACTGAGCTACTCTGCCAGCCCTGACACCTAATCTTGAGCTTAGCCTGTGCCTGAGACAGTCCTACTACTACCTTAATTAATGCATAGAGGCATTTTAAATCTCCACTGTGTTCACTGAATTAATAAAAGCTTAGATCTCTTTTGATTTGCCTTCAATAATATTCTTTCCACTTCTCCTTCAAGCCTCAATAGTTTTGCAGTAATAATTATGCTTGTAATTATACAGATATATTAATCTACTCCAGTATTCTGGCTATTTACTATACACACAAAAAATTGTAAAACCTCTGCATGTAATTTTTCTTATATCATTTTATTCTCTTTCCATTAAAAAAATAAGAATTGGTTCAGAAAGAAATAAAAACTAGGAAGGGGAGGGGTAAAAAGGGAAAAGGCAAAGCACAATGCCAAAAGGATACAATAGAAGCAAAGATCTGTAAATAAGGAGGGGAAGTGAGATTGAAGGGACGTCAAGCAGATTTCTATTCCTAAGTTTTTCAAAATTTTGGATTTTAGTGATAAAATTTTGAATTACATAAGGCATCATAAGCATCTATGAAGTGGGAAGAATAACACTAATATTATAAAGTCATACTCATGTTCCATGAATCTGTTATAAATTCCAGCTAGATAGACACAGTGAGAAAATCAGAAGTTGCAATTAACATAAGACTGAAAAAAAACTGTAGAATATGGAGATGAAAAATGACAGAAATACCAGGAGGCCATCTATGCAAGGGAAATAAGTGCTATGTAAATATATCAGTGACATTTTTGTCAGAGCATGTCAAAGACAAATCATAAAATACATGGTAAACATTGGTAACAAAATATCTTGAATAAGGAAGCCTTGTTTTCAAATCCTGACTGTCACTAGTTTATGAGTATCCTGTGACAAATTACTTATCCTCATTGTTCCTATTTTTATATTTAAAGGTAATTAGTTAAACCTAAGTCAGAGTAATAGATAATATTAAATAAAATGCAGTAGCATTAGTAGTGAGTAATCACCGATTAACAGAGATCTGCTGTTACTGTTGATGACCATGTTCTCTAAAGCAAGGTTATGTGTTTTGAACTTATTTAGATTTGTCACATCATATGCTATCCATGACAGATTTTATTAGAATTTTCTTTTTATCTCAGACATATTTATTGATGACTTATTTTTATTTGGAATATAAACTGTTTAACAAAAAGACTATGCACATTTATAAAAAATACAAATTTATTATGTTTTTATATACATATTTAAATGTGTATATATTTTATGTATGTATATAAATACATGTATTAAAAAATCTATATATTACAGCTTGTTAAATCTCTTTTATATATAATAATTTAGATACAGAGTGATAAATTTTAGAACATAGTTAAACAGTATTTTATATTCTCTAAATGGCACAAACTTTGGCAAATCTATCGAAATCTTTAATAATCAAGTCTAAATGGTGGCATAAGCACCTTCCTGGCAAGAAAAAGTTTCTGAGTTCAGTCTTCAGGGCAAAAAATTAAAGTCTAAATGAATCCTTCTGTGTGGCCAACTAGCATAGGAACACCATTAAAATTTATCTTCTGGAAAATGACTAGATTGTAAAATATTCAGAATTTAAGTTTATTGTAGCTTACATTATACCTATTCTTTACATGCATGGCACAAGCAAATGAAAAAAATAGCAGAAATTTTGTTGATTTATTATTTTTCTCTTCTGGCCAGTGGTTCAATGAAATTTAAAAAATAAATAAATCTAATATTGTATGCATGTCCTTAGTTAAGAATTGTGGGGGCTAAAGCTGGGAAAAGCACCATCAAAAACTTTCCATTATCCATGCTTCATGCTCTTAATTTAGCTGGGATGGTTGCAGGGGTCACCTATGGAGAAAAATTAGAGATGCATCACCTAGAGAGAACAGTCCTTCCTTCGCCATGGTCTCTGATCTCCAGGATGGAAAATAGCTCACCTTGGGGAACAGTCTGAAGGAGCATAAAGCAAGAAGACTGACAAATCATCTCATAGGTCCATCTGTCCATCTTATCATCAACATAAACTCACTATAACCATGCAATGCAATGCTCTTTTATAATTTTTAAGACTGCCTTTGAAATTCTATTCAGATAAGAAATTTGGAATCATGATGCCCTAACATTATATTCCATTTCCCTTTCAGAGAAAAACAGAAAGCAAACAATATTTATGAAAAAAAATATTTATGACATCACTCTTTACATGTGAAATGAGACATTCTTTTATTTATCAAATATGACTTTTATCTGTAGGCCAGTATGGATCCAAATATACACTAATTAATCATTAAATGTTGTGGTAAATAGAGGAGGCATTTCTCTTTTGAGCTTTGACAATTATTTCCATTTAAATGTAGGACTCTTGTTCAACTAATGTCTGTACGTTTCTATGTCCAGCTAAGGCAATGAATGCATTAGAATAGAAATGTACATAAAATCATTATAATTTAGTCCTTTAATGGAGAAGATTTGAAAACTTCAACAAAACAATTAGGTAGCACTCTGAATAGACAAAGGAACATGTTGTAAGAATAAACTTGGACTCAAGATTCTCTGCAAACTCAGTTCACTCCCTCTTCTTTGATAAAAGTTGAAGTACATTGATCAATATGGCACCTTCATTACTGTAGAAGTGAACACTGGAATATATGGGGGAGAGCAAGTGCACAAAACATACGATTTTTTTTGTCCAAGTAAATTATTTCTATCTACCACGATATACTGTAAGATACCCCACATTTAATACCTAATGAAAACATACCAGTTTATATATTAAAACAAAAAAATAGACATTGCAAAAGTCCAGTTTTCAAAATATATGTATATAAAGAAAAGAAAAATACCTTCCTGAATATCAAGGTTATAATTTTATCCAGTGCATCCTTTTGTTGTTTTTGCTGTTCTCTGTTGGTAATACCATCGTACTCCTCAGAAGAATTGCATTGCAAATACACGCCTCTGACTTGGAAAGGTGGGATTTTTTAGGTTGAAAACACTAGATAGTATTTTAGAGTCCCCTAGTTGATAAAGGAATATAAGTGCATTTATCCACCAGTCCTGAAATGCTCATCTAGGGGACAGTGTGTCTTTCTGCCCTGATCTCCTTCCATCTCCCTTTCTTTCATTTGCCTTGCCGGATACTCAGTGTTTATCAGGTTTGAAGTTTTAAGCACTTCTACACAGATCAAAATATTCAATTCTTTCTGTCTAAGACCAACAGTATAAATTATATGATTTGGCATATTTTTCTATTTTCAAGAATTCAAATCCAAGGTATAGGTTTTCTAAGTCTTTCACTGGTCCTTGGGCACATAGCTCTCTAACTGTTTAGCCTAGATGGTTATTTTTCAATCTTAGCTCTACCTGAATGTTTAAACTGGAGCAGACCAGTGGTCACACTACATCTCTGTGGGCAGAGCAACTGGTGCAAAGTTGTACAAGAAACAAACCAATGAAGATAAATCTGTGAATTTTCCTGGTAGAATGGTGAAGAACACTAACCATTTTGGATTGGTAGCTGTAAACATAAATGGTTATAATTCCAGAAGCCATCACTGTTAGTTAAAAGAAAAAAAAATATCTGAGAGGAATGAAAAGGCTACACAAACAGAATATCACAGACAAGCAGAGCTGACAAAAGGGGCTACACACAGGTCAGTATCATCTTAAACTTGGTCCACCTGTGTTATATCAATTAATGTAAACATTTGCTTCCACATTACCTGGATCTGAGCTTCTATAGTACAAGAGTGAATGACTTAACTAAAATCCAAAGTCCATATTTAACCAAAGTTAATAGTATAATAATTTTTGGAAGACTGTGAGAATGTGAATTTGTAAAAACACAAAGGGACATGAATATTCCATGCATTCAAAAATTGCTAAGTTTTATACGTACACACAGGTGAATACAGAAAGAGAAAGGAAACTCCATACAAATAAATATCAAGAAAAAAATTATTAATTTATTTTTTGTGAAAAATGTCATAATGTGAATATTTGTCATGGTTCCAAAAAAACAGGATGAATCTGCTATAAGTAAGTATGTGCAATTTATTCAGATGATTGTGGAGGTTGAGAAGTCTCACAGTCAGCTCTTTAGAAGGAGAGGTTCAGAACAACTGACCATGTAGTTCCAGGCCAAATTCAAAAACCTGAGAATAAAGAAAAAATTACTTCAGTTCCTTTCTAGGTTAAAGGCCTAACAAGCAGAACCACTGATGCCCAATCACAAGAACATCATGTAAAGAGCAAATATTTCCATCTTTGTAGTTTTATTCCAGTTCTGAAACAGCTGGGTGGAACAACTGTATGTTGGGGAGGGTATATCTTCAGTATTCACAAATTCAGCTGCCAAATTCTCCTAGAAACACAGTCTTGGAAACTTCTAGAAATAATATTTTTCCAGCCACCTTGACATCCTCCCGACTAGTCACATTGACAAGTAATGCTAGCTACCGTAACAGGATTTAAAAATTCACTATGGGTCCCGTAAAGGGGGGATGCTTTCTGTCATTGTCTGTCATTTTTTATTTCATCTCATCTATAAATTATTCTTCAGGCACCTGTCAGATTAAGTTCCAAAACTTCATGTTACAGAAATTATGACTGGCATAGAGTTTAGCTGCTTTGTTTTGAAATCCAAGTGTGTCAGGGGCTGCTACCTCTTCAGTACTGAGTGGGACAGCGAGACAGGAAATACCTGCATCATCTGACTTAGACTCAGAAAATCATTGACATTCTTGTTGAATATAGGCTTGACTCCATGGCAGGCCAATTTTTGCTTCTTCACTTGCAATCAGACTTGTTTGGGATCCAGCGACCCCTCCACGTTTCCTTCGCTCCTTCCTTGTGATACTTTAGATCAAGAATGCTCTTCAATGTGCTGGGGATTTAGCTCAGCGGCATAACCCGCCTGCTTTGCAAGCAGGCAGTCCTGAGTTCGATCCTTGGTACCCATAAAAAGGAAAAAAAAATGCTTTTCAAAACTCTTCTGTGTTTAAAGGAGAGCTCTTTGAAGGTGACTGAGTCATGGCAGCATTGTATTCATCCATTAATTGATTCATTGCTGAGTTGATGGCTGAATGTGCTGTTAGGCGGTGGGTGTCTGGTTGGAAGAGAGGCATCAGTGGGGGAGAAGGATCACAGACTGCATCTCCTGCCCAATTCCTCCCTTCACAGTCTGGTTGCCATGAGGTGAGGAAATCTGCCCTGGCCTACCCCTGAGTCATAATGTTTCTGCCTTGGAGTCAGCTGATCACAGAGTGAATCCTCTGAGTGTTTAGCCCAATTGAACCTCCCTTCCTTTACATTGTGTACCTGCCAGGGATGATTGATGAACACACTCATTTTCTTTAACACAATTCCTGGTAAAACCCTTGCACAGTGATTTCCTAGCTAGTATCTGTTTCTATGATGAACTGGATTCACAGAGATACCCAAAATGAGTCACCAGTAATGTTTGTTTCTGATTTGAGATTGTCAAAAAAATAAGGCAGACTTAATCAAATCTTTGGTTTGAACAGATCCATTCATTATTATCAATGACTGTAGTTTCTACAGTTTGATATTCTTGGTGTGTAATGTTTTATTCCTCATTCCAACCAAAAACACATTGTTGTACTTTTGTATCTGATGACTAATGCATTACAAGTTACTTCTGATAATATAAATGTCAGAATGTATACTTCTTTATTAAAAAGCTGTGTGTATAAGTGAATATATTTCAATTTCATTTTATAGAAATGCCAATGCTATCCAGCCCAGTAAAAATTCTATCTATACTTACTGGCAGCCATCCTAAACAATTTCATCATTAAGGACTTGCCAGGTATGAATTTTTGTAATTTGTAGAAAAGTTCAAAATCAAAATAAAGCAGGTCCTAGAGATTATAAATTAAGAAACTATGTGACTTAAATAGGGCTTTTGTAAGAGTGTAGCAGTTCATAAATAAAGGCTTGTTACATTCCTCTTACATCACTTTTAAACATTGGTGGTTCATGTCATCGCTCCTTAAACAATAATTTTAGCCTCATACGCATGACAGTGGTGCAGTTAGATTTACGAATAAGACAAATCTTTAAAGCGTTTTGTTGATTCTTCTCTGAGGGTGAAAAACACTATCACCCTTCTCTCAGGAGTTGTCAGGCAAGGAAAAGGCCGCTTACAAAGTAAAATTTTGCAGTGCTTTTGAACAAAAATCTTGCACCACTGTGGAAATAATGGAAGGTCAATATGGCTTTGCATCTTGCTGTGGAAGCTCTGTGCATTTTGGTAGCTGAGATGGTGCCTAAGTGAAAGAAAATGAACTGAAGAACAAAATCAGTATTAGCGAACATCAAAGCTTCCCTTTACTGGAGAGAAGGCGGCCATCTGTACCGGTGTGATATGTCATCTTTATCCCATCTGTCCAAGTCTCTATCCTTTCCGTTTTTGAAGAAGGCGGTTACTGTCCTTTTCTGTAATGTAGCTGACAACATGTTAATCAGGTTTAGGGTTATAAAATGTTATAAATCAGGCCAAGTAACAAGTTTTCCTTCATTTCTTTCCTCTACTCAAAGTATCGCTACCAACGGAAAGCCCCAACTTCTGCGGCAAGTCCCACTTCTCACAGCTTCCAGTTTGTTTAGCATCCTTGATTTCACATAAACAGTACAAAATAACTCCCTCAGCTACAAGGTCCTTTTCCAGTGAGTGTGAAAACTCCCACATGGGAGTTATTTTTAAAATGACCGTTCACCCTGGAGGATAATTCTAATAAGGAGCAAAGCAGTCTTTTATGGAAGTTTCTATGTGTAGCAGAGTAAACACCACTCCTGCCCGAGCAGCTCCTTTGACTCTACTCAGAGAGGACTCAAGGATCTTTGCAGTTAATTAAAAGCTATTTAGATGGGTGACGTTTTTCTTCCAAGATTCCAGAATTTTCCTTCTCAGACCAATTATGAGGAGTAAATGGTCTGCCTTGGTTCCCCTCGTCACTTTTAGGTGGGCTTTGCTGGGCTTCCCTGAAGAAGGGTCTTTCATAACAGACCTATGACAGTCTCATTGCAGTCTTTACCTGGCTTCTGTCTGAGCAATAAACTTTGCCTCGTTTCTAAAGAGCGTAGAGGTCCTACAAAAAGTGAGACACAATTCTACAAATGGGGGAGGTTGGCAATGAGCACTTTTATGAGCCACGTAATCAAATTGTTCTCATGGTGGTTTTTATTTGCTTATCCGAGATAGATGACCACATGGCCCATCCCACACAACTCTAATTGATTATATAATAAATTCATTCAACCAAGTCACAGAGTTGTTCACCTGGGACAAAAAATAAATTTGCCCTGTCAAATTAAGCTCCAACTTTATTTCAACAGGGCACTAAGTTAGTTTCTAAATGATTTCCATTGTCTTGCTACTTGTCTTAATTTTAAGAGAAACAGAATGCAATTAACCCTATTCTTGTCAAACATTTATAAATGTGTTACTATGAGTTGATTATCAGACTAATGGCATTTTATATGAACATTTAAATTTAAAACTGAAAATACACTGTTATATTGAAAATTTAATATTTGCATTCTTTTTATTTTCTTATGTCAATGAAGGCAGTTTTGTATTTATTTTTTGCATGATATAATTCTACTATTTCTATATATATAATTCTATTTTACATATAATTCTATCTTATATATAGTTGCATGATATAATTCTATTATTTAAGAACAACATGGGAAAACAGACTCTTACTCATGAAAACATAAGTCAACTATACTCTTCATAGTATTTCTTATTTTACTTATCTTTAATTAATTAATTAATGTTTTACTGATTTTTGAAACGTCAGCTTGACTGTGATAAAATCTCCCATTTAATAGGAAATGGCTTTTCTGGTTTCCTAAAAATACTGACTTTACATATTGGCAAGTTACTATCCAGGAAAATGAAAAAATGTGTTTTTCATCTTGTTCACTTCTATCTTCTATCGTTTACTCATTTCTGTCTTTACATTTGAGCGCTACATGATTTACTTGTTCATAAACTATATATTATTGGCACACTAATATTTATTACAGTTCCCAGAAGAACTGTTTATTCCCTTTCACATCCACCTTTTTTGTCTTTGTAAAAGGGCTCCCCTGAGTGACCACGTCCAGGGAATCTCACTTGGACAACATGAAAATATTTTTCTTGGTACAATAGTCTACATCTTGATGTGCAGATTTCTATTTATTTTGTTCACGAATTGTCAAGGAAGTAAAATAAATTCTCAGATTTTTTTCATTCTTTATTTCTCTTTCCCCAGTTCCTCCTGTTCCAATTGTATTTTCTTTCTTTCCACTTTTCTTCCCATCTACCAACTACAGTTACTCCAGAGAAAATTCTAGATCTCATTATTCTGTAGGTGTTGAATCAAAACAACAAAAATGTGCGATTTTAAAGCGTAAATTACCACTTCATCTGTAAGAACTAAATTTGGCTGACACGGGGTTTCAGACTTTTAATGTACTGCCCAGAAAACAAAGCAAACTGGTGCTGGTATTTTGACCTAGAACTTGTAGATAATAAATAGGCATTGTTTCAAGATATTAGGTTTGTGGTAATTTTTTTACAGCATTACAAAACCAGAGAAGGAAATGGTGATGTATCCAGTGTGGACTTTTGTATGATTGTAGAAGTGTTTATTTATGCTTGGAAGAAACATCTTTAAATGATTTGGAGCAAATATTATTATTACTCAGTTTATCTATATTTCTTTGTGATTTCTCCAGTTTTATGTGGAGACATGGCAAGAATTGTAATGGGCTCCTGTGTTTGAAATATTCTATCTGAACTTCAAAGATGTTCATAATTTAATCTCTAAAATCTGCAGATAAATTTATATTGTATGAAAATGGAGAATTTGGGATGAGGATTTAGCTCAGCAGCAGGAGCGCCTGCCTAGCAAGTGCAAGGTCCTGCGTTCATTTCCTGGTTGAAAAAAAAAAAATAGAATTAAGATTAGCTTTGGAATTAACATTTCTAATCAGGTTACACAAAATATATGTGTTTTCTTGTATTATTTTGTTAACTCAATGTATCTACAGCATCCCTTCCTGGGGAAGAAGGATAAACACAAATATCATAATCACAGAGACAGCATTGTGAAAAAGACTCTCAGCCCTCACTCCATGTGAAAATGGAAGCATGCTGATGGCCCTGTAATGCGGACAGAGTCTGTAACATAAAAAGGCAAGGAACAGATTTTTCCCAAGAGTCACCAGAAGGTGACTGATACCTTGACATTAGAAGAGCATGACCCTTTTGAGTATCTTTCCAACAACTGCAAAATAATAATTTGTGTCGTTTTAAGTCAATAAGTATGTGATAATTTGTCATAGTGACAGAAAACAAACACATGGATTTCTACTTCATTTTTCCTTTCTAGGTTAATAGGCTCTACACCTGCTGACCCATCTCAATTATAAATCCTAACACCATTTGCACTTTGTCCTTTCCTACATAATTTCTGTAACATATGGCCGAGTCAAAGGCTGCCTGCCACATCACTCATGTGAACTGCTTCCGCTCTGCTGACCATAACAGAGTTTTGTAAACACTCAAAATTTCTTGGTTGCCATCACTTCACTAATGTTTGTCTCCTGAAATTATCCATTCTCCTTTTCTTTTTCACTTTTATTTTTACTCATGCATGTTTGCAGAACATAATTATTACAATGTCTATACTGCAAACATTACATCAGTATTATTTTCTGAAACTAAAAATGTTATCAGAGCATGGGCATGGTAACAAAGTAACACCAACAAAAATAGTCTTGCAATTATTTTCCTGACATATGAACCTATTACTTTTCTTATATTGCCTAGCAAGCCATTCAAATCACCGAGGTGCTTTTGAAAATCTAAGTGCTTGCCTCTATAATTTTTATTCTTTGAAACATGAAAGATGGTGGTCCTCTCATCAATAATAAGCCTTGTTCAATCTAATGGAAAAGATGAGTGCTGCCCTTCTACCTAAGGCAATTTGCCACAAAATACGTTCTGCCAAACTGAATTGTGCACTATCATGTTTTTAAGCATGTGACCTTAGTTCAGAAAGTTTACTTTACTGTTTCATCTTCATGAAACTGCTAAATTATTCATTCAAGGCTTGTGAAGTTTTCTGGTGATATGAAAATTTAGCACCAATGCACTTAAAACAATTACAAGCCAGAAAGAACCTTGGCCATATTCAGATTATAGGAATTAAATACATAAACACCATGCAGAGTCTGACTGCTTCCCAGTTATGAAGATGTGATTTCCAAGTCTGATCTACACCAAAATATGAACTTTGCTAAATAATTCACCACGGGTCTCATAAATTACCATTTTTATATTAATCTATGCTACATTTCTTCCTTCTCGGTTATATACTAAAGAGTTTTGAGCAAAAATTAGTCATTTTTCCTCCACTAATTTACTTGACTCATTTGAAATTGACAATATTTGACAAATATTGATTGATAAAATTTTCTGTTGCATAAGGTCAAACAGTATTTGATAATGATGCATAAGTGATTGCAGATGCCTAATTACCTATCTCCTTAAGTCAAATTGCAGGCTCACGTCCTTTTTTGTGCACTACTAAAGAACAAGTTTCACATTTATCAGTTTTGTTACTAGCATTATTCAAAGTCTTCTCTAATTTAGATAAAAATTTTACAGTGTAAATCATATTTTCTTTTATCTTGAAGGATGAAGTTATGGCATTCATTATAACATCTCCATTTTATACAAATAGATATAGAAAAATGCTATCATTGTCTCTTCCTAAATAAGAAATATATATATATATATATATATATATATATATATATATATACCCATATACACTATAAACACCTGAAACCGTGATACAAACTACTTGTAGCTATTTGCTTAAATGGAAATAAAAGGAAAAGTCAGAAACAGAAACAAGGTTGTAAAAAATCTAGACCAATAATCTTTTCCTGCCAAATATAATGCAAACATTCTACAGAATAAACGGATTCTGAAAATAACAACAATATATTTGAGAAAATCAGTTTCATACTTTTGGTAACCAGAGGGAGCATGAGCTACTAAAATGTAATGCAGTTAATGAAAAGTACAAGCTATTAATTTCTGTAGAAGTTTGCCAAATGTTCTTAGGTGAGAATGGGAATTCAGAGACATGTAGTTCAAAGAAATTCAGATCACAGAGCAAGCACATCAGGAAGGCTGACTGACACCTTATTGATCACTGAGAGGTGAAACAGCACAGCCGTTACTGTCTTGAATAACTGACCTGCACTCTTCTGTCCAGTTCTGATTGAGTGACGTTAGGAAAGTTCTTTGAACTCTCTGCATGGACTTTAGGAAATAATGATGAATTGATTTCATGAGGGTCACAATTGAGGGTCAAAATTGGTAAACGTGATATAATAATTTATATCTGAATTGCTACATTCTTGTGAAATGCTTTCATTTAAAAGGTAGAGAATTATGTAAAGCTTAATTACATAAAATGGGAAGCTAATCTAGTGTAGATATATTCAAAGGCACAGACTTCCATATGCTTGCACATATTTCTTTTCGGTTCTATGACATTGTTGCACATGGTAATGATCCATACACATCTGTAAATGACAAAATGCTGACACTAATGAAGCCAGAAAGGAATATTAATGAAGAAAATATGAATTCATACTTAACAGGTTTTTTTGGCTATATAAATTTAACAAATGTGAAGTATAGAATTTTGTGCAGTGTGTTTTATATCTTCACAATGACATTTAGCGCCCTAGTTAACATGAATAGAATATGAATATTGGTACCCATTAGAAAGATTACAGCATGCTAAGAACGGGGTGGGAGACTTTTTTCTAAAATAACACTGACCATTTAAACTTCAGGGAGTTAGGATTCTTGGAGTCATGATGTGCACTTGCTTCATTAGTTTCATGTGACTCTAACTTTTTGTTCCTAGGATTGATTATTTTAACATCAGGCTAAATCCACAATTTATATAAATTAAAATATTTTCAGAAACTTTGCGAGGTTTTAGAGAAATTCCACAAAAGATTGGGAATTAATCTAAGAAAGAATAAGTGGAATATCTCCTTTAAATAGAGTAAGAAATAGAAGAAACAAGAAATAGAACTACACAAAAGTAAAATGGTATAATTTAGCCAAATCCGCAGCCCCAAAGGACTGTTTTTGCTGCGAAACATGTGAAGATTGCTTACCTCGTCCTGGCACTCTGAATTCTCCCCTGTATATTCACTTCTGATTACTTACTGCTTAGACAAAGGGATCACAGGTAGCGTGTAATCTCAACAAAGTTTATGGAGGTTGGAATGAAGTTGCCTTTTAGTTATGTTCTTATATTAATGTGTTTGCAGTCTAATAGAAAATAGCACTTCTGTTTATAAATACTCATAGATTTACATCGATATAATCTAGTTTCTGAAGGGAAAGGCAAGAAACAAGCGCTTCCTCTTCTAGGTTCTTTAACTTGATTTCCTGTGTCTTCATTATAGTCACAGCAGTTCAGTCTCATTTAGATACGTGAGAGAAAAAATAAACCGGAAACAATTTAAATATCTTTATGCACTAATGTCACAGATAGCAAATGCTTTTTATAGATTTTGTTTATCTGTGTCTCTTTTCTTTTGAGAAGGGAGGGACAATGTCATGTCAGGTTAACTGACAATGTACTCTTGGAATTATGAATTTAAAAATATTTTTGTCTCTAAATGCTGAGTCTAAAACATATTTTATGTTACCTATTTCTTTAGCCTAATTTGGAATCTCTGAACCATCACTTTTGAAAACAAAAATATATTTATTAAGGCTGAAATTTAAAACTCATTAAAAGTACCCAACTTTCTGTTTCCATCTTTATCTGAAAAAGTAGGTAAATAGAAGATTTTAAATCATCAAGCAAATTTCTGTAGGAATTTAAAAGAATGAGGGGTTAATTAATGGTTAAAAAAAGCAAAAAGATAAAAAGAAAAAGTAATATCTCTGTTCTTTCAACATTGTTAACATCAAATTGTTGCAAACACTTGCCGCTTGTATTGGGCACTGTCTGCCTCCTTTCTCCCTCCCTGTTGTTTGGAGATTCAAAGGTTCTGGATAATTCATCAGACAGAACCATTTTAAACATGTCTCTGCCCCAAGAGGCCTCACCGATAATTAACCTTTTTGAAAATGTTCAGAGACGTGGCACATAATGTTAAGATCATAAAATCTCCAAATTCTTTGCTTGTTTCCCAATTGTTGAATAAAATAGACAGAAGATGGCACTGTTTCCTCATTTTTTAAAAAAAATTCATTTTTAAAAAAAATCTCATCACTTTGACTGAAACAAGCATTTTTAGAAAGGGCTTCAAGGATAATATATAGTTAATTTCATGACAAATTTGAACTAAATCTACATACATAAATAGGCATATAAATTTTTCCTGGAGATTGCAGTAACATCTTATAATAACAGATTATTAATTTTATGTTGAAAATGTTACTCTTATTGCACTGAAATGGCATTGGAGGGTTACCAATCAACGGAGAAAAAAAAAAAGCTCAAATAAAAATGGAAATAAAACTTAAAGTTTATTTTTCAAAAGAGATGAAAATGTTTACAATGAATATTAAAATATTGCTGACATCAGTAATCATGTGGACAAATTGAAACTAACGTGAGATACAGTTGCACACTTGTAAAGGTGAGTACTATAAAAAATATGAGAGAAAACAAATACTGAAAATGTGGGAAAAGCAAACACAAACATCGATGGGAATGTAAGCCAGTGTAGCTGCTGTGAAAAACAGCAACATTATTAACTATGCTTAAGACACCAAATCACATTAGTAGACCATCAACTAGTGAAAAAAATGTGGTATGTGTACACCAAGAACACTATCCAGTATTAAAGAAACAAGAAGAGCCTGTTATATGTGACAACATGAAAAAACCTAGATGCTATAATGTTAAGTGAAATAAACCAGACACTTTAAGATAAATACTATCTTTTGTCAGTTATATGTTTAATCTACAAAAGCAGAACTAACAAAAGCTGTGAATACAATGCAGAAAACTCAGATGAAGGAACATACAAAAAATGTTATTATTTAAAGCATACAAAACTACAGTTTTAGAGGTAGAATAAAAAGATATTTTTTCACAACATGTTGATTATAGTTAATAACAACGTGTTATGCACTCAAAAAATGCTGCATGTGCTTAAATATTCTCTCCACAAAAATGAATATTATTTGAGATAATAGACACATTGAGTAGCTTGATTTACTACTATAATATAATGCTATCAACCACAAAATTCACAAATTATGTCAATTAAAAGACATATGTAAAATAAATAAATTCAGATAACTTAGGGAAAGATGAGTTTCTCCCAATAACCAATATATAATAAAAAAATTGAACAGGTTGTAATATCATATGAAAAAATTTTTGTGAACTGGAGTTTGTGATATACCTACTTAAAAATTGTCAATTTAGAAGTCACTTTAAAGAGTAAAGAAAATGTTCTTGAGTGGAAGAAGTAAAATAGCTTCAATGCCTTGTGTATTGCTTTAAATAATTTTCAAATAATATTTTAAATGTTAATTTTTAGGAATAATTAGTGAACCAAAATAAGCATGGTAGATATAAATTTTACTTTTGCTTTGCAGTTATACCTTTTAAATATCATTGTATAAAAACTGATACTATGTTTAAAAATTAAAAATCATATATCATTGCCCCTGTAGAAAACTGTCCAGATTACAGGCAACACAAGTTACTTGAGTCCAATGTATAAGACCTCACCAAGTCATTTCAAACTCATGTCACATAGAAATGATCTTGCGGTGACATCTTGGTAATGATTTTTAATTGGCTCCAGGAGGCAAAAAAGAGTTAAAAAAAAAAAAAGACTAACAAAAATTGATTTGGCTGGAAAGGGTAGTAAGTCAACAAATAATCAACACAGACAAGTTCTAGTTTCACATCAAGTACCAAACAAACAGTAAGCCCTGGAATAAAATTTTTCCATCAAAATGCCCCAAATACCAAACTGGACCAGCTTCAATGCAATTGAGCACAAGATATGACTATATTTTTTTGTCATAGAATTTAATTTCACAAACCTAAATAATAAAAAATGCAAATACATGTTTAGAAGAATCTTTCACTTAAAATAAATTTTCTTTCTCGGCAGGCAGTCTTGCAGTTTGGGTCAACTACATGACTGAGTTCTACTCAATGGAATGTAATTTCAAGTCACATCTGCTACTGTTATGCTAAGGATTTTAAGAAATATGCTTCTCTTCTGCATGCTAAGGACACGGAGGTGGTCAAACTGTACCCCAGCACGGAAGATCAGTTTATCATCGATAAATCGGGCATTGACACTGCAAAGTAAATCTCATTTTCTCTCCACAAATAAAACTATAGTGGGCATAAAAAGGAAATAAGAACATACAAAAATCTGCTTCCTTAAACTTGGAAATTCTGACTTTAAAGAGACATGAAAAAGAAGTTAACATTGCTTTAGAATATAAGTTATTACACAAGCATCCTTTTTTTTTTTTTTTTTTTTTTTTTAGTTCACATTACACAAATTAACACAAAGGCATAGTGACACGATGCCCAGGCAGTATATAAATCTAAATTCTTAGTACTGTTCTTTTCAGTTTTGTTGTTGTTGTTGTTGTTGTTGTTGTTGTATCATGTAAATTAATGTCCTCATGTTTTTCACTGTCTTTAATAATAAGGTGCTCGTTGGCTGAAAAAAACCTGATATTAGTATTTATTGTTTTCTAACCTCTCTGAGATAAAAGAGAAACACTTTGTTAAAAAAAAAAAAGTTACTTTATCCCGAATGAACATGAAACTTTGGTTTTTCAACTGATTATCAATTCTATGTACCAGGTACATATTTTATGCTGTGTGCTTCAACTAATAATTCAAAATTAAACACTGTACACAGTCAATTTTACTATGAACTACACAAATAAATCTGCTTTCACAGAACTCTGATAAGTTTTTTAAAACCTTTTGTCAGGGTCGTTTGTTATTAATATCAAGTATAACAAAAAATCAGGACTGGAAAAACCTTGCTTGAATCTTAATTTGTATTAGCTTCTTCTGCTCCAGTGTGTGTGACAGTGGCATGGTGGTCTTTGGGGGGATATGAACACAGGAGATGGCATAATCTATCTCAGTAGAGAAATATTATAACAATATTATCTGGCAATACATAGCATTAGTAAAACTTACCTACTCTGTTTAACTGTTAGGCTTAAAGGTCATGGGTGGTAGCAACTTCCTTAGCTCATTTTCTTGCTTCTGTCCAAGTCTTTTCTAGGTACTGAATCATAATTTTTCATGACACATAATATTTTTTTGAGTTTAAACACTAGGAAAAATAATTTTATTATCCCATTGTTGTTCTCATGTTCTAAGAATACACATATTGTTCTATGTGTATATACATTATGATATAAATGTGGAAAACTTTTCCAATTTGGTGACTTTAAAATACTGAATACATTAAGTTAAGACAAGAGTACATGTTGTGAAATTCATTGAATTATAATTTAATATTCTTTGTCAAAGCAAAAAGTTCATTATTTAAATCTATATTGTTAAAAAATTAATTTCTTGATATTATTCAACAAACTGCTTCATAAAGCAATCAAAATACATGGTGTTCTTTCACTGTATTAAGTAATCTTGCCTGGTGCAATTAAATCTTGAAACTGTTAATCTATTACATATAACCACGCAGCTGGTGAATTTAACAGAGATCACTAGGGCTACCAACTTATTTCTGACCTCCTGTGTATTATGTATTATTTAATTATTAAATTCATATTTTGGTTAGCTATTATATGCTAGATCTTGTGAAAATACTCAGAATAAATTAAACATGTGTGTCCTGTCTTCAGTTGAGAGACAGGGAAATTCATCAAGTGTTTAAATTTGAAAAAATGAAATATCAAAGGGCATGATTTACAGGAAAGCAGTGAATATGGGATAGTCAACTTAATTTGGAAACTGCCTTTAAGTATGAGGTATTATATTTATACTTTGGGATATAAAAGAATTTTAAACATGCTCACTACATAGGAATGCATATGGCTCTGTATATTTAGATAGTAGAATTTCAGCTTAAAGTGTAAGAATGGACTACTCTGAGTGGAAAGTAGCCATATGTGTTTCCCTACTTGATGCTCTATGGGAAGTCTACCGTTTCCTGCACATATATAGAGAGGGGTGTTTAATTGGACAGGCTACTTCTGTTCCTGAAATACTTTGCTAAATAGACGATATGTCGATGAAGTCACACTCAATTTAGAGAGTGTATATGCTGGTAGATTGAATAATGTCCTACAAAAATACTCAAATTCTATCCTTGGCGTTATGAACATTGACTAATATGACAAAAAAGTATGATTAAGGTTATTGAAAGGGAAATATTATACTGAATTATGTGAACAAACCATTAAATAATCACAGGTATTCATGTTTTAATGTTTACCATGCAAGTTTGGGGTCTTGGTTTGGTCTGATTCTTATCTAACACCCCTTTCCCCTTTTCTGGAATGAAAATGTTTATCCTGTGTCTTTGTATACGAGGCATATTTACCTTCATGTTCAGTCCTTACAATGATAGGAACGAGGTTGTTTTAAGTCTCAGAGTAAAGTTTGGACTTAAAATTTTTCAGCAACTTAAAAGTGTTAAAATGTTGGCAACTCTTAGAGCTGTACCAAGACATTTTCGAGAACAATATGAATATAAACTCTTTAGGGGTCAGAAGTGAAACACTATGGTATAGATTTCAAACCCCCGAAAGGTCTCATGTGTATGGAATGTGATCTGGGTGGACTGATCATGCCTGAGTGGACCCACTGAGGCCAGTGTAACATAAAGAAGGGCGGCTCCAAAGAGGCCTCACTGGAGGCCTGGCCTGGAGAAGAGTATTTTTATTCCCAGATCTGCTTGTAGGCTGGCGTGCTTGGAGGAGTTTTCTATGCTCTATTCTATTACCATTCCTTTTCAACCAGCCGCTGAGTGTTCTAAATAAATCTCTCTTCCTTTAATCCTGGACTGTAGGATATTTTGTTCCAGTGATGGGAAATTTACTAACACAATAGAAAAAATTACTTTGTAAAAGTGATTAAATTGAGGATATTCGGAAGGCAAGATGTCCGTGATCTGTAAATTACTAACACATGTCCTCATAAAAAAGCAACAGGCGAACTGGTTGACGCAGGAGAGGAAAAAGCCAAAATGAAGAAGGCAGGAGAGACTGAAGTGATGGGGAGCAAACTGTAGAATATGAGTGGCCTTCAGGTATTTTCCGTGATTATAGCAGAAGATATTTGCATGTGAACGATTTATGTGATGTGATAAAATGCAATGAATATTTGGATTACAATTTATCATAGTACGTTGCCTCTAACCTTCCTCAAACTGGACACTTATCCCGTTATCTTGGCCAGTTTCTGAAGCTTTATTTGCGGTCCTCTTTCCGGAATGTTTTTATTTGTGCTGTCAGGGCATCTTGTCCTGAATTAATTCAAAATGCGTGTCGTTCATAAACATTTGTCATTTGGGAAAGAGCCAGAAGTGGCAGATGTCCAGCTGGGTGGGTAACACGGATGAGGACATACCATTATATTTTTAACAGTCTACCTTCCTTCGTATCATCTAGTATCATACAGCTTTCACTGTATTTTAAGAGCACCAGCTACAAACACTCAGGATAGCGGAGCATCAGAACCGGCTCAGAAACTGATGATCAGTGAACTTAGTGGAGGAGGGAGAACTGGCTCAAGAATGATGATCAGTGAACTTAGTGGAGGAGGGAGTATGATGAGGAGATAAGCATTTCTCACCATTTTAATATTTTTTTTTTTAGCACGAGGATTTGAACCTAGTTCATTCTTGGGAAACTACGTCAGGCCTGAAGCACTCTCTAATCCCGTATTATGAAATCGGTATTAATTCAAACTCGTGTAAAGAATACTTCGGATTTCAGTGTTTTGGGAAAGAGAAAGTCCCCCTGGACGGCTCAGCCAAGGCAAATCCGATCTCTCCCCTCAGACAGGGACCTGACATCATGGGGTGGCGGTGCAGGGCTGCTGTGACACTGCTCATGCAGGAGCAAGCCAGGGGGCAGTCTGTGTTGTGTTTTGAAAATATTTCTGAAGAGCTGCGTACTTCATAGGTTCAACGGCAGGGAAAATATCACAGTGGGATTTAATAACACCAGAGGTTAGTAATAGAAGAAACATTAGGGGGAAATAAAAAATAAAATAAAATCTTCCACTCCATAAAGTGTATCCTTCCCACTGAAATTACCACTCGTTATATATGAAATTGTTGAAGGAGAGAGGAGCACTTAAAATTATGATTACTTTTTAGAACTTAAGAAACAAATAGATTGCCTTTTCCCCACTATTTACTTGCTAAGGCTTGAATTCAAATTATTGGCATTTCTAAAATGATCAAAGCCATTTTCTCCACTGTGTTTTAGATAAGGGAAACCAGTGACAGGGGAGAGGCTAGTGGAGATAGAAAATACACTTTATAAAGGACCAGATATTGTGGTAAGTCATATATTTTTTAATTAGTGACTCATTATAGTAGGAGAATTTACGAGCTCTTGTTAAAATATAATGCTTGTTAGGTGTTTTGCTTCTCTTAGCAAAAACACAAATGAATATAATAAAGTAATGACTGTCAGCTTAAAACAAGTATTAGAAATACAATAAAATATTATAGAGATTTAAAATAATAGGAAAATGATAGGAAATACTGCAACGTGTGATTTTAACATTGTAAAAATAATATTGGATTAAAGAAATTTAATATTGAAAATAACAAAGTAATCAGCTTTATTTTTTTTATAGCTGGCAGAATTGAAGACGTATTGATCCCATCTTCAGAAACAATGATGTAAACTACCATGGACTTGGGTGAGACACTGTCTCACTTAAAATAAAGTAGTTATTAAATAATATAATCAGAGGCACTGAGTAAAATATTTGCCTTTAATCAATCTATTAATTAAGAATAAGAGGAAGTTTCAAGATGAGACTGTCAGACTAAATTAACTTACCCTAGATAATGTACTTCATAGTGATATTTTTTCACTCTTGACTATGTTTGGAAATAATGAAATGTCTTCATACAGTGTGACCAGATTTCCGGTGAACTGCTTGCATGTATGTTTTCAGAAGAATAATCTCCTCTGTTCTTTAAATGCCATCTCTACTTATGTTAACCTTTTATGCACATTTTTGAAATATTCTAATAAATTTGAAAAAGAGATCAGAATGAATAGAAATGTCAAGCAGGCCATTTTAGATAGCAAATGACATGTTTATAGGAACAAATCAGGTATAAAAAACAAAAATGGAAATGCAAATTTGGAAAACCTAATGTGTAATATTTCATGATTTTTTCAAAGCTGTGATTAAAGTAATTTCAGAGTATAATATTAAAAATAGATGAAGTATATTTTACTAGATAATTCAGAATCAAGCAAACAGTGACAGACACATATATTCATATAACATCCCATCATAATTTGATGATAGAAAACTAGACACAGTGCTTCATCAATCAGAGGGCAAAAATTAAATTTAATGCAAAGACAATAAAATAATTAACTATCAGAGACATGTTGATGAAGGAACAATAGAGAAGGTAGTAGCACTTGCTACAAGTGTAAAAAATTAGACTGTTAAATATTAAACCGAAGTGCATAGAAATCTCCCAGTGGGAAAGAGAAAAAAATAAATGTGTTTTTAATAGAAATGATACCTTGAGAAATGGCTTCCTACTTCAGAATTTTGTTGACTGTTGTAAACATGACGAACTGTGCTTAATTTGACTATTCTGTACACC
This sequence comes from Cavia porcellus, assembly GCF_034190915.1. Taxonomy (NCBI): domain Eukaryota; kingdom Metazoa; phylum Chordata; class Mammalia; order Rodentia; family Caviidae; genus Cavia; species Cavia porcellus. Next base: position 13,407,529 of record NW_026947498.1, read on the forward strand.
AACCTGGTAGCTTCTAAATTGACACAGCTATGATTAGAAATCTTTCCTATGTATTTTATGTGTTTGTGTGTATGGACAAGTTGGCTGAATGTTTGTGGTCATTTTAATGGAAATTTTATTTCAGCATGGAAAAGGAATTAATCCAAATAACTTATATTTGCACTTATTTTTTCTTTCTTCAAATTTACAATTATGAATTATAGTACATATAAACAAGTTATATACTTACAATATACAAGATACATTTGTAGCTATAATAAATAAAATTAATATCTATATGTAAACCACTCTAATAAATTAAATTTCTTTTCATCTGAAGAACAAGAACAAGAACAACAAAACTGAAGGATTTCTTGCATCTGGGTGAAACTGCTGATAAGAAAAGTAATTATCTGGAATGTACTCGTAAAGCAGGACAAAATGAAATAAAATAATGGATAAATCAACTAAATCAAGAGAGAAGTGATTTAATTAGAGTCTTAAAGAGGAGCTGGATATAGAAGTGAACAAGGGTAGCTTATGCATGGTAACACATAAACAGGGAAAACTGTGTTCTTGGATTTGCTGAGGTTTTGTGGGATTCTCTGAAGTTTTCTCCTGAATGCTTGATACAGGAAGGTGAGCTATTCAGCTGCAATTGATTATGAAAGAGTTGACCTGAGAAGAAAGAAAAGTCCTGAAATGGGGGAAGGGGGTTACAGTTGTCTTCACATGGAGAGCTGTGACTGTGAATTGTTCTGGGTCACATGGCTATATTTTCTCCTCAGCCTTGCTGGCATGAGTAAGGTTTGAAAATAAATAAATAAGAGCAATTTTACCAGTCAAGGGAGGGAAAGACAAAGGAACTGGGGAATGATATTGTGAGGAAGAGCTAAACTAGTAATCCTTAGAGGTAGAGGGACAAGGAATGGGCAGTAAGTTCAAGCCACTCAAGTTGCAGAACTGTTGCACTAAGAGTTCCACAAGAAGTTCCCTAGAATGTAAGAAACAGTGAACAGAGAATGAATGTCTAAAATTAAAAGCACAGCAGAATTGGCAATTTTTAATCATCTCACATCACCACTAACATAATACTAATACATGTCTACAGGAGTGAAAATCTGCATAACTATGTAATAAACATTGAGTTACAGAAGAAACCAAGAGATTCTCCTTCTGGACAAAAGATTCCAGGTGCGTAAGGATATTACCAAATTCAAAGTTAAAATTGTGGTAGTAAGTGCATACACTGGTGGTTGTATTTGTCAGAGATAAACAAAAGTAAGAAATGCAAATGATGATGTAGTCTGATAATATGAGATTTAAAGCCAAGAGAAGCATGAAATCTGAGTGTTCCAGGAGAGAAGTGATCTGAAATGTTTAGGAGAAACAATGGTTTTAGCCAAAGCCCAGTGGGAAGAGGACCAGGAAAGGGGTGGGGCTGGGTGCCAGAAGAGAACTCCAGCGAGAGAAGATCATCAGGGAATAGCCAGATTCCTGTTGAGTAAAACAAATTAAGGTATTTCTAGAGAAATGTTTGAAGAAAGGGAGGTTTTGGACAGGAATGATTATAGATTTCAGAGGGTAAAATGTTCTTAAAATCAGGATAAGGGTGCAGGATATATATATATATATATATATATATATATATATATATGTATGTATATGTGTGTGTAATTATAACAACGAGGAATGTATTACTTATATTATAACATAATGAGATGTGTCACTGAGATTGTGTGGGAGATTGAGAAAACTCTCCTCACAGGGCCTGAATGAATTTATCACAGGTAACGCAGGAGTTGTGAGGGAAAATTCTGCAGAGGTCAAATTAATAGCATTTGTTACTCCATGACCCTGGTAACAATTCTTGAGAATGAAAAAGAAGTAAAAAGAGCATGATGGCGACTGCCAGGTATGAAGTTAGTACTAATGTCCATCACAGTGAAGTGGCCAGTGACCAACACATCATAAACACTTCAAATGTGGCAAGACAAACTCTTCAGTAGTAATTTTCTAGATGTTTTAATGAAAAAAATTGTATGATACAGATAAAAAATCAAATTGTATGAGGAAAATACAAAAGACAATAAGCTTCAGAACAGAAATACATAATCTCAAGTGCTATTTTGTATGGGTGAGAGCCTCAAAGCAGAGACTAACCATTTCTCAAGAAGCTTCCTGCTGTTGATAAACACCACGGGGTGAGTCGACAAGACTTATGGTTGCCTTTGGAAAAGGTTAACCACTCCTTACCTATTCTCCTCTACAGATTGTTTATCACTTCAATAATATAATGGCTTTGCTATTGCTGTTGTAACTGCATTGGTATGATAAAAATATACTTTCTGCTCTACAATCTTATTGTGACTTGTAACAAGTGTTATACACTTATCTGTAACTTTTTATCCACAATGGCTGTCTTTGTTTAGTTTATATTATTGGTAGATGCTTGGCTTTGATGTCATAATGGAAGTTTGTTTATTTGGAGGAAAATCACAATTTATGCTAATTAATGAATCATTTCCTTTCTTGGGGAGAGGATGCTGATAATTCTAGGAAGCAAAAATTAGAAACAAAGCAAACTAAACAAAAGGCAAATATTCTATTGTTTTCCAAAATTGATTAGAGACATTGGTTAATTCAGATGCTATTATCAAGTCATATGAAGTGAATTTGCTTTAGAAAACAAATAAAGGAAAAATGCACAAAAGTAAATTTTATTAATTTTCTGTATTTTCCTCTTAACTTGAAATGTGGTTTTTCTTTGTCATTTGTTCTCCAATATACAAATGTCTAGAACACGTGTGCCATGTTACTGAAAGCTCTAAAACGTTCACCATCAATAGCCTACCACATTAGTGAAAAAGGGAAAAGATGCTCTTTTCTTTCATAACAACAAAGAACTGACCAGAATTCACAAGGATTTTCCTTCCAAAGGATTCCACCCCACTCATACTGGGTATTGAAGCCAAGGAATTTGCACTAAGCTATAACCCCAGCTGTTTTTAAATTTCGAAACAGGTTCCAAACAGTGGATCAGGCCAGGCTCAAATTGAAATTTTTCTGACTGCTCCAGATTTTCCTGTTTGTTTCTCAAAGTTCTAGGATTATAGGCAGACAACATACCTAGTTCCTCACCAAGCATTTTAACGCAGATCATGTGGAGAACACAAGGAAACATGAAATAAAGGTGTAAGCCACCATACAAAGTGGTTTATTTGATTTAGTCTTTCACAGTTCAGTTTAAATAAATATTTTTATCAAATTAGTAAAAATTTTATGCACCTCAGTTTAAAGCTCATATGATAAATTTCTTCATAAATAAATTTTAATTAATCAATATAACGTAATTTAAACATATCTTATTTGTGCTTGTTTATACATTTTACTTCTTGTGGTTTATTTATTAAATCTTCATTATTTAAATTTACAGACATCCAGAAATTAAAGTAAAGACATAAAACTTTTGATGATGCTGGTATTAAACATGATAAAATCTAAAGTATTTCATTGTTAACAGGAAGACAAACTGCCTACATTATACTTGGGCAAGAGGAAAATGCTAAGAGCTTCAGGAAAATTGACTTTGAGAATAATCAAATGATCTACTTGTCTTGTGGTAGGAATTCAACAAATGTCGAATGATATAAGCAATGTTTTTATTTCTAATTATTTAAGATTTTAAAGTAAGAAAAATCTAAATACTGCTTTAGTCATTTAACAAAAATATTGACTCTTTTGAAAATCAGAACAGCAGAGGACTGCCTTAAGCAGAGCTAAGACAAACCATTTATGAGAATCTAATAAAGATAATTGGAAGACAAAACCATAATACAAAAATCTTAAAAATCATATATAATATTTAGAATACAAATAAAATTAATATATGATGAATTCTTCTTTTAATATTTCCAAATTCATGTTCATATTACAAATTGGTTAAAAATCATTTCATTTAACTCACCATTAATTCTGCAGCAGTAACGGAATTCTTATAAAATGTCAAGCTTGTGCTATATAAAGTAATTAAATATAGTCTATTGTGTCAAAGAGATAATACCAAGATAATATTGTCCCATAAAGTGAAGTATAGAAAACAAATGCATCTGAAAAATGCAATAGACTGCACAATAGATTGGTAGTATATAGATAAAACTCCGTATTCTTCTGGTCTCAGAAAGCAGACCAAGTTACAGTATGATATTGTACCTCTTTCCATTAGAAAGTGGCTTATTATGTTATTTGTTGTAGCTAATATAACACTAATAAGTACAATTTATATAAAAGATTGAAAAACTATTACACATTGGGACATAGTTTTCTTCCCGTCATGGAACCCTGAGACCACCATGTGGAAAAGCCTGAGGTAGCTCACTGGAGAAGGAAGCGCTACTTGGAAAATGAGTCTAAGCCATATGATTTGATGATGCACCTACTAGAAAATTTGCACCTGACATGACAGGGACAAACAGAAAATTCAGTTAGATATATCTAACTAACAATGGTTAATCCAAAGAGTCATGAAGACAACGAATTTTCATTGTGTTAGAGTATAACAAACAATTTCAGCCAGGAGAAAAACTCTCAATTAATGCTTCCAGAAATTAATTATATCAAACTAATAGGATTGTTTCACATTTAAATCAGTCACTCTCAGTGAAATAGCTAGAGGGTATCCAGTTGATCAAAGCTTGTTGCAAAAATTGTAAATTTAATGAGGAAATTTGGAGATATAGATTTATATTATATATGTCAAAACATATATATATATATGATTATTATATATATATCAAAACACACACACATATATATATATGTGTGTGTGTGTGTGTGTGTGTGTGTGTGTGTGTGTGTGTGTGTTTGGGTTGGATTTTGAAGAGACATTATTAAATAAGAGTTAAAAGAGTAACAGTCAATTTTCTGAATTACACTCCACAACCAGACAACATCAACTTATTGCTTTACAGAACGTTTTTTTATTCATTTTCACTCCTGAAAGAAAGAAAATTTTAATTAAACAAGTTCTTCTCATTTAAAATGCTTATCCTACAACCACAAACCTTTCTCTTTCCTTTGTTTTTCATTTCAAACAGTGAAGTCTGTGCCTCTAATCATAGAGTGTATTCTGAGACACAAGTTATAGGGACAGCCTCTGTCTGTCTTTTGGCAGTTTTTATGAAAAATTTAAAATATCTTTATATTTTATTTCTTTATTAATTTGCCTACATAAGTGTAGGTGCTAAATAAGTGACCATTATAATGATTCTGTTTGTGATTAAACTGGAGAGACAAATCTTGTACAGAGCAGTCACTCCTATCTACAGCTTCACTTTCTTAGGTCCATAATATTAAATGTAATATTCAAACACTAAACTGAAACTTTATTAATATAACATTTTGACCAAAATATTATCATAGTTAGCTTATTTTATTATTTGTTGTTAATTTCCCATAAAATATGCTTTAGTTATAGATTAAACTTTATCACAGGTGTGCATCTATAGAAAAAAGGATTGGATATATAGACTTCTATCCACAATTTTAATTTATCCCATGGATAACAGAAGGTTACTTTACAGTGCACAGCTATGAAATGTATTAGATTATATAGGCCTGTTCATGACATTGTAGTAGAGAGCTCTACGTATCATTGTGAAATATGATAATCATAATTGATTGTAGGGTGTAGAGTGCCCTACAAACCGTTGTTTAAGCAGAAAGAGAAAGGGCTGGTAAAGCACATCATGACTCTTAAATCACAGTCTTAGCCCTGACCGTGAAGCAAGTCACCATGTATTGGTTACCAACTTCTCTGAGATCAGTGACACAAACATAGTTACACATGACAAGTTACTGGAAGTAGGTTTATCACTTATAGGTTGGCAGTAAGACAAGGCAAAGCCTAGGGTCCACTTGATTTTTGTCCTCCAAGACTCAGGAAAGATGGAATCTGCACTGCATCTGCCCCACTTGTCACCACTAAAGACCCTGGACATCAGTCACATGTAAACCTCAGGAACAACACCGCATCCTGGACTGATGTGTTAAAGGGCCTCCTACTCATAGGGGAAAAGAGCAGAGCTCTGGCTCCTCTCGAGGATCCATCTTTAATGGCAGGATGTTGCCTTCCTAGAACATTTCACAGTCATCCTTGGGAGCTACAAGCAGGCAGGGCCTCTGGGAGAATTGGATCATCCCGGGGGCCATTGTAAAAGAGCCGTGAACAGGAGGCATCTGTCATCTGCTTACATTCCAGTGGCTAGAGCAAGGGAAATAGCCAAGCATTGTTTAATGAGAGAAGGACAAATATTCTGCCCTCAGGAAATCAGTGTCATTCATGGCAACAGAGTACAGTGTTACAAAGAAGATAGACAAATGAACAATAATATCTTTTATGTAAGTGTGTGGGCCCTGAAACAAAGACATTAATATTTTGTTCTTGTCTAAGTTATTTTTAACTCTTTGCTGAGACAAAATACCTGATGCCCAAAGTTGGGAAAGGGAAGGTTTATTTCTTACAGTTTTTGGAGGTTTCTGTCCGTACTCAGTTGGCTCCAAGACAGGGTGGAATGGCAGGGCCACAGTTCATGGCAGCTGCATACAGCAAGACGGAAACTAAGGTGAGAAAGGACGATGAAAACCTATATTCGTCTCCAGGTAGAGAAGCAAATATTGGAGAAGAGGTTGAACCACCCTTACCTGGTTTGCCTGCATTCCTGCATTGAGACACCAACCAGATTTTTCTTTATCCTGGATTACATCAGTGGAGGAGACCTAACATACCATCTGCAACAGTTTGGAATCTTTCCCGGAGCACATGTGAGATTCTACTCCGGGGAGATCTCCTTAGCTATCCAGTTTCTTCATGAACATGAGATATTACACAGGGATCTGAAGTTGGAGAACTTGTTACTAGATGCGGACGGACACATTAAAATTACCGATTACGACCTATGTAAGGCAGGACTGAAGGCAGGCGAGAAGACCAACACTTTCTGTGGCACACTCAGTTATCTGGCTCCAGAAATCATCAGAGGCGAAAGCTATGGTTTCAGTGTGGACTGGTGGAATCTTGGAACAGTCATGTTCGAAATGATGGTGGGAGAGCCTCCGTATCCTTTTGCAGACAGTCCCAAGAACTCTGATCTAAACACATACAAGGTCTTGCAATCTATGTTAGAAAGAGAAGTCCACATTCCACATCACCTGTCTGTCGAAGCCAGAAGCATCCTCAAGGGTCTTCTGAAGAAGGAGCCAGAGGTAAGATTGGGCTGTCACCCTCAGAGAGGATTCATCGATATTAAAGAGCATCCATTCTTTAACAATCTGGACTGGAGCATGATGGAAAAAAAAGCAAGTGCCTCCTCCCTTTAAGCCAAGTATTGGTACAGAATTCGGGATAGAAATCTTTGACCCTGAATTTACCAACGAACCTGTCCAGCTCACACCTGATGACAGTTACTTTGTGAACAGCATAGATGAATTTGGGCTTTGAGTACATCAATCCCCTTTTCACATAAGAAGAATGAGGTGATTGTCACCTTCCAGTTAAGCATCTGTTTGTATATCTAATGCATGACAAAACTTGTTACCAGCTTGCATTCAACTGACACTTTTATAATTGCCTGGAAGATCATTTTAATTTCCTTTTTCTATATGAAGATGCCCTGCTTGATTTTGGTTTTTGGTTGACAAAGTTACTTTTTATGATAATACTTAACGATGAGGCAATTTCTTTTTACCAAATTTGTAAACACATTCCATTTGTTGCTTGGAGACATATTCCTGATTTTTTTATTTACTATACTGGAAAATAATATCTCATTATGCTTGTTTTGCTCCCAAACTATATGACCTATATATTCAGGCCCCTGATTTTGTAATATTCAGGGAAATCCAAAAACAATAGTAACAACTTTGAACAACTCTGCAGAAACCACATACATTGTAGCTCTGTCTCCTAGGTCAAACTTTAACCATCTTAAAGTATTACACCATAAATATACTTTCTAATATTTAGTGGACATCAAAACAATAATGCAAAGAAAGTATTTCTCCAAATAAGGCTAAAATCCCAAAGGAGTTCTAATGTGGACTCAATAGGAAACATTTTAAACAAATGCCCTGTGTGAGTATTTTACATTCTGAATGCCCAGTGGCAAAGAGCAGCTCTTAAAAGCAGGATCAGAAACATATTTCTGACATGTCAGTGTTCTCTGCAAGTTCATGTTGTGTACACTGATTTTTGTTTTTAAGCAAGATCCGAGTACTACCAGAAACACAGATTCCTTGCAAATGAACATGTCAATCCTTAGAAACATTTTCTTTTGATGTTTTCCTTACTTTCAAATTTAGCTATTTGATGGAATGATAAAATATGACTCCAAGCTTGGGAAAAGTTACATTTCTAATGAAATGGGGCATCCAAATAAAGAGAGAAAGATAACTTAGTAAATGCCTACACATTTTAAGTCATCCTAAATTTAAAACTGGATAGCTTGCCTAGAATTAAACATTATCAAGCGTGTGCCATTGTAACTTATTTAGACTATGATGGTTACTTTTCAAGTCCTTTGCACAGAGATGGCACTGAAACAGAGCAATGCTGTATCTGGCAACTCTTGAAATGACAAATTGCTAACTACAAATTGTAGTAAAAATAATTTGAAGAACTCTGCCCCTGAAATGAACTGTACTACTTCAAACTAGTTTTATTAAAATTCGTAGTTAGCAATTCGTTATTTACACAGCTGCCAGATACAGCACTGATCTGTTTCAGTGCCATTTCTGTGCAAAGGACTTGAAAAGTAACTACTATTGTCTAAATAAGTTACAATGGCACAATCTTACTGAAGTTTAATTCTAGCTAAGCTATCTAGTTCTAAATTTAGGATCACAACCTGTGTAGGCATTTACTAACATATCTTTCTATCTTCATTTGGATGTCCCGTTTCATTAGAAATATAACTTTTCCCAAGCTTGGAGTCATATTTTATCTTTCCATCAAATAGCTAAATTTGAAAAGTAAGGAAAACATCAAAAGAAAGTGTTTCTAAGGTTTGACATGTTCATTTGCAAGGAATCTGCGTTTCTGGTAATACTCGGATCTTGCTTAAAAACAAAAATCAGTGTACACAACATGAACTTGCAGAGAACTCTGACATGTCAGAAATATTTTAAGAGCTCTCTTTGCCATTGGGCATTCAGAATGTAAAATACTCACACAAGGCATTTGTTTAAAATGTGTCCTACTGAGCCCACATTAGAATTGCTTTGGGCCTTTGGCCTTATTTTGAGAAACATTTTCTTCCCATTATTCTTTGGTCCTCCACTTAAATAATAGAAAGGTTATTAATGCTATAAGCAGCAATTTACAACCTTATGAATGCTTCTGAACAAATTTTAAACAGATGACTCTGATAGGTCATCTTCTCTGTTGCCCCAGTAAAGCCTTATCAGTTTGCACCAATGATTTATGCACAAAAGCAGCATTTTTCTTCAGTGAAGTCAACCTTTATTCAGGGTGTTACGTGGTTTTTAAAATTTTTACGTAGTAAGATTTACTCTGCGTATTTTATGGGGAATTTCATTACAAATCTTTTTAACTATTCTATTTTTTTTGCAATCTTTTTAGTGTAATGACAGTTATTATAAAAAGTCTTCTCAAAATATTTACCAGGAAAATAAGGCAGTTTACAATCAGAATAGTTGGCCTTTTGATATTCTAAGACATAATTTACTTTGCATAAGCCTGCAATCAGTTCTCTTTATTCATATTCAGCCTGAATTCAATTTCAAGTACCTGGTTCAGTAATGCTACAGTTACTTTATACATTTGTTTTGTCATGCAGCATGCAGCCTTGGTGGCCGTAATACAACCTGTATTTGTGTACCACTTTTTTTCTCATGTTAAAAACCTTTAATTACAACATGGAATTCAAATCACAGCCATGAAAAGATTTTGCAGCCATATTGTAAAACTGCCATGGTGATCGTACTGCATTTTCACTAGCTTCAATCTGGAGTAAACCTAAAGTGAAATCTGCCAGCTCCGAACCAAGACTCATGGTGATTTTCAACTGCTTTCTGTTTCACTCCTCACTTACTGAAGATCTGCTGTATTGGACTGTTTTAAGTAATGAACAATGGGTGGATGCAATAACAACCAGACATGGTTATATATAATATGAACCTTAAAAATTCAATACATTGTGTGTTGTAATACACATACTTAATTCACTCATGTGAAGTAAACATTCTCTGAATTTTGGGGCCTGCAATCTTTTGTTGCTTCTGTGTGAACCATCATGGTTCCTAACTGCCATCATGTTTTGGCCACAACTGTCTCCTAAGTCTTCAATTAATACTTGATTTAATGGAAACTCTGTGAAGCCCAGCCTCCAAGGGATTGTAACTTGGGTGAAAAATTCATGGGATAAAGTCACTGACAGCTGTGTTTCCTATGCCCTGTGAGCAGGCTATGTGGATGAGATGTGCACATTTTAAGAGAGCTCTACTGCTGGACATGAGAGGCTGGGGCCAATATTTCCATAGAAATGGAATTTCAAGACATTCAGCCCACAATGTGGGGTTTGGAGAACTATAACAGTGTTCTAGAAAAAGGTGACAAGACTGTATTTGAACAAATGTGGATTTTTGTATATGAAAAAATAAGATTACCCTGAAAAATAAGTCCTGGACCATCTTTTGGAGCAAAATTTAACATAAGAGCTGGTCTTATTTTCAGGGAATAATATTTTTGAACTCTAGTTCACCCAACAGGGTCATCATGGGCAGCTGAGTTACTGCACCTGAATGAGTAATATTTTCATGGTATGAGATGACCCAAGATAGCTTGGGCAGGGCATATGAATGAGTACCCTCTACAGTGGTCAAGCAAATGGCAGACGTGCAGGCCCTTTAGCATCTGCTTTCTGCCACCTTCTCTCTTCCAATAGTAATGACTGAGGTCTGAGTGTTCACTGTGGGAGCAGCACTTTGGGTGCAGTAACTCAGCTGTCTATGGTGACCCTATTGGTGAGCTAGAGTTCGATTCTTTTATCCCTCAAAGGCCACCAGCTTGGTGCTACTAGAAGGTGGTGAAGCCCTCAGGAGTTGGGATCTAGTGAAAGATCTCCAGTCACCGGGCAGAATCCCCTGAAGGGGACAGCAGGATCTCACGCCCTTCTTCTTCTCTATCTAGCCATGAGGTGAGCAGCTTTGTTCTGCTATGTGTCACCCCACACCCTGGCCCATGATATGCTGCCAGCAGCCTGTGCCAGTGGGCCAACTGGTCACAGAGTAGAACTTCCAGAATTGAACCACAATAAACCTTTTGTCTTTATAAGTTGATTACTTCAAGTATTTGTTACAGTAGTAGAAAACTGAATAACAGAGTGGAGCTGTGCTATACACTATATTTCAGAAGGGAATTAACTAGAGGAACAGAGATACCAGGAGACTGACATAAATCAAATGCCTTCACTTAGAAACACATCAGGTGCTCAATGATGAGGCTATACCATGACTTCTGACTTCAGTGTTCCTTTGGCCCAGCCCCAGATGTTTTATGTTTTGCTTATTATATAAAGGATTTTTAAATGATTTTCATGTATAAGTGGTCCTTATTTATTGTCTTATATATTTCTCAGATTACTACTATGAAGCCTAGCCTGTGATTCACACCAACAGCACTCCTGAGTCTCCACAGCAGATAGGAACTCTCAGTTGCCATAATTACATGATTCAATGTCTAATGATAAGTTTCTTCCTATATGCCAACAGGAAATATATATATACACATACATGTATATAATCTATACACATTCACAGAGGCATTCATAGAAACCTGTTCACACAGAGACAAAGCAGATATATATCTACTATACAGAAATATATTAGAGAAATCCCTGATTAACATGGCTAGGATCGAGAAGAAGGCACCCTCATTAGAAAAAAAAAAGAGAACTGACCGTGAGTGCATGGTGATATCCAAGAAAAACAAGCTTCCCTGTGGTAAGCTCCTAGAATTTTGAAGTTATTACAGAAGTTAGTGCATTCTGATCAAACTGTCAAAGCAACTACAGAAATATACCTGTTGGGAAATACCACTCAGGAAAATGCATATGAATTTTATTAATATAAATTTATAATTATAACATTTAATAATAATTACTTGATTCATAGTAAATGAAAGAAATATGTTTCTCTTATGCTTAAAATTTCTTGTGTTCACTGTAAAATTCAAGTGTGAGTTATTTGATAATGTGAATTTAAAGAAAATTGAATATCCAAAATAAAAAAGAGAAGTAATTTTGTTGTTAAATAAAAATGAACTACAGTTGATATGAGATTATTTTATGTTAAAAGGGCTTGTCTAGTTTACATGTGTTTCATGGAAGATCTTTTAAATTTTATAAAAACTTTGTTCAGGATTCGTATAAAGAAAATGCTATTATAAAATTGTTTTAACTTGGTGGTGTGGGGAAGGGAAGATAAATGCCTGCGTGTAGCTGCAGCAGAAAATGTGACCGCCACCACCCCCAAGCCAGTAAACTTCTGTCTCTTACTCACCCTGGTATTAGTTCCTGTTGCAGTTCCGATTGCTTCTATCCGCTAGAAACAGCTGGCTACTGTAATGCACAGCTGGCCACTGCGGGGCATACTGTAAGAACCAAAGACAGCCAAGTACTCTGTGTTTGGACTTCCCCTTTGCAATCCCATAAAATCCTCTCTCCTTGAGCCTTCAGGGCCTGATACTCTCGGAATGATCCTGAACAGTGCTTGGCCATGTAGAATAAATCTGCCTCCAAATCCTAGGTGTCATTCCTGTGTTTCTGCTTAATGTTGCACAAGTCATCTTAGAAACAATTTGCAAATATATCTTTCACATTATTAATATTATGTTTTTAAATATTTTCCTGAAACATCATCTTAGATTATATAATCTAAATTAGTATTCATTTTATAAAAAGAAAGTACGAATATGTTCAAAATCATATTGGCAGAGATTTGAGTTTTCTTTACAAGAAATTATTTTTTCTAAATTTTTAATGCTTAGCAAATTAATTTAATGTTACATTTTAGATATTATACTGAACATTATACATGATATAAGAAATATATAGATTATTATATATAATAGATTATTATACAATCATCATACTATATAAATGTAGATTATTATATATATAATCCTAAACTGAAAACTTGATTTTGCTAATCTGAGAACTTTACAGATAAATATTCTTGGAAATTTCTCGCATTTAAAGAGATTATTTTGAAATTTGATATATTTATATGAGCAATAGAACTGCACTGAAAACTTTGATGCAGTAATTTTATCATATTATTGTCTGACCATACTCATATAAAATAATTATTATGGTGCAATAAAAAAAAATTCATGTAGTCAGTAATATTACAACCTTCCCTTATGAATATATTTTATGTACATTTGTGCTACATAAAATCATATAGATTTATTTTCCAGATGTATGTCATCCATCTCTTATTTTAAGAAGTCCAGATTTATGCTGTCTCCATTCAACTTCGTTATACAACCTCAGAAGTTAGCCTACCTTCACCAAAAAAGTGAAAGAAAATTGAATAAACATTACTCTACGTCATATTATCAGAGGTGTAGACATATAATTAAAGTATTGGAAATTATCTTGTAAAATAGTCTTAGCATTTTTTTAGTTTAGAATCTTTAAAATTGTTTTTTGGAAATATTACTTCACTTTTTTCTGTGTTCTACAAATATATATCATAAGATAGGCCCAATGTTTCCCATATTTATCTCAGGTGCTTTCATTTTTATTTCCATTGAACTGGAATATTTGTTTTAAAACACTACATTTCTTTTAGCTACAATGTACACCCATTAAATAAGTGCATGTGATAGGACAGTGGTAAACACTAGGGTTTGGACTTCTATGCATTTCTCCAGGATGATATTCAATACATTCCAGTTGAAGGGAAAACTTCTGGAAAGTTCAGACCTACATGCCAGAAAGTAACAGTGTAAGAATTCTCACCAGTGAATCTTTGGCAGATAATGCAGCCCAACATAACAAGGACAGGGACCTGCTAGAAATTTATGCCTTAAAAGAGCTCCAAAGTCAGTGAAGAAAAACATTTGTTCACTTTTTACTTCATTGATACATGTTTCAAATTTGTACGCATATATGATATATTTTAATTCTTCTTTACCGAATCCTCTGTTATCACTTCAAGAGAGAACAGGCCCAGCTGCAGGCATGCACGCCAGTGCAGGCGGCACCAGCAAGAACAGACTGGGAAACGGTGCGCGCTCCTGCAGGCAGGACCTGTGGCGGGGAGCAGTCGGAAGCAGGAGGGAGAATATGAAGCAGCCGCTGGTAATCAGGTGAGCATTATGTCCTACCACACAGACAGGAAGAACAGAAGTGGGTGGGAGCATTTTGTATCAAAGAGCTCTAGGAGAAAGCAGGAAACAAAAGATCTGCCCCAGTTCCTATTCCCAGAGCCAAGGTCATGCTCACAGGCTGCCGCACAAGCCCCACTTGACTGGAGTGCGCATTGCTGGATTCTGACTTGGAAACTGCCAGAGAACTATGGACACCAGGGCAATTTTCCTACTTTTAATTTTTCTCTGTCTGGCTGTTTGTTGTCTGGTTGGTTTTGCCTGTTTTGTTTTGTTTTGTTTGTGGCTGTGTTACTTTCCTTTATTTTGTCATTTTCTTTTCTCTTCCACTTTTTCTTTTTTCACCAGTTTTCTTTCTTTCTTTCTTTCTTTCTTTCTTTCTTTCTTTCTTTCTTTCTTTCTTTCTTTTTTTTTCTATTCATCTTATTTCTCTTTTCCTCAACTATCTCCTGATTTGGTAGCTTCACACGAATGAATATTGTTTCTTGTCTTTCTGATTTACTTCAATACCCCTTCACTTGCAGTTTCATTTTGTCTCCTGTGTCCTCCAGTTTCCCAAAATTTCAATTATTTTCCTTAAACCCCAGCCTTGCTTCTGCTATATTTGAACATTTTCATCTCTCTATCTTGTCCCTTATCTCTGTAAATTCTTCTCTCTTCCCACACAGGGTAAAATCACTCCATTTCGGGGAAAATCATGGCATACAAGTTCCTGATATATATTGCATTTTGTTATATAACTGTAAAATTTGCTCCTCTGTTTAAAGGTATCAGGTTGACAGTTACAGTTTGTCAGTAGATAGTCTGTACTTGATGTTACTATTATTGACAACTGTACTACTTTAGGCAGGATTTCATATATGTTATAATCAGTTTTTGTCCCCTGTATGATAATAAGGTGATTGTATGAGATCATAGTCACATTCATTGTTCAGGACCAAAGGATTGGGTGCCAAGCCAAGTAGATAACAATTTTTCATCCTTAATCAATTGGGAAAATAGGTTTTTGTGATAGACAAAAGACATTTCCTAGGGAGTCCTAAATATTGGTGATAAAGATGCCTACCATAAGAAATCAGCAAGCAACAACACAGAAAACACAATAAAGTAAAAGGAGACGATGAAAATATGCAGAAGCAAAATGCAACCCCAGACTCCCTAGCCCACCCATGACAAGTCCAGAGCACAGCGAGACAAAGGAAATCAAAAGTGAAGCATTGAAATTTTCTTAAATGATAGCAAAAGAAGTGAAAAAACAAATGGAAGAGATTATAGAATAAATCTCTCAAGTACACAGATAAATGCTGATCAAAATGAAAGACATTAAAGCAGACACAGATTTTAAAAAAGGACAGGACTTTGGAAACTGTGAATGCCCAATGTAGGAAAGAAATGGAATCCTTGAAACATAATCAAATAGCAATTCAGATTAAAATCACCGCTGAAAGTATACACAACAGATCATAAATATCTAAGGATGGAATATCAGATCTAGAGTACAGGATTGGGGCTAGTGACTATAAAAAGAAATACCTTAACAATTTCAAGACATCATAAAAAGTCCAGTATCTGCTAGAGGAAGCAAAGACGACCATCATAAGTTTGAATAGAATCAATGAAAAAGCTGGAGGTGGCACAAAGGCCATAACAGTTTTCCTCACAGAATTAATGGCAGAAAACGTCCCAAACAGGATAAAGAATTTGATATGTACGTAAAATGGGGTTTATAGAACTCCACACATGCAGGATGAAAGATATTTCTATAAACCTGTCCTCAGGATAGTATGTTTAAAAAGCCATGTGTTTTGAGTAGGTGACTACAGTGGCATAGTAGACATAGTAATTAGGACAAGTAAGATATTTTCACTGAAAAATCATGTCTAAATTTAGCTAATTTGAGTTCTAATATCTGAACTCTGGATATATGTAAAAACATTAATAAGATTATCTATTGAGCTAAAACAGACATATTTTCTTGTTCACTATTAAGGCTTTCAAAAAACCTGCTATATTAGAATACAATTAGGGTTCAAATTTTAACACAGAGACATATGTTTATGTTTATACATATGAATACAGAAAGATATACACATATGTGTATATACATCCATATGCATGTATATATAAAACTACTCACCTAAAACAGTAATTCAAGTAAGACCTTAGTATTAGTTTTAAAACCAAACTATTAAACACAGGAAAGAAATACAAGAGAATTATCAGTTCAGTGCCTGTACTTGTTATAGTTATGAATGTTGAGTACATGAGAGTGAATTTATTTACTGTAATCATCCTTGATGCCTGCATATAATGGTAGATTATCGTTTTTTTCTAGGTGACATGAACAACAATTTTTACATCTCTTCTGCTCTAAACTTTCAATTATAATATGAATAACTCATATTTATGGATTGTGTTGAACAGGAAAGCTTTTAACTGGGAAATTATAAAGCTAAAAAACATACAATCTCCTTATTCATCAATATTTCCTACATAATGCAACAGAAGCAACTTTGAGACCCAGGACTCCTTGGATTAAGTCTAATAGGATAGAAACCAGCATGATTGTCAATGGTGAGTTACATAGCTACTATATTATACATTAAAATTGATTATAAATGAATAGTTGCAAAAATAGATGAGATATTCTAACAAATGAAACAGAAGACACATTGTTGAGAAAAAACAGATATGCAATCAGAATGAAATGGTAATAAAAGAGAAACAGTCATCATGCAATGTGAAATAGAGTATAGGAAGGAAGACAGTACATTTTATGCATTTTTGGTAGGATATCCTAGTGAGAGGATACCCTATTATGTGTGTTACAAATCAAACAGAAATTTGCAAAAGTTCAATGCTGAGTTTTAAGATGAACTGATAAAGTAGGATGAGTTATGTAGCACCTACATTTATTTTAGACACACATTTTAACTTACCATATTTTTAAAATTTTATAAAATATTTGTGCATATGTTTAGACCCTCATATTGATACATATAGTAAAAATATAAAAATTAAACATAAATAATTATTAGAGGTTCAAAGTTTAAGAAGTGTCTATGTCTCATGTGGAAAGAGTAATACTCTGGTAGTATTAAATATTTCTAGATTCATTTAAACATTATACAATGCACACATGTATTGAAACATCACAAAGCACAATATTACAATGCACAACTTTTATTTTTTTTTGTTCATCAGTTAAAATTAATTTACGACTTTACACATTTAAAATAGTCATGTAAGTTAAAGAAAGGGCTTTTGCCAATTCAGTCACAGATATAGGTACACACATTTCAGCATGGTTAGTAATTTTAGTTGCACCTATTAAATAATTCATACTTTCCAATTAAATAAAACTATTCCAAAATTTACATATTAATAAAAGTATAGTGAGTAACAAAAGTACAATTTACTGGAGTCACTTAAATTTTTCGCTAGTCATCAGATAAGCTGACATGAACAATACTATATTGTTACTTTCAAAATGACCTTCATTGATTATTTTCATATAACACAGCCAAAAGTTCACTGAAAATTTTTCTCTAGGGAAGTTAACTTCTCAATTCATATTGCCAATGAATTTGCTTTGGCAGAAAATTTGCCAAAAGTGGCATTTACTTTTTGGGAAATTATGATATCACTTGATAGAATTTTGGAGTATATAGCACTCAGACAACTGTCAAATTGGTCCTAGGCCTTGAGGGATCTGAATGTTCATTTATCAGAAAGGTTATATATTAACTGAAACTTAAGTCATTCATTTCAAGATGCTGAATTAAGTTTAGAGAGAATGATGAAACATTCTTATTAAAAGTGGCACAATCTTCTAGGTCATATGAATGCTACAAGCCTATAGCTACCTAAATCATTTTGCCAGATAACTGGATTTAGAAATGGTTTACAGTTTTGTGAGATACAAATTTCTCTTTTGGAGTTCAGACACCTTTTCAAGAATTTGCAGATAATTTTGATGAAGCATATTGATCTTATACTTGAAAATTGCTAAATACACTTATTAATTTCATTACTATAGTCAATATTATTCAGAAATTTCTGCATAAAAATCAAATAAGTAGGAAATTATATATAATTACTAAAAACTTTGTGTTTTCTTTCTGCCTTATTATATAGGCAAAGTAATACTGATAATGAATGTAATCACAAACAGCAAACACAAAAGTAATCATTTCATTATTCTTCATTACAATGCTATTAGTATTGAATTAGTTTTTAACTCTAGAAACCTACAAAAATTTGACTGTGAGTTTAGAGTATAAGTTGAGAAGGGAGAAAAATGGTACTATCAAATAAAACATACCATGGCACCAGATTTGACATACTGGTTATCTTAAAGTTAACTTTGAAGGTTATATAAATTGTGTGCAACTCTTGCCAGGAAACGCATTTTTGTTACATACCAGTGTGCAAATGTCTGAAAATTCTTTGTGTGAACTTATAGCGCAAACTTTTAGCAAATGCATCTTTTCCTTTCTTCTCCACAAGATTTTCATGCAGGAAAAGATGGAGTTTGTTTTTTGGTCTATATTTAGCTTAACTTATTCTTGATGATATATTCTTTATTATGGCTGATTAATGGTTATGTATTTGCTGTTTTGCTGTTTAACTTGAAACATCAAGTCCATTCATTTTAAGATAAATAATTGCAAACTGCATTCAGATATGAAATGTAACTAAGTTAATGCATATGTCTAATATATAAAGGATATTGTAGCATACAATTTATTTATTAGAAGAATTAATTTTATAATTAGGTAATTTTCACATTTTGCTAGAGAATACACTTCTTTTATGACTAAATTTTAAGTGATTTTACTGCACAAAACAAAATTTTTACAGTGACTGAAATTGAATAAAATTTCATTTGTACACTTGTTTTTTATGAAAAATAACATATAATATCTTTCAAATATTTAGATACTTATAAACTGAGGAAACACTGTGATATAACCTTAAGTTATCAACAAATAGCCGTATAAAATATTCTTACACTGTGTTACTTCCAGTCTAAAGGAGCATGATATTTTATAGAGAGGATTAAAGACTAACCCTAGGAGATGCAATTCAGGTAATAATTACATATCTTACAATGAACTCACCCTACAGAAGAATTATAAATACCAAAATTGTATGTTCACACAGAGACATATTACCCGCATGCCCACACAAAAATATTTAATGTCACTGTAAGAACCAAAAATCAGACGATATTTTAGAGATGGTTGATCCCTTCAAAAAGTGAAATACATACTTGTATGCTTTACTCCCAAGGTTGTTGAATTTCAAGAGAAAGATATATATATATATATATATATATATATATATATATATATGTATATTTTAAACTAGAGATACTGTAAGATGTTGCTCAAGTCTACCTGCCCAGCTGGAAGTTGAGGAGTGAGATCGTTGTGAGGGGAATTCTGAAATAGGAATTCCTCTAAGTTTGATGACATCAAGCACTCAGTGCTCAGATTAAAAAAAAAATCAGAAATGATAAAATGACACTACGTTTGAAGATTCCTTTTGATAGTCAAAAGAGTAAACATTCCAAAAAGTGTCAGATGAAAGACAGTAAAGTTATCTGAGTATCGGGCTGCCAACTGGTCTGAATATGAATGATCATTAGCAGTTTATCAGTGACAGGGAAATGAACACCTCAGAGTTCTGTCAGGTAATTGTAAGTATCTTCAGTGCATTAACCTGGTGAGATCAAAACGAATATCCACTGTTCAATCAAATATAAACTCCTCCCACACGTGATCACATGGTGTGATCAAACTTTCAGGGTTGCTTTATTATGAAAGTAATTTATAAAATTTAGAAAAGATTTTTTAAATTTGAGCATATTAAATATCCTAATCCAAATTTAGTATAAAGAGTAAGACATTCCCTGTGAATATACTAGCTCTTATTTTTCTAAGATTCATGAATATGTATATATATATATGTGTGTCATCAATATGTTCTATAAGAGAAAAATATTTAGATTACTCCTGTTGTCAGAAAAACAAAACTGAAATATTTTCTTTAAATAATTAAGTTTAGAAAATGTTAAATAATACCACACACATCAGGTACAAAATGCATTAAAAATAATTATACATTGTTAAGTCTCTTAACTTTCAATAGCTACATGTATGAATTTTAAAGAGGGTTTGTATTGTTTATGCCTAAATTATTTTCTTGCTATACTACCAACTACATTAGAAAACTAGTGCTAACAACTGATTAATATTTTATATTCGTAGAAAAGTATGCATGACAATATATTTGTATCTTTTTTTTTTCTTGAGACAAGATCTTGCTATGCAGTTCAGGCTGCCCTTGAACTCCCAGAGATATACCCACAAAAAAAATACTGAGAGTCAAATTTTTTTCCAGTCTCTTTCCTTGCTTATTTCTACAGTATCAAAGCAAATGATCATAGCCAATGGACTGTAAACTGAAATATTGAATGCAAATAAGCCTTCCTTTTGTTAAGTTGGTTTTCTTAAGAATTTTGTCACTGTGACAATATGCGAACACAATGATACATCACAAAATTACCCCAAAGAAAGAAATTATGCAATGATTTCAGTTAATGAAGAAAGGCATTTGACAAAATTGAACATTTGTTAATGATTAAATTTCTAAAGACAATAGTTATTGAAGTAGCTTGCATGATCGGAATAAAGATCATATATTAAAGGCTTACAGTCAATATAATCAATAGGGAAAATCTAAGAACTTTTCTTAAAGATCTTATATAAGGAAAGAAAGACCACTTCACTGAAAATCTTTACCAAGACAATTGCTTTTTCTTGAGGGCAATGATTGTTTGAGACAGGATCTTGCTATTTAGTGCAGGCTAGTCTTGAACTCACTTGTGTAATGCAGTCTGGCCTTGAACTCATGGTGATCCTCCTGCCTTAGTCCCCTCCATGCTGGGATTCCAGACATTTATCAACATGCCTGGCTGCCAAGACAGTTAGACAGTAAAATGTGACAAAAAATAACCTATATTAAAATCAAAGATGATGAATTGTTGTTACAGATAGAATGGTTATATATGTTGTGAACAGCAAAGACTCAATAAAAAAGTTATTTTTGATAAATTCCTGAAAAATCCAGAATACAAAATCATGAAATATCAACCATAGAGACTGAGGAGTAACTAGATTTTGTATTATGTTCCTAGCATGGCGATGCCCAAGAATTGTGGATTCAGTGCCCAGCATCACCAAAACAAACATAGAACTAAAAATAATAAGAAGAATCAGTAGTGGTTCTACCTGCAAAAAATTAACCAATAAAAAGTGATAAGAGGCCAGGCACGGCCACACAGCCTTATTCCCAGCACTCTGCGAGACTGGACAGGAGATGTGCGAATCGGAGCCCCACGAGGCTCGCTTAGTGCTCAGCAACTTCCTTCTCAAGAAAAGGTATTTTAAAAGACCTGGGGATGGAGATCAATGGAGAGCTCTGGTTTCAGTACTCAGAATGACAGAAAGTTTTGAAAAATGATCGAGAAAATGATCATAATTATATTTGGCAACAAAAAGAATAAAATGCCTAGGAACAGATTAAAAAAATAAAAGAATCACTAAAATTATAAAACAATAGTGACAGAAATTTAAGGCAAAAAATAAAGGACTCCTAATATTCACAGGTTTAAAGAATTGTAATTGTGAATAAGTCCAGAGTATCTAAAATAACCTGCAGATTTAATGCAAGTACTAAGTGCATTCTTTACATAAATAGAAAAATATATTAAAATTGAAATACAATTACTAAAATCCTAAAGTGGCAAAAGCAACCTTTGAAAAAAAGAACAAAACTATAAGTGTTAAAAGTTCTGATTTTAATTATAGTTTAAAAATACAGTAGTCAAATGTACAAGATAGAAAATAAAGCTCATTGTAAATATAGAGCATTAGAACAATAGAGAAGTCAGAAATACGTATATATACACATATGCATATATAGATACTGAAAATGTGCGATGAGATAACTAAAAAATATTTGTGTGTTTTACTCTTATTTTGATCAGAAAAGTTAAGCTTCATATTTTCTTATTTTAAATTTGCATTTGCCTTTACATATGCAATAATTGGGAGATTAACTTTTTAGTTATGTTTTGGTTAAAGTATGTTAACTACAATACATCTTTCTAAAACATGCATAGTTTCACAAAATTTTAATACAATTCTTGTTTATATAAAAATAATATCAAAAACAAGATTGTTTATCCATATTTTTTTTAGAATTTCGAGGAATTCTTGCATTGAATATGAGGGACTTAATCAATCTGAGTGAAAGAAAGAGACTTCCCAAGTGCTGAAAGAGAAGGTACATTCTGGTTCCTGTAGTCTACATTGCAGATCTCAAAAAAACACAGCAGCTTTATGGCACTATTATTTTAGCAACACACAAAAAAATTTAGCAACACACAAAAAGTGAGCTGGACACTAAAGAATCCTTACCTTATTTTTGTAATTTTTTTCAAGTCCAAGAGCTAGAAAAAGTGTTCTGGGCTAACAGAAATAAGCATGGTTATATGTTAGGATTTGAAGGAGGAGAAACAGCTGTCTGAGATGACGGAAATAATTTATATCGTATTTTGTGTGATGAATATGCATATTGTATAACTAATATTTCATAAATGTAGTCACATATGATCTTCAAATTTTTAGTACATATGCATCATACATCCATTTTAAACCATTTTCATTTTTAAAAGTTGATTATCATTTCTAAAATGTTTCTATTATTAGGTTTATATCTGAGTTTGCATTTTTTAAAAGAAACAACCATATACTTTTTTAAAGGTAAAAACAAACATAGATTAGCATTGTATTTTCTTTTTTCCACACTTGATTTAACAGTCTGCATTTATCAAGTATGCAATAAATATTTGCAGTATTTAATATAAAGATAGACACTTCCTATTCAAAATATGCACTAAAATACAAGTTCTTCTGAAAAATATGCGAACATTTTCATGAATTTATTCATTCACTAATTTTCAGTTTATTTTCTTTAAATATTTTTTGCATATCTATTAATTCAAAAATCTGTTAGGCTCCAGATACATGGTAATATACAAAAAAATTATGTAGGTTGCCCTAAAAAAATTACTCCTAGAATGATATGAATACAATGATTTCAATGGTCACATTACCTGGTTACTTTGTTTTTACATTTGTACTTTAACCACTGTGCAAATTTTCAAAATATGAAAATCAAAATTTATGTATTTTACTTATGCTACAATTTCTTTTATTTTTTCTTCCCATTTTGCTATTATATTAACAAATTTAAATTTTTTAAAAGGTACCATATTATATAGATAAACCTAAACTTTCTTGCTATAAGCAAGGAAGATTTTATGAACTGTTTAATTAAAATAGCATAAATTACTGACGTTAAAACAGGTTACAATTTATAGGGTATATAGATATATCTCAAATTGTGCTTAAATGTATGTGAAAAATTACAAATTACAAATAAGCAAATTACATTAAAATGACATAAATTTATACAATGTGATATATTTATGTCTGCTTGATTAATGGTGGAATATAAAATTATTTCTCAGCAATGTGTATTTGTGAAATTTTAACAAATAGCCTGCTACTTTAGAAGCAATACATGCCAATATACAGTATATGTAAAATTTGAGGGTCAAATTTCACTCAGATTTGTTATTTAAATTATGAAGATGAGTCAACAATATTAAACAGCTGATGAAATATACCATGTATTTGAATTCCATTAATACAGGATCTTGGGCTGGAGATTTTGTTTAGCAGCATAAACGTGTGCCTGGCAAGCTGGACATCATGAGTTAGATCCCTGGTACAAAAAAAAAAAAAAAAAAAAAAGGATCTTATGGCCAAAGCAAGTTTATATTAATAATTTTTATTAAACACCTGCACCTCAGGTACTACAATGAATTCTATGTAGTGTATTTCTTGAAGGTGATACTGAAACAAATAAAGATCTAAAATGATAACTCATTTAATCCTTCTAAGAAAACGTTATAGGCAATCTATATATTTTATAGATTATAGAATGCTATTTTCTGAACTTATTTAATATTTGTAATAACTTAGAAAAAGTGATAGGGAACCTATATATTTTCTAGATGATAGAATATTAGTTTTCTAAACTGAGACAATAGAACATAAATTTAAATATATCTTAACAGCAAGACATATTCTTGTGATTTGAGTTATGTTTTTAAATTATTAACAGTAACTCACAATAGTATTGCAACAATTTGGACTTCAGAAAATAGTTGAAAGTCTATTTCCATAGCTGTATAGAAATCTCTAACACATAGTAAAAAAACAAAAAACCAATAAAACAAAGCAAAAAGTCCATTTGAAGTGAGTGAGTTTAAAACAAGCAACTGACCCAACAGATATACATAACTTATACTCACAGTACTGTTTAGATTAAATGTTCCTTGTGACTTAGTTCCTGTTTGGGGAATATCAAATGCATTAATGAAGTACAGAGTATAGAGAATCGCTTTTCCCCCATGAAAACAATCAGTGAATTCCAAGTAGACTTCAACTTTGTAAAAGACAGCCACACATTCTTGTTGAGCATTCATTCTCGCACTATGAGGAGAAAGGAGAGCAGGTCATGACTAAATATCATGCTCCTGTGACCCTCAAAATAATTCACACAGTTATCAGGGCATTCATTCAATTTCCTCATTACCTGACGTCTGTAATACACAGGTATCCCAGATTAAAAATCAACCTTCTAATTTTAAGCCCAAATAAACTCCACATATTTAATGGCAAATTTATGGCAAAAATATTTGTCATTATGTATATTCTGAAGTAACACTCTTGATCTATGTACAGTATGTCACAGAAAACTAATTTTTTGAAGCAAAATTTCTACAAATTCACAATTTAATTCACAAATTACATTTAAACTACATTAGACTATATTTTCCTATACTTTATTTTGTGGTCTAGCATTATAGTTATTGTGTGTGCTCAAATTAACAGAAACATTTGTGCACCCGGAAAGGGCAAAATGAACAACAGTTACAGAAGGAGTTAAAATTTTCCAGCACAAACACATTGCATAATAATCTATTTCTCTCTGACTCTGCTTTAAGACACACAGAAAAAAAAAAAAAAGTGGACACTCAATCAATATGTTCTTTATAATTATTCTATCCCAACAAAATAGAAATACTCAGAAAAAAGGACATGGGACATGAAGTTACCAGTGAAGGAAAGAATGTAATGAAAATTTATCTGAGAGACCAACTTGGAGAGAAGTTCAGAGCATATCTCAGGGAGCTTTCACACGCATGAATTGAAAAGCAAATGGCAACAAACCTCCATGATTTGCTTTGAGGAATTAACCTAATAGAAAAATTGAATTAAAGAGAGAGGACTACAAAACAAACAGCTGAATTGATGTTGTTAATGCACTTTCGAAATTTAAACTCTTATACGATAAGTATTTAAGAATAGCACTTCTCTAAAGTATTTAACTATATCTATGCCTGACTACATATACACAATTTTAATTATATATTATATATTCTCATAAGAATGATTTGATCTTTAACTGTTACTGTAAACCCATGCGATAAAGAGTACCTAGGTACTCAAAGGACAACATGATTTCCATTCAAACTATGCTATATAGTTTCTTTAACAAGATATTTACCTTAGTTTTTAATGCATCCAGATGCTAAGTTTATCTATAAAACTGTACTTGACCCTGAAGCTCTAAACCATTGCAATCCCTCCTGACCCCCTTCGTCCTAGGGATTGGACTCTACTACTTTTAGAACATGGCTCACTAATTATTTTTACCCCACATAATCCTCCATGAAGCATATTTGTCAATACCTCAAGTGTTTCTACATAAACATTTTATAACTTTGGAACCAAAAGATATAACTGCAGATTCCAACGTGGCCAGTTAGCGTAGGAGATGTGTTGAAGATACTTTGAGGAGAGTCACAGAAAAAAAAAAAAATAGTGTTCTGAGATGTGAAGGGAAATTGCACTCAGGAATGAAAACCAGTCAGAAGATGAATCACATAGATCTTGCCAATATCTGGCTTGTTGAAAAAGGGAAGCAGCACAGCCACTAATCCTTGACTGCACTTTGCTCCTTTACCCAGGGCCACATCATCCAGAGAGAAGTCCGAATCACCAGTGAGGGAGACAGCACTGCAATGGCCAAAGTCTTGGATAGGTTCCTTCACTCTCACCCTCCCACTTGGAGAAGGAAATCCAGTGTAGCAGTGCCCTGTGGTTGAGGCCCCAGGGAAGCCACGACCACAGCTGGATAAAAGAAAAAAAAAAGCAACATGGAAGCAGCCTTTCCCTACTCCGATGTTCCTCCCTTAAAATGAGAACAATTCTGTCCTTCCCAGCATCTAAAACGAAAGCCTCCACAATGCAGAGAGATGCTGAACTCCATGAGCTGTGGGCAATGCTGAGTCCGCTGGCAGAGATTCCTGGACCACATCCCTAGACATACAGGGGAGGGAGACAGACTGAACAAAAGGAGTGAAGAATAGGCAGTTTCCAATTGCTTCCCCAAACACAGGAGAGTTTTGAAACAGCAGGAAATCCCACCCACTGCCTGTTGACCCACATCCAGCACTACAAGTAAAAGTCTTTCAACCCAAACTAAAATGTACTGCAATGACCTTTTCAAAATGAACATAGGATAAGGGTATCCTATAACTAAAACACATCATAAGAAGTTCAAAGGAATACTAAAAAAAAAAAAAAAATGCATATTTTAGTTAGAGAAAATGAAGCCAAAATACCCCAAATTCTGATGGAATAAATACATCAAGCAGCATATTGGTTAAAGAAAAATGGAAAATTAAAGATGAAAACAGGCAGTCATGAGTTCGATCCCTGGTACCGATAAAAAGGAAAAAGACAAAAAAAAAAAAATGTCAACAGAAACAAGGCCATGCAGGAATACATAAATATTTTTCAGTAATAACTCAATGTAAATGTTCAACACACAAGAAAAAAAAACAAATTTATAGGCTATTTTGATCACAAAGTCCAGCGGTTTGCTGGATAGAAGAGACTTATCAGTTTGAAAAAACTCATATACTAAAAATAAAAAAAAGATAGGAAAGAAGATTACATGCACCAGAACCCCAAAAATAAAATGTAGTATAAATTTCTCAAAGAAAATGTACTTGAGTTTAAACTCATCAGAAGAGGCAAGGAATGGCAATTTATATTAGTCAAGGGAACAATCCAGTGAGAACAGATAATAATTATAAATATATATTTACTGTACATAAAAGATTACATATGTACCAACACAATTGTGATGGGAGACCTAAATACATCACTCTCCCAAACAGAGATCAAGTAAACAAAAAATCACCAAAGAAATATCAAAGTTGCACTATACCACTGAACAAATGAAACTAATAGATATCTTCAAAGAGTTCTACTGAACAACAGAATAGACATTCTTCTCAGCAGTCTAGGGAATTTTTTCAAAAATAGACGACATTGTAGTCCATTAAAACTACAAAATAAGTGCAAAAGAATAAAATCATATTACATACACAATTATATCATAGCACAATAAAACTATAAATCAATTATAAAAGAAACCACAAAACCATACAAATAGGAGGATATTAAATAATATACTTCCAAATATTTAAATAGAAGATTTGAAGAAATAAAGGAATAAATCAAACATTGGAGAATCTAGGAGACATAATGAAAACAGAGTTAAAAGTGAAGTTTGTTGCTGTAAATACCTAAATTAGAAAACCAGACAAAGTTAAATAAACTGAATTATATATTCACAGTTCTATCAAAGAAAAAACAATCCAAACTCAAATTTACTGCATGAATGAACTCACAAGGGTCAGTGTGAAACTTAATTTTAAGAAAACAATAAAAGAATTAATGAATTAAGGAGCTGATTCTTTAAAAAAAAAAAAAAAACAGACCAAATCTTAGCCAATCTTAAAGGGAAGAATGAAAATTCATATCAGTGCAATTAAAAATTAAAAAGTCCAAATAACACCAGACACTAGCAAAATCCAGCTGACTAGCAACTACAGTGAAAATTGTGACTCCAGAAACTTGGAAAGTCTTGAAGAAATGGTCAGATGCCTAGTTGCACATAAAGTCCCCAAACTGAACCAAAAAGACATAAAAACTTGACTAGTGCCTAATGAGATAATGAAATATATAGTCAGTGATATTCTTTCCTTAATAATTTTCAAAATAATAAAATTAATCAGTTGTAGGAAACTGATAAAAATTCATCATATTTTGAGGTGGGAAACAAAAAACTTCTATACATAAGAAGAGGTAGAAATATTTTTTGGCATAAATATGTGGCTTAAAAGCACAAAGAATACTGAAAATTAGATACTGTATAACCAGAGAAACATTGTTCTATAAAGCTAAATCTCCATCCAGTTCTGAAGAATAGCAGTGCTTGCCTGCATTCATCAGCATAGAGTAGTAAGTTTCTAGTAACAAGTAAAATTGGAAAAGCAATGCAAACCAAAATAAAGAATGAGTGTAGGGAAAAAGTAGAAATATTTTTTCAAGCTACCTCTATCCTCAACATGGAGTAATTTTAGAACAATATGATGATCACTATGAAATAAATGTCAACTGAATAACATCAAACTTCAAAACCAAATTAGCTATTAATATTAAGTGAAATACCAAATAATGATGTAACAGGGGAAAGTGTGTCAATTTTAAAAACATAAGCTGATTTATGTCAGTCTCCGCCATTCTATGATGTTGCCATTTCAACAAAAAACTGAAAGGCATTAATAAGGACA
The DNA here is from genome assembly GCF_034190915.1 of Cavia porcellus. Lineage (NCBI taxonomy): Eukaryota > Metazoa > Chordata > Mammalia > Rodentia > Caviidae > Cavia > Cavia porcellus. The sequence goes on from NW_026947498.1 coordinate 13,436,772, forward strand.
GAGTAAAAATAACACACTGCCAAGAAACACAACCACAAAAATATGGGAAAAACATGTTGGAGACACTAATGGGAAAGACAAAAACATGAGAGCAAGAGAAACAGCAACAGAAGAGTTACAATAATTACCAAATTCTAATAGATATGACAGACCAAAAACAGTGAATGCATAATGAAGAACACACTCGACAGGTTCATTAGTAGACTCAACTCTGCCAAAGAAAGAATCAGGCACGGCCTATTTGAAGTTATTTAATACTGAAATTTGAATAAATTGAAATATAAACCAAATACTTGAATAAATCATCTGAGAGCCATGAGACAGCATTACACTATGTAGCATATTTCCACCTAAAAATCCAAAAGGACAGAAAAAACAAAACAGAATAAAATAAAGATTTGGGGACTCAATAATTCGTCAAAACTAATTTCAAGTGTAAGGTATCAAGAGTTAGCTAATAAATTCAGTGAACATCTATTAAATAACAGAAAGGGCAGGAAGAAAGTAAAGGAAAAGGAGACAGAATCAAAAAAGAAAGAAAAGCAAAAGTAAAAAAATAGAAGAAAAAATATATATATATTCCAATGTCCACAATTCTATATCTACCAAAATATGCTTTTCAAATACTAAAAATAGACATTTCATTAGATAAACAAAAATTGGCAGATTTCTTTGCACCTGGCTTATTCTACAGTAACTATTGAAAAAAGTTCTTCAGGCAAAAATAGTAACAGAGAAGAAGCTGGATTGACTTCTTTTTTGCTCTTTTTTCTCATCTAAAATACTGTGAAAGATGCATTGGTGTCAAAATAAAAATTGGTAGTAAAACAGCCTTTCACTAAAAATAAAATATATGATAAAATATTCCAAAATGGGAGGAGAATGAATGCAAAATATAAAATTGTAATGCGTATGTACTACATATGAAGTTTTATGACATATAAAGTGTTAAATAAGATGAAAGATAAACTGATCACTTGATGGAGTATTTAGTATTAATAACTAAATAATAAAAATTAGAAACAAATGTAGAATGTCCAAAAGTAGATCATCTTAAGGTATTAAATGTAAAGGTGAATACTGACTCAAGCACAGTGTGATACAAGAAAGTAAACAGATATCTAGAAACTGAAAACCATAGACAAAATATACTAAATTCTTGAAAGTGCAGTCTCTTAATATTCACTAAGGAACATTCTCCAAGTAGCATTATATCTAATTAAATAATAAAATAAGCACTTAAAACTCTCCAATAATAACACCAACAATAAAAATTTGTTTGTCCAAATGATTAGCATGGTGGATTATAATAAATAATGAGGGAAGAAATTATGTCAAACTCCCAGAAATTTTAGGTATTTTATCACTGATGTAGTGATGCAACGCCATCTTCACGTCATCACTCAGGAAAAACTCTGCAAGGATTAGAAAGAGAATACGGAACACTATCCCCTATCATCACAAATACAAAACTACTTTTAAAAAGTCAAACAAATTTCAGTAATACATAAAATAGGCCACTCCTTACAATTTATACTGTAATACTAGGACTATAACTGCTTTCCAAAAATACGGTGAGTTTAACTTTAAAAATTGCAATAGAAAGTGTCATTTTGTCACTTCAAAATATTACCTCTCACTTTGGACACAGTCATTGCATCGTTCTTGCCACTCACTGAAAGAGGACTCTGAAAGCCCTTTCGTGGGTGTCTTTGGTAACTGCCTTGAAGGCTGCCTTGATTTTCCAGCAAATTTAAAACATTTACTGTCATATTCACTCTGACTTTGGGAAAAAGTCAGAGTTCAAGACGCCAGATTTCATGAATATCTTAGTTACTCATCTCATTGCTGACACAAAATACCCAACATCCAAAGGTAAAGGAGGAAAAATTTATTTAGAGATGGTTTGTAGAGGTTTCAGTACATAATCAGCTGGTTCCAAGGAAGGCTGGCTTGGCACAGGGACATTCCAGAGGAGAAACAGTTCATGGCAGAGAGCAGGTAGCAAAGGAACCAGGGAACCACAGCTCTCTCTGCCCCTTATATCTTATCCCGAGGGGCAAGTAACACCCACATCCTTAAATTCTAGTGCCCCTGATCCGAATACTGAACCATTACTCAACTAGCGTCACACACTCTAGGTCCAGCTACCTCTGAAAAAGCCCCATCTATGCCCACATGGACTTTAGGGGTACAATTAGAGGCAGTGAATAAGGTGAAAGAGAAAATGAGGTAATACTTTTGACCTTTTAATTTTTATTAGTATATGTTTGTGATACAGAGTAATTACATCTATTGTGGGGAACAGTTATAAACACATACTCTATGTTGATGCTTTTTACTTCCATCTCTCCTTCCCTCCCTAATGTATCTGTGAGCTTGACTTGGCATTAGGAGACACTCAACAGCAGCATTCACCATATTTTTGTCACATATCATAAAAAAGTACTCAAAGAAGACTTGAGAACTGTTTCAGGAAATAGCATTTTATTCTTTGCTAAAGCTTTTTTTTTTCCCCACTTTCCTTCAATTACATTAATTGTACTTAGTTTTTGGTTGAAATGTTTTTAACAACAATGATTTAAAATATAAGTTAAAAAGTCTGGCATCTCTTGCATTTCAGCACTGGCCTCTCATTTGTCCTTTTTACTTTAGATTAGTGTCTCGGTTCATATTTACATCTTCAGCTTTAACCGGTTTTGGATTCTTTTCTTGGAGGCACAAGGCAACTACCTGATTCCTCCTATGTGGCCTCTGAGGTAGGGTAACCTGTGAGGTAGCGTCTCCCTACTGATGGCCTGGTGTAGAAGCTGCAGCTAAAAGTGTAGTTAAACGGCCTAGTTATGGCCACTTGGTACCAAGTGAATATGAAAGCACTATTTATCAGCCTCCTCCTCATCATGGGGAAGGTGCTTATTTCTGGTACAGAATAGTGGCTATGCACGGGGCTCTCATGGTCTCAGATGACACAGGTGACGAAAGTGCTGGCTCCTTACAAGCCTTTCCTGACAATACTTATATCATGATTAGACAAAATCTCATTAAAGACAGGGGAGTGGATGTTTTGTCTTACCATTTAGTCTTTTCTGGTGTGTGCAGAGTCAACACCACTGTATTTTCTATGATATTTTCCTGGAGTATTAGCACAAATTAAAGGTTTTATTTGTTTCTATGCTGCCTCTGTAACTGTTACATGGGTATATGGAGGAAGCTTTTGTTGAACCCTTTTAAATTATCTTTGTGTAATTGTTTGGAAAAGTTAATATGAAGGCAATTCAGTGTTCGAATGAAATGATTCCAAAATAGTTATATATTTTTGCTTAACAATGTGAAAAAATTACACAATTTAGTGTGAAATATAAAAAATTGTATACAAAAACCTAGAATAATAAATTTATAAAATAAGTTAGGCAACAGGTTCTAAACAGCAACACCAAAGACACATCTATAAAAGATAATACTATGGAGTCCATGCAAATTTAAAAGTAGTTCTCCTGCAGCATTATTAAGAAGAGGAAAATAGTAAGTTATTGATCAAGACAATATATTTGAAATCATTTACATATCAAGTAACAAGACCCAGAATATAAGAGGTATAAAGAATCTTTATAACAACATAGTTCTAAAAACAAAATATAATCCAAAACCAACAGCAATGATCAAGTAATATTAATAAAATATTTATCAAAAAATTGACAAGTAAACCTTGAAATTGTGCACTAAATAATTAGCCTTTAGGAATATAGAAATTAAAATCAATGTCACACCAAAAATAAATAAGTAAAACTAACATATTGACCTAATAGGTCATAAATTCTATGTTTGAAGAAAAAGTAAAATGAGGAGTTTTATTTCAGTACGTGCCAATTAAGATGTAATTTTAATTTGCATACATTATTGCTAGAGATTATACATGATAGAACACAATTTCTTAAACAGTATATGTATCCTTACATATATTCGAACTATACCAGTTCTAAGCAGTTACCCAAGAAAAATAATCATTTTTATTTGTCTAAAATCCATACATGAATATTAATAGTATCTTCATGTATAATAAGCCAAGCATAAAAACATCTCAAATGTCCTTCAATATGTGAACAGATTAAAAATACATGGAATATGTATTCAAGGGCTAATAATCGTGATAGAACAAAATGAACAAATATATACACAACACATGGATAAATCCCATAGGCATTTTTCTGGGTAAATGGAACTGTTTCTACTTCTATAATATTTTTCAAAAGATCAAGTATAGCAATGGAGTACAGATCAGTGAAAGTTCTGGTTTCCTTTGACAACAATGGAGCAGTGTAAGAAATTATGAGACAACGTCTTGTTCAGTTTCTACTTTTGTAACAGAATCAAAGAGTGGCTAATTTATAAACCATAGATATTTAGTTTTCAAGGTAGTGGAAAGTGAGAATATCAAAGAGCTTAAAGATATGACACTGGGCGAAGGTTTGGTCTCTGCTTCTAAGATGGCACCTTGAATTCTGCACCCTTAGAGAAATGTTATAATTGCAAAAAAGTGGAAACCACGAGAGGGTGCATCCCAAAGTTTTCTCAGTAAGGCATTTAACCCAGAAGAGTAAATCCCTCCTGATCCAACCATTTCATAATTACCCACCAGCCCATACTATTATTTTGCCAATTAAATTCTGAGGTAACAAAAATTCAAATTATAGTGAAAAAGCACAGAAAGAAATGTTCCTTGTATTACACTACTCCATTGTTTAACAAAAGTGTACTTGTCAATACTTACAGAAGGTCAGAACAATGAACTGTACTGAATCAAAAGTTTATAGATATATAAGTAAGATAATATAAACAAACCTAAAAATGGCATTTTTCTCTAGCATAAGATGATACCAGATGTATAAGATTTGATAATAATACTGAAGTTGGATGATTTATGCTTTAGAAGAAAAAGTTTCATGCATATAAGTACATAAAGATGAATGGAAATTAGATGTAAACAAACACTGTTATAATAACCATTCTGGAACTAATAATTTAAGATGAATCTATTAAGCAAGACACACTTATAAGAAGCTTAAAATACATGTACTTTTACGAAGCTCAAAACTTCAGAATAACTTAGATTTGACCTTATGTTCTTTAACGTAGGAATTAATATGATGCTTTGAAAATGTGAATTAGTTTTGACAGTCTTTTGTTTAAATATGCGCAGTGGCTCTTTACATTCTCTAAAGTAAAGAGAAAAGTCTTTACTTTCAAGGTTCCGCTTTACTTGGATTCTTAATTTTAATTTTTTATCCTTTATTTTTTCCAGTCCAACTACTTTCTTGTTTGTTGAGTTTTGGAAATGCTAGTGTTGTCTATTATTGGTAAATAAATAATTTTACTGGTGTATATTTCTACCTTAATTCTTATTAAATGCTGCCTTTCTAGAGAAGTCTCAGTTAAAATAACATTGTCTCACATTCAGGCACCTATTTTACCTGTTCTTGAAGTGATTTTTCCTTATCATCTAGCCTCATGTTACATAAAAACAATTTGTGTTTCTTTTTATTTTATTCATTGTTTATTGTACATTTTTTTGAAAACATACTTCCTTGAGAGGACAGATACTGTATGCTTCATTCACTCATGCAAACAGAGCACCTAGAAGCTCCTTTCATAGAGGCATTGTTTAACATATAATTATCGAACAAATGAAAGACAGTGATTGGATTTACAAATAATGAAATAGCATTACTATAGTTCTAGGTATGGTGTCTATTGATTTGAATAGTAATGTCCTCAACAAATGAAAATGTTCAAATGCACATTTTATACAATTCTAGGTCAAATTCCTCCTCAAATGATGACTTAGTTCTGTGTAAGATTAGCATCTTATGACCTAGGATTTCTTCCTCTAAATGAAGTAACAAAGAATGCTATTTCAGATATGGGTTTTATGAGCTGAATCCTGAGAAAAATTAGTGTACTCTGTATCTGAGTAAAACAGTATTAATACATACAAATAATTGAAACAGAAAAGCTATTATAACTATCTTTATCAATCTCATGTAAACATACCACCCAGCTATTTCATAATGCAAAGAGTCAGTGGGTTCATGGTCTTTTTTAGTTGATTTTCTATAGATGATCATAGCATGGCATGTAAATTCAAATTCAGAACACAGGAAGATGTGGATCAGTCTAGACAATTTATTGTGTAGAACACATTTCTTATTCATTTCTTATTTCAGCTACAGTGTAAAGTTTGAGGCTGGAATCTTGTATGCTTGGGGATTATGTCTATAAACTGCAAAACAGATATTATTCTTATAATAAATTTTACAAAAGCAAGATTGCATACCCGTTACCTTGTCACTCATTAACGAGTGAGGATTCTAGTAATATGGTTTCAAATATTTGATCTTTGTTTGAAATCCATGTTGGCAGTACTTAATTGTCCTTAATAATATCTGTATTATAATGCAAAAATAATCTCATGATTCTGCACATGTCTTCTTCATGGACAAGAAAATTCTTACTCCTGAATCCTGAGGGTTGGAGGACCCAAAGGACAGCTGAGAGAAATAAGCCAGTTAAATCCTCTTCAGTGAGCAGTAAGAGCTAAAACAGAGGTAGAGGGCTTGACGGCAATTGTCTTTCTCTGAGGTTCATCTACTGAAGTCATGGAAGCTCAAGAAAAGGGAAATTGTTTCCATATTTAGAAAGAATAAAAAAGGAATACAGCTACTGCCTGGATTTTAAGATATTCCCGGTGCTGATACCAACGGAATGTCTCTCAGTGACACCTGCCTCAGAAAGTGGGTGGTGAAACCACTTAGGTTCAGGATAAATAGAAACCTTTATTCATTTAACTTTATGTGCTTTAGGTCATGATATTAAAATGTACATTTATTCTATATAATAGTAATTGCTACCATTTTCCAGAGTTTAGGAACAATTATGGTGTATAGGACTTTGTGAAAATTTATATTACCCGTTAAATTGAGGTTTAGTTCATAAAGACAACCAGCATAGTGCTAGCGTAGAAGTGTAGGCATTTAAAACTTTAATAAAGACTCCACTTAATTTACCTGCTTTTAAACTGATTTGAAACATTTCTAAGGGTATAATTTTTTTTATTGATTTCTACTTCTAAGGTACCAAAATTAATGTTTTATTGATAAATGTTTGAGTACAGTGTTGTTAAGGTGTGTACATGTGTATGTATGCACACACCTGCTAATTTAGTGTTATCATACCATATTTATAACTTGTATGATTTATCAATACAGAAACATGAATAATGCATAGACTTAAAGAACTGGCATTTGGAATGATGAATTTAGGCAAAAGGAAAGTACTGCTGGATATGTTTGGCTCACATGCAATTCTTCTTTCAGGGTTTACAATGGGTCTTTTAGGGTTTGCAATGTTGACAAACGATTCATAAAGAAACTGGTCTTGCTAGGAAAATAGACATTATCTTTGCTAAAAAAGCAAACAACAAACAAAAACAAAAACCTCCAGAAATAGAGAGTAGAAAGAAAAGCTGAACTATTTTCTTTGTAAAAGTTCATGTGTACTTTTCAGATATTTAACAAATAGATACAAACTTGAAATAATTCCCTTTCAACAGTACCTTTACCTTGGATATCACAGCAACACTCAAATGAGTAGAATATGTCTCAATATGTGTTAATTGGATTTCTCACCATACACTGCTTATCTTCGTAGGGTGCAGTATCTTTCAGGGCTATCAACTTTTACCATGTGATATATTGATTTCTTGCATTAATCTCTCACCTTAACACTGTTTTTCACTACAAAAAATTTTCTAACTACTGTAAATACTGTTTTTGTGGATTCTAGCCTACAACTAAAAATAAGTCTAGAATGTGAGGTGATTTAAATGAATGTACTTATTAACTTTCTTTTAACAACATAATATTTCTTGACAAAAATAAAGCAAAGGCAAAAAAGATTCTTCTGAAAAACTCTAATATTCAAATATTGGTATTAAAAAGCAATGGAAATCTTCATAAGGCTTTATAAAGCAAGTGTCTGAGATTTCATTATTAACATTAAAGTCAGATAAATTTCTGCGTGAACTTATATGATAATGATAGAAATATATCTAGTAGATGGAGGTAATGTGTCTATAATATTGTTTTTTAAAATACATTTTCTAAGGGAGAAAATTTTTTAAAATACAACTGGATCTTTCTAAATTAGTGAAGAATGTAATGACTTGGGTTTTTTCCCCAGTGTAGAATGTTAAAAGAATAAATATGTGCAGATGCTTTATTGTGGAAACTTCCAAGAACTATAATGTTGAATGAGGAATAAGAGCAAGTGAGGAAGGCCGGCCAGGAAAGGAAGCAGGTTTCCTGAGACACACTGAGCAACCTCCAAAGTTTATTCACACCCAGTTACTGAAAGTGAGCTTCAGCAGCTCCTTTTTCTACTTATAAGACAGTGTCTCCTCTTCATTTTCCTTCTCTTTCAGGTATATTTGTTGGGAATTAAAGTTGAACAAGGCAAGGCAAAGTTAATGGCAGTGTCAATGCAATGGAAAGTTTCAGCCTACAAGTTATACAGGACACTGCAACTGTATTCGAATGAGAAAAAGAACAAAGAGTTGTGCTGTGTGTCACAAAATACTTTTTGCAGAATGATAATTATTATGAATCACATCTCTGTGTGCTGAATTTGAATTAAAGAAATATACAGTGATCTGACTGGCATATCCTTTAATAAAATGGCTAGTCGCAAGAATGGTGGGATCAAATAATACTTAGTAATCACTCAATATGTGATCAGATCTATTAAAAATGATCACCATTAGTGACTTATTTTTATGATTTTTTTGTGCCAGGGATCAAAATCACAACCTTGTGCTTTCCAGGCAGGTGCTTATGCCACTATGCCACTGAGCTAAATCTACAGCCTCAAATATTTAGGGTTTTGGGGTTTTGTTTTGTTTTGTTTTGATGACAGGAACTGAACTCAGGACCTTCTGCTTGCCAAGCAGGCACTGTGCTGCTGAGCTATATCCCCAGTCCACCAATTCTTATTTTAATTCTAATTAAGCACAATAAAACTAAAAACAAGTTAGCACAGAATTTAAAGTAATGCAGTTAAAGTATTTGTGACATAATTTTTCCTGAAAAATAAAATGTAATGGTACATACATGGGTCAATTTTTTTTAAATTGAAAAATTATTTCAAAAATATTAAAATCTATTAATTTTAAAATGTTACACATAGTAGAAGTATATTTGTCAAAAAATTAGCCATCAAAAAATATAGGAACTATATTAAAAGACATTGTTAGTTTCCTGATGGATGAAATACATAATTGTGACAGTCCTCATATTTATACTTTCCTGCATATATTTTACTTAAATATTTAGATTAAATCTCAATATCAAATAATAGAATAAAATATGTGCAAAGTAAACCATACAAATTATTTTTCAATGATATGCTTATTGAATACAAACTTTTAAAAACATATGCGTTTGTTTACTAAGCACATAATGCTAACCCACACATTTAACACACTGTCACCTGAAGTAGAGGCTCCCACACTTGGAAGAAACACTTGAAGCGTACTCAAATGCAGTATCAAGGTTAACTCTCCCAGCTATCTAAACCATCACTTCCGTACTACTGCACACTATTTATCTTGACAGATGTCAGCTTCAAAATGCTTGTGAGAAGTCTGTGGGTTTCATTACCTAGATTTACAGTAGTGTGCAACGGAGGCCAAAATTGCACTGTGAGCTATGACAGCTGGTAACAACGTGCTGGAAGGGCGATTTTGGCAAACATAGAAAGTTCAAAGAAACCTCTACAGTCAATGAAAAACGTAAAAATTGAAGAGCCTAGAGACAAACAAAAGAATGAACACAAAGGAGCCAAGCTGCTAAGCAACCTCACTGACATTTTATGTGGCTCCAGTTAGATTTGTTTAGTTGCAGAGGAGTCAAAAATAATAATAATAATTCAGAATATATAATAATATACAACTATTGACTACATGTATTTTAGATAATTTATTCATGCACTTGTACATATCTATAAATTAATTTGTTTTTGTTCAATTTGAGTAGTAACCTGCCAATAGCGGAAGAGAGTATATGTCTTATCACTTAAATAATTCCCATTAAAACAAAAAGAACCCACAAATTTTATGTAGGTTTTGCATCTTATGAATCTTGACAATAATGAAGGCCATTATTTACATTTGAGGTTCTAAGATGTAAGGAATATTTTACAAAACACACAGGTAGAAGTCTTGCTTTTATGGATAAAAAAAGAAAAAGATTTAATTTCATCTTTGATTTCCTAGAGAGTCAATGGAAACAAATAATATTAGTTTCAGTTTATTTTTATTTCTCAAATACAGTTGCCTTCTCCATCCCTAGTTTTTGATATGCTTACTAATGTATCAGATTATACAAAAAAGAAAATAAAATATTCATTAAAAATGTTAAAATATACTGTGCATTACTATTGTCATCCTATCAGTAGAGTTGAAAATAGGAATAAACATAGACCTAAAAGTTGTATTACTTACACTCTGAGCAGTAGGAAAATATTGTACAATGTGTGATTGCAATTACATACAAATAAAATAGCACAATGTCATTGTAGTACCATTTAATGCATGTGCTATAACCCAATCTCAAAAAAAAAAAAAAATAAGGACTAAAGACAAGGAGATGACCAATGTGCACTATTTGGAATATAAAGGTGTCTCTATATTACAATTCGCCAGAAAAACAGAAATAATAGGTGACTCTCGACTCTTTCTATCATCTCTCTCAATCATGAAGAGGACTGACGCATGCTTAAGCTGGCAAATTTGAACTGCAAGGTGGTTCTGAAAGCTGGAGGCTCAGGAAGGCTTGATGTTGGAGCCTATGTTCAGTGACAGTGTCCAAACAGAAACCCCCTTCCTTTGGCTAGCTTAGAATTATTTTTCTTTGAATAATCTCAGCTGATTAAATAAAACTTAGTTATGTTATTGAAGGTAATCATCTTTTACTCAAAAACTATTTGTTTAAATTTTAATCTTATCCAAAAATCAGAATAATACCTGATGTTCAAACGAATATATGGGTACTGTGGCTGGCAAACTGGTAAGCAAAATTAATTATCAAATCTTATTTTATTATTGCTGCTATTGTTTTGATTTTCTTTTCATTTTTAACAACTTCATAAAAGATGTTGAAAATAAATGAAAACTGGGTCCACATCTTTTAGATATAATCAACTATTATCAACTATTACTTGTTATTTGCCTAAATAACATATATACTCAATAACATTTTTTGTAAAGTATATCTATGAATAATTATTTCATTCACTTCTAGACAAAATTAACTCAGGGACACAGTACTAAATCTCAATAATATTCTTTAGGTGAAGGATCTAAAAATTCGGCTAGATTTGGAACACTACATTGCTGGGCATGATGGCACACACCTGTAATCCCAGATGTAATGGAAGGTTGACGACAAAGGATCCCTATGAGTTTGAGGCTAATCTGGGCTACAACATGAGTTCAGGGTCAGTCTGAGCTGCAAAGTGAGATCCTGTCTCAAAAAAAAAAAATAATAACCCTTACATAAAATACTAAATTAATAAAAAATAACATAACCAATATCCTGAAAATACAGTTTTGACATTAGGCATCAGATGTGAAAAGTCATTCAAAATTCTATATGTTCAGAAATGGGACTTAGGAAGATGATTGGTTTATGGAGTTGCATTAGTCATTTCTTTATTGCTGGGTCAAAATATCTGGCACCCATAGTCTTTTTAAAAATTATTTTTATTAAAAAATTAAAAGAAAGAAGGAGATTAAGATAAAAGAGGACATAACAACATAATAACACAGGTCAGAACATACTAATTTAAGCAACGTAGGGTTTCAACACAAGATAACCCAACATAACAGTAGCTACCATACTGTCTCTTTCCTTGAAATATTTGAGTATAACTTCATATATTATAGCATGAAACACAACATGACAGTGTAAAACCATTCAAGAGAGTGAAAGTATTATAGGAAATTTAGAACCAATTAACAGAAAATGAAAAATGGTTTCTATATAATAAAATCCAATAAGATACAACATGACCAACTGATGGAGACAGAATAACAAAAGCTTCATGGGACTTCAAAATAAGATATTATATCAACACTAGCTATGATATGTCTTGTTTTCTTCAAAATAATTGTTCATACCAAAACAGACAATAAAATCAAACAACCAAGAATAGAACCATTCCGATTAATGAAAACATTATAAAGCTCCAAGCAATAAAATGGGGAATCATGTTTACCACATACTTTTATGTATTATTATTTCTTACACTAGGGAAACTATTCTGTATTTATACATGTGAATTTGATTTATTTCACTTATGAGTATGGTCTCAAGCTGTACCCATTTATTTATAAATATCTCAGTGTGATCATTCTTTATAGCTGAGTAGTACTCCATTGTGCAAAAATACCACAACTTTTATTTATTTTTTATTCAAAGAGAAAAAAAGCCAAAACAAAACAATAAAAGGGTACAAGTAACATAGAATTTCAAATAATAAACAGTAAGAAATCATTAATTAATAGATTACATATTGTCATCTTAGAAACAGTTGTCCAAATTACAAAATTAAAGCATACAAAGTGGACATTAAAACAGTGAGATTGCAAAGAGTTCCGTTCAATGTTCCAACAAAAACTTAGTAATACTGTTTTCTATCTTACACACTTAAATATACATGCCGTTATATCCTTTAGAGCACGTTCTTTTCCTCTCATTTTTCAATAACAGTTACACATTTTGGGTTTTATTACTCTCACAGTTCTTATCACCTTTTTTGTTTGAAGAGAATAAAACCAAATATGATAAAACAAAACAGAGTCAGTCAAAACAACAGGATAGACGTAGTACATGATGTAAAAACAATAGCAGGTGATCAACAATGGTTACCATTATGCTTCTTGCTATCTTAAAAAGACTTGCCTATATCATCAGGCATAATAAAATTGAATGAAACAGTACAGAAAAAAACAATAAAACCAAAACAATAGAGACATTACAGGACTTCCAAAGAAGATAATAGTCAAACCAGAATGGGCATCATAGTGAATCTTATTGCCTTCAAAGTAGTTGCCTATACCCTCAAACGTGGTACTATCAAATGGAACAGAATACAGTAAAATCAGTCAAAACAAGAGGGTGAGAACAATACAGGGCTTCAAATCAAGTTAATAGGAAAACAAAAAAGTTACTCTAATATATCCTGCTACTTTTAATTTACTTTTTCCCTTAAGTTAAAAAAAAAAAAATAAAAATAAATAAATAAATAAAAATACTAATTTTTTTTTTAAAAAGGAAAAAAATGGGGAGACTGAGATAAAAGAGGACATAACAACAACGTAACAACACAGGTCAGAAGAGAACAATTTAAGCAACATAGTGTTTCACTACCAGATAACCTGACATAATAGTAGTTACCATATTGAGAGGCCAGGCAGCCTGGCGTAAGTGCCTCGCGCACTTTCCCCCGAGTCCAGCTTGTTTGGGACGCTTGCAGCTTCCAGGTGCACTAGAGCAGCTCCACAGGTCCAGGGCTCCGGCACTGGCCTCCCCATTCCCAGCTGTGCTTGGTGGACTGCGGAGTTCTAAGTAAGTGGTTCAGGGGCCCATCATCCTGGCATATGTGGCCCGCACACTTTCCCGAGGAGTCCAGTTCATTTGGGACCCTCTCTCGCCCGGCCAGTGAAACTTGTGGGTTCCGAGGTGCACCTGAGCAGCACGGCAGGTTTGGGGAGCCGGCATGAGCCTCCCTTCTCATGTGAACACATGTGAACAAATGGACTGGATAGACATATACAGAGTTTTTCATCCAACAATATCAGAATACACATTCTTCTCAGCAGTCATCCTCTAAAATAGACCAAATATTAGCTCATGGAACATATTTAAAGAAATGCAGAAGAGTTGAAATTGTCCCTTGCATGTTATTGGATCAAAGCACTTTGAAATTAGAAATTAATGATCAAAGATACTGCAAAAATCCCACAAATACAGGGAAACTGAATAACACACTCTTGAGTAATCAGTGGGCCACAGGGAAAATTAAAGAAAATTAAACAATACCTACAAGCAAATGAAAATACAAATACAACTTACTGGAATCTGTGGGATGCAATGAAAGCTGTCCTCAGGGGAAAATTTATCGCACTGAGTTCCCACATCATTAAAACAGAATGAATACAAATAAATAACCTGATTCTACACCTCAAACAGCTAGAAAAAGAAGAGCAAATGAAGCCCAAAACCAACAGAAGAGAGGAAATTATAAAAGTCAGCTTAGTCTCTATTGCATTGATTTCTGCTCTGCAATAGAGACTAAGAAAACAGTCCAAAGAATCAACGAATCAAAGAGTTGGTTCTTTGAAAGAATAAACAAAATTGATAAGCCACTAGCCAACCTTATTAAAAAAAGGGAAGAAAAAGCTCAAATTCATGCAATAAGAAATGAAACAGGTGAAATCACTACAGACTCAGTAGAAATACAGAAGATCATTAATACCAATTTTGAAAACCTCTTCTCACATAGGTTTGATAACACAGAACAAAAAGACAGATTCCTAGAAATATATAAAGTACCAATGGTAGGTCAAGATATAAAACTGCTGAATAACCCTATTTCTATTAATGAAATTGACAATGTATTTAAGTCCTTACCTACAGAGAAGAGCCCAGGCCCAGACGGATTCACTGCAGAATTCTACAAAAAGTACAAAGAAGACCTAATGTCGACACTCCTCAAACTCTTCAATGAAATTGAAAGTGAAGTAAACCTTCCTAAGTCATTCCTGGAAGCAAATATTACTCTAGTACCAAAACCTGAGAAAAACCCAAACTCAATATAATGAAGGCCATGTACGACAAACCAACAGCCATTATCATACTAAGTGGCCAAAAATTGAAGGCCTTTACTTTAAAATCAGGCACAAGAAAAGGATGTCCTTTATCAGCACTCCTGTATCATATAGGACTGGAAGTACTAGCCAGAGCAATTAGACAAGAGAGAGAAATAAAAGGGCTAAAGAAAGGAAAAGTAGAAGTTAAATTATCATTGTTTGCAGAGGACATGATACTCTACATAGAAGACCCCCTAAACTCCATTGAAAGACTTTTAGATATAATAAAAAAATTCAGTAATGTAGCTGGATACAAAATCAATACTCAAAAATCATTAGCATTCATATACACTAACAAAAAATCACAGAGAGAGATAAAATAAGAGAAGATGAGAATAAGAATAAAATAAGATACGATAAGAATAAGAATAAAATAAGAAGATAAAATATAAGAAATAAGAGAAACCACAACTTTTACACTAGCAAACAATAAAATGAAACATTTAGGAATTACTCTTACGAAAGAAGTGAAAGACCTATACAGGTAAAATTATAATGCACTGAAAAAGAAATTGAAGATGATTTCAGAAAATGGAAAGACATCCCTTGTTCAGGGATAGAAATTATAAATATTGTGAAAATGGCCATTCTTGCAAAACTCTTATACAAATTCAATGCAATCCCAATAAAAATACCATCAACATACCTCATAGAACTTGAGAAATCACTCTAAATATCATCTGGAGTGAGAAGATACCTAGAATAGCAAAGACAGTTCTAAGCAACAAAGGCACTGCAGGAGGCATAACAATCCCTGACTTGAAGTTATACTACAAAGCAACAGTAGTAAAATCAACGTGGTACAGGAATAAAAACAAGCTGAATATCAGTGGAATAGATTTGAAGATTCAACCACCTCTACAAACACACTCAACCACTCTAACTTTGATAAAGGGGCCAAAAATGTTAATAAATGGTGTTGGAAAAATTGGTTCTCCATATGCTGAAACCCAACACTAGACCCATGCCTATCACCATATACTAAAATAAAATCTAAATGGATCAAAGATCTAAATATTAAAACAGAAACACGAAATCTATTGGAATACAAATTGGGTAAAAACCTTGAAGACTTAGGAGTAGGTAAAGAATTCAGGAACAGGACTCAAACCTTATGGGAAATACTTCCCAGAGTCAGTAACTGGGATCGCCTCTCATTAAAAAGTTTCTGCACGTCAAAAGAAATCTCCAGCATAGTGAAAAGTAAACCCACAAACTGGGAAAAAAATCTTAATGAACTGCCCCTCAGACAAAGGACTTTTGTCTAAACATATAAAGGATTAAAAAAAGTCAGACACCCAAAATTCAAAGACCCAATCCAAAAATGGGCAACTGAGATAAACAATTTTCAGATGAAGAAATAAATACATGAAAAAAT
This sequence comes from Cavia porcellus, assembly GCF_034190915.1. Taxonomy (NCBI): domain Eukaryota; kingdom Metazoa; phylum Chordata; class Mammalia; order Rodentia; family Caviidae; genus Cavia; species Cavia porcellus. The sequence continues at coordinate 13,453,133 of NW_026947498.1, forward strand.
GTTCTCCATCACTGGTCATTAGAGAAATGCAAATTAAAACCACAGTGAGATTTCATCTCACTCCTCAAAGAATGGCCAAGAACAAGAAAACCAACAACAACAAATGCTGGAGAGGCAGTGGGGACATAGGAATTCTCCTGCACTATTGGAGGGAGTGTAGACTAGTGCAACCATTGTGGGGGTCAGTCTGGAGATTTCTCAGAAAACTGGGACTGGAAGCACCATTTGACCCAGCTATTCCACTTCTAGGCATATTCCCAGAAGAAATGAAAGCATAATACCACAGTGATATATGTGCACCCATGTTTATAGCAGCACAATTTGTAATAGCCAGATCTTGGAAACAAACTAAGTGTCCATCAACTGAGGAATGGATAAAAAAGTTGTGGTATTTTTATACAATGGAGTACTATTCAGCTATAAAGAAGGATCACATTGAGATAATTATAAATAAATGGACGCAGCTTGAGACCACACTCATAAGTGAAATAAATCAAGCTCACATGTACAAATACCGAATAGTTTCCATAGTGTATGAAATGATAAGAATACATAAAAGTATGTGGCAATCATGATTCTCAATCATATTGGTTTGAATCCATAAAATGTTATCACTCATTAATTGCAATGGTTTTAACCTGGGTTGTTCGATTTTAGTATCAGTGATAGTACGAATCGTTATTCTGAAGAAAACAACACATCATAAAAGCTAGTGCTGATTTAATATCATCATGTTTTGAAGTCCCATCAAGCTGTTGTACAACTGTTTCCACTAGTTTTAACATGTGGCATCTTACTACAGTTTACTATATGCAATAGTATAAACAAAAATTTTATAGGCAAAGAGATAATATAGAAACCATTGTTCGTTTTCTGTTAAGTGCTTTAAATACCCTGTAACTTCTTCATTCTCTTGAATACCTTCAGACTGTCTTGATAGGCTTGATGCTATAGTATATGAAGTTATACTCAAATAACTCAAGGAATGAGGCACTATGGTGACTACTATTATGTTAGATTATCTGGGGGTAAAACACTATGATGCTTAAATGGTTCAGTTCTGACCTGTGTTGTTCTAATACAATGTCCTCTTTTATCTCAATCTCCACCCTTTTTTAAATTAATCTATTTTTTAAATTCTTTTTTTCAATTAAGGGAAAACTAAATTAAAAAATATTGGTATATATTATAGTAACATTTTTGTTTTCCTATTAACCTGATATGAACCCCAGTATTGCACTTCCCATCTTGTCCTGTCAGATTTTACTATATTCTATTTTGTTTGACAGTATTATGTTTGAGGGTATAGGCAACCACTTTGAAGGCAGTAAGATTGATTCACTATGATGCCCATAATGGTTTGACTATTATCTTCTTTTGAAATCCTGTAAGGTCTCCAGTGTAGGTTTTATTGGTCTTGTTCTGTACTGTTTTGATATAATAGAATTCTATTATACCTGATGATATAGGCAACTCTTTTTAAGAATAGCAAGAGGCACAATGGTACCCATTTTTGATCACCTGATATTCTATTTTTGCATCATGTACTAGGCCCATCTTTCTGTTCTAACCGACTCTGTTTTGTTTAGTCATGTTAGGTTTTATTCTCTTTCAAAAAGTGATAATTGTTGGAGTAAAAAAAATCCCCAAAAGTGTAATTATTATTAAAAAGAGAGGAAAGGAAGGTGGTCTAAGGGATAAAATTGCATGTATGTTTGAGTGTGTAGGATGGAAATCCATATTACTGAGCTTTTGTTGGATCATTGCACGGCACTGTCTGCAATCTCATTGTATGAATGTATACTTTATATGCTTTAATTTTATAATTTGGACAACTGTTTCCAAGATGACAATATGTAACCTATTAATTAGTGATATCTTTTTGTATTTTTTTCTTGAAATTCTGTATTATTTGTACCCTTTTACTGCTGTGTTTTTTTATTTCCTTTTTTTCTCTTTAAATAAAAAATAACGTAAATGGATTGTCAAGTATTAACACTGACAGATGCATCAAAGCCTTGAATATTTCTCACTAATACCTTAGACATTGTGAGAAATTATGTAAAGAAATAATTCTTTGAATGAAGCTTCCTCCAGATGATTTTCTACTTTATTCGATGAGGACTTCCATTAGTAAAAACAACAATTCATACTCAGGATGCATCAAAATTCTTTCCTGATACCATGAATTTGACCTTCCAAAATAAATGTGCTACCTTTTGTTTCCTTTTGAATCACTTAGCTAAATTTTGAATTCTGTGTTCATAATTTCATCTTCCACTGTGAGAAAATAATGTTAAAAAGCAAACTGTTGTTCCAAGACATAGCGAAAACTCATTCCCTTCTATTTCTCTTGTCCAAGAGATTTCCCCACTCACTTTCAGGAATGTGCAGTTTTGATCTCAATCTTTGCAGCTCTAAAGGCTCACGGCATTCACAGGCCCTCAAGCCTATTCCTCCTTTAAATTCTCTTTGTTCAAATACTTGAGACTTCTGGTTTTAGCAATTTAGAGCTCTAAAGTTAGCAGAGTTTTCTGCCTCCCTTTCCCTTGGTGTCTTCTCCGCTCAAATGGATACATTTGAACCCACTCTGTGCAGTCTTTTGAGCATTAAAGCACCTAAAATATTTTTAGTGTCTTACATGATACATGAATTGTTTACCCAGTTCTCATAGGAGATTTCTTTCATTTGCCTGAATATTCATTTGCAATATCTGTATCTATATGTGATATTTTTTGTCATTATGTCCAAACATCCGTTTGGTAAAGATAGCTGGAGAAGACTTTCTACAGAATGTTCTGAAAGATACAGCTTTTGCATAATGTGATTATATTTAAAGTAAACATGTAACATGGGACTGAATTAAATTTTTCTTTAAGTTATTCTAGATTTACAAGATCCATGATGAAAACCACTGCCACTTACGGCTATTGAGCAGAGGAAGATAGCTAGTCTTAAGTGAAATGTGCTGTGGGAATAAAATGCACACTCATTAGAAAGACTTATGAAACATAATGCAAAAATATTTCATATGAAGGTTTTGTGGAAGGTGTCTATGCACCTATGTGTGGATATAACCAGTATATCATTATATACTGTAGATCATTTAATTTTATATTGTAAAGTGACTGCCAGAAAAATTAAAATTTGTTGATTGGCCTGTGTATGCTCATAATTCTATTGGTAAGTAGTGTCAGAGTAAAAATAGATAATATTTAGTCAAGAAAAGTTAGCCAAAAACTTGCATTTTGTGTACCAACAAATTACAAATATTGAACACTTATGTATATGTCATGCATTAAAAGGTCAAATACATTTACGCTGTTACAAAAATGCAACGGACTAAATGTTTCTCTTCAAAATTCTAACTTAGGAATCTGACTTTAAGTAAGAGTTTAATTATTTGAGGTCCTTAGAAGGGGATGTCACCCTGATAGATTTAGTATATTTATGAAAAAAATACAAATAACTCTGCCCTTACTATATATGTAGAGAAGTTGATCATATACAATGCAGAAGGAAAATTCTCAGAGGAATTCAGTTGGTGCACAGTTTCATTTTGGGTTTACTTGCTTTCAGAAATACAAAAAACAAATGTCTGTTGTATGGTTTTCCTTCTGAATTTGTAAACCATTTAATTTATGATGTTTAATTATAGAAGCCTGAGACAACTACTATACACATAATATTACATGCTTATCTGTATAGCATACAAATACATAAATACATATACAAACATAAAGCTACATGCACAAACACTTGAAATATGACTAAGAAAACAATTAATTTGATTTTTTTATTTTAAAGAAAATATAATAAAAACAATGGTATGAAGTTTCAAAACAAGATTTATATGAGTAACAATGATTAATATATTGTCTATTGGTATCTTCAAAGTAGTTGCTCATATTACAAGCTATAGGCTTAAAGAATATATCAAATACAGGCACAAACTATTTTACATGGATTCTTTACTTTTTGCTTCTTATTTTAAAGGCATCTTGCTCCATCTCTTTCTGCTATGGAAGCAGCAATTATATGAAACAGAGAAAGATAAGAAGAGAATTACAGTAGTTACGTTTTTCTGCGTTTTCTTTTTTCTTTTTTCTTTTTCTTTCTTTCTTTTTTTTTTTTTTTTTTTTTTTTTTTTTTATCCAGGGACTGAACTCCTGACCCAACACTTGTCAAGCAGGCACATATGCCACTGTACTAAATCCCTGGCCCTATATTTTTCCATTCAATAGTTTTGTCCTGTGTTTAGAGAGCATTTAAATTCACATTATTCCTTGAAAAACTTAGAATGGCATCAATTAACTTTAAGATTTTTGACTCTCCTATTATGGGAATATAATTACACATTTTAATATGGATTCTGCATTTCATAACATGAACATGATATCTCTTGTTACTATAGTGATCAGCATAATAATAATAAGCCTGTAGAAGCTCAATAAGTTTCACATAAGGAAAGTATTGTATGAAGCATAAAAATTGCAGCTTTTATGTTATTATTCTATCATTCTAGCAAAGGAAAAGTAAGTTTTCTCACAATTGCTTCATTGCTGTTCTTTTGACATACCTTCTCCCATAAAGTTTTCTGTAACATTTACCTAATAAGTCTCTGATATACATTGGCACAGTTGTATTTAAATTTTAAAGAGAGAAAAATTAATATCTATAAAAGAGTTTCATAACAAGCAAATAGGACAGTAATGATAATTAATAAATTACATTTGCTATCTTCATAGTAGTTATTCAGAGTTAGGATATAGGAAAGAAATATTGTCCAATCAATATTAGCACAAAGCTTTCTTTTCAACGAACTAAGAGAAACTAGCTGTATACATATTTTAACTATTGTGCATATGTACATATTTTTTTCTTTTCTCTTTCTTCATTTCCCTTTTCCCCATCCTAATTTTTATTTTTGTTTTTAACAATTTCTTGCAAATTCACAGTATTCATTGTACATGCTGAATGAGGAAATAGGATCCAGTAGGCACAATTTTAAATCATAATTTTTTGCAGACTTTCAATTTTAAATATCTAGTATTGCTAATGTTGACACATTTCTTTTTTAAGAGTGTTTCATAAATTTAGTGTCTTTAATTTCATAAAACTCTTACCATGATTTAGCAGTTATTTATATATGAATGTATAAGAAGAAAAATAGTTTAAAACCAAGACCATATATATATATATATATATATATATATATATATATATATATATATTTGGTTTCCAAGACTGTCCTGGGTAGAATATTTTTAAGAAGAGGGACTATGCGTACCCTGTTCACCTATAGCTTCTTTCACTGACAAAAACTCCTAAGTTGCTAAATTCTTGTTTATGTAGATGTGGGTACAGATTTTGCTGGTGGCAAACTCTATCCCTTTGATAGTGGTTCCACAGGTGTCTGGAATGCCTCATTTAAATGTTCGTGGAGAATTTCACTGAGAGTTTAAGGAAAAATACTGAAGGCTAGAAGTGCGTGACAGGCTAATCATCCTTTACACAGCTGCTGACAGGACAGTTAGGTAGCTATGGGAATTAAGGCAAAGTTTTGCTGGAGATTCCAGGAAAATAGAGATGCCAGAAAGTTAGAAATGGGAGAAAATGCAAGCGGTATGCAAAGTCAGCTTGGGAGCAAAGCCAGGTGGACTGAAACAAGCAAAACAATAGGGATGGGGCTCCTCCAGCCCTTGGGAGCCCACATGCCAGAGGCTGGTTCCTGGATGCCTGACACGGAGTGTTAGAACTGAATGTTTTCCTTGCTGAGTGTTGGTCTCAGTTTGGTCTGATCCTTCTTTGCTATTTCCCTGCCCCTCCTTTTTGGAATAGTAACATTAACTCTGTGCTGTAGTATAAATTTATATCATTTTATTTGATTTTTTACAGAGGGTTACAGTTGAGCTTGGGTTAAGCCAATGAGACTTTAGACTTTTAATCAGTGCTGGAGCTGTTATGACTTTGCAGTCCTGTGGAGATGGATGGAACGTCTTTTGCCTTATTAGCTGGATCTGACCTGATGGGGATGGAGCACAAGGCTGTTTTGGGAAAGTACCTCCAGTGTGCCTGTGACTTCAAATCTTGGTTCCAAAAGGAGTAATGTTAGGAAACAGTGGAAACTTAAAGAGGTGGAACTTCATAGGAGATCTTTCAATAATTTAAGCCTTATTCAGGTAGTACGATCTGAATCTTTTTCTCTTCATTATCCTCGTTTGAGATGAGAACTTTTGTTCCACAATAACCTCCCAAGAGAAGCGATGGCATGTGAAGGACTCAAAAGGAATGGAGTTAAGGGACTCTGTTCTGAATCCTCCAAAAATATGACCTTGAATAAAGTTTTCTTCTCTAAATTCTGTATTTTGTTACAGTAACAGAAAGCTGGTTTACACAGTTTTTATAAGGTTATTTGACTAATGTAGAGGCTGAAGCTTCAGAAGTACAGGGAATTTTTGGACACAATAAGAGGCGATGAACAAAGTCCATAGCAATAAAATGGCAATCTGTGAATTTGACCAGGGAGAGAATGGATAGGACAAAAGTGGGAGAATGACCATCACATAAGTTGTGAACTTGTACACTGAAATAATTTGCAGAAATAAAGAAGAATGTGAGTTCATATGAGAGGCATTTCTTAGAAGTAACTAGAATTTAGAAAAACAAACATTAAAAATAATTATACATTTTAAATTTGTTTGGAAAAGATTTTAAAGTTTATTTCAAAATTTGGAAAGTTTCATAAAGAGTAAGGTTTAATGCCTGTAATATGGTGCATTTTTCTTTATCTTGAATTATCGGTAGTGTTCAGTAAATAAGATAATGCTAAATTAAAAAAGTATTTTGTTAAATACTGGTGCTAATGATAATAGTACATATATATATATATTGACATAAAATATTATTTTAAGTAATAGTGAGTTATTTAATTATTTGTTATATCTTACATTAACTCTTCTAGATTTATTTTATAAAATAGCCATATAAATATTGTTACTATAAATCAAGTTATTATATTTTCATTTTTAAAAGGATGAAGCTAAACTAATATGATTTTATCTTTGATAATACTAAAATATTTTTTCTCTAAACATGTTACTGTACATTAAGAAGTGATATTGGTTTGAAAAAAACAGTTGATAAATTTAGTTAGAAAACACATTGCAAACATTGCCTTTCACCACCCCATCACATTTTAGTTTTGAAGAACATGGTATTATTCAAATTATGAAATAACATTGATTATATATACTTTTACTTTTGAAGAATAGTGCATCTATTTCATTCTAGATATTCAAAAGATTTCCATGAAAAACTCAAAAGCCCTGAGGTGTTTTCTTTTTAAATCAGATATGTAAGAAGAGTATTATTCATATTTAAAAAGATTTAGAAAAGTGTACAAATTAATTGTCAAATAAAGATGGAAAAAAGATACAGATGGAGAACTGGAGAGATAAACAGACAGACAGACAGGTAGACAGATAGACAGACAGACAGATAGATTGAGTAAGAGAAAATTATTTTGAGCCACTCAAAGCCTGTTATATTTGCAGATTATATTTCAGTCATCATAAGGATTTTTTTTCCCATTTACTTTGTACCAGCCTTTTGGAAATAGTATTTTAGTAGTGATATCAAAATATGAAATATTTTAAAAAGCAAGATTTTTTTATATCCAAAATGTAATCTCAATTTTTCATTTTATTTTGGTTTTTCATAATAACTTCACTACTGACAACTGTTTAAAGTTTTAGCTTTTTTTCCTAATTCCTTTCTCCACAGTTTCTCACGCATTTTCAGAACTGTTTTCTGAATTTAATACTTGTTTCTTTTATTTGGAAAATAGCTAGTGAACATCTTAGAAATAAGGATCCGTATGATAGAACAAGAGGTACAAATATGAGGTTTACTTCATGTAGATCTTTGAGTTTCCTGATCTCTCAGCTTCTGAGTGGTCCGAAGAGCTCTGAACAGAAGGGTTCGCCCTACTTCAGGGGCTGTCAGGGGCTCTGAACTGCATCCTGTGTATCTTGCATGTTACAAAGCGTCCCTGATTAGCACACTCCTGAAGCTGAAGATCAGCAGGAACTATCTGGCATGTGTAGATTGGTGTCTTTCTTTATATTCATCTTCAGAGTCAGGATGCCCCCACTCACCACACAGGCAATGATAATCGCCTCAATTGCTGCCCTTTGATGAATTAAATTGCTAACATTTTCTATTTTCAATTTTTTTCCTCAGTGGGAATCTATGTAAGAGCCAATTTTGAGCCAATCTAAGCCTGTTATATTTCCAGTTTATATTTCATTTATATCAAGAAATAGAAATCAATTTGTTGCCAAAACAAAGATGATTGATTCCCAGAAAAAATGAACATTAAAAACCAAGCATTTACATACTTACCATGTTTAGTATCACAATGCAAAACAGCTACGTTTTGAAAGTGGCATATGTGTCCATCAACAGACAAATGGACACAGGCAAAGCTGTATTCACCCACTGTATAGTAGCACGGAGAACTGCTCTGCCATAAAGAAATCTAAGCTTCAGTCATGTGTAGGAAACAGATGCAGCTTGAGACCATAATCTTAATGAAATGAACCAGACACACAAGCGTAAATATCAAATCGTTTCTGCTATGTGAAAAGCCTGAAATAAAAATAAAGAGTAAAAATAGAAGACAGATCTTAGGAGGTAGGGGACAGAGCTTTCTCAAAGGGGAAGGGTGGAAGGAGAGTGCCAAGAGAAAGGGTGAGGGATAAAATAAAAGTATTAGCACGCCTTGTGTCTGTGTACCAAATCCACACAAGGAATTTACAAAGTACATCCTATGAATACATTTAAAAAAAGGAGGAAATCAAGGAAGAGGTGGAGAGGGGAGGGATTTAGGGAGGAAGGAGCATGAAAAATGGAATTAAGAGGTATTGTGTACGTGTAGAACCTGCTCACAAGGAATGTGATCATTAAGTTTAAGTTTACATTAAGTTTAAAAGTGACAGTGATACACAAATCAATAACCTATGATTATTTTGAAAGATGTGATTTTTTTTTCCTTTTTCACATAGGTGAAATTTAAAAACATTTAGATAATTTGCAACAATGAAGCAAATTCCTATGGTGTAGCCCAATACAAAATGAGCTATCACCAATAAAAGCAGGAAAATATTGTTTCTAGCATAAGTCAGCAAGGGGATGACCTTTCCAAGGGCTTTTATACATGTTAGACATTTCTCAAATGTTCTCATTTCTCCTTTTGAGAAGATTTAAGATACTTAGATTTTAAACAGTGTAAACACACAATTTCATTCTTTTACACCATGAGTTAAAAATAAGTATTTTACCATATTTCTGTTTTTAAATTTATTTGCTAGACTATATTGAATGTACACCACATAATTCATGAATTGTTTATAAATTTTCTTTCAAACACTGTCATTTACAGTTTTTACCCTGTGATTAAATGAAATTCAATTTTTTAAATAATTCTGTGGAAAAGAAATAAAATCTTTATGTCAATGAAGTCACATGTCTACTTTCTGGAAATTTATCAGTAACAAGTTATCATTTTTGTTTTATAGGGTTTTGCTGCCTAGAGTATGTGTATTTTTTATCTTTTCATACAAAATTTATCACAACTTAAATCTAAAGTTTAAATCATTTCATTGTAATCTTTTGTTATACTTTTGGTTTCCTTCATTTTATGTAAATGTGAACTATTTTATATAAACACATAAATGCAGCTATATTATATTATTTTATTATTTATTTATTTATTTATTTATTTATTATTTTTTTTTGTCTTTTTCATCTTTTTGTCTTTTTTGTCTTTTTTTTTTTTTTGTCTTTTATCGGCACTGGGGTATATTATTTTAAATATGTATTTTTCCTTCTTCCTGTTCTGCTTTACTTGTGTCTTAGTTTTCTTTCTTCTTTCCTTCTTTGTTTCTTTGCTTTTTTCCACTAAAATCCCTCATCTCCTCTGTAGCCTTATATTGAGATATTCTTCTTCACAGACATTTAAGTATACACAAGCATATGTAAAGGTACGCACATGGAGACATATTTATCCCTGAGAATATTTTGATGCTTTTCTCACAAAAATTGAATTAAACTATGCATATGTTTCTTCTCTTTTTCTGGAATACAAGTTATATATGGTGAGTAATTCAGTCAGCTTTATCAGCAGTCTTTCTGCAGACCCTAGAACAGTGAGAAACAGCTTCTTTGGGCGGGTTTTCTCCAACGTGGAACTTCTGCAGGGTGCAATGTGCATATCTGTGTTTCATGAGCACATGGAAGGCTTCAAATATTGAGATGTTGAACTTTGAATTTTCTTGAATTTTAATCAACACAGTTCAAACTTTAATAATCCCTACATTCCTTAGTATAGTATCTAGCTCATTTTACTTTTTAATAAAATGTTACCTGTTATTGTTATTAAATAATGATTATTACATTTTTGGATATAGTATAAAAATTACTAATATTAATATAATATTTTTATATACCAGTATTTCCTAGAGGAATAAAATGTAAACATTCTGTTCTCCTTCCATAAGATACTTACCTCTCCTGACACAGATACCTTTTAAATAAATTGTCAACATCTGTGTCTCTGAAGATAGAGGACTTTGGCAAACACATAATGCTTTTGGAGTTATTCTCAGAACTCTAGGTCATTGTATCTGTTAGCATGCTTTCTACCAAAAATAGCCCTGAGAAAATGGGATTATAATAAGTAAATGTTTATTGGGGTCTAAGTTTTAGAGGATTTAGTCCAGCATCACTAGGCTCTGTTTTTCTGGGCCTCGGTCAAGGCAGCACCTATACCAGGAAATCATGGAAGAGCAAAGCTAGTCATGTCATGACTGAGAAGCAAGAGAGAGGAGGTTGGAGAGGATTGGGGCACCATCATCCCCTGCATGCCCACACCCTATTGATCTAAATATCTACCAAAAATCCCCTCTGCTTCAGTTTTCTACAGTGTCCCAAAAATCCATCACAGAGGGCAAAATTTTAACACTTGGATCTTTGAGAGTATACAAGATTCAGTTATATAATATCCACATACACAAAATGGTTCCTCCATCAGTGGTTGAATTGAAGACATGCATGTAAAACAGAAACATTATTTGAAATCCACTCAAATAATTATATCCTTTTAAATGTTAGTTTATTCTCCTTTAACTGGAGGTAAATTACAAGAAAGGATGATTTATTATTCTTGAAAAATCTGTGCCTGTTAATAACAAGCTACAGGATGAAAAGTGATGTCATTTCAGAGTCTGTGTATGAACATAGACGTCCTGTGAGAGAATGAAAAAATCCTTGATTCTAGAGGACCCCATGTAGAGATCGGAAGTAAAAACCATGCAAATAAGTAAAAGATTTTATGTCCAAGGTTCCTTATGTTTCTGAGAAATTCTATCAAACAGCCTCCTTTTTCTGATTAGTTTCTTTTATAAATTTATGAGCAATTAATCATCTTAAAATGTGTGCATGTGATAGAATATTTACATAGCCAGTCTGGAAGTATTCTGTGATAGATTTCAGGGTAGCCAGATTGTCTGGATGCTGAGAGATGAGATTTGTTGAACACATGGGAAGAGGAAACCACGGCACAGACAAACTTCTACTGTACTCCTTGTCTTTGAGACAGTCAAGGAAAAAAGGAGAGCAGAATATTTAAAAACCATATAGTGTATTTAAACAATAAACACCCTAAGGATGGGAATAGATTTAATTTTCAATGTGATATAATAGATTTACTAGGTAGAATATGGTGAAATCATTTTTGATTTATTTTTAATTGCTGAAAACTCTCAGAGTAATAACTAGTATTAGGTGTATAAGAAAATTTTATCATAAAATAGTACTTATTATTCCATCTTAATGTTATTAAAATTAACTTCATTAATAAAAATTCTTAATACAGTTTTCATACACTAATATACATAGTTATTTTGAAGCACCAATAATTTCAAGTTTAACTTGATATTTGAGATGACCACATAAATGAAAATTATAATGGAAATCACAAGACTCAAGGGAATTAATTTTTCTAAAATGTACCTCTTTTTTATAATTAATTAGAATGCCCCTTTTTTTTAGTACTTACTACTACTGAAGTTGATTTTTAGTCATTTGAAGCTATTAGATTCAAGATTTGAGTGATAAATTTCTTAGGCACTGCCATTTAACTGTAATCAGAACACTACCATAACAAAAATGTTAATGAAAGCACATTTTTAATCAGACTTGAGAAGGAAAATACATTAAGTTTAAAAGTAACAGTGATACATAAATCAATAACCCATGATTATTTTGAAGGATGTGATTTTTTTCTTTCTTTACATGAAAAGATAACATACATAAATGCAAACTCCTCTTCAACTAATTGTTTCAAAACTTCCTATGAGGATTTTAAGTACAATGAAAAAGTCATGATGTCAGTGTAATACAAAAGTCAGTATGAAAAAAGAAGTCATTATGTAAACATAGGGATTATAGTGTGCACCCTTTTGTATAAATATTTGAATCAAAAATATTAACTTTAAAGCAGGTTTTCTTTGCTATTAAAGTATGTTTAAAATATATTTGAATAACTGTCAGAGTTGACAAAAAGATTCAGTAGTAGCATTAACACATAAATTTTTAATATAATGCATCAAAAGAAGTAATTGTTGACCCTCAATCATCCTATGCTTTTCCTATTATTATTTAAAGTACAATATGCAAAACTGATACTTGGGAATAGTATTGTTGATAGAGGAGTGTTTAAAATAATAAAACATTTCTGAAGTATCAGGCCTTGTCTGTCCAACCAAAACTATTTACAGTATTAAGATGTTATTTAAGAAATTCTAAGGGCATATTAAACCTTTAGGCTTATTCCAAAATGATGGCAGTGATTAAGGGCTACATCAATTTTCAATATAATTTTAATTGCACAAATATATAATAGTTCTTTCCAAAAAGGTATGTATAAATTATGCAAAATGAAATATCAGCATTGCTTTGTTAGGAATACATGATTTTATCAACTCAAATCACATTTTTATTTAAGCTAATTATTGTTATTTTTCACACTTCTAATTAGCTGAAAACGTAGAGGGAAAATTTTTAACAAATTGTTCTACAGAAAATCTTTGGGATCCTGAAATCTATGGTAAAATTAAGCTGTTAAATAAAATGCAACTTTTATGCTATGATAAAAGGAATCATTATTGTCTTTTCAAAGACAGTGAATAAGATAAAATGAAATTTAATTTGCATATCATCAAACATTTTTACTCCTATATTTGTTATATATAAAGTAAACAAAGGATTTAAAGACTTTCCAGACTGAGCCCTAAATGATAACTTTATGTTTATTTTAGGAAAAAAAAACAGACTAAAAACAACAAAATATTCCTTAGAGTTTCAAGCCTTCAGGTGAGTTCTATATAGAGGGACATCGGTATGGAATTAGAGTTTATTAGTGGCTACATCACTTCCCAGCTACGTGATGTTCAGCAGCTTACATAGGTTCCAATGCCAATTTCTTCAAATATCAAAAAAGCAAATTAATATTTATGTAATATCTGGAAATGCTAAAGTGATAAGAACAAAATGCTGCTCACAATGGTGAGGGGGGTATGTCATCTCATTCCACATCTCATTCCACCTTTCTATGTACAATTCTATATTACTTTATCATGGAAACAAATATTAAATTTTCCGTTTCATAGTTCAGTTCCAAATATGATGTATAACATAACTAATTTAAAATATATTCTCAAGTAAAAAAATCAGAGTCCACCCTGTAGAACCCAAACTTTTGTGTGTTCCTGAATATAAACATCTATGGTGAATTCAAGGGTTCAATAAGCAACAGTCTTCAAACTTCTGGTGCATGAAGGGTTATTGATGCATTACGGGCGCCTCTCATCTCTACAGATGAGCTTGTTTGGCTATAACCAGACATGGGGAAGCTGCATTGAATCCTCTGAGAAGTACAGAAAGGAAAGAGAGCCAGGGATCTGTTCCGCTGTTGGCAGGGCCAGGTTGGATGGAGAGTCCCTGATCACCGGAACACGAGTCCTGATATTTAAGGAATGTGCGAGTGAGCTCTGCCCTGCATTTTAGTGAGGGTGGTGGTGAGAGCGTGCACGGGAGGCAGCCAGAGAGCAGGCGGTCACAACCCAAGAGGAGCTCGTCAGGGAACTTGTGAGCTGTTCTTCTCGTGATCACATGAGGGGAGGTGTAAGGAAGAAGCTGAATGAAATTTGAATTAAATCTCTTGATTATAAATCGAGCTGTTGAGGTTCCTGTGACTTGTTTGGCTTAGATGAATCCTGAGTAACATATAAATATTCTCACTAAGCTTTACTTTGTACACTGAACGCATCTTTTCTAATCTTTGAAACCAAAATATTTACAGGAATATAGAATTTGGGAATCACTTCTGTTTACACAAATAAAAAGCATTTTTTTTGTAATAAGGGAAATAACTTTAAAAGAACTATAATAAATATATATAACTATAAATAACTAATAATAACTAAATAACTATAAAATAAATAAAATTGATATTTAATAAAATGCTAAAAGTGGGCTTGGACTTGATATCACGGAAAGTTTGTCATCCCTGATCCATTTGTAAGAACAGACCATATTGTAAGTATGAAGAACGTTGAAACTTAAAAACAAATTACTTTCCTGGAAAAAATAAATGTGGAATTATGTGGGGAAAATTTAAAATAAATTAATGTGGTATGTTTTTAGTGAACAGTTGCAAGTGGAGCAGAGAGGAATAAACATAACTGTTCGTGAAAACAAAGTCTTGATTTAGGAACTGAGCACAGACAAAGGAACGCACACCACTTAAACGCATTGTGGTATTTTTCCTGTTTCCCTAGTAGGAAGGACCACATGTGAGGACGGATTTGTTTGTTTTGCTTTGTTTTATGTTTACATTGCAGCCCCTCTAATTCTCTTATCTCTCTCCCTCTTTTTCTATTTCACAAGCCAATATTTTTATTTGTTCTCGCTTGTAATGTAAAATAAAAAGTGAAATTTCATAATTTTTTCTATATATTTCTGAAAATCACTAGTTGATTCTCATAACAAGTGTAAATTAAGAACTATTGTTATTATCCAGCTTCCACTTATAAAAATTTGGAGAAATTGAGGTATCCATAGGTCAAGTTTCCACTCAGTGCTTCCCAGGATTAAACAACAGACTTGTGAATAAATTTAGGCTTTCTGAAATCAAAATAAGAAGCCTAAAGTTATGTATCATGAATGTAATGTCATATGGTACAGCTCATGCCTCAGAGAATTTTATTGTGAGCTAATTTGAAAGCATTGCCCTTGTTTCCAAAATGAATCTACTCAAGTATTCTGATTATTATTCACAAGAGAGTTAATTTTTTCTAAGCCTGGCCCTGTGAAAATCAATGGCTGTGTGTATTTGTGCAGCATATGGAACAGTGGAAGGCACCCCTGGGTGTGCTGCTTTGTATTTTTCGTAATGCCACTCATTATTCGGATTGACTTTAATTGTGATCTTACATGGGTATGTTAAATATTAATGCTGCATTTAGCTTGAATTAAGACTTACAAAGATGTGAAGATAAAAGACAGTGGAGTCTTTAATAGTTAAAAGATTTTCCTTTTTTCCTTTTAGAGAGATCATATCCCATGGTTTTTATGTGAAAAAAAAAAGAAAGTAGGTATAGTCAGTCTCCTGGCTCATGTGCAGCTCTTCCATATCCTCACCATAAAGTTGATATTGTGAGTGTGCCATCCAGCCTGGCCATATACAGAGAGAGGTACATGAAAGCCATACCAAGCTCAGTACTGTTGGCTTTAATTGAGCAGGAAATATACATAATTTGCATTGCTTCAGTAAAGAAAATGTAACTTTCCACTTTGTATCTAATAAGATGCTAGTCTTTTAACAAAGAACTATGTGTCTAACTTTCATGCCATGATATTTATCTGTAACTTATCTAAATAAACAGCTTTGAAGGAGAAATGTGATGACAAAATAATTAACATACAGTTATACTAAGCACAACGGGGTTATTTTTCCCTGAATTAAGTGAATATTATCATATTTATATTAAATTTGATGTTTGTGATAGTAATTAATATCATTACAATATGAATAGTTATAGTAGAAATTTTGACAGCAACAGAAAGAAATTTATTCTGCACTGACTTCAGGGAATTCCAGGTACTTTTGGGTTGGGGATTTAGCTCAGCAGCATAAGCACCTGCCTTGCAAGCAGGCAGTCGTGAGTTCAATCCCCAGTACCGATAAAAAAGAAAAAGACAAAAAAAAAAAAAAAAAAAAAAAAAAAACAAAACATCCGGGAGAACATGGTGGACAGATAGCAGCAGCTACGGAGGCTCTCTGAAAGACTCGGCTTAGAATTCAGGGATGGTGCGGAATAAGGAGTCATAAGCACGTGGAGATATGCTCTGCTGACCCAGGAACGAACTGGGCTGAGAGAAACCAACTTGGAATGCAGTCTAGTGCTAGAACAGGAACAGAGGGGCCTCAGGGTGGAGGCTGGAGCCCACGCCATTGGAAGCTGCGATTTGGGTTTCCCACCGCGTGGCGGCTGGGTCTACATCGGCTCTGCAGGGAGAGAGACCTGAGAACGGGAATCGGCAAACAGAGTTGAAAACAGGATGGGCGGGGAGCTGTGCATTGACTTGCGGTGAGGTGAGTGAGAGAAACTGACACTCTCCCATAGTTTAATGAGACTCCAACAGAGGACATTCTGGGACTGGGCAGACTTGTGGGAACAGGGCGCTGCAGCGACCTCAGCCATGTATCCCCCTCTCAAGCGGGATTGGTGAGAAGTGCCTAGCCTACGTGACGCTGCTGGTGGAGACCCAGTAGGCTAGCCCAACCCAGATCCCAGAGCCTGAAGGTGGCCTGGAGGGGTGGGCCCCGCGTAGGCTGCCTGGTCTACAACTTCCTGGTGTGCTTGTGGTGGGCGGGAACACCTAGCTGGCGCAATTCGATCAGGCTGTGGCTGACAGGGAGGGAAGCTGGGCCTCCTATATAAGCTTGCATATATAAGGAACGAACAATATGGGAAGAGGCAGAAACAAGAAAGGGTCCTCGGCCCCAAATCCTGAGAAACAGTCAATAGCGGACACCGCACCAATAGACATAAAGTGCCATCTAGAGAGCCTCATATATCAGTTCAGGAATGAAGTTATTAATGACCTGAAGCTAGAAATAAGCAGAATAGTTAGAGAAATGCTAAGCACCACCCAATAAAAAACAGATGGTGGAATGGAAGAACAGAAAAAGAGGGGAGAATTGTTTGATGGAGAAAATAGAGAAAGCATAGAATACATGAAGCAGGTTCAAAGAGACTACCAGGAAACTAAAAACTCTATCGAAAACTGGCATAACAGCTTGAAAGAAACAAAGGACAGACTATCTGAACTGGAGGGCAGCTTTGTAATATGGGAGAATGAAATGAAAAACTTCTTAAAAGTAACAAAGAAACAAACAGAAACATACAAAGACTAGAAGATGATAAGAGGATCCATAACTTAAGAATTAAGAACATAAAAGAAGAAGTAGGGACACAAACAAATGAGCTACAAAAGCTACTCACAGGAGAATTTTCCTAATTTAGCAAAAGGTAAAGATTCTCAGATATATGAGGCATACAGGACCCCAGCCACCTACAACCCAAACAGAGAAACACCCAGGCATATAATAATAAAAATTCCAGAAATTCAATACAAGAACAGAATATTAAAAGCTGTCAGAGACAAGAAACAGACCACTTACAAGGGAACACCCATCAGAATTACAGCAGATTTCTCTGCACAAACCATCAAATCATGAAGAGCGTGGGGGAAAATAATTCAAGCTTTGAAAGATAATCATATCTGGCCAAGATTGATATATCCTGCACAACTGTCCCTGGAAATTGATGGAAAAACAAGGTGCTTCCAGGATAAAGAGGAACTAGGGGAATTTGCAACCACCAATTCAACTCTACAGAGAATACTGCAGGATATTCTAAAAAAGAAAAATACAAAGAATACAGAAATAGTGGCAGAGAGGCCACAATGAATGGAACAGAAAACAAAATGAAGAAGACAAACTGACAACTAATGACAGAAAAAGAGCTCAACAGAAATGAGGCAGAGGCCCTTGTCTGAGAGAGAGTTCACTAAAATCTTTTCCCAGTTTGTGGGTTTTCTTTTCACTATGCTGGAGATTTCTTTTGACATGCAGAAACTTTTTAATAAGAAGTGGTCCCAGTTATTGATTCTGGGAAGTATTTCCCGTGCGGTTTGAGTCCTGTTCATGAATTCTTTACCTACTCCTATGTCTCCAAGGTTTCTACCTAATTTGTCTTTCAATAGATTTAGTGTTTCTGTTTTAATATTCAGATCTTTGACCCATTTAGATTTTAATTTAGTACATGGTGATAGACATGGGTCTAGCTTTAGTTTTCGGCAAATGGAGAGCCAGTTTTTCCAGCACCATTTATTAAAGAGACTGTCGTTCTTCCAGTGAACCTGCTTGGCTCCTTTATCAAAGATAAGGTGTTTGAGTGTGTTCGTAGTTGTGGTTGTATCTTCTAATCTATTCCATTGATCTTCGGCTCTGTTTTGATTCCAATACCATGTTGATTTTACTACTGTTGCTTTGTAGTATAACTTCAAGTCAGGATTGTGATGCCTCCTGCTTTGTCTTTGCTGCTTAGAATTGCCTTTGCGATTCTAGGTCTCTTCTGGTTCCAGATGAAATTTAGGAGTGATTTCTCTAGATCTATAAGGTATGTTGATGGTATTTCTATTGGGATTGCATTGAATCTGTATAACAGTTTTGGGAGAATGGCCATTTTCACAATGTTTGTTCTTCCTATCCATGAGCAAGGGATGTCTTTCCATTTTCTGAGATCATCTTCAATTTCCTTTTTCAGTGTATTATAATTTTCACTGTATAAGTCTTTCACTTCTTTCGTAAGAGTAATTCCTAAATATTTCATTTTTTTGCTTGCTAATGTGAATAGTCCAGTTTCTCTTATTTCCCTCTCTGTAATTTTGTTGTTTGTGTACAGGAATGCTATTGATTTCTGAGTATTGATTTTGTATCCAGCCAAATTACTGAATTTATTTATTGTATCTAAGAGTATTTCAATGGAGTTTAGGGGGTCTTCTATGTAGAGCATCATGTCATCTGCAAACAATGATAATTTAACTTCTTCTTTTCCTATCTTTACCCCTTTTATTTCTCTTGCTTTCCTAATTGCTCTGGCTAGTACTTCCAGTACTATATTAAATAGGAGTGGTGATAAAGGACATCCTTGTCTTGTGCCCGATTTTAAAGTAAAGGCTTTCAATTTTTGGCCATTTAGTATGATGCTGGCTGTTGGTTTGTCATAAATGGCCTTTATTATATTGAGGTAAAGACCATTTATTCCAGTTTTCTGTAAAGTTCTTATCATGAATAAGTGTTGGACCTTATCGAAGGGCATCTGAGAAGAATACGCAATTCTCAGATGAAGAAATGCAAATGGCAAATTAATACATGAAAAAATGCTCATCATCATTGGTCATTAGAGAAATGCAAATTAAAACCACACTGAGATACCATCTCACTCCTGAAAGAATGGCCAGGATCAAGAAAACCGACAACAAATGCTGGAGAGGCTGTGGGGAAAAAGGAACTCTCCTGCACTGCTGGTGGGAGTGTAGACTGGTACAGCCTTTGTGGAGATCTGTCTGGAGATTTCTCAAAAAGTTGGGACTGGAAATCCCATTTATTCCAGCTATTCCACTTCTAGGCATATTCCCAGAAGAACTGAAAGCATCATACCACAGTGATATATGTGCACCTATGTTTATAGCAGCACAATTTGTAATCACCAGATCTTGGAAACAACCCAAGTGTCCATCAACTGAGGAATGGATAAAAAAGTTGTGGTATTTCTATACAATGGAGTATTATTCAGCTATAAAGAAGGATCACATCGAGATATTTATCAATAAATGGGCACAGCTTGAGACCATACTCATAAGTGAAATAAATCAATCTCGCATGTGTGAATACCGAATAGTTTCCCTAATGTAAGTAATGATTCAAATATATAAAAATATGTGGTAATCATGATTCCCCATTAGGTGACCTTGGATCCTTATAAAGTTTTCACTCATTAATTAGAAAGGCTTTATTCTGGGCTTCTTGATATGAAAATATTTGAAGCTAGAGTATATGAAGTTGTATCCAAATATTTCAAGGAGAAAGACACTATGGTAACTACTATTAAGTCAGGTTATATGGTGGTGAAGTACTAGGTTGTTGAAACAGTCATGCTGTGACCTCTATTGTTATATTGTTATGTCCTGTTTTATCTCAATCTCCCCCTTATTGTTTTAAAAAAATTATTTAGTCATTTCTTATGTTTGTCTTAATTAAAGAAAAAATTCAAAAAATTAGGATATATAAATAGTAACTCTTTTTGATTTCCTATTAACTTGTTTTGAAGTCCTGTAGTACTCCCATGATCTTGTTTTGACTGATTAGACTCTGTTCCATTCTATATGATAGTATCAAGTTTGAAGACATAGGCAACTACTTTGAAGACAATAAGATTCACTAAGATACCCATTCTGGTTTGACTATTGTCTTCTTTGGAAGTCCTGTAATGTTTACAATGCCTAAGTTTTATTGGTTTTTTTCTCTACTGTTTTGTCCAACTTTATAATATCTAATGAGATAGACAATTCTTTTTAAGGAAACAAGGGACAACGTTGATAACCATGTTGATAAACTTGTACTCTGTTCTACACCATGTGCTATGTCTATCCTTGGTATTGACTGACAGCTTTGTTTTGCCATATTTGACTGTATTCTTTCCCCCCCAAAAAAAGTAATAAGCACTAAGGAGTAATAAAATCCAAAGTGTGTAAATTTTGTTGTAAAAAAGAGAGGGAAAAAAAAAAAGAAAAAGAGCTCTAACGGATATAACAGCAAGTGTGTTTAGGGGTGTTAAATAGCTGACTATATCAATGTTTTTGGATCATTGAACACAGCTGTTTGCAGTCTCCCTGTTTGAATGTCCACCTTGTATTCTTTGATACTATGATTTGAGGAACTATTTTCATGATGATAATATGTAATCTATTAACAGGTGATTTCTTACTGTTATGTTTTTTTTTTTGTTTGTTTGTTTTGTTTTTTTTTTTGTTTTGTTTTGTTTTGTTTTTTTGTAGTTCTGTATTACGTGTACCCTTACACCGCTTTGGTTTGTTTTGTGTTTTTCTCTTTTTCCTCTTAAATTAAAAAAAAAAAAAAAAAAAAAAAAAAGAAATGAGGCAGAGAAGATTGGATGATAGGAACAGCTATTTTGGAGAAAATTACGTCATAATAGGTAATACTGATTTAGTATCATCTTGTTTTGAAGTCTCATCAAGCTTTTGTTCTTCTGTTTCCATTGGTCTAAACAGGTCGTATCTTACTGGATTTTATTATGTATGATAGTATAAGCAAAAACTTTTAAAGACAAGGAGATTATACAGAAATCATTGTTCATTTTCTGTTAGTTGATTCTAAATACCCTGTAATGCTGTCATTCTCTTAAATGGTTTTTCATTGTTTTGATATACTTGATGCTACAGTATACGAAGTTATACTCAAAGATTTTAAGGAAAGAGACAATATGGTAACTACTTTTATGTCAGGATTATCTTGTGGTGAAACACTATTCTGCTTAAATGGTTATGTTTTGATCTGTGCTGTTTTGCTGTTATGCCCTCTTTTATCTCAATCTCTACTTCATTATTTACTTTTTTTATTTTTATCCTTTTAATTAAGGGAAAAATAAATAAAAACTAGCAGGATATATTATAGTAACCACTTTGACTTTCCATTATTTTGATTTAAAGCCCTGCATTACTCTCACCATCTTGTTTTTGAATGATGTCCCCCTATTCTGTTTTGCTTCATAGTACCAGGTTCGAAACTTTAGGCAACAGCTGTGAAGATAGTGAGATTCATTATGACGCCCATTCTCATTGACTTTTATCTACTTTTGAAGACCTATGTCTCCAATGTTTTGGTTTTGTAAATTTTGTTTTTTACTGTTTTGTTCAATTTTACTATAACTGATGATTTAGGCAATTTTATTAGAGATAGCGGGAGGCATTATGGTAACCATTATTGATCACCTTGTATTATGCTTTCACATTATCTACTATGTCCACCCTTTTGATTTGATTGACTCTGTTCTGTTAGGTCACATTTGGTTCTACTCCCTTCCAAAAACGTAATAAGAACTGTGGGAGCAACAAAACCCAAAATATGTAATTGTCATTGTACAAAAGAGAGGAAAAGAAAGTGCTCTAAATGATATAACTGCATGTATATTTAAGTGTATAAGATAGAAAATGATATCACTGAGTTTTATTGGATCATTGAACAGAATTGTTTGCACTCTCACTGTTGGAATGTCCACTTTACAAGCTTTGATTTTGTGACTTGAACAATTATTTCTAAGATGACAATATGTAATCCATTAACTAGTGATTTCCTACTGTTTATTTTTTTCTGTAAATCTGTATAACTTGTACCCTTTCTCTGCTTTTTTTCTCCTTAAATAAATTTTAAAAAAAGATTAAAAAAAGAGCTCTTTATATGCATCCATCAATAAAATGTTGACAATACTACTGTAAAATAGGCAATGATTTCACACCCATTTTATAGATAGGCGTGAGGTACTCTGATAGTCACTTTCCCACTGCTGAGAGAAAATTCCTGTACCTGCAACTTAAAGTAAGGCTTAGTGTGCTCATGTTTTCAGGTGGTTCAGTCAAAGCCTACCCACTGCAAAGCAGAAAACAACATGGAAAAAGGGCATGGGGGAGGGAAGCTAAATTCATGGTGGCCAGAAAACAGAGACAGATGAGAGAAGCAAGGGCTGAGAATACACCTTTCTGGCACATGCTGCCAGTGATCTCCCTCCAACCAGAGTCTCCCTTCAAACTGCACATTCAGCTATGAACTCATCAGTGATCCCGCGGGTAAGCACAGAGCCTCCATGATTCATCACCCACCGAAGTCCCCACTTCTCAATCATGAGACCTTTGGGGACACTCTAGGTCTAAATCATAACAGGAGAGCATGGTCAAGTAAATTAATTATGGTTACACTTCCATTAAGATGGACTACAAAATAATCCTTTATTGTAACTTGAGAATACATATGCCTGTGTAAGTGCACATGCACAAGTGTGTGTGCAAGTGTCGGTGCATGCGTGTCTGGCATTAATTTTATGAAGATATGGTTCACATGGCTAACATTTCATTTGAATGTACAGATTATTTTTTTTTAGTTTGTTTGACAGTTGTGCATATTTCTCCATGATTGTGCTTGTACCATTTCATCCCTTTAAAGAAATCATTGCTCACTTAAATTATTTTCACTTTACCCCAATTCCAGACACTCCTCAGTCTCTAAGCTACTGTATGACTTTATGTCCAGTTGATGTAAGTGATATCATAGAACATGGAGTCACTTTTGACCTTTTTCTTTCAGTATGATGCTGTTGATTTTCATTCGTGGTGCAGCACATCAGTATTTCATTATTTTATTTGAAATGATACCCATTGTTTTTATCCATTCACATGTAGATCAGCATTTGGCTCATTTTTATTTTGGAATGACGTCACATAATAGTGCCATGAATACTAACATGACAGTCTTGAGGGACACTCATTAATTTTTTTTTTTTTTAAATGCTTGGCTGATTTGCTAAGCTTCCAGGCTGAGCTCAAACTCGTGATGCTCTTGCCTCTGTCTCTTGGTTTTTTTCTTCTTTCAAGGTTTCAACAAATAATTGTTTTCTTCTTGATTCACAGTGCAAAGTATTAATTAGACATGTATATGTGGTCACATTGATTCAAAAGGAAACTATTAATTACATATATGTGTGTTATTTTTGCTTTCTTTTCATAGTAGGCTAATAAAACTTTGCAGTATCACTAGAAATCAATGATAAAGATCACTTAACAATGATTTTGTCTTAACAATGATAAAATCAATTAAAGTCAAAGATAAATATTTCTTTTTTTTTTAAGTTCATGACTTTCAATAAACTCACAATTATGTAATTTTTGGCACTTTTGTCCCAGTTTCTTCACTAAAAATACAAGGCCAAGTGGCAGAGGTGGGGGTGCATACCTGTAATCCCAGCACTCTAGATTGTGAGACAGGGAAACCACCATGAGTTTGAGGCCAGCTTGGATGATATAAGGAGATCCTGTCTCAAAAACAAAACTAAAAACCAAAATCTAACAACATTTGTGAAATGGATTTAGTATGAGAAAATAAATTTTAGTAAAATAATATAACTTCTTGATAGTCATATTTTATTGCAATATAGCTATATGATTCACTATATACTTTATTAAAATATAGTGAGAGCAGTGTTTTCTAAGAGTGTTATTAATAGAAGAAGTCCAGAGTCAAATAGAAAAAAATTTTGAGTCAGAATCTCACTTTGTAATTGAAGCTGGCTTTGAACACACTTTGTAGCCCTGACTAGCTTAGAACTCTTGGCAATCTTCCTGCCTCCGCCCCCTTGGTCCTGAGATTATAGGAGTGTGCCACCATTCCTGGGTCAAGTTAAAAATTTTAATTCAAATACTTTTCTATTTTAATTTTAATCAGCTAAACATTCTTGGGCCAAGTGAACAAAACATAAGTGATATTTTTCTTCATATGATATTTAAGGAAATATCTTTTTCTAAGTGCTGCTTTCCCACTTTTAAATTTTGTATGTTGTTCCTCTTGCCTCATAATAAATAATCATATTTTAATTAAGTAATGAATTACTACTCTATTCAAATTGCTAGGAGCTAACCACATACTTAGTAAACTTTTGGTATGGGGTAATGCTAATGTACTTTTAATGAATTAAAAGACAGAGGAAAACTGAACGCATCAGCTGGTAGGTCTCTAGAAAATAAACTGTAGACAGCATTTCTAAACGCTGACAGTTTTGAGTACATATCTCTCATGTCTGTTGTTTGTTTTAAAACATGATTTTGCCAAAATATGCTTCCAATTTTTGAAAAGCTTCTGTGCAGAAACATCCTGAGGTAATGGTATGGAAAAACAAATTGTATCTCACTGTACTTGGTTTGCTCTCCTTGGTTGTTAAATGGGGCTGAGACATCAGGGTTGCCCAATTTTCAAGCAAATTGGCAGAGCTATAGTGACGACAGAATTTGTCAGAGTAACAGATTCTTTTCTTTGCTGATTTGCAGTTGCACTTTTGGGCTAAGTCACTTTCAAATTCACTGAATCAGTCACTTTATAACTTTATAACTCAATTTAAATAGCTAAAATGATTTAAGCCTTCAAAAGCACAATAGTCTCATACAAAATAATTGTCTTTTGTTTTCAAGTATGAGATACCTGTGTTCAAAACAATATTTGAGTAGCCAAATGCAATGCCTACATTCCATAAGCAACGTTTTCCAGTGTTGTTCTTTGACCTTCAGAGCTCAGAACTTGAAGACAGTCCCCTTTTGAAGTATTTTTTTTTATTTTCAAATATTAGAGATAAGAACCATTCATGGTAAAATAGCAAAATAAAATTAATAA
This sequence comes from Cavia porcellus, assembly GCF_034190915.1. Lineage (NCBI taxonomy): Eukaryota > Metazoa > Chordata > Mammalia > Rodentia > Caviidae > Cavia > Cavia porcellus. Next base: position 13,478,778 of record NW_026947498.1, read on the forward strand.
ATTTTCAAGAATTTAAAATTATAATTTTGGTACTGAAGTTTTGTACAATGCTTTAAGATATTTATCATTTTACTCAGATTTCTAAATAATTTTAGAAAGAAAATAAATCTCCATTTAGTTTTGGATTTTTTATATTGATCTTTCAGAAGTATATAAAGTTATTTCACAAATGATATCTTTATGAGCTGAGAGAATACTTTCTATCACAAGCATACAAATTGTAATATTTAATGTTTAACTATGTGCTTTTGTTATGTTAAAAGTAAAATATGTCAGTTAAAGATCTGTATGTCGTATACCAGTTAACTAGTCGTTGCTGAATAATATTACAAGTTCATGTTTTCCTCATTTCAATTATTTTATCTCTCACCTCCCCTTGTTCTTTAAATAGAGTTATTTCATTACTTACCTTTCCATAGTCTTTCTGTCTCATCTCAGCTAGCAGGGGGAAGCCGGTAACAGTATGAACAGTGCTGGACTAAATCTAACTGCATTAAACCTTGTTCTGCAAACTTGTGTAGCATGTGGAGGCCAGCACGGCCCGTTTACCACTACCAACATTAAGCCAATAGTGTGTGATCATGTGTTTGCAGGGGTATGTTTTGTTTGTGCCTGCTGTCTCTAAACGTTAATGTTCAAAAATTAATAAAGGCTAGTGACATGGTGCTGTTTGCTTTATCTAAGTAAAATATTCTCACTTTAGTCTCATTAGTCAATCTATTTTTGAATAGAATTTATTAGATGATATCTAAAAAATTTGTGTATAAAGTAGAACTACTAATACATTCTGATTAGCACACACAAACAAAAGCTATTCCAGGAAACTGAAGACAAAATCATTCTAATTAGAAACAAACTTAGCTACTGTAGCTGTTGAGATCTGAATGTCAGTACATATAAAAATATTTTAGCATAGTTTTGCACTTAAAAAGGTGTCTGATACTTATTTATTGAGATTGCCTAATTATTTTTCTCCTCATTCATAGTCATTAGTAATAGTAATTATCCTACAGAGTTATTTGTAAAGATCTGGAAATCAAAACATGTACAAAGCTTGCTTTAGAGGTATGTAAATAACACACACACACACACACACACACACACACACACACACACACAACAGTGGTAATCTGGTGCATGAACACTGGTTTCCAAACAATTTGTATTGTAAACAGAAGCATTTGGCAAAATTTGTTTTTTATATGTGCAAATTCTGCATAGAGTAACAAACATGACCACAGCTATTTTGCTCACACAAACGCAAATTTGTCATTTTCCAAAATCCTAAAACAAATTGTGTAACTGAGATAACACCATATATATATATATATATATATATATATATATATATATATCTTACATAAATATTACACAACCTGACTTGAAGTTTAAAAATTGTATAAATACAAAATATCATATATATTACCTAAAATATATCACATCACCCAACTAATATTTATAATTTTATTTACTAAGGAAATTTTTTAAAAAATATGAAGAATTACTAAAATGATATCAAGGCAATATGATAGATATTATTTAAAATACTTCATCATTTTTTAAAAGGTCAAATGTATAAAAATAAGCTGTCTCAATATTTCTAGGGAGAAATACATCAAACAATGTCCATAAAATTGTTTTAATTGGTTATTAAAATGCATATTGGGGGCTGGAGATTTAGCTCAGGAGCATAAGTGCCTGCCTGGCACGTGTAAGGTCTTAAATTTAATCCCTGGTATCAAAAGACAAACAAAAAGACTGGATGGCTCAAAATACATATAGGTTAAAACTTTTTTTTTTTAATCTGATCTTTTTTATTTTATTTATTTATTTATTTATTTGTCTTTTTGATACAGGGTTGGTCTCTCTATGCAGTTCAGGCTGGCTTTGATCTCACTTTGTAGGCTGGTCTCAGACTCACAGTGATCCTCCTGCCTCAGCCTCCTGAGTGCTGGGATTACAGGCACGAGCAACCATGCCTGGCATTAATCCTGATCTTTTAAATTATTTGAAATAAAATGTTTTAAAACTATTAGTTCAGAAAATCGTTGTCATATATACCTGATGAGTAACAATGTTTAAAATGCTGTCAATGCAGTGGACATTTTTGCCACAATTTAATGGACTTTAACCATTTTTAAATGAAAAACAGTTATATTACTGGGTTTACTCTAAATCAGACTTTCTGATAAGTAACAAAAGCAAGAATTGATCTTAGGAAAAATAGTTTTTGAATTTACATTCTTAATAAAATAAAATGTTAATCTAAAGGAAATTAAAGTACATATTTCTTGTTATATTTAAATAGTTTTGTTTTTAAATTCAGAAATACAGAGCATAAATTGTTTTAAATAAGAAGTTCTGGATGAAAATCACATTAATAGTTTAGGGATGATTAAGGAAAATCAGTTTATAATACAAGCCCACAGCAAAGCAAACCATTCTAACACCTGCAGTGATCTTCACAAGCTGGGACACTTAATGGATGAGTTCTTGCCCTGGTTCCCAGACATCCAGCTCCACCCCAATAGCAAGATTTCTATTCATGTGTGGCCACAACAGGTTCACACTGAGATGTCTTAATGAAAAATTGAAATTAAATTTACACTGGAACAAAAATTGTCAGTGGACAAAAAACCAGTGTTTACTAAAAGTTTTGAAAATAAATATATTAGTGATGTTTTCCCAGAAAAACAGTATTGAGAATGTGTCCAAACAATGCATCTTGTAAGATCTGTAGCAGACTTTACCTTCCATAACATATGAGCACAAGTAAATTTTATTTAAATATGCAGACTAAAACAGGTATTTACAAATATTTAGGCCTTACTAAAGAATTTCCTTATTAGTTGAAATTTATTTAATATTTTCATAAGAACACATCTAATATGGAATGAATGTCCTTAATCCTTCTAAAGCTCCAGATCACCAAACTCAGGCCACTTACTTACCAAGACTAATTTATGCCCTAGAAATTACAGAAAGAGATGACTATCAAACTGCCAATATAAGACTTCATTTTCCAAATGGAAATTGTGTGCCTTTGTTGTTATTTTTGTTTTTTGGGACGAGGTCTTGCTGTGGATTTTCAGGCTGCCTTGATCTCACTATGTAACCCAGGCTGACCTCAAACTCCCAGTGATTCCCATGCCTCAGCCTCCTAAGTGCTGGGATTAAAATTGTGCACCAGCATGTCCAGCATAATTGTGTGCTTTTAACTATCTTCTAGGAAATTAAAAACAAAAACAAAAACTTCTTGAGATCATAGTTTATATTTATTTAATGATATCTCTAGATGGTGCCTGGCCCATAGTGTAACTGCAAACATGTTCTAACTAATGGAAAGACATTTAGGGTAATCTTCAGATTTAGTCACTAAAAAAAGATGAATTCTGCTTTTGTAAATTAAGAGCAAAGAGGGATTAAAAGGGAGACAGGGGAATGGGAATAAGAAAGGAATCGCAGGACAAATTCGATTATCATATATACCTAAAATGCACCAATAAATAAATTTTTAAATATTCTCTATAAAGCTGGGATTGGCTATGTGACTGGATTTGTGTTTTTTATTAATTTGATATCCATTATTTTTCAAAAGTTAAATTTATTCATAATAAAGAGATCATGAAATTAGATGTTTCTTAGGTAACAACATGTCTTTCAAAACAATACAACTGGAAAGGGAGCATGATTCTAACTAAAGAAATTCTAGAAGTAATTGCTCAGAACAGGCCAGGCAGCTCTGTAATTTTATTTTGACTCACATTCTTTAATTGTTATAATGCATTTGATATTGTAGAAAATAGCCATTTTAACCACAAAACATAAATTCAAGCATGTGTGTGCAGCTGTTATAAAATACATTAATATAAAGCTGCATAACTATATATCTAATATTTATACCTTAATAATACCTCCGTAATGAATGGAAATCGAAATGATTTCATACAAGCCTCTGCCTTAAGTATGAGTGCGTCATCTTAAGTGTCTTCGCAATGAAAAACTTCAAATGAGTGGTAGTAACGTGGTGTTTAAACTCTGCATGAGTCCTGAAGAGTGTGATAAAAAAAGAAATGGAGACATTGTAGAGCCAAGGCCTGTGGAACCACTCAGCCTTTATTTCTCCAGGTAATTATTATCAATACTAAGGCATTTGTAATTAAATTCAAACACCCCTGAGAGTCATAATCCATGTGATCACAAGCTAACGAAATGGAGCATAAAATCAGATCACCTGGATCACCAAGATAGCTGGACAGGCGGGGCCGAGGGGAGGCTTCTCCTGCCTTCTGGGTGCTTCGTCCTCATTTTCTCCCCACCTCTGACAGTCAGCAACAATGGTAAGCAGTATTTGATTACCTAAGTTAGAGTTTGCTGAACATCATATTTGAAAACCAATATTTCATTGTCATTATTTCTAAGTGTTCTCACCAGTTGAAAATATTAAACATAATCGGTCCAACTGGTTGTCCTTGGAACTGAAAAAAAAGCATTGATTGAGAAACTCAAAGAAGCAAATTTCAGTTGTCAACAGAAATAAGTACCTTTATGTCATTCATCTGTATTGTGTTCATTTTTCAATTATTTATCCTTGTATTTCATCAGTTTTGAATTACTTCAAACTGTGTACAGGGCTATATTTTCTAGAATATGTATGACACAGCTCTAAAAATTTTCCTTTTAGATTTCTTAATTTTTCCAGTCAACTCAGCTTTGATAATTACTTTTATGAACATATTCTAAAGAAATTGTTTCTGTTCTTTCAATTAAAAGATTAAAATCCTCCCTATCTGCTTGATCCTAATATGGACGGGAAAAGTGCTGTCAATAGGAATGTTTGAATGTTCCCATTCAGAAGACTGAATAATTATGTTGGAATGTTTTTATTGTTGTTGCCATTGCAACACACTAGGATGAAGCATAAAGCAAAACAGAAAAATAAAAGATATTGTATTGCTTTATGTAATTGAAATTCAAAGAATGACTGGTTTTAGGCATAGATAAATGCAGTGGTTTACATGATTTCATCAAGGTTATTTTTCAGTCAGTAACCAGCTTATCTTTTCCAAGGTTTTTCTTGCTCTTTGGCTCATTTCCCAATCTTTACTGTATTCACAAAATAGTTCCCAGATCTGTTGGCCTACAAGATTTAAGGCGTGAAAAGTGGTGAGAACCCCAATCTTCACAGTGCAACTGCTTTTGTATTTTTGGTTGATCCAATCCATTCTGTGTCCAATTTGATATCAAGCACTCTGTCAGGGGAAAGCACCAAGACTTAAACTCTGATAGAGCAGTCTTTCAGACTGCCTCACTAGGGTTTTGTAAAATTTGGTTGGACATATCAGAAAATGACAACATTTTAGGCAAAGGTTAAAGTAACAGGCAATCAAAAAAGTAATAAGAATCCCTGTGAAATACATAAAATCTCCATCAGGAGAACACACTGATTAACTCTAGTTTAAATTCCATTCTGACTAATAAGTTTTTGAGGCAAGACCAGAAAGCAGTAATTTACTTGCAAGCCACAATCTGCTCCCCAGAAAGACAATTCTCAAAAGATAAGAAAACTAAATTTAAAAACGCTCAACAGAATATATCAGGAAACTAACAAAATATTTCTAAATTTGGATATTTTTATTTCTGATATTTAAAGGCGAGGATAGTTGACATTCCTGGCCCTTAACAAAGAGAAAACTTTTGTAAAAATTGAAAATTATTAACTTCTTTTTGTGTAATTTTTACAAATCTAGAATCAAGTAAATCTAGAAAAATTCAGACCTACCCTTAAGTAGTATCTGATTACTTAAGGCAAAAATTTCTGAAAGTATAAAATAGGAGGAACATTAGTTAGTAATTTAGAATCATTGTCAGTGGTAATTAGTAGGAAAATGGAATTCCTGGAGTCACAATCTTCAGGCTTCACAAATATTAACCCAACAGGATCTCAGTGGTTAGTCAAAAAAGTCTCTTTAAGGATCTTGATAGGAAGAAGGAGAGGAATCATTGTGAAAGACATAATCTTCCTCATAATAGGGAAAAATGATATTCACTAAGTAAAATTCTGAAACCCAACTTCAGCGGATTAGGATTCAGTGGTTTACAGATCAAATTATTTCAACTGATTTCCTCTGTGCCTGAAATAAAGCACATTTTAATTATAAAACATATATGCATAGTAGCTTTTATAAAATTAAGTACTTAAGTGGTCTAAGGAAGTATTTCAATATCTCTATGTGAAAGCCACTAGTAAAACAAATCATAGAAAACCTAAATAAATGCAGGACTATTTATATTCATAATTGAAAATTCTGAGTTAGGATGTTAATTCTTCCTAACTTGATCAGTATGTTCTCCAATTCCCAGCAAGCCATTTTGCAGTTATCAACAAACTGTATTTTACAGTTTAGACAATGAGACATATGACTCATTTTATCCAACAAAATTCTGAAGCAAAAACGAAAGTAAAAATCCTTATGGCACACATTCGAGATGTCCTGTAGGTTACGATAATTGACACAGTGCGGCATTACTGAAAGGACACACATATTGAATGACCAACCAAAGCACGGAAATAGGTCCACTCAAATACAGACAGCTGAGTTTTGACAAAATTGCAAAGTCAATTCAAGGGAGAAAGTAATCGATTTTTAACAATTCTTGCTAGATATCAACATGCAAAAATGAATCTAGACAAAAAATTTATACCTTTACAGGATATATTATAGTAACCCACCTTGATTTTCTATTAACTTGATTTGAAGCCCTGTATTGCTCTCACCATCTTGTTTCGAATGATGTTCCTCTATTCTGTTTTGCTTGATAGTACCAGGTTCAAAAGTTTAGGCAACAGTTGTGAAGATAGTGGGATTCATTATGATGCCCATTCTGGTTGACTATTATCTACTTTTGAAGACCTGTAATGTCTCCAATGTTTTGGTTTTGTTGGTTTCGTTCTTTACTGTTTTGTTCAATTTTATTATAACTGATGATATAGGCAATTCTATTTGAGATAGCGGGAGGCATTATGGTAACCATTGTTGATCACCTTGTATTATGTTTTTACTTTATCTACTATGTCCACCCTTTTGATTTGACCAACTCTGTTCTGTTATGTCACATTTGGTTTTACTCTCTTCCAAAAAAAGTATTAAGAACTGTGGGAGCAATAAAACCCAAAATGTGTAATAGTCATTGTACAAAAGAGAGGAAAAGAAAGTGCTCTAAACGATATAACTGCATGTATATTTAAGTATATAAGATAGACAATGATATTACTGAGTTTTGTTCATCTGTTCAGAACTGTTTGCAGTCTCACTGTTTGAATGCCCGCTTTATATGCTTTAATTTTGTAACTTGAACAAATATTTCTAAGATGACAATATGTAATCCATTAACTAGTGATTTCCTACTGTTTATTTTTTTTCTGAAATTCTGTATAACTTGTACCCTTTTTCTGCTTTTTTTTTCTTTTTCTCCTTAAATAAAATTTAAAAAAATTTATACCTTTAATAAAAATCACTTCAATATTTTCATAAGCCTAAATGTAAAAGTAAAACTTTTCAGTTTAAAGAATCAAATAGAAGAGAAAATGCACATGATAATGCGTTTGGCACATTAGTTTTAGATTCATCCATGTGCACAGGTTGCATGATGGAAAATACTAACAATTGGAATTTATGCCCAAAGTAATGACAGGGGTATATTTTGAGCCTTGTGATAATAAGAAATTTTGATTTTATTCAAGCATATCTAAACAGTTATAGAAAATATGCCTCTAATTCAGCTTATTGATGGCTTCCAAATTGTTCAGATGCCATCATGTCAACACTAAAAGACTCTTTAGTCACCTTCACTTTTAGGAGTGAATAAGAATTCCTGAATGAATAAACTCCCCCAGAGTTAGTGAGAAATTCAATATTGACTTTTCTTTCAATGAAGGAACTAATGTTTTGCTTTGACTATAATCCTGAGAAGGATATGCTTTTGTATTTGGTAACCAACAATGACCTTCAGCGTGCTTAATAAATTAAACTTTCATTGCCAATCCATTTATTTTGTATGATCCCTTTGCCTAATATTCACCCTGCATTCTGCACCTTTAAAGGAGAGGAACATAAGCAGGAGGTAGATTTGGATTTGCCTCACCATGTTTTATATGTGGCTTGATGTTGACTGAAATACAGAGTCAACACGAACCTGCATATCACTACAGTTATGTATTGAAAATATGTAGATACTTAAAATTAAATTTGTCACTATATTTCCATGCTCTGTAAAACTCGTGTGTTGCAAAAGTTACTACTAAAAGCAGCAAAAGTAAAGCCATCATTTTGGAAAAATGTTTGAAAAATACATATTTGTATTTTGCAAAATATACAAAGTGCACTTTAGAGTAAACAATAAGTACATAAAGAGCTGGATTATAAATGGGCAAATGAACCGTGAAGACAAATAACTAATGAAAATGTGCAAATAATGAATGAACATATTCACACTATTTATGAATAGGGAATTACAGATTTAAGCAACAAAAAGTGATACCATAAGTCATTCAAATGGTTTAGATTTTTTAAAAAGCTGATGTTACTAACTGCTGACAGGAAAACTAATCAAAGCAGGGACACTGATGCGCTGGGCATGAGGACAGAGTGTAACTATCACTCTGGAACACAGCGAGGGTAGCTTAGAACAGCAGGAGTAGGCACATAGTATAATCCAGATAACCTACCAAACAATAGCAGAAGTTTATGTCTACGCAGAAATATTCATGTGAATGATCATAGGAACTTTAGTATAACCATCCCAAGTTAAAGGAATTGAAGTATCCTCCTTTAGGTCAATGTATGAACAAAACTATACGCATAATTGGGGGGAGAGAGTTCTTAAGTGGCATGGATATACTAAGTGTACCTGCAAACAGATATAAACCAGCTGGAAAGGACTCTATGTTACAATTGTAGAAAACATAGCAACATAATCTAAATGTGTATCAAACAATCTTATTTCACGAGACAGGGGAGTATGTTGCAGATCTAACACCACACATGACAGAGCCCTATAATGAAGAAAGAACATAAGATAAAGAATTGGATGATGAGTGCTGGACCTTCTTTAATTCTCCTCTGGAACTGTGTGTTCACAATTCTGAATCCATATAGAGTCACACGGAGACTGAACATTAAGTAGGGCTGGCAGAGAATAGAAGCCAGGTTGCTCACTGAGGGAGTGTTAGTGCACAAAGAAACAAAGATAGAAGCTGGAGCTTTCAATGTGTTAATAAATTAGAGCCACAAAGTCAACACGAACCTGCATATCACAACAGTTATATATTGAAAAGATGTACATATTTAAAACTAAATTTATCACTATATTTCTATGCCCTGTTGTCTGATATGTCTCAAAGGCTGATAATCTGTTAGCAATTTTTCCTTTCTGATATCATCTGATATTTGATATCATAACAAATAAAAGAAGCTGTCATTGCAGAAATGGCTGACTTTAAAACTAACGAAGATACAACATAAAATAAGTCTCCTATTTTACATAGTGCCAGATAGGAAAAGGGCGCTCAGAGGGAAACAGTGTAATGTAGGTGTGTCAAAAGTTTTGGGAGCCAAGTAGTAAATTTGTTTGCTATAACACATAAAGCAAAATTAACTCATAATTTAAACTCGAAAATATTCATAAGCATATGCTCATGTAAATGAAAAGCTTAACAAATGTGAAGAAACTGAAAAGTTCTTATGCAGAAAAATTCCAAATGATTTGGTTAGTCATATTTCTCTAGGAAGAGGGAAACTGTTCCACACTCATTTTTATGTGCTATGTATTGGTGTCTCTTTTCTGTGGAAAACAGAGAGAAAATGTAAAACTACAGAGTTGTTTCTGAAAAGAAATGATCTAGGTGATCACGGTTAATACGAAAAATTATGTCATATTGATCATATATATTCTTGACATTCATGATGAGAATTAACGATTTAGCCTTGTTAATTTTTCACTAGTGTACAGGACCTTTTTCAAATGAGTTGACCATCAAATTCTAATTGGTCAAAATTCCACAAAACACCTGGCTAAATACTCCTTAAAACTGTCAAGGTGATCAAATTAAAGAAAGTTAAAACATATAACCAGTTGAAAAGACCTTAACAGATATGAAAACTGACTGGATTGTGACATCCAAGATAGAATCCTAGAACAGAAAAACAATGATGAAAAAGATTAAAAAGTCTAAATAGAATGTGGACTTTATTTGATAATGATATATCAATATTGGTTCATTACTTGTAAAATTGTACATTACTTATAAGACGAAATACTAAGTATGGAGTAAATTATCTCTTAACCTTGTTATAAATTTTTATCTATTCTTTTAGAAAATTCAGATATATATTGTGATATGCATACATGTACATATTCAAAATGTATTATGTATACAGTAAAATTTATAAGACAAAAGAGAAAACATTTATGCACTTGGGTTAGGTAAAGATCTCATGACAAACAAAAATATAGCTCAGAAAAGAATAATTCAAAATCTTAAGTTTCTCCATTAAATGAAGGAAAGACACCATTAAATGAAGGAAAAGACAATAGAACTTAATTGCAACTCGTGTACCTGATAAACTATGTTAACTCAGATAAAGGAATCTATCCATTAGGAATAACCAAAACATTTTTTTTGAAAATAGCCATTTGATTTGAACAGATACCAGCAAAGAAGATTGTACACAAACACATTAAAAGATGTTTGTTATGGTTAGTTATTACACAAATGCAAATTAAAGACACAGTAAGATATCACTATATACCTACTATAGTAATCAAAATTAAAATACTGACATCAGAAAACTTTGAGATACTTGGAAGAAATAGAATTCACTAACACTTTTGGAAGAAAGATAAATGTCATCTTTTTAGGAAATTAACTCAAAAGTTGAGAATATAAATACCACATGACCTAGCCTAGGTATGCTTAGATATTTTCAGATAGGGAACTGAAAGCAAATGTGTATAAAAATATTTGTTCATGAATATTTATATTAACCTTCATTTATAGTAACTCCAAATGGATACAATTCAAACATCCAGCAATACGTAAAGGGGTAGACAATCTGGTATATTCTGCAGATGGAATATTTTGGAACAAGAAAAAAAAATATACACACACACACACACACACACACACATATGCTAATCTCTATATAATTATACTGAGGTAAAGAAAAAAGCAACACATCACTTGTCCAGAAAAAGAATGCATACTGTAAGATTCAACTGATACTGAATTCAAGGAAATAAAATTAATATGTGGTGACAGAAAGCAGAGCAAGCATTGTCTAGGAGAGAGGTACGAGGAGACTTCGGTCATTATCTCTCCATTGTGGTTGGTGTGGGTTTATAACTCTGACAAATCTTATTGAATCTTGCATTTTAAAGAGTAATAATTTATTTTATATCTATTATACATGTAGAGTTTTTTTATAAAAAAAAAAGAAAGCTTTTGCTATTAAGAAGGAATAAAATCATTCCCAACATCTGGGGGCTACTCCAGCAAAGTGAGCCAAGCCTTGGTACTTCCCTGCTTATCTAAAAAAATTTCACAGAATATCCACATCAGGAAGGTCACCCTGCTGGCTAGAGACCAAGATAAAGACATGGATACTTCACAGTTGTGTGCAAACACCCATAGACATTGGGATGTACTGTGAACCCAGCCCCAAATTCCTAACCTCCCTCTTAGTCTGTCCAAAAGAAATGACTGCTTCCCCATTCTTTTTTTTTTTTTTTTTCAAAACACAGCTTTAAATTTGTTTGATTCTCTTGTTTTCCGAATAAGACTAATCAAAGAATTGTCTTCACTTCTTAAATTCATGTAACGGGGACAAAGTGATTCTTACTGGCAAACTTCCACAAACCTCCTACCTAGAGCCCAAAGCCAATATTGTGTCCCTTTTAACATCTTTGTAGTGAAATCCTCATGGCTCCACATTGTATGTAGCTTTCACTGCTGTAATAAACACTGTACCATCTGGATATGTTATTGGTATTCTTTGCAGGACAGTACTGTTAGCCATCACATTCTACTAGAGAAGTATCTCAAACTTGTAGACCATCCTTAAAATTCACTTTTTATGACACACATAAGCAAAAAGGGTATTATAATATTCCAGAAATTAAATAATGAGATTGAACAATTTTCACATATGCAACATATGCAATTATAACCATAATAAGCTGGAAGTCGAGGGTGCTATGTGGTTACCTATAAGGTAGAATCATCAAAAAATGAAGCAGACCAAGCAAAAATGCAAAAAGAAGTCAATTTTTTGGTATGCAACCATGCTGATTTAGAGGGGGAAAAGGTGCAATAGGCAAATGCGATGATCTTTCAAAACTGCAGTAAAAAGAAAAACTGAATTTCTGGAGCCATTGCATAGGAACTTCTAAATATATATCTATATAGAGAGAATGCAACAGTAGAAATTAAACTGAAATGAGTATCTGAGCCAAAAACTAAGAAGATTCCTAAACCAATAAAAAGGATAGTTCGTTCCTTGGGATTAGAAACTATATCTTTCTGAAACTGTGTGTTGATACTCACTTATACACAGTCAAAGTAGATCTGGGCATTCAGGGAGTTTTTTAGAAGAATCTGCCCCATGGTGGCTGAAGTTTTGCATGCCTTGGGGCCATTGACAGCAGAGTTTTCAGTGTACCGAGGTGTGAAAAAATGGAAATTTTGGCAGTACATTTCTGGAAGGCAACAATGCAAAGTTGGGTAAAATGCAAAGCATTTTAATGCTATGCAAAGCAGAGGTAAAAGCTTCAACAAGTAAACAGCAGGAGTAGGGCTTAGAGGAAATTCACTATTTTTGGAATTTTAAGTAAGGAAATGTTGATTCCCTTACGTTTTTATTCAACCGTGCTCAAACCCATGACTTTCACAATTCAATGTAAATAACTGTACTGGGCACAACGCATTGTCTTTCCCTTTGCTGTAAAAAGTGTACCCATGGAGAGACTTTCTCATTGTTACTGACCTACTTAACACAAGGCGCAGGTTGCAGACTGAACTTAATGGCCTTAGATGATGTGCCCTATGGCCACTTCGGTGCCATAAAGTTTCGATTCTTTTTTTTTTTTTTTTCCTCAGCTCTTGCTGCACTCACTCTAGTGATATTTACGAAGTGTATGTGGTTTCATTCACATAATCCAAATCAAGGTGTATGTTCTTACTTGGTTTTACTAGCAACATCTGGTCCTTGAAAAGGGAATTTTGCAAATATTTTCTAGATTTTTCTCTTTGTTTGCTTACTTACTTATTTTTCCTGGTACCAGGAATCAAACCCAGTGTCTTGGACTCATCAGGCAAGTGCTGTACACTGAGGTATCTCCTCCTGCTCTGACCCCGTGTTTATAGAGATGTTGTGCTGCCAGCTCCCAGCATTGTGATATAGTCCATAAATATCACAATCCTCAAAGGAAGGATTTCTCCACATGATCACAAGTGACAGAGACTAGGCGACCTACCCCGACCCTAAGCATCTGTTTTCTGACCTTGGAATCTGTCCCTGTGCTAGGTGATAAAGGTAGAAACCAGGTAAGTTCCAGAAAATATACATTGAAAATATTTGGTCCTGTGTTCTTGGGTTTTCATTCTCCACTGATCCCTGAACTGAAAAATACTGAGGCATTGGAGTCATATGAATTTATTTTCACTTATTTTAGTCTCTAGTGATTAAGACCAAGTCCAATCAAGATGTAAAATATAAATTTTTCTCTTGCCATAAAATGCCACCAGTCTCTACAGGGTCAGATTGTCTTTCCTGTATTTTATGTTCTTTAAAGTATCTTCTCTGTTTGTGGTACAAAATTAACTACTAGCTCATATTCACTGCCTTTGAGGATTTATTTTCTATTTTAATTTTACCTGCTCATGTGCGTTTGAAAGCAGGCAAAGGATATTTACTGATATAAATGATAATTGAGTTCAATTAAAGTTACCATTTATCAAATGTATATTTATACACTGGCGTTAAGTGCTACATATAGAAATATGAATAGCATATGATTTAATCCAACATAATATTTTCAATATATGATAGGAAGAATCTATTTCTACACATACATTCAAGGATAATTCCCACCTATTTTGAAAACAATAAAAGTTTAAATGTCATCATGCATTATATGAGAATACAATTAATAGTTTCTATAATCTTTTGCATGGGAAACGTTGATATAAAGACTAAGGGAAAGTGTTTTGTGCTGTGTAAAACTGTGATTATTACCAGTATTACCAAGGTTTGTTAAGCATTCTGTTCAGACACATGCAAAAGGAAACTAAAAGGAACTGTCTCTATAACTCTGTGCAATGAATTTTAGAAAATGAAACATGCAGTATTGTTTTCTACTAGTACTGTGACATAACGACCACACGGGAAAAAATCAGCTCCGTAAGAAAAAAAGTTTTCTGATTTAATTCTCCTAATAGCTTTTTAATCATTAACTCTAATGCTAGTAAATATATTTTAGGATATCTTGCAAAAGTTATCTTTAAGAAAAGTCATTATAAAGTACATTAAATGCTTTAACTTCTCCAATTTTAATGCATTCATTCACTATGAAGCTCTATTAAACAAAATTAAATGCTATATACCTTAAAACTTATTATAGAAAATTATAATTAAATTGCAATAAATACACTATTTCACTATTGATTTTATTATGTCTGGCCAAACACATTTGGAAAATTTTACTTTGACATACTATTTATTTATTTTGTACTGGGAATTGAATTTACAACCTTGTGCTGCCAGGCAGGTGCAGTGCCACTGAGCTATATCCCTGGCCTGGAAAATTTTGCATTTGCAGCATTAACACTTGCATTAATTCATTTTTTTCTTCACTGATTAATATATATATATATATATTTACATACATATGCATACATACATACATACATACATACATATGCATGCATACATACATACATACATTGTGAGTAATACTAATGATATGTAGATACAGGTATATACTGTGAAATGTTGCAGTGTTTAAATTAGTGTATTTATATTTTCTTAGAGAATTATAATTTTAATGTTAAAAATATTCAAAGTTATTTTTTTTACTTTTTAAACAAACAACAGGAGGGAGTAATTACAATGGTACATGCCTTCAATCCCAGCTGCTTAGATGATTGAAGGAGAAAGACCTTCAATTCAAGATTATACAGAACAAATTTAAGACCCTGCCTTAACTGAAGAAAGAAACAAGGTAAGAAAGAAAGAAAGAAAG
The DNA here is from genome assembly GCF_034190915.1 of Cavia porcellus. Classification (NCBI taxonomy): domain Eukaryota; kingdom Metazoa; phylum Chordata; class Mammalia; order Rodentia; family Caviidae; genus Cavia; species Cavia porcellus. Next base: position 13,494,078 of record NW_026947498.1, read on the forward strand.
AAAGAAAGAAAGAAAGAAAGAAAGAAGAAAGAAAGAAAGAAAAAAGAAAGAAAGAAAGAAAGAAAGAAAGAAAGAAAAGAAAAAAGAAAAGAAAAGAAAAGAAAAGAAAAGTAAAGAAAAGTAAGATGTGGATTAAAACTAGTGGTCAATTTAAACACCAGCTGAACTGAGTCAGCGTGGTGCTGAGTGTAGGGTGGCCTACCTGAGGAAATTGCCAGCATAGCATTGTGGGTTCCCCTGAATGTTGTTACTTGGACACTAGGTTCTTTTGGAGCTGTTGGTTCTCCTGTAGAAGCTTGTCCTACTGACTTCCCAGTTAAGAACTCCGATGATACCATTCAAGGAGCTCTGGACCCTATGGCTGAGGATAGCTGCGGTTCACCTTGGAGTAGCTCTAGTCCTTACCTTGAGCATCACTTTGTGGCTCTAGAGAGGAAGATGTGTGCTGTTCAGTCTCCAAGAGAAACTTGTCATGCCGGCTTCCTGATATGTACTTGGCTGTTCTCATCATTGGAGCAGCTCAAGACCTCATTGTCCCTGAGAATGGTGGTGGTACTTTTTGGGAGATTCCTGCTCTTTAGTTTGAGTGTTGCTTCTTGGCTCCAGTGGAGAACGTTCAACCTCCTGGTACAGATCCTTCACTTTCTGGCTTCTATCACTGACCTTTAGGCCTTCCCAGTTCACATCTGTAAAACAGACTTGCATGAGTCATGGTCATGAGCTTCAGGTTTCCAGGTGGACTCATGGAAGATACTGTCATGGATTCTAGGTCTTCAGTGGAACTCATGCAGGATATTGCCATGGGATCCAGACCCTCAGCGGAATTCTCTAGGTCTTTAGTGTGTGACAGATTTCCTGCACTTTCTTTGTATTTGATGCCTTGGGTGGCCATTACAAATAATACGATATTTATGTGTACAGTATTTTCTTGTTCCCCTTGCAAAACTCTGATGAAAGAAAGAAAGAAAGAAAGAAAGAAAGAAAGAAAGAAAGAAGAGAAAAAAATTTTAAAGGCTTGGGTGGATGGGGTTGTAGCTCAGTGGTAGTGATACTTGGTTGAATCCACATTGGGTTCAAAACACACTATAGCAAAATATTAAAAATAAATATATTAAAATATTAGGATTGAAAAAGTATGATCCAAGTGGGTTATATATTGCTCTTTTTGTATGAAAATGTTGTAATGAGACCCAATATTCTTGAAAAATAATATGGACTAAAAAAGTCTGTGATTTAAAAACATACATTAAATTGTTGGTATTGTAGTCTTTTCCAATGCAGAAAAACCCCAGAAATAATATTATCCTACTTAAGGTGCCACACTTAGTGACAGGACTCAGGAAAGAGACTCCACAGTACACTCACACTAGGCTTTTAGGAAGACAGTTGGTGCAGCAGGGAAAGCAGAAGCAAATATCAGAGAATCTGGCGTATTCTACACACAAATCTCAGAGCACTTGCTCAGGCACACTCTCTTCATGTTGTAAATCCCAATATGAACATGAGACCCCGAGGTCTCAGGTGAGTGGGGCACAAATTCAGCAGATTCTTCTATATCTCTCTTGTAATTTAGCCACAATTGGAATGCATGTATTATTTTGTATACAACATTTACTAAACTGCATAAGCAAGTTGGTGTGAAATACAGGTTTTAGACTGTAAATATCATTTTATTAATCACAAATGAATATTTTTCAGACCTAGATTGAAAGGGTTAGTACCATGATTCTAGACAACCAAAAACAAAAGCTTAACCCAGTCATAGGTCAATGACAGGTTCATTTTATCCTCAGCCAACAGTGTGTTATACACCTGCATGCTTTTTTTTCAACTATCTTGATCTGCCTCCTGAAAATAAGTTCATTTCCTAGAATATACATTGTATTCCTGGTTCTGTAGGCAGACTCTGTTCTAAGGTTATCTAAAGTGAGCAATGAACTTGTCCGTGAGTATGCCTTTGATATGGAAATAAACCAGTCAAGAACACATAACCTCAGTTGCCTGCCTTATAGAGCTCTCACATTCCAAGCCAGTCTTTCCTAGTCCTAGTTACACTTGGGCCTTGCACTGGACACATTGCTAGTGTGTTCCAGAATCTGTGGAAAGAAGTCAAAGTAGCAGTTTCAACATGGGTCGCAGTGTCCTATCTATTCCTTCTAGCAGAAACTAATGACTTTTGAAAATATTTTTCCCCATCCTTTAACCCACATGAACTGAGTGTTTCTCCATGTTGTCTTCTGTGGTTTGCCATTATCCAATCTGAACAACTAAGAGTATAAAAAGATAATTTTTCAATAGCGGTCATGTCTAGAACCACTGGTTATGCCATACGTGACTAAAATAAAAACATTTAGTTTAAAATACTCTTCTATTTGAAAACAGATTTTATATATACATTGCTATGTTTTTTATTCTATCAATGGAATATTTGATTAAACTTATTTTTATAAGCATCTCAAAGACTGATTTAATTTTTCTTACTCTTAAGGGCAATGAACATTAAATATTTATTCTCAAAATTATATTGCACTCTGTTAGACAGTGAGGAGTATGTATTATTTTACAATATATGCTGAAGTCTCTGTTTGGGAATATCACAAAAATCTATATAGTAGAACAACTTGCATAATAGTTCTAAAATCAAATTATTTATGGTAAAGTAAGACATACTTTCAAAGTAAGTGAACAAATGAAAAGATTAACAAAATGTACAGAACTTTGGTAAGGAGAAAACAATAATAATTATCATTAATCAAAAATATACTGAATGTGAAACCATAAATATATGAATATATGTATTTGGAATTGAACTTAGGGCCTATCTGCTGAGCTACGTATTCAATTGAATTTTTTAAAAATTTTCTATTTTGATATAGGGTCTTGCTACATCGCTAGTTTCCCAGGCGAGGGTTGAACTTCTGACACACTGCAGACTCCCAGAGTGCTGAGAAGGTAAGTATGTGCTGCCGTCCCCAGGTTATTCTGCTTGTATAAACCATGAAACTGTCACAGTGTGGCCTGTGTGTCAAGCACTATTCAAACTAAGACTTTTACATGCCTTAAAACACTTACCTCTTAGAAAAACCTCTTATATAAAGGATATACTCAATTTACATTTATGGAAATTGAAGTGGTAATTTCCTTAAAACTGCACAATTTGGAGGAGATAGTTGGAATTTAAAAATTTAAAAATAATTTAGCAAGAGAAAAATTCTACTTTGGCCTATTATTTTATGAAATTTTGTTTAATTTTCACATCAATTAAAATGATAATTTCATTAAACAATGAATAATAGGAATGAGATTACATACATCTCTTAAAATAACAAATTTCTAAGTAGTAGCATGACTTTGCAAACTCCATTCAGTGGCATCCTAAGACTATTTTACACCTACATTGATGAAGTTTCAAAATTCTCAGTGCGTGAAATACAGATACAAAAGAGATAAGAAACAGAGAGAGAGAGAGAGAGAAAGAGAAGAGACAGACACAGAGACAGACAGAGAGACAGAGACAGAGACAGAGACAGAGACAGAAACCAAGACAGAGACAGACAGAAAAAGCATAATATTAGGGCAAGAAGGGGCAACTTGCTGATGCTTTCTATTTAAACTAAACCTTGGAAAGTGTTCTGGGTGCCTGATAGGTGGATGGTCTGGCATACTCGAAAAGGTAGCAGCAAGAGCAACAAAATGAAAAGACCATTCATGTCTCAACACTAACTTGCTGAAATGGAAAAGAGAGAAGGAATATAGTAGTCCTAAAGATCCACCAGTCACAGCACTTTCCGTTGCAAAAAACGGAAGATCCAAACATTGGTAACTTCAACAATATGGTCAATAATTACACATTTCTTATTAACACGTGCAAAGGCAAATTATCACAGTTGATTCAGAGGTTCACCACAGTTGAAAAGGTAGGATTTTTTTTTTTTTTTTTTTTTTTTTTTTTTTTGCTCTGTTATGTTTGTGACAGCAAATTATTCTCAGGAAAAGCTTGTCTAAGCCAAGCCCAGGTGTGTGTGTGTGTGTGTGTGTGTGTGTGTGTGTGTGTGTGTGTGTATTTGTGTGTGCGCATGTGTGGAGAGAAGGCAAGTACATGAATGCTTAGGGTAGGAAGCTTTTGCCACAGATTTCTTCCTAAATTCCCTTTGCCATGTTTCATTAAGAAGCAGTGAGCTATTAACCTTGGCCTTATTTACAAGCCTACACATCAAATTTCTTAGATTTCAAGCTTTCAAGGTTATAAGTTGTTTTTGGCACTGAGGAAAAATGAAATAAGATCAAAGGAAGCCTATAGAATGGAAAATCAACAATTTTAAATGACCAGCTAAGAAGTAATTATAGCAAGTTGTGTGACAACAGCTGAGACTTACTTGGAATGATAGGACTGAGGGTAAACACAAGATAATACCTTAAAGCATAACAAAAATAAAATTTCACGGCAAATTACACAGTTCATTCTGTGAATCGAGAGATTTAAGGCTCTACTGTGATCCCAGGTATAAAACCACAAGTAACCAGAAAAATGCGTGCCATTAATCTAAATGAATAATCTGAGTCTAATCAGTACACTCTGATGTTATGACCCTCACCAAATGTTTTTTTGAGCTGCTGTACCCCAGTATGGAAGACAAACTCTTTAGACACCACTTTCTGTAGAGCTCAGGTGAATGCTTGTAGTCAGAAGGCGTCTTCAGTTCTGAGCTTGTACCTTGGTGAAACTGTGTTATAAAATTTGTCTCGAGTGTCACCCTGAGTGAGTTTGACTGCATTTTAGAATGTAGTAGTCCACTTTGTCTATACAAAATGCCAAAACATACCTGTTTCGGGGCTTCCATGATTTAAGGAAGGGTAAAGACCATGCTTTTTGAGAAAATGTCAAAGCAAATTTTGGAGGGTTCGAGATTTGCTAGGGTTGAGGTACATAGGATATTTAAAGTCAGGGCAAGCTGGTGAGCCAGTTTAGGCTTGACACTGCAGACATGGGAATGTAAATGCAGTTATATAAATTGGAGAAGAAAACAAAGCATGTCATTGTGTAGATTGAGATTCTATTATTGTGAGCAAAGAAAATATTAAAATGCATGTTAAAAGTAACTATTCATAGCATACAACATTTAGAGCCTTTAATTTAGAGTCAAAAAATCTATTTTAATTCCATCCTTACTATACAATGTTCTTGTGAATTTGGAGAACTTGTTTATATCAGTCACTAATATAATAGTCTATCTTTTATGTAGTTGGTTAACAGCTGTATTGCATAACTCAAAAAACAGCTGTTTGTATTAGAGTAAATGATATATTTCTATACTACAAAAGCAATAGGCATTTGTTGAACTTGAAAGTATGCCAACAGAGAAAGTAGGCTAAATAGTACTGAATTTTGAATGTAACATATACTTTTTAAAAACTAATGTCAGGATACAGTTTATCAAAGAGAAACCAAAAGCAAAATTTATAAACTAATTCCTCTGTCTGGTCCTGCAGAAAGACTAAGTTTTTAAGCCTTTTTGGTTACGACACAGTTCTCAAAAATAGGAATACGTACTTTCCCTCCATCTGGAGGCAAGTAATTTTAGTTGAGAATTCTCTCATCTTTTTTTTTTTTTTTTTTCCTTTTAACATCATCAGGCAAAAAGTTGTGATAATTTACTAGTCCAAGAATGTACAGTGTGGTCTACATAGAATGTGGAGAGGAAATTGATACCGAAATCTGGATGCCTGGAGACCTATTTTATGCTGCTGCCAGTTATTTGTATGCGATCACCTAAGACAAGTGGAGAGTCAGCCTAGGCGTCTAAAGAATTTGTAGTTCCCAGAAAGGAGACAGTATAAGAGAATATTGGTATTTTGGGTTGTTATAATTTTAAATTTCCTTGACATATTGCTAGCAGGAGAATTTGGATTCATGATTTATCATGCTTGTTTCTGAAAAGGAGGAATGAAAGTAAGTTGATGCAGCTGAGAACCTAAGAGTTTTTAGTGGGCTGGGAAAGCGGTTGGCCTAAGCTCCAGGAGCGATGGTTTCTAACAGCTGTGAGGACGGGGACGTGCTCAGCGGTGTTCCAGCTGCTTTGCAGGGACTCGGGTTCCCTCTGCAGCGCTGTAAAAAGGCTAAAAGTAAGAATTTAAAAAAATGTCAAGGTACAGTCCTTAAATAATTTTAACTAAGTAAAATAGCTTGGCTGAATGTACAGATTGCAATGTGAAATTTTACCTCACATAAACAGTAACAATAAGTCACTGAAGACTTCAGACAATCTAATTTTAGATTATTTTATTATACAGCCATGACTATGTGAAAAGAATTTATTTCACAGTTTACCCAATGAAACTAAATAAAATACACTGGAATAAACAAAGTTTTTAGAGTAGCTAACAAAGGTTGCAGGAGATGTAGATGACAGTATATTCCCGAGCAGCGGTTCCAGATCCACGTCAAGCTGTTTCTCTGTCCCACATTCCTGTCACTGAAAATGGTCGTGTGTGTGATATTCATTTAAAAATGTCAGTGTGTCATCACTTATGGTGATATGTGTAAGCCACATTAACTCAAGATCTAGTGACTACTTTAAATCAATAATCTACTCACCAGCACAGATGTTCTGTGACTCACAATGATTTTATGGAAATTCATCTCAAACGCCCCGTTCTCCTTCCTGCAGTCACGGCTCTCTCATTACAGCACAAGCCGCATTGTTATTGCTTTACTGGAGATCAATTCCTCAATCTCTGAATTACATAAAGCCCTTGGAGGGATAGTACTTATTATCTGTCTTCGATTTGCTGGAGTGAATGTTAAATGCAGGAGCTTATCTTTAACTTGTGAGATCTGACAACTGAGATTACAGAAAACTTAATTTCTACTTGTTTCCGTTACTATAAAGTAGGGTAGGAGGTTAACTTTTGGTTTCTTTAAAAGCCAATATATCTCTGTTTTGACAATAGAAAAAATTAAGGACATAAATAGCAAACATAAGCTCCAACAGTTTCATTATAAATAATATCTGTGAGCCTTCTTGTTTACAAAGAAGATATTTCTGTTACATTTTAAATGTGTACTGATTTTTTAAAAAAATTCTTGTTGGTGATCTGGAGATGTACTGTGGGTCTCTTTACAAAAAATGATTTGTTATTTACCCCCAGAGTTAGTTTTTTTAAGTTTACTGTCCTTAGCATATATTTCAATTTTGTGTTGAAACTATGCTTTTTTGGGAGCATCTTACAATCAAGAACCGGATATTTTTGAAGCCTGGGTATCTTTGCCCCCATTAATACTGCTAGGATGGATAAATTCTGTTTCCCGAAATTCTTGCTGGGTTTACCAAAATTTTGTCACATTTGTTCCACAGTTTGAGGCTTTCTCTGACTAGTTCTGTTGTCCTTTAACTCTCTGTTCATCCATCTCAAATCTATTTATGGCCTAATATGTCACTCAGGCAATTCATTCACTTTTAGCATTGATAATTATTATAATTTCTTATATTATTTTTATTTATAAGAAATATTAATATTTTAATTTTAACATTCTTTCTCAACTATGAAAAATACATTGTAGTAGCCAGTTATTCAAAGTATTATTTTTAATTATTATATTTTCTAACATAGATGTTTTCACTTTGCTTCTTTTTGTGTAGTACAGGCTCATAGAATTATTTTCTATTTTTATCTATTTCTCTAAATATGTGATTGTGTTTGATTTACAACTGAATCTATGCACACACACACACACACACACACACACATATATATATGTATGTATGTATATCAGCTATTTGATTTGTCTCATTCTGAAAGATTTAGAGAAATAAAATCCAGTAATATATTCAAAATTTGAGAATGATATTGTATTACCTTGTTCTATAACACACCTTAAGGCAGGGTAATTTCATTTTAATCCAATCTGAAATTGAGGTAATTGTTCTAATTTGAATATTTTTGTGGATTTATCTATTTGTACGTTACCCTGTTGCAAAGAAATAGCTCTTAAGTTTTCTCAGTGACTGTAAAACATCCTCTCTTTTGCTACCAGTGCTGCATCGTATTATCTTACATGGAATGGCTTAGTAAAATAGATATACTTAAGACAATGAAGCTTTAGGATAAAAAAAGAAAAGTCAATCTTTGGAAAAAGGATTTTCCAACTATACTTATTTAGTGTCAAATACAGAAGAATTTACTTCTGCTTAAAAGATACACATTTCTGAGGTAATGCAATATTTGATTCATTAAAATTTCCAGAGGCAGAATGATTAACAGATGCAGGTGCCTTTAAAATGAAAATATTGTATGGTTGTCTATCACAAATGCTTGTAGGACATATTCTCATACAGGACATAAATATAAGAGTGGGATCACTGCATCAATTTAAAATCTAAATGAGCCACATTTCATAGTTCTCACATCAATATGATCCTTTTCTAATCTCAGAGGACAAAAATCACAGAATCAAATTTTCAAATGAGCCTCAAAGGCTTATTTGCAACCAGTATATTTCTCTTTTGAGGAAAAAGAGTAAAGTATCTGTTCTTTATTTGCTTGTTTTTTTAAATTAAGATAGACAAATACTTTTGAGCAAACTATGATATTTTCATTAATCAATTTCTTTCTTTTTCAAAATCATAAATTATTCTATCACAAATTGTTCATTGTTTTTTGCACCTGAAATAGTTCAATTATAGCATACCATGATTATAAAAAGAAAACAATTGGGGGTTGGGGATTTAGCTCAACTGCATAAGCGCCTGCCTTGCAAGTGTGCCGTCCTGAGTTTGATCCCTGGTACCGATAAAAAACAACAACAACAACAACAACAACAACAAAAAAACAATTTATCACTGAGTCAAAATTGATATATCTTTAAGGTAGTAAAAATATACCAACAAGCAACTGTAACTAGTAATTCTCTAAAAGTTATAAAATAAGACAACAATCCCTTCTGACTTTACAGTGATTATAGCCCCTGAGTGAAGGAATATTGGGAGAAGATAGATTTAGGAGAAAAATTTACTCTGACTTTAAACTTATTTATGTCATTATTCATCGCAAGGTACAAAGAAATGTGTAGCAATGCACTGATCATTCTAAGAAACTGTTCATGCATTAATAGCTGCTAACTACCTGTATGCTACAAATAAGGATGAGAAATATCTAGTAAAAGTTGTGATTTTTGCCACAAGTTTTGAGGTTCAAAAACACTAAAAGATGAAAACTTTAAGTAGTATTTAGTAGATAAAATTATGATATTTTATACTTATTTTCCATTGATGAGGACAAGACGTTGCTCATAGGTGGCTTCTAGGCTTCTAACTGGGCACATGTCAGTGCGATCATTCTCTGCAAGTACAGGTTTTGAGATACAATGAGATAATATCAAGAATTTGTTTTGTTGTGTTAATTATGCCAGAGATGTTTACCACTGGACATGCTGCTCTGTACTCACACAGGATGTTGTGTGGTGATATTTTTAGAAAAAATACATCACGCCGACTGAGAAAAGCAATTGGAAAAGAGAAAGTATTGCATGACTTGAGTTGATGTAGTTTGGAAGCAAGAATTTTATTTTAAACTGGTGTGAATTATTCAGTTGTGAAAAATGAATACAAAATAAGAAATATGATAACTCACAGCTGAAAAGATGAGTGCATGGGACACAGTGCATGTGGGATTATTGCCATATTTTTATCAGCACACGTGTATGGTGCATCAGGTTTATATTCCTTGTGGGGATTGGTACATGCTCTATGACCTCATCATTCCTTTTGTTCATCTTCTTTCCCTTCCCGCTCTCCACATTCTAATCATCTCTGGATTGTTTTGCACATGTTTTAAACACATAATGTTTACTTTTCTTTCGGTGAGTTGGGACAGATTCATTACACATCTTCATTTCTTCCTTCATCCCCTCTCCCTCCCTCTTTCTTCCCACTCCCTCCATCTCTGGATCTGTTTTCCTTTTAGAAAAAAATCTAATACCCCAGTTCCTACTCTCTAGCTTCCACCTTGTACTTTTAGACTCTTATATAAAAGAAATCACATTATGTTTAAACTCTTGTTTAAATAGATGAGTGGATAAAGAGTATGCAGTATTAATGTGCAGTGGAATAGACGAGGCCATAAAGAAGTTTAGCATTGAGTCGTTTGTTGGGAAATGGTGGGTGGGCCTTGAGACCTTAATGTTGAGTTGGTAGGAAACTTTATGACCAAGTGAAAGGATAAATGGATAACACTGATGGCAAACATCAATTGTGACCACACGGGATCTTGAGCTGATTTTGAAGAGTAAAGATCAAATTAGTTTGGAATATGAATGAGAACATAGTAAAACTGGACACTACGTTTTATTTCAAATAAGGAATCTACATCGTCTTCTTGAACATATGTAAATAGTGTTTTGAATATTAAGCTTAATGAAACACTTACTGGAGAGTGTTTGAAAAATAAATAGGAGAGTGGAGGCCTGGACATGGAGGAGACCCCTGGAAGATTGCTACCGTGGTTAATATGAGAATAGACGGTTTGTTTTGGTCGAGTGATATTAGCAGTGAGAGGACAGACAGGGCTTGAACAGGAATGATTCAGAGTCACCTAGCAAAGTTTTCAGAATTCTTGTTGGAAAATTTTCTGTCTGGTCATGTTAACCTAGTGAAACCCATTTTCTCTCAGAGTCATTCTACATGCTGATCTAGAATGAAGGCGACCTGCATCAGGAGGTTTACTAAACCATCCATCTGCCTAAACTCATATCACTTACTGCTCTAATAACATGGGAATTCTTTTGTTTTCTTGTGTTATGAAAGGAAAGTTTTATTCTGTTTTATAAGCATTTGGGATAATTTTGTTATCACCTCTTTTAGCAAGTCCTTCATTAAAGAAGTAATAGTTACATATATTTTGAAGATATATTCACTTGTTTCTTTTCTTTTTTTCTGGTTTCTTTTCCTTTCTTTTTGTCTTATGGAGACAGCATTTTACTATGACATTCAGGCTAGCCTTGAACTCACTTTGTGGCCCAGGCTCGCCTTGAATTTGCAGTGATCCCCCTGCCTCAGGCTTCCAGTGCTGTGCCACCACACCCAGCTTAACCTGTTTCTTGAAGAAATCTTCCTGTAATTATGTTTTCATCAAAACCATCCCTCCAAGTGTACAGTTCCAAATTATTGATATTCTAGTCATTCTAAATATTAGAGCTAAAGGTCTAATCTCCTTGGCATAGAAAAAATAATCTAAAATATTTCCCCACTACCTTTTTTGGAAAATTTGTCTGATAGGGCCATGGATTTAGGTCAGTGTCATAAGTGCCTGCCTGGCAAATGCAAGGTTGTAAGTTCAATCCCAATAGCAGTAAGTAAATAAGTAAATAAATAAATAAGAAAAATAAAAAATAAAAATTTGTCTGTTAGAAATAATGAATTATATTCTTCCCCATGCTTTATTGAGCTGTTTCTTTGTTTTTCAATATTTTAGATCGTGTGCTCTTAAGATAAAATGTGAATTATTAAAATGTTCAAAATTTCTTAATTTTATGTAAGTTTATCAAAGTTTTAGGCGGTTGCACTTTAAAACATTTTTAAGAAAATAATGCTCTGAAAAATGATTCATTTGCTCAGTTATCAGCACTTCATCAACTGTCAAAAACTCTGTATATGGCAAAAGACCTTCTAATTCGTTGTGCTTCACATGTGACACAGGTACTTAAAAATTATTGCATACTTACCGTATGGTGTTCTGCAGAATGTGTGCAAATCTCCACAATAAACATAAATGACAGTGGTAAGACACATGCTACTTACAGTTAAAATGATTCAGCTCCCTTAAATGTTTTCCTACTTGAGACTAACACTATCTTTGGTCTACATTTTTAGCCAGATTATGCACCCTATACTTGAAATAGCTTGAATTATTTTAAAGCCAAAAAAAAAGTACTAAACTTGTGTACATGGTAAGGTTATTCATGATCGCGTGACTACTGGATTCCTTCCCTCATAATTAGACTTTCTCACAGCGTTCTCTTCCCTTGTGCTCACAGGAAATCAAGTTGTCCAGTTTCCATTCTTCTGACATTTTGATTTAGGAATTTAGAAGATTAAGCAAATTGCAGGCATCACCCTTAATAAAAGGATGGAGAGAACAATTTTGATGCCAGAAAATAAAGAACTATTTCCACTGTAATAAGCAGAGAAGATTTTGTATTTCATGTGAGAATAGAAAGGTATACATTATTCTAGGGAAGTCATAACCATAACAGAGAGATTACAAGTGTTAGAATTGGAGCCCAATGCACTGAGCTTCCATCCCTGGCTGAGAATCGCCGTTCCGGAAAAGAAACAGAAGGATGTGGGATTTCATAGACTTTGCCAATGAGAATCTCAGAAATGGCTCTAAAGGGTTGAAGAATAATGCCTTTCTTTTATCAGCATCGTTAATACAAGCTGAGTATATAAGATATCAGACTTTTGTCTTAGGCAAAGCTTGATTTAACTCTCAGTTTTCAGTGCTTCATAAAATTGGCCATACTAAGGTTTGTGTGGTCTGGATTTCTCCTCACTGATAATGTCAATAATCAATTATTACACATGAAAATGAATAGAACTTTAGAAATTTCTTTTACTTTTTTTTTGTAAAATTAATACGTGGTGACCCTAACCATGATGAAGCACATCAACAAAGTTTCACTTTAATCACCAGTTTCTTTCATTCACATACTTCTTATTTATAATTTTTACTGAATTATAAATACGTTTCTGAGTTGTGATGTAAACTCTCAAGTATAATCATATAAAACTCCAAAATAAGGTAAATTTTAAAAATCATCAAAACAGATTTACGGGTGTGATTTTTTTTGGCCATTGATTAGAAATTGAAAAAGGTAAGGATGAAGAACACTTTAATCAAAGCTGTATGAAAGAAATGCAAATATATTTCCTTGGTTTTGCTGTCTAGGAAATCAAATAGCCAAAAGACGCTCACACTCTACTAGTAATCACAAACTAAATGACAACTCCAGCCACATTTTCTTTCACATCATTTAAACAGAAAAGCCAATTAAGTGGAACATTAAATGCTGATGAATCACAGTGGCATCATAAAATAGCAATTAGATAATAATCAGTTAATGAAGTAAAATGACAATGCAGAAGTCATCAAATGACAGTAACAGAACCAATCCATTAATGAGAAGTGACACTGAGGAATAGAAATGCCAAACAGATCAGCCATTATGACTGAAATTATATGGGGTAGATTTATGCAGTTAATTGGATTAAAATGCTTCTGGTACTTAAGGTATTTTTCTGGGGCTGATTTACTATTGCATAAAAAAATAAAATAAAGAATCTTAAAATATGTTTTTGAAGAGATAACTTCCAAGTATATCCTCTCCTATTTTTAAAGAGATTTTTAAGCATCTTGTTCAAACATTAGTTACACATTAAAATTACCATAGATATTTTGAATATAAATACCTGAGGGTCAGAAATGCAAATATTAGGAAACCTCTTTTCTTTAATTACAGGTTTACAATTACCCTCTGCCACTACAAAGCTCAAGATGAAGGAGAGGACAGATTGGTAGAAGATCAAAATAAACTACATTCCCATTGTTATGAAGTAACTGATTCCCAGGTTTCGCTTCCCACTGACCATATATGTTAATATGCATTGGAATTCACAGGATAGATTCTTCTTAAACTGTAGCTCAAGAACGCACAGCTATTTCCAAAATGAAGAAAATGCCTTGGAGAGTACAAATGATGACAAAAATAAATAACACGTTTTTATATTTACACTTATAGTCTTCATCCTGAAATTCATATAATATAGACATAAAGTCTGCAGTTTAAAATATGTTTTGAGGGGCTGGGGATTTAGCTCAGCAGCATAAACTCCTGCCTTGCAAGCAGGCAGTTGTGAGTTTGATCCCCAGTACTGATAAAAAAGAAAAAAAGACAATGTATATAAAATATGTTTTGGTCATGAGTTATATGGTCTATTTTTTGGACAAATGTATAATCAAATGTATGCATCAATATCATATCCTATAGGCTAGGTATCCTGGATTAAAAGTTATTTGTGTTCCACTTGCTTAGCCCTTTTTCTCCAACCTCTGGTAACCACTGATTTAATATCTTTTTTTTTTTTTTTTTTGTCTCACTATCTCGGTGTTTTATCTTTTATCTGGGCAAAATGTAGTTTGAATCATAAAGAAGATAAACTTTTTCAATGAGCTTCGTTCACTTAGTGATATGTAATTGCAGTGTCTCTTGTGTTTCACAGTGCTTGATACCTCACTTATATTTACTGTTAAATACTTTCAGTGTGTGGACATACTACTGTTTAATTATCTGTTCATCTACTGAAAGACACCATGGTAACTTTTATGTATTTGTAATTATAAATAAAGCTTCCATAAATACCTATGTTCAAGTTTTTGCTGATACAATTTTTGGTTTTTGTAGGTAAACATCAAGGAACACAATTGTTATGTAATACTATGGTAAGAGTATCTTTAGTTTGTTGTGAACTGCCAAATTTTCTTCCAAAGAAGTTTCATTATTTTTCATTCACACACTTTTCGTTGTCTTTGTTATTGGGAGAAGGGATCTTGTTACATCGCGCAGGCTGGTGCAGAGCTCACAATGGCCTGTCAGTCTCCTCAGGGCTGGGGTTGTAAGCATATACCACCATGTCTTCCTAGCTCACGTCCTTGTCTGCATCCCGTTTTGTCATGATTTCGTAGTATGTCATGGTTGTAATCAAAGTGCCCGGGAAAAAGGCCTAGGCTGCTTCCCGGATGACTAGACACAGTACCTGACATCCACAACATAAAGCAAATGCGGTTTAACGCAGCTCCTGTTTGAGAGATTTATTCTCTAGTTGCCTGGTTCTAAGACAGAAACGTTTGGGGAGAAGTGAGTAGGGGCACAAAGCTGCTTCGTTCATGACGGACTGAAGCAGGGAAACATCACCCCAGGCAAAGCGGGAGGGACACGATACAGACCTAAGGGCCCTGCTCCGTGAGCCAACAAGGCATTCCCATTTGCCCATTTTTAAATGAGGCTGTCCAATTGCTCTTTAAGATTTAAGTATGTTTCCTGATTTTTGGGGAATACTTGCTTCAGAAGTATCCTTAGCAAATATTTTTCCTAACTTGTGAGTTTTCTAGTAATTCTCTTGCAAATGCCTTTCACAACACAGAAGTTTTAATTATAGTGAAGTCCAGCTTATCAACTCTTCCTTTCATGGATCAAATTCTTAAGAGTTATATCTAAAAATTAAGTCATTTGTGGCGGCACATGCCTGTGTACTCAGGACTTGGGAGGCTGAGACAGGAAGACCAACGTGAGTTCAAGGCCAGTCTGGGCTGCAAAGTGAGTTCAAGGCCAGCACAAATTGCATAGCAAGACCCTGTCTCAAAACAGACACACAAAATAATAATATTAATAATCCCTACTCTAAAAGATATTTATGTTATTTTCTAGAATTCCATGTTGTTTTACCTAAGAGTCAATTATGTAATGACCATTCTGCATTATTTGACTGTTCACATAGACTTTAAAGCCATTTTATCAAAACCCTTGCAAAATAAATTGATAGGTAGCTTATTGGGATTTCACTTAAATCTATAGGTCAAGTTGGAATGAACTAAAATATTTATCATAATTGAGCTTTCCCATCCATAAACATAAAACACTTCTATTTAGCTTTTACATTATTTACTTAATGAGAATTTCACTTTCCCTCATATAAATTTGGTGCATATTTAGCTTTAAACCTAGATATTTCATTTTCAGGAAATATGTATAAGTAGCAATATATGTTATTTTCATCTTCCACCAGTTCACTGTTACACAAGAGAGCGTTTATTGTTACTTTTGTTATCCAGACATCTTGCTACAATCTGTTTTTAGTTTAACAATTTTTTCTTTCCATTTTCAACATACATGATCATTCCATCTATAAAGACAATTTTATTTTATCCTTCCTAATCTATACAACTGTCTTTCTTTCTTTGTATTATTATTATTTTTACTAGAGTTTTGATCCTGAAGGTCCTCTAAAGACCCACGTGCTAAAAGTCTAGTTGCCATGAATTAAGAGTTGGTGAGAATTAGAGCTAAAGCCCACAGGGAAGACTTCGGGTTGTTGGCTGATGGAGAATTCCACTGAGGAAGATTTTGGGGACTGGTTTCTTTAACCCTGATTTTTCTTCCTTGGCCATGATGTGATCCATTTATTCCACCATGTGCTTCTTTTAGGATATATTAGCTACCACAAATGCACCAAGCAATTAGCCAAATCATCATGGACTATAATTTCTGAAACTATATATATATATAGTTTCAATATTAGAAACATTAACCAAAAGCAATATAACATAAAATATTAGAAAAAACTTACACTGTGGAGAACTTTGCAATTTATTCATAAGATGATTCTGAAACGTTTGGAGGAACAGGTTGAAAGGAGTGTACAATGTCACATGTGAAACTTGATGCAGTATGAATCTCGAGAAGACTTTAATGACCCAGATGCTAGGGGTGTGGTCTTCAGCTTTATACTAGAGACAAGTGAAGGAAACTTTAAGTGATGGTCCCCAGTTGGAGGGTTTAGGTTAATGGGAGCATGAGCATGAAGAGGACTATGTGACCCCACACCCTTTTTTTCCCCCTTTCTGTCACCCTGGCAATGAAGTGAGTGATTTTAGTACACTATGAACTTGTACCAAGATATCCTGCCTCATCACAGGCACAAAGTAATAAGGTCAGTTGGTTACCGATGGGATCCTGCAGGGCTGTCACCTCAAATAAGCTTTGCGTTTTATTTGTTGTTTATCCTAGGTATTGGTTACAGTCATGTAAAGCCTTGAATTATAGCATTATGTTTCAGTACCCATGAAAACAGTACACATGAAAGCAGTGGTGATACAGGATACAATAACTTAGTCCTGATTTTAACAGAAACATTTTGGATTTCTCACCATATAATGTAATGTTAACTTTGGTATTTTTATTTATTTTAAAAATTTTTTGTCTTTGTATTTTTTAACTTTCATATTTTATATGTATCTTTTATTAAATCAAGAAAGTTCCTCTTTATTCCTAGTTTACTAAAAGTTTTTTGTTTTTAATCTTGATTGGTTGGCAGAATATTTAAAGTGCTTTTCATTTACTCATTGATAAGATTATGAAATTTTTGTTCTGTAGCCTCTTGAGGTGATGAAGTAAAGTAATTAGTTTCCTAGTGTTAAATCAGTCTTGTATAATTGAGATAAATCCTGTGCTTTTGTCTGTGTTGTGTAATTCTTTTTAGATATTGGCTGATTTAATTTGTTAATATATTCTTTATGATTTTTGCAAAAAAATTATAGTATTAATTGACAAAATTTCTTGAAATTTTATTTCTATAATCAATTCCTTTTATCCTGCATTTAAAGCATAATTTCACAGAATATTTGTGGTTTCTCAACACTTTAAGTGTTGTGGTGTACTATGTTCTTGATTTTATGGAATCTAGAAAGGTGATAGATACGATTACTATGTTTGTTTCCCTGTATATAATGTACTTTTCTATCTATAACTTTTTTTAAAGATCTTCCCTTCAAAACTGACTTTATATACTTTGCATATGTATTTTTTCTTTTCCTTTTTTTGTCTTTTTTAGGGCTTTATCTTGTCCCACTTTCTCCTAGGGACTATGTGTTCACCTCTGAGATTAATTTGAGTAAATTGTTAGTGAATAGTGTTTGAAATATTGCTTCATCTCTTTCTTTTTTATCTCTTTCTGCTTTCATCTTTAAACGTATGTATACATTTTCTTTTTGTCCCACAGTTCTTGGGTAGCATGTTCATTTTGTCTTTTTAGTGCCTTGTTTTGAAAGCTTAGATGTGTCTTTTGACATATTATTAGACTCAGACTCAATTGCCTTAGCAATGATCTGTATCCCAAATAGTCCACAGAGACATTCTTCACTTGTGTTACATATTTTATCTCTAGCATTTTTTCCTTGGAATTTCTCTCCCTCTGTATCACCCATCTATTCCTGAAGGTTGAATGCTTTTTCCTCTAGAGTCCTTAATATTTAAATCATACTTTAATTCACTGTATGATTAGTTTAGTATCCCTGCCACATCTAAATCCGCTTCTGATGTTTTCTTTTACCTGCCTCTGAATGTTTTTTTTTTTTTTTTTTTTTTTTCAATTCAAGTATGGTGACACAAACCTGTAACTCCAGGAGGTGGGAGCTGAGTCAGAAGGGTAGTGTATCACAGTCAACGTGGGCCACATAGGTATATTTAATAAAATATAAGTTGTCTTGCTTCTTGTATGTCAAAATTTTAAGGATTTCTAGAATTAATAGATAGTATTAAATCTTAAGGATTTGTAAAGTTAATGGCATATTTACTAACAAAATGAGAAGCAAATGATTTTCTTTAGTTGTACAAGATATACTCCCGGCTCTTTTCCCTTGCTAGAGTTTTATAATTTACAAATAGTTGAATGTTCACTGGAGAGTCCATATATCTCCGTGTAAACCGTGTCACTTTAACAAGTGTGTTAATAATATTACTGCATTACTTTTCACTCAAGAGCAACACAAACGGTAGTACCATTTTATTACAGATCCTTAAAGCAAATTTATGAATGGAGGCCTTTTTAAAGCATTCATTTTGATGGAAGACTGATCTTTTTGGTGTACATTCATTGTAAACTTGAAACAAGAGGTTTACTGAACTCCATTACTCTTAATTATTTGTCTCAAAAACATGGGTTGCGAAATAGCATTTTCCAAAACTTTCATGTTACATAATAATGTTACTATTATCAGAGATTCAAAGTTGTGAAGAAATGCCAATCTGTTACTGCTTTTGACATGTAAGCTGCTTATGCCATTTCCATTTTCTTGATATTTTATTATATTCTCCAATTCAGGTAAGTTTCTCAAGAGTTTGTCTCTCCTCACTTGATATTAAAAACAACACAAGTGGGCACATATACACAGAGCTTGGCTTTCCAGTGAAACTTTTTTGTGTAACAATTTGTAAATTATATGAAAGCAAAATTATTATTATTGAAGTAAAATAATAGAACTTGGACTATTTTAGCATGAGTTATGCATTTGAAGCAATGTTGATTTTAAAATGACTACATAGAAGAGGAAGAAATCTCTAATCAATAATTAAAATTTCCACCTTAAAAGAAGAGCAAATGTGTCAAAGAATGAGAAATGCACCATATTTTTAAATGAATCTTTAAAATAGGCAATAGTAAAGAAAATAGGGAAGTCAGTCAAGCAAAGAACAATGATGTTTCTTTGTAAGCATCAATAATACAATTTGCAAATCTTAACCAGATTGTCAGTACACATCAAGAAATAGATGATTCAAATTACCAAAGGAGAATTTAAGAATGAGCATCGATATTAACTTTAAATAAATTTTGTAAGAATGGATTGTAAAGGAATGCTGTGAACATTTGTGTACCAATAAATGAGATAATTAGATGAAATGACAAATTGCTAGAAAACAACAAACTACCACACCTGCTTCAGGAACGGACAATCTGTGAAAATGTATAGCAGTTAAAGCAATTACATTAGCAATCAGAAGAAAAAGCTCTCTCCCAGATGACTTCACTCAAAATTCTTACTAAGAATGTAAAGAATGAATACCAGTTCTTTGCAAACACTTCCAGAAAAGTAGAAGAAAAAAGAACAATTTCCAATTAAGTCTCTGAGCCATGTAAAACCTTCAAACACAAATCATTCAAATACACCACAGGAAAAGGTAATTACAGACTAATCTTCATGAATATGGTTTTAAACCTGCAACAAAGTAATATCTGCTAAGTTCAACAGTATGTAAAAATATTAATGCACTTCCTGAGACTTACCAGACATGTGTGACTTTTTTTGTAACGTCTAAAATGCAATGTGATAGTTCATATGAAGAGAATAAAGAATAAAACCACATAATCCTTTCAATTGAAAAAGTATTTGGCACAATACTATACACTCTTGTAAGTAAAACAAGAAATAGAAAAATGTTATGGGGTAAGTTTTCTTTTTCCTAATAAAGGGAGTTGATGAAAAACAGTTACAATTCTCAGTAAGATTGAAACTCTTAACTATAAAAGTAGTAACAAAGCAACAGACTTGACACTTTAATAGTGTGTTAGAAGCCGCAGTCAGGGCAACCTAAAAACCCAACATATTCCAAAAATAAAAGCATTTCTTCTTCCAGAAGACATGTAATTGTGAATAGAAAATTTTAAGAAATCTCCTAAAAAGAAATGCCCAAGCTAAGCTGTTTATGGAGGCATGATACAAGACAAATATATAAAAATACATTATGTATCTTGCAAGAATTCAACCAAAAATAAAATTAAATAAACAATCTAATTCACAATAGCATAAAACTAATTAAGAAGTAGAAAAAAAAGAAGCCCACAAGTTACGCAATGAACAGCACAATCTATTGTTGAAAGAAGTGTGTAAAAATTAATTAAATGGTGTACAGCAACATGGATCACTCCTATAACCAGAACTTGGAAGAATGGAGCAGGAAGGTTCTGTGAGCTCAAGACCACCTAAACTACAGGGGACACTAACTTTCTCCAAAATACAAAAGATAATGTAAAATATTTTTTAAAATATACTAAGTAGATGGATAAATGTGTCATTATTTCTGTCAGTTGGAATACTTTGGCCTACATATAACTCACAGAATTAACTGCCCAGATTCCTTCTCTGTAAATCGATAAGCTGATATTTAAATTTTCATAAAAATTTAGGAGGCCATGAATAACCAAAATGATGATTAAAATGGCATTTTATTCCTTCTTTGTAACTCAAAACTAATTGCAAAGGTACAGTAATGCAGTAAGTATAATAGTTGGAATGAAAAATAAGTCAGTGAGGTAAAATAACAAAATAAATCATTATATTTGTATTTTTCCACATAGAGTAAAAAACCATATGTAGTATTTTAGTAATTAAATGATTCTAATAGGTATATATTATTACAGGTAAAATAATGATTTCCTCACCTATACATTACATAGACATTAACTTAAAATTCACAGAATCAATGAGAAACCTAAATTTACTACCTAAATAGATAAAACTCTAGGAGAATTTAAGGCAGTTTTGCTTTAGTTCTCATGGAGAAAAAATTGACAGAAAGAGATAAATTTGACTCCAAGATGCATACTAATCAGTAATGTGAAAGATAATTTAAAGCAAGAAAATACTGGAAAACTACAAATACAATAATATTTAGAATTTAAAATATATTCTGAAAACTTGGCAATGAAAAAAAAAATAGAAATACATACCTTAGGCAATAAACATGATATAAGCAAATAATTGAAAAAATATGTATATAAAAGCCTAAGAAACACTTGAACAGACCTTCAACATGACTGGCTAGAGTAATTTTAATGAAAACCTTAATGAAATAGCACTGCACACACACTGTCATGCAATGTTAAATACAAATTAAAAATAGACAAGAGCAAATGTTTAAGAAGCTGGGGATGTTTTTTCTCATGCTTTATTTGCAATGATGAACTGTGATGTGGCATAGTGAGAAATAATTTTCTCATGAGGTTAAACAGATTTAATCCTATGCTTCTACTACATGGCTTAGTGTGCAAAGCTTGAAGTATTCTTTTTTTTTAATTTAAGTAGAAAAGAAAAAAAAACCAGTGAAAGGGTACAAGTTATACAGATTTACAGAAGAAAAAAATGAACAGTAGGAAATCATTAGTTAATGGATTACATATTGCCATCTCAGAAATAATTGTTCAAGTCACAAAATTAAAGCTTGTAGAGTGGACATTCCAACTATGATACTGCAAACAGTTCTGTTCAGTGATCCAATAAAACTCTGTGATATCATTTTCTATCTTATACACTTAAATATACATGCAGTTATATAGTTTAGAGCACTTTCTTTTCCTCTCTTTTGTACAATGACTATTACACATTTTGGGTTTCATTGCTCCCACGGTTCTTATTGCTTTTTTGGAAGAGAGTAAAACCAAATGAGACATAACAGAACAGAATCGGTCAAGTCAAAAGGGTGGACATAATAGATAATATAAAAACATAATACAAGGTGATCAACAAAGGTTACCATAATGCCTCCTGCTATCTCTAATAGAATTGCCTATATCATTAGTTATAATACAATTGAACAAAACAGTAAAGAACAAAACCGACAAAACCAAAACATTGGAGACATTGTAGGTCTTCAAAAGTAGATAAAAGTCAATGAGAATGGGCGTTATAATGAATCTCATTATCTTCACAGCTGATGCCTAAACTTTCGAACCTGATACTATCCAGCAAAACAGAATAGGGGAACATCAGTCAAAAACAAGATGGTGAGAGTAATACAGGGCTTCAAATCGAGATAATAGAAAGTCAAAGTGGGTTACTATTTTATATCCTGCTTTTTTTTCCCTTTAATTAAACGGATAAAAATAAAAAAGTAAATAATGGAGTGGAGATTGAGAAAAAAGAGGGCATAACAGCGAAACAGCGCAGATCAAAACATAACCATTTAAGCAGAATAGTGTTTCACCACCAGATAATTCCGACCCAAAAGTAGTTACCATATTGACTCTTTCCTTGAAGTCCTTGAGTACAACTTCGTATACTGTAGCATTAAGTATATCAAAACAATGTAAAACCATTTAAGAGAATGACAGCATTACAGAGTATTTAGAATCGACTAACAGAAAATGAACAATGGTTTCTGTATAATCTCCTTGTCTTTAAAAGGTTTTTGCTTATACTATCGTACATAATAAAATCCAATAAGATACAGCCTGTTTAGACCATTGGAGACAGAAGAACAAAAGCTAGATGAGACTTCAAAACAAGATGATACTAAATCAGTATTACCTATTAAGATGTCATTTTTTCCAAAATAGCTGTTCCTATCATCCAATCTTCTCTGTCTCATTTCTGTTGAGCTCTTTTTCTGTCAGTAGCTGTCAGTTTGTCTTCTTCATTTTGTTCTCTGCTCCATTCGTTGTGGCCTCCCCGCCACTATTTCTGGGTTCTTTGTATTTTTCTTTTTTTAGAATATCCTGCAATATTTTCTGTAGGGTTGAATTGGTGGTTGCAAATTCCCCCAGTTCCTCTTTATCCTGGAAGCACCTTGTTTTTCCATCAATTTCCGGGGACAGTTGTGCAGGATATCTCAATCTTGGCTGGAGATTATTATCTTTCAAAGCTTGAATTATTTCCCCCCCATGCTCTTCGTGATTTGATGGTTTGTGCAGAGAAATCTGCTGTAATTCTGATGGGTGTTCCCTTGTAAGTGGTCTGTTTCTTGTCTCTTACAGCTTTTAATATTCTGTTCTTGTATTGAATTTCTGGAATTTTTATTATTACATGCCTGGGTGTTTCTCTGTTAGGGCTGTAGGTAGCTGGGGTCCTGTATGCCTCATACATCTGAGTATCTTTACCTTTTGCTAAATTAGGAAAATTCTCCTGGATTATTTCTGTGAGTAGCTTTTGTAGTTCACTTGTTTGTGTCCCTACTTCTTCTTTTATGTTCTTAATCCTTAAGTTATGGCTCCTCTTATTATCTTCTTGTCTTTGTATTATTGCTGTTTGTTTCTTTGTTATTTTTAAGAAGTTTTTCATTTCATTCTCCCATATTACAAGTCTGCCCTCCAGTTCAGATAGTCTGTCCTTAGTTTCTTTCAAGCTGTTATGCCAGTCTTGGATAGACTTCTTAGTTTCTTGATAGTCCCTTTGAAGCTGCTTCACGTACTCTATGCTTTCTCTGTTTTCTCCATCAAACAATTCTCCCCTTTTTTTCTGTTCTTCCATTCCACCATCTGTTTTTTCCTGGGTGGTGCTTAGCATTTCTCTAACTATTCTGCATACTTCTAGCTTCAGGACGTTGATAACTTCATTCCTGTATTGGTCTATGAGGCTCTCTATATGGCGCTTAATGTCTATTGGTGCGGCGTCCGCTATTGACTGTTTCTCAGAATTGGGGGCCGAGGAGCCTTTCTTGTTGCTTCCCTTCCCCATATTCTCTGTTCCTTATACATATGGAAGCTTACATAGGAGGCTGAGCTTCCCTGCCTGTCAGCCACAGCCTGATCAAACTGCGCTGGCTAGGTGTTCCCGCCCACCGCTGCGCACCAGGGAGTTACGGACTAGGCAGCCTACACGGGAGTCAGTCGCCCCTCCAGGCCACCATCAGGCTCTGGGATCTGGGTTGGGCTAGCCTACCAAGTCAGCCAGCAGCATCATGCAGGCCAGGCACTTTTCACCAATCCCATCCGAGAGGGGAATGTGTGGCTGGAGTCGCCACCATGCCCTGCTCTTACAGGACTGCCCATGCCCAGAAAGTCCTCCGCTGGAGTCAAACTGTGGTAGAGTGTCAGTTTCTCTCATTCACCTCGCCACAAGTCAGTGTATGCCTCCTTGTCCGTCCTGTTTTTGACTCCATTCGCAGACTCCCATTCCCAGAGCTTCTGGGCGTCTCTCCTTGCTGAGCCGCTGTGGAGGCAGCCAGCCGCCGAGCGGCGGGAAACCCAAATCATGGTTTCCAATGGCGCGGGGTCCAGCCTCCACACCGAGTCTTTTGTGTTCCTATTTTAGTGCCAGGACTGCATTCCAAGTTGGTTTCTCTCAGCCCAGTTCGTTCCTGAGTCAGCAGAGCATATCTCTACCGGCTCATGTCTCCTTAGTCCACATCATTCCTGACTTCTGAGCCGAGCCTTTCAGAGAGCCTCCGGTAGTTGCTGTTATCTGTCCGCCATGTTCTCCGGGAACGCTTGAAGTATTCTTTAACAGTATCAATAATCAAGTGTATGACCATTCAATAGAAAAGATGACTTTTACAAACTATGCTTGATGAAATAAGCTAATTATTATAAACCACACACTGTATGATTTCTTTAGAAGAAATATCTATAATAAGCAAATCAACAGAAACAGAATGCTAATTTTAGCCTAAATTCCTTGGACTGAGTATAAAATGTACACTTACTCAATAAAAAATTACTTTGCAAAGAAATGACAATATTCTAAACTTAGAGATATTTGAATGAAAATATTAATATTCAAAAAATTCACTAAATGAGCACATAAATCAGTGTGCTACAAGACATATAAATTGTATCAATAAAATTTTTAAATGAAAGCATTAATTCATATTAGAGGTTATATTTTAGAAATAAAAACCAAGTCAATCTTCAGCAAGTAAGGCAACGTTCTGTTTTCCAAAATGACAAAGTTGTGGAAATGAAATAGTAAACTTAGATTATTCCTCGTCCAATGTTTTAGCAAATGTAGATATGGAAAATTACAAACATGCAACTAATTACAAAACATTCCAATTCACTTTCAAAAAATTATGAAACATTGCATTCGTTTAGTTGTACTTCACAGGACCATTGTCAACTGGATTCAAGAGCAAAACCAACTGTCAAATAAAAAATATAAAACGGAAAAGGAACAAAAATCCAATGTATAAGGCCTACACTCTGAGAAATACTAAAATACCTCGGAAGAGTATGTGGCCCAACAGAAATATTGTCACTGAAATGAAATCATTAGGCGATCTCTTTGTTGAGTCACTTTTAAAACCACAACTTTATAGATAAAAATGCAGTAGAAATATGTATTTGTAAGTTTGAAAGGAACTTATTGATAAAAAGAGTACAGATGGTAAAATCTTAAAGATTCATGATTTTTCTACTGATGGTGCAAAGCCTGCAATGAACTGGTGTGTGATTATTGGTTTGATTTTGTTAAAAAGAGTATTCCATTATTTGGTTTGTGTCATGGTTTATGTCTGTGTCCCCCAGGCCTCATGAGTTTGCATTGTGTATTTGTGATTGGTTCATTGTCTAGTGCTTGGATTGATGGTGTCAGTGCTCCACCCACATAGGGGTGGAGCCAGGATGTGATTTAATGGCAGGAAGAAGGTGTGTCTTGCTCTTTGCTGGTTCTGGCTTGCTGTTTGCAGCCACCATGAAAGGCGGCCCAGCCATGCCCACCTGTCTTGGAGCCAACTGAGTGTGGACTGAAACCTCCAGAAAACTGTAAGAAATAAACCTTTCCTTTCCCAACTTGGGCTTTAGGTATTTTGTCTCAGCGACAAGTAAAAAGTAACTAAGACAGTTTGCTTTACGTAAGCTCATTCTTTATGATATAAATCAATTCTTCTGTGTGTATGTGGTGCTGGAGTTCATATTGAGGGCTTTGTACATGAAGTATATTGGTGTAATATTTCCTGATTTATAAACTTGGATAAAAAAGCTACATGGGGGAATTAGAAATGAAGATTTTGAAGATAAAGTCACAGGAACTCTGAGTCCTCAATGCTGTACATGTTACTCTAAAATTTCCATGCAATAAATAATGATCTAAATGTAGATAATTTTATCTTGAACCAGACTTTGATGAAGTAATAGCAAAAACTGCCTTCACATATGGTATGCTGGAGTAAACTAATTTATGTAGGTAGCATAACTCAGCGAACATTATACTTGTAACATGCCCTGAAGTAATTTTATATGTGCCAGCAGGCATTTCATATTATGTCACTGGGCAGAACACCTGGACCTTTTACAAGCAAGTAAACATAAAATAGTGTGAAATGAAAGCAATAATGTATATGCCTTGGTATTTTTCTTTTTCAATTACATTTTTTGTATCCATTAGTCAAATGTTATTCTGATTCCAAATGTTGAAATATGAAATTCCATGGTCATTTTCCCAAATAAGCAACACTTCCGCATTCAAGAACTAAATTTCAAAAAAATTACACATGCAGTTTTAATGGAATCAATTGTTTATTAGAATAAAATATTTTTATAATGTGAATTTTATGATTAAAACATTTAATAATCATATATTTATAGATTATGTATAACAATATAAACATGAATATGTATACAAATTTTAAGGCATACAATAAGCAAACCATTATATAAAGAGTAATAAGTAAGGTCTGCTACGTCAAAGAAAACTATCTAAATACTATTGAATACCATAGATCATGAAATCTAAAGATAATGCTAGTTAATTGAAAAACAATTTTAAATATCTGTTCTCAAAATGTAAACTTTGGACTCATAGTATTCTGTTTTATTTATTCTCCTTCAATTCAGTTCCATTTTGTAACAATTAAACCACTGAATATAAGACCTCAATATTTCAGTCAATTGGACATTCTTAGAGATCAAAAGGATGTAGGATTGATATATGCTCAACTAATTGCTAGCTGTCCCCATTTTTATACAAGATTGGGTAAAATCATAGTGAGTTAAAAATAATGACTACTGAGATATGTACAATAGCAAAATCATACAATGGGATTTTATTTTAACTATGCTTTCAATTATGGTCTTGTTATTTTAATTGTAGTTTATGGAATCCATTTCTTTTTCTTTGTGACAATTTTCTGAATACCACTACCTCATAATTGAAAGGATAAAGGTTGTGACAAATAATCTTTATTGTTATACTTGAACTCATCCAAGTCTGTTTGCAAAGTGAAAAACAATTGGAACAAATTTTTACATCGTGGTAAGAAATTCCTAAATTTTGCTAAGGAAAATTAAAATTTCACTCTTACAGTCATAGTTCAGCACTGAGATTCTCAAGGAGATCCATCTTCTAGTAGTGCTTTGTTCAACTATAAGCATAAGCACTGTCACCTGAATGAGGGTTTTTAATGAATATGAAAGGATCAACACCACAGTTTGAATACATTAGTTTTATTTCAATCTTTTAATAAGTAATAGTGAATAGTAAAGAAGGATCAAAAAAATCAAAGCATTATTTTAGTAATTCGCCCCTTAGTCTTTTAAAGAGTTTTATGCTGAGTGATCTTTCATACCTGTATATATTCTTTAACAAGATGTTTTTCCTGGACTCTGGTGGAGCAGTGGTTTGGGAGACTTGGATTAGACATGAACAATGATGTGAGGAGAGACACTGTTTTGAGGATCATCATGAGCAAGTGTTATCTGAGAGTCATTGACATGTTGTGGCAAAACTGAAAATAGCATGTAGCATATTCTGTTATGAAAGAACCTGGAGTATCATGGACATGCATCGTATTTTGCCCTTATATGAAGTTGCAATTTCTTGATTGCTAATAAAGTTGAAAAGCTTTTGTGTGCTCTTTCATAGGTGTTTTCCCTCTTCACTGAAACATTAGTAATTCACTTTGCCCAATTATTAATTAGTTGAATTTCTTTTTTATTTGACTTTTGAAAGCTCTGTTATATTCCATAAATACAAATCCTTTGCTAAATATGTGACCTGCAAATAACTTTCCCAAAGGAGTAGTTTCTTTTCATTTGTTAATGAGATTTGGCATTAAAAAACTAATTTTAGGCTACAAAATTTATCAATTTTTCCTTTTAACTGTTTTACTATTGCTAAAGGAAATATTTGACTATTCTTTTTCCTGAATTAAATAGATTTCATCAAATAAGTCATGTGTCATATTCTGTAACATAGATTCAAGCCATTTGCCAGTAGTTAAACTAGATTTAAATATTTCAATGTTAAATATGAATACTGAATGGCTGAAATTTTATTTTCAAATTTTATCCAATGATAAAATTTAGATTATAGTAGCCAAACCATTACCTTATACTGCTATATCATTTTGATTTCCTAAAGTTATATAGCTTAACTTAGTCTTCTAAACTACTTCAATGGCATTTACAACTTATTTGCATAGTTACTATGGATTATGATGAACAAATATACCCTGTTTGTGTGTATATGAACTATTTAAAAGGAACATTGGTTTCATAACATTGCATCTTTGAAATGTAGATAAAAATAATCAGTGATATGTAATTGAAAATATATTACCACTAACATACTAAAATGAATCTTATCTTTCTTCTTTCATCATGTTACATATAAGACATTATAGTGCTCTGTGAATGAAATTTTTATATGGAGATAATCTAACACTGTATTTAGAACAGCTAGACTTTGGAAGACTAGCAGAGATTATTTAGTCATAAGTAGGCAATGAGCATGTTTAAGTAAAAATCTCATAATAGAAACCAAGAATTTCAAATATCCTCTTTATGAAACACATTTTGTCTAATTGCACATCATATTTGCATAAAACACTAAGTTTTTCTTAAAACATAAAGTTAATTCTATTCATATTTTTTCTTCAACTTACATAAATGTGACCTTAGTATTTCATAAATTTTAGGAGATTGAAAATTTTAGTCTGTGTGGCAGCCTATGTGTCATTTACATTTGATTTTGATAAAAACCATAATGCTACCTAGTTTTATTGGATAAAATTATTTTTTAAAGAAAATCATCGTCTATGCATTTTCTGATTTACTTATACACAAATGTATGATCTTTGATAGTTTATTATTGAACAAAACCATCAACTACAGGAAAATATGAACACAGAAGGAAAAAAGAAAATCTTGTAGAAATGATGGATGTGTTAATTAAAGCTAATTAGTCCAATTCTCTCAGGTTCAAAACATGCATGTGATTGAGGGTAAATTGCTGGTTGGGGACAGCTTGGCCTCAAAATTGGACTCAAAGGTCAATGCTTTTCACAGGAAGTAGGTGTGACTTTTAGTTTTAGTTGTTTCGGGGTTTTAGTACCGTTCCTAAACTCAAACACTGCATGCAGACATCAGTAGTAATAAAATAAATAAATTTAAAAAAAACAAAAATCCTAATCATCCCTTTCATTGCTTTCCCCTAATATTTACCATCACATTGTTCTAAAGCTAAAAGTTCCAGCTGCTTCTTGTGAATGATGTACATTAACAAAGTGCTGTGAGTAGGTAGGGTGTGTTGAAGA
This sequence comes from Cavia porcellus, assembly GCF_034190915.1. Lineage (NCBI taxonomy): Eukaryota > Metazoa > Chordata > Mammalia > Rodentia > Caviidae > Cavia > Cavia porcellus. The sequence goes on from NW_026947498.1 coordinate 13,523,929, forward strand.
GGGGCAAACTCTGAGGTTCTGACCCAAAGAGGTCCATTTGCCTCCTGGCTCTTCCTTCTTGCTTTGCTTCCTAGTGAATGTGACCTACTCTATTAACATTTTCTTTTCAGAGTAAACTTAAAGTTGTTAAGATAATTTTTAAAGCTCAATTAATTTCTAACTTTATGAAATATAACATTATCAGTAGCTCACCAGATTGGTAAAAGTTACATTTTCTGTCAATTTAGGATACTTTGGGAAATGACAACAGACTCTTGAAAGAGCCCAGTTTCACAGTGTGGAACAAGGGCTCTCTGAACCTTCTCTGAGAAGTTAGCCCACAGCAGCCTGTTGTGATGAGGAGTTCCTGTTCCCCAGCCTGGTGTGGTGAGGCGATTTGTAAGCTGTGTGATGGATGGTGAAAGGGCATGGACTGTGTGTAATGCAGCACGATTCATATCAATATCTGTGTTTTCTTTAACTTTCAGTTTTCTGTTTCTGACATAAACAGAAACAGTCATGGAGTTTAATATTTTATGTTTACAGCCTCTGGATTACTTAAATCATTCAGTATAATTTTAGTTTGCTGCAATGTATTTTTAGAGAGAAAATAATGTATAGTCAGTAATAGTAGGGATCTATTAATTAAGATAATTTTATTCAATATTCACTACATTCTGAAGTATTATCATTTCAGCAGCAATAGTGGTTGAGAAATACTCAGAGAATACACTATGGAACAATTTATTTACCTTTTACAACTCCTTATAATTATGATACAATTGGTTTATTGGCAATATGGCAAATGTATTGCAATGCAACAATATGTTTTGACACTTGTTATCAATATCTGAACATCTTACACGTTTGTCTGAGTGGCTTACCCAAAGCCCAACTTAAAGGAACAGAGATTTCATTTGGCACAGGGTTTTTGGAAGATTCAGTGTAAAAACAGCCGGCTCAGAGGCAGAAAGGGGATGGTGGAAGGTCTAACAGAGAATGCAGCTCACATAATGGCTGTGAGGAAGCCGCAGAAGGCAGAAACCAGGGAGGAGGAAGCACCTTTCCAGGTGATAGCCCCGCCCCTCCGGGCTAGTCCCCGCCCCCTAAGGGCACTGCTGGCTTTCATCAGTAATCTATAGGTGGATGCCTAGTACACCCACAGACAGTGCAATCTCCTTCTAATAGCTCAGCTCATAAACACATCCAGATCTAAACCATAATAATGATTTCATAAATTAGGATTAAATATATGAAACAAGTTACTACACTTTTAAAATCTTTTTATCAGGACAGTTATCTGATAATAAATATGACAAAAGATGACAGTGTATCAAGATGACAGAGTTTTGTCAACCTCTTTTTCTACTTAAGTTCCACATTAATAATTGATGAAATTTGCTCAACTTTAGCAATACATCCAGCATAACCAAAATCTAAAAATGTTCCCATTTGTATCTTGATCCTCTCTACAAAGATATTAGGTCTCTTTTTTAACCCTAACCCTAACCCTATCTGTACTCCTGTGACCACAGAGTTGAGTCTCAACACAGTAACCTGAGTCAGACATTTAAAATATGAATCTGCTCATTTAACTTTTCCAGCCCAACAACAGTTCCAGCTTACAATTTAAAGCCAAAGTTCCAACAATAGCCCAACCATCCAGATAATATGACTATCTATGGTAAATTCTGCTATTGCTAGTGAGTTCTTCATATTCTTTGAAGAGGAACAAGCAAAAATCCTCTAATTTCAGGATGTTCAGCCTGTTAGTTTCTATTTTCCCAGACACTCTTCTCCCATATGTCTAACCCTCAAACCACTGAAAATTTTGTTTTTGTCTCCTAATACATCCTACTTTGGTCAGTTATAAAAATAAATTGAGGGGCACGATCTGCTCAGGGGCAGAGCAGATGCATAGCATAGAGGAGGCCCAAAGTTCCAACCTCACCAATAGAAGAATAATGGCGTGATTCCTTCTTCAACTTATGACACTGCCTTACCCTATACTTTTTATTCTATCAGTACCCCCTACCACTTTTTAATGTATTTATATTGTGCCTATTTTTAGGGTTGTTGTTAATTTGCATTTCTTTTTGGCTATATAATGACAGAGACCTTTATATATTTTCATGTTTATCTTAAGCAAACCCAAAAGCCAATGTTATATAAGCATAATGAAATACTTAGTAAACATGGTGAATCAGTACATTGATAAGTGAATGAATAAATAAAGGTTTTTACAGACTTTCCAAGTCATAGCCCTGCCCCTCCAGACTAGATTCCGCCCCCTACATAGATGTGTTCCCCTGGGCATAGGTGACTCTTCTGTATAGACACAGTCTTCCTGATTCTTTTTGGGTCCTGTAAGCATAATTGAGTTTCTGTTACATGGAAATTGGCACCTTTTGTATTTGCTCATAAGTGCAATGCTAAAAGCGAGCTGCAAATCTCAACCAATGCACCAAAACTATCAAGGTGCCAAGAAATCTGGGCTTCCTCATGAAGTTGTGAAAACTCCTTTTAATCATTTCACATTCCTTTCATGGATTACAGGTGTATGTACAAAGAACATGCAACACATTTTTATTGTATTTTAAACACCTTTATTACAATTTGCTTTTTTCAGAAAATAATTAAGATAGGAACCTACATCGGAGTCAAACCCTAAAGGGCAGATTCAAGCAGTAGATTCTACAATGCTTTCTAAACCTTTTCTCTACTATGACACAAGTTTTACCTCTGACTCAACCGGAAACTGTATACCAAAATTTATGACAAAAATAAGACCCTCAGAAATGAGAAAAATTGTATTATCTTTCAAAGCTAATAATTTGATTATGTGGATCTCTGGAAGATGTATTTCACTCTTTAAGAGGTTACTGTTACACAAAGGGTAACGTTATCGCTTCGAAGTGTACCCATTTCCCTGCAGCTCTGTGTTCATGCCAGGATCAAGGTCCCAGATCTGGTGAATAAGGCAGAGGAGGAAACAACATGGTTTTATGAGTCTGTCTTTCTCCTAAATGGTACTTGGCAGGAGCACTCATATTTTTATCACAATCTAAATAGACACTAAAGGATTTCCAAAACTGTTTCAGAAACTGGCAAGAATGATAGGATAAGGATATTCAAAATAATGGGAATTATTTTTAGTTTTATTATTGGCAAGGCATTTTTTACTCTACCATTTTTTAAATTTAAATACTCACCATATTTATTACCTAGCACTATATTGTGTCACTCTGATACTGTGATCATAAGACACATGTAGACCCAGGAACTTTATATTTGATAAACATATTCATACTTACATTATTGTTGGATTATAATGTATAAAAACTATATGAAAATACTGTGGCATAAAGAGGCTTTTGTCATTGACTGTCAGTTGAAGTTCTTAAATTATGACAGAAGGCCTCCTGTCTCATCTTACTAAACATACAAAAATAAATTATATGGAGATAGCAAAATGCAGTACTGAAATTGGTATAGAAAACATAAAAAGAAGCTAAAAGAATCATAAATTTGATATAAATAAGACAAGATAGGGGCTGGGGATTTAGCTCAGCAGCATAAGCACCTGCCTTGCAAGCAGGTAGTTGTGAGTTCGATCCTTGGTACTGATAAAAATGAAAAAGACAAAAAACAAAACAAAACAAAACAAAAATAAGACAAGATAAAGTTGAGATAGTGAAAGTTTAACCCATCATTTAGAATGAAATATTTTCATAATTTGGAAACCATTTCAATATAGAATATTCTACGTAAATTAAGACATAAATAAGAAGAAACGTAATGCAATATACAGTTTGCCTAGGTTAATGTTCCTAAATCCTATGAATAACTCTTATTCTAGGAGAATTAAATTCCTTTCGCTTATTATTGGTGTGCTAATTTTTTTATTATTTTACACTGAAGTTTTTCAGGTATCTTGCCCGTGGCTTTCTTGTCTAGTAGCTTCTTTTTGCAGATTTGATATTAGGGTAATTCAGCATTTGCATGATGTGCTGGGAAATGTTCCTGAATTTTACATGTGGAGTTGTTTTTTTTTTTCTTTCTTTCTTTTTTCCCCCTCTTTTTATTGGTACTGGTGATAGAACTCACGACTGACTACTTGCAAGGAGGTGCTTATGCTGCTGAGCTATATCCCCAGCCTCCAATATGGAGTAGTTTTTAAAAATTGGAGTCAATTCTACAGTATTTACTAAAACATTATGTGACATCATCTGGTTCTAAAGTTTTTTGATCATAAGTTTTGGCTACTGATTCAAATCCCTTACTCATTTCTGGTGTGTTTAGATATTTTATTTCAGCTAGAGTCAATCTTAGTAGATTTTATGTATCTGTTTCTTTTGATTAATTCTATTTTTTTTTCACATAAACTTTGGTATTTGACTCTTGTGATCCTTGGTATTTCTGTGACTTCAGTTGCAATTTTTTTCTTGCTAATATTGTTTACCAGAGATATTTTTTTAAGTTTATCTATCTGGAATTTTGATAATTTACCTTTTCAAAAATGAATCATGCTTTTGTTTTGTGTTTTTCTATTTTCTTTAATTAATATTTTTCTCAAACATTTATTATTCCCTCTATACTAATATAGTGTTCAGTTATTTTTCAGGAACTTCATTTCATCCAATAAATGACATAATGAAAAGGCATCTTGTGGAACAGGAACAAGCAAACAAACAAACAACAACCACACCAAAAAAAATAATAATAATTTCCAAACAGTCTTGCTGATAGGTCAGTCTCTGAAGTTTATAGGGTAATCTTAAGTACAATTTGTAGAGGTTTCCAGGTCTTCCTACCTTGATGATGAATATCTTTTCATTTAATGAGTTTGTATAAACCCATTTAAACAGGTGTAAGGTGATAGCATTTGTTATGAGTCTCAGAGGAGCTGGAGTTTTCAACAAATCTGGAACTATTAATATTTGAAGACTGTTACGGATGGACTGACTGTGCTTTGCAAGAGATGGACATGAACATTATTGTGACTAAAAGCAAAATGCTATGCTAATATGTCTCTCCAGATTTTCATGTGTGTGGAAGGTGACTGGATCACAGTAGATATACAGGGGATTCATCTACTGATGAGTTTAGTAGCTGAATGTGTTGTTAGCATGTGGAGATCGGTTGGATGAGTGGCACAGGAAGGTGGACCTAGAAGAGTGCATCTCTCTTCCCAGATCCTCTCTTCGCCTTTGGCTTTCTGGCTGCCGTAGGATGAGCAGTGTTCTTCCACCCACTCTCCTCAGCCAGCCACTTCTGACGGTGGACTGATTGGTCAGTAGGATGAACATCTTTGCTTTAAGATGTGTGTGTCTTGTACTTATTCCCACAATGAGAAAGCAGCTGAGACAATATTTAAAACTGAGGAGTTAAACAAACCAAGCACTCTTATAAAGACATTGAAAAATTAAGATTAGAAAGCTAGGTAAATAAGATACAATACAGATATTTTTTTCTAGAAAGGTTAGTTTCTGTTGCATTAACAATGATAGAAAATTTCCACAGACCTAATTATATTCATTAATGCATTGAAGAGTCTTGACAGTTTTACTTTTTAAATATAGAAGAAAATATGCTCACAAATTATTTGTATATAATATGATCTATTATGAATAAATCCTAAGTATTATAGAAGTGTCTTTTTGGTAAGTGGTAATAAAACATATATAAGGGTCATTCACATTTGTGTGCATCATTTCCAAAATTATTTGAGGTTATAAAGTGTTGATTGTATTTAGAATTATTGATGATTAGTAACCTGATCCATCCACAGAAAAATCTCTCTTGCAGAATTTCAAGACTTCCTTTGGTCTACATCAACTCTCTTGAAAGGAGATATCATATAATAAGATTGATTAGACATTCTGAAGAATTGTCTTTTTCCAGGCAATAATTAAATTATTCTAATAATTTTTCCTAATGACATCAAGGAAATACAATAGTAAACAAACACTACATTTTACCAATAATTAAAAGCAGTTTTTGCATTAGCAAGTATGAGAAAGGTTAATATATATGCTTATATTTGAGTTTGAGTAATTAGCAATATAATATTCTTAATGCATCATCTATGTTATGACAGAAGCATTACTATAAAAAGCAGCTCCAGGAAAGGAAAGACACACTCATCTCATACCTTTTCCTTTCAGATATCTTCTTTTTCTGAAAATTTAGAAAAGTTTTATGTAATTCTTGGAGGCAATTGGGATTTTAGCCATATTCCTTATCTACCTAAAAGTACAAATAATTTGAAGAACTGTTAAGATTTTGCAGGTATCTCAGCAAAGATAAACAAGTCTCTGGGGGAGCTTTCTTATGTCTTGCCATGCAGAGCCTGGATAAAAATAAGGCTATTGAGGTCACTATACCCATTTTATTGGTATTAAGTCTAAGGAGTGCTGCTACAGCAAAATCACATAGATTGGTTAATTTGATTTTTTAAAAAGACTGGAATTTATTGTCTCATGATTATAGAGATGGGAAACCCAAGATTTAAGATCTTTCACTTGACAAAGTCTTTCTTGCTGTGTCAAACAGCAGTAAAGTAGAGCATAAGACATTGTATGAGTAGAAAGAACATTCTCATTTGTACCAGCACCAGCTGCATCCATCATGTAAGGGCAGTAGGGATTTTCTCATCATCTCTTAAAGATAACATAACAATTCTCAATATCACTTCAATGACAGTTAAATTTAAGCATGAGTATTCCAAGGGATACTATCAGAACCAAAGCATCCTCTCCAAGTGTCCCCAAACTCACTTCCTTTTAACATACAAAATGGATTATCCATTGCACTATCACTCAGTTTCCTTAATCAGATTATGTCAACTCAAATTCTAAAGTCTAGAGGTGCATCTATATCAGATATGCCTGAGTCTGAAGGTACAATTTATTCTGAAGCCAATTCTGCTCCAACTGAGCCTGTGAAATCAAAATTAGCTGCATGTCCAAAAATAACGAGTCTGGCATAGGATAAATATTCTCATTTCAAAAGGATTTGGAAATTGCCAAGGAAAGAAAGGTTAAATAGCCCACATTAATCCAAAATCCTACGGAGATAACAATATTAAATCACAAAAATGGAGGAAAAATTCATTTGACCTCCTCTCCCACCATATGGACACAAAGTCAGGCTTCTAATGCCTCAGGTAGCTCTGTCCCCAGCTTGTCCTGGGTGGCAGCTGTCATGGCTCTTATGTCTGCAGCTCTCTTAAACTTCTGTCAAAGACTCTACAGTGTGGGAATGAAATTGTTTATCCTACTCCTGTTTCTACCAAGCCTAGTGGGGAACCCTGCAGCAGCTCTGGTTCAGTTGTTTTCCCATCTTGGCCCTGCTGAAGGCTGTCAGTGGTGGTTTTTATGCCATACATCTTTGCAGGGCCCCCAGCTTCTTCATATCCTCTAACATCCAGGTGGAGGATGCCCTGTGCTAAACAGCTCTTGAATTCGGCATGCCTTACAACTTAACAGTATATGGTCTCACTGAGCTTTGTTATTTACCCCTTTCGTACTTTTGTATTGAGCCATATTTTGGCATCTTTAAGTGTAGCAAGGATAACTGGGGGTGTCTTGCTAAGATGTGGGGAAGGGAGACTTGTGGCAGACCTGTAAAACAACACTAAATTCTTTGTTGAAGTCCTATTTTGACAAATGTCCTCCCTATAGTCTTTGACACTCTGGACCTATGACAGAAGAAGGAGCTCCAGTATACAAGTGCCACTGAGGACATTGTTACACAATCTTTGTCAAAGTACTCTGACAGCATTGATACCAATCTTATTGAAGAGTTCTCTAGAGTTAGTTCTGATTGTGAAGTCCAGTGTGGATAAATGGTTAAGTATTGATTCCACAGCTGAAAAAAAATTCATTGCTTTCAGATACCATTAATTTAGTCCCTGAAAATACATTTATTTGCTACAAAATGACCATATTTGAACTTTTCAAATCTCTAAATTATGTTTTCCTATTAATTATAAGTCCACCTTGAAGTCATTTTCCGCTCACATTTTCTATATACACTTAAGAAAAACAATGTGACATTCTAAGTGTTTTTATATTTCACTATCTCCTTTAAGGCATATTCTAATTTATCACTTTTAAATTTGGTCTGCTATAAATTTCTTTCATACAAGCATGATTAAATCAAAGTTCTCTGCCATGTTATAACAAGGATCAAGCATCCAATAACTTCCTTATTTTCATCTAAGACATCATCAAAACTTCTTTTATAAGCTATGTTTTTGCCAAACTTCTGATTATAGTTTATCAATGTTCTAGAATTTTCCTACTTCCCTTCCTCTGATTTTGCTTCTAAGACCCTGTTGAAATAATCATACATATTGTTCTATTTATGACAATATAGGAATTTCTCACCTGATTTTTGCCTCTACCTGTTACTGAGTTCCAAATCTGCTTCTACATTTTTAGGTATCTACGATACTTCTCAGAACATATTTTCTTTCCTAGATCATGTTGTGTTATTATAATAGAATAATAGAGACTTGCTAATGTGTAATGAAAGGATAATAATTGGTTTAAAGTTCTGCAAGGTGCTAAATTGTAGATCAAGGGACAGAATCTGGCAAGAATTTTCCAGCTGCATAATATCACGGTGGAATTCAAAATAAATAAACACATTTGGTGTATTTATGTAGTTAATTTTATCATAAAAAGGAGTACTCCAATAAATCCAACATGGATAAATCACAAAGATATGTTTAGTAAAAATAGCAGACACACTAATAAATATATATTGTAAGAAAATGATGCAAGATACTATTTTCTTTTAGCGTATGAATGAAATACAGCATATGGTAATGTTTTCCAGATTACACAATTATTCTAAATCTTTTTGGGGGTGTTGGAAATATGGCATGATAAACTGACAAGCTATCACCATCAACTAATCAATTGATAGTGGCTATGATAGCATTAGTATAGCACAATCTATTGATAATAGCTGAGTATATAACAGACCACTTATCAAAAGAAGATTCTTACATCCAAAGATAATAAAATCAGTGTCTAAGACAGACATCTGAAATGGACTCAAAAAAGATGTTCATAAACGGATGAATAGATGAGGTAAATGTTGTGTATGTGCCTAATGAAATATTATTCAACCATTAAAACAATAAAATTCTGTCAATTGACATCATTATTAGGTCCTTATGTGCAATGAAATTATGCAACACACCAAAATATATACCATGTGTCATATGTTTTCTCTCATTTGTGAAAACTAATAATCCACTGTCTCGGAAAAGTGGAATAGTACATTGGGCATGAGAGACAGAGCAGGGCTGGTAGAAAGGTGACAGAAATAAATTAAATGAAGCATACCAAAACACATGTAGAGGGGAGGCATTTCTTTTGTATTTTCTGTAGCACCATAAAGCAAATATTGGTTACAAAAATTTATGATATAGTGCAGATTAATTAGAAGCCTATGAAAGTTCTCAAGGTATATAAACGAGATTGTAAGGTTGAAAGTACTATTTTTAATTTATCAGTACATAGTGTAAAAATGTACCAAAATATTTTGCTGTAACCCATGAAGATTGAAATAAAGTGAATTAGTTATGATCTAGTACATTGTTGTATGAAAATTATGACTACTCGTGTTGATTTTCTCTTCCTGGGACAAAATACCTTAGGTCCTGAGATAATCCAAGAATGATGAGGAAAGATATAATTTTCCTCTGGGTTTCAGAGGTTTCTGTTCTTGTTTGCCTGATCTTGTTTCCTTTTGAACAGTGTCCAGACAGTGCACCATGGTCGGCATGCATGCTGGAAGCTTCTCCTCTCATGGTGGCTGGAAAGCAAAAACAGAAGTGAGGCCACGTGACAGCTCAGTTGTTCAAACTTAAAACATTCACTGTACTTAGATTAATAATGTAAATGATTCTAAAATCAAAATAAGTCATCATTTTTAAAAATTTCTCTATAAATTTTGACTTAAATCTTTATTTTTAAGATCATTTAAATCAATTTAATGCCTCATAAGCATCAGGAAATTTTACAGTTCTAAAAGGTAAACATCAGTGTCCTTTTTCAAAGGGAAACACAATACTGGGCATTTTTCAACATAATCCAAAAAGAGGTTAGATATTGGGGGAAACTAGTAGAAAATTTAAGCAGTAGTTTCAAAATGCCACTTTGAAGTAATGTTCTGGGATTAGAGAAAAAGATGTGCCTCTGGATACTTGAACTTCATAGATTTTCACTGGTAAACGGGTTAAGGGAAAATTAAATATATCAATTATTTGTGACCATTATTGGTTCAGTAATCCACAAATTGTTTCATAATATCAGAGGCAAAATATCAGGATGTTAGACATTTTCAATAATTATTCTAGCAAATTAAATGAAAAATGTGTAAATTCATATGTGTATAACCTTCTAAAATATACTGTTTAAGAAATATTCTATTGGATATACAATACATCATGGTTTAAAACTACTTGATGTAATTCTGAATTAAGTAGTAGATTCACTGTAATACCTTAAATTGGAAAAATGTAGAGACACAAATGCCTAGTTTGTTTGCTGGTAAATATCTATTTTGATTCATGACTATGTCTGTTATGTGTCTTTTTTTCTCACTCAAATGAGCATCTGCGTTTCTAGGCTTCTTTTTCATTAAAAAGGATGTTGAACTTGGAAAACTAAAACACCAACTGTTCCTAAGACCTTCCAGCCTGTTTTGGGACCCCTCTGGGATGTGCAGTATACAAGGCTGCTTCTAGCCTGCAGACAGCGGAAACTTTGACAGATGTCAGTGTTACGACTTAGACTAGCCCTAAAGACCATACACCTCAAAAGGTGCCAAGCCACATTCTATCTAATGGGTTAGGCAGAAAGACAAGCAAAACAGCATGAGTGAACATTTACCATTTTGTACAACATTATAGGATGTGTTGAATACACAAGTTACGAACCTCAGGCTGTCCTGTTGTAATTTAAAACATTAAAAACTTGTTTATACATCATCTAAGGTGTTGGTCATGGTCACATTCAGTACTGTTGTATTCACTGAGATGTATGGGCAAAGGGGGGATTTAGCTCAGCAGCATAAGCGCCTGCCTTGCAAGCAGGCAGTCGTGAGTTCGATCCCTGGTACTGATAAAAAGGAAAAAGACCAAAAAAAAAAAAACTAACACACATCACACTTTCACTGATAAATTTGCTTTATGTTTGACTTAAGTATCTGAGTAAATAATTAATATTGATTTAATAAACTTAAATAAACATTCATTGAGACAGAATCCATAAAGCATTACTTTTGTGCTATATAATTAATATTTGATTATGTTCATATAGTATTAAAATCAGTATAAATATAAATGGGAGTTATTATTTTAGCAATTTATAATTATTTCAAAAATTTTAAAATCATTTCAAAAGCTAATTAGTTCAGTGATATAGCACTTATAGTAGTACCATTTTAAATAATTAAATTTATTCATATACTTTAGATATACATGGTGATCACATTCAGCATAGGGTGTTTATATCTGCACATGATATAACTTTGATTCGTTTTTTATCCTCATTCCTCTTCTCTCCCTTCATCACCTCTTCCTCAGCTCATTTACAAATAATTAACATCACTGATCATTCGAGAAATGTAAATTAAATCAATGTTGAGATTTCATTTCACTCCAGAAGGAATACATTTTATCAAAAAAACAGTCTATTACAAATGTCTGCATAACTGTGAGGAGAAAAGGAACTCTTCTCCATTGTTGGTGGGAGTGTAGCCTGGTGTAACCACTGTGGAAACCAGTGTGGAGATTCCTCAAAAAACCAAAACTAGAGGTTCCATTTGCCTCAGCTATTCCCATTCTTGATATCTTCCCAAAGCGACATCTTTTGTAGGAAATGGTTGTGGAGTAAAGTGAGAAATGAAATTTTATTTTTAGAGAGATATTTTCAGCTACCTTTAATTTTAGTGCTTTTTTTTAATTTTGAAGAGAAGAAAAATAGTAATAAAAAATTGCAAATCAGGGTAACAGGAGAGTAACTCTAATTAGTACATTGTGCATTGCTATCTTCATAATAATTACTCAGAGTACAAAATATAGGCAGAAAACATTGTCCAGACAGCATTAGTACAAATGGTTCAAAAGAATCGATATTGTGCATTGGAAAATAAAATGTTTAAGTGTTTATTGTAATGAAGACATTTAGTGCACAAAATGCTAAAACATTTTGTAATTTTCAAGTTAATAAATGGTTTTTTTGTGCATCAGCTACCTAAATTTTTCATTTTATATAGTTAAAATAATTTTTAGAAATATATCTACATACCTAATATGTATTTTTTTAGCTTCTTTTGGAATAGTTGAGGAATGAAATACCAGATTTTTTAAATCATGGCATACTACTACCTTTACTGTAGTCCTTAGTTTAACTGATAAATATTGTATTGAAGTAAATACAAAAGTAAAGCAGAAACCTCAAACACAAGGTAAATGCCTGTCACCTGGTTTAGAAATAGAAAAATAGAGCTCAAGTATCATTATGCTATTTTATTTAAACCAAAACTTCCAGAAAATTTTTTATTGAGTGAAATTACCTCCTACTATGTAAAATAATGTGTGAAATATGTTAAAGTGCAAGTTTGATTATTCATGTGCTTTTTCAGGTATTTAATATGGAATTATGTTAATAATTTGAACTTTTAATAGAACTAACAATTATATTTAATAAAATTAAAATTTAATTACATGATAGTTCAAAATTTAGTGTAACAATTGTAAGTTTCCTTTTGTTTTAACAAAGAAAAGAATAAATTGGGAAACATAACTGTATGAAATTTACTTTCAAATTACAAAGACAAGTCAATTCACAACAACTGGTAGATAAGTTTCACATTTTAACTTGAAAATTTACCAGTAGAAATTAAATTCAGATGTACATATGTAGGCAGCAAATTTTATTGTCTCAGATGGATGTGCGTAACTAAGGAATTATTACTGTCGTGAATATATACACACAGTAATCGGAATGGGCTTCTTTATTTTGATGTACTTGTCCTAGCCAGTACTTTTTCAGTCCTTGCCGTTTGGCTCACGAGGTTTTCTAAGAGAATCACCTGCCCTGGAATAAATATTACCTGTGACTCTATAATTGTGTAGAAAAAATGAAACTTAGCATCACCAGCAATATTTGTTGGGATGGACATTTATTCTACATCTGAAATAGTTTCTGCCATAATCTTTGTGGCACGCTGTGCTGCCAAACAAGCCTGGCCAGTGTCCTGCTTGACTATAGCGCAGCCAGTGATTACCAGCGGGTCACAGTGATGCGACTGCGGAGTGAATTACAGCAAATGGGATGTTTACAGAGAAATGCAAAGCACGGAGCATAGCACAATCACTTCCAAATTAAAATCAGTTAACCTTACAATAACCTTGCTCGGTATCATCATTTGATAAGAACACTGATAAAATTTCAGTCCTTAAAAATTCATTAGGAGGCTATTATTAATCTCTTACTAATGTAATGCCTACCCCGTCAGTTTTAATTACTTAAACATTTATATGTTTATTTTATAATGCAGATCTTAACATGAAAATAAGTCTCTGGGTTTTACTTTTATCTTATTTATCTAGAATATATTTCAAATTACTACACTCATAACAATTAACTTTATATCCTACATAATTTGAAACTGGTAATCGAGGCATATATACAATAAAATAAAAAGATGCAAATTTTTTATCATTATATATTACATATGTGCATTGACTAGACTCCATAACTATGAGACATTATGTAATGAAAAGAAAATCAATGAAATTATTTTTAAAATTGAGAGGGTCATTACATTTCTCTACAGAGATACTGAAAGATTAGTTGTAAGTTGGAAGATATTTCAAAAGATAAATTACTATGAGGACATGTCATTCCAGCAGAATTAGGCACAACTGTGCTGAAGTTAGGTAACTCATGAGCAATAAAATTCTCCTTCTTCATTTTTAATTAGCCAGAGGCTTTCCTTCTACACCTGTCCTAATAATTTTCCCTTCTGTCATTCTAAGAAAATATTCTAAGACCTATTTTCCAGTATAGTAGTCTGTATAGAATTCTGTCTTTCCCCACCTAATCTAGTAAATTTCTTTACATCTATCATTGGTAATTGACTATATGTATCCATTTTACAAAACATTTTTACAAATGTTTTCATAAATCAATGTGATAGTGATCATTGTGAAGATAACACTGATAACCAACTGTTGTCCAGAACGGTAGATGATCAGACCTTTTGATAATGTAATTGGCCTTCCTGTGAATTATAGAATAAGTAGAAAACCAAAGAAAAACAGCAAAAAAAAAAAAATGTCTTTCTATATACCTTGATAGTGATTTGGTGCATTTGTGAATATGAACTATTAAGTTGCTAATATCACATTTATGTTTGAATGTCTTTAGCAGAGATGCAGTCTAAAGTAATCTGGTAAAGATTAAATGTGAGGGAGTTTACTGTGTCATTTTGATTCGGATTTCACTTGTGAGTATTCATATAAGCAACAAATTTTAGTAGAGAAACATCTGATAGCAATCTGATATTTATTATGGAGTCATAGTTATTGACCCTGCTTGTCATACAAATATTTTCACTAAGATTGCTGCTTTCAGATTAACTCAATAATGAATGAATAACCTAGCTAAACTTTGTCATTGACTTGCATTTCCTGCTTAGAGAATCCATTCATTAATCTAATTACGTTTTCAATGAGGAGAAAAGAATAAATAAAATACTTTTAATAAAAATGGCATTTGTAGACATTTGTAGGGGAAAACTCATCTATTTGAATATCATATAAGTAGAGAGCATTGCCAAAGTCCTAAAAAATATTTTTGGGGCTTTCTTTCTTTTTTTTTTTTTTTTGTACCAGGAATCAAATTCAAGATCTTGTCTTGCCAGGTAGGTGGGTGGTGTGCTGCTGAGATACATCCCCAACCCAAATGTTTTTTGAACGTTCATACATCATCTAATTTTCATAAATAATCTATAAGGAGGCTAATCTTAGAGAACGTAAATAGTTACGTTCTAAGTACAATATGAATTGAAACTTAAATATAGGAATTTTGAATCCAAAGTATCTTATTGTTCTGTTGAATAAATTGAATGACAGAGTCATTGTTTTGTCTGTGAAATACAAGCTATTAAAAATATTTTGAACTGTATACAAATTCTTCAAGCAAATGAATCTTCTCAGCTATATCTTGACGGTTAAATAAAAATTTGGTAAGATGGTAGAAAGCAAAGATCAGCTATGGCGGGCAAAAAAAATAACACACATAATAAGATATAAGATACAGATTTATCAAAGGTCCAAAAATAAGAATGATGTTTACAGGTGTCATATTTGGAATTTAGAGTAAAAAGCATTGATCAGAGGTGAAATTATAGCCAGTAAGAATAAAAACCAGAGAGAAACAAAATTCAAGAAACTAAAGATGATGAATAGCCTGAAATATTGCAAAAGATGTGACCTGTAAGAGAGTGTAGAAACAGCTGTTACATTTACTAAATAGATGACAACTTATTATCTTTGCAAAAGCAATATTGTAATCAGAGTGACATTTGAGGACTGAATATGTGAGTATGTGATAAGAGGAACAGTGCAGATAGGATCACCAAAATACAGGCAGTATTAAACAATCATTTTCCAAATGTTTAATTTGTTCTGTGACGTTACAGCATTTCACACAAAATATCTGTAAGTAGATTGAGTTTTCTTATATGATACTGTTAGTGTATGAGTTTTGAAGGTCACTTTACATTATTTGACCTTTAGATTTATTTGACCATATAATTCTACTGAGCAGTTTTCTGTTTTTTATTTTCTTCTAATCTTAGCATGATGTTACATTTACAACATTATTTATGTTGTAACATAACATTATTTATGTTATTTATGTTATATATGTATTTATCTTACATTCAAATGTCACACTATGTAAACAAAATTTGTGTTTGCAAATCTACTTCTTCCTATATTGGTGAAAATACTGGGGCATTGTCTGTGCTAGATTATATTTTTTTGGTTCTTTTGTTACGAGGAGACTTGGTACATCTAAAATATTTTACTGCAATTGTTTGAGTGCTCCAATTGACTTCACACATTTTAGAAAAATAATTTGTGTTTTACATGTTTATTTCACGGATCCTGATGTTTACAACAAAAAGCCTTTTCTAACATATGAATCTACATAATTATTTGATAACTGTCTTCTATTTTGTTTCCCTCCATTTGACAAGAATTTTG
This sequence comes from Cavia porcellus, assembly GCF_034190915.1. Lineage (NCBI taxonomy): Eukaryota > Metazoa > Chordata > Mammalia > Rodentia > Caviidae > Cavia > Cavia porcellus. The sequence goes on from NW_026947498.1 coordinate 13,540,211, forward strand.
AATCCCTCTTCAACTCAAATTGCATAATTGAATTTTCTGATTTTTATTCACTTCTTTTATTTTACATAGTATAATTTCAGTGTGTGTTCATGTGGCAGACATTTAATTAGGTTTTGCATATGGTTTAGATATTCTGATTTATTATTTCATTTCTGGAGTTGCAACAAAGATATATAATAGAAAACAGTATCAAAAGTTGCTTTATCCATGATTTAAAGAAACTATCACCACACAGCAATTCAAAAAGTAGAACAAATAACCCCTTTTCAATTATTTGAAAAGTAAATGTGGGACATAATAAAATTTCTTTCAAAATATTTTTGCCCAGACATTTAAAAATTATGTTTGAGTGATTTTTGTAATACTGTTGAAACCTATTGTGACACTGAATTAAATTGTAAACATCACCTCTCATGCACTAAATTTTAAAATTTTGTCTGGCATTTAGGTTGCCTTATAAAAGACCTGAAATCAACTTCTAGAAATGTCTTTGAGATGTCTCTAATTATTATATTTGTAGGTAAGGAGACTACGAATTAGCTCCATTTCCTCGTTGTGTCTCAGACATTTCATTACATATAGTAAGGATCTGTAATTCGGTGCAGGACATCTCCATGATTTAAATGCATGAAAGCAAAATGAAAAAATTCTAAGTATGACAAAGCTTTTCAAGATTGTTTTACTTTAAGGCATTCTTAAAGGATTTTTATCATTATTTTTCTCTCATTAAGTTGTTCAAAAGAATAATAATTATACTACAAAATAATTTTATGCAACTTGATAAAAGGAAAGGATTTTCAACACTAAATTAGACAAAGGACACTTGACTTGCTTTTGATTCAGGATTTGGGTACAGAGCAGGAGAATTTAAATGCAACTTTCTTAACAGTATCTCCTTTCAAACTGTCCACATCAAACCAGATAAACTAAATTCAATCCTCTAAATATTTAGATCCAAATATCTATATTTCAGTAGACTTTTCAAATTATTCTGATATATGCTAAATTAAGAGGATGAGTTTCATAAAACTTTACTTTCATATAGCTATTTTCTGGGTTATGATATAAAAGTGAATTTAGTATCAGTCTATACCTCATAGTTAATGAAAAGGAATTATCAATTGGTAAAAGTTGAAAGACATCACAAATAGGAGAACTTCAAAACATGATACTGAATATTTTGTCACAAGTATAATCACGATTGTTTTGACATAGTCATCACAAACTTTCATGTTATACACATCAATTACTATATACTTTTGAATGCACATTAAATTATGCATATATATTGCATAATACGTTAAAATAGTATATGTAAAACTACTTCTTTACAACAGAGAGGTTTATGCATGACTGCATTCACAAAATCATTCTTTAGTTTTTCCATTCCATTATTCTCTAATGAAGTTGAAATAAAAGATACACAAAAGTAAATATGATGATAGTTTTTGTGGAGATGATAAAGGAATCCAAGTATGGGAGAAGATGGAAAGAGGGGAGGGGAAGGAAAATAAAAAGGCTCATGATGTAAGATACATGCCATTCCTTACTATGAATGCATTTATTATGAATGAAACTTACTGATAAAAATAACTTAAAAATTTGCTCATTTGAACCCATTACACTGGTTTTTAATGCATTGTCTACACACAGCAGGTGAAAAATACTGGAAACAGAAATCAACAAATATTAGTGAGCTTTTACACTGCTTGGACAACATACCTGACATTCATGCTTCAGAGAGGGATTAGTTTTATGTGGCTTCTCCTGCACATATGAAGAATTATTTCCCAGATCCTGATGTTTACAACTAAAAGCCTTTTCTAACATATGAGCAGAAGAATTACTGCAGAAGGGTGTAGGTGAGCAAAGCTGCTTCCTGCATGGATGGATGGCTTGGAAAGGGGATTCACTGGAAGAGAATCCAGCACCAGGTATAGGCCCTAAGGCCATGTGCCTGTGACCACCCCCTCAGACACACGCACAAAGCACACCATGGTGTGCTTCAGCAACATGCTGAAATAATCAAGATGACAACCAAGATCACCAATAAAAAGAAAGTATTTGAAACCAGGTGGAAATATGATCAATTCTGCCTTTATATGGAGAAAAATAAACCAAAATCAGTGTCCCATTAATATATAATTAAAAGTTTAATGGAAGCAAAACAATGATGATGACCAAATTAACCTTATTTCCGTGAGAATCCATAAGATATAGAAACCTTTGAGAGGGGAAATAAGATGCAATGAATGATTAGATCCCAGGGAGGACAGTAAATAGGGAGTGGAGACTCCCCCTACCTCCTGTCACTTGACCTAGTGTAAAGTGGGACACCACCGCCGTGAGTCATGAGAGAGAGGGCTGCATATGTGCAGGAGAAGCCAGGAGGAGTGAAAGCCGCTGACCTTAAGAATTAATAGATTTTTTTTTTTTTTAGTGAAACCACAGCTAGAACATCCTGGTTAAATATATAAACATTATACTACCAAATTCATCTAAATGAAGAGAACTTGACAATAGATCAAATTCTATGATTATTTAACAAGAGGTTATATTTCTTTTTCTAATTTATCAATATATGTTTTCACTACCACCATCTTGGACTGTTGGTACATGTACCTAATCCATTTTGTTTATTTTATCCCCTCTCACCTATTTCCATTTTCTCACTTGGAGTTCTTTCTGATATTGTTACTCTTAGTTCATGTTTATGATGTGTACTATCCACGTTCTTTGATATTTATATACTTTTGTATGAGTTATTTGCCAAAACTTTGAAGAGAGTAAAAATTAAACATGAGATAATTATAGTTTTCAATTTATAGGTAACAGTTGGCTCGTTATCAATAGTGTAAGATTAGAAAAGCTTCACAGATTTAAACTTATTTTTAATTTTTTTTTACTATGAATTATTTTATTAGACAGGTTTCCTAAGTCACTTGGTGGGATTTCAAACATTAGTATGTGCTGGGAACTATGTAGGAGAAAGCATGATTGCGGAAAAGCAGACAATAACAAAGACAGGAAAATATTCCACTTTCAGTAAAAGATTATATATACAACTTGAAATATTTAAAGCATTTCTACAATCAGTTACAAGTACTACCTCATAACTCTGTTGTAGCTGATACTATTTACTTCGAAAAATACACATTTTACATGAATAACATTTATGTTTACTGCAAGGTATCTTACAAATATTTCCTTGAGACACCTAAGGAGAGGCTATAAAACAGATAATTGCTTTAAAAAGGAGAAACAAAAAACAGTAAAATGAAAGCACATCATTTGCCTACTGACTATTTTGCTTTTAATGATACAGATTCCCACCAAGGTCAACATCAGTTGCATTAACACTTAAATAAAAGTTATATTCCTAGTATTATTTTAGCTTTATTCTAACCATTTTATATTCAGAAACTGCATTTCTTTTAGATTTGTTTACAATAAACATGTGCTTTCTCTTAAATTTTAATTGATTTAGAAATATTTTGAAAACTCTACCAATTTTAAGATTCCTAAGGAAGTACCCAAATACACAATTGTAAATAATAAAGCCACTATTTTTTCTTCAAATTATGAAGAAAAATATCGAATAATATCATATTTTAAGAAAAAATTACTCAGTGATTAAACAGATCCTAGTCATAGTAGTCTTTTTTTTATTTTTTATTTTTTTGGTAATTTTTACTTTTAAGAGAATAAAACCAAACAAAATAAAGCAGAATAAAGCAATCAACACAAAACAGTGTGTTATATGATCTCAAAACTAGATAATAGGTAATCAACAATGGTTACCACAATGGCTCTTGTTGTCTTCAAAATCGCTGCTTATACTTTCAGACAGTGTAAAAATCAAATGAAACAGAACAAAGTAGAATCAAAAAACAAACAAACAAAAAATGAATGCAATAAAGGACTTCAAAGAAAGATAATAGTAAATTCAGAATTACTACCTATAATCTTTGAGACAGCTGCCCATGCCATTGGATATCATAAAATCAAACAAGACAAAACAGAATAAAATCCAAATCAACAAAGCAATGACAATGATACAGGACTTCTAAACAAGATAATAAGGAATTATCAATGGCAACTACCTTCAGAAGGAGATCCCCTGTAGATGCTACACTGCATATTGTTATCCACTGAATAGGTGATCAGACTACCAGTGATTAGACTTTGCAAATCAGTGAAACATTGAACACTAAAAGCATTAATTTGGGTTTTACCTCAGTAGCTAACATTGCAGCGTGTGTTTCTCTAGATCTGCTGGTCACTTATGGCCCTGCGTGGTAGAGCTTGACTTTTGGCTCTTCTGGTCTTCCAATCCATGCACGCGAAGGGGCTGGCATCTGGTTGTCCCTGCAGTGGCCTAACCCCATGGTGCCAACTCAATAGGAGGGGTTGATTCTTGTTGGCATCTTGTTCTTCTCCCCCACAGTCTACCAGTGGTGCTGACTCACGGGAAAAGGATGGTGTTTGCCTCTCCCCTCAGTGGCCCACGCATGGCGCCGACTCACAGTGAGGGCTTGCTTCTTGTTTACTTTTTTGTTTTTCCCCGCAATATATATCTATATATCTATATATTTATATTTATATCTATATACCAAAATTTGAAAAATTTGAAAACTAATTTCCCCAAGCATGTACTGGAAATTTATAGCCCACTGATGTGGTACTGAGAGGTGACACAGAGTCCTTAAGAACTGCCACCTAAGATAAGCACTTGACAAGAAAGAAAGCACAAAAAAGTATATTTGATGAACATTGGTGCAAAATTCCTTACTGATATCTTTCCAAACAAAATATTGAACAGGTAATTGAAAAGAATGTACACCATGAACAACTTGGCATATTCTAGGAATGGAAGGATGTTTTAACATAAGTAAATTAATAACAATACATAATATAAACAGAATTAAATGTGAAATTCTATGAGCATAAAAATAGATGAAGAGAAAGCTTTTTACAAAATCCAATGTTCCTTTATGATAAAACTTTTACAAAGTAACTATAGGAAGATTTTATTTTAAATTTGTAAAAGTTAAGTTAAACATTTCATAGAATTTTTAAAATGAAAATAACCAAAATATAAATAAATTAAAAAGTTAAATAAAAGAAGGATGGTAGGCAAAAGAAAGATAAGTACTGTGCTGTGGAAAAAAGAAAACACATAAATTAATAAACTTTGAAGAAAATGTTCATATAACAACAAATAGTTTTATTTTTATCCTGAATTTTTAAATCCTTAGCATTAAAAAAGCTTTACCTTGATTACCAGCAAGTTCCACTTTATAAAATATTCTTCATAGTCTCAAAGAGATTACTTTTCTTATTTGTATTGCATGGTCAACTGGTCAGGTGGATACATTTCCCCGACAAGGACGGTAAACGGAGTTTCTTGAGTGGCTTTCACACGCTGCAGTGAAAAGTGGTGTTAGTAGCAGAATGATGATGCCAAGGAGATTACTTGAAGCTAAGGGACCTCCCCCCTTAGAATTTTTTGTGGAAAATTATCCTATTTATTTCAATTAATTGATATTCTTTTCATCACCCCACTTTTACCACTAAATACTATAAAATTTTATGACTATATTTTAAAATAAACAATGAATTAGTGCATATATTTGCATTTATAGTTTTAAAATATGACTATTTTCTCATATAAGCTTTAGTTCACTTTGCAAACAATGAAAGTTATTTAAAATTGATCCGTTCTGTATCTAAGTAAAACACATAAATGTATGCATGTGTACATAAATAATTTTATTTTGCTTTTATGTACAAGCATAAGGTTGTGAGTTTATGTATATGCATATTGTGTGGGTGTTGTCTTTTGTGTGTAAAGCTAAGTTTTTTAAAGTGAAGACACAATTATTTTTTTAAAGATTGTTCTTTTAAATTAGTATAGTGATGTCTTGAGAACTGTAAAATGCTATGTTCCATGGAGCTTAATTCTTTTTTAATAAATATTTTATGACAAATATATTTTTAATTATCATTTTTAAAAAATTCTTTCACTATCTCTAGATATTAGAAAATCAAGTGATACTGAGTATCTCTGCAGCAATACATGGCCTCCATTTCTTCTTTTCTCAGAAATCTCAAGATCACGCCATCATATACTGTAGGTTATATCAGCTAAAATAGTATTAAAGGACACATGAGGATCCCTGAAGAGTGCTTCATCAACTACAACAGGCAGGTGAATGAATCCAGCTGGAAGCCAAATGAAGCATATTGAGTACAAGGGTTGCATCGTTTTTCTTAAACAGTCAGAAAAAGGAATTGACATCCCACGCATGAAAGTCAAGGCAGGATGCCCTGGAGACTGATAATGCTTGTTAATGGGCAGGAAAGCCCAGGCCCAACCAGCCTTAAAGCTCACCTTTCCACCACTTGTCATTCAGCATAGCACAGTGTTTGAAACTTTAAGGAGACTGCACTGTGGGCGTAACACTGATGATAGCAGGACATGCATTAAGGTGCACTCAACTTCTTAGGGATAATAGACTAAGTGTGGGCAGCTCCTGCTTAGCGTGTGTTGGTAGCAGTTCAGTTCACTGAAATGAATTTCACAACTAGACAAAGACGAAGCATCTCTTTTGGATTGGGGTGATTTATTAGCTCGTATGATGAGTCAGGCATCGTATCTTCCTTCATCCATTTCAGAAGTGAGGTTAAATATTTTCATTAAACATTTCATCTACAGTTCCCATGTTCTTGAGCATTAAAACTTTATATCCTTTTGAAAACAACTCATAAGAAATGAAGTATTTTAAATGTTGATATAGATATGTAAAAGCATATTGTACTTTAATTTCCATAAATTGAGACTTGTTTCCTATTTCCCACAGTAATTTGTAGCACCTTTTTATGCATTCTTGTCAACTTACATTTTCTCCATAGCTGTGTTCTCCTTTCTCATTATTAATGATTAACATGTATTGCTTATTCTAAATGCTTAATAAAATTTAATGTAGAAGAGTTGAACCTTTTACATAATACATCACTAAAGATATTGCTATCCAAATCACTATACCTATGCTGTCATGAAAACAACATGAATGAATATAAACAATTATAAGTGTATTGATAATTTATTGATATTCAAAGTTGGCCTCCAGAAGGGTGACTTACAGCACTATTTCTTAATTATATATATGCTAATTTTTGGTCTTGAATTATTTTGAGGTTTCAAGTTTTGCAAAAGTTCAATATCTACTCTAAATTATTTTCATGTGAATTTCTTTTTTAACAATATGAACTTTAAATGCTGTCAATAAAAAGACAGAAAAACCTTTTAAAAAATGAAAAATGACAGAGCTACTTTACCCTTAATAATGCAAATTACAGCACTGTGAGAACATGTCAACAAAATATTAATCGTTTTTTAGATAAATGCAAGATTATTCCAACTACATTTTACGTATTTTACTATTTAACCATTACTGTATACTGCACTATGTAAAAGATGCATTTCCTTAAGTGATTTTATGAAAGAAAAAATTATAATCCTTTTTTGATTCAGAAGGCAATGACATTTTTACTTAAGTGAGAATATTTTCACAGAATTTAAATACAGATGAGGACTTATTTTGAAATAAATCAGTTAAAACTAAATTTATTAAATCGTATTTGAAGATTTTACAAAGTTAATCATCATTATACATACTGAACAAGAGACTAATAGACTAAAGAACACATAAAATTTATAAGAAAATTGAACTAAAATAAAGTATACTTTTAGAAACATTGTCTTCCCTGGATTAAAATAACCTGTTTTTCTTTTCTTTAATATAATTTTTCCTAAAAGAGAAGCCACATGGTTTTTATGCTAATACGTCTGAGTTACTTCATTTAAAATTACGATCTCAAGGTGCATTCATTTCATTACAAATGACTCCAATTTATATTTCTATAGCAGAATAATACTACATTGGGTATAAATGCTACATTTTGAAATCTAAGCAACTGTTAGCACACATATATGCTGTTTCCAATGTTTAGCTACTATGACTTGATTTGCTATATATGTGAGTGTGCACACATCAGTACAGTACGATATCTGTAACTCTGTACATGATACTTGGAGAGAGAATAGCCACATAAGATGGAATTTCTACTTCTACTTTTTGAGAAAGCTCCATTCTGACTTGCATAATGGTCTTATCAGTTTACAATCCCACCAACAGTGGAGTTCCCATTCTTCTAGAAATTTTTATTGTTTGATGTCTTGCTGATAGCCATTCAATCTGCAGTGGGATGGAATCTTAGTATTATTTTAATTTGCATTTCTCACAGCCTTCAACATTCAACCCTTTTTCATGTGTTCACTGATCATATGTATTTCTTTGTCAAGAAGTGTCTGTTCATTTCAGATATCCATTTTTAATTAGGCCTTTAAATTTGGGGACTCTTAACTTTTTGAGTCATTTTATATTCTAAATATAATTCCTTTGTCTGAGGAGTAGCTGCAAATTTTCCCCCATTCTGCAGCTTTCCTTGTTACTCCATTGCTAGTTTCCATTGCTCTGAAGAAGATTTTTAATTTGATGTGATTCCATTTGTGATTCTGGGTATTATTCCTTGAGAAAGCAAGGTTTTGTTCAGAAAGCCTTTGCCTACACTTATGTTTTAAGAATTTTACATACTTCATATTCGAGCAGGTAAAGTGTTTCTGTTTCAAGGCTCAAATCTTTGATTCATTTTCATTATAGTTCAGTGAATGTTGAGAGATAGGGATTCAGGCATGTGAACAGCTGATTTTCCCAGCACCATTTGTACTTGCTAGAGGCTGTCTTTCCTCTAGCAAAGAGATTGGGCCCTTTGTCAAAAATGACATAGCTAAGTGTGAGTGGAGTTGTTCTGTATCTTGTATTCAGTATGTGTGTTTGTTTGTTGTTGTTATTTTCTAATATCATGCCTTTTTTGTCACTGTACCTTTATATTATAATTTAAAGTCCAAGATTATAATAAGCCTGCCTTGCTCTTGTGCTCAGACCTACTTATGCTATTCTTGTTTTTTTCTGTTTCCATATGACTTTTAAAATTCTTTTTTCTAGTTCTCTAAGGAATTTTGATTTGGGTTATGTTAAGTCAATATAGAAGTTTTGAAAGTATGGCCATTTGACTATATTGGTTCTGTGTATCCAGGAACAGGGAATATCTTTCTATTTTTGAATACACCGTTCAAACTTCTATTTCACAATTTTATATTTTTATTGTAGAGGTCTGCTATTTTCTTGATTATGTAAGTGTATCATTTTTCTTGATACCATTGTGAAGGGCATTTTCTTAATTGTGTGATGTATAAGTTTGCAATCAGTATTGAGGTACAATACTGATTTTTTGAGTACTCTCTATATTTTAAATTTTATTTTAAAAAGAAAAAACACACAAAAAGGAGACATACAAACAAAAATTCAAGAACAACAAAAAAACCCAAACAATAACAATGTAGGCTTTCAAAATAAGATGATAGGAATTTCATAATGGCTGTAATATTGTATATTACTATTTTAAAAGAATTGCTTAGATTACCAGACATAGACATGCAAAATTAACTCACTGAGAGAGAAGTAAGAGAAACCAGATTCTTGACAGTAGCACCTCCAAAAATCTAATACCAAAGAATCAATCAAAAAATGGAAGTAACAAATCTATACATTGAAAAATATGTTACTCTGAAAAAGAAACTGATGAGAATTTCAGAAAATGAGTACTCTTTTTAACAAACAGCTCTTACTCTTGGTCTACAATATATTGTCCATATACCATATCCAAACTATACATTTCCACCAGTTTTATTTCCTTATTGATTGTCAATTTGTTGACTTACATACTTCAAAATTTGATGGCTCTTCTCATCTCACATCTATATACTAAGCTTTGGTAGAAACCTAGGCTCTGTTTTTACAATTAATAACCATAATCTGTTCTGGTCTGAGACTTTGTTTCCAGATTCCTATCCTGAATTTTTATCTGTTCACTGGTTGTACATCCTCCATGTTGCACCTGCTTGCCCCATGTTTTTGCATTCAGTATATACCTTGGGCTGTTGTTGTATCATTGTACTGAGAGGGATACTATGTTTTGGAAGTAAGAATGACAGAATACATTTGAGCGTCAACATACTGAAAAGCAGTACAGGAAGTCAACCACTGACTATGACTGTGTGAAATCTCTATAACATTTCAGTTTTAGATCACTAAAAGACCTAACGCTTACTTTTCAGGTTACTTTTAAAGATAAAAAACAGTGTATTTTCTGCATAAATCCTATCTCCAAGAACAATACTTTTACTCAGCAATGATAGCAATTATTACTCTAGTTTTCCAAAGACTTCCTGTGTCATTAACTATTTGCTCTCCCATACTTTAAAGGATGGGGCCAATGTCTCCACTCTTTTTAATGCTGTGTCCAACAAAGAAAATATTAGATATCATGAACTGTGGCGCATGAATACAGTGACAGCAGTGTGCAGGTCTGGTAAGAATCTCCTAGTTCACACTCAAAAGAAGGCTTTGAGTGACAATTTTTGCAGAGGCAGTATCTAAAATCGTATAAGGCTGTTTAAAGCAGATTTTGCAGTAAATTCCATCATAAATGAGAAAAAGACATTAGTAAATGTGCTGTGATTCGTCATGCTCTTTATGGAAAGAATTGTAGGGCCAGAGATTTAGTTCAGCAGTGCCTGCCTGGCAAGCATGAGATTGTGAGTTTGAGTTTGATCTGAAAAAAGAACTGTAACATTTTGGTAAAAATAGGATATTATTAATTGGCCAACTTTATATTATGAGGTATGATCTGGTTTTGTTGTACAGGCTCAGGTCAAACTTCTGAACTCAAATTATTCTCCATCCTCAGCCTCCAGAGCACCTGAACAACAAATGTTTACAATACTATCTTGGCTAAACTTACTTTACCAGCACAATTAAATGATGAATCCTATTAGTATTTTTCAAAGAAAGTTTAAACCTATTAAAAAGCTCCTTATTACAATAAATCTCAAAAAAGTATAAAAGCAGGGAAATGTAGTACCATAAAGCCCATTACCAATTACCCTGATTCAACAATTATCAACCCAGATAACATCATTTCTAAGTTAATGTTTTAAGAAATATTTACCTACTACTCCTTAATTTTTCCCATAGTAATGCATGTTTGCAATGCACCATAATTACACTACTTTGAAGGAAAATGTCCTTTTTATCTTTTTAATACTTTTTCCCATGCCTCCTTCTTCCTCTGATCTCTTCACTTCTAGCGTATAGGATACATTATTTAAGCTTTTTTCCTTTTATTTATTCTCTAAAGAATCCTATCTTTAAAGGAATCTTTGGACAGTGTGTAAAATCTGAGACTCATTCATTAATTATTGATTTATTTCATAATGGAGAAAGAAAAGTACTGCTGATAGAAGTAAGAATCCATCAGGTGCTGATAACTTCCAAGTATAATTCATGCATAATGGCTGCTCTCCTATTTTTAGTCATTTGGTGTATATATGTGGTAAGTTCCATAACAAAAGGTAAAACATCAAATAGAATGTTTCTATGTGTGTGTCTAGCATTTGGTTTAACCTAGATGTGTCATCTTTTAGGCTGATTTTCCATTTTGGGGTTTGCTGGCTTCTCTTGTCTCACATCATCTTGCACACTTGGCGGCTCTTCTCTAAGTGTTTCCAGTGCACCACCTCCTCTAATCTTTCATGCTGGAATTTAGAGTTGCTTTCAGGACCCTCTTGTTCTCTTCTGTTTGTCAGCCCAGTCCATTTTTCTGTTGTATCATCCTTTTTGTATGACTGTACTTTGTAGTGGAACTTTAATTCCTAATTTTTGGTGCCTCTTGGTTTCCTCATTATGCTCTTGTTTGCTCTGTTTGGTGAAGGTAAAGTGAATAAAAATCTAAAATCCTACACTGTGATTATTTAAATGCATAGAGTTTGCTCACTTTGTGTTCCTGAAGTCATTGTAATAAGAAACATGTCTTTGAATCATTTTCAGTTGACTTAGGCTCCTCCTCATACTAATAACCGATGCCTATGTTTGTGCATGTGGTCTTACATTTCATTATTGTTGTTTTGCCTGTAAATATGTAAACTTTCCCAAGTGGTTTTGGAGGTAGGTGCATTCACATTATTTGAATTTGAATTTGCTTAGTTGGATGCTTGGTCATATTCACAAAACCAGGTTCCATTAAAAGTTGATGTTGTGTTTTTATTTGGTGAATTTCTACAATTTCACAAAAATCTATATGTAATTAAGTTTCCAAAAATAATAACAAATAATTAATATGAGGTTTATATTATATGGAAATATATGTGCACTAAATAAGGCTATTGTCCATCCAGTTTGGAAAAAATGCAATTAGTAGTTAGCATTCATTTATTTTGAGGCTGATCTGATTGATTTTTAATATGAATGCAAAATATACGAACTGTTTCTGGGGTTATTTCTAAACATAACTTGTCTCTCGCTCTAACATAACAGACAAATATTAAAACAATCAGTAAACATGATACACTTCCTAGGATTTGAAATTTTCAGTGATCAAGAACTACAAGTATTTTTAAAAAGGAAACAGCAGAACTGAAAGAAAAATGTTGTAAATAGAACAGTGTTGCTATTTCCAAAAACTATTGGTGGACTACATAGCTTGTAATAGGAGCAACTACTTTGAAAATGCACAATACAGTAACAGTGGTTTCTTTCCTGTAATCTTATTTAGAAATTGTGCACCATCATCTCTATGGGTTTTCCCTTAAAATAAAAATTAAAAAAAAAAAGATTTCAACATTAAAGTAAGATAAGTAAGATATTTCATGACAAATTTTTGGTGACAAGTTAGGACTATAATCAGCAAGTTATCTCGGGCTAAGTACTGGAGCCACAAGCATGAACCGTGATTATCCTTAGGGCAAAGAGGAAATACATTAAACCTGTGAACGTATCCCAATGTACTGGGACATCATTATCCTGCAGCAAAAGCTTCAGGATTTGGGGTTTTAGTAACTTTTTATGATAGTGAGACTTCTCTTTCATTTCTGCTGTTATTTTTTAGCACCAGGAGTTATGAAATCAATCCATACTTGATGCTGTGAATCAGTTTGAAAAAAGACCTAAATTTCAGAGCACTTTGCTACTACATTGCTTAAAAAGTAACTGGCTCTAATAGTTTGATTAGTTAGCTGACTAAAATTGAACCTAATTTTACCGGAATCCAAAGAAAAAAGGATGTCACAATTTCTTGGTAGCCTGTGCAGGAAGCACCCGAAACATAAGGAAGTTAGATTGGATTAAGTAGAGAAGAACTTAACACTTATCTCTCCTATCCGCACTGAGCATTGCAGAGGGTGAAAGGGCGCGTGCTTTGAACAAACATTGACAAGTATGCCATTTAAATAATTGGCAGTGGTGGAGGCTGCCTCAGAACTAAGGAAACATACATACTTCACAGGATTCCAGCAATTAGTGCAGATTATAAGATCCTGAGTTTGCAGAGACCACTGAACCATTTGCAACAAGTTAGAGAAATGTCCATAATGGATGACAGAGAAAATAGGAACTAAAGATGTTATAAGGATATCTGCATCTATGATGATGTATCTCTTTTTCATACCTGGAATCATAGGATCGAAATAGATGGAAAATCTAATAAGAAGCTAATGATTTTAGGAAGATTTCTTAACTGATTATTCTAGTTCGTTGTCTTTCCATGAATTATATTCTGACTCAATCATGATACTTTTATAATGTTATATTGTTTGCTAGGATTTACCCTATTAAGTTTTAAAGTGTTTAAATTTTTAGTGCAGCAATTAATTTATTAAAGTTTTCTACTATTAACTTGATCTCTCCTGAGGATTCTATAATACAAGTATTCAAAATTTCACTGAAAAATATACTGCAATTTTTACAATAAAATTCTACTGGAAAAGGAGCCATATCCATGTTCATTTAACTTCCTATTTTGTACTCTCAGTAGGATGTAACGTCAATATTTAGAATTAGGCTGTAACATTCATAAAAATGAGGAGCATCAGATATATCAGAGGCATACAATATGAATATTCTAGTGTTATTTGTTGTCAGAACTGTAGTATCAGTTATCAATACCTTCCAGAAGCTTTTTCAGTGTATACTAATAGTATTGTGTGTATTGTCTACTTCAGTCAGTTTTGTTAATGCTTTTACTTTTTATTCTTTAGGATTTTTGTCTTCTAGAGTACTTGAAAAATTAACAAATTATTTCCTGAAAAGCTATGAAAGCCTTGATGTGGTACACATCCTCAAATAATATTCATTAATAGAGAACATGGAATATGCTGATTGTAGCTGCAGCAGAAATGTAATCCTCATAAATTCTGAATTGATTTACAAATTTATTTGAATGCAAATAGCCACCCAGAAAGTCCAACTAACAGCAATTTAAAGGAGTTTGTTGTTATTTCGTCAGGTATGCGGATAGCAGCTTGGAACACAGAAGTAGGTCAAGTATATCATCACTTTTTTTCCTTATGTTTCTAGTTAGTTAACTAATTGACTGTTTTTTCATTACTTAAAAAATAACTGAAGCTCCAGAATTCATTTTCTATTTCAAAGCAAAAAAAGTCGATAAAAATATAATTTACTCCAACTTTGACTTTGATAAGAAAACAAAATCTCTCCTAAGAAATCTTATACCATCCCAAGAGGTTTCTGTCTAAATTTTATTTTTTATTTGTTATATAGAAACATTAAAAAAGAGTCAGAGAAAGATAATTTTAAAATTTTCAGATACATTCTGTGGAAAGATAAGAAAAGATTCTTAATAGGTATACACTGAGTTTAAAGGTTTACAATCATACTTTTCATACATAAGGACTTTCAGTAATTACCTTTTGAATTTTTCATCTCTTCTTGGGACCAGAAATCATGTTCATATAGATTATCTTAGTCTTCTTGTTGTGCTTTAAGCCTAAAGTGGTTTAAAGATTCATCCACACTCAGGTAGCTTAAGATGTTTGTATATTCATGTTTACTTCCCCCCATAGCTTCTGAGAACCCATTTTCATTTACTGTTTCCTTCCAAAAAATTATGCATGGTTGGAATATTTGGTGATAAATGGAATTTTCTCACACCTATGTTTCTAGCACTAGAAAGGCTGAAGCAGGAGAACTGCCATAAATTTGAGGCCAGCCAGGGCTACATAGAGAGACACTGTCTATAATGCAGTTGAAAATAGTGTCATGTAAAAGTAGGCAACAATATAGGTCTGTCGATATGCTATGTATTGTCTAGTAAATTTACAATTATTCATGAAAATCAGCATAAAGTGACTTTATTCGGCAGATGGGAAGACTACAACCCCATAGACTTTAAGAGATCTCCCCAAAATAATTGAGGAAGTTCAAACCCAGAAACCCTGACTTTTGAGTCTATGTCCTTAACTATATTTTATTTAATGTATCATGAAAGTACTTCTATATGGCTTCTAATCATGTGGTACAGACTTCTCCTTAGTCTCATAGTCTATCAAAGATTCAAAGAAAATAAAACTACTGAAGTGAGCTTCAAAATTCATTTTTCTCTGAAAACCAATATTAAAATTTTTCCCTATGTTTTCATTAGAATTAGTATGATATGAACACTAGACTGTCATTTTATGGAAATATTAATAAAATAAATGTTTCAAACTCTATCAGGGATTGTTCTGAGACTCAGAATTTGTAATATTAATAAGTAAACAAAGACAGTAAGTCATAGGAGGGAATTAGAATCCAAAAAAATGGGAGTTTCCTTTCCATCACCCTAAGTTTAGGTCATGGATAGAATATTTTGATTTAATTTATTTCTTTTATACAAAGTGAGAATTCTAATGACTCATACAGTTTTATTGATGCATAAAGTTTGTTTTTAGAAACACACCTCTTCATTTCACGCAAGTCAGTAACTGTCACTTTGATCAGCTAATATCCATAATTGTGAGCTTGTTTCTAGTTGTCTTGTCAGGTTCCCCACTGCTATAATTACATTCATTATTCAGTCCTCAGGATGAGAACACAAGCAAAACTGCAAAGTGACACACTGTGCGATGAGATAATAATCTCCAACTTTGAAAACCATGGTCTCAAGATCCCCTATCACTTGCTTTCTGATAATGTCTCAGGCTTTCCCCAAGTGTGTATTACATTGGGAGACTATTAGGATGGTCCTGTGACTGTAGATACAATTTCTTAGAGGACTGAATGCCTGAATTGTAGTTGAGTAAAATGCTGTAGATTACTTTGACAGTGTACTTACTTTTTTCTTAGCAACAGAGTCCTCAAAGTAGGCAGACTTTTGTAGTCTTACATTTCTGGGACCATATGAATACAATAATAAATCATGCACAGTTCTAATTCTGTTCAAAGAACATGCTCAGTCAGTTCCTGCTTTATATAAATAACATTTGATTTGTTAATGAACTCTATAATTTTTATAATCAGTTGTTATTTCATCTTTCATAAATCATAAGACATGCATTTTTCTCATGTATTAGTATTTGTAAACCTGAGAAGATTCAAAGTCACCATTGGTTTGATTTGAGTCCTGCTCTGCAGTTTAGTTTCTGTGGCAGTTTTTTCAAGTTCACTAATTTATCTTTTATTTATTTCATCATCTATTGGTAAGATTACTCAGTATAATTTTTATTATTTAGTATGTTTATTTTGCATTCTTGCAACTTTACTGAATTTGTTAACTAATTCTAATAGTTTTTCCAAGAAAATAAGATTATGTGTTACCATCTAAATAAATAACCATCTGAATTTAAACTCACACCTTTTCCCTATACAAAAAGTACATCGCCATGGAGAACAAGTGAAGCATTTCCTTAGGACCTCCACCAACCAGAGAACATAGCTTTTGTACTTTAAAGCATTAATCTCAGGAAACAATGTGTTAATAACAATGTTATACAAGAATCAACACAGCAGCTTTATTCATTTTAGGAAAATATGGAATAACCAAAACTTTAATCAGCACCATTGTTAAACTTGTAACGTTTTGATTTATAAAATAAAAACAAGTTTACAATAAAAGAGGCAAAATGCTCATACATAGAAAACATATAAATTATAATGAAACATCAAAAAATGTCCAAAATAAAGGACTCCATTTTAATTCAGTTTATGTGATCTTCTTGAAAAGGCAAAGCTATATGGATCTAACATAAATTCGTTGCTTTAAGGTAAATGCTTAACTGATTGAATAAGAAGTTGTCTTCAATTTCAATAATCTTTTTATTACAAACTTATTTATCTATAAAATGTGCCTTCTGTTCACCCATATCATACTGCACTCTGCAATGAGGTATTCCTCATTATTTTAATTCTCTGTAAGACATATTTAATGATAATTTGCACAAACCTTCAATGTAAAGAAGCTGAATTGAGCTCACTGTAGCTGTATCCAAAGAAAGGTATATCCAGAAAAATTTTGGTTGAAAATATAATGAATAAACTATTATCTTGGCAACATTATTTCCAAAATGACACACAAAGGTTTTTCTTCAGAAATGTATAAATATGATGTACTGTTTTCCACTGAAAATAAAACAACATAAATCTTCTATGTATAGTTTTGCACAAAATTATTGAAAATTATTTATCTAATTCCTCAGATGGGTTTGTAATATCAAAGATACATGGACAATTTAACAACTTGTCAAGAGATGGTCTCAAAAAATAAAAAAGAGAGACTGGATATAGCTCATTATGAAGGCCTTTGGTTCAATTACTAACACTACAGAAAAACAAAGCATATATTGAAAATTTATATAAACAATCCTTCAATCATTTGTCTTATAAAAATGTATCTTTATGAGGAAGATTTAATTTATGTCAATCAGAAAATAATTCTAAATACTTTAACTCCAAGGATTGTGCTTTTATATCCTGCATTTAGTGTGTTCTTCATACAATGATTTACACAAGAAAAGGGAAATATTTACAATTTCAAAGCAAATTGCATACAATTTATTTTTGAAGTGACATATTTACTTACAAATAAGTGTAGCATCACTTTATGTGGTGCTTATAGGTTTAAAGTGAATGTATTTACAAAAGTGGCTTTAAGTAAATATGTGTGTTATGCATAAGGAATCTGAAGGTTTTATTATGCTTCATCTAGGGAGAAAATTGTGAATTCACATTCAGTAATAAGAAACAAGGCAGATACATTATTTATATTTTTTTCCAGTTAGTGGCTTGATTCCTTAAAATCAAGGGTAGCTTATGTTAGTTTTTCTATCTCATAGTTAATTTCATCATCCATTGATATTTTTTCAAAGCAATTGTTCTGCTTTGTGAGGTCCAATTATAAAACGAAATATAGCCCTGAGATTTTTCAGAAAGTTAAGGGATTGCTCCATTTTAGGTGATTACAAAACTAGCTAAGTCTGTCTTACATACATTTATTTTCCTTGGCACATATAGAGCTGAGTATAATTATTTTCTAATTTTTCTGGTATGGCAACCTCTTTTCTTTATTCTATCACTAAGGCAGACTTCTTAATACTGGGTTAGAAATTAGACTCAACTTGCCACGTTCAGTTATTTATACAGTGATAGGGAATAGATCCCTGTCTTCTAATATGCTCTAAACTGTAGAAGAGAAGCTGAGCTTATTTTTATGCATTTCTGTATAAAAGTGAAAAAATTGTACATATTATAAGAAATTTGAAAATCAGTTAATGAAAACATTTATGTTTAATAACAATGTAAATGGTAGCTTTAAGAATTTTTACCCCACTAATAATTATAAAACCTCAACTATCCTCTTAAAAGAGTTTAGAATTGCAGTATTTTCCGGGAATATATATATATATATATATATATATATATATATATATATGAAAAAAGTAAAGTATTTTATTATTTGTCAAATTTTCTCTTGTATATTTCTAGGACAGTATACTTAAATAATTATGATATATTCCTAGCAAAATTAAGAAAATATGATCTATTTAATATTACATTTCAATATATAGAACTAATTTTACATGTAATGTTATGTGTTTTAAAGGAATAACATTCTGAAATTCTGCCTTCTCTAACTAAATAAATGGTAGACATTTCTATATTTATTTTAATCATTAATAAAGGAGCACCGGTTCTTTTTCTTGTCTCTTGGGGGTACCAAATTTCTCTGACCAGGAATCAGATGACTGCTAGAGACTGACAGCTCCTAATTGGATTATTGACCTTTTCCAGGGTTCTTGATTGTCTGCCTTTGGTGTCTGCTACGAACTGTTATTTTTATGGAGAGGAATTTCTGCTATAAAGTGACCTTTCTGCATCCTTGTAGTCATTCACATTCAATCTGTGATTATCAGCTTCGTTTTTATCTCTATCACTGTCCTTCATATTTGAGTCCCAGTTGGTTTCCTTATCATCGAGGCTACTTTCTGTGTATTATTTATTTTCTTGCTCTGTTCATACTTGAAAAGTCAGATTGTTTCCATAAAACATACAGAAAAAAATAGAAAATTGACGTGGTGAGATTAAAAACTATGAATGTCGTTGTTATGATTTTACAGAATAGAATGGTCTTTTTAATTCTCAAATGCAATAATGTTTGAGAAAATATGTACACACACACACACGCACACACACACACATGCACACACACACACGCGCACACACACACACACACACACACACACACACACACATATATATATATATATACATAAAAGCATTTAAAAATCTGATAGAGGTCTGGGGATATAGCTCAATGTCATGAGCTGCTGCGTGGAAAACACAAGGTTCAAGTTTGATTTCTGGTACAAAAAGAAACAGGAAAAATAAAAACAAGATGGATAACAATTACTGTGGAATAAGATCCTTTGATCTTATACACGGTCAAAACCAGAAATAAAATCCATTCTGCTAGAAATATTGACACAAGATTCAAGCAGTTATTAAAGTGATTTTGTGTGAATCCCTCAATATAGACCTCTTATATGAACATTAACTATAAGGCAAGTGCTCAAACTTGGAAAATTTATTCTCAGAATGTTGACCATTGATGAGTTTGAGGCATCCTCTGAGTTCCTACGTGTGATGTTGGAGAGAGATGCAGGGCAGGCTCTTTGCTATTTGGAGGACAGGTCTAGAGAATTCTCAGAGTCGGTCACTATGGGGCCACTAGATCAGGACTTAGTTCTGAAATAAGTCTGAGGATGCTGGTTGAGGGAGCCAGACACACAAGGTTCTTCTGAAGGAGGAAGTACAATCCTCTGTCTATTCTTGTGCACACTATGTGCATTAACTCCTGGGAAACACAGTCATAGATAAGATTGTTTGCAGCATTACCATATCTTGGTTTATTGTTATCTTTTTTTCAAAAGATTAGCTTACAATTATACACATTCAGGTATTATACTGGAAAACGAATTTGATTTTGTTTCACATTGCTGTATGAAGAATGATTTTAATTAATTTAATTTATATAAAAGATTTTTATTTGAGCATTATTTCAAAACTAGTAAATTGACATTTATTTTCGTGATCAAGGGTTTGATTATAAATTAATAGAAGATTCATGGATCTTTGTCTTTCCCTCTCTTAGTGTTTATCAGCACAAATTCATCTTCTTAGAAGTGTTACATAAAATGTTCATAACTTATTAATGTGTTTTAGGTCTATATTTGTTTAAAGAATATTAATTTTTGAATATTTCTTGAATAATGTTCCATATGAAAATATTTTCATTTATAATAATTTAGTCAATGTCAGAGATAAACAGTTGTCCATAATACACTGTAATCTTTGGAAACATTCAAAAAAACTCAAAAATAAATATTTATTGGTGATATTAGATTGTACACACACACACACACACACACACATATATATATATATATATATATATATATATATAAGCTGTCATATATAACATATATGTTATGTTCATTTTCTTTGTTTTGTAGTCTACTCACTTTAAGTGTAGCTTATTTTGATAGATCTGACTAATTTTGCTCATTTATAATAACAGTAATTTTAAAATGATATCAGTGGTGTCTCCTTTGGAGTAAATGAACTTACTTAATTTGACACATGTGGAAATATATCAACAAATTTGTTCCTCTCTGATGTGCCTGAGATTTTGAAAAATAATGTGCAATAAAATTAAGAATAAATACTTGACTGTAGATGAACATATTAATTTGTCAAAATAACTGAAAATATCTCTAACATTGCAATTTAAATTCATGTTCCTCTTTGATAAATAAATATTTATTGGACTATTATCTTCACAAGTACTTACAGGTTTAGTAGAAACTGTGCTGTTCAATTTATATGTATACTAAGACACACACATTAGTTCAGACATAATTATTGATACCAATAATTTCCACTTCAGTTGTTACCTCTGTAGGCTCTTAGGAAAATGTAGTGGAGAATGTAAAATGAGGCTTAAAAGCTGTTGGCCTGTAGAATCAATGAGAAAGTTGTGAACAGGCACATACACACATAAAAATGTCCAATGGCTCAGTTCACATTTGCTTTATTCCCAAGCAAATTATATAATTCAGAGCCTTTATTTATTTACTTATTTTTCAGTGCTAGAGACTGAATCCAGTGCCTGGCATTTGCCGGGTAAAGGCTTTCCTGGGAACTGCCTTCCTAGACTACAGAGGCTCTTTAAGAGAGCCATCCTTTTCTCCACCTGTACTAGCAACACTTTCTCTTTGTATCTATGGCTGTCTCTGTCTCTGCCTCGTCTCTTTCTCTGCCTTTGTCTCTGTCTGTCTGTCTCTGTCTATGTTTCTGCCTCTGTCTCTGCTAAGAAATTGTAAAGAATCACTAGTCCCTGACAAGCTGCTGCCTGTCCCGAGCTGTTGCCAGTGCCAATGCTGATGGATTTCTGAGGAAAGCCTGAGGTCCTTTTCTCCAGGAGCCCTCAAATTTCTGACTCAGTGACCAGTTCAGAACAAGTCTCCATCAAGTGATGCTTGACAACTTTAACTTCAAACTCCTACTGTATTCTTTGATATCCCATCAGGATTTCCTCGACAGAAAACTAATTTTGACACAGAATATATTTGTATGCATTTATGGGGTAGGAAGTAGTATTAGGAATCCGTGCAAATTTTAAGTTAATAATATATACATCATATCAAATATTTTACTTTTTTATAGTGAGAAACTCCAAAATTTATATTTTCATTTCCATATAAAACTCAGTTTTCAGCTATATTCATTTTGCTGTGTAATTAGTATAAAAAATCAAATTACTTATTGTTGCTTACTGGAACTTGTAACATTTGATGTTTCTTTCCTTATTCCTTTCACTCCTGGGCTCTGATAAACACCATTCTCCTTTCTGTTTATATGAGTTCAGCTTTTTAAAAAACCTCATATTGTATGGCAAATATGTTTTATTTGAGTTTTGTGTTTTATTTATTTTACTGAATAATTTTCTCTAATTTCATTTATGTTGTTTTGAATGGCAGATCTTCTTTGTTTTCAAAGCATATATGTAATGTGAATTATCTTCTGTATTCAATTGCTCCTTGTCAGAAATTTAAGTTGAAACTGTAACTGGCTTATTGTGACTTAGACTGCAATCAACAGAAATAAAAACTTTTGTGCAACATACTGATTTCAAAGTGTTTAATGATGTTATCTGAATACATTTATGTAGTATAATGTGACAAATTTTTTTTGTCTTCTTCATTTTTATCGGTACCACGGACGAACTCATGATCTACACACTTGCAAGGCAGGCATGCTTATGTTGCAGAGCCCCCTTGACAATTTTAAATATGCATATAATGCAATGTGTAGTGGCTTATTTCAAATCTATCTAATAAATATTCTGAGTTGAAACTGCCAGATGGTGTGGTAATTGCAGGTTTAATTTGTATCCAGTGATTGCTGATATCATGGTTTTTATTTTCTGGGTATGTCTTTTTTGAGAAACGTCTATCTAGATCCTGCTCGATTTTCTTTCTACAGAATTGAATTGTTTATCTGTTGTACATTAAGATTTTATCAGATATATGGATTGCAAATATTTTCCTCTGATCCATCTCTTTTCTTCATTACATTGTTTACTTTGCTGTGCAGAATGATTTTATTTTGATGTGATTCTAATATTGTGCTTTTGTTTCTGTTGCCTGGCTTTTGAGATTAAATCTAAAAATTCATTTCCCAGATCATTATAAAATAGCTCTCCTCCTATGTTTTCTTCTAATAGTTTTATAGGTTTGGGCCTTACTTGTATGTGTTTGATCTATTTTGAGTTGACCTTTGAACACAAAGTGACACAGCAGTCAGAAGTTATTTTCTATATGTCTATCATATTTTCCTATATGGTTTATAAAAAGATTTTTAATATGTATTTGTCACCTTAGTCAAATATCAGTTAACCATAGGAGTGGAAAGTTTTTCGAAGAACTGTATTTTGTTTCATTGGTCAATGTGTGTATTATTTACATCAGTATCAAAATCTTTAAAATCTTCAGCTCAGCTTTCAATTTTTTTTTTCCCCTAGAATTTGGCATGAATTTTCTTATGAAAAAAACTAAAAGAAAAAGATACTTAAAAGTAACCTTCTTTTGCAAAGAATTATATTAACTTTGATGAAAATGTCGTATGATTAGATTAAGCTATATCAGGTAATCTAAGCTATCCTTTTAAAAGTAACAGCATGCAATATTATAAACACTACTAAATTTCTATTGTCTTGTTTTGTAAACCCATGCTGTCATTATTTTGGATTTGTTGTTGTTCTTTGTTTGTCACTTTTGCTTTTTCTATTTCTTTCAATGTCTTTTTTTCCTATAAGAATGTTCCTGCCGAGAGAGAACATGGCAGATAGACAGCAGCAGCTATGGAGGCTCTCTGAGATATCCCGCTTAGAATCCAGGAATGGTGCAGTATAAGGAGTCATAAGCAAGGGGAGATATATCCTGCCGACCCAGGAATGAACTAAGCTAAGAGAAACCAACTTGAAATGTAACCCTGGTGCTATAACAGGAACAGATAAAATGTCAGCACGGAAGCTGGAACCTGCACCACTGGAAGCCGTGATTTGAATTTCCTGCTGCCACTGCTGTGTCCAAATCTGCACAGCAGGAAGAGAGACTTGTGAAAGCTCTGAGAGTGGGAATTGGTGAACGGAGTTGAGAGCAGGACTGGCAGGGAGCCCTGCATTGACCTGCGGTAAGTGTGTGGAAGGGGGACCCTTCCATAGAGTACAAGGCTCCAGCAAAGAACATACTGGGACTGGGCAGACTTGCCGGAACAGGATGCTGCAGTGACATTAGTTGCTATTCCCCTTTCAAGTGGGATTGGTGGAGAGTGCCTGGCGTGGGTGACGCTGCGGACTAAGACCTAGTAGGCTAGCCCAAACCAGGTCCCAGTGCCTGGAGATACACCCTAGTGGTGAAGCCTTTGGTAAGTTGACCTGGAGGGGAGGCCCAGCAGAGGCTGCCCAGGTCTGTGTCTTCCTAGTACACTGCGGTGGGCGGGAACACCTAGCCAGAATATGTGAAGTAGGTTCAAAGTTATTACCAGGAAACTAAAAACTCTATTGAAAGATGGTATAACAGCTTGAAAGAAACTAAGGATAGATTATTTGAACTGGAGGGCAGATTTGTAATGTGGGAGCATGAAATGAAAAACTTCTTAAAAATAACAAGAAAACAAAGAGCAATAAAACAAAGGCTAAAAGATGATAAGAGGACCTATAACTTAAGAATTAAGAAATAAAAGAAGAAGTAGAGACACAGACAAATGGACTACAAAAGCTATTCGCAGAAATAATCCAAGATAATTTCCCTAATTTAGCAAAAGGTAAAGATACTCAGATGTATGAGACATACAGGACCCCAGCCACCTACAACCTAAACACAGCTACACCCAGGCATATAATAATCAAAATTCCAGAAATCCAATATAAGAACAGAATATTTAAAAGCTGTCAGAGACAAGAAACAGATCACTTACAAGGGAACACCCATCAGAATTACAGCAGACTTCTCGGTACAAACCATCAAATCACGAAGAGCATGTGGGGAAATAATTCAAGCTTTGAAAGATAATAACCTCCAGCCAAGATTGATATATCCTGTACAACTGTCCCTAGAAATCGATGGAAAAACAAGGTGCTTCCAGGATAAAGAGGAACTAGGGGAATTTGCAACCACCAATTCAACTCTACAGAGAATTCTGCAGGATATTCTAAAAAAGGAAACTACCAAGATACCAGAAACAGTAGCAGAGAGGCCACAATGAATGGAGCAGAAAGCAAACTGAAGAAGACAAACTGACAACAAATGACAGAAAAAGAGCTCAACAGAAATGAGGCAGAGAAGATTAAATGATAGGAACAGCTATTTTGGAGAAAACAAGACATCATAATAGCTAGTGCTGATATAGTATCATCTTGTTTTGAAGTCCCATAAAGCTTTTATTCTTCTGTCTCCATTGGTCTTAATAGGTTGTATCTTATTAGATTTTATTATATGTGATAACATAAGCAAAAACTTTTATAGACAAGGAGATTATACAGAAACCATTGTTCTTTTTCTGATACTTGGTTCTAAATACCCTGTAACACTGTCATTCTCTTGAATGGTTTTACATTGTCTTGATATGTTTGGTGCTACAGTATACGAAGTTATACTCAAAGATTTCAAGGAAAGAGACACTATGGTAACTACTTTTATGTCAGGAAATCTTGTGGTGAAACACTATTTTGCTTAAATGGTTATGCTTTGACCTGTGCTGTTTTGTTGTTATGCCCTCTTTTATCTCAATCTCTTTTTTTTTTAATTATTTACTTTTTTAATTTTAATCTTTTTAATTAAGGGAAAAATAAAAAAAAATAGCAGTATACATTATAGTAACCAACTTTGATTTCCCATTAACTTGATTTGAAACCCTGTATTGCCCTCACCATCTTGCTTTGACTGATTTTCCTCTATTCTGCTTTGCTTGATAGTACCAAGTTCGAGAGTATAGGCAACAACTGTGAAGACAATAAGATTCATTATGACACCCATTCTGGTTGACTATTATCTTCTTTTAAAGTCCTGTAATGTTTCCAATGTTTTGGTTTTATTCTTTACTGTTTTGTTCAATTTTATTATAACTGATGATATGGGCAGTTCTTTTTAAGATAGCAAGAAGCAGTATGGTAGCCATTGTTGATCACCTAGTATTTTGTTTTTACATTATCTATTATGTCCATCCTTTTGATTTGACTGACTCTGTTCTGTTATGTCTCATTTGGCTTTCCTCTTTTCAAAAAAAAAAAAAAAGTAATAAGAACTATGGGAGTGTCTTAGTTACTTTATGCTCGTCGCTGAGACAAAATACCTGAAGCCCAAAGTTGGGAAAGGAAAGGTTTATTTCTTACAGTTTTTGGAGTTTTCAGTCCACACTCAGTTGGCTCCAAGACAGGCAGGCATGGCTGGGCTGCAGTTCATGGCAGCCGGCAACAGCAAACTCGAACCAGCAAAGAGAAAGACATACCTTCTTCCTGCCATTACATTACATCCTGGCTCCAGCCCTATGTGGGTGGAGCACTGACACCATCAATCCAAGCACTATACAATGAACCATCACAAATGAACAATGCAAACTCATGAGTCCTGGGGGACACAAACACAAACCATGACAGGGAGTAATAAAACCCAAAATGTGTAGTTGTCATTGTACAAAAGAAAGGAAAGTGCTCTAAAGGATATAACTGCATATATATTTAAGTGTATACGATAGATAATCATATTACTGAGTTTTGTTGGATCATTGAAATAAACTGTTTGCAGTCTCACTGTTTGAAAGTCCACTTTATATGATTTAATCTTGTAACTTGAACATCTATTTATAAGATAACAATATGTAATCTATTAACTAGTGATTTCCTACTGTATATATTTTTTGAAATTCTGTATAACTTGTACCCTTTTTCTGTTTTTTTTCTTTTTCTCCTTAAATAAAAAAAAATGTTCCTGCCATGCTTACAGGTGTGCTGACGTATCCAAGTGTCAATCTGCATCATACCTCAAGCTAATGATGTAACTCTTGAGCCAGCTGTTGCCTTTTACATTTATTTATGAATAAGTGCATTTACTTATGAATAAAATGTACATGTTGCCAAAGGTAAATGTGTAATAGTATTTTACCATTTATTTTCTTTTGTAATTTTTATGTTTCTATGGTTAAAAATGTATTTTACAATCCAGAATGAGGCAAACACTTAAATTTGCAAACAGATTTTATTCCTTAATATTCAAAAACTTTTTTAACATTTTAGAATTAATTTTGTCTTGTATGTTTTAAGTCACTATGCTTGTCTTGCATGATCAGAAAGTGATTCTTTAAAACTATTAGTGCAGTAACACTGTATATAAGATCTCGAAGTCCCATTGATATCAAAATTATATGCCTAGAAAATTTCAACAGTCTCCAGATATTTTTTGTTCTGATGTGTGTGATTATTTATTAACCCAGACTCATATATATGTGAAGCATATCATTTGTCTATTTCATCTGTTGTAATAAACAGCTGACAGGGCCCTGGATTTAGCCCAGTGGCATAAGCGCCTGTCTGGCAAGCACAAGGGACTGAGTTAGATCTATGGAACCAAAAAAAAAAAAAAAAAAGAAAGAAAGAAAGAAAGAAAGAAAGAAAAAAGAAAACAATGACATATGCAATTAATTTCTGCATTTGAATTCTCCAGAGAATTACAGCAGGAGAAATAGATAGATATTCGATAGGTAGATGGATAGACAGACAGACTGGTAGATGTTTGTTCTCATGGCTGTGGAAGCCAAGAAATTCCCTGATCTTCTCTTTGTGTGGTAAAGATGAAAAACAAAACTAAATAAAATCAAAAACTATTTTATTTTCATCCAAGTCCAAAGTCAGGAGAATTAGGAGGACATATACATCTTTATTAGGTGCCTGAAGCTCAAGAACTAGGAGGTCCAGTCATCAACTGTAAGAGAAAAATCAGTGCTCGTGCTCAAGAAAGCGGAGAAAATTCACCTTTCCTTCACATTTTCATGCTGTGAGGCCCTCAACAGTACTGATGATATTTACTCACATCAGAGAGGAAAATCTACATAACTCAGATCACTAGTTCAAATCCTAACTCTTTGGAAACATAATTGTAGATGTGCTCAGAGTATTAATTCAGCAGTATCCTTTACACTACTCATGTTGCTAAACAATCATCAAAGTCTGCTTCACTACCTAGCAACACATTTCCTAGGCACAAAATAGACACATACTTGAATTAGGGACCCAATTTTTGATTTATAAAGTGTGCATTTTCCTATATCTAATTATATTCTTGAGACTGGCTAAGTAAAATGTAAAAGAGATTGTTACATTTTAAAACCAGAAAGAACAATTATATATTTTAGTTTTAAAAGTGAAACCTAAATGGTCTTAATTCGTACATGATTTAAATTTGGAAATTCATAATTGATATTTCTACCATTCACTACAATAATGAGAAGATAAGATTTTAAAAATTTACATCAGTAAGATGGAAAAATTGCCTAATTTCAGTCTTCCTAAAATTGAAGAATGTTTCGTTTAAACACTCATTAGCATAATTATGCATTTTGTAAATTTAATATCAAATAAAATATGAAATGTTATAGCAGTGCTTAAAACAACATTTTAAAATATCTGATATCATCAGTGCATAATGTAGCCATATAGGTAAATACCAAATTAAGTCCATTAATAGATACAACTGATATGTGTTAGAATAGATATGAAAATAATAAAAGTAAAAAAAAAATTAAAAATTCTGAATATAGAATAAAGTAACATTTTATGTATACATTCAAAAGCCAGAAATTGTTTCTTTTTTATTTTAAATAGATTAAACAGAAAAATTAAGACACAAACCAATTAAAAACGGCAACCAAAGCAAAATGTCAACAACGATAAAAATGGCAATATCGGATTTCAAAAAAATTCATAAGAATTTAACAATGGTTGTTTATGGAATATTGGTAACCTCAAAGTAATTGTTCAGGTTACCAGATACAGGTATGTGAGATTGAACAAAGAGTGAAATTTCGCTTTGAGAAGTTTTTTCTCTTTTACTATATCTATTGTAATTTTTGGATCTTACTTACTCTTCCAGTTTTTTACACTAGCAAGACAAATAGTGTTTACATGTGTAGGTCTGATTTATTTGATGTATGAGTATGGTTTCTAGTAGCATTCATTTACATATAAAAGTCTCCAGTTAATCACTCTTCATGAATTATATAAAAATACCGCATCTTTTTTATCCACTCCCCTGTTGATGTGAATTTGGGTTGTTTCCAATATTTAGCTATTACAATTGTGTTGCCCTATACATACATGCACATACATCATTGTGGTATGATGTTTCCTATTCTTCTGGAAAAATTACCCAGAAGGAGAACATCTGGGTCAAATGGAACATCTCATCCTAGGTTTTTGCGGAATCTCCACACTGATTTCCACAGAAGTTTTTCCAGTCTACACTCCAACAACAGTGGAGAAAGGCGCCTTTTTCCTCACAGCCCTGCTGGCGTTTGTTGTTGGTTAGTTTCAGGATGCACCATTCTTCCTGGAGTGAGATAGCATCTCAGTGTTGGTTTTATTTGCATTTCTCAAATGACCAATGATGTTCAATGTTTTTTCACATATTTATTTGCCATTTGTATTTCTTCATCTGAGAAGTAAATATTCATCTCAGATGCCCATATTTAGATTAGGTCTTTAAATTAAGAGGGCCTGATTTTTTGTACATTCAAGATAAAAGCCCTTTGAGGAACAATTAGCAAAATTGTTTTCCTAATTTGTGGGTTTTCTTTTGACTCTGTCAGTGATTTCTTTTGATATCCAAAACCTTTTTAGTAAGATGAGATCCCACTTGTTGAATCTTTGAAGTACTTTCTGTGCAGATTGGTTTTACTTCATAAACTCTTGGCCTAATTGTATGTCCTCAAGATTTCTACTTACTCTGCCTTCCAATAGGTTTAGTTTCCTGTCTTAATATTTAGGTCTTTGGTCAATTTGACATTAGTTTAATTTATGGTGATAAGTATTGTTCTAGTTTAAGTGTTCAGCATGTAGAAAGTCAATTTTTCCAGCACCACTGTTTAAAGAGACTGTCTGTCTTCCAGTCAACATGCTTGGTCACTTTGTCAAAGATAAGGTGGTTGAGTGTGTTTGCAGTTGTGTCTGTATTTTCTGATCTGTTCCATTGATCCTCAGTCTATTTGTATTCCAGTACTATGCAAAATTGATTATAACTTTTTGTATTATAATTTGAAGTCTGGAATTATGATGCTTCCTGCCCTGAACCTTGTTGCCTAGGATTGTCTTTGACATTCTAGGTCTCTTACAGTTCCGTGTGAATTTTAGGAATGTCTTCTCAAGAACTGTGAGATATGTCAGTGGTATTTTTTATCAGGATTACATTAAACCCCTATAAAAGTTTTGGGAGTGTGAGCATTTTCATAATGTTGATTCTTCCTATGCATGAGCAAAGGATATCTTTCCATTTTCTAAATTCCTCTTCAATTTTGTGAGTACCATAATTTTCAATGTATAAAACTTTTACTTCATCGACTAGATTGATTTCTGTGTATTTCATTTTTATATTATTATGAATGATATGATTTACTTAATTTCTCTCTTAGTGAGTTTGCTGTTTGTGGACATGTACGGTATTGACGTTTGAGTATTGTCTTTGTACCCAGCTATGTTGCTGAATTTGTTTATTAGGTCTAGAAGCCAATTGGTGGAGTATTTTATGTAGAGTATCATGCCATCTGAAAGAAAAGGTAATTTACCTGCTCCCTTTCCTATCTTTATTCATTTTATTTCTCACTTTTCTTTAGTTGCTCTGGCTAATGTTTCCAGAACTGTTTTGAATAGAATGGTGATAGTGGACAACCTTGTGTTGTTTTTGATTTCAGAGTGAAAGCTTTTAGTTTTTGGCCATTTAGTGTGAAGTTGGTTTGTCATAAATGGCTTTTATCAAATTGAGATAAAGACGATGTATTCTGATTATCTCTAGTATTTATGCTATGAATGCATGTTAGACTTTATCAAAATTTTTTCTGCATCAATTAATATGATCATGTGACTTTTGTCTTTTGCTCTGTTAATAGGACATATTACATTTATCGATTTGTGAAAGTGGAACCATCCCTGCATTTCTGGGGTAAATCTGACTTCACTATGGTGTATAATCTTGTTGATGACTTGCTACATTCTGTTTGATGGTATTTTTATGAGAATTTTTACATCTCTGTTCATTAGAGAGATTGACCTGTATATATATTTTGTATTTTGATTGGGTCTTTCTCTGCTTTCAGTATCAGGGTAATATCTTCCTCCTAGATGAATTAGGAAGAAATTCTTCCTTTTCAATTTCATTAAAGAGTATGAGGAGTATTGGTATTAAACCATCACTAAATTTCTTGTAGAATTCAACTGTGAATCCATCAATACCTGGACTTTGGTTTTGTTGGTAAGCTTTTAATTACATCTTCAATTTAATTAAGTGATATTGGGTTATTTATAAGTTTTGTATTTTTTGATCCAGCTTTGACAGTTTATATGTTTCTAGGAATCTGTCCATTTCTCCTGTGTTTTGATCCTATGAGAGTAAAGTCTTCATTGTAGGTACTAATTATCGTCTGTATTTCTACAGGATCTGTAGTGATTTCATCCTTCTCATTCCTTATTCCATGAAATTGATTTTTTTTCTTGCTTTTTTTTTGATAAAGTTGGCTAGGAGTTTATCAAATTTACTTTTTGTTTCAAAGAACCAACTATTCGATTCATTAATTCTGTGTATTGTTCTCTTAGGCTCAATTACATTAATTTCTGCTCGATTGCTATAATTTACTCCATTTTTTTGGGAGTTGCATTTTAATTGTCCTTTTTCTAGAATTTTGAGGGATAGCATTGGGTTGTTTATTTTTGCTCATTCTCTTTTCCTAATATGAGATTTCACCACTAGAATTTCCTTCTAAGTACTGCTTTCATTGAGTCCCCCAGGTTCTGGAAAGTTGTATTTGCATTTTTGTTTGATTGTATATATTGCTGAATTTCTTCTTTAATCTCCTCTGTGACCCATTGGTTGTTCAGTAGGGTGCTAATTAATTTCTATGTGTTTATGGAGCTTTTTCAGTTTCTTTTGTCATTAATTTCCAATTTCAGTGCACCATGATCAGGTAATATGTATGGGATAATTTCAGTTGTTGTGCACTTACTTAATAATAGTCCATGTGTTACTACATGGTCTCTTTTAGAGAATATTCCATGTGAAGCTGAGAAGAATGCATATTCTGATACTGTTTTTGGTGGAACACTCTGTTCATGTCTACTAAGTGAGTTTATAAACAAGTTTCATTCAGTTCTGTTATTTGCTGATTTTTTGTCTAGTTAATCTGTCTCTGTGTCCTAATGGGTACTAAGGTCTCCCATTATTACCATATGATTGCTTATTTGATTTTTCATGTCTGTTAATATATGTCTTACATAGTTGTATGTTGTCATATTTGATGTGTATATATTTATGATTATTCTTTCTCTTGAAGTTTTCCCCTAAGAAGTATGTAGTTCCTTTCTTCATCTCTTTTGGTAATTTACGGTTTGAAGTTCACACTATCTGCAACCAGAATAGATAGATCTCTATTTTTTTTCTGATTCCCTGTCTTGTGGAGTATTGTTTTTCATCCCTTGACTTTCTTTCTATGAATATCCTTTTGAATTAAATTTGTTTCTTGTGCACAGAATATTGTCAGATTTTGTTTCTTGAGCCATTTCCAGTCTACTTTTTTTGATTGGTGAATTGACACTAAAGGTTATAACTCATATGTATTGGCTTATCTTTGTCATGTTATCTTTGGTTTTTGATTCCTTATTTCTGTTTAATTGCTTGTTGGGCTTGTTGGTTATTTTTGTGTTGTTCTTGGAATTGTGATTTTTTTTATCTTTCTAGAATGTCTTTCAGTACCTTATTAGGGTTTTTAGTGATCATGGAATTCTTTTTTGTTCATTGTCATGGAAATATCTTATTTCTCCATTGATTTTGAAGGACACTTTTGCAAGGTACATCAATCTGGGTTGGAAGTTCAGTACTTGAAATCATTCACTCCATGCTCTTTTTGACTCCATGAATTGTGTTGAGAAACCTGTCATGATTCCAATAGGCTTTCTTTTATGGATGATGTTTCCTGTTTTTATAAGTTTCAATAATCTATTCTTATGCTGAATTTCAGGGATATTGCTTGTTACATGTTGGGTGTAGATTTATTTTGGTTATGGCTAATTGGAATATTATGTGCCTCACTTATCTGTATCTTTGGTTGTTTAAACATGTTTAGGAAATTTTTTGCTATTACTCCTGTAAGTAGTCTGTGTTGTTTGTGTTGTCTCCTTCTTTTTCACTGACACCTATCAGCCATGTATAGTTTCACTTTGCATCATCTTGCAGCTGTTGAACTGTTAGTTCCCAATCCCTTGTTATTTTTAAGAGATCCATCCTTTGTTGCATGATCACTAACTGCAATTTTGTCTTCATGAAGTTCTAAAACTTTATCTTCAATTTCACTTTTGTGGTTTTGCCAGATTTCAATGGTTTTTTGATTTCCTAGATATCCCCCTGAGTCTGTCTCATGTATTCTAACTGTGTCTTATATATTTCCTTCAAGATTTTCATCATTTGTGTTTGCTCCCCTATTTTTATGTATATCTTCATTAGATAGACTCACAAATTGTTTCATTATATTTGTAATTTCAGTTTTATACCTCAGAAATTATTTATGATCTGATACCATTCACATCTTTCCTAAAGTTATTTCTTTACCTGTGTTCCAATCATTTTAGTAATTTCTAAGTTCATCTATATCTATGTATCCAGTACTATATCTGGATGGGATGAAAGTTTTAGATTGTACTTTATTCTTTCCTTTTGGCATTTTCTTGTGTTCCTCCAAAGAATTTGGATGCTAAGTTCTAGTTGCTTTCTACACTGGCAGTCTATATGGCAGTGGACCTCACTGAGGGTCGCCAATGGCTACAGGTCACTGAA
Organism: Cavia porcellus; assembly: GCF_034190915.1. Classification (NCBI taxonomy): domain Eukaryota; kingdom Metazoa; phylum Chordata; class Mammalia; order Rodentia; family Caviidae; genus Cavia; species Cavia porcellus. Next base: position 13,574,310 of record NW_026947498.1, read on the forward strand.
TGGAGACACTTGGTTCCCTTCAGAGATGGTTCCTTTGGTTGCATGGTGGCTAGTCTCTGTGGACCTCACTGAAGGTTGAGGTCACTGTGGACCTCACTATAATTGGGCACAGACACTCAGCCCCCAGAAGCCTCATCAAGGGTTTCTGGATGACTGCAGGTCCTTGAGTGCAGATTCTCAGTGTCTGCAAGCCTCAGAAATGGGTTATCAAGTGAGATTGGTTTACTAGGAAACAACTTCCATTTCCCATGGGTTTATTGAGGCTTCTGATATGACTACAGGTCGCTGGGTGTGAGTCACTGAGTGCAGCTTCCTGGTCCCCAGGAGCCTCATCCATGGTTCCTGGATGGTTATGGATCACTGGATACAGCATTCCAGTCCCTGTGGGCCTCCCTGTGAGTCCCTGGATGACCACAAATCTCTGAGCATAAATTCCAAGTCCCTGCCACCCTGAGAGATGGTTCTCCAGTCTAGCAATTGTTTCAAACTAGATTATAAATTTGGTACTCACAGAAATATACTTATAAAAATGAATATATGTAAGTAGGAATATTGAAAAATATTTTAAAAAGTTTATTGAAATTTTATGCATTTTCAGGCAGAAAAAATGAGATACAAATTGACAAATATTAGAAGAATTTTTACCAGTGGAGAGTATCAAGTAGCTGAAATGAATGAAATTGGAGTTTGAATGAAAAAGAGAAAATGGAATGCAACAAAAAATGTTAAAGAAAATAATGTGTATTTTCTACATTAAATATACACCCACTACCAATCTAAGAGTTACTAACTACAGATTTCGCAAGGTAGTGGTGAAAGCCAGACTTTAGTATAAGTCAGTAGAGCAAACCTTGTTCATATTCTTAATCATAAAGTAACATGCTGGTGCTTCTTTGAATTTCAGCCACAACTGAAGAGATTTTGAGTTAGAACTGAGTCATGTTTGTAGCTCACAGAGAGAGGAGAGAGCTCTAGAGGTTTTATAAACTGAATTGACATTTATACAATCACGTCTTTAATGGACTGGATCCTACTAAAATAGTTTTAATAGGAACTAGTCTTAAAAGCTAATATTGATGATAACCAGGATACAGGCTAAAATGTCTCTACACAAAAATTAGATCTGAGTTTAAATGAAAATAAAAGTCAATGACATGGATACTTAAATGTCACATATTTTAAGATCACTAAATGAAGATTTTTAAAATGCTATTATAACAAAGATTATAAGTGCCTAAACATGTTGGAAATAAGTGTGAAAATAGGCAACATTGTCAGAAACTCATCCAAAATAAACAGCATGTCATTTAGGAGCACTGGATGAAATAGGAGACCGTCATTGTCAAAAGAAATAAGGCAGACACAGAAAGTCAAATATTGCATGATTTCTCTCATATGTGAAATGAAACACTTAAGAGGGGAAAAAGACAAATGAAAGGACATTAGAATGAAGAGAATAGAATCAAGAGATAAGGGAGAAGGTTGAAGGATGGAGGGGTGTGTATGGTTTATGTTGTTTAATTTTTTTAGATTTACCTTCAAATTCACTTAGTCTTACTTCAGTCATCTCTAAATTGCTTTTGGATCTATTTAGTATATTTACTCTCTGATATATATATATATATATATATATATATATATATATGGTTTTCAAGTCGTCATTTGATTCTGTTTCTTATCTTTCTCCGTCTGTTGTTCAAACCAATTATTTCATATAGCATACATATCAATAGAACTTCTGAAAAAGAAGGAACTGATAAATTGAGTGGCAAAATAAATGTACAATTAGAGTCAGAAACTTAAAATCTTCCCCCAGTACTTGGCAAAACTCTGGAAGATATTAGCAAAATTATAGAATGAATAGTATGAATAAAATCATAACTGTGACATTCTCAGATCCAGATGACTACATTTATCATTAATAGGAGCAAATGCATTCAAATGTGCCTAGGCCATTTTTTAATAGGAATACTATTTAAGTTATAATCAAAGCCACAACAAAGTTAAATAATATATAATTTTTAAAATTCTCTCTGAAAATGATTAACTTAAATTAAAAATCACTGAGACTATAAAAGGACAATGTTCAACCAGTCATAAATTAAATAAATATTGTTAAATAATACATAAATCAGACATGAAATCTCAAATTTTTATCAGATTAATTAAAAGTAAGCATACATTTATCAAAATGTATAGCGTGCAGCAAAATGATGCTTAAATTTCATATCAGTCAGTGCTCACTAGTTATGCACATGTGTGTGACATGTAAAAGATTCACAGAAATGTTTACAGTGGTAGCCTGCTGAGCCAGATATGAAAGAACATAAAAAGGCTTCCTTCTTCTTGGAGAGTCAAACATTCCACCAAAAGCAGAAGTCCAGAGAGTTAATGTAGAATTCCATGCTAATCCTTATTAGGAAGTCTAAGGAAAGAGCTGAAAAGCTGAAGAATCTGCCCTACAAAGTTGAAAAGTCTGTGCTAAAAGCCTGAAGACAAATGTTCAAAGGTGGGGCTGGGGATTTATCTCAGCGGCATAAGCACCTGCCTTGAAAGCAGGCAATCGTGAGTTCGATCCCTGGTACCAATTAAAAAAAAAAAAAGTTAAAAAAAATTGTCCAAAGGTGATGGCAAAGACAGGAGGTGCTCTAAAGAAACAGAAGTGTGACTTCCTCTCTCTTTTCCTTTGTATTCCATCCAGGCTACAGGCTTATTGGTTGATTTGGTTGATGCCATCCACACCCAGTAAAGGTCTAGTGTCTTCAGCAACCCATCATTCACACCCAGAACTATGCCACCTTCATCAGCTGGACATTTGGTATTTAAGTTAACACCATGGCTAATGCCATCAACATGTACTCATAGCATTTCATACATATTAGAAAAGCAAAAAACTAACACCTAAAAGCAATCCTTTAAGGAGCACAAAAAAAAGAGGAGAGATTTAAGCCTCAAATAGTACAGGAAAATAATAAAATATTCAAAGAAACCAATAAATTAAAAATAGAATAATGATGTGGAAAGACAATGAGACCAAATGGCAATTAAAAAAAAAAGGATTATAGGACATATTCAATATTTTATTATTCAGTATACTTTGTACTATATGATTATTTTGCACCAATGAAACCTAATGTGTTTTGTGTTTAAGACAATCTATGCTAAACTATCATCCTCACTAGATTAAGTATAACAAATACATATTTGATTTAACAATACCTTCAATTTTGAATGAATTTATCAGGATATAAATCATCAAAGGTTGAGTGATATCAGTACTTGTTTTAACCTATTTTTTCTAGCATCTTATTTTGTAGTCACAATGCTTGTATCTTATAGTACACTTTTTTTAAAAATTTTGTAATACAAAAACACTCCTCCAATTAAGTGGTGCATGGCTAAATCCTAGCAAACTGAATTTTATGTAAAACATTCAATTTGCTCACCCCAAAAGAGTCAGATGCTTGTGAGGCTATATACTGTCAAATATAATCTACCTAATCAATAAGGATAACTTTGAAAATTGAGAAATAAAAATGTCAATGTACTTTTGAGCAAAAATGAATGAAATACAAATATAACCTAAATTTTTAATTTCTATTTATCTTTGCAGATGATAGAGAATATATTTTGGCACTAAAATATTTAAATAATTGTCTTCTAGCAATTGTCTACATAGCTTTTGTCTGTTCTTGAATATCAATGAAATGATAGCTAACATGGTTTAAATTCACCAAGATAGTAACCATGCATATGGAATTCCTCAACATGAGCAGCAGCCCACTTTAAATGCTGGCTCTTTTGAAAAAACACATTTTCCTACTTAGAAGTTTTAATGATTATCAGATTGTACAGTAAACTGACAGTTTGAATCAACAAGAAACATTATTTATGAATATTAAACATTAATAAGTATAATTGTACTGGTATATAGGACATTGGAAAACATGCCCCTCATCTTACCAGAGCAGCCAATACCAAGGCTAATATTTAGAAGTGAAAGAATATTTTAATTGAATTTACTGACAGGATGAAAAATATCCCTTCAATTGTTATGATTGTAGTAGTGTAAAAATAAATATTTTAACACTTAAAAATTTGGGGGTTACATGCAAGCATGGAGGAAAAACCCCATGTGCATGACAAAAAGTTTGTGTAAAGAGAGAGAGCACGCGAGAGCACGCCCGAGCACATCAGAGAGAGAGAGAGAGAGAGAGAGAGAGAGAGAGAGAGAGACAGACAGACAGACAGGGACAGAGACAGAGAGAAGGTGAGAGAGACAGAGAATTGTGTGCATCAGCATCTTTACTTTATTGGGTACAGCATACAGTCCAAGTAGAATTTCTCCAGTATATTTTATTTGGTGGGTTTAAAGTAAGCTGATGTTAATTCTAGAAGATCCCATGGTAGCTACTGCAAATGTACAGAGTACTTTCCCTGCATGAACACAGGTGGAGCCAGTCTAGTAGATTGTATTTATCTGTCCTGTAAAAAGTGATTACAAGGGATCAATTAAATAAGGCAGATTTATGATTATATGATAAAGCAACATAAAAATATAATAATTTGCCACTAACGTTCTCACATCAAAGATTTAGATTTTTCAGCCCAGGTGATCTCCTGGGGTTCATTTGTGTAGCCTAAGCAAGGAGAAGGTAAGTCAACAGCCCAATATTAAATATCAATGGAGAGCTCCAATTTTATGTTCAGGAATAAATAAATGGTGGAGATTAGGAGCTTTTCTCACAAAATAATTTGAATCAATTAATGTAAAAGGAATAAGAAGAAAAATAGAATCACTGTTAAGCAAATATCACAGACACAACTGTAACATGACAAATCAATAATGATGTTAAAAACATTGGGGAAAATTTCAAGGAGAAAAAATACATTTATGTATTTTTAATAATAAGTATAAATTCAGAAAAACATTCTTAGTATTTTTCCTCAGGCAAACATCAGGGAATGCACTTACTCAAATTAAGGCATGACATCACTCTTACAGATCCACTGTACTGTAACGGAGTCCATCACAGAACTAAATGCATTATGTGGTATGTGAATGTATATATTCATTAGCTAGTATATCAGGGTAGTTAAAAATCAACATTTTCTATTTACTAGAAGCCTTTTTGTAAGATTATGTGTTTGCTTTTTAAGGGAGAAGTACTGAAATCAACAATTACTTAGTTATAATTGTCCCCCCAAAATTTATTGGAGACTTAGTGATAATTGGAATACTTAGTTATAAGTATCCGCCCTCCAAAATGTATTGGAGTAGTTAGTTATAATTATGCCCCCCAAAAACCTTTATTGCTTCTTTATTGGTGAGCCACTTTGATTGCAACAAAAAGTTTTTTATCCTTCGATATATTTTGTGTACAGAGGCTTTGGTAATGAAGAATCATGAATAAAGTGAGAACATGATTTTACTTGTACAAAAAAAAGTGTAGGATGATAAATCTATGGTATGAATTTAAGGTGGGTTGAACTTGTTTGCAATATAAATACTATTTAAAGTTAATGGGCACTATATATCCAGTATCTCTACTTCTATTGTTATTTGTATTCTTACAACAGCAGTACAGATTAGTTTTGAATATATGAAAAGAAAATAATACTGTGGTGTTTGACACTCATAAATTAATATTGCACATATTCCTTATTGAAAATCATGCAAACAAGACTATTTAAATTTCCTCCACAGGCTTTAGTTAATATGTAGAGACACAAATTACTTTTCTTGTGCACAATTTTAGAAGCTTTGAGTTATGCTGTTGAACTCTAAATTGTCTCACAATTGTCTCCATTTGCGTAAGTTTCTATACATTCTAAGTCTCTGCCTCACTGGCATCTTGATGACTAGTTATGTTTGTATTTATTCTACTATACATAACCTCTTCGTAATTTCTAAATTTGGTTTTTGTATTACTCTATATTTCTTTGGATTTCTTGTCAGATTTATTCTGGGATAAGTAGATGAGAGGAATATGGTTTTGACTATTAACCTCTAACAAAGATTTAAAGCTTTTGTTAAATATAATTGCCATCACATACATGAAATGGCAATTTAGAAATACAGACATATGGGATCATTAATAAATTTGACCCTTCTTCTTGGCAAGGGCAATAATACTCTTTTGTACAGGCAATTATGCTGCCAACATGATTAGAAAACAAGTCTAGTGAAAATACCCCTGCATAGTTTCTCTGAAGTTGAGAATGTCCACAGGGACTTGCTAATTGAATTGTTACAGGCTTGGTTGAGCAAGTTACGTGCTGTGGTTCCACGTGCTCAGGGATTAACTGGGTTTCATTATGTCAGCAAAGACTGATTGCCAGAAGAGGAAAGTGTGTCACAGTTTAAAACATTGGTTCAATGATGATATAGTAGTAATTGAAGCTTACAGGCAAGGATGCTATCATGTTGTCTCCTTGGACAAACTGCATAAAGAAGGGACAGCAAAAATCTGCCACTCTTATTTCTGGTTACTTGATTAGGTTTTAAATCAACACAGTTAACTAATCATAAGTAAAATATAATAATTTGATTCATGATTGTAAAAGCAAGTCCAATATCTGACTTTCACTACTAGATAATTTCCCTAATTAAATGCAGGTGTGTGTGTGTGTGTGTGTGTGCGTGTGTGTGTGTGTGTGTGTGAGAGAGAGAGAGAGAGAGAGAGAGAGAGAGAGAGAGAGAGAGACAAAGACATACAGAGACAGAGAGATAGAGGATAGAGACAGAGAAAGAGACAGAAAGACAGAGGCACAGACAGATAGACTGAGAACAAGTTAAATCCAGGGCCTCATACATGTTACATTTTCTACAACTTGACATATACCTCCACACACAAACTATAAGCTATTTTTGTTAATCTTGAACATATTTGAAGAAATCAAAAGCTGCTAGCTGAGTAGTACTTCTGTGTAAACAGGCTCCTGAACAGTAAAGTAAATATTTCTTAAAACAAAACAAAACAAAACAAAACAAAACAAAACTTCAGAATTCAGTCACATTATATTTTGCGCAGATCAACTTGCTATGGGGTGACTAATATCTGTGTTCCATATTGTAGCAATGTATATTTACTGATTAAAAAAGGTTTATACAGACACTGTAGCATACATAAACAATGAAATTTAATTCTTCTTTTAAAAGTAACACATTTTTCATGGCATGGGTGACCCTAAAGATACTACTCTTAGTGAATTAGAACAGAAATAAAATATAGCATGATTACATTTCATGTGAAATTTTAAAAAGTACCAATTAAATATTTAGACATAACGAGCAAGTGAGATAATAAAGGAAATGGGAAATGTGGAGAAAAAAAAAGATACTTAGTGTCACCTTCATAAGGAGAATAAATTTAGATATCTAACGACAGGCAGATGATAAGCAAAATTGTTGTACTACAATTAGTAACCAGCTAAATTAGTAGAATTTAGCTGTCTCAGCATGTTGTAGTCAGGGGTTGTACACAGAGAACAACTAGGATTAGGAAATGGAGTTTATAATATTTTTATAATGATCACTGAAAGTTAACACAGGAAAATGCAGGAAATCTATCCACAACACCAAAGACACGGATTATTTAGACAAGAGCCTAAACCCCACGGCAATTTCCCACATGAGTCCAGATAAAAACCCAGAGCTCAGGACAGTGCCTCTGAGAAGTCCAGCTGGAGTCCAGAGCCTGCAAGAAGGACTCACTCCAGTCTCTTTTATAGATCCGTGCCGGGAAGACTCAGGGGTCAGTAGTGGAAGCCAGAAAGTCTATGCCAGCAGGGTAAAGGAGCTGTGTAGTGGGATGAGGGTTCTACGCTGCAACCAAAAAGTCACACTCACAACAAAGACCAGTGCTAAAAGGCACCACAGTTGTCCTCAGCAACACGGAGGCCCCGAGCTCCTCCCATGACAATCTCAGTCGGGTACCTGCCAGGAAGCAGCGTGATAAGTTCATCCTAGAGACCAAGCAGCACATGTCTTCCCCTCAAGAGCCAGAAAGCAATGCTCGATGTGAGGACCAAAGGTTTTCCAGAACCAACAGCTCAGACAGCAACTCTTAGGAGAACCCACAATGCCTCCTTAACGCCTCAACCCCCCTATACCTCCCTTCTTCTCCACCTGTTTATCCTGGCAGCTTTCCTCAGGTGGAGCATCTTCACTCAATGCTGTGCTGATGTAATCCAGCTGGTGTTAAGTTGACCACCAGTTCTTAACCCTTAACACAACACTAAAAATGAACAAACAAGATGGAGGCAAAGGGGAGTTGATGAATATGTTAATTCCTTTCCATTTACTAACCTCTTTTACTGTCTATATTTATCATATAACATCATGTTGTATGCCTTACATGTGTGGACTAACATTTTCTTTGTATAAACTACATAAGTTGTACACATGTAGATAGCCAAATTAATTACTGGATGAGTTTAGAAAATTCTAATGCATTTTAACCTCTATTTCTTTATGGGAAAATGTGGAAAACATATTAGCAAATTCATAGTTAGATTTTACATTTTATGTGTAAGGATCCTATTTTTCCCTTTAAAATATTGCTTACCTAATCATTCAAATCATCATTTGGTTCTAGTGTTTACTTGTTGTGAGATAGTCACTGGCAATTGTTGAATTAAAAATATAAATAATGAGTTATATCACCGTTCTTCATACATACACTGGCAAACAGTTACTTAAATAGGTGTAGTTTGTTATCTAATTACTTAGAAGAGTATATTTTATGTTCGATTTCTTTGGCTGTGACAAAATACCTGAGTTAAACAGCTTGAGAGAAAAAGGACTGATTTTTGCTCATGCTTTCAAAGCACTCCCTCAGTGATCTGTCTCTTGGTTTTGTTATTTTGGGCCAGTGGTGACGTAGAGAATCATGACAAGGAGTATGTGGTAAAACAAAGTAGCTCAGGTTTAGGCAGCAAGAAAGCAAGGAAAGCAGAGTGAGCTGAAGTTGATGTCCCACTCCAGAAAATATGCCCAAAGTCTTAACCTTTTATTTTTGGGGCCCCACTCAGAAATTCCAATGCCTGGTTCTAGGATCACCAGAAGTGAATGAATCCTTTCACATAGGTGCCTTTGGCTAACAATGATTCAAACCATAAGAGCTTTTCATTAAATGATTATAAAAAGCTCTTATTTGGGTGTCAAGGAAGTCAGTACAAGCTACTCATAAATCATTTATTATAAACTTTGAGCCCATATTAACTACTTTTCCTTTAAACTATGATAACTTTGAATAAAGCTTGAAATTAATATATCCCTCTACATTCCAGAAATTTTCTCCATTCTCCAATTACAAACGTTTGTGTGTTTATAAGAAGCTGCTCAAATGTAAGACATCAGTATATTCTAACATGTGTCGGAGGAAAATCTGTGGATGTATCACCAACAATTGAAAAATATTTAAATGAAAATAACTCAAATATTTCTTAAATATTTGAAGGTAGAAATTTCCTAATTTATTTTACTTGAGGTGCTAGAATATTGTCTAAATTCTCATTCAATATACATGTTTATAGCATATCCTTATGGGGAACAAAAATGGAATTTCAGAATTCTTGCATGTATTAAAGTACTTCGTAGTTGTTGTAGAGATAAATTTTCCTGCCCACTCCTAGCTACGAAACACAGGCAGAACAATATTTGAATGTTGATCAGGACACTGATAATTTGCTGTTTTGCCCTATTCTAGTATCCTCTAGCAAAGCAATAAATAGACTATGATTTTGGAGCATTAGTCATAATCTTGAATTCTGGTGCAGAAAACGGGGCCCCATCACTCCGGCCTTTTGAATAAATGAGCAGAGACAGAGAGTGCTATAGTATTCTATGTGACTTTCTCTGTTACCTTATTATGCTAACTCTGTTGTATATCTTTCCCAATTATTTTTTTCAGGATGCAATTAAATTACATCCAAAAATATGACAAAATATGCATTTCAGAGGAATAAACTGTTGTTCATTAATTTATGTTTCTAGGAAAGTGTGTTAGCTAAATTAAGATGTTTTGTACAAATACCAACTCCACCCAAGGACTATGAACATTACGTCCCACAAACATGTACAAAACAAAGGATGAGACCAATGAGATAGGAGAAAGAGAGAAAAGAAAGGAGATGAGAAATAGATTAAAAATATTATGTGCATGTACGAATCCCCCACAAGGAATGTATGCATTATGTATTACAGGCCGGTGCTATGTCACTGAGCTACATCCCCGGCCCTTACATTATGTAGTAGTGAAAATAAGCAAAAAATAAAATATTTTGCAGGAAAGCTAATTTATTATCTATTATTTTAAATTTTCTAATGTTAGTAAAAATGACCTAATTACTCTTTTGTTTAAACAGGATGGTGATGGTGTTTTATAAATCTCACTCCAATTATATTTTTTAAGAAAGCATTTATAAAGAGCAGAAATTGCAATTGTTTCTTGCAAATGAACATCTCTATATGCTGTCTACTTTTGTAAACAGTATATTTATACATCCTATGTTGAGATTACAGTATAAAAACTGGAAAGAGGACCTGGGGATTTAGCTCAGTGGCATAAGCTCTGCCTTGCAAGCCTGTGGTTGCGAGTTTGATCCCTGGTACCGGTTTAAAAATAAATAAATAAATAAATAAATAAACTGGAAAGAAATCTGACACCTGATGAATGTACATCTTGAGGTACTTTTTAGTTTGGTTTAGTGGTATAATCAGGCAAAAGCACAAAAAACTATCATATTTGATTGGACTAAATACAAGAGAAGACACAAATATTTATCGTAGCTAGCTGTTTTTGTTTTTAGGAATCTCTTTAATTTATCAAGCATATTATAATTATATCTGAATCACTTAGCTGCAAACATTCCTCAAATATGCAATTTTTATCAGTGAAAAATAGTTATCAATTAGCAAGTCCTCTAAAAGCTACTGGAATGATATGTCTCATCAATGTAATTAATTTTTAGATTCTGTTTTGATTTTTGGGGTTTTTTTGCATTTTATTTGGATTTTCACAATTTGAAATATATTGAAATAATGAATTATCTTTATTTTAGTACATTCCTTCATAGTACTTGGAGTTAAAAAATCAGAGCTACATTGAAATAGGTACATTGAAATAGCAACTAATTTTGAGATTACTCACATTTCTTCATGATAGAATAGAAGAATGAAAAATAAAGACAGACCAAGGAACCAGCTTCAACCGGTCTTTGGAAAACATCACATAAAGGTGTATGTTCAGGTGTATTACTGAAAGGGTTGTGTGCAGAAACCTCAATAACTCAATTCTAGGAAATGTTGCCTATGGCTGATATCCAACAGACTTAAATGAAATCTCTGCTTTGTTTTTTAAATTATGTTACTCTTACATCAATGAAAATTCTGAAGAAACTCTCAGAAACGCTGAAGCTAATAAATATACAAAACACAATTATATCATTATTTTAATTACAGTGTCAGTGAAGCATCTTTCTGGCCAATACCAAACCTTGTTCCCTAGTTGTCAGTTCACTACCATTGTTTGGCTGGCATAACGACACAATCCAGTTTTTTTGGCTTGGAGTTGAACTCGTATGAGCATCTTTCCCTAATGGTTGATGAAAGGTATTGATAGGTTTATTATTTTTGGGACCCGTTTGTGGCCCTGCCCCTTTGGAAGCCACTTCCTGGCAGCCAGCACTTTCTCTGAGCTCCTTTTTGCAGTTTAGGTTGAGAAAACTATTCCTGCACACTTGTTTCTATCAGTGTGCTTGCACTGTGCCACAGACATGTTCTTCTAGAGCTGTGGCCTAAGTCTTTCCGGGGCCAGCGTGGTAGTGGGAGTGACTGAGAAATACTGTGCCAGGTTGTGCAGAAGCAAGAGGTGGCCTTCGGGCAGGGAACCCTTCCTGTCCTGAAGATCTTAATGTGTTTTTGCCAGTTTTAATATTTTTACCAGCACATGTTTGTAGTAGTTAATGATTACATTCCTTGTGGTGAGCTGGCCATCATATTCTCACCCTGTGATGGGAAAGCCAATCTCAACCATTTGTCAAAGGCCTTTAGGCTTTTTTTCTCATTCTCCTGAAAAATAGCACCTGCTTCCTTTCAGTCTGTCCTTCTTTAGTCTTGTTTGAACACACACTTGCAAAGTTTTTGTTTGTTTTGTTTTTCTCTTCACATGGTCAAGATGATATTTTCCAGACTCCCATGCTCTGCTTCCTTTGTATTTAGAAATTTTGCCTTTGCGTTGTCACTTTGCTCTTATATCTCAATATTGGCTGGTAAAATCAGCTTTCCAGTAGGTTAAAAGCTCTGGTGCTTCGCTAGAGCTTCAGTCTCCGGACCTAACTGATCAGTTACCATTTTGGCCCTCCATGGCTCTATGATATAATAAAGTGCGTCCAGGTTCCTTACAACTGCATCAGAAGGATGGTCTTTATTCCAGTCACCTGTGAGATATTCTCCATTTCTATTTGAGAGTTTTTTGGAAAAGTCTATATTGCAAACTTTGCTGGCAGTGTTCTAATAATGACCACTTAGGCAATTTTTAAGAAGTTCTATTCTTTTCTTAGCATTTTTCTCTTATGAATCTTCATCACAAGTATAAAGCATATGTAATAAAGTATAAAGAAAATATTCATACTATTCTAGGCTTTTCTAGGCACTCATTTCAGAACAGTTTTTCTCTTTACTCATTACCCATTCCCAAAATTACTTTCGCATTTTCTGGTATTTCTCTAACAGCATCTTATTTTTCATAAGTAATTTTCTGCCTCAGTCTTGATTAAACAGAAATACCTAAAACTTGGTGATTTAGAAAAGAAATAAGTTTATGTAATTCACAATTTTGTGGCCTTCAAATTCAGTAGCATGACATCAGCATCAACTTGTCCTAGGTAAGGGGCCACATGGTGAATCATAAGATGACGGGCAAGCACACCAGCAAGTAGCTGTCCACAGGAGGAAAAAAAAAAAAATACAAGCAGCAAACTCCCTTTGTAATGACTCGCTGTCATGGTAACTGATCTAAAACTACAATGATTATATTAATGTCTCTTTTGACCTAATCATTTCTTCAAGATTGCATCACTCACTGCGACAATGACCATCAAGTTAGAACAGAGTTTCCAAGGCCAAAAATAATACATAAACTCACATCATGCTTGACTATTACTCTGGCATAAGTTGACTGCCACTAAAATTACAAGAAAAGCAATGGCTACTATAAAATTAACCCATTCACCCTTTTTTCATTATCAAGTTAGAAGTACCACACTCTGGGATAAGAACGTATTTCCATTTATGAAGTTTTCCAATATTTAATGTGCAATGTAAATAAATATACTTTTAAAATTCTGCACCTATTCAAACAGTGAAATTTATATTTTAAAGGATATTTACATTAAATATTAAGGGTTTACAACTTTTCTTTGATAGCTCATGACAAAGAAATATAGGGAGGAAAAACCACATGCTGAAATAATATGTTCCCCCAAAATAAATTGTTATCCTATGAAATTTAGTCTTTTAAAAAAATTCCATAAGTTTTAGCTTCACCAAACAACAAAAGCTTTACAACAGCAACACTGTGATTTCATGTTTTTCTGGAGATTTTGAAATCAACTTCAGTTGAGTCTGTAATTAATTAGTTAATCTGGCATCTGTGTGTGTGTGTGTGTGTGTGTGTGTGTGTGTGTGTGTGTGATTCTACTGTCAGAATATTTCTTCCTTCCTGCTTTTGTTGGTATTTTCATGTCATGATTGGCTCCTACCAGTCATCCTGTCACTCACATTAATAGTTGTATGCACATGAATTACTCAGGTGCATTTCCCATGAGTCCAGGTGGATATATTCCATGACAAAAATATTACCAAGGAGATTTATTATCAGACAGTATCTATATAATTTTAAGTGAGAGTTACTAATAGAGAAAACATAAAAGGAAAATCCCCTTTGATATAATACTGAGTTAGATACCATTTAAATTGTATTATAGCATGCTAAAGTGCAGAATATCACATGTATTTGTGGTATTTTGGAATATCAATGAATCTTATGTAAAATTTATGAAAGTCTAATGTGAATAATTTATGCAAATAGAAATTGTGAAGTTACATTTCTGTCACAACTGAAGAAAATAATGACAATATTATAAGATACAAAATAAGACTGACTTTAAAATGTTTAGGAAAGTATGTGGGCACACATTGTCTCTAGTTTGTGTGGGGGGATGAAGATGATTAATCAATATGGCATGTGCCTATCAAACTCTTTCTTATATTACTGGCCTCAGATTGTACGTATTAGAATGACAAAGCAGATGAGAAGAAAGCCAGATACTAAGATTTTAGCTTTTAAGTTTTCTTGTATATTTTTTTAACTTTTAAATCCAGGCACTTGCACACTTGTCTGTGCTGGAAGGAAGAAGTTGTGTAGTTGTGTGTTTGTTTGTACTGTATCTGAGTATATATGTATTTTAATCTTTTCCTTCTACTAACTCTAAATTAAATTTATGCTATCCAAACTGAGAAAAAGTGTGGTGTCTGGTGATTGTCTCAAACTGCGATAGAAAATTTAAATTTAGCCCACTTGAGATACAACTTGTTTCCCCAATTATTTGTGTCATAGTTGGTAAAATAGTCCATCTTGGAGGAAAGGCATCAGAGAATATATCAAAGTACATATGGCAGCACAGTAGGCTTAATTAGGGGAGAACAAGACAAAATAGTATTTCAAAAGGAGACATTTTATTTTATTTGTATATCTATCATCATGTAAAAATGTTTCTACTTTCAAATACCATCACTCATATTTCCCATCAGTGTGGAAATAATTTTTTAGAAAAACATGGAATTTTCTTTATATTGTTAGAGGAATGCAATATGTTGACAAATGACTGTGGATAAGGGAAGACTGTGAAATACAATAAGAAATGTGAACAGATTTGATCCAAATTCATGGAGGCCTGGTGTGAAAAGAGCAGGCCATTGGTGGCAGAAGCTCCGTGAAATCCAGGAGAACGGTTCCAACCTGACAGAGTGGAGACACTGGGCATCTCCCAAAATCCCACCCACAGAGCACCGGACTCCACGTTCAGGAAGAACACAAAATAAAATCAGCAAGGAAAAAAATACTTATGAAATTGAAATCAAATTCTATAGCCACAGATAAGAGCTCAGCTGTAAAGCACCTGCCTGGTTAAGTGCAAGGTCCTGAGTTTGATTCCTTATACCAAAACACTAATGAACAAACAAGCAAAAAAAAAAAAAAAAAAAAAAAAAAAAAAAAAAAAAAAACAAAGGGGAGGGGTGGAATCCCAGAAAACTTATTCTCACATACAGGCAAAAAGGAAATTTACTAAACCTGATCAGGAAGAATGCAAGATATAATCAAAATTAATTATAACCATTTTTTTGAAAAATTCAAGCACTTAATTTAAAATACATCTGAAATATGATTAAAAAGGAATAAAAACTTGATAATACACTGTCAAATGGATAATATATTCCAAATTAATGTGAGTCTTATTAAGTAAGAAGATATCAATGTTTATAGACTGGAAAAGTGAATGTTGCTAAGTTTCACACACTTGCCAAATGGGTCCATAGATTCACCAAAAACTTTACTAGAATCATAGATGGCTTATTTGAACAAATTTTTACATTAACATTAAAATACATCTTGATTTTCAAGAATCCAGAATTATTCTTTAAGAACAAAAGTGAGGAATCTGGGATGCTGATTAGAAAACTCACTACAAAGTAACAGTAATTGATAAACAATGATCTCAGTAATGACAGATAGGTAAATGAGCTGAAAATCACAGTCCAGAAATAAATATTTACATCTCTGACCAAATGATTTTAATAAGGAGTGAAAACTGCTCAGTGTAGAAAGAAAATTTATTCAATAAATGGTGCTAAGAAAATTGAATAGTCACATAAATTCATATGTATCCTAACTTTAGTCTATGGACATTAACTATACATGCATCAAATATTTAAATGTAAAAGCTGAATATAAAATTTTGGTGAAAATATATCTATCAAGGGAAAAACTGAACATCAATCAAACCATTAAAACATCATTCTGAATATTTCTCCCATCATATTTACATTTTATCTAATAATATCTTTCAGGAAAAGATTCCTCTATATAAAATATTGTGAGATTCTATAGCAAAAATTATAGCTATATATTTCACCTTATGTATGTTAGCATTTGTATTTAAAAATCATATGCTGTAACTTTGATGCAATAAGGTAAGGCATTCTAATTTAAAATATGTGAGAAAACAGAACAAAATTATTTTTATTTTTACCATCCTAAATAAAATCAGGAATATATATTCTGAAAATAATGTTCATTTGAGAATAACCATTGCAATTGCAATGTAATGGGAAGTGAGAACCGTTGCATATTATAATCTTGGAAATACAGAGACACCCAAGATTTTAAAGGTAAAACGAAGAAGTTCATATGTTATTCAAACTATTACACTATTGGGGCTGGGGATTTAGCTCAGCGGCATAAGCGCCTGCCTTGCAGGCAGTCGTGAGTTCGATCCCTGGTACCAATAAAAAAAGGAAAAAGCCAAAAAAAAAAAAAAAATATATATATATATATATATATATATATATATATATATATTATAAGAATCAGTAATAAAAATGATGTCGGTTTATGCTGGGACAGGCTATTGCTAGGCCGATACCCTGGAATAATTTTAATACAAAACTATGTGTTCAAGAGACAGAAGCCTTTTGTTCAAGGCGAAATTCCTGGCAGATTATGGAATGCAGTTTCCTATCAGGCATGCGTAAACGAGCTCCTCTCTCATATCAACATGCGTTTATCCATTTACTTTTTGGTTAGAGTTTGAAACATATGACTCTATTTTTATTCTAGATCTTACATATTTTCCTCCGCTAATCAATGTGTGAATTTCAGTTTACAGAAAGACACACCCTCCCCCATTTATAGAGAGCAGCTGATTTTTTTTTTCCACTGTAGCGATTAACCTGCCGGCTATGACACTTTCTGTGACAGTTAAGAAGAACAGATGTGCGAGAAAGGCTTTGTTTTCATCTTGTGGTATTTGTGATTGAACCTTGGGTCTTGGAACACCTAATCCATTTTGGTTTTGTTTTAGTTTTCCATTTTCTTTGTTTTCTTTTGTTTTTGTTTTTGAGACAAAGTCTACTAAATTGCTAAATCGTCCAGGCTGGGCTCAAATTTATGATCCTCCTAATGAATCTACCAGAGTCCTGGGATTACAGGGTTGTGCCACCACACCCAGTCAACATCCCTTTTTAAAGTCTGCCCCAGTATCAAGGAAGGTTTAAGGAAGGAACTGTTGTTACTGTTTTGATACAAAGCATGAAATGTGTTCATGGCTCTTGTGTGTAGGCAGAGGCAGAAAGCTATGATTCTCCTGGACTGTAGGATTGGTGGACACAGTTACAGTATTATTTTGGGTCCGAGTCTATCAGATGATCGTACAGCAAGGGAAATGAAAATTTTATTTTCTATTTGTTTGACACAGTGAGAGATAAAAGCCATCATATACAGAGATTTTGTTTTACTGTATTTATGAGTTTTATTTCTGAGAACCTTATATACATAAGGCTTTAATGCATTGTCAGCTTCTACCATCTTGTGACTTCATAGTTTCTCATGAGAAGTTTTTCATCCCTGAATCCTTTCTCTCTTCACTTTGATTTTTCTCACATCTCTTAAATGTCTGTATGTACAAAGAATTCAGCAAAGCCACCTTTGGATATACCTGACTGTGCAGATGGAGTTTCAGCTTATATTTGTTTTTACAAAGACATGTTAGTTTGCATATTAAATAGTATGCCTTGTAGAAAAGATGTACTTCATCTGTATGTACATATGTTTTATGATATTATAGCCATATGAAGAAAAGATATTGAATATCATGTGATTGACATGTTATGAATGTTTTTCATTTCCTTTAATTGACATCTAATGTCCAACTGTTAAAAATTAATGTGGCACTTTTTACTTAGTGCATAGTAAATTGGTAGAACAAAAATAAATATTTGTTAAAAAAACAAATGTTACACTGTATAGAAAAACATACCAGGGTAGTTAAGCAAGCAAATTATTTGTGGTAAAATAGTTGCATGAGAAATAGAAAAATAGTAACTATATTATTATCCTTAAATGTGAGTAGCAAGAACAAAATAATTTGTTAAATAGGACTTTATAAATTTTATGTGGAAAAATCAGAAAGCAGGAGAAATGTTGAAAAATAAAAGGATGTATAACTTTCCCTTTGTTTTTGGTTTCTGGTGATCATTTCTATTCAAGACTATTTCCTCATGCATCATTTAAGGTGGCTCTACCAGCTTCAGTAGATTTCAGGCTGGACCTGGTGATTTTTGTACTCCTCGAACTCTGGATACCGGAGGCAGGAGGATTCCAAATTAAAATTTTACATAGACAATTAGTGAGATCTTGCCTCAAATGAAAACAAAATAAAACAAAACGAGTTTCCAAAGTAGTTTAGTGTCAAGATGTCACATTCAATCTTCAGTGTCAAAAAACCCTAAAATTATTCATTTTTAAGCCTTAGAATAGATAAAACTATAGAAGAATTTTAAAATTTCCCTTTGTTTTAAAACTTAGTTGAAGACTTTCTTGCTTTACTTTTGGCTACTCATATAGTGCCTTGTATTCACTATGAAGATGATGTGTTACAAACACATATAGAAGGAATACAAAAAAAATTCTCTAGACAAAAACATTGATTAATACCAAGTAATAAAGAGCATCACAAACCCACTGCTTGTTAAATGAACCACACAGATAAGAAAGCCTACTGCAATGAATGCTTCTTAGACAAAAAAGAATCAAACGGTTGACTGGAACAGGAATCTAAGTTAAAAATGTCTGCTATCCACACCAGTAAAAAAGTAAAAGACATGCTTGAGAAAATTTTAAACAATGAAGTGATGCATCATTTATTTGGCATGAGACTAAAATGTGCAAGATTAATAAAATAGAAATTTATATGTTTAATGAATGTGAGTTATGAATTGTGTGAGTAATGAATTATGCTTTTATTGTGCCTAAGTTGCACATTTTCTTTTAAATTTAAGTAAAACTTTGAGGTAGTCAGCTAGTCTGTGACTTGAAGAAATGCTAGTGTAGCTCACATAAACAAGAAAATTTTCATTTTGGTTCTTGATGTCCGTGATTTCAAAGTTGGCGGATTTCAGTCACCATGGTGGGGGTCACGATGATGGAGCTGCTCCCCTCACAGTGAGCAGGAAGCAGAGAGTGTATGAACAACCAGAAAAAAAAAGACATTTCAATCAAGAGCACAGCAACAACCCACTTCCTCAACTCGGCCCTGACTCCTAATGTCCTATTCAGCTATGAACTCATCAGTGGGTTTATTCAGCGCTCTCATGAGCAAAATAGCTCTCCAGGCCTGTACCTGAGCAGTTCTGCACTGGAGATCCAGCACTTAATTCATGTCTTTGGAGGTCCTTGATACTCCAACTGTGACTCTCATAAAACCAACGAAAAGCTTAGTTATTGTCAGGGACTGGAATTCTTGTAGAAAAAGAGAAGCTTGCTACTTTAATGAGAGGCCTTAAAATATAACCTTTCCAATGATCATTCAATGATGTGTACTGTGACATACTTTGTTTATCAAATTGAGTTAATATCACAATGTTTTTCAGAAGTTCACAGGGAAGGGGCAAACATTACTTGATTTTAATCGACTTATTTTTAATGAATCACCTGTATTTTATTTCTGTTCTTTGTTAATTTAGTAAGGAATTTGTTATAGATGGTCAATAATAGTGCTAGATTTAATTATCTTTTGAGACAAAAGAAGGTACGATATTTCAAATGCTAAATGTAAAAGTTATATATAGCTTATATTGTCAAAATATGCAACATAGGTTTCTAAAATAAATTATTTGGGAATTGTAATCAGCTTTATGTTTTAATATAAATTGTCACAAATTGTTAGGACACATTTTATGAGGTTCTTTTACATTTTCCCCATGCTCACTTGAGGATCAGATACAGCTGGCAGCTCATTTAAGTCAAGGACGTTTATTAATCACTTCCCATTATTCCAGTTATGATGTATGAAGGCTTTCACATTTGTGAGGTTTCAAAAGTTTCTAGAACTGATGATTCTCATTTCCTCATTTAAAACCTATTATGAAACGTTCTCCTGAGGAAAAAGACACCTGGGCCCAGTTAGCAGCTCTGGTCATCCAGTGTTTCTGAACGCAGAGCTGAAGTCTGTTCATGACCTGCTGTTTTTCCTTCTCTAAACAACAGTACACTAAATTATCCCTTTTTCTTAACAACACATCTTTTAATGTAATTAGTAGCCAATCCAGTATAACATGTGCTTCATTTAGAGGTTTTTGCTGTCAATTTTTTAAATTAAGCTTAAAATAAGGACTTCAGTAATGTGTATGTGTCACAAACAAAATGCAAATATCCCAACATCTACAACTAATAGTGACACTACTGGTATTGGTAGTTTATTTGACACAGAATGATTGTTATCTAAATGAATAAATATGTAGCAATCAGGGATTAGGCTAACTGAAAGTGTACTGTCATTCGGATTATCATTTTAGATCTCTCATATGGTTTTAATATTTTTTACTTTGACAAAGATAAAATGAAGAGTAAGAATCATATAAGTAACATTTTCACCTTATGCCCCTGAAAATGATGACATTTGCATATTTATCTTACTCTATTTATTATTTAAGTATTTATGAAATTAAAAGACATTTAGGATATGCAAGTGTATATGCTGTCTTAAAGGGTACAATATTTCCATGGAATTAAACCTAACAGTTTTTAATACCTACGATCAAATTTCTGCCTCACACACAATGGTGAGAACACATTAAGAAAAGCACTGAGGGATTTTTATGAACCTTGGATGATTTAATTAGTTGCAAGATGTATTATAAAGAGTGACTGTTTTAAAATGCAAATAGAAACCAAAACATTGTTAAACGATGATAAATATCTGAATACAATGTAACTAGAAATCTAAAATTATATGAACCTGTTTTTGAGTGTATCCATGTTCCAGGCAAATAAAATTATCAAGGAACCATGAATAGGATATTGAATTTTGATTAATATTTTTATGTAGTTCAAATCATTTTTTTACCAAAATGACTTGGGTGAAACATAGATTTCATTTATCACTTCCCTTGATATAAATTACTATAGTAAATTTATCACCTTAAGCATATGCTTTTCTGTATGGAGAGTTAAAAGATGATCATGCTTAAATTTAGAGAGGTCAAAAACTATGACATCTAATATACACCCAATAATTCAAGATAATTGCATGTGTCTAGCCATCTGGGAAATAGACAGTTTGTAAATTAGATGGGAGTGACTCATACATACCTTGACAGCCATAATAAAATGCTATAGTATAAGCTGGTAGATATTCACTTGTAGCTTACTTGGCATGTACTAAAATAATTTTTGATGACCAGTCAAAGGAACTTTGCAAGTATGAACTTCAGAGACAAGAGGTGGTCATATATCAAAATACAGAACATCTCACCCCTTACACATTTACGCTACTTACAATCATCAGGGTCCCACTGTTATTGTGGTTAACAAGTGTTTCATTTCCACTGATTGACTAAAGTATCCATTAATGGCAAAATGTGCTTTGTTCTGATCCTACACATACCAATCAATATTAAAGTCAATCAATTTTCATTGTAATAAGTTTACATTTTTGGAATGACTTGGAAAAAATTTCCCATTTTCATTCTTGGAATAGCATATTAAAAATAACAAGTGAGAATCCTGATGAATTTTGCACCAAGCATATTATATCAACATTCTTGAGACTGTGGATGTCTGAAACAAAGAATTTATTGTGCCAAAAATGCTACAAATGTTAGCCAAGAAGGACCAGACCCTAGGACAACTTGCTGCAATTTCTAACAGCAAGTATAGATGTATAGACAGTGGTTAAAAGTATTCACCAGACCTAGACTTAAGAATATTTTTATAATGCAGATTTTATGAAGGAAAGCAAAAGTTGCTTACATTTAACCCTGCATTGTCTACAGATAAAGGGATCAGGAAATACGAAACAGGAAATGTGGAAGGGAAGGCTGCTCATAAGGAAAGGAGACATTGTTGCTTTATTGATTGCTTGAATTTATGAGTGGAATGTAGAGATCCAAGGGTACCATGATGTGATTTGCGTAAAGATTTCAGTAGACATCAAAGAACGAGAAACAGTCTTCTCATCAAGTCTCACATGTAACCTGAGAGTATTTCCTGAGCTTTTCCCTTCTTCCATACTGTAGTCCGTGTACTTACATTTAGGGCAGGCATCCCAGACATTTCTCCTATCACTTTCGTCCTTAGTGCTTCTTTGCCTCCTAGACAAACCATGTTTCCAAGTACTGAAAACCGACATTCTATTGTCTAGTGTGTTGTATGTGAACTTTATAAGATGCTGTCATCTGTTATGCATCAACTAGATACTCTTTCTACAGTAATTTTTGCATACATTTCCATATTTAGGTTTCCATTGTGAAAACAAGTTCTATGGATGATATTGATATTTTGATAATGTAGATGAAGTACAATGATACACAGATTTAAATTAAGAAAATTATTTACATTATTATTTTATTAGTATTTTCACTTTCTAAAAAAATCTTTGTCTTATAGGAGACATTTATTGTCTTCCCATAATCATGCAGATATATTTACTCTCTGAACAGGTGGAATTTTTATGTCTTATTCAGATACATCTACTATTTCACCTTTATTTATTGAAAATTAAAGAAAAATAATAATCATGTTATTAAATAGACTCCCAGATAGGCTCCATAACAATAAATTAGCACCTAAATCAATACAGCCTCAGGACACAGAAGACAGAAACCTATGGATAATAAAATAGAAAGGAAGTACTGCTACAATGTAAAAGTTCATAATTTAACTGATAAGAACAGAAAATAAAGACAGAATAGATTTCTAGAAGTTGTATTATAAAGCAAAAGAAAGATGAATGTTCACCTTCTACCTCAAACAGACACAAACAAAAACTTATCACAAAAGGAGTAAAAGAAGAAATTTGTAGACTAATGTAGTGCAAATTCTCACACTTGATAAAATGAGATATTCTCTCCTATTTATTTGTTTTGATTTTAAAGGGAGTAAAACAGAGCAATAGAATGAAACAAAACAAAACAGCAATAGGACAGTAGGAAATCCACAATCATTAACCATATTATATCTGCTTACCCTCCAAATAGTAACCCAGACCACTGGCCCGGCCTGCAAAGTCAATCAAAGAACATGAGTATCAGGTTCCTCCTCCTTCAGTTACTTCAGGTATTATCATCTCAGACTGCTCCGTGCCCAGCTGCGTACAGGCGGGAGCAGGGGTAGGAGGTGGAGGCGGCTTCCTTGCTGTTTCTCCCCGGCCAGCAGTGCCTCCATCAGCACACAGGGAGGCCACAGGGTTTCCCTGCCGCTTCTCCCTGCTGGGTGACAGGACCTGTCTGCACAGGGGAGTGTGGGCTGCAGGCCTCCTTACTGCTCCTCCCCATCCGGAAGGGCCAGTGTCCCTGGTGTTCTTGTGTTTGCTGAATTCCTGAATCATCTCTCTCCATGGGCTTCCAGTCTCGGTTCAGATCCTTCCCGTGTCCATGGGGCCCACCTCTCTCCTCCTGCTCTTCCTCAGGTTGCTGTATCCCAGGTCTGCACAAAACTTCGGGAGCTTCTTTCTCTGCTGCTCAAGCTCTGCCTTTTCCTGGATGTCCATTTCGTACACCACTCAACTCAACCGTATTTGCTTTTAATTATTATTCAATAATTTGTTTGTAACAAAGAATTTTTAATACCAAATGTTAGACTGGAATATTATTAAAAATAACATAAAAATCTAAAAATTTTTCAGGTTCTTACAAAAACATGGTAGAAATGTGGGATATAATCTAATATAGAGAAATAAATAAAAATAACCTATTATAGTAAAAGATAATGCAGATAAATGTTGAAATATTAGAAGGCCAGAAAGATATATCCTTAAACTGCTTGCTTAATAAAAACTAAATTTATGGGTGAAATTTACTTTTAAATGTCATTGCTCACACATAAATACCATATTTAAACAATGCAGCAGCTGTGGGATTGAAAAGAAGAATTTGAGTAAAACATGATGAAGGTATTTAAAACGCAAATGATTCTACAACCTAATTACAACTATTTGTCTGCTGCTTGACAGAGGTCTGTAAGTGAATATGCATTTATCGCATGGTCAAGTAGAGAACAGCAAGAAGGGTAAACAGGTCAGCTTATAAGACACTGTGGTGTAGGGCACAACTCCAGAGCCAGATTGACCCATATCAAATTCCATTCCTGCTTCTACTTAACTATGTGGACTTGACATCCTTCAAGACATAAATATCAAAAAGCCTTAGTTCAGTTAAGTATAAATTAAGATAATCATAATTTATATATGGATAATGGTTAGTGTACAACATTGAGAATAGATGGAAAACATACAATAATTATTCTTCGCTGTAATTGCTAAATGTACAAAATTTCCTGGAGGTGAAATGATACATGCACATACACAGAGCTATAATTAAGTACTATTATTACCTCTAATTATTTTCTGAATACTAAATGTGGCCAATCCTTAAAAAAAGTTATGAAAAGATAAAATGGAAGAGTACTGCTTTGGTTGCTTGCCTTTAACTGAGTCACAGTACTCAGCCACCATAACTTGAAAGAGGAGAGGTTGGTTTTTACTCAGTTACAGTCCCCGGATGGCTGTCTTCAAAGGAAACAGCATAATGGAAGAAAACAGTTCACACCCTGGTGGCCAGGAAATAGGCTGGAGTTGGGGAAGGAGACAAACCTTCGAGGGCACCTCCTCAGTGACTTCCCTCTTCTGGCCAGATCCTAGTCATTAAGAAAAGCTACTTCATCACCCTCGAGACTCAGCCCCTTTCCAAACCCCACCTATAGGCACATGAGGCCTTTGTAAATGATCTGGATTCAAACAATAGCGGGTGCTATGAATTACTGTGTGACCTCTCTGTCTTCCTAGTCTCAGGTCTGCCTTGTGTGTCACTGGCCAGCCAACTCAGATTAAAAAAAAAAAAAATGTTTACAAATGAACTGAGGAAGTCTGACTCTTAGGAACAGATCAAGATTCATAAGTTAGTGTGAACATGGAGAAGCTAATTGGAAATTACCCAGGATAGGTAGTAACAGTGTTATGGATTAAAAATTGGTGGTAGACTTAACACCAGCTGAATTGAATCAGTATAGTGCTGAGTTTAGATGATCCACCTGAGGAGAGTTGCCTGCCTAAATAGAAGAAGAGCTAGGTATTGTGGGTTCTCCTAAGTGTTGCTGTCTTGAGCACTTGGTTCTCCTAGAATCATGACTAGCTTCCCCAGTGTGAATTTGGCCATATATCAGAGGACCACGGGACCTTGTTGGTAGGGTGGGTGTGGTTCACTTTGTGGAGCTCTGGTCCTTAAACTGAACATTGTTTCATGGCTCTGGGGGGAAGATGTGTACTGTTTAATTTCCAGGAGAAACTCTTCACGCTGGCTTTCTGGCATGTACTGCACTGTTATCATCAGCGAAGCTTGGGATCTCAGTGTCGCTGAAGGAGGCTGTGATACTTTTCAGGGCAGCCCTAGTCCTTGTTTTCATGATTTCTTGGCTCCAGTGTACAACCTTCAATACTAACACAGCTCCTTCACCCCACTGGCATAGACTTTCTAGCTTCCACCATTGACTTTTGGGCCTTCCCAGCACAGATCCATAAAAGAGACTGGTATGAGTCCTTCTCATGGGCCCTAGACCTCTAGTTGGGCTCATGGAAGGCATTGTCATGGGCTCTTGGTCATCATCTGGACTCATGGAGGACATGGCTGTGGGATCCAAGCCCTTGGCTGAATATTCTGAGTCTTAGGGTTATGGACAGATTTCCTGAACTTTTGGTTTTAATTCATAAAATAATATTATAAATTCTGTGTCCTGATTGTAGTTATTCTGTTCATAACCCCTGACCACAAAAAACAGCTTCCTACTTTTTCTCCTCCCTTCTTTATATTGTGGATTGAATTATTTCCTTCCAAAATTCATAAATTGAAATTTTATTCCTGAGGTTGTTGATAGTTATAAGTGGTGCTGTTAGAAGTTGCCTAGGTTTAGATACAGTCATATGGACAGATCATTCTGTTAGACAGGTGTCGCGAGGAAGACTCCAAGGGCCTCGCTCTCATGTAAAAACAATGGGGTTTTTATTATTCCGTGTACACGGGGTCCTCCAAACAGGTGGAAACGGAGAACCCTGAGTTGGGGCAAGGCTGGTGTTTTTAAGGATGAAAACCGCAAAGCAAGCAAGCATTGTTACAGAAGCCAATCATAGCAGTTAGAGCAGAACAGTTGGTGATTTGTCCATTTGTGATTGGTCAGATCATGAGGGGCGACCAGTGGGTCAGAGTTGATTAACTGTCTTGTTTTGCACAGCTTATTTTTAGGTCACCTAGCTCCTGTGTGGCTTGGTTCTGACATACTTCCCAATCTTGATTAGCATAGTCAGCAGACTTTATCTCTGAGTTTCCTGACATAATTACCTTACTTTAGCACCACAACCTTTCTATTTGTAGAGGGCAACAATGGTTAACATATCAATTGGGTAAGATTTTACAATTCTTTACAGAAGAGAGCATTGATTAACATATCAATCTTTTACCCAGGGAAAAAGGAAGACACACATTTACAGTTACAGGTATTACTATGATATAAACGAAGCTATTTCTGTGAAGAATGTACAATCTAATACAATCTGATGCAATTAACACAATTTGTGACGGGGCTACCAGATAGGGAAGACCCAGGATGTCAGGAGCTAGTACCTCAGGCCTTTGTTTTATGGCCTTTAGGAAGTTAAAACTTAACCTAGTTGGATTTGAAGGGAGAAGGGGAGGGGAAGCAGCAGATGGAACGAGCTTTCTTCGTCTCTTCATTCCCCCCCCCTTTTTTTTTTTGGATGACCTCTAATCTTAGAGGTTTGTTGTAGCTAGGGGTTCATATTGGTGACGTATGACCATTAATTTGACCTGAGAGACTTGTCCCCTTATGAATTGGGTAATCCAGTTAATGAGGCAAGGGACAATGGCTAGGATTAGGATTAAGGTCACTAATGGTCTTATCAAGGGAAGGAGATAGGGGAGAATTCCGTTTTACATTTTTTAAAGGGGGCTCCCATACAAAGATCTTTAACAATTGTTTTTTTTTGCTTACAGGGGGACCAAAGCCGCCATGTAAGGTCGGCATTAATGTTATTAAAATCAAAACAAGCAAGCTAAAACAGTTCATGACCAGCATAATCTAACTATGCTTTAGTCAATTTTTAACTTTAAGGGTTACCAGTCTGTTGTGTAGTCCACTGAGTATGTCCCTCGTTGTCTGCTGTTTTCAGTGGCTTTACATGAGTGTAGTGAATCCGCGCAGTTTTTCCTGCTACCTTGATGGCAGTGGGGGTACTGAGCACCACGGTGAAAGGTCTTTCCCAGTGGGGTTCGAGGGAGTCATGGTGATGACATCGAACCAAGACTGGAGTCCTTGAGGCCTTGGTCTTTGAAGGCAGGTCCAAGTGTTTTTGTCTAAACAGCTGGTGGATCCAGGCCAACACAGGTTGGAGTGTCTGCAGGGACTTAAGATCTCAATTAGTAATTTTAGCTAATTTGTCTTCTGACAATCTTGGAACCAATGGCGGGGGCCTCCCAAACATGGCTTTAAAGGGGGAAATTTTGGAAACATATGGGGTATATCTAGCTCTTAACAGTGCAAAGGGAAGAAGGCTCATCCAATTATCGCCAGTTTTTGAAGACAGCTTAGCTAAAATGTCCTTGAGACTTTGGTTCATACGTTTTACTTGTCCTGAGCTTTGTGGCTGATAGGCACAGTGGAGTTTTAATTAATCTTTAATGCCTGGGCTAACTTTTGGGTGACTCGGGCTATGAAAGCCAGGCCATTATCGGACCCCATTGATAGTGGGAGGCCAAATCAAGGTAAGATCTCATGTAATAGCCTTTTAACTACCACTAAGGCTGACTCAGATTTAGTAGGGAAAGCCTCTACCCAGCCAGTAAAAGTGTTTATTAATACCAAGAGATAGCGGTGTCCCTGTAAATTAAGTTTTACCATGTCTATGAAGTTTATTTCCCAATGTTCTCCTGGAATAATTTCTTGATGTTGGGTGGTCTCCAACGCAGAGCTCTTGGCTGAGTTGACTAACAAACACTGTGGGCATCTGGAGCTCGAAGAGGTGGTCAGTTTGTAGAGTTTTGGAATAAAATACTGAGTTCTGAACAATTCTGCAAGGTGAAACAGCTCCCACCCTAGTGCCTCTAGTAACAGTACTTGTTTATCAGGTAACTGGTATTAGCCCCTTGGGGTGGGAGACTTTATTCCAAGTTGAGATGCCAACTGTAGGTCTTTCTTTGTGTAGACTAGTTCTGACAAGGTCAGAGGACTAGTATCAGAGCAGTTACTTTTTTGGTTGACCCCTCTGATGTGGTTGCTATTTTTCATCTCTGGTTGGGTGAGCCTTGTGAGGAATAGCAACCCATTGAGGCAGCCAGACAGCTGCCAGCAAATCTAGAATCTGTGGAGCATTTTTAGATGGCTTCCCCGTATATGTACAGTAGCAAAGGGATGTCTTCAGTAAAAAAAAATGTTTACCCTCTTTTCCGTGGCTAGTTTTAGCCTCTCAGTCAAAGCAACAAGCTCCGCCTTTTGGGCAGAAGTGCCAGACTCTACCCGCTTAACCCAGAGTACCTCCTTTTCGGCGGTCACTGTTGCCCCGGCCACTCGTTTGCCGTTTTGGATGAAGCTGCTTTCATCGAACAGTTGTCGGCATTTCCCAAAAGCTGGTCAGTAAGATCAGCCTGTAGGTTCTGCTGCAGTTTGAGGATGTCAGCGCACTCATGGAGAGAGGTGTCCTTTGTTCCTCCGGATCATCATCAGGCATAAGGGTGGCTGGGTTTAAAGCTGAAGAAGTCTTGAATATCATTAACTCTGGGTCTAGAAGCAGGGCTTGACAGTAGAATTCTGGCATTTGAGAGCCTTTTTTTAGGAGGGGTTTTGATAAGAGTCTCTAAACTGTGAGAGGTTACCACAGAAATCACTTGCCCAAAGCGAGTTTTTTTGTCTCCTTAAGTAACATTGTCACAGTAGCTAGTATTCTTAGGCAGGGGGCCATACTCCTGTTACTGGATCAAGTCTTTTGGAGAGGTAGGCTATAGGCCTTTTTCAAGGGCCAATGTCCTGAGTTAGGACTCTTTTGGCAATGTCCCTGAGTTTATCTATGAACAAGATGAAAGGCTTGGTAACGTCAGGGAGTCCCAGGGCTGGGGCCTCTGTCAAGGCCCGCTTGAGCTGTTGGAAGGCCTGTTTACATTTATCAGTCCAGTTCAGCGAATTTTGAGTTTCTCCCTTATGGGAGTCAGTCATATAGAGGCAAGCTTTTCAGTAAAATTTAGCCTACAGTATCCAACTGCCCCCAGAAACTCTCGTCTGTTTTTTAAAAGTTTTTTTTCTCATAGAGCAATTTTAACACCTTGGCTATCTTTCTGTAAATTTTTTAGTTCTCAAAGACCTTTTTGTGCTATCTCTATTAACTGGCTGAGGGGCATTTTTTTAAACCTCTCAAACCTTTGTAATTTTTGTCTAACATGTGGGGCCGACTGAGTTACAAAGAGAACAACTGGCAATATTGGGAAACCTCCTTACCTCTGGACGTCCAGTCAGGGTGGCACAAAAGGAGAACATGGTTTTGGCATTCCGGATCAGAGAGCCGGCTTCATCTGGATGGCACACTGTTTTTTTGTCCAAGGGTGTCACGTGACAGGCCATTATTTTATTAAAATTATATTTTTAACAAGGGCTTTTTCATAGGTAACAAAATTGTGCTGTATAATCTCCCAGATGTTCACAGCACATGTAAGAACTTGTATCTTATTTTTAATATCACCTATAATCTCATTTTAATGAAAACATTTTGCAGCAAAGTACAATCTTATGTATACTTTTACCAAAACTGATCTAATACTGTCAAATTCTGAACACATTTACTTTTTGTCAAACCTGTTATTTGTAGTACTATAAACCAAGACAAATAAAATTTACATCCTCTTGAGCCTTCTACAACTTACAATAATACCTCTCAAACTAAGCTTTAATCTTTTTTTACATTCTGGCATAGCCAGACACCTTTACTTGAAGACCACTCTCTTTGTCCCTCTTTTTACTATTACCAGTCAATTACCTTTTTTCTCACTTCTCAGACAACATCAAAACTCTCAACAAAACCCTTGAAGTCACCTTTTAGTAGTCTAAAACATGCTTATTTTATATCTTTTTACCACATAAAAATGTTGTATTTTAAAAACAAAACTGTAACCTTTTAACTGGCTCAAATATAGTACCGCCTGGTTTTTACTTGGCAAAGTTGACATGACTCTTAACAACCATAGATATACATATATATGTGCACATGTTTACATTTTCACCAGAGAGAAAAAAATACTCCTTTTAAAAGGCATGCCGAGGTTGCAAGCAATCAATTGAAGTCTTACATATTAAACAAGGCGCCACAACATTAAAGACACAAACGAAGGGAGCTTCTTGCACAGTTTGGTCAGCTAAAGGAAATAATTTTTCTTATCATGAACCTTGAATCTAATAAGCCATATGGATCCAAGATGTAGGTGACCCAGTCGGGGTGGCTCTCTCGTCCAGGGCGGAAGATGATGTTCTTAACTGCTAAGATGAGGGGAAGGTGGAAAGTCCCCTCCGGTGGCCAATCCACGGAGAATGTGGGCCACTCAGACGAGCAGAAAGTCTGCCATTTACTTTTTTTAACCTGAAAGGAGAGATTGTGAGCCCTCTCTCGAACCTCCGACCAATGGTCGAGGGTGAGGGACAATGGGGACGATGTCCTTTGTCCCATGGTGTTCTGAAGACAAAGAGTGGTTAGCGTACGCGCGACACAACAAATAACGGATCACAACAGTCACAACACACAGGACAAACAGGCCGGCCACCTCACTCTCACGCATTAGTTTCACATCAAACGAGTCACCTTAGGGGGTGCCTCCAGATTGGCCCGGACGGACCACAGATTGGGAATGAAATTCCCCAGATCGGCCCAGACGGACCACAGATTGGGAATGAAATTCCCCAGATTGGCCCAGACGGACCACAGATTGGGAATGAAATTCCCCAGATCGATAGGAAAATCCTATCGCAGACGGTGAGTCACGGAAAACCGTGTGGGGCGTCCCCCGATCACCCAAGAACAGAATTTGCCCGTGAAGTAGAGCCGGAGTTCGGCCTGGGGCGAAAGGAAATGGCGGATCGATCCAAAATGAAAGTAAACAAAAACTGGCCGTACTACTTACCCCAGAGAGGTGCCGTTGGGGTCTCCCTCTGCGAGGAGGTCTCTTCTCAGTTTGATCTAGCTGGGGCCTCCAAAATGTTAGACCGGTGTCGCGAGGAAGACTCCAAGGGCCTCGCTCTCATGTAAAAACAATGGGGTTTTTATTATTCCGTGTACACGGGGTCCTCCAAACAGGTGGAAACGGAGAACCCTGAGTTGGGGCAAGGCTGGTGTTTTTAAGGATGAAAACCGCAAAGCAAGCAAGCATTGTTACAGAAGCCAATCATAGCAGTTAGAGCAGAACAGTTGGTGATTTGTCCATTTGTGATTGGTCAGATCATGAGGGGCGACCAGTGGGTCAGAGTTGATTAACTGTCTTGTTTTGCACAGCTTATTTTTAGGTCACCTAGCTCCTGTGTGGCTTGGTTCTGACATACTTCCCAATCTTGATTAGCATAGTCAGCAGACTTTATCTCTGAGTTTCCTGACATAATTACCTTACTTTAGCACCACAACCTTTCTATTTGTAGAGGGCAACAATGGTTAACATATCAATTGGGTAAGATTTTACAATTCTTTACAGAAGAGAGCATTGATTAACATATCAATCTTTTACCCAGGGAAAAAGGAAGACACACATTTACAGTTACAGGTATTACTATGATATAAACGAAGCTATTTCTGTGAAGAATGTACAATCTAATACAATCTGATGCAATTAACACAATTTGTGACGGGGCTACCAGATAGGGAAGACCCAGGATGTCAGGAGCTAGTACCTCAGGGCTTTGTTTTATGGCCTTTAGGAAGTTAAAACTTAACCTAGTTGGATTTGAAGGGAGAAGGGGAGGGGAAGCAGCAGATGGAACGAGCTTTCTTCGTCTCTTCATTCCCCCCCCCTTTTTTTTTTTGGATGACCTCTAATCTTAGAGGTTTGTTGTAGCTAGGGGTTCATATTGGTGACGTATGACCATTAATTTGACCTGAGAGACTTGTCCCCTTATGAATTGGGTAATCCAGTTAATGAGGCAAGGGACAATGGCTAGGATTAGGATTAAGGTCACTAATGGTCTTATCAAGGGAAGGAGATAGGGGAGAATTCCGTTTTACATTTTTTAAAGGGGGCTCCCATACAAAGATCTTTAACAATTGTTTTTTTTTGCTTACAGGGGGACCAAAGCCGCCATGTAAGGTCGGCATTAATGTTATTAAAATCAAAACAAGCAAGCTAAAACAGTTCATGACCAGCATAATCTAACTATGCTTTAGTCAATTTTTAACTTTAAGGGTTACCAGTCTGTTGTGTAGTCCACTGAGTATGTCCCTCGTTGTCTGCTGTTTTCAGTGGCTTTACATGAGTGTAGTGAATCCGCGCAGTTTTTCCTGCTACCTTGATGGCAGTGGGGGTACTGAGCACCACGGTGAAAGGTCTTTCCCAGTGGGGTTCGAGGGAGTCATGGTGATGACATCGAACCAAGACTGGAGTCCTTGAGGCCTTGGTCTTTGAAGGCAGGTCCAAGTGTTTTTGTCTAAACAGCTGGTGGATCCAGGCCAACACAGGTTGGAGTGTCTGCAGGGACTTAAGATCTCAATTAGTAATTTTAGCTAATTTGTCTTCTGACAATCTTGGAACCAATGGCGGGGGCCTCCCAAACATGGCTTTAAAGGGGGAAATTTTGGAAACATATGGGGTATATCTAGCTCTTAACAGTGCAAAGGGAAGAAGGCTCATCCAATTATCGCCAGTTTTTGAAGACAGCTTAGCTAAAATGTCCTTGAGACTTTGGTTCATACGTTTTACTTGTCCTGAGCTTTGTGGCTGATAGGCACAGTGGAGTTTTAATTAATCTTTAATGCCTGGGCTAACTTTTGGGTGACTCGGGCTATGAAAGCCAGGCCATTATCGGACCCCATTGATAGTGGGAGGCCAAATCAAGGTAAGATCTCATGTAATAGCCTTTTAACTACCACTAAGGCTGACTCAGATTTAGTAGGGAAAGCCTCTACCCAGCCAGTAAAAGTGTTTATTAATACCAAGAGATAGCGGTGTCCCTGTAAATTAAGTTTTACCATGTCTATGAAGTTTATTTCCCAATGTTCTCCTGGAATAATTTCTTGATGTTGGGTGGTCTCCAACGCAGAGCTCTTGGCTGAGTTGACTAACAAACACTGTGGGCATCTGGAGCTCGAAGAGGTGGTCAGTTTGTAGAGTTTTGGAATAAAATACTGAGTTCTGAACAATTCTGCAAGGTGAAACAGCTCCCACCCTAGTGCCTCTAGTAACAGTACTTGTTTATCAGGTAACTGGTATTAGCCCCTTGGGGTGGGAGACTTTATTCCAAGTTGAGATGCCAACTGTAGGTCTTTCTTTGTGTAGACTAGTTCTGACAAGGTCAGAGGACTAGTATCAGAGCAGTTACTTTTTTGGTTGACCCCTCTGATGTGGTTGCTATTTTTCATCTCTGGTTGGGTGAGCCTTGTGAGGAATAGCAACCCATTGAGGCAGCCAGACAGCTGCCAGCAAATCTAGAATCTGTGGAGCATTTTTAGATGGCTTCCCCGTATATGTACAGTAGCAAAGGGATGTCTTCAGTAAAAAAAAATGTTTACCCTCTTTTCCGTGGCTAGTTTTAGCCTCTCAGTCAAAGCAACAAGCTCCGCCTTTTGGGCAGAAGTGCCAGACTCTACCCGCTTAACCCAGAGTACCTCCTTTTCGGCGGTCACTGTTGCCCCGGCCACTCGTTTGCCGTTTTGGATGAAGCTGCTTTCATCGAACAGTTGTCGGCATTTCCCAAAAGCTGGTCAGTAAGATCAGCCTGTAGGTTCTGCTGCAGTTTGAGGATGTCAGCGCACTCATGGAGAGAGGTGTCCTTTGTTCCTCCGGATCATCATCAGGCATAAGGGTGGCTGGGTTTAAAGCTGAAGAAGTCTTGAATATCATTAACTCTGGGTCTAGAAGCAGGGCTTGACAGTAGAATTCTGGCATTTGAGAGCCTTTTTTTAGGAGGGGTTTTGATAAGAGTCTCTAAACTGTGAGAGGTTACCACAGAAATCACTTGCCCAAAGCGAGTTTTTTTGTCTCCTTAAGTAACATTGTCACAGTAGCTAGTATTCTTAGGCAGGGGGCCATACTCCTGTTACTGGATCAAGTCTTTTGGAGAGGTAGGCTATAGGCCTTTTTCAAGGGCCAATGTCCTGAGTTAGGACTCTTTTGGCAATGTCCCTGAGTTTATCTATGAACAAGATGAAAGGCTTGGTAACGTCAGGGAGTCCCAGGGCTGGGGCCTCTGTCAAGGCCCGCTTGAGCTGTTGGAAGGCCTGTTTACATTTATCAGTCCAGTTCAGCGAATTTTGAGTTTCTCCCTTATGGGAGTCAGTCATATAGAGGCAAGCTTTTCAGTAAAATTTAGCCTACAGTATCCAACTGCCCCCAGAAACTCTCGTCTGTTTTTTAAAAGTTTTTTTTCTCATAGAGCAATTTTAACACCTTGGCTATCTTTCTATAAATTTTTTAGTTCTCAAAGACCTTTTTGTGCTATCTCTATTAACTGGCTGAGGGGCATTTTTTTAAACCTCTCAAACCTTTGTAATTTTTGTCTAACATGTGGGGCCGACTGAGTTACAAAGAGAACAACTGGCAATATTGGGAAACCTCCTTACCTCTGGACGTCCAGTCAGGGTGGCACAAAAGGAGAACATGGTTTTGGCATTCCGGATCAGAGAGCCGGCTTCATCTGGATGGCACACTGTTTTTTTGTCCAAGGGTGTCACGTGACAGGCCATTATTTTATTAAAATTATATTTTTAACAAGGGCTTTTTCATAGGTAACAAAATTGTGCTGTATAATCTCCCAGATGTTCACAGCACATGTAAGAACTTGTATCTTATTTTTAATATCACCTATAATCTCATTTTAATGAAAACATTTTGCAGCAAAGTACAATCTTATGTATACTTTTACCAAAACTGATCTAATACTGTCAAATTCTGAACACATTTACTTTTTGTCAAACCTGTTATTTGTAGTACTATAAACCAAGACAAATAAAATTTACATCCTCTTGAGCCTTCTACAACTTACAATAATACCTCTCAAACTAAGCTTTAATCTTTTTTTACATTCTGGCATAGCCAGACACCTTTACTTGAAGACCACTCTCTTTGTCCCTCTTTTTACTATTACCAGTCAATTACCTTTTTTCTCACTTCTCAGACAACATCAAAACTCTCAACAAAACCCTTGAAGTCACCTTTTAGTAGTCTAAAACATGCTTATTTTATATCTTTTTACCACATAAAAATGTTGTATTTTAAAAACAAAACTGTAACCTTTTAACTGGCTCAAATATAGTACCGCCTGGTTTTTACTTGGCAAAGTTGACATGACTCTTAACAACCATAGATATACATATATATGTGCACATGTTTACATTTTCACCAGAGAGAAAAAAATACTCCTTTTAAAAGGCATGCCGAGGTTGCAAGCAATCAATTGAAGTCTTACATATTAAACAAGGCGCCACAACATTAAAGACACAAACGAAGGGAGCTTCTTGCACAGTTTGGTCAGCTAAAGGAAATAATTTTTCTTATCATGAACCTTGAATCTAATAAGCCATATGGATCCAAGATGTAGGTGACCCAGTCGGGGTGGCTCTCTCGTCCAGGGCGGAAGATGATGTTCTTAACTGCTAAGATGAGGGGAAGGTGGAAAGTCCCCTCCGGTGGCCAATCCACGGAGAATGTGGGCCACTCAGACGAGCAGAAAGTCTGCCATTTACTTTTTTTAACCTGAAAGGAGAGATTGTGAGCCCTCTCTCGAACCTCCGACCAATGGTCGAGGGTGAGGGACAATGGGGACGATGTCCTTTGTCCCATGGTGTTCTGAAGACAAAGAGTGGTTAGCGTACGCGCGACACAACAAATAACGGATCACAACAGTCACAACACACAGGACAAACAGGCCGGCCACCTCACTCTCACGCATTAGTTTCACATCAAACGAGTCACCTTAGGGGGTGCCTCCAGATTGGCCCGGACGGACCACAGATTGGGAATGAAATTCCCCAGATCGGCCCAGACGGACCACAGATTGGGAATGAAATTCCCCAGATTGGCCCAGACGGACCACAGATTGGGAATGAAATTCCCCAGATCGATAGGAAAATCCTATCGCAGACGGTGAGTCACGGAAAACCGTGTGGGGCGTCCCCCGATCACCCAAGAACAGAATTTGCCCGTGAAGTAGAGCCGGAGTTCGGCCTGGGGCGAAAGGAAATGGCGGATCGATCCAAAATGAAAGTAAACAAAAACTGGCCGTACTACTTACCCCAGAGAGGTGCCGTTGGGGTCTCCCTCTGCGAGGAGGTCTCTTCTCAGTTTGATCTAGCTGGGGCCTCCAAAATGTTAGACCGGTGTCGCGAGGAAGACTCCAAGGGCCTCGCTCTCATGTAAAAACAATGGGGTTTTTATTATTCCGTGTACACGGGGTCCTCCAAACAGGTGGAAACGGAGAACCCTGAGTTGGGGCAAGGCTGGTGTTTTTAAGGATGAAAACCGCAAAGCAAGCAAGCATTGTTACAGAAGCCAATCATAGCAGTTAGAGCAGAACAGTTGGTGATTTGTCCATTTGTGATTGGTCAGATCATGAGGGGCGACCAGTGGGTCAGAGTTGATTAACTGTCTTGTTTTGCACAGCTTATTTTTAGGTCACCTAGCTCCTGTGTGGCTTGGTTCTGACATACTTCCCAATCTTGATTAGCATAGTCAGCAGACTTTATCTCTGAGTTTCCTGACATAATTACCTTACTTTAGCACCACAACCTTTCTATTTGTAGAGGGCAACAATGGTTAACATATCAATTGGGTAAGATTTTACAATTCTTTACAGAAGAGAGCATTGATTAACATATCAATCTTTTACCCAGGGAAAAAGGAAGACACACATTTACAGTTACAGGTATTACTATGATATAAACGAAGCTATTTCTGTGAAGAATGTACAATCTAATACAATCTGATGCAATTAACACAATTTGTGACGGGGCTACCAGATAGGGAAGACCCAGGATGTCAGGAGCTAGTACCTCAGGGCTTTGTTTTATGGCCTTTAGGAAGTTAAAACTTAACCTAGTTGGATTTGAAGGGAGAAGGGGAGGGGAAGCAGCAGATGGAACGAGCTTTCTTCGTCTCTTCATCCCCCCCCCTTTTTTTTTTTGGATGACCTCTAATCTTAGAGGTTTGTTGTAGCTAGGGGTTCATATTGGTGACGTATGACCATTAATTTGACCTGAGAGACTTGTCCCCTTATGAATTGGGTAATCCAGTTAATGAGGCAAGGGACAATGGCTAGGATTAGGATTAAGGTCACTAATGGTCTTATCAAGGGAAGGAGATAGGGGAGAATTCCGTTTTACATTTTTTAAAGGGGGCTCCCATACAAAGATCTTTAACAATTGTTTTTTTTTGCTTACAGGGGGACCAAAGCCGCCATGTAAGGTCGGCATTAATGTTATTAAAATCAAAACAAGCAAGCTAAAACAGTTCATGACCAGCATAATCTAACTATGCTTTAGTCAATTTTTAACTTTAAGGGTTACCAGTCTGTTGTGTAGTCCACTGAGTATGTCCCTCGTTGTCTGCTGTTTTCAGTGGCTTTACATGAGTGTAGTGAATCCGCGCAGTTTTTCCTGCTACCTTGATGGCAGTGGGGGTACTGAGCACCACGGTGAAAGGTCTTTCCCAGTGGGGTTCGAGGGAGTCATGGTGATGACATCGAACCAAGACTGGAGTCCTTGAGGCCTTGGTCTTTGAAGGCAGGTCCAAGTGTTTTTGTCTAAACAGCTGGTGGATCCAGGCCAACACAGGTTGGAGTGTCTGCAGGGACTTAAGATCTCAATTAGTAATTTTAGCTAATTTGTCTTCTGACAATCTTGGAACCAATGGCGGGGGCCTCCCAAACATGGCTTTAAAGGGGGAAATTTTGGAAACATATGGGGTATATCTAGCTCTTAACAGTGCAAAGGGAAGAAGGCTCATCCAATTATCGCCAGTTTTTGAAGACAGCTTAGCTAAAATGTCCTTGAGACTTTGGTTCATACGTTTTACTTGTCCTGAGCTTTGTGGCTGATAGGCACAGTGGAGTTTTAATTAATCTTTAATGCCTGGGCTAACTTTTGGGTGACTCGGGCTATGAAAGCCAGGCCATTATCGGACCCCATTGATAGTGGGAGGCCAAATCAAGGTAAGATCTCATGTAATAGCCTTTTAACTACCACTAAGGCTGACTCAGATTTAGTAGGGAAAGCCTCTACCCAGCCAGTAAAAGTGTTTATTAATACCAAGAGATAGCGGTGTCCCTGTAAATTAAGTTTTACCATGTCTATGAAGTTTATTTCCCAATGTTCTCCTGGAATAATTTCTTGATGTTGGGTGGTCTCCAACGCAGAGCTCTTGGCTGAGTTGACTAACAAACACTGTGGGCATCTGGAGCTCGAAGAGGTGGTCAGTTTGTAGAGTTTTGGAATAAAATACTGAGTTCTGAACAATTCTGCAAGGTGAAACAGCTCCCACCCTAGTGCCTCTAGTAACAGTACTTGTTTATCAGGTAACTGGTATTAGCCCCTTGGGGTGGGAGACTTTATTCCAAGTTGAGATGCCAACTGTAGGTCTTTCTTTGTGTAGACTAGTTCTGACAAGGTCAGAGGACTAGTATCAGAGCAGTTACTTTTTTGGTTGACCCCTCTGATGTGGTTGCTATTTTTCATCTCTGGTTGGGTGAGCCTTGTGAGGAATAGCAACCCATTGAGGCAGCCAGACAGCTGCCAGCAAATCTAGAATCTGTGGAGCATTTTTAGATGGCTTCCCCGTATATGTACAGTAGCAAAGGGATGTCTTCAGTAAAAAAAAATGTTTACCCTCTTTTCCGTGGCTAGTTTTAGCCTCTCAGTCAAAGCAACAAGCTCCGCCTTTTGGGCAGAAGTGCCAGACTCTACCCGCTTAACCCAGAGTACCTCCTTTTCGGCGGTCACTGTTGCCCCGGCCACTCGTTTGCCGTTTTGGATGAAGCTGCTTTCATCGAACAGTTGTCGGCATTTCCCAAAAGCTGGTCAGTAAGATCAGCCTGTAGGTTCTGCTGCAGTTTGAGGATGTCAGCGCACTCATGGAGAGAGGTGTCCTTTGTTCCTCCGGATCATCATCAGGCATAAGGGTGGCTGGGTTTAAAGCTGAAGAAGTCTTGAATATCATTAACTCTGGGTCTAGAAGCAGGGCTTGACAGTAGAATTCTGGCATTTGAGAGCCTTTTTTTAGGAGGGGTTTTGATAAGAGTCTCTAAACTGTGAGAGGTTACCACAGAAATCACTTGCCCAAAGCGAGTTTTTTTGTCTCCTTAAGTAACATTGTCACAGTAGCTAGTATTCTTAGGCAGGGGGCCATACTCCTGTTACTGGATCAAGTCTTTTGGAGAGGTAGGCTATAGGCCTTTTTCAAGGGCCAATGTCCTGAGTTAGGACTCTTTTGGCAATGTCCCTGAGTTTATCTATGAACAAGATGAAAGGCTTGGTAACGTCAGGGAGTCCCAGGGCTGGGGCCTCTGTCAAGGCCCGCTTGAGCTGTTGGAAGGCCTGTTTACATTTATCAGTCCAGTTCAGCGAATTTTGAGTTTCTCCCTTATGGGAGTCAGTCATATAGAGGCAAGCTTTTCAGTAAAATTTAGCCTACAGTATCCAACTGCCCCCAGAAACTCTCGTCTGTTTTTTAAAAGTTTTTTTTCTCATAGAGCAATTTTAACACCTTGGCTATCTTTCTATAAATTTTTTAGTTCTCCAAGACCTTTTTGTGCTATCTCTATTAACTGGCTGAGGGGCATTTTTTTAAACCTCTCAAACCTTTGTAATTTTTGTCTAACATGTGGGGCCGACTGAGTTACAAAGAGAACAACTGGCAATATTGG
This sequence comes from Cavia porcellus, assembly GCF_034190915.1. NCBI lineage: Eukaryota > Metazoa > Chordata > Mammalia > Rodentia > Caviidae > Cavia > Cavia porcellus. Next base: position 13,614,746 of record NW_026947498.1, read on the forward strand.
GAAACCTCCTTACCTCTGGACGTCCAGTCAGGGTGGCACAAAAGGAGAACATGGTTTTGGCATTCCGGATCAGAGAGCCGGCTTCATCTGGATGGCACACTGTTTTTTTGTCCAAGGGTGTCACGTGACAGGCCATTATTTTATTAAAATTATATTTTTAACAAGGGCTTTTTCATAGGTAACAAAATTGTGCTGTATAATCTCCCAGATGTTCACAGCACATGTAAGAACTTGTATCTTATTTTTAATATCACCTATAATCTCATTTTAATGAAAACATTTTGCAGCAAAGTACAATCTTATGTATACTTTTACCAAAACTGATCTAATACTGTCAAATTCTGAACACATTTACTTTTTGTCAAACCTGTTATTTGTAGTACTATAAACCAAGACAAATAAAATTTACATCCTCTTGAGCCTTCTACAACTTACAATAATACCTCTCAAACTAAGCTTTAATCTTTTTTTACATTCTGGCATAGCCAGACACCTTTACTTGAAGACCACTCTCTTTGTCCCTCTTTTTACTATTACCAGTCAATTACCTTTTTTCTCACTTCTCAGACAACATCAAAACTCTCAACAAAACCCTTGAAGTCACCTTTTAGTAGTCTAAAACATGCTTATTTTATATCTTTTTACCACATAAAAATGTTGTATTTTAAAAACAAAACTGTAACCTTTTAACAGGCTCAAATATAGTACCGCCTGGTTTTTACTTGGCAAAGTTGACATGACTCTTAACAACCATAGATATACATATATATGTGCACATGTTTACATTTTCACCAGAGAGAAAAAAATACTCCTTTTAAAAGGCATGCCGAGGTTGCAAGCAATCAATTGAAGTCTTACATATTAAACAAGGCGCCACAACATTAAAGACACAAACGAAGGGAGCTTCTTGCACAGTTTGGTCAGCTAAAGGAAATAATTTTTCTTATCATGAACCTTGAATCTAATAAGCCATATGGATCCAAGATGTAGGTGACCCAGTCGGGGTGGCTCTCTCGTCCAGGGCGGAAGATGATGTTCTTAACTGCTAAGATGAGGGGAAGGTGGAAAGTCCCCTCCGGTGGCCAATCCACGGAGAATGTGGGCCACTCAGACGAGCAGAAAGTCTGCCATTTACTTTTTTTAACCTGAAAGGAGAGATTGTGAGCCCTCTCTCGAACCTCCGACCAATGGTCGAGGGTGAGGGACAATGGGGACGATGTCCTTTGTCCCATGGTGTTCTGAAGACAAAGAGTGGTTAGCGTACGCGCGACACAACAAATAACGGATCACAACAGTCACAACACACAGGACAAACAGGCCGGCCACCTCACTCTCACGCATTAGTTTCACATCAAACGAGTCACCTTAGGGGGTGCCTCCAGATTGGCCCGGACGGACCACAGATTGGGAATGAAATTCCCCAGATCGGCCCAGACGGACCACAGATTGGGAATGAAATTCCCCAGATTGGCCCAGACGGACCACAGATTGGGAATGAAATTCCCCAGATCGATAGGAAAATCCTATCGCAGACGGTGAGTCACGGAAAACCGTGTGGGGCGTCCCCCGATCACCCAAGAACAGAATTTGCCCGTGAAGTAGAGCCGGAGTTCGGCCTGGGGCGAAAGGAAATGGCGGATCGATCCAAAAATGAAAGTAAACAAAAACTGGCCGTACTACTTACCCCAGAGAGGTGCCGTTGGGGTCTCCCTCTGCGAGGAGGTCTCTTCTCAGTTTGATCTAGCTGGGGCCTCCAAAATGTTAGACCGGTGTCGCGAGGAAGACTCCAAGGGCCTCGCTCTCATGTAAAAACAATGGGGTTTTTATTATTCCGTGTACACGGGGTCCTCCAAACAGGTGGAAACGGAGAACCCTGAGTTGGGGCAAGGCTGGTGTTTTTAAGGATGAAAACCGCAAAGCAAGCAAGCATTGTTACAGAAGCCAATCATAGCAGTTAGAGCAGAACAGTTGGTGATTTGTCCATTTGTGATTGGTCAGATCATGAGGGGCGACCAGTGGGTCAGAGTTGATTAACTGTCTTGTTTTGCACAGCTTATTTTTAGGTCACCTAGCTCCTGTGTGGCTTGGTTCTGACATACTTCCCAATCTTGATTAGCATAGTCAGCAGACTTTATCTCTGAGTTTCCTGACATAATTACCTTACTTTAGCACCACAACCTTTCTATTTGTAGAGGGCAACAATGGTTAACATATCAATTGGGTAAGATTTTACAATTCTTTACAGAAGAGAGCATTGATTAACATATCAATCTTTTACCCAGGGAAAAAGGAAGACACACATTTACAGTTACAGGTATTACTATGATATAAACGAAGCTATTTCTGTGAAGAATGTACAATCTAATACAATCTGATGCAATTAACACAATTTGTGACGGGGCTACCAGATAGGGAAGACCCAGGATGTCAGGAGCTAGTACCTCAGGGCTTTGTTTTATGGCCTTTAGGAAGTTAAAACTTAACCTAGTTGGATTTGAAGGGAGAAGGGGAGGGGAAGCAGCAGATGGAACGAGCTTTCTTCGTCTCTTCATCCCCCCCCTTTTTTTTTTTTGGATGACCTCTAATCTTAGAGGTTTGTTGTAGCTAGGGGTTCATATTGGTGACGTATGACCATTAATTTGACCTGAGAGACTTGTCCCCTTATGAATTGGGTAATCCAGTTAATGAGGCAAGGGACAATGGCTAGGATTAGGATTAAGGTCACTAATGGTCTTATCAAGGGAAGGAGATAGGGGAGAATTCCGTTTTACATTTTTTAAAGGGGGCTCCCATACAAAGATCTTTAACAATTGTTTTTTTTTGCTTACAGGGGGACCAAAGCCGCCATGTAAGGTCGGCATTAATGTTATTAAAATCAAAACAAGCAAGCTAAAACAGTTCATGACCAGCATAATCTAACTATGCTTTAGTCAATTTTTAACTTTAAGGGTTACCAGTCTGTTGTGTAGTCCACTGAGTATGTCCCTCGTTGTCTGCTGTTTTCAGTGGCTTTACATGAGTGTAGTGAATCCGCGCAGTTTTTCCTGCTACCTTGATGGCAGTGGGGGTACTGAGCACCACGGTGAAAGGTCTTTCCCAGTGGGGTTCGAGGGAGTCATGGTGATGACATCGAACCAAGACTGGAGTCCTTGAGGCCTTGGTCTTTGAAGGCAGGTCCAAGTGTTTTTGTCTAAACAGCTGGTGGATCCAGGCCAACACAGGTTGGAGTGTCTGCAGGGACTTAAGATCTCAATTAGTAATTTTAGCTAATTTGTCTTCTGACAATCTTGGAACCAATGGCGGGGGCCTCCCAAACATGGCTTTAAAGGGGGAAATTTTGGAAACATATGGGGTATATCTAGCTCTTAACAGTGCAAAGGGAAGAAGGCTCATCCAATTATCGCCAGTTTTTGAAGACAGCTTAGCTAAAATGTCCTTGAGACTTTGGTTCATACGTTTTACTTGTCCTGAGCTTTGTGGCTGATAGGCACAGTGGAGTTTTAATTAATCTTTAATGCCTGGGCTAACTTTTGGGTGACTCGGGCTATGAAAGCCAGGCCATTATCGGACCCCATTGATAGTGGGAGGCCAAATCAAGGTAAGATCTCATGTAATAGCCTTTTAACTACCACTAAGGCTGACTCAGATTTAGTAGGGAAAGCCTCTACCCAGCCAGTAAAAGTGTTTATTAATACCAAGAGATAGCGGTGTCCCTGTAAATTAAGTTTTACCATGTCTATGAAGTTTATTTCCCAATGTTCTCCTGGAATAATTTCTTGATGTTGGGTGGTCTCCAACGCAGAGCTCTTGGCTGAGTTGACTAACAAACACTGTGGGCATCTGGAGCTCGAAGAGGTGGTCAGTTTGTAGAGTTTTGGAATAAAATACTGAGTTCTGAACAATTCTGCAAGGTGAAACAGCTCCCACCCTAGTGCCTCTAGTAACAGTACTTGTTTATCAGGTAACTGGTATTAGCCCCTTGGGGTGGGAGACTTTATTCCAAGTTGAGATGCCAACTGTAGGTCTTTCTTTGTGTAGACTAGTTCTGACAAGGTCAGAGGACTAGTATCAGAGCAGTTACTTTTTTGGTTGACCCCTCTGATGTGGTTGCTATTTTTCATCTCTGGTTGGGTGAGCCTTGTGAGGAATAGCAACCCATTGAGGCAGCCAGACAGCTGCCAGCAAATCTAGAATCTGTGGAGCATTTTTAGATGGCTTCCCCGTATATGTACAGTAGCAAAGGGATGTCTTCAGTAAAAAAAAATGTTTACCCTCTTTTCCGTGGCTAGTTTTAGCCTCTCAGTCAAAGCAACAAGCTCCGCCTTTTGGGCAGAAGTGCCAGACTCTACCCGCTTAACCCAGAGTACCTCCTTTTCGGCGGTCACTGTTGCCCCGGCCACTCGTTTGCCGTTTTGGATGAAGCTGCTTTCATCGAACAGTTGTCGGCATTTCCCAAAAGCTGGTCAGTAAGATCAGCCTGTAGGTTCTGCTGCAGTTTGAGGATGTCAGCGCACTCATGGAGAGAGGTGTCCTTTGTTCCTCCGGATCATCATCAGGCATAAGGGTGGCTGGGTTTAAAGCTGAAGAAGTCTTGAATATCATTAACTCTGGGTCTAGAAGCAGGGCTTGACAGTAGAATTCTGGCATTTGAGAGCCTTTTTTTAGGAGGGGTTTTGATAAGAGTCTCTAAACTGTGAGAGGTTACCACAGAAATCACTTGCCCAAAGCGAGTTTTTTTGTCTCCTTAAGTAACATTGTCACAGTAGCTAGTATTCTTAGGCAGGGGGCCATACTCCTGTTACTGGATCAAGTCTTTTGGAGAGGTAGGCTATAGGCCTTTTTCAAGGGCCAATGTCCTGAGTTAGGACTCTTTTGGCAATGTCCCTGAGTTTATCTATGAACAAGATGAAAGGCTTGGTAACGTCAGGGAGTCCCAGGGCTGGGGCCTCTGTCAAGGCCCGCTTGAGCTGTTGGAAGGCCTGTTTACATTTATCAGTCCAGTTCAGCGAATTTTGAGTTTCTCCCTTATGGGAGTCAGTCATATAGAGGCAAGCTTTTCAGTAAAATTTAGCCTACAGTATCCAACTGCCCCCAGAAACTCTCGTCTGTTTTTTAAAAGTTTTTTTTCTCATAGAGCAATTTTAACACCTTGGCTATCTTTCTATAAATTTTTTAGTTCTCAAAGACCTTTTTGTGCTATCTCTATTAACTGGCTGAGGGGCATTTTTTTAAACCTCTCAAACCTTTGTAATTTTTGTCTAACATGTGGGGCCGACTGAGTTACAAAGAGAACAACTGGCAATATTGGGAAACCTCCTTACCTCTGGACGTCCAGTCAGGGTGGCACAAAAGGAGAACATGGTTTTGGCATTCCGGATCAGAGAGCCGGCTTCATCTGGATGGCACACTGTTTTTTTGTCCAAGGGTGTCACGTGACAGGCCATTATTTTATTAAAATTATATTTTTAACAAGGGCTTTTTCATAGGTAACAAAATTGTGCTGTATAATCTCCCAGATGTTCACAGCACATGTAAGAACTTGTATCTTATTTTTAATATCACCTATAATCTCATTTTAATGAAAACATTTTGCAGCAAAGTACAATCTTATGTATACTTTTACCAAAACTGATCTAATACTGTCAAATTCTGAACACATTTACTTTTTGTCAAACCTGTTATTTGTAGTACTATAAACCAAGACAAATAAAATTTACATCCTCTTGAGCCTTCTACAACTTACAATAATACCTCTCAAACTAAGCTTTAATCTTTTTTTACATTCTGGCATAGCCAGACACCTTTACTTGAAGACCACTCTCTTTGTCCCTCTTTTTACTATTACCAGTCAATTACCTTTTTTCTCACTTCTCAGACAACATCAAAACTCTCAACAAAACCCTTGAAGTCACCTTTTAGTAGTCTAAAACATGCTTATTTTATATCTTTTTACCACATAAAAATGTTGTATTTTAAAAACAAAACTGTAACCTTTTAACTGGCTCAAATATAGTACCGCCTGGTTTTTACTTGGCAAAGTTGACATGACTCTTAACAACCATAGATATACATATATATGTGCACATGTTTACATTTTCACCAGAGAGAAAAAAATACTCCTTTTAAAAGGCATGCCGAGGTTGCAAGCAATCAATTGAAGTCTTACATATTAAACAAGGCGCCACAACATTAAAGACACAAACGAAGGGAGCTTCTTGCACAGTTTGGTCAGCTAAAGGAAATAATTTTTCTTATCATGAACCTTGAATCTAATAAGCCATATGGATCCAAGATGTAGGTGACCCAGTCGGGGTGGCTCTCTCGTCCAGGGCGGAAGATGATGTTCTTAACTGCTAAGATGAGGGGAAGGTGGAAAGTCCCCTCCGGTGGCCAATCCACGGAGAATGTGGGCCACTCAGACGAGCAGAAAGTCTGCCATTTACTTTTTTTAACCTGAAAGGAGAGATTGTGAGCCCTCTCTCGAACCTCCGACCAATGGTCGAGGGTGAGGGACAATGGGGACGATGTCCTTTGTCCCATGGTGTTCTGAAGACAAAGAGTGGTTAGCGTACGCGCGACACAACAAATAACGGATCACAACAGTCACAACACACAGGACAAACAGGCCGGCCACCTCACTCTCACGCATTAGTTTCACATCAAACGAGTCACCTTAGGGGGTGCCTCCAGATTGGCCCGGACGGACCACAGATTGGGAATGAAATTCCCCAGATCGGCCCAGACGGACCACAGATTGGGAATGAAATTCCCCAGATTGGCCCAGACGGACCACAGATTGGGAATGAAATTCCCCAGATCGATAGGAAAATCCTATCGCAGACGGTGAGTCACGGAAAACCGTGTGGGGCGTCCCCCGATCACCCAAGAACAGAATTTGCCCGTGAAGTAGAGCCGGAGTTCGGCCTGGGGCGAAAGGAAATGGCGGATCGATCCAAAATGAAAGTAAACAAAAACTGGCCGTACTACTTACCCCAGAGAGGTGCCGTTGGGGTCTCCCTCTGCGAGGAGGTCTCTTCTCAGTTTGATCTAGCTGGGGCCTCCAAAATGTTAGACCGGTGTCGCGAGGAAGACTCCAAGGGCCTCGCTCTCATGTAAAAACAATGGGGTTTTTATTATTCCGTGTACACGGGGTCCTCCAAACAGGTGGAAACGGAGAACCCTGAGTTGGGGCAAGGCTGGTGTTTTTAAGGATGAAAACCGCAAAGCAAGCAAGCATTGTTACAGAAGCCAATCATAGCAGTTAGAGCAGAACAGTTGGTGATTTGTCCATTTGTGATTGGTCAGATCATGAGGGGCGACCAGTGGGTCAGAGTTGATTAACTGTCTTGTTTTGCACAGCTTATTTTTAGGTCACCTAGCTCCTGTGTGGCTTGGTTCTGACATACTTCCCAATCTTGATTAGCATAGTCAGCAGACTTTATCTCTGAGTTTCCTGACATAATTACCTTACTTTAGCACCACAACCTTTCTATTTGTAGAGGGCAACAATGGTTAACATATCAATTGGGTAAGATTTTACAATTCTTTACAGAAGAGAGCATTGATTAACATATCAATCTTTTACCCAGGGAAAAAGGAAGACACACATTTACAGTTACAGGTATTACTATGATATAAACGAAGCTATTTCTGTGAAGAATGTACAATCTAATACAATCTGATGCAATTAACACAATTTGTGACGGGGCTACCAGATAGGGAAGACCCAGGATGTCAGGAGCTAGTACCTCAGGGCTTTGTTTTATGGCCTTTAGGAAGTTAAAACTTAACCTAGTTGGATTTGAAGGGAGAAGGGGAGGGGAAGCAGCAGATGGAACGAGCTTTCTTCGTCTCTTCATTCCCCCCCCCTTTTTTTTTTTGGATGACCTCTAATCTTAGAGGTTTGTTGTAGCTAGGGGTTCATATTGGTGACGTATGACCATTAATTTGACCTGAGAGACTTGTCCCCTTATGAATTGGGTAATCCAGTTAATGAGGCAAGGGACAATGGCTAGGATTAGGATTAAGGTCACTAATGGTCTTATCAAGGGAAGGAGATAGGGGAGAATTCCGTTTTACATTTTTTAAAGGGGGCTCCCATACAAAGATCTTTAACAATTGTTTTTTTTTGCTTACAGGGGGACCAAAGCCGCCATGTAAGGTCGGCATTAATGTTATTAAAATCAAAACAAGCAAGCTAAAACAGTTCATGACCAGCATAATCTAACTATGCTTTAGTCAATTTTTAACTTTAAGGGTTACCAGTCTGTTGTGTAGTCCACTGAGTATGTCCCTCGTTGTCTGCTGTTTTCAGTGGCTTTACATGAGTGTAGTGAATCCGCGCAGTTTTTCCTGCTACCTTGATGGCAGTGGGGGTACTGAGCACCACGGTGAAAGGTCTTTCCCAGTGGGGTTCGAGGGAGTCATGGTGATGACATCGAACCAAGACTGGAGTCCTTGAGGCCTTGGTCTTTGAAGGCAGGTCCAAGTGTTTTTGTCTAAACAGCTGGTGGATCCAGGCCAACACAGGTTGGAGTGTCTGCAGGGACTTAAGATCTCAATTAGTAATTTTAGCTAATTTGTCTTCTGACAATCTTGGAACCAATGGCGGGGGCCTCCCAAACATGGCTTTAAAGGGGGAAATTTTGGAAACATATGGGGTATATCTAGCTCTTAACAGTGCAAAGGGAAGAAGGCTCATCCAATTATCGCCAGTTTTTGAAGACAGCTTAGCTAAAATGTCCTTGAGACTTTGGTTCATACGTTTTACTTGTCCTGAGCTTTGTGGCTGATAGGCACAGTGGAGTTTTAATTAATCTTTAATGCCTGGGCTAACTTTTGGGTGACTCGGGCTATGAAAGCCAGGCCATTATCGGACCCCATTGATAGTGGGAGGCCAAATCAAGGTAAGATCTCATGTAATAGCCTTTTAACTACCACTAAGGCTGACTCAGATTTAGTAGGGAAAGCCTCTACCCAGCCAGTAAAAGTGTTTATTAATACCAAGAGATAGCGGTGTCCCTGTAAATTAAGTTTTACCATGTCTATGAAGTTTATTTCCCAATGTTCTCCTGGAATAATTTCTTGATGTTGGGTGGTCTCCAACGCAGAGCTCTTGGCTGAGTTGACTAACAAACACTGTGGGCATCTGGAGCTCGAAGAGGTGGTCAGTTTGTAGAGTTTTGGAATAAAATACTGAGTTCTGAACAATTCTGCAAGGTGAAACAGCTCCCACCCTAGTGCCTCTAGTAACAGTACTTGTTTATCAGGTAACTGGTATTAGCCCCTTGGGGTGGGAGACTTTATTCCAAGTTGAGATGCCAACTGTAGGTCTTTCTTTGTGTAGACTAGTTCTGACAAGGTCAGAGGACTAGTATCAGAGCAGTTACTTTTTTGGTTGACCCCTCTGATGTGGTTGCTATTTTTCATCTCTGGTTGGGTGAGCCTTGTGAGGAATAGCAACCCATTGAGGCAGCCAGACAGCTGCCAGCAAATCTAGAATCTGTGGAGCATTTTTAGATGGCTTCCCCGTATATGTACAGTAGCAAAGGGATGTCTTCAGTAAAAAAAAATGTTTACCCTCTTTTCCGTGGCTAGTTTTAGCCTCTCAGTCAAAGCAACAAGCTCCGCCTTTTGGGCAGAAGTGCCAGACTCTACCCGCTTAACCCAGAGTACCTCCTTTTCGGCGGTCACTGTTGCCCCGGCCACTCGTTTGCCGTTTTGGATGAAGCTGCTTTCATCGAACAGTTGTCGGCATTTCCCAAAAGCTGGTCAGTAAGATCAGCCTGTAGGTTCTGCTGCAGTTTGAGGATGTCAGCGCACTCATGGAGAGAGGTGTCCTTTGTTCCTCCGGATCATCATCAGGCATAAGGGTGGCTGGGTTTAAAGCTGAAGAAGTCTTGAATATCATTAACTCTGGGTCTAGAAGCAGGGCTTGACAGTAGAATTCTGGCATTTGAGAGCCTTTTTTTAGGAGGGGTTTTGATAAGAGTCTCTAAACTGTGAGAGGTTACCACAGAAATCACTTGCCCAAAGCGAGTTTTTTTGTCTCCTTAAGTAACATTGTCACAGTAGCTAGTATTCTTAGGCAGGGGGCCATACTCCTGTTACTGGATCAAGTCTTTTGGAGAGGTAGGCTATAGGCCTTTTTCAAGGGCCAATGTCCTGAGTTAGGACTCTTTTGGCAATGTCCCTGAGTTTATCTATGAACAAGATGAAAGGCTTGGTAACGTCAGGGAGTCCCAGGGCTGGGGCCTCTGTCAAGGCCCGCTTGAGCTGTTGGAAGGCCTGTTTACATTTATCAGTCCAGTTCAGCGAATTTTGAGTTTCTCCCTTATGGGAGTCAGTCATATAGAGGCAAGCTTTTCAGTAAAATTTAGCCTACAGTATCCAACTGCCCCCAGAAACTCTCGTCTGTTTTTTAAAAGTTTTTTTTCTCATAGAGCAATTTTAACACCTTGGCTATCTTTCTATAAATTTTTTAGTTCTCAAAGACCTTTTTGTGCTATCTCTATTAACTGGCTGAGGGGCATTTTTTTAAACCTCTCAAACCTTTGTAATTTTTGTCTAACATGTGGGGCCGACTGAGTTACAAAGAGAACAACTGGCAATATTGGGAAACCTCCTTACCTCTGGACGTCCAGTCAGGGTGGCACAAAAGGAGAACATGGTTTTGGCATTCCGGATCAGAGAGCCGGCTTCATCTGGATGGCACACTGTTTTTTTGTCCAAGGGTGTCACGTGACAGGCCATTATTTTATTAAAATTATATTTTTAACAAGGGCTTTTTCATAGGTAACAAAATTGTGCTGTATAATCTCCCAGATGTTCACAGCACATGTAAGAACTTGTATCTTATTTTTAATATCACCTATAATCTCATTTTAATGAAAACATTTTGCAGCAAAGTACAATCTTATGTATACTTTTACCAAAACTGATCTAATACTGTCAAATTCTGAACACATTTACTTTTTGTCAAACCTGTTATTTGTAGTACTATAAACCAAGACAAATAAAATTTACATCCTCTTGAGCCTTCTACAACTTACAATAATACCTCTCAAACTAAGCTTTAATCTTTTTTTACATTCTGGCATAGCCAGACACCTTTACTTGAAGACCACTCTCTTTGTCCCTCTTTTTACTATTACCAGTCAATTACCTTTTTTCTCACTTCTCAGACAACATCAAAACTCTCAACAAAACCCTTGAAGTCACCTTTTAGTAGTCTAAAACATGCTTATTTTATATCTTTTTACCACATAAAAATGTTGTATTTTAAAAACAAAACTGTAACCTTTTAACTGGCTCAAATATAGTACCGCCTGGTTTTTACTTGGCAAAGTTGACATGACTCTTAACAACCATAGATATACATATATATGTGCACATGTTTACATTTTCACCAGAGAGAAAAAAATACTCCTTTTAAAAGGCATGCCGAGGTTGCAAGCAATCAATTGAAGTCTTACATATTAAACAAGGCGCCACAACATTAAAGACACAAACGAAGGGAGCTTCTTGCACAGTTTGGTCAGCTAAAGGAAATAATTTTTCTTATCATGAACCTTGAATCTAATAAGCCATATGGATCCAAGATGTAGGTGACCCAGTCGGGGTGGCTCTCTCGTCCAGGGCGGAAGATGATGTTCTTAACTGCTAAGATGAGGGGAAGGTGGAAAGTCCCCTCCGGTGGCCAATCCACGGAGAATGTGGGCCACTCAGACGAGCAGAAAGTCTGCCATTTACTTTTTTTAACCTGAAAGGAGAGATTGTGAGCCCTCTCTCGAACCTCCGACCAATGGTCGAGGGTGAGGGACAATGGGGACGATGTCCTTTGTCCCATGGTGTTCTGAAGACAAAGAGTGGTTAGCGTACGCGCGACACAACAAATAACGGATCACAACAGTCACAACACACAGGACAAACAGGCCGGCCACCTCACTCTCACGCATTAGTTTCACATCAAACGAGTCACCTTAGGGGGTGCCTCCAGATTGGCCCGGACGGACCACAGATTGGGAATGAAATTCCCCAGATTGGCCCAGACGGACCACAGATTGGGAATGAAATTCCCCAGATTGGCCCAGACGGACCACAGATTGGGAATGAAATTCCCCAGATCGATAGGAAAATCCTATCGCAGACGGTGAGTCACGGAAAACCGTGTGGGGCGTCCCCCGATCACCCAAGAACAGAATTTGCCCGTGAAGTAGAGCCGGAGTTCGGCCTGGGGCGAAAGGAAATGGCGGATCGATCCAAAATGAAAGTAAACAAAAACTGGCCGTACTACTTACCCCAGAGAGGTGCCGTTGGGGTCTCCCTCTGCGAGGAGGTCTCTTCTCAGTTTGATCTAGCTGGGGCCTCCAAAATGTTAGACCGGTGTCGCGAGGAAGACTCCAAGGGCCTCGCTCTCATGTAAAAACAATGGGGTTTTTATTATTCCGTGTACACGGGGTCCTCCAAACAGGTGGAAACGGAGAATCCTGAGTTGGGGCAAGGCTGGTGTTTTTAAGGATGAAAACCGCAAAGCAAGCAAGCATTGTTACAGAAGCCAATCATAGCAGTTAGAGCAGAACAGTTGGTGATTTGTCCATTTGTGATTGGTCAGATCATGAGGGGCGACCAGTGGGTCAGAGTTGATTAACTGTCTTGTTTTGCACAGCTTATTTTTAGGTCACCTAGCTCCTGTGTGGCTTGGTTCTGACATACTTCCCAATCTTGATTAGCATAGTCAGCAGACTTTATCTCTGAGTTTCCTGACATAATTACCTTACTTTAGCACCACAACCTTTCTATTTGTAGAGGGCAACAATGGTTAACATATCAATTGGGTAAGATTTTACAATTCTTTACAGAAGAGAGCATTGATTAACATATCAATCTTTTACCCAGGGAAAAAGGAAGACACACATTTACAGTTACAGGTATTACTATGATATAAACGAAGCTATTTCTGTGAAGAATGTACAATCTAATACAATCTGATGCAATTAACACAATTTGTGACGGGGCTACCAGATAGGGAAGACCCAGGATGTCAGGAGCTAGTACCTCAGGGCTTTGTTTTATGGCCTTTAGGAAGTTAAAACTTAACCTAGTTGGATTTGAAGGGAGAAGGGGAGGGGAAGCAGCAGATGGAACGAGCTTTTTTCGTCTCTTCAATTCCAAGGGGGTTATTTCCTTTAATGAACAAACATTAGGATTTTTTTTTAATGGTGCAGCAAGTGCTTAATATGTGTATAACAAACAGTGAAAAGACACAACTGCTAATCCTGACACATCAATTTCACTGCATAAAGAGACTCTTAGCAGCTTAGGAAACCACCTTTCTGTGTGTCAGTGTAGGTTACTGATCTTGAACCTTGTCTGTGTCTAGTCTGTTGTCCTTTCCTCTCCAACACTGCTCCCTGCTCTGCCACGTTTACCATGAAACTTCTGCCTTGGAGCTTGTTAACCACAAATCTAAATATTTGTATCATGAGCTAAATTTAATCTTTCTCACTTACTGTAATATTTGAGTGTTGTATACTTTGTTTTAAAAATGGAAGCATAATACAGAAAATTGATATCAGGTGATTGGCTTCATTATTAGAACTGTACTGACCATGTTGTTTAGAAGCTTTTGGAACTGCTTTCCAGGAAAAATTTGGAGAACTTTGGAGATAGATGAGAGAGGAAAACTAGAATGCTGTAAACAGTGTGATTACAGTCACAGCCCGAAAGACAAGTGTGCTGATAGGAATGTAAACTGTAAAGTTGAAACTCAAGAGGCTTCAACTAAGAACAAGGACTCAACTAAGAACAAGGACTCCACTGGCAGTTGATCTGAAGCCATACGGACTATACTTTGATTAAAAAAAATCTTTATTTGCACATGTTCTGAGACATTGGAGGAGACTAAGGAAAGTGAACTCATTAATCTGTCAGAAGAAATTTCAAAGCAGTCTTACTTGCAGGGTATGCAAGGCTACTAATGACTGCTTTCAGAGGATTTATAGTGAGAATCCAGACAAAAATCACAGCTGAATTATTTGAAATACTTACATGTTGACTGCATCGGGACCATGCATTTAATTAGAGACAAAGAATGAACAGCTGCTAGAGACAAAGAATGAAAAGCAAACCAATTATTTTTTACAGGAACAAGTAGAAAGATGTCTTGAGGGGATCTCAGGAATCATTAAGACTCCACACTTTGCTGGATAAAAAAAGTGCAAAAGTGTCAATTTTTCATTAGAGATCTGAGATTTGGGGACCCCTAAAAGAATGACCTCCTTAGGGAATTGGTTAAGCAGGACTGATTTCTGTGCAAAGCCATCCATAGACTCATAAGCTGCCGAAGCCAGGTGTGCCTTGCTGATTCTTCCAATTACAGAAGACCTAGGTTTTGTCTACAGTGTGTTAATTGTCAATGTGATGAAGACTAAAACACTTGTGGGTTCAGTAAGGCTTCCACCCAGATTTCAAAAGAAGGGCTGGAAATCCAGATTAGTAACCTAGAAGACAATACTGCATAAACCTGTCAAATGAATCCATATGTGCAGGGCAGACCATGTGAAATATCAGAGATGGTAAGAACATGGGATATCTTTCAAGGTAAACTAAGATTCATTATTGAAGCCAGGTCAAGAAGGAGAATTTAAGAGCTACAATCAGCAAGAACATTGAAGGACACTGCATAAACCATCTTGACTCCTATTTTACTGTTGGGCACCATGTATACCAGATATGGAACTACAGAATTTAATGTTTAATTTGCTGGGTTTCAATCTTACTTTAGTCTGATTTTTTTCCAACCTCTTTTTTATACTTTTTGGAATGGAAATGTTTATGCTCTCTCACTGTACCTTGGGATTATGTAAATTTTGTCTTTTTTTGTTGTTGTTGTTTATTTTTAGACAGAGGTTCTCAAATAAGAGTTTGTATTGAGATTCATCCAAGACTTCATCTTGGACTTTTTAAACACTGGAAATGTTAAGACTTTGGAGAAGGGATTATTCTTGTTTCTTGTAGTACTTGGGCCAGTGTGTTATCTTTTTTTTTTTTTAAACACAATTATGAAATCTTATCTTTATTTAGAGATTGAGTACTGCTTAAGGAAATGTGTTTGGACTTAAGTTGACAAAGGGGTGAATCCTGATATAAAAACTTCATGTGAATTAAAAGTGCATATAGAATGTAAAAGCATATACTACATCTATCTGTGTGCATCATACAGCCATCCATGACCTTGGGAACTGTATGCTGCTCCTCACCCATTCTTCTCTGGTGCTGTCCTCTTTTTCTGTTTCCTGGATGCTATGAAAGAAGCATCTTTACTCTGCCATGCCCTTCTGCCATGATGTTCTGGCCTTGGGGCTTGTTGCACATGGACTGGGACCTGTGAATTGTGAGTTAATTAGCCACTCATTTAAACTGTTGCTGTTGAAGATTATGTTGTAGCAATAGGAAACCTAATATTGAGGGAGACAAAAACAAACAAAAATAAACACAAATAAAAAGGGATGGTAGTTGTTCCTTACTGTGTCATGTGAAGATACAGAGAAAAGATGACTACTTGCATGCCCGGAAGCAGGCCCATATGAAGAGTCAAATATTTCAGTATCATGATTTCTGCATTCCAGCAACCATACTATGAAAAATAAATATCTTATCTTTAAATCATTGAAACTATGCTCTTGTGTCACAGCAGATCAAAATAAGAGAAAAGAAATGGTACAGTAAACTAGAGTACAATTGAAAAATCTAAAAACTAAAAATCTAGAAAAAGCAGAGGCCTCTCTGAAGCATTTTTAAAAGTGATTATGGCAAAAAAATAAGAAATAAAAGAGGAATGTGATAGAGAAACTTCTTTGATTTTAGAAAATCCATAAATATGATCAAAATGTTGATAAGAATATTTACTGTAAAGATCCCCCTGGTAAAGTCATAGACAGAAATAAATAGTAAAGTGAAAAAGAACTGGATGATTTTTGAATAGTTTGTTGACCACAGAACTTAGTAGCTACGAAGTTGTTTACTAGGTGAGGAAATTTGTATGAAAATATTGAAGGAGCAGATAGGATCTTTCTGATGATCTAGAGAGGAATGTGAGGAAAATGTTTTAAAAAATTAAAGAAGAAACTATTTAGAAAAAATATCTAAAAACTCAAGATTTGGAACATAAGTAGTAAAAATAGTGTTTTCAGAAGAGGTACGCAGTGTGTGACCAGATAGTCATACATCAGCGAGATTAGTACAGCTGTGAGATTGAGCTTCATAGCTTACCTTGGCAGAAACAGCTCCTGTTTCAATTGATGAACCTGTAGACAGGACAAATTGAAGCCATCAAACTTCTGTGATTCCACAGGACTGAATCATGGAGATACATGGCTTTTAAATGCTAGGTAATGGCCCCCATAACTATCATCAGAGCAGCCTGCTTGATTTTAGAGGATGTGGTCTGTGCTTTTAAACAGGTTCCTTAGCGTTCTGTGGGTAAGGTGCCACTGAATGGTTTGCAGGTGTGACTTAGAGTTGAGACTGCTCCACACTTTTTCCAGAAATGAGATATTTATAGCCATCCAGGAAACAAACAATTGAATTTAAAAAAGATTATTCTTGAGTCTTCTCAAGAATCTGTCAATTACCTTGTCATTAGAATACTGTCTTACCATTCTGTTTTGGAGGCATATATCTGGTTTCACAGGTTTACAGTGAGAGGGAAATTTTTCTTTATGATAAATCATCCATAAATATAATTCATGTTCTATTTATATAGTCTGGTGGATCTTTGAACTTTCCACTTCAGTCTTTTAGCTGGGATGAGTTAAGATTGTTGACACCACTGGAGTGCAATGAATATTGGAGGCATAGAATAGAATTTTGTGGACTAAATGTGTAACACTTAAATTCTTTTGTTGAAGATATTACCCCCTAATGTGGTATGTACTGCCCAATAAATAATCACATTTATATGAGGCCATGAATCTGATTGCCCCAAACACGTGGTTATAGGATAAAAAGGAAGCAGTGAAATGTTCTCCTTTCCTGTGAAGATGTACACAAATATGGACATCTACAAGTCAGGGCTCATAGTAAACTTTAATCTGTTGGTGACTTGCTTCTAGATTTACTATTTCCGGAAACAGAAAGGAGAAATAAACGTCTATTTTAAGCAACCTAGGCTATTGTATTTTGTGATAACCACTTGAGATGACTAACAGAAATTTGCTATGAGACTTTATGTATGATTACGTGCGGGTAGCAGAATTCTAAGAAAGCCTCCAAGTACCCTGTGTCCCAGCTTATGCGCCATGTACATGTCCTGCCTTCATGAACACTAACCTGTGTTGTGGAGGAGAATCATGCAGAAGTTATGTGATCAAAGTGAAGGGATGCTGCAGATACTTAAGGTACCTAATTAGTTAACAGAAAAACCATCAGTGGAAGATTATCGTGATTACTCCTAAAGCTAACCAAGTAAAGAGTTTTAAAGAGCAACCAGGGCTCAAAGACAGAAGCCATCAGCAAAAATTGAAGAAACAGAGACACTTTTCTTCACCTTTAATAAGGAAATTGCCATTTGTGTAAAAGTTCATGTGAAAAAATGACAAATGTCTCATAGATTCTAATAATATAGCTGCAAGGTGTTGGGGTCAGGGAATATGAGACAACATATTACTCTGCTGGGACCAGGCCATGTGACTGGATTCCCGTGTCTCCAGGCTGGTGTGACCTTGGTTTAGGGGTAGAGAGGCATGTGGAAGGCTGTCATGCTTCCTGGCTGTGCAGAGAAGGCCCTTAACCATAGCCATCCTAAGGCAGGATGACATCTGCTGAAGACAATGTCAAGAATGTAGGCATCCAGGTGGAGGGAAGAACTTGTTCTCCATGAACTTTTCCCTCTCTGCCACGTTTGCTGATTCAGGAAAAGTACACTAGCCCTTGTTCTGTGCTTTTCGCTTGCTGGTAAAAATAGGTAAATCTCAGAGTGGCCTGCCTTTCCATTAGAGGTGAGTTCCTCTCAATACCCTTGGACCTTGAATATTGTCATTTGTCTGTCTTTATTCCCCACCATTTTCACTGCAGGTATCTGGGGGTCTGATCTGATGCTGGCAGCAGGGAACTAAATTCTGCCAATAACAAGTGTACTGAGAAGTGGACACTGAGATTTAGGAAACATCACACTTCCAGCTTACACCAGGGCTTTATTTAGAGGAGTCCTGAGCAAAAGACTCCACTAACCCTTCCCTTGACTCCTTACTCAGAGGAACAGTGAAGTAACAAATACGTATATTTTAAGACACATTTGATAACTTTTTACCTATCAGTAAAAATGTTAATATAATATTTCTCTGGGGTAACATATATCTTCTTTCACTGAGTTGGTTCAATGCTAAGAAAATGAACAATTTTCCATCCATTAAGACATTTTATTTATATTTTTGAGCATTAATACATTTTAGTATTTTATGGACCAATAAAAACTGATTAACACTGGTTCAGTAGCAAATGATGATAATTTACACACATTATTAAGCTCTTCTGTTATGGCGTCTGAAATAGATATCTAGATAGGACATATACTATGATCTGCTTCATTATGAATTATTTTTATAGGTGATTTTGTTAGGCCTACAACAGGAATTTAGATACAAAGGATAGTTACATTTTAAAAATTTTCTCATATTAACATTCTTAAATACATTATGAAATGTAAGCAATATAAGTCTGATATATGATAGACATAATAATTTGTTCTTTCACTACAGAAGTATATAATTTGTCATGCTTACTATTATAAGTCCTGAGTTAAGTAATGTTATTGTTCAACAGTATTAAGAAGCATACTTATATGTATTATTTTACATAAATTAAAAATAACTATGATTTCCATTTTGTATCCACGGTGCATTTATTAGGGTTAATGTATCTTTGATAATGTATTTTATGTTTAGAGTAAAAGTTTGTTTCTCTTTTACGAATATTTACAAGAGAAGTATTAGTAATTGTAATTTATTACATGACTGATGATTCCACTGCATTTGTATCACTAAACATTTCACAGATACATACTTATTTCAGAAATACTATCATCAAAGCAATTAATATGGCTTTATTTGAATTATTCATTTCTGTTTTTCTCATATATTGACATGTGACCAAAGCTCTTTTTATGGCTTTTGCATCTTTTCTATAACTCTATTATCCACAATACCATTAACAAGGGTGCATAGAATCCAGAAAATGCTGAAGTCATCATACTTCCTCCTCTCCTAACTCATGTTAATGAAAGTTTTTATTTATCTCTTTACTTATGCTAATTCTCTGAGTCTTTTACTCTGGTGTCTGTAATTGGCATTTGCTATCAAAGCAACCTATTGTGTAAAAGCCTTCAAATCAGAAGAGGTTCGTTGAAGGGCTCCTAAATAGTTCAGTTATTATAAGAAATCTACAGATTTCAAGGAAGCCCATGAGTGTATAAAATAGTATTGTGATCCTCCTAAAGAGTATGAGCATGAAAGAACACCCAAAGATGATTATATTTTGTGCCTTTTCTACCTAGTAATTAGTTGTTTGTTTTCCATATAATTTTCCTCTGGAGCACATATGACACTTCTAAAACAAGAGTAAAAACAAAGTCACAGATGGGATTGCAGTAAAATAGTATAAATTGTTCCCATTCTATTTCCACTTGTCTGTAGTCTTTAATCAAGTTTATTTCATACTGACTTAAATGAATTACATGATATCACTCAGGCTAAACTCTCTCTGTGGAAATAAACAATTTAAATAAATGAACTGTCTTCCCTAATCTTTCCTCAAATAACAATGTTATGACTGAGAATAGAGCTAATGGAATAATGTAAGAAAAATAAATAACAATGAATTCTTAAGGAATGAAATGTGTTTATAATGTGCCTTATAGCAATACTGTCAGTAGCCTTCAAAAATTTTTGTGAATATAAAAAAAATATGTATTGCAACAATAGTTTTGTGAGCTCTCTTTGAAAATGAACTATAATGAGACCAAACTCAATGACTTATTTTAAAATCCAGTTTCTCTTTACTCAACAGATTTAGGGGACTATTTGTACCCATTAAAATTTTTCATTTCTACTTTTAACTATTTGAAGACAATTTATTTTTTTCATCACCATAAAGTTCTATTCCAATATTATCTGAATTCTAAGCAAAAATGTTTTGAGTGATTGATAGCACAAAAATGCATAGATAAGTTATCAGAAAATCTATTAATTTGTAGTAGTTCCACCTACAATATCCTGATTCATATAGTACTAAATGGCAACAGGAGTCAGTATACTACCCATACCAATGATTATAGTCATTACATCACAACAACTAGGTAACATTGGTTGAAACATTGAAGATAACTTAGATGTATTAACATGAATATTAAGTTATAATCAAATAAAGTATTAATTCATAATGTAATAGTATGTAACTTTTTTCATTTCCAGAATTTTTTAGTGAATAATTCTCACAGGTTTAAAAAAAATGTGATAATATAAAATAATTGGGCTGGGGATTTAGCTTAGCAGCATAAGCGCCTG
The DNA here is from genome assembly GCF_034190915.1 of Cavia porcellus. Classification (NCBI taxonomy): domain Eukaryota; kingdom Metazoa; phylum Chordata; class Mammalia; order Rodentia; family Caviidae; genus Cavia; species Cavia porcellus. The sequence continues at coordinate 13,635,307 of NW_026947498.1, forward strand.
CCTTGCAAGTGTGAGGTTGTAAGTTCCATCCCAGCTAAAGCAAACAAATAAAAGAATTAAATCAAACTTGTGAACGAATGAAATTAGTAGATGTGTACACAGTGCTCTACCCAACAATGTTAAAATACACATTCTTCTCAGCTGCACATGGGACGTTCTCTAAAATAGACCATATTCTGGTCTGTAGAACATGCAAAAGAATTGAAATGATTCCATGCATATTATCAAATCATAGTGCCATGAAACTAGAAATTAAAAACAAACGAAACTGCAAAATCTCCATAAACATGGAAATTAAATAATACCCTTCTAAATAATCAATGAGTTACAGAAGAAAGTAATTAAATAATATCCACAATCAAACAAAAAAAAAAAAGCAAATACAACTTCGTGTAAACTGTAGGATGCAATGAAAGCAGTTCTCAGAGGAAAATTTATTGCAGTGAATTCCCACATCAGATAAGCAGAACACAATTAACAACCTGATGCCTGATTTCAAACATCTAGAAAAAGAGCAAGTACAACCCAAGGCCCAAAGAAGATTGGGATTATAAATATCTGAGCAGAAATATTGATTTAATCTTGATTATGTAAAAATATTTTGTTTTCTGTATATAGACAGTATATTTATTGTAAAAATTGCTTAACTAGAGATAGTGAGACAGTTAAATACAAAGAATTAATGAATTGAGGAGTTGGTTCTTTGAAAGAAAAAATAAAATTGATAAGCCTCTAGCCAAACTTATCAAAAAAGAATAAAAAAGGAAAAAAATTCAAACCCATGCAATAAGGAATGAAAAGTTTGAAATCATTTTTTTGTCTTTTAAAGTAGCCCGTGTCCCTTGATCCTAGGCAGCAGTGGTGCCAATCAGGCCCGTGCTTTTGTCTCTACATCACCACTTTTGATATCATTATTTTATCATGAAACTTTGTGACAAAGTGGACCATTCTAGAGAGCCCAGAATAGACCGCACATTGAATTCTTTAACTCCTGTATAGACATCTATGTGGAAAGGAGTATTATTGTACTTACCGTGGAGACCATATGCTTAACCTCATTCACTAAATCAGTGTAGGATCTTAGTGGGTTGCTACTGGTCATTCGATAGATTGTGTTGGACCTGGCTTCTTATTCACCTTGATCAATTTTTTTCCCCAAAAACAACATTTCCTCCTAATTTCTACTTTTGAGTCAATAATTAGTCACTTAGTATTTTTTAACCCAAAGGAAATTATTTACATTCACTAATTAAACGTGCCTCAAAATGAGCACTGTTTATTCTTCCTTTTCTGTTAAACCTAGAATATTCATTGTGTTTTACCAAATTTACAGAAACAAGACATATACTATACTTAAAATTCAATATTATTACAAATCTTCATGATTACTTAATTCATATAAACATCCTTTGTGAATAAAATAGTTGCAATGTAGGCATATTAATCTAAGTGAAGAAAATCAAATATTCAAAAGGATGTGTGGGCAGTATCTCATAAAGTGTGTAAGAATGGGAGTTACTTCTTATCAGACTTCTACACCATCTACAAAGCTCTTTTACTACACTAATGTCTTCTTTGTTGGATATCTTTCAGAAACACGTTTCATTTTTACTAATTTTATGATCACTGATATTTTAATTTTTAGATACAACTTTTTGCTTAAATTTTCTGAGTCTAATGGTATAAGCATGTGCCTTTTAAAATTAGTTGCCGGTTGGAAAGCCACGTATACAAAAAATAAAAATATCCCATTGAACAGAGTAATAAAAAAAGCTCATTAATTTACCAGTATGCATTATTAATGTCTTTTCTCTCTACACCTCTATGGTCTGGACCAGGACAATATCAGAAACAACTTTAATGGAAATAATTTAACTGTTTTTAGTTAAGTAAATTTTGCAAAAAATATAATGCCTATATACAGAGAAAAATATTTTTACATTATTAATATTAAATCAATATTTTAAATAACAAAAATAATTTAGCTTCTATTACAATTGTTATGTTATAAGCATGAATGCCTTGATAAATATTATTCCATTTAAACATAAAATCAACTTCTCTTTCTTTTTGAAAAATAAGGAGAAACATTAAATATTCATTAACATTCAAAGTGTCATTGTTTCTAAATAAATTTATAATGAAAGAAATTATTCAATATATGGGATTGGGTGACTGTCTTGCAGCTTAAGTAAAATCCTCCTACATATTTCTTTTCAGGTTTTCTTTAGATGCTGAAAATAAGATGCATACAATCCTAATGGTGATAAGTTATTAGTCACTTCAAATCTTTCCAATTTCAAAGATTTTTTATAGTGAGGTATTTAGATAATGCTTTAATATCTATTACAGATAGTCTGCTATGAAATGACAGTAAGCTTGAAAAAATTAAATGAATACTTCATTTTTGGAAATTCTTTAATGTTTCTAATATCTTTCGGAAGATTTTCGCTGTGGAGGAAAAATGTCAGCATAATCACTGGAACAATTTTCCAAAATAGGCAAAGCAGAGTTAATCAAGTCTCAAATTTTTCAGTAATGCAGCTGAGGCACTGCCTGAGTCTGGTAGAAAATCGAGAAACACTTTTCTAACTTCCATTTTGTTTAACAAGTAGCAAATGTAAGAAAACGTTCTCCTCCTATGTCACTTTTCTGCATATTATGAAAAGACTGTGGCCAGAACTTTTTAAGATCTAATATATTTTGATTAAAATATATTAAGTCATATTTTGTCAATAGTTGTCATTTTTGAGACCATTAACATATCACAAATAAATTATCTTAAGGGCCAAAAACTACTTATATAAAAAGTACAATTTTAAGAGCAGTGGAATTACATTTTTCATATTTAAATTTATTAGTAATTGCTTTCTGTTTCTCTTGCCAGATATATTTTCCTTAACCAACACATACATAATTTCTTACCATTGTGGCAGACACTATCCTGGTCTAAATCATCATGAAATCTCACTTGATTTGTTTCAATAGATTCTCAAGTCTGTTGTTCCAATTTGGTCCCTCTGAATTCTATTCTCAATAATGCAACAAGGAAGAGTCATGTAAAACATAATAATCCTATCAAGTCACCTCAATGGTCTATAAAACACTGTAAGGAGACTATGTGTCTCCCAAAAACAATCACTATCTTCTCACACAATTTTTTTCTCAATCATTTAATTCAAGTTCTAGGCCTTGAGACATGTGATTCCCTCAGCCGTGTGCTCAGATAATACATTTCATGCTTCTTATCCATTAGATCAGTATATCAATAAACTGCACTGCTCACTGTGAATGTTACTCCGAGGTACGTCGTGATACCACCTACAAACTTACCCTCTTGAATGGTCCTATCTGATTAGACATAAATCCATTTTTCTTTTGTCAATTTACCAGTGATAAAAAGAATTAAAAGAACACACAAAAGACTTTAGTGATTCCACTATGTGTGCAGTAGGCAATATGAATCAAACTGAATTTCTTTTTTTTTTTTTTTTTTTGTCTTTTTCATTTTTATCGGTACCAGGGATCGAACTCACGACTGCCTGCTTGCAAGGCAGGCGCTTATGCCGCTGAGCTAAATCCCCAGCCCCTCAAACTGAATTTCTTAACCATGCTTTTTGTATATAAAATTTTAGTCTAAATATTCATAAAAACTTATTTACAAAATATCTGACAGCTTTTTTGTATAACAAAGCAATATTGAGCAGTTATACTAGAATGTAAAGTTAGCAGAAACAAAGGCAATTAACTGACTTCATAGAAAAATTGACCATGTTCATATAAATTAATTTCATTCCCTAATTATCACATTTCAAATAAACAATAATATCCATTATTATAGTTTTTGATGTTACTCAAGCAACTAAATTTGGACTTTTGTAATTTATGATAACCAAGATTCATATTAGTTCAAGGATATGATTTTGGAGCCATAAGAAAATTGTTTAAACATTTAAAGAAAATTTTAACATTTCTGTATGCATTCTGCAAAATTATTCAATATTGATACAAAACACCAGAGGTTTGCTACTTATTGAAAGTAGTTAAAGAGATGTTTGAAAAATAATAGGAAAGTAATTTGTATTCAAGAAATGATATTTCACAGAGATATGTTTTTGTTTCTCTTTTTATCATTCATCTTTCAGAATATATGTGGGAAATAACATGTGATGTTTAGTTCCAGAGATAAATTAAATATTTAATGAGAAGCAGCACTAACTGGGAGGAAATGTTCTCATTGATTGTCTTTTAGCCAGTTAGTAATTGCAAATAAAAATCATATATTAGGAATTTAATGAGCAAAACAAATTACTCTGCCAAAAATGGCATATCGTAACATAGAATTAATGCATTGCCTTCCCCTATGATTTTGAAACCTTAATAGAGGGAAGAACTGTAAATTTAATTTGACAATATGCATCATTGTTTCATTTCTGTTCTCTTGTTCAATTGGTAAAAAAACAAATATTCTCTATGATTTCTTTGCTCTCTGTATGACACAGTTAGGAAGTGTGATTGGCTATTCCAGTTCCTTGAAAAGAAGCCAATATAATAAGTGTAATGGAATAAAATCTTTATGTGGGAATTAAATTAGTCAATAATTTTACATGTTTTTCTTAGGAAATCTATTCTATATTTATATGTTTACTTTAGATAACAAACAATGTAAAATAATTTTAATTTTATACTTCATTATTTTATATTTTGTGATAATTCAGGCAAATGATTATGATTTCCTTTATAATATTTGGCTGAATGAAATACTATAATGGAAAGTTATTTGTTTCTATGGTGTAGGTTTAGAAATATTATTTATCCACCCATTATAAAAGACCCATTTGCTCTCCAAGCAGTGATAACTCCCTGCCTCTTTCATTATTTAACCGTTATCCTGATAGTGGTGGCAATATTCATTGAATTGTTTGATGGCTGTCAAGTATGTATGCAACTTTGCATATCAGAATTTAGTTTTCTACAATTATAAAGTTTGCTGTATTACTTGTGGTTTCCAAACTTAAATATTTTTATCTAAATATATTTATTTAGGAAAGTGTGAAGTTTTTACCTGGACAATTATCTTAAATCTGCATTAGCCTGTTCACACAGTCATCTCATAGTATTGCAAGACTTGGAAAAATGTGACTAAAGTCTGCATATGATGACAGATATATTTTACAGAAGGTATGAAATATGTGTCTTGTGGCTTTTAATGGTTTCTTGCTTCATGATAATTCTTCATTCTATTGTGAATGTTAAAATGGTAGTAATTTAATTTTAACTTATTTTTAACTTTACATCTGAAATAGTTTTATAAATAACATTACTTTTAAATCATTTTTTGATTGCCTAACCATGAAAGTCATAGAGGAAAAATATGATGTGGGAAACCAGTTAAGGAAGATAAAGACCTAAATGGCCTCCCCCATGAGCACAAAGGAGAAAGGAATCGCACAGGGATGAGAGTGTGTTTAGGAAAACTAATACAGCAAAGACTAAATTGTTTATCTGTGCATGTGTTAATCATTTACATACCAGTAACAGGACAAGGTCCCTATAAGAGGCACATGGTGGAGAGAGCTCAGAGAAGTAAGCTGGTTCCCCGTGGATGGCATCTGGGCAGGAACCTGGGGGTCTGCAGTGCAGGCCAGTCTGAGACAGTGGGAAACAACCTGATTCATTTCAATTATTAGGTAGGTTTCCAAGAAATGAATTGGTTTAATCTTACTCACACTTTTATTTACTTTTACATTAATATCAAAGTGTGGATTTAAGATGGATTTGCCCACTATGACTCCTATCCATATAGGAGTTCAAATTGTCCCAGTTTTAATGCATAAAACCTCAATGCATTTCTTTGGTAGCATTCGTGCTATCAGGTCTTTCAAGATAATTTATATGTACTTTTTACATTTTCTTCCAAAAATGTGAACACACACACACACAAACAAAACAAAACAAAACAAAACAAAACATTTTTAGGTGAACAATGTACAAAATGGAGCTGAGAAAGAGCAACACTACGTAGAGTTTCATGGTGTTCATGGGAGGCATGATAATTTCAAGTCTTATCTCTAAGCAAGATTTCTGGAAGGATTGTGCATTTAAGGTATCAAAATACATCTTAATAGCAAAAATAAAAGCAAGATAGTTGACACAATCAAATAATCATGTAAATTTAGTTGCTCTATTAAACCTGAGACAATGATAGAGGAGCCAGCACAGGGAGAGGTAAAAAGAAGAAATTACATGTGGCTAAGTAAACATCTTAATAATAGAATAGGTATTAATTGATTAATAAATGCCATATGTGTTTAACATTTAGTTTCAAAGGCAAAAACACATATAATGAAAACCTCACAGTTAAGATATTTTTATGAAAAATACATCATTTCATTGTTACTGTAGCCTTACATTTAAGTCACACTTAATATTATAATATTTTCACCAGTACTGTAGACTTAAAGCAGCCAAACTGACTTCCAAAATAACATCTCTGTTTCCTTGAGACAGGATTTTTAGTATGGAGTGCATTATGAAGCAGTTTGTTTAGGGAATCATTAATCAAAGAATATACAAACAAAGTAAATATTGAATCATATGTTAGGAAAACATGAAAAGTTAGACTAAAAAAAACTTCTTGAAGTAGCCTATTTAAATGAAATTAATAAAAATCAATATCCAGAGGGTTTTTTCACAAAATATTTGTATGTGTCTGAATGCTACAGTCAATGTATGTTTTCTCAAGTTATGATATCAAAGATTTACACAAACACTTTTAATAATTTATTCCTTTAAAAATTCAAGATACATTCATTTATCTTAGTATCTTTTTCCTGATGTATGTAGGAACTGTTAAGAATAACTTCATTTAACCCAAGAATGTTGAGACATTAGAGAAATTTGTGAGCATAAGAGCAACATACAACTAAGGACTATTCATTGACAGTGACGTTCTCTATTTTCGTTTTTCAAAAGAAACATTGAGGACATTATTTTTACACAACTTTAATATCATATAATAACATTGATATAATTTCTAATATCATGCTAACAAATCATTGATAATAGTTGACTATAATTGAAGTTAACATATAAATTAATTTTTGGTTTTCAATATTGTGAGCGATAATCTTACTGTTAAGTAGAGTAACTAATAGAAACACTATGCTTTATTTCAAATTGAAAAATCAGTGATTTAAAAAATACTAGATATTAAAGAAATATATAAGGACAGCAAAATTAGAAAGTACAGAATCCTTTTTCCTCAGAAATGATAATCATTATTAATAAAAATATTAAAAATATATCCCTAGCACTCTAGTATATAATAATATGCAAACTAGTTTTTATTATGTACCATTCTTAAAGAAAAAAGTGGAAGAAAAACATATTTTTGTCTCACAACTTAGAAATTTCATCTATTCTCTGGTGAAAAAATATTTTTGTCCAATTTGATAACATAACCATGTCCACAATTCTTATCTACAATGTCAGAGTGACTTGAATGTCAGTTTTCAGAAAAGGAAAAGAAGAGTCCTGGTGACATGCCTTTCTTTATATTGAATGGAGAAATAACTGCTTTTATAGTCTCCAATAGCCTTTCATCTTTTGGGAGAGATTACTTTTCATATTTTTCCTCCTTTGGGGAAATGTTACATATTCTATATTTTCTTCTTTTCTCACTCTTTCATATTAATACGCTCAATACAAACCCCAACAAGCACCAAGAAGGAAAACAAAATGCTGTTGACACATTCAGCAGCTGTTTTGACTTCAAATAGATAATCAGTGACTATGGGACAATAATTTATTTTATTAACAGAAAGAATGATATGTCTATTATTAGACTTAGTATGAATAGTCCCTGTCGGTGTCGCTCCCGGCCGGCAGGAAAGACACACAAGGTCTGGCAGTGGCTAAGTCTTTCTTTATTTTCCCTCCGTACAGTCTGCCCCGGGATCCTTCCCGGCTGAAGCCTCTACCGGTCCGCTCTCCGCGGCTCCTTCCGTGCTTCTCTCTGCCCCGAAGCCTCTACCGGTCCGCTCTCCGCGGCTCCTTCCGTGCTTCAGTCTCGTGGCGGGAGAGGCACTCGCTTATATGCAGTCACAGCACCCAATCAAAGCGAAGCGGGTAATGCAAGCTAATTGGCTAACATCAATTGTTGCTAGGCAGACTATCTTACAGAGCGGGTTGTTTACCAAGCAGGAAGCAGGAGACAAGCGCCACCTTAGCACACTCGATGGGAGGGGTAATCTAGCTCAGGCTTTGCTCTTTCCTACAGGCCTCACGTCCGCCACGCATGGCGAACTATCACAGACGCGGCTCCCAACATCCCATTTTTCCTCTCATTTATTATTGATCGACCATGATAGAAATAACAATGAAAACTACAGTAATGATAGTTGAGCTCACATAACAGAAATTTTTAAAAAATATTTCACTTTTTAAGACATACCATTGTCATTGGAACGAATTTGCTAATTATGCCTCCATATAACAAAACAAAGAATTACATTCCTGGAAATGATGATCAAATTATCTAAGGTCTTACCATAGGTAAGAAACTGAGCCAGGATTTTGAGTAAGTCATCAGTGAATAGAAAGGCTATCCTGGGTGAACTCAGGTGGGGCTGCATACGGTTACCACCGACAACAACCTTGAGTAGGACCCACTGATGTATGCACCAAATCACCAGCTCCTAGTCAGCCCTGTACTGTGGTGACCCTCAGCAAAGGGCTGCATATGTAATTACCAAAGGACCAACCTGATTGAGGATGAAAACAACGCTTAGAAATGAGTTAAATCAGAAAGAGTGTGCTGTATGAGGGAGAAATAACAGATGAGCCAGCAGGAAGAAACAGAAGAAAAACCCAAGACTGCTGCAAATTGCAAAAAAAAAAAAAAAAAAAAAAAAAAAAATGTGGCTGCTAGTCCCAAAATGATTTTTTTCGTAGTGGGATAATGTCGGAGAGAGAATTCATTGTGGCTCCTGCCATATTGCCAGAGGTAGTAATCAGGTAGTATTTTGAGAAGGCAGTGATTGTTTAGAACTGAGATACAGAACACCTAAACTCTAATTTCTTTCAGGACTGAAATATTATCCTATCAGAAAGACAGGGAGTGAGCTTCAGAAAAGTAATGTGAGCTCAAGTAAATAACTTAATGATGCACTTCAAAGTCCTTGAAAAACAAGGACAATCCAAATTCAGAGCTAGTACAAGGAAGCAAATTATAAAGATCATAGAAAAACTCAAGAAAGTGGAGACTTTATAAAAGTAATATAAGAAGCAATGAATTGAAAAGAGGTTCTTTGAAAGAATAAATAAAATAGACTAATGGCTTAGCCATTCTTACAGGAAAAAAAGAAAGAAAAGACAGATGTCAATAAAATTAGAAATAAAAAGTGTAAAATTACAATAGGCACTGCCAAAATCCGGAAGACTATTTTATAGTGACTACATCACCAATCTGCACATAAGAAACTGGAGAACTCAGAAGAAATGGTTATATTCCTAGATACATATGAGTTAAGAAAAATGAAAGAAAAGTCTTAAAACCTGAATAATCCATTAACAATTAATGAAATCAATGTATTAATAAGCATCTACAAAGAAAAATCCAGGACCAGATGGATTTGCTACTAAACTGTACAAGAGCTACTGGAAGATCTAGTGACAATATTCCATAAAATCTTTAATTAAGTCAAAAGAAAAGGAGGATAGCCAAAGTCATTTCTGGAAGCTAACATTAGCCAGATTCCAAAACCAGGCAAAGATACATCCCAGAAATTAGAACTATAGGCTAAGATCTCTAATGAACATAAATGCACAACTCCTCAAAAGATACCGGCAAACGACATGCAACAAATCATCAAAAAGCTTGTATACCGTGACGTAAGCAGCATTCCAGGGATGCAACAATGGTTCAATACATAAACATCAATAAATGTAATCATCACATAAACTAAAACAAGGACAAAGGTCACAAGATCATCTCAGTAGATGCAGAAAAACACTTTCCCCAAATTCAACATATATCTGTAAAAAACACCAAGAGAATAATTGTGGAAGGAACTTATGTCAATCTTATAAAAACTATCATTGAAAATATCTCCTGACAACATCATACTAAAAGAGGGGACACTGAAAGCTTTCCTTCTAAATCAGGAACTGGATGAAGATGCCCACTGCGACCACTTCTGTTCAACATGGTCCCTAACATAGTAGCCATGACAACAGGCAAGAGAAAGAAATAAAAGTGATGTGTAGAAAGGAAGAAGTCAAGGGATGATTACTGGCAAATGACATGATTCTCTATGTTCAAGACTAAAAATTTTCCAAAATATGCCTAGAATTTAAACAAACTCAACAATGTAGGTTGACCCCCTCCCAAAATGAATAGTGTTCACCTCTGTACAGTAAAATGAAACTCATAGATAGAAAAATAAGTTAAGAAAATAGTATCATTCACATTAGCATGAGAAAAATATTTTTCTTTTTATTTTAAAGAAAATAAAGCCTAACAAAAAAGAACTAAAGCCAATCAAAACAAGATGGTGAAAGTGACACATGAATTCAAGACAAATAATAGGAAACCAACAGTAGCTACCGTACTGACCCTTGCTGTCTTCAAAATAGCTACCAAAACCATCAGACATAATATAATCCAACAAAACTGAACAGATTACAACCAAACCAAAGAAAATGAAAGCGATGCAGGACTTCAAAACAAGACACTAGGAAAAACAACAATGGCTACCGCCATGATACAAATTATATCACTCAAAAGAAAGGAAGCCGAAGAGTATGTGGAAAACTGAAATATATCCCTTACTCCTGGATAGAGAGAACTGGTATAGCCAAAATGATTATACTTCCAGAAGTGATGGACAGATTTAAGGTAATACCATTAAAATATCAAAATGAGCATTCTTCATAAATCTATGGAAAATCATTGTAAATTTTTTTATAGAAAAAAGATCCAGAATGTTAAAAGAAATCCTGAGACCAAAAGCAAAGCAAAAGGCATCAAAAGCCACAAATTTCAAGTTGTAATACAAAATAATTGTGATAAAAATATTATGATTGGGGGACAAAAGCAGCAAAATGGATGTTAAGGGAATAGAGCAGAGGAAGTAGAAACAGCAGTCAGCTACTTGATCTTTGGTAAAGAGGCCAAAAACATGCATGTCAGAAAATGCAGCTTCCTTCACTAATGGTGCTGAAATAGTTTACTACACACGTGCAGAAGATTCCATATGTATTCCCAGGTACTAACATAAAAGATGATCAAATATCTTAATGTTAAAATGGAAATACTTAATTAACTGAAAATTAAAATAGGTAAAACTCGTGAAGTCATTAACACGGTCAAAAACTTTGAAGAAACAGTACTCACAATCAAGGAATGGGACCATGCAAAATTAAAAATCTTCTGCACAATCCAAAGATTGAATAGGCAGTGCAAAGAATGGAAAAAATTGCCAGCTTTTCTTCAGACACAGGACTAATATCTAGAACATATAAAAAACGAAAAAACAAAAATAGAATCCACCAAAATAAAAGCCTCATCAAAAATATACAATTAAAGTGAACAGACATTTCTCAAAAATAAATGCCAATTGTCATTAAATACATGGCAAAACATCTCTGGAAATTATGCAAATGAAAATTTAAACAACATTGAGATTGTATCTTACTTCAGAAAGAATGTTCTTTATCAAATTCAAATGATAGCAAAAGCCCCTGAGGATGTTGGTTAAATGGAAGCCTTCCACACTGTTTGTGGATCTGTAAACATTTACAAGCACTATGGAAACTCTTAAAGACTGTGCATAGAACATCAAAATTTACAGACAAATGTCGATGATTAATTGTTACTTAAATAGTCATCACCCGTGCGTGTTTGATACATGTGCTTCTTTTTTTGGCAGCAACACATCTCAATCAAGTAGCACTTTCTTTATTGCTTCTTCTAAAGTATACATGTTACTCTTAAATCTTCTAAGTGGCAGTTTTACAAAATATTTTTATTTTCTATTGTGAAAAAATATAATCACTTACTTCCTTGACAGTAAGTCATGAAGGAAAATGTAACACCTAGCAATGTGACAAACTAGAGAAGAGGTGCAAAAATTACCCTTGACAGAATGAGTGCTTTATGTTCATTTCTTATTCTTCAAGTACATTTTGCATAAAACTGAATATAGATACATTTACAATAGCTGAATAAATTATAGGTATTAGTACTTTATAATTATTTCCAAATTAAATATCATTCATAGGTGGCCTCCATAGCTTATATACTTAAAACTCATCATTTCTACATTTCGTATGGCTCTGTGCTCACACCTTGCATGGAAAATGTAAGAGTGTAAAAAAATGTAAACTCATAAATGAAAGTTATATTCTTAAAGATAAATGTGGTCTGTATAAACGAATGAGCAGGAATTACATGATGATGTATTCTGAATATAATTTTAGCTTATGAATTTCGTATGACACCCTGTAATACATATAATTACTCTACCAGATAATCATTTTCATTCCTAGGCCTCATTTTGGAGGAGATGGTTGGCGCTATTGTTCTGTTACTCTATAAATGTGCATGTGTTTTTTTTTTGGGGGGGGGCTCATTCATTTAACCCTCATTTTTCAACAGTTCTATAAGTCAGTCTGTAGAGATATTTGGACAGTTAATTAAAAGACACTTTTTTTTTTTTTAAGTAGACAGTTTTCGTTTGCATTCCTTCTTTGCCAACAAAAGTCAACTGGAAAATGACACCAAGGCAAACAAGGTGCTTTTACGTGTAGTTCTGGATTACACAGACTTGAAAACTATCACTGAATTCTGCTGTGCTACAGTTCATCCTCTGCTTCTTTAGTGAGAACATATTTTCCTAGTAAGCTTTCAAAAATGTTTTCTTCACTGCCTAATTACTTTTAAAAATCACATTCACTAAAATACATTCCTTAACTCTGAAGTTAAATCAAATGTGTATTTTCCCAAGACACTTTCTATGGTCCTATAAAAACATTGTTTTCAATGAAGAATAAATGAATGGATTTAAGCCAAAAAATTCAGGTTTCATAGGATAAATGATATGACAAAGGGGAATACATACACGTTGCTGTGATAATATATGAATAATATCTTAATTTGTGGAAAAAGAAAGGAGCTATTTCAGGAGTCATGCAGTCAATGTTTTTGCAAAAAACTTCTAATGCCCTTCTAGTGCACTTCTAAGCACTGGCTCAGAAGCTTGTTCTGGTTAAAATGATCATGAGATATTGGTGGTGCTCTGATTGCTAAAGATAGTGTCTCATCTTCTAAATCCATTTCATTTTGTTGGCATCTCTTCCAATTACCGTGTAAAATTTCAAAATGTAAGGAGGTTTAAAAGTTATATTTATTTCCTGGTTTTCTTTTTAAAAAGAGATCCAATAGCAATCAAAGTTAATAGCTGGAGTAAAAAGGTACCAATTTAACAACATTAAATTTTGGGGAAGTTTTCAGCACTAAGGATGCAAGATTATGGAACCACACTTAAGTGCTACGATAGCTTGAATTTTACTCATTTAAAGAATATTATCTGAAAATACATTACAGCAATTCTCCAAAAAATACGCTTCTCTTTACGTCTAAAATACGATATAAAAAGATTATTTTGCTTTTCTGAATGTTATTCAGTAGTCATAGTAACTAATGAGCATGATAATCCAAATAATTGTATGTTTCTGCACATTGTATATGAAAATGGGAAAATATGTGTTTGTAAGTTATTTTACTGTAAAATTACTAAAACTAAAATGTAGATGTTTGTTGAATAGATTGAGCTGTTAATGCATCAATAAGAAAGTAAAATTCTTCTCTAGAAGCTTATTTGCTTGGGATTCAGGCCCCTAAAACATGACTAGAAAAAAAAACTGAAGATTGATTATTCTTTAGCATAATCACAATTCTTTAGCGTAATTTAAAACTGTTGCACAATCTAAGGAAAAAGAAAGAAACGATCTCTATCGCAGAGAGAATATATACAATTCTTATATATGATAAGTACGTGGTAAACATCATTACAAAGAAATAATAAGCAAAAGACATGTTAATCTTTAAAAAAAATACTCCAAAACTTTAGTAGCATTTTTCCAAACAACCTACACTTATGACCAACAAGCACAATGAAAACTTCCAAAGTTATTACCCCTATGGAAATGCCAATAAGAACTTCAAGAAAATACATTTTGCCCTACTAGGATTTCTGTTGTAGAAAAAAAGAAATCAGAACACCCCCTCAGAAAAAATATCGCCACAAGAAAAGAAAAGAAAAAAGGAAAGAAAAGGAAAAAGGAAAGGAAAGGAGAGGAAAGGAAAGGAAAGGAAAAAAAAAAAAAGGACACTGGAAAAGAAAGAAAAAGGACAAGAAAGTTCCTGTCAATAGGGACATGGGGCAAGTGGAAGTTGTGCATTACTGGTGAAATATGCATTGCTGGTAGGACTAAACTTTTATGAACACCCATGGAAAAAGTTAGGTGTTTCACCAAATTCCTTACATAGGTAGACAGACGGATGATAGAGATTTCAAAAGGATTTATCAGTACCTACTCAGACTAACATATATGTCTATGATCATAAGAACATTATTGATTACAGCTACAAGTGAAATCAGCCTAAATATCCATACACAAACAACTGGGTAAATAGGTGGTCGTATAAACATACTATGAGAACTAACAGTGGTTTATAGACGAAGTACTGACACATGCCAAAATGCTATCGAGTCTTAATACTATTCTCATTGAAAGAAGCTGTAGAAAAAAGTCACATATATGTGTGTGAGATATCCAGAATTTAGTAAATCTTCAGAGAATCAGGGAAGTTAGTGGTACCAGGAGCCTGCGAAGTTAGTGAAGGAGAAAAGGAGAATGTGAGAGTGGGGAGGAAGAGGAGGAAATTGCTTAATGAATAATGCAAGGACTGCAAACATTTTAAAGATCAGTGCCCAAGGACCACTTATTTATCACAAAGTGCCAGCACTCTAATTAGACCTGAATACTGAGCTTGTAGTTTAGAAAAAAACAAGTCAGACATTAACATTGTTTATCTTCAAAGAAAAACAACATCCTTGCCACAGTTTCAGCACCATCAGAATATAGGAATTTCTCTTGGAATAATAACTATAGTTTTGAAACTAGAGTTAATTGGATATGATTGTGAATATACCAAGTACCATTAAACTATTTGCTTTAAGCTAGTTAACTGTTACACCAGTTTCATCCAAAGAAAATTACAAATTGTAGCACAGAACTATCTTAATAGTGAGAAAGGATCACAAAGCTGGTTACAGGGCAAAAAGTCTGCAAAAATGATAATGAAGACAGAATCCAAGATTATTATCACTGGATGCAGTTACTCTGGCCAGAAAGCAGTATGAGGACATCAGATACAGAATACCAGAAACTTTATTTGGTTGTGCTATTATTCTGTCTTAGGAAACCTGTTACATGTACATAATTGGTAACCTTTCTGCCTTCAAAGAGCTAAAATAATGTCTGCATTAAAAGCTCACTTTGTACCACACCAATGAATTCTGATACATCAGAGTTCCTTAATTCATCTTATTTTAATTCATTTTTGAAGTTCAAAGCAAATTATTTTCCATAAATTATGTCAAGTTTGCTCATGTTGCTATTTTCACAGATAGCAAAAATTACAAATACAATATATGAGGTTTGCAATTATAATAACAAACAGTGTACAATTAACTTATCAAGAGAATATTACCAAATCTTAGGTCCTCTTGTTCTATCTGAATCCATTCTGATTCTACTTAAGAAATAACTGATGAATTGCATCATAACTCTCTCCTTTTCTAGTCAGAGTACTTTATTTAGCACTTGTTTTCTAGTACTGTTTGTTCCTCCCTGAACTTTCTACTGATTAGTATCCCCACACTAGTGTGGCAGTTTCTCTTGACTTTTAATGAACTATCCAAGACATACCTCCTTCATAACCATAAGAGGAGAAATTACCTCAAAGTTTTAAAACCTGAGAACCCAATCAACTTGTATCTTCTCCTACATGGACCTTCTTGTCACTTTATCATGTCATGGTAGGTGACAGTGGTGGAGACAAAAACGGGAATCCAGACAGCTTGGAGGACCAGGATTTCTTCCTAAGCACCTGCCGGTGATCTGCATCCCAGTTTCCAACTGAAATCATCACACAGAGAACCAGTTCTCCAACACAGAAACTCGTGGAGTCAAAGCCCAACCTTATCCAAACTATACAGCAGTCTCCTTTTCTCATGGTTGGAAAATACTGTCGATTTTTTTCTTGCATATTTATTGATGAGAAATTCACTGCCAGACAAATCATTCTTTGTCTGTAGTGGCATTTCATTTCTGGTTTTTTTTTTTTTTTTTTTTTTTTTTTTTTGTCTGCTTCCCAGTCAATCTTACTCTTTGTCTGTTACTTTCTCTGCTGTATATTTATTTGAGATTATTCTTGAATCTGCAGCTGTTTGTCTTGTAACAATTGTGTAGGAAATTCAGATTTGTTTTTTGAATTTCTTTAGTATAGATTTTTCTGTGTCACTCTTGTTTTTGTCATAGTAAAGCAAAAATCCCATTTGTTTTCACTTATTCTGAAATGCATTCCCTCTTTTAAATTTAAAATGGGTAATGTATATATTCTTCCTCTAAATTCATTAATCTTTCCTCTGTTGTATATTTTTGCTTCTCAGTCTGTGCATTTATTTAGACCTTTTTGGTTTAGTTTTTAACAATAAAAATTCCACATTTTGTAACACATTTTGCTAAACAGCTCTATTGTCTTGCTATAGCTTTTTCATTCCTCTGTGGTGTCTTAAACGTATCTTGCGATTTATTTTTTACTCATCTCATTTCAGCTCAATGTTACTCATTAAACATAAAGTTCTTGAAAAATGTTTAAGTTGCATTCAGGTTTATCAGTGTATACCAAATTGATAACACTGAAGCAGTGAAAGTTTCAAACCTTCAGAATAATTACTTTTTACCGTTCTTTCTACTCTGAACTTTTAATGAGCCAATTACACAGCATTGCTGTAGACATTTAAACATTGTCTTACTTTTGATAGTTTTAATTTTGAAATATTGTCAGTTAAATTTTAAAATTTTATTAATAAAAATGAGGTCGATGAGATCTTTATTTCAGGTTCAAATAAGCAAATTTATTTCAAATATTTATATTTATTGGCATTTTGAAGAAAAATATTGGTGTTTTATGTGAGAAATCAAATAACTTTGAATAAGACATTGCTATATCATTTGTTAAAATCCTAATATTAGGGTGCGGATTTAATTCAGTGATGCAGCGCTTTCTTGGCAAGTGTGAGGTTCTGAGTTTGATTACAGTTACCTCCCCCAATCCCAATATTTCTTTTTCGTGTAGCTCATCCTAAAAAGACTTTATATTTTCATTTCTATATTGTCATGCTTTGAGATTTCAGTACATTAAGAATAAAAGCTTATCAACATCTTAATTTCATTTATGATCTTGAATAATCATTCAAGATTTTTCAATTTATTTCTTTTTATTATAGATTATTTGTACATTTATTTGTTTTTATAAATAACCTTTTAATAACAAGGCATGCTTATTTTGTTTGATTTATTTTCTTGCGTAGATATTAAATTTTACCTGACAATGTTTAGGTATGTATCCGGATGGTATTTCCCTCATATCTTGTTCTCATAATGTAACTAAATGTTAATCTACTATTTTGCTACTGAGTTAATCTTAAATAAATTTTGGAGTTAGGTAATTTATGGGTTTTGTAGGTTTTGGGATTAAATTTTCCAATATCTTTAACATTCATCACTGTGATTATCAAAGTTTTTTATTATTTTTGCATTTTTCTTTTTATATCTTGGTTATAGGACTCTTCATAAAATGATTATTGGAGAAGTACTTTAGTTTTTTTCAGTTCTGTTGACAGAGTTATATATTAATTTTTTTTTTTGCTAAATGATATATAGAATTATGCAGTAAAAGCAAAATGTATTTATGGCAAATTATTAAATTGCAAGTCCAGAATTTGATGGTAAATTATTGAATCTATCTTCATTATTGGAGCAGCAAACACTGATGTAATTCATGGCTCTAACATTTCCTAAGCAGTAGTTTGCACTTGTGAACTCTTTTAGGGAGGTATTTTTCTAACATTAGCTCCAGCCGGTGCTCACTGGAAACATTTTCTTCTTTTCATTTTCTAACACAAACATTACATTTTTCTAAAATTTTTATAAGAATGAATATGCAAATTCTTTGGCCAAAACATATGTAGAGTTTTCAGATTTCACTCTTAACTTTGAACTTAGCCAAAACACTGAATTTCTTAACAAGGCTGTTTAAAAACAAACAAACAAACAAAAAAAGATCAAGCTTTCTTCTCAAGTCATTTGTTAGGTTGGAGATGACTTAGCTTCCTTGATTCCATCTTTTATGTTTGACATACAAGAGTACACTTACTTTATTCAAGTAAACATAAATTTAAAATTACTTTGTCATTATTTAACGGTAAATCCATTCACTAAGATAAAGTATCTGAGACCTGTACTTTGAGGAAGAAAAGGTCTAGTTAGTTCCCAGTTTCCGAGGGATCAGTCCCCAGTGAGATAAGTCAAAGGCAGAAATAGCAAGATAGAAAAAAACTGGTGGAGGAAAGCTTCTTAGCACACAGCATCAAGAAAGCCAGAAGAGAAGGAGCCTGGGACAGGAAAAGACTCTTCCAGCCATGGTCCGTGAGTGACCCTTTCCAACTAGGCTTCGCACACTAACACACTATCCCTACATTCATCAGAAGACTAGTTCAGTTTAGCACTCTCATGGACTAACCACCTTGCAAAAGCTCTATCTTTGAATGCATAAGACTATGCAACATTTTACACTGAAATCAAAACAGAGTCCAAAGATTCCTTCACCTTTTCAGATTCTCTGTTTCCATTACCTTCCTTTTCTTCCCTTTCCTGTGGATTTCATCACTTCCAGATTGAGATGAAGTAGCATCTAATAGTCTAAAGTGGCAAAACATGACGACTGGTATGAATCAGCCCTGTTCCTGGTGTCTCATCTTCTATCGGGTGGCTGATCAGCAACCACAGAATGATAATAAAAGAACAGGATAAACATCCAGGAGCACTGTTGCAATATCACATGTTTTTAACGTTAAATTTATTAGCATGTTTTAAATATACTTATTGATCACATCCATCAATGTGAATTATCAGAGATGATTGGTATTTGTATGGAATATATCTTGATCTTCTTTGTCCCCCCATCTCACTTTCATACCTACAACCACTGCTCTTCCTTAGTTATAAAAGTTTTATTTCATTTTTCTTCTATTTTTAATTTATATTTTATTTTTATTCTATTCTGTCCTTTTCTATTCTTTCCTTTTGCCTGGCTCCCTCTGCAATTTCCCTTCCCATATGAACATTTTTCCCTTTTTCTCCACATGTATTATACTTTTTTAAAAAAAATTTTTATTTAAAAGGAAAAGGAGAAAAAACAAAAACAAAACAAAGCAGTGTAAGGGTACAAATAATACAGAACTACAAAAAAATAAGTAAGAAATCACCAGTTGATAGATTACATATTATCATCTTAGAGATAGTTGCTCAAGTCACAGTATCAAAGCATACAAAGTGGACACTCAAACAGTGAGACTGCAAACAGTTGTGTTCAATGATCCAACCAAAAACATTAATATGGTCAGCTATTTAACACCCCTAAACATACTTGCTGTTGTATCCTTTAAAGCACTTTTCTTTCCCCTCATTTATACAACAAAATTTACACATTTTGAGTTTTATTACTCCTTAGTTCTTATTACTTTTTTGGGGGGAGAGAATAAAGTCAAATATGGCAAAACAAAGCTGTCAATCAAAACCAAGGATAGACATAGCACATGATGTAAAACAGAGTACAAGTTTATCAACAATGGTTATCAACAATGTCTCTTGTTTCCTTAAAAATAATTGTCTATCTCATTAGATATTATAAAGTTGAACAAAACAGTAGAGAACAAGACCAATAAAACTCAAGCATTGTGAACATTACAGGACTTCCAAAGCAGACAATAGTCAAACCAGAATGGGCATCTTAGTGAATCTTATTGCCTTCAAAGTAGTTGCCTATACACTCAAACTTGATACTATCATACAGAATGGAACAGAGTCTAATCAGTCAAAACAAGATAGTGGGAGTATTACAGGACTTCAAAACAAGTTAATAGGAAATCAAAAAATGTTACTATTATATATCATACTAATTTTTAAAAAAATTTTCCCCTTAACTAAAAAGAAAACATAAAAAATAACTAAATAATTTTGTTTTATACTTTTGGTCTTACTTACCCTTTTGCTTTCTCACACCAAAAAGCAATGTGATATTTTAACACGTGTATCTGATTTATTTCACTTAGGAATATGGTCTCAAGGTATATCCATTTATCTAGAGTTGTTTCATTTGTCCTTTTTATGGCTGAGTAGTACCTTAGTAGTACCCTAATATATTAAAAAAAAAAAAAAAACTATCTTCTTTATCCATTCATTGATTGATGGGCAGTTAGGCTGCTTCCAAAATTTATCAAAGTTTTTTTTTTTATTTTTGCATTTTTCTTTTTATATCTTGGTTATAGGACTCTTCATAAAATGATTAGTGAAGAAGTACTTTAGTTTTTTTTTTTTTTTTTTTTTCAGTTACAAGCTGTGTTGCTGGAAAATGTTTGTGCTTATATAATTGTGCTTTTATGCTTTTACTAAGTTTTGGAAGACACCAAGTAGTAGAATAGCTGGGTCAAATTAAATCTCTAGTTTTAGTTTTTTGAAAAAGATGCACACTGATTTTCATAGTAGTTGCACCAGTCTGCGTTCTCATAAACACCCTAGAATGATTTCTTTTTCCCTACAGCCCCACCAGCATCTGTTATTGGCTGATTTCTTGATAAACAGCTCTAGAAAACAGCCATTCTTTCTAGTACAAGATGGAAATAAAGTGTTCTTTTAATTTGTTTCTCAAATATCCAGAGCTATTGAACATTTTTTCAAATAACTGTTTTTTGTTTCTACTTCTACATCTGAGAAGTATTCATTTCAGATGCCCATTTTTGGGTTGGGTCTTTAAATCAGTGGGTATGAAATTTGAATTCTTTATATATTCTACATATTTGTCCTTTGTCAGGAGAACAGCTGGCATTATTTTTCCATTTTTTTGAATTGCCTCTTCACTCTGTTGGTAGTTTCTTTTGCTGTGAAAATATCTTTTTTAATATGCTGATATCTCACTTGCTGTTTCTTTGTATTATTCCTGTCAATTGGAGCTTTATTCATAAAGTCTTTGGCCACCTATGTCTTCTAGAGATCTAACTATTCTATCTTCCGGCAGATTTAGAGTTTCTGTTTTAACATCTAGAATTTGATACATTTTATTTTAATTTTAGTTTAATGCATGATGAGAGATATAGGTAAGTTTTAATCTTCAGCCTGTGGAGAGCCAATTTTTCTAGCACCATTTATTAAATGATACCTTTCTTCCAGTGAAGGTGTTTGGCCTCTTTGTAAAATACAAGGTGACTCAGTGTATTTGGAGTTGTTTTTGCATCTAGTAATCTGTTCCATGGAAACTTGTGTCTGTTATTTTCCCAGACCATGCGGTTTTCTTTTTTCTTTTTTTTCTTTTCTATTTTATTTTATTTTATGTTTTATTTTATTTCTATTTTATTTTATTTTATTTTATTTTATTTTATTTTATTTTATTTTATTTTATGTTTTTGGTAGTGGGGATCAAATTCACACCCTGGTGCTTGCCAGGTGCTGAGGCCACTGAGATAAATCCCTGCCCCTATGCTATTTTCGTAACTGTAACTTTGTAATATAATTTGAAGTTAGGGATTGTAATGTCCTATTCCTTGCATTTGACACAGAATTGCTTATGGTGTTCTAAGTCTCGTGTGACAGAAAATGAATTTTAAGATAGTTTTCTTAATTCTGGGGGGTAGCCTATGGATATATTGATTAGCAGTACCTTAAATCTGCATGACAATGTTGGGAGAATGGTCAGCATATTGTTTTTTTCCTATCCAAGACACAGGATATTTTTCCATTTTCTGATATCTTCTTTAATCTCTTATTTCAGAGTACTGAAGATTTCTTTTTTTTAAATTTTATTTAAAAGGAAAAAGAGAAAAAACAAAACAAAACAGTGTAAGGGTACAAGTAATACAGAACTACAAAAAAATGTAAAAAATCACCAATTAATAGATTACACATTATCATCTTAGAGATAGTTGCTCAAGTCACAAGATCAAAGCATACAAAGTGAACATTCAAACAGCGAGACTGCAAACAGTTATGTTCAATGATCCAACAAAAAGCATTAATATGGCCATCTATCTTAACACACCTAAACACATTTGCAGTTGTATCCTTTAGAGCACTTTTTTCCTCTGTTTTTTACAACAAAATTTACACATATTGGGTTTTATTACTCCCATAGTTCTTATTACTTCCTTTTTGGAAGAGAATAAAACCAAATATGACAAAACAAAGCTGTCATTCAAAACCAAGGATAGACATAACGCATGATGTAAAAACAGAGTACAACACCATCAACAATGGTTACCACAATGCCTCTTGCTTCCTTTAAAAGAATTGCCTATATCATTAGGTATTATAAAGTTGACAAAACAGTACAGAACAAGACCAATAAAACCTAAGCATCGGAAACATTACAGGACTTCAAAAGAAGATAATACTTGAACCAAGAATGGGCGTCATAGTAAATCTTATTGCCTTCAAATTAGTTGCCTATACCCTCAAACTTGATACTATCAAACAGAATGGAACAGTCTAATCAGTCAAAACAAGATAGTGGGAGTAATACAGGACTTCAAATCAACTTAATAGGAAATCAAAAAGTTATTATAATATATCCTGCTATTTTTTAATTTTTCCTCTTAATTAAAAATAAGGGGCTGGGAATTTAGCTCAGCAGCATAAGCACCTGCCTTGCAAGCAGGCGGTCGTGAGTTCGATCCCTGGTACCGATAAAAATGAAAAAAAAAAGACAAAAAAAAAAAAAGAGAGTACATTTAATTAAAAATAAATAAATAAGGGAAAGATTGGGATAAAAGAGGACATAATAACATAACAATACAGGTCAAAGCATGACAATTTCAGCAACCGAGTACTTCACCACCATAACCCGACTTAATACTTGTTACCATAGTGTCTTTTTCCTTGAAATATTTGAATATAACTTCATATACTATAGCATCAAACATCTCAAGACAGTGTAAAACCATTCAAGTGGATGAAAGCATTGTAAGGTATTTAGAACCAGCTAACAGAAAATGAGCAATGGTTTCTATATTATCTCTTTGCCTATAACAATTTTTGTTTATACTATCGCATATAATAAAATCCAGCAAGATATAATATGATAAAACCAATGGAGACAGAAGAGCCATAGTTTGGTGGGGCTTCAAAACAAGATGATTTTAAATCAGCACTAGCTATTATGATGTCTTGTATTCTTCAAAAAACCTGTTCATTTCATCACAGGCAATATCAAGCAGCCCAAAATAAAGCCATTCCAATTAATAAGTGAAAACATTGTAAGGCTTCAAGGCCACATAATGGGGGATAATGATTATCACATACTTTTATATATTTGAATCATTTCTTACACTAGGGAAACTATTTGGTATTCACACACGCCAGTTTGATTTATTTCACTTATGAGTATGGTCTCAAGCTGCGCCCATTTATTTATAAATGTCTCTATGTGGTCCTTCTTTATAGCTGAGTAGCACTCCATTGTATAAAAATACCACAGTTTTTTATCCATTCCTCAGATGATGGACACTTGGGTTGTTTCCAAGATCTGGTGATTACATATTGTGCTGCTTTAAACATAGTTGCACATATATCACTGTGGTGTGATGCTTTCAGTTCTTCTGGGAATATGCCTAGAAGTGGAATAGCTGGAACAAATGGGACTTCCAATCCTAGCTTTTTGGGAAATCTCCAGACTGACCTCCACAAAGGTTGTACCAGGCTACACTCCTACCAACAGTGCTGGAGAATTTTTCCCCCATAGCCACTCCAGCATTAGCTGTTGTTGGTTTTCTTGATCCTGGTCATTTTTTCAGGAGTGAGATGGAATCTCAGGGTGGTTTTAATTTGCATTTCTCTAATGACCAATGATGATGAACATTTTTTTCATGTATTTATTTGCCATTTGTATTTCTTCATCTGAGAATTATGTATTCATTCCAGATGCCCATTTTTGGATTGGATCTTTGAATTTTGGGGGGTGAGTTTTTTTTTTTTTTTAATTCTTTATATGTTTTAGACAAAAGTCCCTTGTCCAAAGCGGAGTTCACTAAGATTTTTTCCCAGTTTGTGCATTTTATTTCACTATGCTGGAGATCTTTTTGGACATGCAGAAAATTTTTAATAAGAGGTGGTCCCAGTTATTGATTCTGGGAAGTATTTCCCTTGTGGTTTGAGTCCTGTTCATGAATTCTCTCCCTACTCTATGTCTCAAAGTTTTCTACCCAATTTGTCTTACAATAGATTTAGTGTTCTTGCTTTAATATTCAGATCTTTGATCTATTTATATTTTAATTTAGTACATGGTGATAGGCATGGGTCTAGTTTTAGTTTTCGGCAAATGGGGAGCCAGTTTTTCAAACACCATTTGTTAAAGAGACTGCTGTTCTTCCAATGATTCTGCTTGGCTCCTTTATCAAAGATAAGGTGGTTGAGTGTGTTTGTACTTGTGATTGTATCTTCTAATCTATTCCATTATCTCTGTTTTGATTCCAGTACCATGTTGATTTTACTGCAGTTGCTTTGTAGTATAACTTCAAGTCAGGGATTGTGATGCCTCCTGCCTTGCCTTTGCAGCTTAGAATTGCCCTTGCTATTCTAGGTCTCTTCTGGTTCCAGATGAATTTTAGGAGTACTTTCTCTAGATCTGTAAGGTATGTTGATGGTATTTTGGGATCCCATTGAATCTGTATAACAGTTTTGGGAGAATGGCCATTTTCACAATGTTTATTTTTCCTATCCATGAGCAAGGGATGTCTTTCCATTTTCTGAAATCATCTTCAATTTCTTTTGTCTGTGTATTATAATTTTCCCTATATAGGTCTTTCACTTCTTTCATAAGAGTAATTCCTAAATATTTCATTTTTTGGTTGCTAGTGTAAAGAGTGTGGCTTCTCTTATTTCTCTCTCTGTGATTTTGCTGTTAGTGTGTGGGAATGCTATTGATTTCTGTGTATTGATTTTCTATCCAGCTACATTATTGAATTTATTTATTATATCTAACAGTCTTTCAATGGAGTTTAGGGGGTCCTATTTGTAGAGTATCATGTCATCTGCAAACAATGATAATTTTACTTCTTCTTTTCCTATCTTTACCTCTTTTAATTCTCTTTCTTATATAACTGCTCTGGCTAGTACTTCCCAGTACTATATTAAATAGGAGTGGTAATAAAGGACAGCTTTGCCTTGTACCTAATTTTAAAGTAATGGCTGTCAATTTTTGGCTATTTAATATGATACTGGCTGTTGATTTGTCATAGACGGCCTTTATTATATTGAGGAAAAGATAATCTATTCCAATTTTCTGTAAAGTTCTTATCATGAATGAATGTTGGACCTCATCAAAAGCTTTTTTTTTGCATCTATAGAAATAATCATGTGATTCTTACTTTTGGCTTTATTGATATGATGGATTACATTTATTGATTTACGTATGTTGAACCATCCCTGCACGCCTGGGATGAATCCCACTTGGTCATGGTGTATAATCTTCTTGATGATTTGCTGCATCCTATTTGCCAATATTTTTTGAGGATTTTTGCATCCATGTTCATTGGGGAGATTGGTCTATACTTCTCTTTTTAAGTTGCATCTTTCTCAGGTTTTGGTACTAGAGTAATACTTGCTTCCAGGAATGACTTAGGAAGGATTAGTTCCCTTTCAATTTCATTGAATAGTTTGAGGAATGTTGGCATGCTGTCTTCTTTGTATTTCTTGTAGAATTCTGTAGTGAATCCACCTGAGCCTGGGCTCTTCTTTGTAGGGAAGGACTTAATTACATTTTCAATTTCATTAATAGAGATTGGGTTATTCAGCATTTTTACAGTTTCTTGATCTAGCTTTGATACTTCATATGTTTCTAAGAATCTGTCTATTTCTTCTGTGTTATAAAACCTTTGAGAGTAGAGGTTTTCAAAATAGGTGTTGATGATCTGTATTTCTATAGTGTCTGTAGTAAATCACCTCCTTCACTCCTTATTGCATGAATTTGAGCTTTTTCTTCCCTTGTTTTAATAAGGTTGGCTAGTGGCTTGTCAATTTTATTTATTCTTTAAATGAACCAGCTCTTTGATTTGTTGATTTTTTTGGATTGTTTTCTTTGGTCTCTATAGCACTGATTTCTGCTCTGATTTTTATAATTTATTATCTTCTTCTGACATTGGGCTTGACTTCTTTTCTTATTCTAGCTGTTTGAGGTGTAGCATCAGGTTATTTATTTGTATTCATTCTGTTTTCCTGATGTGGGAACCCAGTGCAATAAATTTTCTTCTGAGGACGGCTTTCATTGCATCCCACAGATTCTGGTAAGTAGTATCTGTATTTTCATTTTCTTGTAGGTGTTGTTTAATTTCTTCTTTAATTTCCTCTGTGACCCACTGATTACTCAAGATTGTGTTATTCAGTTTCCATGTGTTTGTGAGATTTTTGCAGTATCTTTTATCGTTAATTTCTAATTTCAAAGTGCTGTGATCTGCTAACATGCAAGGGATGATTTCAACTCTTTTTCATTTATTTAAATAAGTTCTGTGAGCTAATATATGGTCTATTTTAGAGAATGACCTATGTACTGCTGAGAAGAACATATATTATGATGTTGTTGGGTAGAGTATTCTGTATATGTGTATCAAGTCCATTTGTTCACAGGGATGATTCAGTTCTTTTATTTCTTTGTTGATTTTCTGTCCGGTTGATCTATCCCTTAGTGTCAATGGTGTGTTAAGGTCTCCTGTTATAATTGTGTTACTGATAATTTGACTTTTCATTTCTGTTATTAGTTGTTTTATATAACTGGGTGCTCTGGAATTTGGTGCATATGTATTTAAGCCAATTATCTCTTCCTCTTGGAATTTTCCCCTAATGAGTATGTAGTGACTTTCTTTGTCCTTTCTGATCATTGTTGGTTTAAAGTTCATGTTGTCTGCAAACAGAATGGCTATCCCTGCTTTTTTTTTTTTTTTTCTGTTGTGTGAAATATTGTTTTCCATCCTTTGATTTTCAGTCTGTGGGTATCCTTCTGGGTTAGATGGGTTTCCTGTAAACAGCATATGGTTGGATTTTGTTTCTTGATCCATTCTGCTAGTCTGTTTCTTTTAATTGGTGCATTGAGACCATTTACATTAATGGTTATAACTGTTATATGTTGGTTTATTGTTGACATGTTATCTTTCTGTTGTTGCATTTTTATCATTCTGTTCTGTTTGATTATCTGCTTTGCTTAGTGGTTTTTTCCTTTGAGTATCTAAACTGTCTCTCAATATTTTTTGCAGAGTTGATTTGGTGATCATGAATTTCTTCAGCTGTTCTTTGTCATGGAAGTATCTTATCTCACCATCGATTTTGAATGATATTTTTCTGGGTACATCAGTCTAGGTTGGAAACTATTTTGCTTTAGGTTCTGGAATACTTCACTCCATGCTCTCCTTGACTTTATTGTTTGTGCTGAGAAATCTGTGTTCTTCTGATAGGTTTTCCTTTATAAGTGACCTGTCTTTTCTCTCTGACAGCTTTTAATAATCTATTCTTGTGTTGGATTTCTGAGATGGTGATTATCATATATCTGGGTGTAGTTTTATTTTGGTTATGACTATTTGGAGTTCTATAGGCTTCACTGAACCTGATGTCGGTTTCTGATCTTATGCTTGGGAAATTTTCAGCTATTACTTCTTTAAATATCCTTTTGACATCTTTTATGTTGTCCCCTTCTTTTTCATTAATCCCTATCAAACTTATGTCTTTCTTTGCATCATCTTGAAAATGTTGAATTGTTTTTTCCTGATTCCTTGTTATTTTTAAAAGATCTTTCCTTTCCTTTTCACTAGCTGCAATCCCATCTGAAATTCTGTCTTCACTTTTACTGAGGCAGTTTTTACAGCTTTCAGTGGAATTTTTGATTTCCTGTATATTTCTGTGCATCTGCTTTATGTATTCTGTTTGTTTCTTATATTGCTCATCTAGGGATCCTATGTTTTTGTTTATTTCCTCCATTTTTTTAAAACTGTGTTTTCTTTAGATATATGCAGCATCCCCCATTTCTTTTATCATTTCTTCTTTTACCTGGGAGATTATTTCTAATTTGAATTCCTTTAAAGCTTCTTGGAATTGCTTGTTTATTTCAGCAGCTATTATGTCTGATATTTGAGGTGTATGGCGTATATTTTCTTCTATATAAATCACTCCGTGGGTTTCTTGAGATGGGCTGGAGATTTGAGGTTTTAATTTGTCTTTCATTTTATCATTTTCCTATATTTCTGTGTTTCAAGTGTTATTTGAAAACTTCCTCAGGGTCTGTTGGAAATCCACTTCTATGTTCACAGCTCCTGGGACTCTGGCACCCAGTACCCCAGGCCACTGGGTCTCTGGACCCCATGGTGCTTTCCTGCCTGCTTAGAACTCTGACGTCCCAAATAGGCTGGACTCCAGGGACAGTGTGCGCCTGCCTGCTTACTTGGAACTCCACAGTTCCCTGAATGCAGCCTGAACCAGTATGGAAGATTTCAATGTAAATCTCTTTTACTTTTTTCATCAAACTGATTCCTACATATTTAGTTTTTTTAGAAGCTGTTTTAAACTATGGTTTCCCTAATTTCTCTCTCAGTAAGTTTTTTATTTGTGTACAGTAATGCTACTGATTTTTGAATGTTAGCATTGTATCACTCTATGCTACTGAATTTGTTTATTAAACCTAGTATTCTATCAATGGAATCTTTGGGGTCTTCTAAATAGAATACCATGTCATTTAAAAGTAATGATAATTTAAATTCTTCCTTTCTTATTTTTATTCTTTTATTTCTTTCTCTTGTCTAACAGTTCTAGCTAATGTTTCTAGAACTAAATTAAAAATAAGAGTGGAAAGAGAGAACATTCTTGTGTTTCTGATTTTAGAGAAAAAGTCTTCAGTTTTGGGCTTTTTAGTATGATATTGCTGTTGATTTTTCACAGAAGACTTTTATCATATTGAGATAAAGATAATATGTTTCAGTTTTCTTTATAATTTTTATCATCAATAGATGTGGGACTTTGTCAAACATAAATAATTTTTGATAATAATTTGTCAAAGTAAGTACCACAGTAAAGCAAGAATTGGGAAAGGAATATAAATCAGACCCTATTTTTCAAGTAAGATGAATTTTTAAGTAACATAGAAAAGGATTTTAAAGTAAAAAGGTCTAAAAAAATAGGCATGGATTATAATCTACCATTTTCATTTTTACCATATAAATGTAAGAGTCTTACTGAATTAGTACTGGTACTTATTTCTGAGTATCTCATCATCTGTTGTTGTTTTCATTGACAATTACATATTTATAATACATATTTCTTTCATTTTATTTTTATCCAGTAAACGCAGTTGAGTATATGTGTTTTCAAAACCTCAGACTGACATACAATAATGTACCTGTCCTGTAGATGACATCTATGTTATTCCTGTAAGCCCAAGTTTTTAGCAGTAGTCATCATTTACTACTCTTGATCAAATCTATACCAATCCATTGTCCTTCCATTCTTCATACTGCCCCTGAGTTTAAATTCTCTGTTCTTTTGGAATCTATAGTGCGGCATATTAAAGAACTCAATGACAGGATTTGGTTACATTACAAAATTAACCTGGAACACAGAGAATAACATACAGTATCCTTCAGTTCCATTGTTCACGTATGATTTTCCCTTAGTTTAACAGAGCAATCCTCATAATTGTACTGCTTTAGATGTTAGTTATCAGAAAGTGATATGTTCAAAAGGAGATGGCCCCTAGAGAGCAAATTGGAAAATAAATGCAAAATATTTGATTTGTAACATAGATACACCACACATCTTAGCATATTATAAGAGAAATGATTTTAAAAATACTGTTATACAAGGCCAGGGCAATTCATCATGCTTCTTTACATTTATGCACTAGCTTAGAAGAGAGTGAAAATCCGCACAGTCATCAAGTTATCGTGTCAAGAATATTTGTATGATAATTTAACAAGTGTTTGAACCTTCTGCAAAAAAATAAGCAAAAAAAAATAGGCAGTATTTAGTATTTAAAAACAGTATTTAGACTCAATATTTTTCTTCAGTAAAAATCTACATATGAGAATATTAACTAATCCCCTTCACATTAGTATATGACACAGTGGCCTTGGAACTTGTGTAAAAATTTTCATACTGTGGCTGTGAGTGTTGTTGGTAGTGGTCAACTGATCTTTGTCTCTTTAAGTCTAAATTCTGTTATCTTCTGATTTTATTTAAGACAATTTAGAGAAAAATAACTACTTAATTTTTAAGTAGGATTAAAATATATCTTCATATATTTTGAAAAATAATCACACACTTGAAAAACAAATAAAATTATCTATTGTTCATGTTATAATTCAGTAGTGTTAGTTTTCAAGAAATTTAAATATAATATAGGAAAGATAGTTTATTATTATAGTTTTAAAAATAAACACTAGATAAATAGAGAAACTGAAACTGACTATCATATCTGATATCATATTGTAAGCCATATTTTTTCAAAGTGTCAGTGATAATAAAAATCATTTACTTTAGACATATCCACAATTTAGGCAATAATTTTCTTTCACTGTGTTTTTTATTGCTTGTGGGTACTATTTAATAAATAGTGGGTAAACTAAGTTAATTGCCCTGCTTGTAAGAAAAAGAACAAAAACATGTAAATATTTTTAATAAGACAAAATAATTTTTAAATGTCTTGTAATTTTTACTTAAGCCTTGGATCATTTAATTATGCATTTAAAACATTTGCTTCATTAGTTTCTATTAAATTAGTTTAACATAATAAAACGTAAAAATATACATGTGAGTGAGTCAACACAATGTTTTTATATATGAATACATTGCATAATCTGCAAATCAGAATAAATGTGTAAATATCTGAACATGTATATTTCTTTAAAGAAAAGATTAAATTATTTTCTTTCAGCATTTTGAATCACAGTCATCCATACTCATTATACTACTCAGAAGGACACATGACGTTCTTCTTCCCTACGTGAAACTAGAACCATTGAACTCATTTTCAGTTCTGGTGTAATCTGTTGATAACTGTTATTCATTCATTTTGTTTGTTTTGAAAATTTAGTTGGCTTTAGTAAAGATTTTGAATTTTCATCACCAAGCATAAAGTCATATAAACAAATCCCTCCATAAACATGGATTTAATGAATAAATATTGAATTTTATTTAAAAAGTGTAGCACTTATTTTGTAGGATATCAATTTATGTAAATTGCCAGAGTGCTTAGGAAACATTTGATAAATATTAAAGCTTAACTGCATTACAGTTAAGATTATAGACACAGGAGCCACACTGCCTAATAGTACATCCTTAAACATTTTATGATATGTTTACAAAATTATGTTCATTTATGTATATGAGAGATCGTATGTGAATGTTTTAAAGTACTTGATATTTTTAATTTTTTCTACCTATATCTATCCACATATTCTGAAATTATCAATAATAAAATGAAGGTAACTTTATCCTTTATCATCTACAGGCAACCATAGTGCTGTATTGAGGTTACAGGAGAGTAAAATTCTCTAAATTGCACTTAAGCTTTCATAAGTCAGAGGTTGTAATGACCAACAGAGGCTCCACAGAACCACTTACTCCCAAGAGGACAAACGATACTGTTTGAATGAGAAGTAAAGAGTCTAATGCATTTTTGTCCTGAAGGATTAGAAGAAAAATGATTCTTTTAGCTCTTCTAGTGAGTACAACAAGCTATCCAGAGCTTTATTTGTGTGAAGCAGTTTATAGAATCTGTCCCATTTGTCTCTGAAACTGTAATCAAGGTTCAGCAAAATTTGAGTTACAGTTCAGCCCCAGGGTCAGTGGCCACATGTTCAGAGCAATACCTTAGGCTTAAAGGTGATTCACATCCTCAGAAACACACAGCAGCATTATAAAATAGTGTTATGATTTTAAAATAGTGTATATGATTGCCTTATCAGACTGAAAATTTATAAAGGAGAAAGAACACAGGCTATTACATGTGGTAATATATATTCACATAAATATGCATTTTTTCTATACCAAAGCTGTAAAGAATTTTGTTAATGGTTAAATATCTGTCATTAATAATATTGTATTTATTTATTTTTACTTGTTAATCTTGAAGCTGAGGTTTTATTGCATGGAAAACTGCTCCATTTCAGGTGATTAGAGATTTAGGAGGTGTTTGTTTTACCTTAAAAGTAAAAACAAAACAAAACAAATTTTTTCACTGGATATTTTTTAAGGTTTGTAAATGTCAGCAAACAAATGGATATTTATATAGCATATAAAGTAGGTATTGATAATTCCTACTTTTTATATTCCCATTCTCTATCATTACAGAATGATAGCCTTTAGGAACAAATCTTTTTTTTTTTTTTTAATTCATGACTCATAAAATTTTAAATCTTTTAGAATGATAATTAAGCCATTTTGTGACCTCTGTAGAACTGTCATCTAAAATATAAAATAGAGGAAGAATTACTTCTTTCCAAAAAGGAAAACTGCATACCTGTGTTACCGAACACTAAAATGAACTCAGATTGTAACTACTGTAAAATAATTTGTTATATATTTACCCAATAAGTTCAATGAAGATCAATCACTCTCAACAAGAAAGAAGTTAATCTACCCTGGAAATGTACCAAGCATAGATTTAGACACTAAATCCATCTAAGTAGTTCCAATGCAGTTTGCAACTTTAAATTATCCTATAGTCTCCTCTCCCCTTGAAATTTATCTTGGAAATCTGCTTCTCTTGTTATTTGTGTTAGAAATAATAAAAATGATAGAATATTTTTTTCTGTATAAACAATTATGCCTATAATGCACATCTCCAAACTTTTTGTTGTTGTAATTTCCTAAGGAAAGTAGAGCAATGAAATATTGAAAGTATGAAATTTTTTAAGTAATCTAGAGATTTAAAGCTTATTGAGAATGTAGGTTATATGCAAATACTATACAACTTGTATGTAATAATTAGTATTCATGAACTGTGAAAGCTTTCAATGTGAAAGACCTGTATTTGCCAATCAAAAGACACTGAGCAGCAAAATGGATCAAGATTGTGAGAAATAGTGGAATTAGGTCTTTCTCTAAGTTTCTCGCAGAATTCATTAATGAATGCATCAGGACTTGGCTTTTCTTTTTTGGTAGGTTTTTTATTACTGCTTCTGTTTAATTGTTTGATATTGGGTTATAGAATTTTTATATGCTCTTGATGCAGTTTTGGTAATATAAATGTATCTAGGAATTTGTCCATTATTTCTTGATTTTCCATCATATTGCCATTTTAAAATAGGAAGAAAATGTTCATATGAGAAAAGGCAGGGCAAGGGGTAGAATTGAGTGGTGTAAGTGCCAGCCTAGAAAGTGCAAGGTCCTGAGTTTGGTTCCTGGTACAAAAAAAAAAAAAAAAAAGTGGAAAGGGGCACTAGAGAGGAGAGGAGAGGGGGCAAAAGGAAATGGGAGAGAATAAAACATGAGAAGATAAATATGAAATGGAAAATAAAAGCTTTTTAGTAAGGAGGGAAGACAGATTGAAAGGAGGGGAGGGAGTTTGAAAAAGTAGGCTCAAGCTAAATCATGTACAGGTACAAATTTCCTATGAGTAATGTAATCATTTTGTATAATCAAATTGTACCAATAAAGTTAATCAATTTTTATAAAATGCTTGTTGTTTTAAGCCTCTGTTTGTGATCAATACTTAGACAGCAATATAAAACCAATTTGCTTAAATTTTTGAAACTTGAATTATGACAGAGAAAGAATATCAGAATATAAAGCAAATAATATAATTTCAGAAGATGAGAGCTTTGTAATACATTAACACAGGTAGAAGGTAAGAGGTGTTAAATACTGTTGCCAATGAGGAGGCAAAGAATAGGAGAACAGTGGAAGAAAGATCAGGCTTCTTTAACGAAGAGAAAGTCAACCTTTTGGAAGAGAACCTAAGAGATGCAGGGTGGGGGGGGGATTCACAGGGATTGTACTGCACTCTGGTTGGTAGAGAATTTGGATAGAAAGAGTCACATAAGTTGAATTTCACTTTCACGACTTTCACTTTTTTTCTATAGTGTGGCACTCTTCCAACACATTACATAAACTCATCTTTACAGTTTAAAATGTACATTTTCAGAGATAATCTGATAGCTCTTTCCAGGTATCAACCTGCTTTGATGTATTTATTTTTTAGTATTCTTATTTTTTTTTTGTCTTTTTCGTTTTTATTGGTACCAGGGATTGAAGTCATGACTGCCTGCTTACATGTGACTGTAATATATATATATATATATATATATATATATATATATATATATTACATGTGACTGTCAGTTATATATATATATACATATATATATATATAAAACATAATATGTATGTTAAAGAAACTCTAGTCATTCTAGATGTAGAAGTCAATATAGGATTACGACATTCAATTATTTTTACTAATTATAAATCTTCAACATTCTTCTCCTCCTCAAAGTATAAATTGATGCCATGGAATACTTTTCTGGCAAAACAAAGTCTGCAGTAAACTGTTACAAAGTTTTCCAATCATATTAACTGCAAAATGAAATGTGCTGAGTTCTACATCTAAGCAAAATGACAACATAGAAGGAAAACAATGTTTTTTCTTTTTTTCCCCCCAGTAATACTTGGTTCTGTCAGAGTCAAAAGTTGAAAACCAAAACTAATGAAAGGTACATTTTAAATAAATTGCTAAACATTCACAAATGTTGTATTGGTATTTTATCAGAAAACAGTAATTCAAAACAACATTATATAATAGAGTTTTCTATAGTTTAACATTAAGAGCCTAATGTTATTCAGCTGAGATAGTTCCATTTTGGATTTATCCAAAATCTGTCTGATTTATGGTAGATGGTTTTCTTCTCCAGATAATTGAGCTTATACTCACCTTCATGTTTTTACTCCAGAATATTTTATTTCCTGTTTTTTCTTGAAATTTAGAGCTGAGAGTCAGTTACCTGTACCGATTTCTGCCTAGGAAAACAATGAAAGGAGTCAGATGGTCACTTTTACTGTGCAGCAGCTTCAGTCATCAGAGGCCCCATTTTTTTCCCTGGCTATGCCAATTTCTGTTTCTCCTGCTGGAAGGAAAACAATTCCGTGCCTTTAGAATGAACACTGGGAAGCAGCTGCCTGGCATTTAATGTGCAAGCCCAGTTCACAAGTCATTTCACACACTCCTTCCCCAGTATCAGACGGAAAGTGCACTTGGTTATTTACTTTCCAGAGCAGATAAAATCTCTGTCAGCTTTTTGATGACCAGGAAAATTCCAGTACTATTCCTACTGATTCTTATTTATGCTCCAAATAAGTGTTATTTATTGAAAATATGTGGAATTTTAGAAATGCATTATTAATGTTCAAAATAATGTTTATTATGAAATGTTCTAAGTAATCTTTATGGAAATCTTTTTGCTTTTATTTCTCAAACGTTTAATCATTTAATTTTTCATATGGAGTATGTTCAATAGGCAAAAGATTTATAATTGTTCCTTCTTGCATATTAAGGAAAGCAAGTTTTAAAGTAAATAATAATTATTTCTGTGAGTTATGGTATATGGAATATTTTATATTTTGTTTAATGAATATGAAGAGAGAAGAACAATTTCAAAATTATATAATTGTAAGATTGTTGTATACCTCTTGAAATATATTCAAAAATAAAACTAATACTAAAATATAAACATCTAAAATCAGAGACATGTTATTGGTAAATTTGAATTTGGTATATTTTTCACAAATACATGTGTTGCCATTGGTATAAATTTTCAATACTTAATTTTTCTAATAACCCATGAATTCCGTACTGCTACACTTTATCATTAAAAACAAAACATACTTTTTAATCACATGGAATAATTAAATGAATGCACTTACTTAATTTTAGCACATTAATTCACTGAAAAACATTGTAAGTTTACTATTTTGGTTTCTAATTCATTTGGTACTGATACTTGCCCTTTACTTTGTCAAAATTAATCTTTATACATTTCAAAATGATTATGCACAGTTTAAATCATTTGAAAATTATTTTGTGTGATTGATATAAAGTGTTGCATATGTTTTAAGTAAAATTAATTTTTAACTATATAAAATATTGTTTCATTTAGATATCGCTATTAAATTCTCCAAATATTATATATGTAATTACTACAACACCACACAATCAGCAATGGAGAATGTTTGTCACATAATTAGTATTGCATCCAAATGTATATGAATGAACACCTATACTAGCATCTTCTACTCTGTATTGGTCAGTTCTTTAAATCCTTTTTAATACTACTTGTTTCATAAAAGTTTATCATGGAAAAACAATAGAGAATAAATAAATGAAAATAATATATTTAAAGAGGTTAAAAGTCTCATATTGATTCGTAGAATAACAACAAATAATAAGGTTACTCGTGGGGCTGGGGATTTAACTTAGCGGCATAAGCACCTGCCTTACAAGCAGGTGGTCGTGAGTTCGATCCCTGGTACCGATAAAAATAAAAAAAAAAAAAAAAAAAGAAAAAAATAAAAAAAAGAAAGAAAAAAGAGCTACTCTAAAGAACATTTATTAAATGATCATCCAATACAATTTTGACCAATTGTTATGTTAGTAATTGATATTTGAAAATTAATATGGCAGAATGAAGAAAAATGTTAAACATAAATTAACATTCTCTTTCAACATGCAAATCTGTATAACTTGAGAAATGCATTTTGTCATGTATCATTCCTTTATTTTTCTTATTATACAACATTACCTTAATGTTTTACCAAGCATATATGCATATTTTATAATGTTAATGCTATATCTTTTTTTACCTACGAATGCTTGACTATTATATATCAAGCTGTCCTATTAGTTACAATGATTTATTTTTATTTTTTTATCATTGAAAATTTCTTAGATGTTCACTTAGCTAACATCTTTCTTGTTTATTTTAGATAATCTTAAAGAAGCTGTCCGTTTCAGTTAAGCTAAATATTATTTTTCAATAAAATTAATGTATCAAATTCATATAGCAAGACCAATATGTTATTTTTTATTTCTTTAATTTGGTAAGATATATTAACATACCTTCGTATTGTAATATATCACTTATTCCCACCATAAAACCTACAATGTTTTGTTAAGGGCTTTATTTTTTAAATAATACAAAATACATATTTATTAGTTTTTTTTAATTAAATTTTATTACATCTACTGTTCCAAACATGGTGGAAATATCAACATAAGATCTTATTGTTGACAATATTTAATCTCATTGGATCCTTGTTTAGGGAAATAATCCATTCAGATTCGTGTTTTTATATTATGTTAAGTTTTGCAATCACCAAATGGGCTTGGGGAAGGAAGCTCCCCACAATCCGTTCAGTGTATAACAAGGCAGGAACTCCATATGGACAAATAGATGACCAGAACAGCCTGGGAAATAAAGCAACTTTATTCTTGAGGATTTCAGAAACTAGAAGAATCTCTTGACTGTTGCATTTGTATCATGTGTTTATCCTCTGCTCCATTCATTATGAGAAGGTCCTGGGCAGTCTGCTGTTACCCATCATATGCTATGAGAAGGAGCCCACACATCTGGGGACACAGGGGGCCACTTTAATAACCCCTCAACTGGTTTCCAGGGAAGGTGGACTTGAGGAAAAGTCCTTTACGGGCTGCTTTTCTGATAGTCGCCTGCCTTCCGTTAACTCCCTCTTTCGGCTGAATCGGTCTTTCATATATGGGGCTGCTGTACTTTCCTCTGGTCACGCGTTTATTCTACAGCTTTTGTATCTCATTTTGACATCATCCTTATGACACTTCTGTTTTATTCAAAAACATTTTTAATCCCTACTGGTTTTCATATAATTAATTAAGTAAATTTTAAAATATGTATATATAGTTAAAATGTGGTTCTAAAAACTGATTTTTATAGGCAATGTTTTTATGCAAATACTTTGTAATGTCTAAATCAGTGTAAAGTTTTCTGTCTCTTCGAACATCATTTCTTTATTTTATTTTATTTTATTTAAGAGGAAAAAGAGAAAAACACAAAACAAACATCGAACATCATTTCTTTATGGCAAAACCTTCAAAATCCTTTCTTTTAGTGACTGTTACCCTAATGCTGTCATTATTTGTTAAATCAGAATTACTACTACTTTCTTTATGAATCTTTTCAATGAAATTATTGCTTCTTTTGCAATTCACAGCTATGCTTCTGTTTAAAAAAGGGTACAAAACAATGATGCTTCTATTTCTATGCACTACTTTGTATCACTGACTATGTGAAATATCTCTAGAGCAGGAATTGAGGTGAGAATTCCTGCACAGGTGATTTAATAACCGTAAGACTCAAAGGAAACAAGCAGGACATTGAATAATAAAAATTCCATTAGGAAATGGCAATGCACAATATATCAACTATTGCAATTGTCTTGTAAACCTGTTTTCAAACTCTATTCATTATTTCTTTCAATTTTCTCCTTAAAATTAAAAATGACTTCTATCTATTTATATCTAATAGCATCTCCTCTATCCTGATCTCACAGACATGTCTGCAGCATACATTGCACCTTATAGATATCCCAGCTGGGCAAAGGAGCCGGCATTTTTTACCGTGGGCCAAACCTTTTCTGGCTAAGACTACCATAAAGAGGTAAATGAAAGAGAGACAATTGTGAGGAGAAAACCTCAGAGCCTCTTAGTGTGATTAAATTTCCCAGAGACGTTATAGGTGAATTCTTTTCTTAGCAGAAATAA
Organism: Cavia porcellus; assembly: GCF_034190915.1. Classification (NCBI taxonomy): domain Eukaryota; kingdom Metazoa; phylum Chordata; class Mammalia; order Rodentia; family Caviidae; genus Cavia; species Cavia porcellus. The sequence continues at coordinate 13,674,470 of NW_026947498.1, forward strand.
AGGCACCAGTCCAAACACACTGCTCAGCGAAAGTGATGGGTAGGGCTCTGGGAGCTTTATTGAAAGGATAAGAAGGTGTACAGGGAACATTTGATGAAAAGCCTGTTGGCCTGGAGACAAACTCCTCAGTGAGACTATATGCATTAAAATGAAGATTCTTAGGTTTCAGTTTCAATGAATGTTTTATTGTATTTTCACAGACACATGATGACACACAGGATTGTGGATGATTGCTGTTACCAAGCTACTTTTTCTGGGTACAGTGTAAAGCCTATTAAACAATATTCAAAAACTGAAACGTGTAAACAATAATATACATGTTAAATTGAATGTGAGTGTTTTATTTCAACTATGATATAATTCAAAGTAATGGAAACAATCTCTGGCAATTTCTTTAAGAGTTTTTGGCACAATTTGAAGAAAATAATTACTCTGTAAAATTATCTAGAAAATGTATGTAATTTATCAATTGGATTGATGAATCACTACATCTCTGATTATCAAATTTTATTTCATGGAGAACCTTTTTTTCCATAAAATTCCTGAACTAGCATGATGGTCATTGTAATCGGCATGTCTATGAGTTTTCACGTACAAGAACTTATATCAGTGTTTCCTTTGAACACAGCTGTGGAGGAGAGCTGGGTCATTAGGCAGACCCGTGAGTAACTGTTACAGGAATTATGCTGGTCTTTAGGATTTAGACCAAACGTCTCCCCAAGCCTCCTGTGTTTAAAGGTGGGACTTTTGGAAGATGACTGGACTACGGAGACAGTACACGGAATGTGTTGTTCAGAAGTGGGATCTGATGGAAGGTGTGGATGTGTAGGGACCACTGAACGTGTACAGCCCTTCTCAGCCTCTGCCTTCACCTGCCCATTGTCACACCTCCGCTTCCCTCTGCCTGCCCTTGTCCCCCCTTCTTCCCCTTCCCTCCTCACCCCTCCTCTGATCTCCAGGATGTGACCTGTGTTCTCCCCCCCAGCCCTTCTACGGTGTCTTCCTGCCTTGAGGGAAAGTGACTGTGGACTGGAACCTCCAAAAACTGGCCACAGGAAATCTCTCCTCCCTCGCATTTGTTTTCTCACAGTCAGATCAAGGTGTCTAAGACAACAAATACTGCACAGCTCACATTCCAGAGAACAAAATTCCAGAGTTTCACCTTCTTCAATCTGTGCCCAAATTAGTGTTTTTTCTGATTTTTAAGCTCTTATTATTGCTATTCCACTATCAGGTGTTATGCCACTGTGGTTTAAATTTTATTTTCTTATAATTAATAATGTTGGATACCCTTTTATGTATTGATTGGCATTTGTATAGCTCTGTAAAAAGGGTTTACAAGTCTTTGGAGGCAAATTGTAAAGGAATTGCTTGCATTTTTTGTAAGAGTTAAATTATAAGAGTTTTTAACATATTAGTTTCTGGACTCCTAGCATACATATGCATGGTGATATGATTCATAAATTCTCTGGTTTGCATTCTTTTTCTTTAATGATGGAACTCTTTCATGATGGAGTACAGTACTGTAATACAAAAATGTTTAAATATATGTTTTTTCTAGGTTTTTAGGGTGTTTCTAATACACAATTTCCTTTGTATTTAACTCCTTATGCCCTCTATCCATATGGTAACTATAAATGTTGGGTAAATATGATCTAAATAATGTTTAATATAGTTACATATACTTTAATCTGAGTTAATGTTAGTTTTTGAGACTCTTTGATTATGTCAGCCTTTTTTTGTATGGTACCTGGGATGAAGCCTACGATCTCAGCCCTGCTACATCTCCAGCCCTTTAATTATTTTTGTTGTGGTGGTTGTTTCAGTTTTTATCACAAAATCTTCATAAATTGCTAAATCCTCCAGACTGAGCTCAAAATCGATACCCTCCTTCGCCATCCTACTGAAGCGCTAGGATTCCAGGTTTGTCCCACATATTTGGCTCAATATCAATGTCACCAGATAAGTGATATAAAATCCATGGTCCTGTAGGAATTCACATATCCTCTCACAGAGAAAGTCTATAGAGAGGGAGAGACAAATTCATAGAATCAGAAGATCAAGTGCAAAAGACAGAGCTATTATTCAAGTCACAGGGTACACGGTCCCCTGAGCCCACTTATGCCCCTCATCTTCTTTTAGTAAAAGTGTTTGATGCTAAATTACATTCCTTAAAGAATTCTTATTCTTTATTTTTTTCAGCTAAGTCAGTTGAGATTTCTTCATGCACGCAAATACGTCGAACTAATAAATAGCTTGTTTGCGCTGCATAGAGCATTAAAATGGAAAATGATGCTTAATCAACCAAATTACCACTGCACTGATTTTATTTATCCTGTAAGTTAAATAATTAGACTCAATTCCTGTCACCTTGAGCAGCTCTGCTCCTTCTATTGCATTTGTTCAACATTATAATATTTTTTTTCTGTAAGTCTATCTTGTGCTGATTTAACCCTAAGGTTGGCTCAGGCCAGGAATCCACATCTTTGTCCTTCTATCTCTTAACTGGTTACTTTAGCATTGACCTTGTTTTCATTGCTTAACATGAACATATTTTAATAAATGTTAATTTAATTTGAATAAATATTATTCTCTGAATAATAGCTCAAACAGTCAACCAGAATCATTGATATTCAATCCCAGAAATAAAGAAGCACATAACCATAGGGTGAGGATAACCACAGAGATGATCCTTTTTGCACAGATTGATCTTTCCTCATTTTCCTTCCCTTCATATTTTCCACTCTTATGTTTCCCTCTAAAATATAGCATAGCTTGATTCCTTTTTGTTCACTACAGTCTGCCCAGTTAGTTAGACTATAGATATGCCTCAGAATTTGCGACACATTTTCAATCCTCAAATTTTCTGTGGAGTGTGATTCAGGGCTTAGCTGGGTTCTGTGCTTGAGATTAACCTGAGGATAGAAACTAGACACAGCTAGGGATGGTGGTACATCTAAAGGTTCCACAGAGGAAGAAATAGTTCCTAAGCTCACACGTGTACTTGGCAACACTTACTTCCTCAAGTGTGTAAGGGCATCTTTTCCTTCTAGCTGCCGGCCAGAAGATGTCTTCATCATTTACCTGAAGCTTGTTTTAGCACGTAACTTCCTTCTACAAAATTAGCAAAAGACAGAATCTGTCAGGAAGGCATTTTTTAAAAAGTCATACAAATACTATATTTGGCAAGTTCTGTTGATTTTACCTAAGTAACTAAATCCACCCCATATTTTATGTAAGTGGCTATTAACAATCATTACTAGAAACAGTGGGAATCACTGAAGAATAAACAAAAAAAAGTCCAGTGTATAATTATTGCTACTATGCACTTTTTAAGTCAATGAAATATATAATGAAGTCATTATTTATCTCCCGAGCTCCTACTATATACCAAATAGCCTGTTTTAAGTTGAGGATTTAAGCATGAATTAGTTATAAGTAATGTTTACATTTATACAGATGAGTTTCCTGTCGGAAAGTGCAAATTTCAAATAAATATATGAATGATGATTAAAGGTTTCCATGAAATTAGCAAAAAGACTGGCCTGGAAATACGTTGTAGCAGTAATAACTTCTACGAGAAAACAAAAAGTAGTCACAAGTCTAAGATTGATTGGAAGAATCAGAAAGGAAAATTGAAGGAAGGAGATGAGAAAACATCTGTTCAAGCTGTACAGAGTTTTTCAAAACTCTGCAATGTCATAAACTGAGAAGGACATGAAAAAGATCTGCATTGCTGAAGAATAGGAAGAGAGCCAGGTAAAAAAGGTAGTTACTGTGATTGACTCAGTTTATGTGTTCTGGTAAGGACTGCAGATATTATGCTAGGTATCGTTGGGTGGTATTAAACAGGAAGGCCACAAGAATCATTTTTAGAGTGCATTAATCTTTTATGGCAGTTTTACAACAGCATGATTTATATCAAACTTTCTCAAAACTATAGATCATTTCCCTTCAACTTGAAATATGCAACCTTAGCTTAGTTTTTAAAATGAAAACTAAATTTGGATGTTTCAGTCCCTTCCAGTAAGTCTGCCTGGAAGTTGAATATCAAAAAATATGACTACAAATGCATTTCAAGTACAAAATTATAAAAAAATAATGTGCTTATATATGCTTATGTTCATCCGTTTTTGCATGATGTTTAATTTTCAAAGTCAATGTGTGTTTTAGCTTAGGGATATTTCTGTTCTATTCCCAAAACAATTCAAAATGTACTCTTTTGAAATATGACTTGCTATCATTTTATGGACTAAATGGAACGAGTTGATCTCAGTATCCATGAGTTAAGTGTTCTCATTGCAAGCTATCAATGAGCCTATGATAATAGACGCTGCAGGTGAAGGCCTTGCAATAAATCATTTTCTCCTCTGTCATACTCTCACAAAATTAGATACTGTCTTATTAACAAAGCGAAGCGCAGAACATATTTTAGTGAAATACTATTCCTGGATCTGACCTTAACTTTTCAGGAGGTAGTCCTCTGTAAGTTAAAATACAGACTTTCTTGTTGGTTTTTGAATTGTGAGTCTTGAGATGCTTTGACCATTCAAATTCATTGGATGTTTCATGAGAATATCTGCAGAAAATAAAATGTATTGCTGAATAGATTTTCATATTATTTTTAAATATGTAGCTATGTTTTGCCATTAAAATGATTTCTTAGAACACATACTGATGTTTCATTATTGACTTTTTCGCTCTTATTTTGTTCATTTTAGATATAAATACTCTGTAAGTTGTTTTGAAAGGAGGCGCACATATCTTAACTCTGATTTTCTGGTACAACTATTCTTATTAACAGCCAGGTTTGCCTCTAGTTAGACATACTTATCTTGCTAAAAATTATGCTACTTAAAAGTAAACAGAAAGATTATTAACAACAAATTTAAAAATCTTAAGGCGCATAAGTGCCAGACTGGCAAGTGTGAGATCATGAGATGGATCCCTGGCACACACACACACACACACACACACACACACACACACATACAGACACCCCAAAACAAAACAAAACAAAAATAACCCTTATGGCTGATCTCCAATGTTCAGACCCATTAATTATTCTGATAAGCTGTTCAATGTCATATTGCTTTACTTGGAAATTGTTTAATGAATATCATTATTTAAGTAATTTGTTGCTAGACTAAGTCATACTTCTTCTACCACCCACACTTAAGTGTAACTCCAGAAGTCTGGTGCCATCTATCAGTCCCGTGTCCCTCCCATTTTCTGTCTCTGTTCATAAAGCCAATAACAGCTTTTTTATACAATGGTTGATTTAGTTAGTGTTTGGAAAATATAATGGAAGGAAATGAGCAGTTGTTAGAAAAATTTAGAATTAGTGATACTAACAGTAACTTCATAAGCATTATTAGAAAAGTTGAAAGACTGCAAAGTATTTCAGAGACTTTACCATGCACTGCATGTGACACACTGAGGAACCATTTCTTCTTCAGGAAGCATACAGTTCGATTATTTCTAAAGTAACATTAAATCTACTAACTGTAAATTATTCTTAAAATTTTGACTGACACAAAAATTTACATGTTTATGGAATATTGTATAGTAAATACTGTCGTACATGTATTCATTATATAATATTTAAATCATTATAATGTTATATATATATATATATATATATATATATATATCTCCTCAACAATTTTCCATTTATATTTGCTGAAAACATTTAAGCTTCTTTTTTTAACTAGCTTTTTGGAAATAGACAACATGTTATTGTCATCTGTAGTCATTTTACTGTGCAACCAGGCATCGGAACTACTTGGTCCTATCAATCATAATTCAGTTGACCTCTCCCTCTGCATCTCTCATTACCCACTCCCACCAGTCTCTCGTACTTGTCCCTCGGCTCTCAATTTCTGTAAGATCACTGTTTTAGAATTTTATATGAGTAACATCATACGCTACTTGTGTTCCTATGGTTGGTTTAGCTCACTTGCATAATCTCCAATTTTATCTGTGTTATCACAAATGACACCGTTTTATATTTTATGAGTGAATAGTTTTCTGTTTTGTCAATGTACCCCAATCACTTATCTGTACCTAGGTGGCTAGACACTTAGGTGTATTCCATTTCTTTTTTCTTATGAATATTGCTATATTAAAATGAGGATTAAGTGTCTTTTTGATACACAGATGTTATTATCCTTAGATAAAGGCCCACTGACGGGAGTGCCTGATTATTTGGTAATTGAACTTAATTTTTCAATAACTTCTCTACTAATTTCCATAACTACTGTACTAATTTATGTTCCCAGTGTAAGTGCACAAAATTTGCTTTCCATTACAACTTTATCAACATGTGTTTGTACTGTTCTCTGATAAATATCAAACTGAATATGTTGATGTGATGTCTCAGTGTAGTATGATAATATATTTTGCTGATGATAGTGTTGTTGATCACACTGAGGTTTTCATAGTGTTTTTTTTTTTGCCTTCTTTGCTAAATGACTTTAGGTTTCTTATCTATTTCATTAGTATACATTTGCTATAAAAATAATAGCATTTATCTTGGGGAATTTGTATTTATTATTATATTATTATTAATTTTTTATAAATTCCAGACTAATGATGTAAAGGAATTACATCACTTTTACTTTGTTACAGTTTCTTAATTTGACTACATATTTACCTTTAATGTTGAGTATTTTTTAACTTTTCTATGGTTACATATGAATAGTTTTTTCAACATGAAAAGCCCACAGTAATGTACAGAAACACTCTCCTTTTATTTATATTTAAAGTAGAATAAATCAAAAACATTTCTCTTTTAATTATACATGTATCTTTAACTCAAATATTTTCCAATACAGAAATGTTTTTCACTGTTCATATTACGATATAACGCAGCTGAGAGAAAGAGAAATTTGTCAAGACCTGGAAGCTCTTAATTTAATTACAAATTCTCTACACAAAACTGATTTGTTTTATATCTTTATAATCAAATATAAACAGAACACATTGTATCTCACGACAAAAGTTAATTGTTAGAAGTAAAGTGAGAACATGTAAAGTTCATGACACAGTGACAAAGGTGCCTCAATATTTAAGACAGATAACTTATTAAAGTAGGGCTCGATAATATTAAATTTTGGAAAAGGTTGATCTTTCAGAACCTTTAAGGTTCATTTCAATTAGTCTGTAAAATTAGTGGCCTTTTATTTCACTTGTTTGTTCTCTAGAACATTCTACCCACAAAGTACTTTAGATAGCATTAAATATAAATTATTCATCTTTTTAAGATTTTATACAAGTTAAATTCATTAATTATATTAAATTTCTCAGTTATTAAAATTTTTCCTAAGATATTTACCTTTTTATTTCATTTACATGTACATTTGTTCACTAATATATTTTGGTTGCCTTGAGTGCTAACTTTGTTTGTTTTACCATTTTTGTCTTAAGCCTTTACAATAAAAGAAATAAGGAATACAGCACTGCAAAGAAGTAATGTAAGCATTTTTTCATATTGTGTTAGCATTTCTTTTATCTCATTTCCCCAAAGAATGAACTTCTCAATTGAATCACTGATGGATGTTTAACTTGTTTTCATACCTTAGCTCTTGCGAATGTGAAAACCACAATGGTACATGTGCAGATACTTTTTCTTTTTTATGTTTACTAATACCTAATCATCACATTCACTGTTACCAACCAATTGGTAAATGCTCTTAACATGTTTCATTTATTCCACCCCATCCTCTTTATTCCAGCATCAGATTCATTTATTCATCTTACAAGACTCTATAAAGGTATTCATCATATACAAACACTGAAAGCCAGACTAATTGGCCAAAGAACACAAAAAGTATGTTGAACACTAGTACTAAGTCAAGGCATACTTTTAGATAGATCATCCATAGTGGATTACAATACTTATTTTTTCCTCTCTCTCTCTCTCTCTCTCTCTCTCTCTCTCTCTCTCTCTCTCTCTCTGTCTCTCTCTGTCTGTCTCTGTCTGTCTCTGTCTCTCTCTCTCTTCTTTTACACTTTATATATATTGAGATGAGTGGATAAAGAAAATATGGTATTTATGCACAATGGAATGGTTAAATAAAGAGTAGGGGAATGGGAAAAAAGAATCAATATATATCATGAATAGGTACAAATGGCCAGTGATGAATGTAATCATTATGTGTAGCTAAAATGTATCAATAATTTAATTAATTAAAAACAAAGTACATGAATTCTTTGCCTTCCCCTATGCCTCCAAGATTTCTACGTACCTTGTCATCCAGTAGATTTAGTGTTTCTGTTTTAATATTTAGATCTTTGATCCATTAAGACTTTAGTCAATGGTGATAGACATGGATCTAGTTTCAGTCTTTGGCATGTGGAAAGCCAATTTTTCCAACACCATTTATTTAAGTGGCTATCCTTCTTCCAGGGATCATGTTTAGCCCATTTGTCAAATAGAAGGTGATAAGTTTTCATTAATTCATCAAACAGAATGGTTTATACTGTCATTGTCCACTTTTTGTTACTAGCAATTTGTAAGTTAATTTTGTTACTAGCAATTTGTAAGTTAACTTCTAAATTAACATTATATAATTTATTGAGTGATTTCTTACTTTTTAAAAAAATTGTATTATTTCTACCCATTTTTGTTTGCTTTTTTCTCTAAATAAAAAATGTTCAAAAAAGGATAAACAAATCATATGTAGAAAAATGAATGTATATAAAGTTGTGCAAAGTAACTCAGACACACAAGTTCAAATATCACCTTATCTTACGAGAAAAACTTAGTATACATATAGATTTCTTTAGGTGGTGGAGTTTACATTTTTGGGAATATAAAGTTTTAGATACTACATGGTTTTTACTATACATTTTAAAATGTAATTGAAATTGCCATAGATGTTATGCACATGTATAATTTTTCTGCAAATTACTTTCCATTTTACATTGTTTTATAATATTCCAATCTTTGGACATATACTTACCCAATTGGTTTTTTCACTTTTCTGCAGTAATGCATACTTAGGTTGTTTCTTGATATCAATGCTATGCTATATTCTGAAATTATTGTTATTGATGTGGACTTGGGCTAATCTGATATAAGCTACTTATTAAAACTGTATATGGGGCTAGGGATTTAGCTCAGTGGCATAAGCACCTGCCTTGCAAGCAGGCAGTCGTGAGTTTGATCCCTGGTATGGATAAAAATAAATAAATAAAATTGTATTTGAATCATTTAATCTTTTTTTCTAAATGAGTCTTATTGAAATTTTGTGGAGTATATAATGGCAAATAATTTAAAAGATACTAGTTTGTAAATTTGTCTATGGTCAGATTTATTTACACCATGTTGGTGGATTCATAAGATTATTTGGGGAGCATTCCTAAATTTGTCTCTTTTTAAAAATCATTTGTAATTTGAATTTTTTTCTTTTTAAATATGCTATAATCATTATTTTACATTACAATTTTATGCATTTTTTAACTTTTTTGCTTATCAGAAGATTTTCTGATGCATAGATAAAACTGTCTTTCAATTTTTTCTGATTTAATTCTTGTTTTGTTGTTATTCTCTTTAGAGTCTTTATTCTTCCTACAGTTTTCTAGGGATATACTTTTTCTTAGTGTAATTTTTCATGAACCTTATTTAAAACAAATATATTTGCAAATATACAACTGTGTCATACAGGTATATACTTTTTTTCTCTTCTGCATTTCTGCTTAGATTCTCATTAATTCCTCCAGCTAACAAGTATTATTTTTTCTGTTTATATACTTACCTGAAATCAGAGAGTTTTACAGGAATTGGCCTACATGCTAAACTTTTCAAACAGTAATATACAGTAAGTTCTCAGCTAGGAGCAGAACACTTTCAAAATTCTGCTGCTGTGAATGGACCTCTCATTATTAACATTACTAAATATGAAAAAAATCTGAAGCATAGCAGCCGCGTTTCCCAGACAGTGTCACAGCTGCGCTGCTGTGCGCTTCCTGCACTGTGTGACGATGCACAGTGTTACATCACTCAGGCAGAGCCCACGATGTCCTGAAGCAGGAGGAAAAGCAGCGGTGCCACGGAGGGGACTGCTACGAAGTGCAAAGCAACATGCGTTGTGTGTTTGTGTCGAAGGTGAGTAAAACTCACTTTGTTGGACATAGGAATGAATCCAACTTAGGACTGTTCTCCCAAAATGGAACTCGTTTGTGTTTAGTAGTCAATAGCTCTCACTATGACATTATTTGAAAACGCTGAATAATCCCCCCATTATTTACTTTCATAACTCCTTCCTAACAAGTATTTCCATCTTATAGAATAGCAGTTTGTTTTCTCCTGGTAAATAGCCCTAAGATGTTTTTATTATGTATACTGAAGGAATATGTTGCTTTCTTTCTTTGGCATTGTATTCCTATTTGATAAGAAGAGGTTGCCTGATACTGCTCAGTAAATATTAGTGCACATTTACTTAATGATAGATTTTCTACCATTCTGCCAACACATCTCCTGGTAATGTCAGTTTTCTTGTTTAGAGATTTACCATATTTTATAACGTGATAATAAAATTCAACAGTTATACTTACAGATTCAATATTATAGTAGGATTATTTGCCCCTAACATATGCATTTATTGTCAAATATAATTATGTATTTGAGTGTTTTAGGTAAAATATTCCTAGTAAATTAAATAAATGGTGCTCCCTATTTTCAATTTAAACTTTCAGTTTTACGTGTCTATAGAATGTGAAATTTATTAATTTAACAAAATGAAGGAGGGAGCTGAAGGTAGAGTTTCAATTTGTGAAATTGCAAAGAATATTGTTAGCTTGGAAATTAGAAATAATGCTATTAAGTGGGCATTTTAAATATCAAAGATATTAGCTGAGAATTTTTGTGTTATTAATTACTTAATGTGGATTATAATGTTATAACAATCATGAAAAAATGAAAGGGTACTTAAACTTTTTTACAATAAAATCATAACTATATTTTATATATGGCCTATAACACAAACACTTTATGTTATAGAGATCCCCCCTTTTTGGTTCAGTATCAGTGATATTTTAAAGTCAGTGATCTCTGGGTCTAATAGCTGTTATGTTTAAATTCAGAAACAAATGGTCAAATTTGTTATCTTTTCAAAAATGTCACTAAATTCGTGTGCATATGTATCATTTTGAAGAAACTGAATAGATTGAATTACCTGATAAATATCATATAGTTTTTTATTCCATTTTTTGTCAAATACAATTTTACATAACAATTTTTACAAAGCACTATTTGTTACTGAGTATGATTTTAAGAATTTTATTATCCTTTTCACTTCCCTTTTGTTAACTGCTCTGTCAGGTAACATTCTTTCACATGCATATTTTAAATTGACATTTGTCTTGGAAACAAAAAGAATCAATTTCTTTTTAAACTAATTATGTGTTATATATATATATATATATATATGTTAAATAAATTTATTTTATAAGGAAGATTGTTTATAATCTTTAGGGAAATTTTAAAATGATTTCCTAAAAACATTTTGTATGGCAATTAATGATTTTTAATTTTTTTAGCCATCAACTATTACTATTGTTAGATCTTAATTTTGGGTCCATTGCGTGCTTACTGTTGGTTACAGAGACCAAATAATGAAACCATGAGCAACTTATGGTCCCTGTATATAATCAAAATTCCTTAATTTTTTTGAAGTGTATGTGATGTTACTAATTCTTGGCATTAAAATTTTACAAAAAGAAGGTGAATATCTCCAAGTATGCTTTCCTTCTTACCCTTACATGGTTTCTCTATCACCTTATTGTCTCTAGTTGTCCATCACATAATTGTCACAACTTTCTCCATTGTCCCCTTCCATTATATTCAGCATATCAGGATTTATCAGAAAAAGTGAGTAACAATTCTCTCCATTCAGAATCTTGCAGGGCTGTAATTTTCTTTCTGAGCCTTGCAAGTGTCTACAAGCTATGATCATGGAAATCATCAATGACTTCTAATTTTATATACACAGATTTAAACTGTTCTAAATCTTCATTGAAAGGATGACCAAATATTAAAACATGTTCAACCTAATAATTTTTCATATTTTTTTTTTCTGGAAAACTAATTGTTAGACCATTGCCTAGAACTGTTTCCTAGCCAAACTCAATTTTTTTTACAAGGGATGAAGTGTTATTCAAAGTCATTCTCATATTTAGACAAGGTAGGTTCCTATTAAATTAAAATATTTCTAGCATCTAAACTGAACAGGAAAAATGAAGGTCAAACAGGAAGGAAGATAAAAGAAAGGAAAATAAATACAAAAGACAGACTGTGGATGTGGCTCAGTAGCCTTGCATACCAAAGGTCCTGGGTTTGAGCCCTAGCACCACAAAAGAAAAAAATAAAATAAAATAAACACTAAAAGTACATTCATTTCCCTCCACAGCATAGCAGTTCCTTAACAGAATTAAAATCGAGGATCTTTGGTAACTAAGAACTCAATATGATGTTCATAGCAAAACTTTTTTTTAGCAATTAATCATCAAAGTTTCTCATGTGGTATCCTTTGCAATTTAACGTCTCCCCTTTAGGGCTCCGTCCTGCTCATAGTCGTCCCAGCTCTGGAGTGGCTCACCTGTAGATACAGGCCTGTTGGACAGGCTTCTCTAACTGCTCCACAGGTGCTTCCCTACAGAGGAACCCAGTTCCATTGTTTCCTGAGTTATTTGTCTTGGGCTCTACTTTGCACTGATTTTATCACTGTCCAACTTCTGACTGTATCTGTGCCCTAAACATATTCTGTATTCCCACAGCTTTTTAAACTTTTTATCTGGAAAGTTGCTGTTTTTATTTCTATCCATCATTTTTCTCAGTGCCTTATGGGTCACCACCTTCACTCATCTGGATACCGCTGTGCTTCCCTAACTGCTCTGCCCACCGCCAGGTAACATTGTTTCTACTGCATCGCTTTCATTGCTCCAGGGATGGTTTTTCAAAATCATCACAATTTGACATTTTGGGGAAAATTGTTATTTGGTCTGAAATATTTGTTGACTTAGAGAACAATTTCAAAGTGTAAAATCGATACACCCTTTTCTCAAAGTTGTTAGGATCTTTGCCAGATTTACTGTTTTGCCTTGTCTCCTTCCTTCTTTGCTTCCCTCATTCTTTACTTCTTTCATCTCTATCTGTCTCTCTCTCTTTATCTCTTTCTCTCTCTAAGTTTATGTCAATCTCTCTCTCTGTTCCTGTCTTTGTCTCTCTGTCTCTCTCCCTCTCCCTCTTTCTCTATTTCTATGTCTCTCTCTTCATATAATTTGTCTGAATTTTTTTAGAGAACAATGCATGCATCATACTTCAACTTTCTTTAGGTTTCACTGTATGTTTGCTAAGATCACAAGGTATTTTATTTTAAAATATAGTGTAATTTAAAAATTCAAGAAATGTATATTTTATTTCATTTTTGCACAGCTACATTGAGAAATACATTTTTAAAAATTCTATTGTAAAAAGAAAAAAACAATAAAAACAAAGATATGGAATTTCAAAAACAAGAAAATAGGATATTGACAATGCCAACAATTGTAAATGTGTTGTGTATTATTATCCAAAGTAGTTGCTTAGATTACAAGATACATGAATGCACAGTTTATCAAACAATTTATGTTTCTGATATATTTCTCGTTTCATAATAATAATATTGTTAAGGTAAGTGTCTTTTCCAGTATGTTTCCTTATTAAGAATCTCTACATGTTGTTGTAATGTACTTTTGTCTCCTTTCATCGTGAAATTTTATTCTGCCTTTCTGTTGTTTTGTTGTTTCATGATTGATATTTTTTAAAAATGCAACCCAAATATTTTCTATTCCCATTAATTTTGGATTTAGGGATATTTAGTTAGTTTTAATGTTGTTACTATAGTTTATCGGCCAAGTTTTTAAGAGACATAGCATTGCCTCATACAGTTGATTACATCAAAGTTTCACGTGATGCTAAGTTTGATTTTAGGCAGTTAAGTATTGCTGAATTACCCTGTAATAATTACTTTTTTTGTTTTTGCAATTTTGGGTCTATTTATTTTAACAGAGATATTTGAATAAACATTAACATTCATTATATTTTGAATTGTTAGTTTTAAATTCATTGGTGATATTTGTTCAAATCCTAATACGCTCAGCACTCTATATTATTTTATTATATATTACATTTATTTTAGATTCAAATAAGAACGAGTAACATATTTTGTGCTTACCTTTCCAGTTAATTCCATTGCATTCTATCTGTATACTCTTAAATTCTCTCAAACACAGACAATTTATTTCACAATGTAAGATATGTGCTGTCTTTTTCTTACAGTGTGTTTCTGCCTATGTAGGTGAACTGTATTCCACCAGAGGTGATGTTCCCACTGAAGCTTACCAACGCATGTAAATGCCCTGTATGGTTCTAGCATTGGAATAACTCTTTCATCGAAAACCCTAAGAAAACCTTGTATAATTCACAAAACATTTTTCCAGTTTAAATAACATAATTAATTACTATTTGGGGGATATATTAATAGATTAATAGTTTTGTTTCATTTTTAAAGATGCCCTTACTACCTATGTTTTGAATATAAAATTTTAGTGCTAGATTATTTTCCTCTCTTGTTAGGCCACCCTTCACATGCAGCTCTTCTTCCTCATTGCCTCATTTGTGTTTTAAAGAATGAACACTTCATTTAATAAAATAATACTGACTGAAATATAGTTAAGTCTACATATATATGTATATATATTCAAAACTAGCACGATATATAACAAGGCTAATAAAATGGGCCATCGGATGGCATGTTACAACATTTTGGCTGCCACCCTGCTCTACAAACAATAATGATGGAAGATAACTGCAAATTCATATTTTACTAATTAAGCATAACTTGATTTCTTTGGTTATTGAACCATTTAAAAAGTATGATCTTTATTTGCTCATATTTGGGCTATACTTGATCTACATTTTTGTTCAAATTTTAGTCTTTTACAAACACTAAAGAAACTTTTAAACTTAAAAAAGTGTTATTTAAACTTTAACAGTATGAAGAGAAAATATAGCCTCTATTTACTTTGTTGACCTTTCTGAATTTGATTACATAGATGAGCACAAAAGTTTCATTTTCCTGAATATAAAAGGTTGGTAGCTATTTTCTCTTATAAAAAATTGTACACAAAAATAAGGACAGAACAACTTGATGCTCTCATTTTTTATCAGATGTTCAGATGGTCTGAGGTGCTGAGGGCATGCAGAGAAAAAGCTAATATGGAGTTTGAAAAGCAATTTGAACTTCTTCCAGAGTCATAGCATGCAATCTGAAGTGTTTTAGTTGATAAACACTTTATATTCTCTCTCATCCATACCTTTCAGTGTTGATATCAGTAAAATTTTCTGCAGTTTTAGATAATACATTTCTTATCAAGGTTGAGTTTTCCCATCTTTAACAAGTAGCCTTTTACATCCATCACAGGGTCAGATTTCGCTACTCAAAAGAGCCATCACATATTTAGAGGACAAATACTGATGTGAAGGTAGTTTTCAACTTCTTACTGAAAAAGTTAAAATTTTCATGCACATTTTGATGATGCACTGGAAAACTATTAAAGTTCCCATAACTAAATTTTGAATAAATTATTATTAATATGTAATGATTAGGTTCTGATTTATAAGATTACTTCAAGCATACCAAAATATATATTTGAATCTTCATGAGAAAATTATTTATTCAGCACTTCACTGCATTTGTTTGTATTGATAACACTGGACAATTATAAAATCTAATTTAAAAATACCTTACCATTGGAATTTAGATATGGTTTTGCAATTTTAATGTTAACATGGAAGAAACCGTTCTCATACCCATTTAAAGACTGCTTAAAAATTGTGTACCAAATACATATAACATTTGCATTTTAAAAGGATGCACTGCTATGAGAATTTTTTTAAATATTGAAATTTACTAATATTCACCCCAGTACACTTTTTGTTACTGTCCAGCTGGTAGGTTCTTCTCTCAACCCATGAAGAATTACAAAATAGAAAGTCTAAAGAGGACTGAACAGAATTATTTATTGCAACCTGTCTTTGTTACCTTATTCTCTAATTGTTGAGACAAAATACCTGACCCCAAAGTTAGGGAAGGGAGAGTTTATTTCTTACAAGTTAGAGGATTCAGCCCATCATCAGTTGACTCCAAGGCAGACTGACATTGCTGCGGGGCGGTGGCTCATGGCCACCCCTGCAGCAAAGCACAAACCAAGCAAAAGCAAGAGAAGACAGACCTTCTTCTCACCATTACACTGTTTACTGGTCCACCTCTGGGTGGGTGTAGCACTCATGCCACCAATCTGAGTGCCAGACAATAAATTGATTACCTGTGTTAGAACTGGCTGTGTCCATGATAGCATGAGGCTGAGGGCAGGAGGATCTGAACATAAATCACAACACCAGTAAAAGCAGAAATCAGTTTTTATTGCAGTGGTAAAGCAAAATTCCCTGTGTTTTTGGACTAGGAATGGATCTCATATAGGTTACTCAAAGGGCTCTTTGTCTAGGGGTATTTTATACACAAAAATGAACATGTCTCAAACAAGTTCAGATTACAAGCAGGACAATCTGACTTAAACATAGATGTATAGAAATTCACATGTATGCACAATTCTGAGAAACTAAAATTGTAAATAAGAATCAAAATGTACAATGAATATTGTGAGATAAGAAGAAATTGTTCAAAATGGAAAGGGAACTAGAGAAAGGGGAGTGAGACTAGAAACAAGAAAAATTTAAAAATGAGAAAAGGATAAAATGAAAATAGCTTTTTGAACAGGAAGGGGAAGGAGATTTGAAAGAAGGAATTGGAAAAGAGGGAGAAAAAAGAGAAATCTAGATAGATCATGTACAAATACCCTATAGTGAATGTGATAATTATATATATAGCTAAATTGTGCCAATTAACAAATTTAAAAAATGAAAAATAAAATTAGCAGAACAAACAGAACAAGGGCATTCTTTGGAGAGATGTGATTTTCTGGGAAAGAAAAGCCGGCCAACCCAATGAGGCCTTTGTGTGTCGCCAGGGGAGCCTGGTCCCAGCCAGCATGTCTTCTCTGGATCTCCCCAACTTCCTCTGATTTGGCCCTTTTCTGGCTTTCTGTCTAACCCTTTGCTAGAACACTTCCCATATGCCCATTTTTATGGGTACATAAGGAATTCTTCAGAAAATAAAATGCATAGAAAGTTTTCAGAACAAAGTATTTTAGATATCATATTAAAAAGGCAGGAGTTTAGAGAACTTACAGAGGAAAGAAAAACTCGTGTAAGAGAGTTGTAAATTTGTCTTTTGCTGGAAAAGGCAATGTTGGAAGATACAAGAACAGCTGAAACAGGCATTAGATACTCTATCCCCTTATGTTTGCCTTTGACTCTTTCTTTGTTTGTTTTTCTTTCATTCATTCTTTCTCTTTCATTCTTACTTTTTTCTTTTCTTTTTTCTTTCTTTCCTTTCATTTGTTCATTCTTTCTTTCCTTTATTTTTTCTTTCTTTCTTTCCTTTCATTCATTCATTCTTTTCTTTCTTTCTTTCATCTTTCTTTTGTTTCTTTCTTTTTCCTTCCTTCCTTCCTTGTCCCTGAATCATCCTTTTCTCCCTTCTCTTCCTCTATTTCCTTCCCCTTCCCTTTTCCCTTTTATTCCTCTTCCCCTTTCCCTTCTCTTTCTCCTCCTTTTGTCCTCCTCCTCCTCTCTCTGTTTCTCTTCTCTTCCTTCCCCACCTCTGTCTTCCTGGCCTTGTCAGTTCATTCAGTCTACTTAGATGTAGCAAGCACAATATTCACCAAATATTCTCACATTTACCTAGCTCTACCTTGACACTGAGTGAAATTTACAAATATTCCTGCTCAAGTGGAATTTTATATTCTTCCACGCTCCTAAATACTAGAGTTTCACCGTGTCTGCTGCACTGGACAGCCCTCTTAAATTATGTGCATCTTCTTTTCTCCTCTGTGCTTCCATTATTATCTGATTTTGATCAGCCAACTCCTTTGCATAATTCAGAGTCTCTATTATTGTGAAGTACATTATCAATACTTGGGATTTGCATGTTACTTCAATTTCCAGTGGAAACTGTCTTGAAATAAAAATAAACCTGCAACTTTTATTACATAGCTCTACAAACTAGGAGCTACATACCGAAGCTGTTTGAGGTGTTACGTTTTTGATCTTGTGAAAATGACTTTTCCTTTTCTTTTTGGATATGTACCAATGCAGTTTAATTGTTCAATACTCAAAGAGATGGTCCAATCTTTTCTTGATTATTCCAGGAAGTTTATTACCATAACACGGAATTTTTCTAAGTACTGGAAGAAGCATAACTTAATAGATCTTCAGAAGTTTCAAATCTCACATTTTTCACTCAATACATATGACTTGAAAAAAGTTTTGGAGATAAACCACTATTTAGAAAGGATGAAATCAAAAGATGCATCTACTTTGTGATTTTCTTTTTGTATCCTCACAAAATATAGATTTGGAGATTCCTTCTAGTATTTGAGAGATACAGTATGCTACAGCTGCAGAGTGCATAAATATTATGGAGCCAGCCAGCTTTTTGCAGAGAGAGGAAGTTTGGAAGCAAAAAAAATATCTTTTTGCCAGTATTGAATTCCTTCTGAGATTGAGGCCACCTCCTGATTCTTGACATACAACCAGTTTCCAGTTGCTGGGAAATCATCCAGTGCCATCTAAGATCAAAATAAATATGTCCTTAGGTTGATATTTTTCAATTTTTTTTTTTTTTTACCCAGCAGGTAAACAAACATTTGTCAATTTTCTCACAATGGGATCACTTCCAATTGCAAGGAACCGATTATAGAATTTCTTTGAACCTGGTAGAAAAGGGAAATGTAGGTCCAGGTTAAAATGTGGTTTTGACTGTGCAAAACCCCCCAAGACTGCTTCTGGCTGGAAAATGCAGATGAACATGAGTGAGATGTCCTGTGAGTGACTCCTCCAGCGGTGATGTGTATGCACCCTGCTGTTCCACAGAGGCCCACAGTGCCCATGGCTGTGACTCTTAACCTTTGAGTTTAAATTAAGTGTCCATGTTTTCAACTTGTTGCTCTGTGTTTACACACAAATATCCTCAATAACACTCCAATAAACAGTGTAGGGAAAATAGGAATGAATTCACCATTCCTAGATTACAATTTGTAATGATGTGATTGAAAACAAGATTTATCATTCCTTTTCATTTATATTACAGTGTTTCCAGTGGCCCAAGTGTTTCACTGTGTTCACATGTAACCACATTTATTTATTTATTTTTGGTACCAACAGTTGAACTCAGGACCTCATGTGTTGCCAGCCAGGTGCTATGTTGGTGAACTAAATCCCTGGCTTAAAATGTAAACCTAAGTGTTACTATAACTTATGTTATTGGGACTAGTAAAACATATGATTTTGTCTTAGATATAACTTACAATAAAAATTAAATAAATTTCCCTTAGTGCTTTTAATAGAGGTAATTAAAAACATATATAACATATAATGGATATTCCGTATGCATTGTTAACTATTCATGTATACACGCATTAATAATCTTTTCATATGGTCATTGTATTTTTGAAACATTTTTCAGTAGTTACGGTTTTATATCTCATATTTCATAAATACTCTAATTTTTGTCTGTAATATTGTTGATTTCCAAAATAAGCATCATAAAATCTCACTGGATATGTCTAAAACTTTATAGGATGGCTGGGGAATTAATGATCTCACTATTTTCTTTTTACACTGAATTAAAGCACACTATTGATATGCTACTGAAGCAATATGTATTAATTTTCTAAATTATTTTTAAGTAATACATCAAGCTCTAAGAATCATAAATATCAGAGGGGTATTATTTAATAGAAAAATTTAAGTATGGGTTGCATGTTGATCTTTAGGTATCTGTGTATATTATATAAGGTTTAAATTAGGAAAAACAAGTATCAAATGTCACCATTTCCTTATGGCGAAATCTTCCAAACCTTCTAGCTTTTTATCCATGTATACTTCATTATTGACACCTGTGGTCCCTGGTGCAATAGCACAGCACAACTTCTTATTTCTATCCACTAGTAATTTAGTACCTACTTAAAAGCTTTTCACAGCTACACCACTCGGTCTCACTCTTCTGAGTGACCACCATTGTAATCTCAAACTCTGTGACATAAACTTTTTGATTCCACACACAAGAGGCACTGTATGCTGCTTGTTTTTCTGTGTCTACCTTATTTCACCTAATGTAGTGATATCCAATTACAGCAATGTTGGTGCAAACAAACAAATGTCCTTGTTTTCTGTGGTTGACTATATTCCATTGTATGTATGTATTATACTCTTATTATCCAGTCATCCATTGATTAACAAAGATTGCTTCTTTTGGCTCCTAGAAATAGTGCTGAAATAAATATGGAAGTGTAGATGTCTTTTTGACATATTGGTTTAAATTTTATTTTGTAGAGCCCACTCGGTTTCCAAGCCTTCTTGTCTTCCTATTAAGCTTTATTTTTTTTTCTTTCAATTTTTAACAATAACTCACTCTCATTATAATCTGAGATAAACTCATAAATCTTTGACTTGTAATTTTCATTAATTTCCTGGTTGAATTTAATACCTTTACCTAATTAAATTTCTACAACTAGAAGTTTTTTACATTTCATGCACTGTAATTTCTAAGTAGTTATTCAGGTAAGTCTACTCCTGTTTTATGCACACACACACACACACACACACACACACACACACACACACGTACATGCACTATCAGTAAATAAACAATGATGATTATTCATGCTATCCACATTTTTCCATTTATTAAACTTGCTGGGTATGATTTTCTTTTGCTTGTAATAAAGGGCACACTTGAATGATTCTTTTTGGTTTAGTGGTTTTGTAGAAACAAGCTGTATTTTTGGTGTGAAATTATATTATTCAATTGAAATCAGATTCATTAACTACTCGCGGTAGGTTGTCCTCTGAAGGCCAGGATAACGCCTTTTATATATGCTTTCAAAACTGGGATCCCTGAGGAAAATGGTTTATAAAATTGTAAAGTCATTAAGCCTACACACAGATAAACATGACAAAAGGTAACAGGCATTATTGTAATAGAAGTGTTAGAAAATGTGTCAAAGGGAGCAGGTAAAGCCTGAAAATTGATGGGTAGGGCAGCTAATACAACGGTGCAGTGTAAATGGACAATTAACAAAGTATTTATTCAGTCTTTGAGAATTAAAGAAACAAAGTTATGATCAGAGTCTGGGCTGCCATACTATTAAAATAGAAATGATTCATCCACAGATGAAGGTGAATCAGTTCTTCAGATTCAGAAGATGAATAAATGAACGATCCAGTCTATTTGTGAAAGAAACCTGCAACACAATGGAAATACATCTTCAAATGATTCTGTCAGTTTTTTCCAAGGGATACTAATCCATTTAATACATTTACACATAATCGCTAAATATTCATTAATACTGAAAACCTGAAGTATTATCCAAGCATCTGTTAGAATTAGTACATATGAATTCCAATAAACAGTGGTAATTATGCATACTCCTAGCTCATACACACACTCATATGTATATATATATATATATATATATATATATATATAATTTTTTTCTGTCTATTGCAACTACAGCTGCCTTTCAGTGTCTGAGGATACTTTTCTGGAATCTACCCCCCAACTCATGGATATCAAAGTCACAAGATGCACAAGGGCACACATAAAATATCATATTAATTGAATATAACCTATGTGGATCCTCCTGTCTCCTTTAATTTATTTCTAGATTACTTACCATACTTAAAGTTAATTTTAAGAAAGATCTCAAATGTGCAACAAAGCAAATTAGACAAATCACATTAATCTAAATTAAAAAGCTTCTGCATGGCAAAAGAAACAATAAAGAGACAATGTACAAAATGAGAGAAAATGTTTTCAGACTATTCTTCTGAGAAGGAACAGACACTCAAAATTTTATGAGGAAGTTCAAAAATTCAATAGGAAAGAAAACATAGCTGTGAAAATCAACAATAGAGCATGGATAACTCTTAAAATATGATTCCCATAAGCCAAAAGGTATGCAACATCAATAATCACCAGGGAAATGAAAATCAAAACATAATGTGATATTGCATCACTCAAGTAAGAATATTCATTTTCAGAAACAAAGAAAGCAAGTTGTATATAGATAACAGAGAATTCTTTTACACGTTGAGTGGAAGGAAAATTACAATAGCCATTGTGGAAAACAGAATGGACGTTTGTGAAAGATGTAAAAGAATTACAAATTGTGCAATAATTCAACTCCCAGATATATAGCTAAAGGAAATGAAATCAGTGTGTGATAAAGACAGGTTCTTTTTCACATTTACTGCAGCATTATTTAAACAGCCAAGAAATGGAAACAGTTTAAGTGAACTCCAGCTGACAAATGGATAAAGATTTCACCCACCAAGCCTCCCTAGCCACTGCCACCTCCTGATGCCAAATCTCCAGCGTCATTTGCTGCTGCTTAGTCTCTTAGACGACACAACTCTCAGTAATTTTGATTGGTTTCTAAAGTAATCAGCTGTTTAAAGTAAAAGAGGAGAAAAATTCATGGTTGAGATGGACATATGTTTGGCGAGAGATTTATTTGCTTTAAACTATACAACCCTCTGAGCTTAGAGACTGTTTTGGTTACGAACACAAGGTGCTCTACAGGATCACAGCGATCAAGAGACACAGCATAGAGTAAGAAGTTAATGGACATCTTGCAGAAGACCAGACTGATGTGGCACAGAGCAGGCGATAACTAAAATTAATAAATTGACACAAAATTAAATTGAGAGTCTGTCTCAGACCTACATGACTTTTGGTGCACCCCAACAGGCTTAAAAGGCACGTTAATCTTTAAGTCAATGGCCATAACTGAGGCTAGCAAGCAATCTGTGAAGTTTTGGCACCTCAAAGCAAGATAACAAGGACGCTGAGGTCTTAACTCAAGCAAATTCCAGTTAGTTCAGTAGTCGCAGTTAGCAGGCAATCACATTACCAGTTAACCATGATCTGTTCCTGTGTACTTTTTCCAAAACTGCATTGTTCTTCAACTATTGAATTGTGAATGTATCAGCAGTCCATCCTCACCGCTTTCTGAAGCCCCACAACACCCACCTCCAATTAAACAGTACGCCTAATAAAGGTCAAAGACATTATGCCTCATGTTCCTAGCTCATCACTCGGTTTTGACCATTCTGGTGCCCCTTGTCATTAAAATACATGCTTTGTTCTGTTTTATTCTGTCATCGTACCTCTGAGCAGGAGACTGGTGATCCTAGGCCAGAGTCATGATATCAGCTATTACCAGAATTATTTTACTATTGGAATCTGTTTCAAGTTCTGTCATTACAGAGGTAATATTTAAAGTTTTATGATATTGAAAGTTAGTTGATATCACCCTAATAATCTGGAATTAGCCATGGTGGGAGTATAGTATTTATAAGATGGAAATTGGAAAATTTTATAGACCAGATTTTTTTTTTCTCAGAAAAGTGTTTGAATGGTGCCAACACAGCACTGGACCTCTCAGTGTTAACACATAGCATGCTGCCTGGGAGATGCTGGGATGGGTTTCATCCTGAAGGTGCTGTCCTGTGTAATAAAATGCCATCCTCCAGGAACAATTTCATTGGCTATGTCTATGACAATTGCATAGTGCTCCGTCCTCAATGTGTTGGACTGGATGATACAGAAAAGAAAGAGGTAAAATTATGAATGATTCAATATATCAATTAAAATAAATAAAGTACTCACCATTCAGTTAGTGAGCCATACCTGTTGTTCATAATATCAACCAAACAGCATTGCAGGTGGATAGAGATACTGCAAACAATTTACACAAGGCCACTGTCATCTTCAGCTGACTGTTCATGGACTCAGTGGTAAGTTTTCTGATATAAAAAGAAGATATCCTTGGTAGAAGGATCAATGACAGTTCAAGGAAGGTCTGGGCTATAGAATGAATTCAGGGCCAGCCTGAACTGTGTAGCAAAAATTTGTCTCAAAAAATCGATCAGTCAATCAATCACTCAATCAATCAATCAATCAATCAATCAATGTGAATACTGTTTCTATAGAAGTGATTAGAAATTCCATGTAAAGGAATCCAGGACTATGGAAAAGTCTTCGCATCATGTTATATCTTCCATTTATGATGAATTGCTCAGGACTGACAAAAAATTAAACAAAACAGAAAACTATCCTTAAAGCATCTGCTAACAATTTTACCTAGACATATGCAATATTAAGTCGCTTAGTGATATACACTCCTAAAAAACATACATTCACATATATGTATATATATATATATATATATATATATATATATATATATTTCAGTTGTTAGTAGTTTCCTCCTTTAGAATGAATTATGAATCTATCTGCATAAATGCATGTACATAAAATACACATGTATTTAAGCAAATATCTCTATCCATGTGTATACATAATTATATGAAAACACATAAACAAAATGAATGTTATATGAACATTTCCAAAAGAAAAAAAGATATTCTTGTCATAAAATTCTTATGAAATGGCACAGAAAAATCATCTGGAAAAAGAAGAAAAATTTTAAAACATCCTATAAGTTAATGTAAACATGATTCTATTCCATTGACACAAGCAATATGTAGATATCAGACAAACTAAATGAGAGTCCATGGAATAAGCTTCACATTTACAGTCAATTTATTTGACTTGAGGAGTCCAAGACAATTCAGTTGAAAATGACTAATGCATTTAATTACTATCCAGAGGCCACTGTATATCCACTTTTAAGTGAATGAATTTTCACAAAACAACACTGCTAAATTGGTCAAAATGTAAATGTGAATGCTTTAGTTTTAAAGTTCCTAGAGAAGCCTAACAATATGTCACAGTGATAAAGTATTCACCTAGCATTAGGAAGAACATAGGTAAATTCTCAGTATCTGAAGGGAAAGAGGAAAAAATGAAAGAGAACTGTTAATTTTATGTTTGAATGTATGTGTTCCTCCAAAATTTCATCCCAAATAAATGGTATTAAAATATGAGAGTCTTGGAAAGTAATTAGGCCATAAGGGATCTACCTTCATGGATGAGATTCATGCAACAAATAAAAGTTCCTCAGGGAGAGAGACTTTAGGTTTAAAATTACATTGGGCTGGTTGGATGTTTAGCTCAGTGGCGTAAGTGCCTGCTTGGCAAACGGGAGGTCGTGAGTTCTTTTATTTTATGTTATTTTCTCTATTCTTTTAAGGAATCAGTAGGTATTATTCAGTATGTATGAACAGTCTGGATTTGTACTATTTCCTCCGGAGTTTAGATGACAGGGGTTACAAATGAAAAGGAAGATAAAAAGAAATGAAAGACAAGTGAATAGCGGAAACATCTTCGTGCACTGATAGTTTCATATTTTTAGATAGCATAAAATTCTGGGTCAAGTTTCTGACAAAATAATGCAAATGCTAGCATAATTATATAGACTTGGAGAGATATAATCACCACTTGTTAATTTCTATACCTTTTCTGAAAAAATGTCTGAAATAACATTTTAATTAAGTGTGTCTTCAGAGCTTACTATTTTAAACTATGCATAGACTATAGATTTCCATGAAAAAATACTAAAATTTTATCAGAACTGTATAACTATCAGTTCTTTTAAATTTAAGAAGGACCTGAATCCAAAGGAAGATTAAACATAAGTTTGTACTTTGATTTAAAGGAATATTCTAGATTTCTTTCTATTAATGTTAATAATAATTTATTTGTATTTCCCATTAATGTGATACTATTTTTCTAACTAAAATTCAATTTTGTTGAAATATTTAAAATATATAATTTTCTTTTAGCTCTTAAAAACTTGAGGTTTTAGATGATTATTTCTGTAGAAATTCACTGAATATGAATATTTAGTAGATAACAAGGAATCTTTCAGAAATTATTTGGCATCCCATTAAGGAACTTAGCCTGCAGATATCAGAGGAATCTGGAGAAAAGAACAGTATTTGTCCTGTGCTGTATTCCACATTATTTTAGAGCATAAAATTTATTATTGATCTGAAACTATATGTGTGTGTGTGTGTGTGTGTAGGAGTGAACTATATCCTCATTTAAGTGGTACCTTATATTCTGTATTTTTTCATTTCTTTAGAATTATTAATTTCTGCAATATGTGATAATTGCATTCATTTTTGGGAACTGGTATATACACATATGCTATCTTGTTCATTTTTTTGCTTACAAACCCCTATTCTGCATTCCTTAGACCTCCACATATTCTGTGTTTGAAAGTCAACATCCTTTATGTCAAACAAACAGTGACAGATATATTATGGAAAAATTCAAGTATAATATGCAAGATATGTGGCAGACTATGCAACATGTAAAATGTAAGATAAAATATTGCATCATTAATATACAGGAATTAATTAAAATTACAATATCTTATATTTTAATTAAAAAGTACCATATGAAATTATCTGTCTGTATTTATCTACCTATGATTATTCTATTCTGTGTTAGGGACCTAAAATCCATAAGCAGTTATAGCACATGGACCAGGATATCATCCTCAGATACACCTTTAAAAACTGAGGTGGAGCTTAGAAAAATGTTCCCCTCTGTGTTGGCATCAGGAAATGTACAATGTGAGTGAGTTATATTTTAATATAATAGACAGTAAGAAAAAGATGAGACAGAAATGATGCAGATTGGAGCCAACTTGAAAAATAGACTCCTTGGATTAAGAGTGTTATTTAATAAGTTTAAGAGTGATTGTGGATTGTAATACATTACATCCATTTAAATACAATAGTGAATGTGAAATTAACATGTTTTGTGTTCCCCTAAGAAAGTGAGCTAAATACTTCATTCAGTTAAAACTGATTAAGATATGAAATAACTAATCATTTAACTGATAGCCGTGCATGAACTTTACTATTGAGAAAACAAAAACTGCTTCCTCGCAAAATTATTCCATGCATTAGGGTGATTGTTGCTTAATGAAACACTATGTACAAAGCATTGTGAGGCTCAGAGTTTGGTAACCAGCACACGAAACTGTGGATTAATATTCTAAAAATTAATTCACAAAGGCTGATGTAATTTGAATATCTTCTCCAAATCTCATGCTGGGATTTAACTGCCAGTTTGATATTAATAACTGAGTCCTTGAAGAAATCATTAGGTCGAGGGATACACCCTCATGAGAAAACTAATGCTGGGACTTTGGGAATCCATTAGTTATCACGGGGTTAGCCTTGTCATAAAAGCAAGCTTTCTCTCTCTCCACATGTTATTTTGTCTCATGTTTTCTTCTCTCCTTGTGTGCTGCCATGTCATGTGATGTGCTCAAACATGTCACCACCCAGCATGAAGACCTCTCCTTCAGATATATTCCTTGAGTCGGTCTCCAACACTATGAGATGTGTGTTTCTTTTCTTTATAAGTTACTCAGTCTTCATTATCCTGTTAAATGCTAAAAATAAATGGAAATATAAGCTAATTTCAAATATTCTTATCTACTTCAGAACTGCATGTCTCTGACACAAAGTATGAACAGTTACTCACACAAAAATTGTGGAAAATTTCAAACTTGCCACCGATAAAGAAAAGCATGATGCAAAATCTTGTTAAAGGCATTGCATGTACACATTCTTCCCTTTGTAACACATATGATTTTTTTACCAGTCCAAACAAATATTCCATGAGAAGTGTGTTACAGGTGAGTGAGCTATGGTTTGGAAAATTAAACTTTCTAAAGCATCACCTAATACTTTAAGTTAATGTGCTAAATATGTGTGTTGCATGTAATCATGGTCAATAATATACACAACATGAAACATTAGGAAAAAGATATGGTCTAAAATAAGATTTACAATTTTATTTTGTAAAACGATAAAAATAAATAAAGCACAGAAACAGCTCTGCAGACATTATATCAATATTTATACAAATGCTTTGTAATATTACTTTGGGATGAAAATTAGGCTAATAAAATTAATTTTGATATATTTATACAGCTTTAATGATACTTTTTCCTCTAGAGTAAATGAGAATGAAAATATAATGAATTTATGTTGGCTCTGTACCTGCAAATGCAAAGGCCCCTGGGTCCCTCAGGCGCTAGGTGTCCTACATTTATCAATCACTATCTAATTCTTGCTATTTGAATAGCTAACTTGGATATCCAGTTAGAATTTTTATTTACTAAAAACTTTCTTAAGTTTTCTAATAACTTATCTGTCCACATAATTTTCTCCATCTTGAAGACTATTACTGGTTATTTGCTTAAATGGAAAAAGCACAGACCTGGAATAGTATACTTTTACTTTCCTCCAGATTTTATCTTTCTAACATCCTACAACAACAAGCAGACACTCTTAGATTTGTTTATTCACCTTTATCATGTCGTCTGTTTCTCTTCCCTCTTTGCTTTTTAATATATGTGCATCATCTATTTTAACTATTGTTACTTTGCATGATAGAATACAGTTTTAAAACTCTTATCACTACAGAAAAGATTGGGTTTTAAACAATATTCTTGTTGCAAAATTACAAACTTATGCTAAGAAATCTAAATAATGATAATTGATTTTTTCTTTTTCTTTATGTTAATTAATTTGATTTTTTGTCACTGGTCCGTACACAGTAAAGCAGGAATATATCTAATCAAGTTAGAAATAAGGTTATGGAGAAGAAAATATGAAAGATGTTAAGTATAGCATGGCTGTGAATTATACAAAAAAAAAAGCATGAAATACTGCACAAAGAAATCCATTATGCGAAAACAAGGAACATAGAAAGAAAATAAAGAAGGTAGGAAGCATATATCAGTGAACAAAATAATGACCCATAGTTTGCTCTCACGGAATGGCAGAGGAAGTTAGTTAAGAATCAGCAAGCACATGAGATGCAAGAGGCATTATGGTAACCATTGTTGATTACCTTGTATTCTGTTTTTACATCATGTACTATGTCCATCCTTTGTTTTGACTGACTGCTTTGTTTTGTTACATTGGTTTTATTCTCTTCCAAAAAAAAAAAAAGTAACAAGCACTGTGGGAATAATAAAACCCAAAATGTGTAACTGTTATTGTAAAAAAGAGAGGAAAAAAAAGTGCTCTAAAGGACACAACTGCAAGTGTGTTTAGGTGTGTAAGACAGAGGAACATATTACTAAGTTTTTGTTAGATCATTGAACACAACTGTTTGCAGTCTCACTGTTTGAATGTCCACTTTGTATGCTTAATTTTGTAACTTGATCAACTATTTTTAAGATGACAATATGCAATCTATTAACTAATGATTTCTTACTTTTTAAAAAAATTCTGTATTACATGTATCCTTTTACTGTTTTGTTGTTTTGTTTTTTCTTTAAATAAAAAAATTGAAAAAGAAGAAATAAACCTTTAAGTTTTGAAAAGATTCATAAATAGTGAAAAATGTGTTGATCAATATAATGTCAAGACAGTCTCAGACTTTCCATTGGCAGTAATTTGCCTTCATTAACAAGTTATGGATTAAAAGTAGAAAGAAGCATCATTTACTCTAAATGAATAACTATTGAATTTATTATTCAATTAACTTTTGTATATATGGCAGTGTTCTATGGATAAAATTGTTTAAATAGTGATTGTATTCTATTACAGCTATAGTTGGAATTTCAAAGGACACCAGAGTTTCCAAAATAGGATTAATTTTACAGTGGTTAATATAACTGGTTCATACTTCAACAAGGAGTAGAGTTTGTGTTGTGAATATTAAATTATTGTCCAGCACTGCGAATTTCGGTATAGAGGATAATAGAGTAGAGGACTCTCCTGACCTAAACTAAAGTAGTATAAACTGAACAAGTAAAGTGCACAGTTAATGCACAGGAAGCTTATCTATATACGACACTTTTATTACAAAATTTAATTGATTACAACCGAGGACACATAGAGTCACCATGGCATTATTTCTCAGGTTAGATCTGAAGGATTTTTCATCAAATTAAAAATATATTGAGTATTATTCTGGCTTACTAATGATTGTGATTCATTAACTTTCTCATTTAGCAAATGACGACTGATTATCCCTGTAGAGAGTTTATGTTAATCTGAATTTAATCAATGGAGTGTTATATGTCTATTTATTAAGAATGAAATTAATACACACGATCTGGAGGGTTTTTTAAAGTAACAAAACAATCTAGAAAGTTCATTTGATGGTGAGAGCAGTTAAGCACATTAGTATATACCATTCTAACAAATCCTGTTTCTAACGCAAACATATTCATCTGATTAATCAAAAATAATAAATATTTCTACATATTTATTAAAAGTAATATTATTACAGGGTCTTTATATTTATGTTTAAAAAAGACAAAGGAATATTGTGAAACACACAGAAATTTTCATTTACCTCTCAGGTGATGAAACATTTCCCTAAAACCTATCCTTATTTATTTTACTGCTTTTAATCTTGACTACGACAATCACCTGGATATCAGTGTATTTTGGTGCGCCCTTTTGTCCTCTGAGGAGAAAAATGATCAACCCAGAACTTTGAAAATTGAAAGTTCCTGGCTCAGTATAGTCTATATTACTTAGAGATATTAAATATAATAATATACATATTTTCCCTTTTCAATCTGAACTAGCCATATATGTTAGACTTCAAATCTGTCCTATGTTTATTCTGAATCAAATATTGTGATAGGTATTACAATTAGAGCCCTGGATTAAGGTCTCTGTAGAAAGTGCATTGAAGAAAACTGTTGATCCAAAATCAATACTGAACTCTATATAATATGATTAATTGAAAATTAAAAGAAAGAAAATTAGTAAAAATCAAAATTTATCACTTTTATGTAGCCTACTTTAATTAATTAAGACTATTAATTAAGACTTTAATTAATTAAACCTACTTTAGTTAATTAATTAAGACTATTAATTAAGACTTTTAATTAATTAAGACTATTAGGAAAACACAAATTATATAAAACAAAGGAGATCTACATAACAGCCATGATAGTCTAATAAATCAAAATTCTTTTAATATTTGGTGATTTCAAGTAAATGAATCTTTGTTAACTTTTACCACTTCCATGTTTTTTGTCACTAGATAACTGTGTGGTATCATTCTATGTGTTCAAAACATACTAAATGCTCTTGTTGGTAGTGTTAACCAAATATTTTCAAACTAGTTTTTGTGTGGTGATAACATGTGCTGTTACACATAAAATTCTCACAATTATATTTAGTGTTCTCAATTAACTTTGCTTATGCCACTGATTTTAAATACAGTTCTTAAGTACGCTAGTAGGAATAGTTTTATGTTGTCTTTTTCATTAACATAGTTTGTGCCTGTTTAATTTTTTAAAAAGTTGAGCACAAAGAAACATTTTCTTATATAAGTCAATGCTTTACTTCCAATCATTCCTAGAATTGGCATTTTGCATTAATCTGCATATTGTTTGGAAAGGGAAATAATATCCACATATGATTTTGAATTAAATGCTGCACTGTGCATTATGGTACACTCTTCATGCTCCACCACATTTGATTTCTGAAAATTGCATAATGATGCATATCCACACCCATAGAGAATATTCTAAGTCCATACTAAATCCCTTTGCCCAAGCTATTTTTTCCTCCTTTCTTCCCCCTGGGTTCCTGGTAACCAGTGATATTGTTTGCCATTGCCATAATTTTACCTTTCTATAATATCAATAACTCTACTTAGATAGTATATACTCTTGTCAAATGGGACTCCCAAATGTGATGACCAAATAGAGTGAATGTTAAAGTTAAAAATATATTAAAAGATACACTGCCATGAGTTCTCCTCAGAAGGCACCTGTTCACATCAGACACACTTATCCCCATATTGTTGTCACTTTCCCAAGCAGTTCTTGAAGTCCTTTTCTGTGAATGCCTTTAGTTGCATGTGATGGTCCTTTAGATGTCCTGATGAATCCAGGGGCCCGGGTACGGGGAGTAAGGAGGGTGGATACAAGCGCTAGTGTTTGAGGAGTCTGCCTTTGCTATGGACGGCACCCAGTGCAGCATTCATGTTTATTTTTATTCACAACTCCTAACGTCATTCACGGAAAAGGACTCTCAGAACTGCTTCAGAAGGTGGAAAGAGTGATGAGATAAGTATGTTTGAGGGTAAGAGAAGTACAGTATTTTGATTAGGATCAGTAATAATGTATCTTTTTCTGTAATTTTCATGGTGAGACATCTATCATGTATTTTGATTACATCTCATTTCTTTTATAAATTTGCATTTGATGTCCATCTATATCTTCTCATGGTTTCACTGATTAGTCATATTTTTATCTCTGAACAGAGTCCATTGTATGGATGGTCCACATTTTAGCAGATCACCTGCTGAGAGACACCTTGGTTGCTTTGGAGTATCGGCCATTCCAAATAAAGCTGCCAGAGAAACTTGTCTGCTCAGTTTTAGATGAGCATGTTTTCAGATCTTGGTAAATATTAAGAAGCATGATTGTGGAATTGTATAGAATGTTTTATTTTGAAAAATATTCCAACCTGTCTTGCAATTCTTTTACCATTTTGAATTCTGCCCAAACACATACCAGATCCCCTGTTCCTACATATTCTGTTCAAAATATGGCATGGACAGTGTCCGGAGTTGTAACCTTCCTGGCATGAATGAAGTGTCTCTCACTGATATTTTAATTCAAGTATATTATTGCAGATCATGGCAAATGCTATATATATATATGCACAAATCTTATTTTCTTTCAGTATTATTACCAAATATATATTGTCCTCCACTTTTATATATTTTTCCAAGAAGTAGTTCTTGCTCATGTGTCGTTTATCCCCCAAACTAGCCAAGTATTATAAAATTTGCAAAGGAATATTGAACAAACCTTCAGAAATACTCCCTTTCAAGTTTTGCTGCAGAGAACAACGGTGTCTGACTCACTGTTGCAACCCTGTTTGACGTGATTCTTCTCAACCTACTCCACAAGGCTGGCCAGGGATCCCTTGCTATCCCTGCCAGTAGATACCTCCAATTAGAAAAGCTTTCCAGAGTCAGTCAAGCATTCTTTCCATTTTCTAAAATAATCTCTAAACAGAAGAAACATTCTTCTTGCAGTACGTATTTCTGTCAGATTTAGACATGAATAAAAATTCCTCAGTGTCTGACTAATAAACTTACCGTGTAAAGTTCATGAATAAAGATGTTATCAATTGACTTTTCTCTCCGTTGGTAGCTATATCTAACTTGATATTAACTGTCTCGATTGATCATGAGATAAAAGTTATGTTGAGTTGTGAGTTATGTGATTGACTGGATTCAGAGAACAAGAGATTCTTGACATAAAGAGTTTTCTGCTTGCTCCTACTGGCTTTAAATGCAAAGAATTTGAACAATGAACTGAGAAAGGCAGTTGGTTTCTGTTGCTTGTGAAATGTAAGGAAGTAGATTCTCACCTATAAAACCTGAGATGCTGTCTTAGTTACTTTTTATCCATTGTTGAGACAAAATACCTGATTCCCAAAATGAAGAAAGGAAAAGTTTATTTCTTACAATTTTGGAGGTTTCAGTCCATACTCAGTTGTTTCCCAAAGCAGGGAGGCATGGCAGGCCGCCATTTATGGCCAGCTGCAAACAGCAAGTGTGAGCCTGCAAGAGAGAGAGAGACGCATCTCCTACCTGTCCTTACATCATATCCTGGCTCCACCCCCAGGCAGGTGTAGCATTCATACCACCAATCCAAGTACTAAACAGTGAACCAATCAGAAAACCTAGATTTGGACAAGTCCATAATTCATGAGCTGAGGGGCCACTGACATAAACCATGACATATGTATTTCTTGATTTTAGCACAGTGAGACCTAAATCAAATATTCAATCTAAAATATAAGAAAAAAATTTATTTTGTCATTAATTTTGTGGCAATTTATTTTGACAGCATGGAATCATCATGGTAGTACAAAGTATCAAAGACAAAAGTGGAGCAAGAGAAGAAAATTTCAGAAAAAAACAATTAAAACAATTTCAAATCAGAGTAATAGAAGAGTAACAATATTTGATACACTGCACACTGTTATCTTAATAGTAGTTACTCAGATACAGGTATGAAATAGCATCTAAAAATACTAGCACAAATCTTTATTTTCAGTGAACTAAGAGAAACAAGCTGTAAAACTATTATAAGTATCTTGTGTATGTGTGTGTATATATATATATATACACACACACATACATATATTTTTCTCTTTTCTCTCCCTTTTCCCTTTCACTCATTAGTTTGTCTTTTTTACAAACATTTTCTTTGCAGTTCACAACATCCATTGTACATTTTGGATCTAAGTTACCCATACAACTTCTCATACTCGTGAGAGCAATATTTATACATATGAGCCTGATTTATTTGACTTATAAGTACAGTTGCATCCATTTGTTTAAAATGGTTTCTTTATGCTGAGTAGTATTCAATTTTATAAACAAAACAAAACAAAACAAAACAAAACAAAAAAAACACATGGTTTTGTCCATTACTTAGGTGCTGGAAATTTGGGTTGTTTGCAAGATTTAACTATTGCAAACTGTGCTACTATAAACATAGGGCCTTGTATTTTCCTGTGGTATGATATATGAGGGAATATATTCAGAAGAAAAACAACTAGCTGGAAAAAAGAAACTGTGGTTGGAAAAAATACATATATATATATATATATATATATATATATAGCAATAAATATATATAACAATAAAATATACATATACACATGTCCTTCCATATAAATATATGATAGCAATACAGGAAATTTCTCATTTTATTGAAATGAGAGGGCTGTGATAACATTATTTGGACAATATTTCATGCCTACATCTTATACTTGAGTAACTACTATGTAGACAACAATATGTAACCTAATAATTATTGTTACTGCCTTACTAGCTTGTTTTGAAACTCTGTTTTATTGTTATTGTACTTTTCTTCTCTTGAAAAAAATATTGAACAAGAGTATATAGCCCACTCAAAAATATTTATTCAGAATGTGTTACAATTATGGTGATGATTTAATGGGTAAAAATGGTTGTATATATGATATTTTCGTATAAAAAGGGGGCTTACAAAAAAAAAAAAAACTTCCCCAAAAATGTAAGTTTCATATAGAACTAATTGGTGAATGTTGACAATAAAAGATTAGAAATATGAATGTAGTACTATGGTCCTACTTTTTCCATGTCAATTAAATTTGAACAATCTATTTATTCAAGTTGGAGTTTTAGGAACTAGGACAGTTAAATGTAATTGTCAAGTGGTCTGGATTAAGAAACTCCTGGAGAGGTTATAGTATCTTAGTGGTTGTATCAGCCAGTGCTTACTACCAAAACAGACAATGTATGATATACAAGTACCTAAAATTTTACAAGACTGACTTATAGGCTGCCCATTGAGTCAGATGTGGAAGAGTGCACACACAATTCTGCCTGTGCTCTGAGATCCAAAGGCTGCAGCTGAAGGTCTGGCGCTTAATACTGTGTCCATATGAGTCTGCATCAGGAAGCCACAGGTTCTGCAATGGAAGGCTGAAGGGTCTACACCAGGAGATTGATGAATCTGTGCTTGATGCCAGGAAGGGCCATTCAAGGTGAAAGTGAAGACTGGGATGCTCTGAAGAAACAGAAGCAATCATTTTTTCTAATTTTCCTTTTTTTTTTTTTTTTAGTATTTTTAATTTTTATTTTAAAGAAGATAAAACAGAATAAAACCAAAACAAACCAGTATAAGAGATAGAGGACTTTCAAACATTACAAAATCAACTAGTTACCATAATACCTTTTGATGCCTTCAAAATAGCTGCAGATAATTTTGGACATAGTAAAAATCAAACAGAACAGAATAGAAATAATAAAAGCAAAACAATGTATGCAATAAAGACTTCAAAGCAAGCCTACAGTAAATCTAAAATTGTACCTTAATATATCTTGTTGTCTTTGAAATAGCGGCCCCTGCCATCAAATTTGACATACTCAAAAAAAAAGAGAATAAAATCTACCCAACAAAACAATGGAAATGATATAGAACTTCCAAAACAAGACCGTAGGTAATCAACAATGGCTGCAACCCTCAGAAGGAGATCCTCCCCTAGATGTCATACTGTGTATTGCTATCCTCTGAACGTATGATCAAACCACTGGCCATTGACCTGCAATGTCAGTGAAACACCAAAGCACCACAGGCATCCAATTGGCATTTCACCTCTATAACTATCATCACAGCCTGTGTTTCTCCAGATAAGCCTACCGCTTATGGCCGGGGAGTAGTGGGTGTTGGTACTTCTTGTTTGCCAGCCCGTACACCAGAAGGGAATGGGGTCTGTCTGTTCCAGTCCAGTAGTGGCCCATGCATGGCGCAGATTCCCAGATTGAGCTTGCTTGCTGGTATGGCTTTATTCTGTCTTTCCCTGATCTGCAAATGGCTCTGACTCACAGGGTGAAGCTGGGGTCTGTCTCTCAAACAATAGTTTTTGTTTTGTTTTGTTTTTTTGTCTTTTTCCTTTTTGTTGGTACCAGGGATCGAACTCACAACTGCCTGCTTGCAAGGCAAGCGCTTATGCCGCTGAGCTAAATCCCCAGCCCCTCAAACAATAGTTTTAAAACAGACACAAGTTCTGATGTGTTGAAGTTTTTAAAGAAAATTTAAAAATCTATCTACATTCTTTATGGCTATTTGATTTCTCACTGTCACTTTGTGATGGATAAGTGTATGGCGGAGCCTTATAAAAAGGTAACTTAGAATTAATGATTAAGTAAAGGGAACATGTGGGTTTTATACGTTAAACAAGGTTCCTTATCTCCTTTGCATTTTATTGAGGGAAGGGGGTGGTTATCCAGGCCTTTCATGTTTCTGGCTATATCCCTGTTTAGCCTGTTTACTCTAAATTCTTTTTTTTTTTTTTTAATTTAAGGAGAAAAGAAAAAAAAAAACAGTGAAGGGGTACAAGTTATACAGATTTACAGAAGAAAAAAATGCGCAGTAGGAAATCACTAGTTAATGGATTACATATTGCCATCTTAGAAATAATTGTTCAAGTCACAAAATTAAAGCTTGTAGAGTGGACATTCCAACAATGATACTGCAAACAGTTCTGTTCAATGATCCAATAAAACTCTGTGATATCATTTTCTATCTTATACACTTAAATATACATGCAGTTATATAGTTTAGAGCACTTTCTTTTCCTCTCTTTTGTACAATGACTATTACACATTTTGGGTTTCATTGCTCCCACGGTTCTTATTGCTTTTTTGGAAGAGAGTAAAACCAAATGTGACATAACAGAACAGAATCGGTCAAGTCAAAAGGGTGGACATAATAGATAATATAAAAACATAATACAAGGTGATCAACAATGGTTACCATAATGCCTCCTGCTATCTCAATAATTTTCCTTTTTTACTGCTCTGGTGACAATCCTCTCTAATGTAAATTTTCCACACCCAGACTATGGTGAGTCAATTTAATTGGACAGTTCTTACTCAAGCTGACACAAGCAGCAGCTAGCACAAGGCTATTATAGTCATCAGTGGGTTAATTTACTGATGTCATAGATGCATTACTGTTAGCAGTTCAGTTAGAGCAGTAGGTCTCTGGGCCATGGCTATTGAGGGCATATCGAATGGTAGTGTCTCTCCCCTGGGTTCTGCTTCACAGTCTGCCATGAATTAGGCAGATTTGTCCATAACTCCCTTTTGCCGTGTTTCTGTCTTAGTGACTGCAATCATGGTCTGAATCCTCTGAAACCAGGAGTCAAATATGACTCTCGTCCTTTAAGTGCCAAGTGATATGTAATTTGTCCTGGGACAAAAAGATGATCAACACAGCAATTATAAAATAACAATATATATATATATGTGTGTGTGTGTGTGTGTGTGTGTGTGTGTGTGTGTATGTATATGATTATACATTACACGCAAGCACGTCTAAAAATACAAACTTCATTGTAGCTCTTTGAAGGGATGAAGTAGGTAACATGCAAACCTCTGGTCCTGACACTTAGAGGTACTTATTACTAGACATTTGTATATCATTAGACATATATGCCACTTTTCTTATATACTATGTTCACCTTTATCCTTATAATCTGCAACATTCGTACCTTTATGCATTATATATTTCCATTATTTTTATTCAATAGTTATTTCTTTTTTATATTCTTTATTTTAAGAAACCAAATCCAACAAACAAAAAAGGATAGAAATGATAGAGAATTTCAAAATTATTATAGTAGGAAATTAACACTAGTTAATACATTGCATATTATTATCCCAGAAGCAGTTGCTCAGGTTACAAGATTTAGGCATGCAAAACAAAATGATCAAACAATCAGACAATGAAAGCACAAACTGTTCTTTTTGATGAACTAACAGAAATTAGTAGTATAGTTATCTATCATGCCTAAGTACATATAGTCTTTTCCTTCTTCCTTTTTTCCTTTCTATATTCTGGTTGTTATTTCCTTTTGAGCACTTTCTTTACATTTCATTATCACAGTATCTATGGTACATTTTGGATCTTACGGTTTGGATTACTCTTTTAGCTTTTTAAATGACCATACTCTTAAAGCTGTTATATAGATTTGATGCAATACCAATCAATATCCCATTAACATACCTGCAGATCTACAGAATATATACTTAAAATTCATTTGAAAATAGAAGAGCCCTGGAATAGCAAAGGCATTTCTGGGCAGCAAAGCAAGGCAGAAGGCATCATAATTGCTGACTTGAAATTATACTGAAAAGCTACTGTGATAAAACCAGCAGAGTACTGGAAAACAAACAGACCTGAGGATCAGTGGAACAGATTAGAACATGCTGAAAACTAAAACTAGACCCATGTCTATCACCATGCACTAAAGTAAAATCAAAATGTATTAAACATCTAAATATCAAAATAGACACACTAAATCACCTGGAAGCCAAGGTAGATGAATATCTTGAAGACAGGGGCAAAGAATTCATGAACAAAATGCAAATCTCACTGGAAGTACTTCAATGAATCAACAACTGGTATCTCATTTTAATAAACAGCTTGTGCACTTCAACAGAAAGCAACAGAGTGAAAAGAAAACCCACAGAATGGGAAAGAATTTTAGCCAGATATCCCACAGATAAAAGACTTGTATCTAGAACATACAAAAATTGAAAAACATTGGGCACCCAAAATTAAAACCCAATCAATAGTTATTTCTTATGTTCATATTAACTGTATTAAAAACTCAAAGTGTAAGGTTAAAAAGACAACATACTGGCTTTTAAGGATAGTACAAATACATTCTATAAGGGACTAGCAAGTACAAAAATAAACACAAACATACACATTTATATATTTATATATATTTATATATATTATTATATATAATAATTATAATTATAAAATATTATTATAATATAATAATTATAATTATTATATAATATTATTTATATAATATTATATATATTATTTATGTATTTATTTATATATATATTTATTAAATGGACTTAGTCCATTTTCCCTAAAGCTCTTTTCCATTTTGCATACATCTCTTTTTGAATTAACATTGTTTTCTTAATGGATTTAACATATAGAGTACTTTTCATTGTTTAGGTAAAATAATTTTATGAAGAACAAATTATTACAAGTAATAATATTTTTCAGTTAACACACTTTTGTTAGTAGAAAACCAACCAGTGAACATCTGTGTAAATGAAGATAAGGGGCAAAAATTTACTAAGAATTAAATTGTTTTATAGAAAGAGACCATAAAGGGAGAAGTAATAGTAAATATCAAAACTTTGAGAAATAATATTCAGCAGTCAAAAAGTAAAATATATAATTTTCTGATGGTCAATTAAAAAATCAGATATGAGTCTCTTGTTCTGCAATACCTTGGTGTTTAATGCATATTTAAATTAAAGTATTAATGTGCATCAAATGAAAATATAATTTACCCTAACCATGATTTTTATATTTTAATACTATTTCACTTACAGAATGAGTACTTTACATCTTTCTTATTTTCTTGAATCCCGTAGCTCCTCTTCCCACTACATTCTAATGGGCATCTGATCATAAGCTGCTTACCACACGAGAGAGCGGAAGTAATCACAGGCAGTCTTCACCATCCCACCGTCAATCATACAGCCGTGCCCTCTGCGGCTTTTATATTCCTGCTGTTACAGAATACGAAACTTTGATACTCTTCAACATAGTGCTTTCTTGTTCCTATTCTCACTTTCTCATGTGTTCATTTTAAAAGTTATTTTATCTCAAATTGTCAGGCACTTTGTGTTGACTTGTGTTTTTCTCATGAGTGCAAAAGTGTACTGGATCCAACATTTACTGATATGCATCCTTTTGCTCTACTGCAGGATGAAACCTCATAAAATATAATTTGTTTCTCATAGTCATTTCCAATTATTTTTGGCTTTCTTTTAAAATCACAGTGAATTAGAAAAAATCACACTGAATTTTATTTGCAGTAATTTTTGAAAAGGATCCTCTTAAACTCACTGTCACAGACAAAATGGATAAATCAAGGGTGATTTATTGTAATGAAAATGTTGCTTAAAATTTAAATCATAATATTTCCTCCTATCTTCAAGCAAAAAGCAATAAAGTTTCATTTATAACTATCCTAAATTTTTGTGAGCTTTCTATATGTCTCCAAGATACTTACTCATAGTTGACCTGCACTTTAAAGATGTAAAAAATATAATATATAAAAGATAAAATATAGTGTTTTTGAGAAGATTCTTAATGCCAATATTTCAGTCGGAATGGCTTTCTTACTGTGAAAAACCAGTGAGAGAAGTTGTACGAAATACAAGAGAAAAAAACCGAGCCATGTGATGATGAACACAATTAAAATATATAAACTGATATTCAAAAAAATTATATTCCCCACCTAAAGAATCCAAAATCTTTCATACCCAATTCTTGAAACTATTCCACAATATTGGAAAATATTATGAATTATACAGTTGCTATAAAACAAAATGAAGTTCCATTCTTAACCTGATGACATAGGTTTACATATATTTTACCAAAATAATTTGACAAAAATGTAGAATTGAAAAAATGGCTTGGTATTTTTGAGAAACCAATAATTGCAACTAAGCAGAAAAACAGATCATTTTTAATATGTGCTTTAAAATTTGAGTTTAAATTGCAAGGAACCAACTCACTAAGAAATTAATTGCGCACATTTCAGCCAAATAGAAATGCAGAACTTGAATTTTATACCAATCAATAACTATTGAAATGTTGAAAATTTCTGCTATCATCAGCAAGAAGAGAATATAATAAAATTCATTATATTTATATATTTAATTGACATTTGGTGGGAAAATTAGATGTATTTGCATTGCAAATTTTAATAATATCATTCCCTCAGAACCACTTGGTTAATATATATATATATCAATCTATTATTACTTATAAATGAATATTAAGCAATTGGGCAATGATCTAGTAAAATAAATAATATATAAAGAACTTTTATGAAATACATTTATTGATATCTTGATAGATCATTAAAATATAGTGCTTGTATTCTATTGCCTTTTTATGGTACAGAACCTGGCTCAGAGAAGAACAATAGCTAGTAGAAATACAGATATTGTTCCATTTTTATTTCTAAAATATTAATTTATCAAGGCAACACATTGCACAATATCAGTATAATTTCTTGGATGAATGGCATTGAGACATTTTTGGATTAAATAAAACTCATCCTGTCTATTTTGACTAGACAGAATTTACCCTACCCAGT
Organism: Cavia porcellus; assembly: GCF_034190915.1. Lineage (NCBI taxonomy): Eukaryota > Metazoa > Chordata > Mammalia > Rodentia > Caviidae > Cavia > Cavia porcellus. The sequence goes on from NW_026947498.1 coordinate 13,716,336, forward strand.
TCGTACTGTCTAAATACTATTTTCCAGTTTTGAGAACGTCTACAATGACATGATGCAAAATAAAAACAAGTGCATGGTTCAAATATAGTAAGTAGTCAGTGCAGGCTCAGATCAGCAAGCCGAGCAGTCTGTGACACTCAATCAAGAAGGCCACATATTTGAGCCAAAGCTGCAAACATCAGATCCCAGTGAGACATTGTCTCAAACTAAAATAAAAAGTAAGAGATAAAAGAAAGCAAAATATAGGTAAGTGCAAAGTGCTTGGATTTATTTGTTTTAAGTCATCATGATTAAATTTTAAATCCAACAAAATTATTAATTATACACTATTAAAATAAATAAATACTGAAAACAGACAAATTAATAAATACATAAATAAAATGAAAAATAACAAAAAGTAATCATTTACTAAACTTGAAAAAATTCACTTAGAGAACTTTAAAATTTTGGAATGACAATAAACTGCAAAGAATTAGATAGCTGGTCTTCTATGAAAATTAACAAAAATGATGTTGAATTTCTCTACAAAGTGCAAAATGTATTGTTCCATAGCTAAACATACTTACAAGTTTTCTACTGAAAAATTGAAGAAAGATAAATATGACATCAAATTTATACTTTTGTGCTGTTAGCTCCTTCATGTTAACATGAAGAAACAGAAGAAAGTTTTAATTTAAATAGAAGAATGCTGAAGATAATGCCAAGTTAGGAAAATATTAATGTGATTGCCTCGTAAGGTTTTTTTTTTTTTAATTTCATTTTGAAAGTAGTAAAACACAACAGAACAAGACAGAATAAAGCCAATAAGATTGTACAGTGAAATTGGTACAGAACTTCCCAGCAGGTTACTGGGATAACAGTAATAGTTATCAAAGTATATTTCGTTATCTTTACAATGGTTGTTCTTTCAATCACATATATAAAAATGAAATGAAATACAGAACATTATAGTACTTATCAAAGCAGAAGATTGAATAGAGCAGAACCATTAATCAGAATAGAGCAAAACAGTAATAAAAATATTTGCCTTCAAAGCGATGGTAGGAGGAAATCCCCCTTATTTGCTGTGGTCAACCTCCCAGGAGATATTCAGATTTCTGGTTTCCATTTGATAACAGGGGGACACGAGAAGGGAGGTAGGAGAAGTGGGATGTTTGACTCTCGGCCGTACACCAGTAGATTCACTATTGCTTAGCACAGAGGAAGTCTGGTTGCTTGGTTTCACAACTTTGTAAGTTCCAACATGGTGTGGATCTCAGAAGACACTGGTGGTTCTTCACCTGGAGGGGCCGTAGTCTGCCACATTGCAGCCACTTACCAGAGAGGGGAGCTGCTTGCTTGGTTTCCCAGCATCCTAAGTTCCAACATGCTGCAGATCTCAGCAGATGCTGGTGGTTCTCCCTCTGGAAGGGTTGCAGTCTGCCACATACAGCCACTTATGAGGGAGGGGAGGTGTTTGCTTGGCATCCCAGCATCCTAATTTCCAACACTGCGCAGATCTCTGGAGCCCCTGGTGGCTCTCCCCCTGGAAGGGTCATAATCTGCCACACCGCAGCCACTTACCAGGGAGGGGAGCTGCTTGCTTGGCTTCCCAGCATCCTAAGTTCCCTAACCCTAACCCTCCCCTCCTTGCCTTATAATTTTTAAGATACAAAATTGCTAATATATTTTGATACATATAATAACATCACTTGATTTCATGATTAAGTTAATTGTGCCTTATTTGATTGCCTATCGACATAAAATTACCTTGGATCATCTAATGACTTAAAAATTAGCTTTGCCTTTTTAGCTGTATATCGGAGCCATGCAAAAATGGTTTGTAAATGAACCTTAACTATTCTATGTATGAAGCATATATCATTGGAATAATTCTCAGATGTGATTGAAATGTCATATGTGTAACTAATATAATTTCTAAAAGGCCAAAATTTTAAAGAAATCTATCAAATTTATTTGTATGGAGATCAATGTTAATGCAATCACTTACCTAATTGCACTTAATATTTGTGAATACGTATTTCAACAAGTACAAATTCAGAATGAGAATGTCCAGTTCTTTATCAGTGCTCAATAATTTTGGTGGTTTTAAAATTTAATCATGATGACTCAAATATTTGAAAAACTAACTGTAATTCTGTGATTTTTAAAATTTTATTAGTAGAAATACTAATTCTTCAAAACTAAAATTATCGGGACTGATAGTTTAATAAAACTTTATATGAGGAATTTTGTTTCAAATTCTTCCTTTATGTTGTTATCTTTACCATGTATTGTTTACTGGACTGTGAAGTCTTGTCTCTACAAAATTCCTTTCAAACACTAATCTCCTTCTGAACTTTAAGTATCACATCACTTACCTAGAAAGTTCCTTAATTCCATTTTCTCCTGGTTAATTAATCTTGACCATTTAAAAATGTTGAAATGAGAAAGGGACGGAATGAATCTCTAAAATGACTTTTTAAAATAGAAAGACACATTTAATTTGTTATTAAACCCTCTGATACTTGAAATAGTCATTATGTATTCAAATGTAATTGGATAATGAAAAGTGTTTTTCCACATTTTGATATTCATAGCAATTAAAATTTAAATTCTAATGTCAATGACCATAGACACTGCATGTGCTTAACTGGGTACACAATCTGACACAAAATTAATATTTTAAATACTTAAAAACTAGTTTGGACAGCCTGACATTTTTGTAAAACTTAGGATCTAATGTAACATTGCCACATTTTACTGTACCAAACAAGATTATTGTGGAATTTTTGTTATGATTTAGTATTATATTGAAACATAACCTTTACCTATGATTTATATTATTAAAATCATGATAAATTTAATGAAGTTTAATTTCACTGGATTAAAATATATTTAGTAAAAAATAAAACAGTTAATTGGCCCATTAAATGCCAAAGGTTTCATTGCCCCTGAAACTAAGTAAAATGGCCTTATGCAATTGGTTTTCCAAGCAACATAAATTAGAAAAACATAGAAATAAAACTGAAGAAATGGTAGACACATTTGAGACTCAGTGTAAAAAAGGCCACATAACCAAAACTTGAGACAACAAAGCGGTGAAGAATTGCAGGAGGCTAGAGTTGTCCTGGTTTTTATGTTGAAGATTGTTTCCCTAAATCTCAGGATAAGGCATAAAGTTCAAGCAGAAAGCAGAAATTGAGTTTGACATATTATTATGGGGGGAGTAAAATTTTTGTGGGGGTGTAATGAGGCATGCAAGATGTAAAATAATCTTGGAGAAAAAATAACTCAGAACTGTAAATACAGAATTCAGAATGCTTTACTTCTCTAGGTCATTGGTAAATCCTAAAAAATCATGGAAGCGAGAGGGCAAGAAATCATCAAAAAGCAATTGCTAAGTTACTAAAGCTACACGCTTCTGGTAATCTTATGTTGTAAAGGAAACAAAATTGGACTGCAGGACAAGAGGACAGAAAGGGCAACAATAAACATACCATGAAGTCAGTTGAGATTTGACTGAATTTTAACCTAAAAATAAAATGTGAACAAGAAAAGAAGATGAGTCCGACAAAAGAGGCCCCAAACAATCTAAATTGTTGAGACAAAATAATATGTCCTACTTAAGTTCCATTGAAGAACAAGCAAATTCTTCCCTAAAGAAAATCAAAATACCTAGAGATTTTTAATTTTTCCCTTCTTTCTCTCTCTGTATTGTTTGTTTGTTTTTGGTGGTACTAACTGAATTGAATCCAAATCATCACACTGAGCTACATACCCAGCCCTTCTATTTTTTTTCTTTTTCTTTCTTTTCT